>NW_026526843.1:65786430-67178886 GCF_024362965.1 Panthera pardus
CACACCAACATAAGGAGTAGGGTGGCTAGGTTCAGAGTTCTGGGGACTGTCCATCTTTCAAGAGCCTTACTTATTTTGGTGATCTGGTTAGTTTATCAGCTTTGGTATTGTATTGCACCTCTTCTGTATCTTATTTGGTATGAGCCAAGGTATAGTATGCCATCATGGGCAGAATGGGAGCCAATGTGGCAATTTTTCCCATGTCTCCTTACCTCAAATGTCTCGACCTTGTATTTTCCAGCCATGATTTTGCTAAATTCCAGATCAAGTAGTTAACCCATTAGCCACCAACCAGCAGTCAGTGAAAATAGAATCGTAGGAAAATGTTTGTCAAGGGCATGCTTTATAGGAGAATTGCATGCAGCTCAGTCTATTGGGCACTTTATCTATCCTTCTTATGGAACTTAGACTGTTTGAACAGGGGTAATAGGCTGTGGCGGTTCATTTTCTTGCTCTCGTATGCCCCACTGGTAAAGACAGACCATTGTTTTTCTCATTTTGAGAGTGTTGGCTTTCCTCCCTCTCATTCCCATTAAGCAATAAGTGGAGGCATTTCTGGAGGCTTTGGCAAGTTACCTCAGTAGCAGGGTATATGGCTATTTCCTCATAGAGTTGTGGCACTCCAGTATCTCTATCATTTAGATGTCATTTCTACTTTAGTAAGGAGGCCTCATTAAATTTTACAGGAGCTTTTCCCATTGCTCAGAGCATAGTAGGCATCTCCATCCATAGGGTAATTGACTCTGCTCCAGTAAGGGCTTCAGTTTTACTAAGTGCCCAGTCTGCTACCAGGGGTTGCCTCTCTATGGGTGAATACCTTTGGGCTAAGTCTGGGAGCTGCCTACACCAAAAGCCTCTGCATAGCCATTTAATTATTCATTTAGTCCAGAGGCTCCCAGAAGCATATTTGCGGTGACCAAAACTCATTGTTTAAGTTCTGTGCTCCAAGAATTAATGAAAATGCCAAAGTAATAGCCTCCTTTATTTTATCTAGTGTCTGTTATTGCTCAAGTCTCCATTGAAAAGTGAAAGACTTAAAGGTTTCTCAATAAACGGGGACCAGCATTGGAGGTGAGGAATGAATTGGCACTAAAATCCAGACATTCCTGTTTGGCCTTTCTTTACCATTGTGGGAGGTTGAAGTTCTGGATTTTTATCTTTCACCAGATGTGTAACCGTTCCTCTTATAAGTTTCAAATATAGTCTCAAAATGTAACAGACTGAGAAGGGCCTTGGATCTTCTGTTGCACAACTGCCCATTCCCTCAGTGAGGTGTTTGCTCACAGCTGTGATGACCTATAAGACAGAGTCTTGGTCAAGTCCAATGAGAAAGATGTCATTGATATAATACCAAAGCTGAGTTTTTAGTACAAGAGCAGGTCAAACATTTAGGTCCTGACTGCAAAGATGGTGTTTAATCGCAGGACTTTTTAAATACCCCATAAGAAACCAGGAAAAGATATACTATTGGACTTCAAAGGTGAAGGTGAATTATGGTTAACTCCTCCATGAAATTTTTATGAATAGAATATGCCAGCAAAGTCTATAACTGCAAACCATTTACCCATGCTGTATTAAATGCCATTCATCAAGGCAATAATATCTGGTGAGGCGCTCTAATAAAGGGAACATCTTTGTTAACTCTCCATAGTCTATAGTTATCCTCTTCTCATTAGTTGCAGCTTTCAGCAACCAATATTAGAGAATTAAAATGTGGTAAGGATCAATACCCTCTCAAAGTCAGCTTTGACAGGTCATAATCCTTTGGTGCCTTGGCTGGTACTGTGGCACATTTAGCACTCAAACCAGTAGGGGAAGGTTAACTGATTTCTACTTGGTGCTGCCCACCAATAGCATAAAAGCTTTAGGCTTGTTCCATGAGGTTACCTGCTGACTGAAGATGTCCATTCTAATAATGGGGAAAAGGTTGGTGTTGAAGGGATAGGGAATAAGTAGAACAGAAGAATCTTTTAGCAATAACTTGACCAATTTTAATAGTTAATCAGGGAGAAATAGTTAATTTTCCCTCCAATCCCCCCCTTTAATCCTTTTCCCATGCTGGTCACCTCTTGGGTGAAAGGGGCCCTTTAAAACATGAGTGCTTCCTGGGATTAGGGAGATTTTGGTACCCATATCCAACAGAGTTAGCCAGTGTCACTTATTTTTTTGGAAGCCAAACCACAGTTAATGTAATAAAAGGGTAATTTTCTGCCAGAGGAGGTACTTCCATGACCACTAGATCCCTACATAGAAGCAGGTCCCTGTCACTGGCAGAGATCAAGAGCCAATGGAAAGTAAAGCTGCCTCCAAAGGGGAAGCCTGTGATAGGTTTTAATCTAACTCTAGTATATAATTGGTGCACTGATTTACCAAAGATGATCAATCAATTTGGGGCCCTCTCATTGCTTAGGGTGCAGTATAATCTCCTTTGTTCATTTTAGGGTTCCCCTGTTTAAACTCAGGGTTCATGTTCAAATAGGTGCCTGGTTATAGGTGATTTGTTTGGCCTAGGAGGAAGACAACTTTATTTGTTTATTTTATTTATTTTTAATGTTTTTATATTTGAGAGCACACGAGCAGGGGAGGGGCAGAGAGAGTGGGAGACAGGATCTGAAGTAGGCTTTTTGCTGACAGCAGTGAGCCTGATATGGGGTTTGAACTCACAAACCCTGAGTATCATGATCTGAGCCCAGCAGTCAGATTCTCAACAGACTGAGCCACCCAGGTGCCCCTGACTGGCGTCCTTTTAAGAAGAGGAAAACACCATGCGAAAACAGAGACACACAGGGAAAACATGTGAGGACAGAGGCAAAAATTGGAATCCTACAGCTGCAAGCCAAGAGTGCCATGGGAGGACAGCCACAACCAGAAGGTAAAAAGAGGCAAGGAAGGACTTTACTTAGAGTTTCAGGGGGAAAATGACCCTGCTGACCCTTTTATTTCATACTTCTAGCCTCCTGAAATGTGAGAGAATAAATTTTTATTGTTTGAAGCCACCTGGTTTGTGGCACTTTGTTACAACATTCCTAGGAATCTAATACAGCCAGCTACATTGTACTTGTTCCATTAGTTGAGTAAAATCAACCAGAAGCAACAGTTTATGAAGCAGCCAGGGCACATCCTCATGAATAAGGCTATAGACTGAAAAAATTCTGCAGAGGACCTCAGCAAAACTTTACACAACTTCCTGGAGCACTGTAAAAGAGCTCTTAAGATAGTAATATCAGCTGGTAAAAGAACATATGAACTCTTACCATTTCTGGTCTTCCCAGTAGTCCTGGATAGCTTCTAAGAGGCCTTCAAGTCTTTGGAGCTCCAAGAGGGTAGGATTGATTTTCCTCATGTTGAGATGAAAAGTAAGGAGATTTGAAAGGCACTGTACTCCACACCCGAAAAACAAATAACCCAGTGAAGAAATGGGCAGAAAATATGAATAGACACTTCTCTAAAGAAGACATCCGGATGGCCAACAGGCACATGAAAAGATGCTCAACATCGCTCCTCATCAGGGAAATACAAAGCAAAACCACACTCAGATATCACCTCACGCCAGTCAGAGTGGCTAAAATGAACAAATCAGGAGACTATAGATGCTGGAGAGGATGTGGAGAAACGGGAACCCTCTTGCACTGTTGGTGGGAATGCAGACTTGTGCAGCCGCTCTGGAAAACAGTGTGGAGGTTCCTCAGAAAATTAAAAATAGACCTACCCTATGACCCAGCAATAGCACTGCTAGGAATTTACCCAAGGGATACAGGAGTACTGATGCATAGGGGCACTTGTACCCCAATGTTTATAGCAGCACTCTCAACAATAGCCAAATTATGGAAAGAGCCTAAATGTCCATCAACTGATGAATGGATAAAGAAATTATGGTTTATATACACAATGGAATACTACATGGCAATGAGAAAGAACGAAATATGGCCCTTTGTAGCAATGTGGATGGAACTGGAGAGTGTCATGCTAAGTGAAATAAGCCATACAGAGAAAGATACCATATGGTTTCACTCTTATGTGGATCCTGAGAAACTTAACAGAAACCCATGGGGGAGGGGAAGGAAAAAAAAAAGAGGTTAGAGAGGGAGAGAGCCAAAGCATAAGAGACTCTTAAAAACTGAGAACTGAGAGTTGATGGGGGGTGGAAGGGAGGGGAGGGTGGGTGATGGGTACTGAGGAGGGCACCTTTTGGGATGAGCACTGGGTGTTGTATGGAAACCAATTTGACAATAAATTTCATATATTAAAAAAAAAAGAAAGAAAGGCACTGTAGTTTCCATTCCCATTTGGCCATTTAGTAGCCTGACTGCTTTTTTAATTCTTTGTCTTGCAATCCACCACCTTCATTGCAAGACACAGTCTCTTATCCAAAGTCTCAATGACTCCCTGTTGTTTCCTTTTAATTGTTTCTGCTTCCCTATGTTTTGTATGTTTGGTTTTCAGAGAATCTCAGAAGTGAAATTGAGATTTGGGTAGCCCATATCAGGACATTTGAATAAAACTGGCAGTTCTTCCCTTACCAAAGGAAGTCGTCTCTGGGTCCCATAACCAATGGGAACCATCCATCCAAGAGGTCATCACCCCCTCCTTGTCCTAGGTCTCAGATTGAAGCAAATAACAGCAAAAAAAAAAAAAAAAAAATAGAGGGAGCAGAAGGAGCAACAGTAGGGAAGCACTGCAAACCTGGAGAAATACAAAGAGCTTTCAGTCTCTTAATCTTTTCCTCTAGTATATTAATTCATTGCTTATCCAATTGCTATCCAATTCATTCTTGCATTTATTCATTGCATTAATTTATTCATGCATTAATTCATTGCTTATCCAATTGCTATCCAATTCATTCTTGCATTTATTTCCTGAGAAGTAGTCATCTCAATAATACATTTGTTAGGTGGAACTTTTTTAAATATTCTTATAAGTACAGCAATTTATCTACCTTGAAAAAGCCTCCCTCTGGCCATTGAAATACAGGGTATTCATAAGTATCCCCATTCCAAACATGACAGAGTGAAATCAGCCTTTTAATAGAGACACCTACCAGCAACATTTTGGTTTTCTCATATTTTTCTACCATTGGAGTTAATGGTGAACCAGATGGGATCTCAGAACCTGAATCGCCTATTTTGCTTAATAGTAACTCAAATTTTGCTGTAGGGGTTTGAAATTTTCCCCCAGGAACCCAATTAAACTTAGCTAAAATAATTAAAGGAAGACTATTTAGCAAACAGCCAGAATCTCACCTGATCAAAGGTGGCCACAAATCCTCCGATAAATTCATCTAGAAGAAGGACTCATTCAAGAAATCCTATCCTCATTGCTGAATTATTGGGGGAGGGGAAGCAAGACCCAAAGAAAAACACCAGTTTATATAGAATTAGCATATTTTGTCATGGAACAAAGCAAATGTCTGGAATGCATGCATGTAGCAAGCAAGTGACTACAATGTTTAGTGGATTTTCATTTGCATTTATAAGGAATTAAAGCCATAGGCATAGGTGTTATACATCATCTTACTTTTGGCAAATAATGAACTGATACTCAGTTTACATCACTTGTTACAATGAGCTTATTCTAAGTCTTATTTTTCATAATTCTTCAGGCTTACTCTGGCATTCTGCTTTACCAGGCTTGTTCTGACATTTTGTTTTTCATAATTCCTACAGTTGCTCCTGACCGTGTATCTGGTACATATAATTAACCACATCCTTAAACATTCTTCATTAATATTAAATTCAGTTTTCCAGAAAACATAGTTTTTAATGGCTGTATGATATTCTATCACACAGCCTTGCCAAAATTTATTTTAATACCATTTTCCTCTTGCTGGATATTTATATGATTTAAAATATTTTCCCATTGTAGACAACACCATGACAAATATACTTATGTATAAAATATGATGCAAATTTCTAATATTTTCCTTATGGTATCTACAAGTGGATGCTCATGAAAATGAATATTTTTAAGCTTTAGTACATATCGATACACCAACTTCAGGAAAAACCATACTAATTTGTGCTCCCAAAAGCAATGAATTAGAGGGTTCATCTCACCAAAGACATCCATATCCTCATGTTGCAGAAAAGGAAAAGACTGGTAAGCTTTTGGTAGGAAAGCATGAGGTCCTATTGCAACTACTGAAGCTGAAAGTGTTTGGCATATACCTCTAATATGAACTAGTCTGTTTAAACATAACAATT
This sequence comes from Panthera pardus, assembly GCF_024362965.1. Lineage (NCBI taxonomy): Eukaryota > Metazoa > Chordata > Mammalia > Carnivora > Felidae > Panthera > Panthera pardus. The sequence continues at coordinate 65,792,631 of NW_026526843.1, forward strand.
TGACATGGGCAAGTTATCAGTTATAATTTATAAATAAGTATACATTGCCTAAAAGAACAGCAATTATGGGATCACATGACATAGGCCCATGTGAATTGGGTCTGGCAATCTGACAAACAGTAGTACCTGAGATTATTGGAAATGATCCAATGAGTTGGCTTTTATTGGGGGGGAGGGTAAAATTCTTCTAAGCTTTAAATTCTTAATGAAAATATTTAAGTAATACCTGGGGTTTTTTTCATGTAAAGTTTATTTATTTATTTTAAGAAAGAAAGAATACGCGGGAGGGGCAAAGAAAGAGAGAGAGAGAGAGAGAGAGGGAATCCCAAGCAGGTTTCACACTGTCAGCGGGGGCCTGATGCAGGGCTTGAACTCACAAACTCTGACATCATGACCTGAGCCAAAATCAAGCATCAGATGCTTAACTGACTGAGCCATCCCCATTCCCCTAAGTAATAGGTAACGGTGCAAAATTCAAAATGTGCAGAGATGCATCATGAAAACTATGTAGACTATGCCTGTTCTTTCAGTCATCAAAGTCTTCTGCCCTGAGTCAAATTTCTTCTTTATCCTCTCAATGACTTTCTGAGCATTTACAAAAGTAAATTTCTCTTTTATATATTTTTCTTTTGGCCTCCCACACAAAAAGTACCATATTATGCATACTGTTCTGTACCCTGCTTCTTTTCAGTCTGAATTTAGCTTGGATATCATGATACATGATTATGTAAATAGCTTATCTGTATATGTAAGAATATATTCATTATTCAGCATAAAATTGGTGAGTAACTACTTGGTGTCAGGCCTACTCTACGCACAAAGATAAAGCAATAAACACAGAAAAATCTCAACCCTCATGGAATTTATATAACAGGGCAGAGAAACAGAAAAACAACATAATATTGAAAATATATATTACATGATGGCAAGTGTTAATACAGAAAAAGAGAATGTTCAGCCTGGGGCGCCTGAGTAGCTCAGTCAGTTAAGCGTCTGACTCTTGGTTTTGGCTCAGGTCATGATCTCACAGTTCGTGGGATCAAGCACTCACAGCCGGTTCTGCAGTGACAGCATGGAGCCTGCTTGGGATCCTCTCTCCCTCTTTCTCTGCCACCCCTGCCACTTGTGATTTCTCTCTCTCTCTCTCTCAAAAATAAATAAACATTTAAAAAAGTGTTTAGCCTAGCTAAATATGGCCTTGATCACTTACAGGTTGATCACTTAAAGGCATGAAGAAGACAGTCAGACTGAGCTAGCCAAAGCTCATGCAGTCCAAAGCACAAAGACCACTCCTGTGCAGGAAACAGGAGTTAAGGCCTAAAGACATTCAGGATCAGGACACAGATACCCAGCAGGGAGAGGGTTCATTGGCCTCCTCCACTGACCCTATCGGTCTCGTGTAAAACACAAATCCCACCAGAAAGATAAACATCTGCCCACTAAGAGGATCCTGGGCCAGGATGTTTCCACCTGAGCAGGTCACTGCAAAAAGCCTGGACTCTGGGGCAGAAATTGGATACAGGACCTCTGTAAATTTTTCCACCCTAGTGGCCTACCCCTTAAGGAGGCTAAAAATCAGGCTGAGGGGGAGGACCAGAAGGCACCAGTCATGGTAAGGTTTCCACCAACGCTGTCCCCCAAGAAGTGGCAAGAGGTGGGGGTGCAGGGCTCACAAAAGAGAGACACTACAGGTCCCTATAGCAAGGCAGATTGGACTAGCTCCCTTAGCCCTTGAGGGAAAGAGCCACAGTGAGACTGACTTGGGCTACAAAGGGACAAAGCACTTTCTAAGGGTAAAGTACAGAAAGGGCTTCCCCAGGAAGAAGTAAGCTCCCTGTCATCCTGAGGTTATTATCTAAGCAGAGAGCAGAGGGCCACATGCAGAGGAGCCTCTGGCAATCAGCAAGGGGTTGGACCCCAGGACCCTTGAGGGTCCATGGACCCTAATATGCTCCATCTTTGAAGGACAAACCCTGCCCAGTCCTGTCTGGCCCAGTCAGGTGGTTCAGAAGCACCCCAGGGACTGCAGCCCTTTCCTGAAGTTTCAAAAAAGGAGCAGCATTAGCATTCATTAGTGCTCTAAGCGGCATTTTAATTACCAGTCTCACTGTCTGCCTTTTAGTTTTTACAGTGAGTACCTGGTGCAGACTCCTCTCCCTATCCCTCCCACCCTCTTTCTCTCTAGGGATCAGCTAAGAGTTGCACCTCACCTTCCTTTCACCCACTACCCACATCCCCCATCAAAGCCTGGAGGCTGGAATGAGCTTCTCCAGGGCATTTGCATTGCACTTTCTCTCCCTCCCCCTGCCAGTGAGCTCAGAAAATTGGTTTTAATCCACCAGGCTCCAGTTGCTTAGCAACAGAAAGGCCTGCTCCTAGCAACCAGAAGCCACAAAGATGCTGCAGAAAGAGGGGGTTGTCTGGGCCCTCCTCTCACTCAGCTCCTGACTGCTGGCCTCCCTGATGTTTTTCTCATCGAGTACACACACCCTTCCTTTCTCAGATGCCAGGTCTTGAAAGCCTGATCTCTGGGGAAGCTGCCTTGATTTCAACCCCCACCCATTCTTCCTGCCTGGAGCCTCTCTGAATCTTACCTCCAAGACCAGCAGAAGGAGCTCATGATCACAGCAGGGTGGCTCTAGGCAGTGCCCTCACCTTCCAGTGACCAGTGACAGAGATCACTGGCTGTATAGGCTCCTCCAGTCTGACTGGTGGGTGGGCCAGGCTCCTTTAACTCTGGGTGAGAGCAATTCCTGCCCTGGATGTAGGGGACTGTGCATTATAATCCCAGTCCACCTGAGCCTGAAGGGAGGCAAGGGATAACTCCCCACTTCTACAGGTCAAAAAACTGAGAGTCAGATGGGCTCAGACCCACACAACATTTCAGTGACAGCTGGGTCTGAACCCAACACAGTCAGCATCCATGACACTGCCAGGCCACTGTGCAGTTCCAGAGGCTTCTGCTTCCACTCCCCAAAAGACAGTGAGCACGGGGTTCTGCACCACAAAGAAGAAGCCTTCTGCCCTCCTGCGTTTTGGCATGGCCCCAGCTCAGGGTGATCATTGGTGCAGACTTCACATTTGATGAGCTGCTTTCCTAGATTTTTTTTAACTTAATAAGAGTTCAGGAGTGTCCCCCAGGAGAGGCTGGATCAGAATTCTGACTCTATGAATGGGGGCTGCTGGTACCTTAATCTCAGATCTCACTGGATTTCACAGGAGGTGCACGTGGGTGCATTCCTCCACCTCTTCTGTAAGGCCTCGAGCTCTGACAACAGGGCTGCCCCCTAGAAATAAACCATGGAAAGTGGGGGCTGTGGGAAACTGACATCTAACAAGCGACCCCATCCCCATCTCTCACCCTGAGTCAGGACCCTAGGCAGGGACAAGCCTTTCCCTGGGCAACTTCTCTCTACCCCTCCCCCCACTCCCAGCTTCTTGCTTCTCCCTCCCTTTCCTCCTTTCTCCCTCCCAAGAAAAGGGCTTCTGGCTTCCATTGCCTGGCAACCAAAGGACTGCCACAGGCTGGGAAGAGCAGCACAGATGCTGCCTAATGAGGGGGATGAAATGAGGGGCAAAATCTCTGTCTCCAGTCATAAGCCTCTGCCAGCAATGCTGCTGGTGCTCACAAATTACACATCTTCTTAAACTTTCAATCACTGTGCTCTATGATGAAAAGCCTTTCAAAATCAGACAAATAACCCACATATGGATAAATACCTCCTTGATCCACCCTTCTCTATTTCATATTTAAAAACTTTCGTTATGAAAAATTTCAAGCCCACACACAAAGTAGGATGGCATAATAAGCCCTCCTGTGCACACCGCCCAGCATCAGCAATTATTAACTCCTGGTCAGATACCACATCATTGTATCTGCAAGTATTCAGTATGTGGCTCTGGCTCTGGAACATTAGAATTATCTTTGTAACATAACTAAAAAGTTTTTTATTTTATTTATTTTTTTATGAAATTTATTGTCAAATTGGTTTCCATACAACACCCAGTGCTCATCCCAACAGGTGCCCTCCTCAATGCCCATCACCCACCCCCCATCAACCCTCAGTTTGTTCTCAGTTTTTAAAAGTCTCTTATGCTTTGGCTCCCTCCCTCTCTAACTTTTTTTTCCCCTTCCCCTCCCCCATGGTCTTCTGTCAACTTTCTCAGGATCCACATAAGAGTGAAAACATATGGTATCTGTCTTGCTCTGTATGATTTATTTCACTTAGCATAACACTCTCCAGTTCCATCCATGTTGCTACAAAGGGCCATATTTCATTTTTTCTCATTGCCAAGTAGTATTCCATTGTATGTATAAACCACACCTTCTTTATCCATTCATCAGTTGATGGACATTTAGGCTCTTTCCATAATTTGGCTATTGTTGAAAGTGCTGCTATAAATATTGGGTACATGTGCCCCTATGCACCAGCACTCTTGCATCCCTTGGGTAAATTCCTAGCAGTGCTATTGCTGGGCCATAGTGTAGGTCTATTTTCAATTTTTTGAGGAACCTCCACACTGTTTTCCAGAGTGGCTGCACCAGTTTCCATTCCCACCAACAGTGCAAGAGGGTTCCCGTTTCTCCACATCCTCTCCAGCATCTATAGCTTCCTGATTTGTTCATTTTAGCTACTCTGACTGGTGTGAGGTGATATCTCAGTATGGTTTTGATTTGTATTTCCCTGATAAGCAGTGACGTTGAGCATCTTGTCATGTGCCTATTGGCCATCTGGATGTCTTCTTTAGAGAAGTGTCTATTCATGTTTTCTGCCCATTTCTTCACTGGATTATTTGTTTTTCGAGTATGGAGTTTGGTGAGTTCTTTATAGATTTTGGATACTAGCCCTTTGTCTGATATGTCATTTGCAAATATCTTTTCCCATTCTGTCGGTTGTCTTTTCCCATTCTGTCGGCTGATTGTTTCCTTTGCAGTGCAGAAGCTTTTTATCTTCATGAGGTCCCAATAGTTCATTTTTGCTTTTAATTCCCTTGCCTTTGGAGATGTGTCAAGTAAGAAATTGCTGCAGCTGAAGTCAGAGAGGTTTTTTTCCTGCTTTCTCCTCTAGACTTTTGATTGTTTCCTGTCTCACATTCAGGTCCTTTATCCATTTTGAGTTTATTTTTGTGAATGGTGTCAGAAAGTGGTTTAGTTTCATTCTTCTTCATGTTGCTGTCCAGTTCTGCCAGCAGCATTTGTTAAAGAGACTGTCCTTTTTCCATTGGATACTCTTTCCTGCTTTCTCAAAGATTAGTTGGCCATACATTTGTGGGTCAATTCTGGGTTCTCTATTGTATTCCATTGGTCTATGTGTCTGTTTTTGTGCCAATACTATGCTGTCTTGATGATTGCAGTTTTGTAGTAGAGGCTAAGGTCTGGGATTGTGATGCCTCCCGCTTTGGTGTTCTTCTTCAATATTACTTTGGCTTCAGCATCTTTCTTAATAAAAACCCTCAAGAAAGCCGGGATAGAAGGAACATACTTAAACATCATCAAAGCCATTTATGAAAAGCCCACAGCTAACATCATCCTCAATGGGGAAAAACTGAGAGCTTTCCCCCTGAGATCATGAACACGGCAGGGATGTCCACTCTCACCGCTGTTGTTTCACATAGGGTTGGAAGTGTTAGCATCAGCAATCAGACAACAAAAGGAAATCAGAGGCATCAAAATTGACAAGGATGAAGTCAAGCTGTCACTTTTTGCAGATGGCATGATACTATACATGGAAAACCCGATAGACTCCACCAAAAGTCTGCTAGAACTGATACATGAATTCAGCAAAGTCGCAGGATACAAAATTAGTGTACAGAAATCAGTTGCATTTTTATACACTAATAATGAAGCAACAGAAAGACAAATAAAGAAACTGATCCCATTCACAATTGCACCAAGAATCATAAAGTACCTAGGAATAAATGTAACCAAGGATATAAAAGATCTGTATGCTGAAAACTATAGAAAGCTTATGAAGGAAATTGAAGAAGATATAAAGAAATGGAAAAGCATTCCATGCTCCTGGATTGGAAGAATAAATATTGTCAAAATGTCAATACTACCCAAGGCAATCTACACATTCAATGCAATCCAAATCAAAATTTCACCAGCATTCTTCTCGAAGCTAGAACAAGCAATCCTAAAATTTGTATGGAACTACAATGTTATTTTAAGTAATTAACAGTAGTTCCATAATATCGTCAAATACCCAGTTGGTGTTCAAATTTTAAATGTCTCATCAGTATCATGAAGGGTTGGTCTTTTTTTTTTAACAGTTTATTTGGGTCAGGATCTAAATGAAGTCTACACATTAATTTATGGATTCCACTTCCTGAATATTGTAAGAGAGGGAAAACTTTTCCTCTAGTCTCTTAAGCTCAGTAACTGAGATGTGTAAATTGAGCTGATAAAACACAGACTAACAGGAGGGGAAAACCAGCATTTCTTTAAATGTGCAACCTCCATATACATGGCAGAACTCAGTGATGATAACTCAAAGGAGTGATTGGCTTTTGGGGCTTATATACCATCTTAATGGGTGAGAGCTGAGAGAGAAAGGCACTTCCTGGAAAACAAATGCCTTTTTGGAAAGATAAATGGGTTTTCAGGAGAACAAACAGTTGATAGGAAAGTTTGTGATAATGTTTGTCTCTACAGGTGTGAGTGGGCTTTCTGTCTCTTTCAGGGCCACAAAACCCTCCTGGAGAAGAGATTTGAGGTAAATTTTACTCACGGTCTACCTTCTGGGAGTAGATGGCCTGAGAAGGAATTTATAACCACCTCATTTCCCAGAAGTTGCTGCTTTTAGTCAGATAAGGGAAGCCCCAAGAAGGCTTTTTTCCCCCTTGTTATCTGTTTAATTGCATATGTCTTCAGCTTAAACTAATCTTTATAGCAACTCTAGGGTTCCAAGTGGGTGCCCATAATATAGTGACATAACAAGGAATTGAAATTACCCTGGAAACCATTGACCCCTGGGCTCTTCATAGACTTCCTGTGAGCTCTGCTGTGAGCTGTGCGAGGCATTATTAGTTCCCAAATCTTAAGATGAGGAGACTGAGATTCAAAGTGGTGAAATGAACAGCTCAAGGTCCCCCAGCTAATGAGGCTCTGGGCCAAGCCAGTAACTCATGTCAGGAGTCCAAACTCCTAACTGTGTGAGTCCTGGCAACCATACTCTGCCCACGCCACCCCCCCAACCTGTCCTGCCTCCAAAGAGGTAAAAGAAGGCTTTAAGAAGGAGTCAGGGAAGGCCTCTTCTGACCACCTCTTAGTCCAGGTCCTACCCAACATCTGTGAAAGACCCATGCAATCCCACCTCTTCTGACTGCTCTGGACCATTTCTTTCCTCCCAAGTATCTGCCTTTGGGTGCATGTGCCTCAGTCTCCCACTCACTCAGAACTCCCTGAGTGCAAGGAACTTGGCTCTGGATATTGGTGACCCGCCCCACCTGAGGCTCACCCAGAGGCATTTGGAAGATGCTCCCCAAATGGAGGGCCTACTCACTGACTGCCTGAGTCAGGGGCTGTCTGGAGGGTGGGTGTGCTGGAAAGACACACCCTATTGCAATAGGGAAAGTGTTCATTTCTGTGGAAGAATGTCTCAAAGAAAAGGAAAGGGACCTGGGTTTTATAGAGACAGATAAACAAGAAAGCTATGAGGAAAGGTGGACAGCAAACTTTGTCTAAGTTATGAGGAAGAGCGGAGGGAAATACATGAGGGCAGAATGACCCTTTGTGGTTAGCCATTTCTCAGATCACAAAAGGATAGGGGCATTATTCAACCACCTCTGATCACCAAGGGCACAAGGTTCAGATATAGCTAAACATTTAGCTATATGTTTAGCTATATGTCACTAGTTTTATTCTATCATCTTGATTTAGGAAAATAATTTTCAGACTGTAATATTCTCTAGAGCTTTTCAGATAATACTATGGAGTACACACATGGTAGCATATGCATTAACGTGTTTCTGGAAGAATAAATAAGAAATTATTGTCAGCTCCTTTACCTTTGAGGAGAAAAGCTTGGGAGCAAGATGGTGAAGGAAAACATTTCTTTTTATCCTTCTATTTTGTTTGAATTTTCTCTCCATACACATGTGTTTATTTTATTATTAAAAATACTATCTTTGGGTGTCCAGGAAGATGGCATACATTCACAGTTATCATGCCCAACAAAACCAACTAATAACCTATCAAAATAAGGAGGGGGTCTGCTTGGAGAAACTTGCAAGAAGAGGCTCTCACAATACTACAAAACCATTGGTCTGGGATTCAAGATGCCAGAAATGCTCCTTTCCTCATAATGTCTCCACCCAATGGCACATTCTGTCTGGCATGGTGACCAGAGTGAAGATGCAGAGGACCATTGTAATCTGCCAAGATTACCTCCACTACATCCAAAAGTACAACTGCTTCGAGAAATCCCCAAGAACATGTCTGTGCACCTGCCCCCCTGTTTCTGGAATGTCAATATTGAAAACATTGTCACAGTGGGTTAGTGCCAGCCCTTGAGAGAAACTGTGAGCTTCAACACACTCAAGGTCACCAAGGCTTCTGGCATCAAAAAGCAGTTCCAGAAGTTCTGAGATTAGGCATCTGCCCACACCTCAAAACAAAACAAAGTTATTTTCCCCGTAAAAAAAAAAAAATACTGTCATTGGAAATTTATTGGGCATTGAGTTATCGGTCTTTTTTTCTTATTAATATTTTTCTGCATTTCAAAACCTAACAAATAATTTTTTAAAGAGTAATATAGGCAAATTTTTCTACAAGTTTGATCTGTTAAAAGCAGCCCCATGGGGGAAAGAGATTGTCAGATGGAATTATTTGGATTGCCCTAGGAGTTGGTCCTTGGATGTTGTTTCTCTTCTTGCCTATGTAAGGGGCAAAAAATTATTAAGGTGTCAAGTTTCTCAATTTCTGCTCTGCCCCTCAAGGAAGTAAACAAATGGAATCTTTCCAGGTTTAGAAGCCCCAATCAGGAGACCAATTCCCTACCAAGTAAGTTCTTAAACGTTTTGCAATGTAGAAATAGAAAAATAAACTGAGGAAAACAATATCTCAAAGGTCGACAAAAAGATAAAGGATGTAAATAGAGAGAAGCTAAATTAACCTACATAATAAAGAATGAGAAACTACTGGCAAGAAAAAACGAGAGTATTTGAAGGCATTTTTGCAGATGAGAGGCGCCAGACATGTTAAGGTGGGGTATGTAATAAAATTGAAAAGAAGAGAGAGTATATAAAAAGTATTGCAGGTGAGATACCTGGGTGGTTCAGTCAGTTAAGCATCCAACTTTTGATTTTGGCTTAGGTCATGATCTCAGGGTTAGTGAGTTTGAGCCCCCCCTGGGCTCTGCGCTGACAGCATGGACCCTGCTTGGAATTCTCTCTCCTTCTCTCTCTGCCCCATCCCACTCGTGCTTTCTCTCTCTCTCAAAATAAATAAATAAACTTAAAAATTTTTAAATATTGTTGGTATGTATAAATTGGATTCTATTTCATATTCTGAAAGGAACATAAGATAAACATGTAAAATGTTTTTAATTTATTTAAGATCTTTTGAATGTGCTTCCTTGAATACAACTCCTTGCAACAATTGGACCTCATGGGTGCAGTATTTATAATGATTATCTTTGGGGGACTTTTCCATGACAATGGAACTATAGAGTCATATTCAACTCTACTTAAATCTAAGCATGCCTTAAATTTGAGCCAAGAGATGTCCATTTCTGGCATTCAGATTGTTACAAAAATCACACAAAGAAATTAAGATGAACTCATGAGATGCAACGGTGTTTGAAATATTCTCTTAAAGGGAGAGGGATATGATAGAGAGCTGAATTATTTACCTTAGAGTCACTGGATGCAGTGACCTTCAAGAGGCAGTATTTAAAATGGAAAATTGGAACTGTGCTTGCTGAGCTGTTTCTAAATAAAATTTCCCGTGATAAATCTCAAGGGAAGGTGGCCAACATAGGGCTGTATATATACATGTGTTGTCTAACACAATGTTGTTTACCTTTTGCTTTTCAAAAATGTAAAAATTGTGTTTTTGTAAATGAAAATGTTCATATAATGTAAATGTAAAACTTGCAAAAGTTTTCTGTAGAAAAGTTGCAATAATAGTATAGGGAATTCCCATATACCTTCTGCTGCTGTTGCTGCTGCTGTTGTTGTTGTTAAACTATTTGAGAATAAATGGTAGATGTCAAAGCCCTTTATTCCTAAATATTTAATTATGATGCAAAATTTTAAAAGAAAGTTCAATTGTTTCTACAGAGGTAAGGCACAAACATGAGCAATTTACTAGAGGTAGGAAGACCTAGCACACACCAGATCTGAAAGTGGCTCAGGGTTTTGCCGAGGTAATAAAATAGGTTCCAGACAAGGAAGACTAAACCATGGAATAAAAATGCTAAGGAAATGTTAGATAAATGGAACGTTTAGATTTCCTTAAGTTTTCCTTTCTGTGTATGGCCTCTATTTTTTCCAAAGTACTCTCTCTGTTTGTTGATTTTGGTCCTCTGTCTTTCATATTATTTATATTCATGTTTCCTCAAATGTGTGGTGATTCTTGGTTGACTACTTAAGATTTGAATAGTAGGAAGCTGATTAGAAGTGCTGTGCATGTGGGTGGGATTTAGAGACTAACTCTGTGGGGTGTTCTGATTGCTCCTTTTTTGGGGCAACACCCCATGTCAATATCTTTAATCTTTTCTGTTGAGGTGATCAGATACCTCACAGTCATCCAATCATTCCCCTGGAGTAAATCTAAATAGCAGTAATCTCAGAGACTGGGATGAGGTAGGTATCAATATTAAGTATGTAAACTTTCATTTAAATGAATTATACTATTTTAAGTGTAGTACTTCTCACTTCAATTGTGGCTGGGTTCCCTGCTCCAGAAATTGTTTTACCCTTTCTAAAGAATAAATCCCTAATCTTTAGCCAAGATGGAAGAAAGGAAGTTGACTAGCTGTGTTCAGTGGGGTGGGGATCCAGGGATCTAACTGATTTTAGATAAAATTTAGACAATCAACCATCAGTTTTTATCATCATCTTCATTCCCATTTTCAGAAGTACCCAGTATTGCCAATTCCTGACCCTTTTGAGGGTTTCTCAGGGTGAATTGGGTTATTTTTCAGTTTTTTCCATTGCTTGGGTTTCAGCTTCCTCAGGTGTGCAAAGTCAATTTCATTGTTTCCTTCTCCCAAAATTATGTTGCTTTTATTTGTCTCCCTCTACCTAGATCTTGGTACACTTATACCTTCATAATATCCCATTACTGTCATTTTTGTGAGTTTTCTGGAATATCTGGTTCACCACTTCTAACTAAAATTTCTAGATTCTATCATTTTTCAATTGTTCTGGGTGACATTTGTCCCCTTCAAGACCAACTAAAATTGGGAGGTTGTGACATAAGTGAAGATAACTTGGGGTTAAAGTTTAGAAGGGGTTATGGAGGGGAGAACAAGTAGACATTTCTCTAGTGGGCAGCTCAGGCTCCACGGGTTGAGCAGGATGTACTGCATTCGCTAGGGACATATTCAAGCTCTTTAAAGTTTTGGTTCATTATTGACACCAGCACCTTCAGAGCTACATTTAGTTACATTTTACATACATTTTCCATGAGTTAATTAGTATATACCATAGCTAGCATGAGGCAGTTTCTAATCTGCCCAACCAGGAGGCTGTTGGAAGAAGAGGTGAGGAAAGCCTGACAGAGACTGTGTTTAGAAAATTTTGATATCAGGGGTGCCTGGGTGGTTCAGTCGGTTAAGCATCGGACTCTAGATTTTGGCTCAAGTCATGATCTCACGGTTTGTGGGATCAATCCCCACATTGGACTTCATGCTGATAGCGTGGTGCCTTCTTGGGATTCTCTCTCTCCCTCTCTCTCTACCCCTCCCCCTTTCTCTCTCTCAAAAAAAAACTAAATAAAATTTTTAAAAAAGAAAACTTTGATACCAGTGTTTACTCACAAAACACAAATAAAACACAGAATATCAAAATGAACCCAATCGCCTAGCTTCAGCAATTATCAAATCATGGCCAATCTTGATTCTTCTATATCTCCACTCATCCTCCTCCTCATCTCTTCCCCACTCCAACCTTTGGAATATTTTGAAACAATTACAAACATATAATTTTACCTGTAAAAATTTTGTTATGTAACCATATGTACTTCTAAAAGCAAGGATTCTTCTTTTTAAACATAACCATAATACTATCATCAAACACATTTCAAAATCAACAAAAATTTGAATAATTTTAACAGGTAAGCCATGAGCTAGAAGTAAGGTTTGCTTCATCCATGAATAGAATTTAGAACAGTATCAAATAGCATTACATAATCCTGATCTTCCAGGAACATTCAAGAAGAATTCGTCATTTAAGGGACCATATTTTTTTTTCTTTTTTAAAAAGTTTTTATTTAAATTCCAGTTAGTTAACATACAGTGTAATATTAGCTTCAGGTATAAAATATACTGATTCAACACTTCCATACAACACCTGCCGCTCATCACAACAAGTGCACTACATAATCTCCATCACCTATTTAGCCCATTCCCCCACCTATGTCCTCTCTGCTACCAGTTTGTTCTCTATAGTTTAGAGTCAGTTTCTTGGTTTGCCTCTCTCTGTCTTCTTTTCCTTATGCTCGTTTATTTTGTTTCTTAAATTCCACATTAGTGAAATCATATGGTATTTGTCTTACTCTGGCTGACTTATTTGGCTTAGTATAATACTCTCTACTTCCATCCACGTTGTTGCACATGGCAAGATTTCATTCCTGGAATTTCATTCCTGGAATATACATATATATATATATATATATATATATATATGTATGTATAATATTAGTATAATATAAATATAACTATATGAAATATATTAGTCCCAATAGTATATATATATATATATATATGTGTGTGTGTGTGTGTGTATATATATATATATAAGTCCGAAAAGTTTATTTTGCTTTTATTTCCCTTGCCTCAGGAGACATATCTAGTAAGAAGTTGCTATGGCAAATGTCAAAGAGGTTACTGCTGCTGTTCTCTAGGATTTTAATGGTTTCCTGTCTCACATTTAGGTGTTTTATCCATTTTTAATCTATTTTTGTGTGTGGTGTAAGAAAGTGATCCAGTTTCGTTCTTCTGTATGTTGCTGTCCAGTTTTCCCAGCACCATTTGTTGAAGACTATTTTTTTCCCATTGGATATACTTCCCTGCTTTTCAAAGCATATAATAATGCTTTGACCATATAATTGTGGGTTCATTTCTGGATTTTCTTTTTTTAATGTTTATTTATTTATATTTTAGAGAGAGAAAGAGTGTGAGCAGGGGAGGGGCAGAGAGAGTGGGAAGGAGAGAATCCCAAGCAGTCTCTACATTGTCAGCGCAGAGCCTGACAAGAGGCTTGATCTCACAAACCATGAGATCATGACCTGAGCAGAAATCAAGAGTTGGACGCTTAACTGACTGAGCCACCCAGGCACCCCTCATTTCTGGATTTTGTATTCTGTTCTATTGATCTATGTGCCTATTTTTGTACCAGTACCATACTGTTTTGATTATTACTTTGTGATATATAGCTTTGTAATATAACTTGAAGTCTGGAATTGTCATGCCTTCAGCTTTGTTTTTCTTTTTCAAGGTTGCTTTGGCTATTCAGGGACTTTGTGTTTCCATAAAAATTTTAGAATTGTTTATTCTAGCTCTGTGAAAGATGCTGTTGGTATTTTGATAAGCGTTGCATTAAATGTGTAGATTGCTTTGGGTAGTACAGACATTTTAACAATATTTGTTCTTCCAATCCATGAGCATGGGATGTCTTTCCATTTCTTTGTGCCCTCCTCAATTTCTTTCATCAGCATTCTACAGTTTTCAGAGTACAGGTATTTCACCTCTTTGGTTAGGTTTATTCCTAGGTATCTTATGGTTTTTGATGTAACTTTAAATGAAATTGATTCCTTGGTTTCTCTTTCTGCTGCTTCATTATTGGTGTATAGAAATGCAACAGAGTTCTGTGCATTGACTTTGAATCCTGAAATTTAACTGAATTTGTGTATCAGTTCTAGCAATTTTTTTGTGAAGTCTTTTGCGTTTTCTGTGTAGAATATTGTGTCTTCTGCAAATAGTGAAAGTTTGACTTCTTCCTTGCTGATTTGGATTCTTTTTTTCTTTTTGTTGTCTGATTGCTGTGACTAGGACTTCCAATACTATGTTAAATAACAGTAGTGAGAGTGGACATCCCTGCCTTGTTCCTGGCCATAGAGGAAAAGCTCTCAGTTTTTCCCCATTGAGGATGATACCTGTGGGTTTTTCATAGATGGCTCTTTTTTTTTTAATTTTTTTAAATTTTTTAATTTATTTTTGAGACAGAGAGAGACAGAGAGCATGAACAGGGGAGGGTCAGAGAAAGAGGGAGACACAGAATCTGAAACAGGCTCCAGGCTCTGAGCTGTCAGCACAGAGCCCGATGCGGGGCTCGAACCCACAGACTGCGAGGTCATGACCTGAGCCGAAGTCGAATGCTTAACCGACTGAGCCATCCAGGCGCCCCTATAGATGGCTCTTAATATGCTGAGTTATGTTCCCTCTAATCCTACTTTGTTGAGGGTTTTTATCATGAGTGGATGTTGTACTTTGTCAAATGTTTTTTCTGCATCTATTGAAAGGATCATGTGGTTCTCTTCTTTTATTAATGTGGTGTATCATGTTGACTGATTTGCAAATATTGAATCCCCTTGCAAACCAGGAATGAATCCCACTTGATTGTGGTGAATGATTCTTTTAATGTACTCTTGGATTTGATCTGCTTTTTATTTTACTAAGAATCTTTGCATCAATCTTCATCAGGGATATTGGCCTGGAGTTCTTTTTTTCTTTTTTAGTGGAGTCTTTATCTGGTTTTGGTGTGAAGGTAATGCTGGCCTCATAGAATTAATTTGTAAATTTTCTTTTCATTTCTATTTTTTGAAATAGTTTGAGAAGAATAGGTTATTAACTCTTCTTTGAATGTTTGGTAGAATTCCCCTATGAAGCCATCTGGCCCTGGACTTTTGTTTGTTAGGTGATTTTTGATTATTGATTCAATTTTTTGAAGGTTATCAGTCTGTTCAAGTTTTTCTGTTTGTCTTGTTTCTGTTTTGGTAGTTTATATGTTTCCAGGAATTTATCCATTACTTCCAGGTTGTTCAATTTGTTAGCATATACTTTTTTTTTAATTTCTCTTATAATTGTTTGTATT
The DNA here is from genome assembly GCF_024362965.1 of Panthera pardus. Taxonomy (NCBI): domain Eukaryota; kingdom Metazoa; phylum Chordata; class Mammalia; order Carnivora; family Felidae; genus Panthera; species Panthera pardus. Next base: position 65,807,892 of record NW_026526843.1, read on the forward strand.
TCTGTGGTGTTGGTTGTTCTTTCTCCTCTCTCATTTGTGATTTCATGTATTCGGGTCCTTTCTCTTTTCTTTTTGATAAGCCTGGCTATGGGTTTATCAATTTTACTAAGTTTTTCAATGATCTAGCTCATAGTTTAATTAATTTGTCCTATTGGTTTTTTGAAGCTTCTATATCATTTATTTCTGCTCTCATCTTTATTATTTCCTTCCTTCTCTGGCTTTAGGCTTCTTTTGTTGTTTTTTTTTTTTTTTTTTTTTGTAGCTTCTTAAGGTGTAAGGTTAGGCTAGGTTTTTGGTGAGATTTTTCTTGTTTCTTAAGATATGCCTGTATTGCTATATACTTCCCTCTGTGGACCACTTTTGCTGCATCACAAAGGTTTTGGACCGTGTGTTTTCATTTTCATTTGTTTTCACATATTTTTTAATTTTTCCTTTGATTTCCCAGTTGACCCATTTATTATTTAGTAGCATGTTGATTAACCTCCATGTATTTGTGTTTTTCCAAATTTTTTCCTCTGGTTTCCTAGCATTTGGTCATAAAAAAAATACACGATACGATCTCAATATTTTTGTATTTATTGAGGTTTGGTTTGTGACCTATTATGTGATCTGCTCATGAGAATGTCCCATGTGCACTTGAAAAGAATGTGTATTCTGATGTTTTAGAATGGAATGTTCTGAATATATTTGTTAAGTCCATCTGATACAGTGTGTTACTCAAAGCCAATTTTTCCTTGTTGATTTTCTGTTTAGATGATCTGTCCATTGCTGTAAGCGGGGCATTGAAGTCCCCTACTATTATGGTGTTATTGTCAATAAGTCTGCTTACGTTTGTGGTTAATTGATTTATATATTTGGGTGTTTTCATGTTGGGGGCATAAGTATTTATGGTCGTTAGATCTTCTTGATGGATAGACCCCTTAATTATGATATAATGCCCTTCTTCATCTCGTTAGAGTCTTTGTTTTAAAATCTAGTTTGTCTATTATAAGTATGGCCATGCTGGCTTTCTTTTGGTGTCCATTAGCATGAGAGATGGTTCTTCATCCCCTCCCTATCAAACTTCAGGTCTCTACATCTAAAATTAGTCTCTTGTGGGTGGAGAGGCGGTGCATGCTACACGACTGGTGGGAGGGAGCCGGGGCGGAGGGGCATCCCGCCAGCAAAGCAGAGCCCCTGAGTCTGGCTTGCAAAAGTGGAAGGGTGAGACAGAGTGTGTTCAGACAGCAACCAGGACTTAACATCTGGAAAGTTATCAGCTAACAGCTCTGCTCCAAGAGCAGGAGGGCTGGAGGACAACGGGAGGGACAGTTGTTGAGCCCCGGATGAGAGATCAGCTTGGCCGGGAACAAAGGTGCTAGCCAGCACCATCTCCCTCGCCCATCCTCCAGCCAAAATCCCAAAGGGAACAAGTTCCTGTCAGGGAACTTTCTTGCACCGTGCAAACACTGTGGTTCTTCGATCCATCCCTCCAGCGGTGGGTCTGACTCCCTCCCGGTGCCGCAGGGCCCCTCCTGAAGTGGATCACCAATGGAAAAGAGAGCTGAGCCTGCCCCTCCCGCCCCTGTGCACCTTGCTGATCCACCCCAGCTAATATGCCAGATACCCAGCACCACAAGCCTGGCAGTGTGCAGGTAGCCCAGAGAGGCCACGCCCCCCCACAGTGAATCCCACCCCTAGGAGAGGGGAAGAGAAGGTACACACCAGTCTGACTGTGGCCCCAGCTGTGGGCTGGGGACAGATATCAGGTCTGACTGTGGCCCCGCCCACCAACACAATTCATTAAAGACAGCACAGGGGAAGTGCCCCGCAGTTCCACACCACTCCAGGGACTATCCAAAATGATGAAACGGAAAAATTCCCCTCAAAAGAATCTCCAGGAAATAACGACAGCTAACTAACTGATCAAAAATGATTTAAACAATATAACAGAAAGTGAATTTAGTATAATGGTCATAAAATTAATCGCTGGACTTGAAAACAGTATAAAGAACAGCAGAGAATCTATTGCTACAGAGTTCAAGGAACTAAGGAACAGCCAGGAGGAGGTAAAAAATGCAATAAATGAGCTGCAAAATAAAATGGAGACAACCACAGCTCAGATTGAAGAGGCAGAGGAGAGAATAGGTGAACTGGAAGATAAAATTATGGAAAAAGGAAGCTGAGAAAAAGATAAAAAAATCCAGGAGTATGAGGGGAAAATTAGAGAACTAAGTGATGCACTAAAGAGAAATAATCTATGCAAAATTGGTATTCCAGAGGAGGAAGAGAGAGGGAAAGTTGCTGAAGGTGTACTTGAAGAAATCATAGCTGAGAACTTCCCTGATCTGGGGAAGGAAAAAGGCATTGAAATCCAAGAGGCACAGAGAACTCCCTTCAGATGTAACTTGAATCGATCTGCACAACATATCATAGTGAAACTGGCAAACTACAAGGATAAAGAGAAAATTCTGAAAGCAGCTAGGGATAAACGTGCTCTAACATATAAAGGGAGACCGATATGACTCGTAACGGATCTCTCTACTGAAACTTGGCAGGCAAGAAAGGAATGGTAGGAAATCTTCAATGTGATGAACAGAAAAAATATGCAGCCGAGAATCCTTTATCCAAGTCTGTCATTTAGAATAGAAGGGGAGATAAAGGTCTTCCCAAACAAATGAAAACTGACGGAATTCATCACCACTAAACCAGCCCTACAAGAGATCCTAAGGGGGATCCTGTGAGACAAAGTACCAGAGACATCGCTACAAGCATGAAACCTACAGACATCACAATGACTCTAAACCCATATCTTCCAATAATAACACTGAATGTAAATGGACTAAATGCACCAACCAAAATACATAGGGTATCAGAATGGATAAAAACAAAAAACAAAAAAAAATCCCAAATACAAAATCTAACAGCACACCTAAAGGAAATGGAAGCAGAAAAGCAAAGACACCCCAAGCCCAGCAGAAGAAGAGAAATAATAAAGATTAGAGCAGAAATAAACAATATAGAATCTAAAAAAAATGTAGAGCAGATCAATGAAACCAAGAGTTGGTTTTTTAAAAAAATAAACAAAATTGACAAACCTCTAGCCAGGCTTCTCAAAAAGAAAAGGGAGATGACCCAAATAGATAAAATCATGAATGAAAACAGACTTATTACAACCAATCCCTGAGAAATATAAGCAATTATCAGGGAATACTATGAAAAATTATATGCCAACAAACTGGACAACCTGGAAGAAATGGACAAATTCCTAAACACCCACACACTTCCAAAACTCAATCAGGAGGAAATAGAAAGGTTGAACAGACCCATAACCAGCGACAACATTGAATCAGTCATCAAAAATCTCCCAACAAACAAGAGTCCAGGACCAGATAGCTTCCCAGGGGAGTTCTACCAGACTTTTAAAGCAGAGATAATACCTATCCTTCTGAAGCTATTCCAAAAAATAGAAAGGGAAGGAAAACTTCCAGACTCGTTCTATGAAGCCAGCATTCCTTTGATTCCTAAACCAGACAGAGACCCAGGAAATAAAGAGAACTACAGGCCAATATCCCTGATGAATATGGATGCAAAAATTCTCAATAAGATACTAGCAAATCGAATTCAACAGCATATAAAAATAATTATTTACCATGATCAAGTAGGATTCATTCCTGCGATGCAGAGCTGGTTCAACATTCGCAAATCAATCAACGTGATACATCACATTGATAAAAGAAAAGATAAGAACCATATGATCCTGTTAATGGATGCAGAAAAAGCATTTCACAAAATTCAGCATCATTTCTTAATAAAAACCCTCGAGTAAGTCGGGATAGAAGGAACATACTTAAACATCATCAAAGTCATTTATGAAAAGCACACAGCTAACATCATTCTCAATGGGGGAAAACTGAGAGCTTTTTCCCTGAGATCAGGAACACGACAGGTATGTCCACTCTCACCGCTGTTGTTTCACATAGGGTTGGAAGTGCTAGCATCAGCAATCAGACAACAAAAGGAAATCAAAGGCATCAAAATTGGCAAAGAGGAAGTTAAGCTGTCACTTTTTGCAGATGACATATTATACGTGGAAAACCCATTAGACTCCACCAAAAGTCTGCTAGAACTGATACATGAATTTAGCAAAGTTGCAGGATACAAAATCAATGTACAGAAATCAGTTGCATTCTTATACACTAATAATGAAGCAACAGAAAGATAAATAAAGAAACTGATCCCATTCACAATTGCACCAAGAAGCATAAAATACCTAGGAATAAATCTAACCAGAGATGTAAAAGATCTGTATGCTGAAAACTATAGAAAGCTTATGAAGGAAATTGAAGAAGATATAAAGAAATGGAAAAACATTCTGTGCTCATGGGTTGGAAGAATAAATATTGTCAAAATGTCAATACTACCCAAAGCTATCTATACATTCAATGCAATCCCAACCAAAATTGCACCAGCATTCTTCTCGAAGCTAGAACAAGCAATCCTAAAATTCATATGGAACCACAAAAGGCCCGAATAGCCAAAGTAATTTTGAAGAAGAAGACCAAAGCAGGAGGCATCACAATCCCAGACTTTAGCCTCTACTACAAAGTTGTAATCATCAAGACAGCATGGTATTGGCAAAAAAACAGACATATAGACCAATGGACTAGAATAGAAACCCCAGAACTAGACCCACAAACATATGGCCAACTAATCTTTGACAAAGCAGGAAAGAATATCCAATGGAAAAACACAGTCTCTTTAACAAATGGTGCTGGGAGAACTGGACAGCAACATGCAGAAGGTTGAAACTAGACCACTTTCTCACACCATTCACAAAAATAAACTAAAAATGGATAAAGGACCTGAATGTGAGACAGGAAACCATCCAAACCCTAGAGGAGAAAGCAGGGAAAGACCTCTCTGACCTCAGCTGTAGCAATTTCTTACTTGACACATCCCCAAAGGCAAGGGAATTAAAAGCAAAAATGAACTATTGGGACCTTATGAAGATAAAAAGCTTCAGCACAGCAAAGGAAACAACCAACAAAACTAAAAGGCAACCAACGGAATGGGAAAAGATATTTGCAAATGACATATCGGGCAAAGGGCTAGTATCCAAAATCTATAAAGAGCTCACCAAACTCCACACCCAAAAAACAAATAACCCAGTGAAGAAATGGGCAGAAAATATGAATAGACACTTCTCTAAAGAAGACATCCGGATGGCCAACAGGCACATGAAAAGATGGTCAACGTCGCTCCTCATCAGGGAAATACAAAGCAAAACCACACTCAGATATCACCTCACGCCAGTCAGAGTGGCCAAAATAAACAAATCAGGAGACTATAGATGCTGGAGAGGATGTGGAGAAACAGGAACCCTCTTGCACTGTTGGTGGGAATGCAAATTGGTGCAGCCACTCTGGAAACAGTGTGGAGGTTCCTCGAAAAATTAAAAATAGACCTACCCTATGGCCCAGCAATAGCTGCTAGGAATTTACCCAAGGGATACAGGAGTACTGATGCATAGGGGCACTTGTACCCCAATGTTTATAGCAGCACTCTCAACAATAGCCAAATTATGCAAAGAGCCTAAATGTCCATCAACTGATGAATGGATAAAGAAATTGTGGTTTATATACACAATGGAGTACTATGTAGCAATGAGAAAGAATGAAATATGGCCCTTTGTAGCAATGTGGATGGAACTGGAGAGTGTGATGCTAAGTGAAATAAGCCATACAGAGAAAGACAGATACCATATATGTTCACTCTTATGTGGATCCTGAGAAACTTAACCGGAACCCATGGGGGAGGGGATGAAAAAAAAAAAAGAGGTTAAGAGGGGGAGAGAACCAAAGCATAATAAACTCTTAAAAACTGAGAACAAAGTGAGGGCTGATGGGGGGTGGGAGGGAGGGGAGGGTGGGTGATGGGTATTGAGGAGTGTACCTGTTGGGATGAGCACTGGGTGTTTTATGGAAACCAATTTGACAATAAATTTCATATATTTAAAAATAAATAAATAAAAATAAAATTATTCTCTTGTAGGCAGCATATACATGGGTCTTTTTTTTTATCCATTCTGATATTTATGTCTTTTGATTAGAGCATTTAGTCCATTTACATTCAGAGCAATTTTTCTCTATTCCTTACTTATTTTTGTCTTTCCTTTCTGCTCAGAGAGTAGTCTTTAATATTTCTTGCAGGCTGGTTTAGTGGTCATGAACTCTAGCTCTTGTTTGTCTAGGAAACTCTATCTCTCCTCCTATTCTGAATGATAGCCTTGTTGGATGGAGTATTCTTAGCTGCAAATTTTTCCCATCCAACACTTTGAATATATCATGCCAATCCCTTCTGGCTTGCCAACTTTCTGTTGAGAAATCTGCAGCTAGCTTTATGGGTTTTCTAAGGGACCATATTTTAAAAATTCAAATTTAGGTTATTATATTAAAGCCTATACATTCCTGATTTTACACAATCCATAACAGACTTGGAGAAAGTAGGCTATGAGTGGAATATTGTACACTAAACAAATAATCTAAGATTGGTCAGCATACCATGATTTGTACTCAGTAAGTGGCAGATTGTCTGGAAGAAAGTCAGGGGCTTTTAGTGTAGGTGTAAGTAGTATGGTGCCTCGCAAAGGAAAATAAGAAGACATCTATTAGGATTTTTTCTAATTATATATAAAAAGGATTATAAGGGAACACTAAGAACAACTATATGCTAACAAAATAGATAACCTAGATGAAATAGACAAATTCCTAGAAACACACAAACTGCTGATACTGATTCAAGACATAGAATATGTGAACAAATTTATAACAATAAAGAGAATTTGTGAGAAAATGATTATAACTATGACCAAGAGGAAATGTCTCAAATGCAAAGGTGGTTCAACATATAAAAATAAATTAATATTGCCTACATTAAGAGATTAAGGGGGAAAACCCACATGACTATTGATACAGAAAATTCGATGCAGAAAAAGTATGACAAAGTTCAACACCCTTTTATGTTTAAAACGCTGAACAAATGAGTTACTTCAAATTACTTGTCTTTTTCAGAGATTTTCTGCATCCTTTTACATGTATATTCCATATGAACTAAGGTGTCAGGTTGTCTAGTTCAAAACAACAATCAAATAAAGAAACCATGTAAGCATATTTCTTGGCATATTGTTGAATTTGTAAATTAGGAAAAATTGGCATCTTTATAAATCACCTTCTGAAAACTGTTATCATGAAATAACATACATACAGCATATTTTTAATATGTACAGTAATAATAAACAAATCAACATTCATTTATCCATCACTAGAGATACAACTAGAAGTACTTTTGTTATTATTATTTATTTTTAATTGTAAAACTCGTATAACATAATATTTACCATCTCAACTATTTTCCCCAGCTTCATTAGGTATAATGGACACAGAAAATTACATATATTTAAAGTGTACATCTTGATGATTTAATGCCCATATACATTGTAAAATGATTACCACAATCAAGTGAATTAACACATCACCTCACAATTACCTTTTTTGTGTGTGGTGAGAATGCTTAAGATCTATTATTTTAGCAAGTTTCAAGGATAAAATACGGTATTATAACTATAGTTTTACATATACTACATGCTGTACATTAGATCCTCAGAAGTTATTCATCCTATAACTGAATGTATGTACCCTTTGACCAATATCTCCCCATATGCCCCACCTCCAAGCCTCTGGTAACCATCATTCTATTAACTGTTTCTGTGACTTTAACTTTTTTTTTTTTAATATTCCACATATAGATGACACCACATGGTATTTGTCTTTCTCTGTTTGGCTTTTTTTTTACTTAGTATAATGCCCTCCATTTTCATCCATATTGATACAAATGAATTTCCTTCTCTTTCATGACCAAATAATATTCTCTTTTTTATTATTATTTTATAATGAATATAAAACATTATATTAGTTTCAAGTGTACAACACATTAATTTGACAATTCTATACACTATTCAATGCTACATGATAAAGGTAGTAACCACCTGTCACTATACGACGTTATTACGTTATTATTGTCTATATTCCTTATGCCATACTTTTCATCTCCATGATCCACGTTTTCTCCATCCATTCAACACTTAGGTTGTTTCTATGTCTTGGCTACTGTGAATAATGCTGCAATGACATGAGGCTTCAGATATCTCTTAGAGATCCTGTTTTTGTTTCCGTTGGATACATGCCCAAAAGGGGGATTGCCACATCAAATAGTAGGTTTACTTTAGATTTTTTTGAGGAAACCTCATACTGTGATCCATAATGGCTGTATCAATTTACATTTCAACCAGTGTACAAAGGTCCCATTTTCTCCACATCCTTGCCTACATGTGTTATATTTTTTCTTTTTTATATTAGCAATTCTGTGATATAATATTTCATTATGGTTTTGATTTGCATTTCCCTGATGGTTAATGATAATAAGCACCCTTTCATATACTTGTTAGTCATTTGTATATCTTTGGAAAGATGTCTATCCAACTCCTTTGTCTACTTTTTAATCAGGTTAATTTTTGCTATTGAATTAATTGTATAAATTTCTTACATATTTTGGATATTAACCCTTTATCATATATATAGTTTGCAAATGCTTTTTCCCATTTTGTAGGTTGCCTTTTCATTTTGTGAAACCATGTAAAATTTGCCCTTGTGTGTCTTGGTTATTTCACTTAGTATAATGTCTTCAGAGTTCAGCCATGTTATAATATGTGTCAGAATTTCCTTCATTGTTAAGGCTAAATAATACTCCATAGTATGTATTTACCATATTTTGTTTATTCATTCATCTGTTGATGGGCACTTTGATTGCTTCCAGCACTTGGCTAATGTGAACAATACTGCTGTGAATTATGTATGCTACATACAAATATTTCTTCAGGAACCTACTTTCAATTATTTTGGATACGTCTCCAAAAGTGAAATTGCTGGATCATATGGTAATATTATTTTTAATTTTTTGAAGAACTGTCATACCATATATTTATTTTTATCTTTGAAAAGTTTTTTTAAGTTTATTTATTTATTTTGAGAGACAGAAAGCACACAAGCAGGGTAGGGACAAAGAGAGAGAGAGAGAGAGAGAGAGAGAGAGAGAGAGAGAGAGAGAGAATTCCAAGCAGGCTTCACACTGTTAGCATAGAGCCTCATGTGGGGCTCAAACTCACAAAGTGTGAGATCATGACCCAAGCTGAAATCAAGGGTTGGACACTTAACCAACTGAGCCACCCACGCACCCTGAAAAGATTTTTTTAATGTTTATTTATGTATTTTGAAAGAGAGAGAGAGAGAGAGAGAGAATGAGCAGGGAAGGGGCAGAGAGAGAGGGAGAGAGAGAATCCCAAGCAGGCTCCATGCTCAATGTGGAGCCCAACATGGAGCTCAATCCCATAACTGTGAGATCATGACCTGAGCTGAAATCAAGAGTCAGTCACTTAACTGACTGAGCCACCCAGGCACCCCAAAAGGTTTTTACCTTCATCCTCAAAGCCCAGAAACTCACTACCTTTAGAGCAAGAAGATATTTCATCACCAGTGTATGTAGAGAACTTTCTTTATTTTAGGCATTCACTAAATTAAAAACTGAGTCATTGTTACCCTCAAATAATACATCATCCTCATCTCTAGTGTCAATGACATTATTTCCACAACAGTGCACACAATTTTCACTGCTCTTCACTTTTTCCTTATAGCTGACCTAACATCTTATTTCATTTCTCTCTTCTTGAAGAACATCCTTTAGAATTCCATTACTTCTAGTCTTCTGGTGGCAAACTCTTTCAGTTTTTGTTTCACTGGAAATGTCCATTTTTAACTTATTCCTACTATCATTTAATTACTTTTATCCATATTTTTATTATGAAAAATTAAAACTGAAAATAATACAGTGTACTCTATATATACACTATGTGGATTCAACAAATGTTAACATTTAGTCATATTTGATTTAATGTCTCCTTTTGCATGTGCACGTGTGTGTGTGTGTGCACACACACACACACACACATATAAAATCCCTGAGGAATTCATAGAAACAGAAAGCAAAATGGTGGTTACCAGGGAGTTGGGGGGGTGAGGGGTGGTAAACAGAGAGTTGTTTAGTGGGTATGGAATTTCAGTTTTGTAAGATGAAAAATTTCTGGATATCTGGCACAAAAATGCAAATACACTTAACATTAACACTATTGAACTGTACACTTAAAAATGATCAAGATGGTGAATTTTACATGATACATATTTTATCAAGATTTTTTAAAAACCCTGGAAAAATTTGTCTGTGGATATCTAACAACAAAATATATGGTTCTACAAATACATGGTTAGAAGAAAAAGTGGGGAAAAATATGATACAAAGACAGTCATCTCATCAATCACAAAGTTAAGTTTTCCAACATAGTTCCAGATGGTCTAATTTGTACTCCGTTATGAATACAGTGGCTTTGAGTCATCTGCATTTAAAATGGAGCAATGGTCTAATAAGCTACAATGGAAGGGGATGTTTTATTTCTGGTTCACTCTCATCCCTGAGGGGCAACTTTTTGAGGTCTGTGCTGCTCGTGGCTGTATTTGCCCCCAAAACTACTCTTCTACTTTTCCTGGCTTCCAGCCTTTTGGGGAAAAGCCTCCATGGTTGGGAGGAAGAAAGATGCCAGGGTATTTCTCTGTATTTTGGGCAACTTCTCTGGCACTGGCTCAAATTTCTTTGTGGCTCCAGCTGGATAGGCCTGCTACAGTTCTAGTTCCTAAGCTTCTGTGACGTTGTCTCTTAGCTCCCTCTCCAATCCAGGAATGATTGTGGCATCTTGCTCTTATTAATCTGTGGCATCTATTTTAATTTCAGGTCCTTTGTCACCTGTGTGACCAGTTCTCTGCAATACATTTCTTCTGTTGTAAATATGTGATTTACATATGTAAATATGTGAAGATATGATTTCTGCTTTCCTTGTTAAGTCCAACATGAATGGGTTATAGTTTACCAGAGCTCTCACCTACTGTGGACCCTGAATTTCAACATTGGTCCCCTAACCTCAAAAGGCACAGTTCAACCTCTCAGGCACCTGTTTACATTGGCAAATTAAAATTATCAGAGATAACTGATGAATATGGATGCAAAAATTCTCAATAAGATACTAGCAAATCGAATTCAACAGCATATAAAAAGAATTATTCACCATGATCAAGTGGGATTCATTCCTGGGATGCAGAGCTGGTTCAACATTCGCAAATCAATCAATGTGATACATCACATTAATAAAAGGAAAGATAAGAACCATATGGTTCTGTCAATCGATGCAGAAAAGGCCTTTGACAAAATTCAGCAACTTTCTTAGTAAAAACCCTCGAGAAAATCGGGATAGAAGGAACATACTTAAACATCATCAAAGCCTTTTATGAAAAGCCCACAGCTAACATCATCCTCAATGGGGAAAAACTGAGAGCTTTTTCCCTGAGATCAGGAACATGACAGGGATGTCCACTCTCACCGCTGTTGTTTCACATAGGGTTGGAAGTGCTAGCATCAGCAATCAGACAACAAAAGGAAATCAAAGGCATCAAAATTGGCGAAGAGGAAGTTAAGCTGTCACTTTTTGCAGATGACATGATATTATACATGGAGAATCCGATAGACTCCACCAAAAGTCTGCTAGAACTGATACATGAATTAGCCAAGTTCCAGGATACAAAATCAATGTACAGAAATCAGTTGCATTCTTATACACTAATAATGAAGCAACAGAAAGACAAATAAAGAAACTGATCCCATTCACAATTGCACCAAGAAGCATAAAATACCTAGGAATAAATCTAACCAGAGATGTAAAAGATCTGTATGCTGAAAACTATAGAAACCTTATGAAGGAAATTGAAGAAGATATAAAGAAATGGAAAAACATTCCGTGCTCATGGGTTGGAAGAATAAATATTGTCAAAATGTCAATACTACCCAAAGCTATCTATACATTCAATGCAATCCCAACCAAAATTGCACCAGCATTCTTCTCGAAGCTAGAACAAGCAATCCTAAAATTCATATGGAACCACAAAAGGCCCCGAATAGCCAAAGTAATTTTGAAGAGGAAGACCACAGCGGGAGGTATCACAATCCCAGACTTTAGCCTCTACTACAAAGCTGTAATCATCAAGACAGCATGATAATTGGCACAAAAACAGACACATAGACCAAAGGAATAGAATAGAAACCCCAGAACTATATCCACAAAAGTATGGCCAACTAATCTTTGACAAAGCAGGAAAGAACATCCAATGGAAAAACACAGTCTCTTTAACAAATGGTGCTGGGAGAACTGGACAGCAACATGCAGAAGATTGAAACTAGACCACTTTCTGACACCATTCACAAAAATAAACTCAAAATGGATAAAGGACCTGAATGTGAGACAGGAAACCATCCAAACCCTAGAGGAGAAAGCAGGGAAAGACCTCTCTGACCTCAGCCGTAGCAATTTCTTACTTGACACATCCCCAAAGGCAAGGGAATTAAAAGCAAAAATGAACTATTGGGACCTTATGAAGATAAAAAGCTTCAGCACAGCAAAGGAAACAACCAACAAAACTAAAAGGCAACCAACGGAATGGGAAAAGATATTTGCAAATGACATATCGGGCAAAGGGCTAGTATCCAAAATCTATAAAGAGCTCACCAAACTCCACACCTGAAAAACAAATAACCCAGTGAAGAAATGGGCAGAAAACATGAATAGACACTTCTCTAGAGAAGACATCCGGATGGCCAACAGGCACATGAAAAGATGGTCAACGTCGCTCCTCATCAGGGAAATACAAAGCAAAACCACACTCAGATATCACCTCACGCCAGTCAGAGTGGCCAAAATGAACAAATCAAGAGACTATAGATGCTGGAGAGGATGTGGAGAAACGGGAACCCTCTTGCACTGTTGGTGGGAATGCAAATTGGTGCAGCCGCTCTGGAAAACAGTGTTGAGGTTCCTCAAAAAATTAAAAATAGACCTACCCTATGACCCAGCAATAGCACTGCTAGGAATTTACCCAAGGGATACAGGAGTACTGATGCATAGGGGCACTTGTACCCCAATGTTTATAGCAGCACTCTCAACAATAGCCAAATTATGCAAAGAGCCTAAATGTCCATCAACTGATGAATGGATAAAAAAATTGTGGTTTATATACACAATGGAGTACTACGTGGCAATAAGAATGAAATATGGCCCTTTGTAGCAACGTGGATGGCACTGGAGAGTGGTATGCTAAGTGAAATAAGCCATACAGAGAAAGACAGATACCATATGGTTTCACTCTTATGTGGATCCTGAGAAACTTAACAGAAACCCATGGGAGAGGGGAAGGAAAGAAAAAAAAAGAGGTTAGAGTGGGAGAGAGCCAAAGCATAAGAGACTCTTAAAAACTGAGAACAAACTGAGGGTTGATGGGTGGTGGGAGGGTGGGGAGGGTGGATGATGGGTATTGAGGAGGGCACCTTTTGGGATGAGCACTGGGTGTTGCATGGAAACCAATTTGACAATAAACTTCATATATAGAAAAAAACAATTTGCATGGAATATCTTTTTCCATGATTTCACTTTCAGTGTATTTGTGTCTTTATATCTAAAATTAGTCTCTTGTAAGAACAAACCGAAGGTTACCAGAGGTGGAGGGGGGGTTATGGGTTAAATATGTGATGGGGATTAAGAATTCACTTGTCATTATGAGCATTGGGTGGTGTATGGAATTATTGAATCATCATATTGTACACCTAAACTAATATAACACTGTTAATATAACTGGAGTTAAATTAAAAACGTTAAAACAAATAAATATATACCTCCATACTTACATACATACATAAAGAATAAAATTGAGTCTCTTGTAGACAGAATATAGTTGGATCGTGTGTTTTTATCCATTCTTTCAGTCTCTGTCTTTTGACTGGAGAGTTTAAACCATTTACATTTAAGATAATTACTGATAAGGAGGGACTTCTGTCATTTTGCAATCTGTTTTCTATATGTCTTTTAGTTTTTTTGTCCTCATTTCCTGCATTACTGTCTTTTTTTGTGTTTAGTTGATTTTTGTAGTGAAACGTTTAATTTCCTTCCTCATTTACTTTTATGTATATATAGCTATTTTCTTTGTGGTTTCCAAGGGGACTATATTTAACATCTTAATGTTATAACACTAATTTCTACTTATAACAGCTTAACTTTGATAACATATAAAAACTCTGCTCCTTCACAACTCTGTCTCCACCCCTTTCAGTTCTTGATGTCACAAAATTTCATCTTTATACAGTCTGTGTCATAAAACATAAACTAATTATCTTTTTAAATGTGTTCTTAAATTATGTAGAAAACAAAATTTGGAGTTACAAACCAAAGTTACAATAATTCTAACTTTTATAAATGCTTACTTTTTACCTTTATTGAAATCTTTATTTCTCCATATGGCTTCAAGTTACTGCCTAGTGTTTTAGAGGACTCCCTTGAGGACTTTTTACAGGACTGATCTAGTGGTAACAAACTCCCTCAGCTTTTGTGTATCTAGGAATGTGTTAATTTCTCCCTCTTTTTTTAATATATGAAATTTATTGTCAAATTGGTTTCCATACAACACCCAGTGCTCATCCCAAAAGATGCCCTCTTCAATACGCATCACCTACTCTCCCCTCCCTCCCACCCCCCATCAACCCTCAGTTTGTTCTCAGTTTTTAAGTCTCCTATGCTTTTCTCCCTCATTTTTGAAGGATAGTTTTTCTGAATATAGAATTGTTGGTTGATGTTTTTTTTCCTTTATCACTTTGAATGTATCAGCCCACCACCTCTGACCTCCAAAGTTTTTGATGAGAGGCCTGCTGATGATCTTATTGAAGATTCCCTTGTTTCTCTCTTGCTGCTTTCAACATTCTCTTTTTCTTTGGCCCTTGAAAATTTGATCCCTTTGAGTTCATCTTACTTGGAATTCATTGAGCATTTCAGATGTTTGTACTCATGTATTTCATCAAATTTGGAAAGTTTCCAGCCCTGATTTCTTCAAATGCTTTCTCTGCCTCTGTCTTCTGTCTTCTCCCTCTAGGACTCCCACAATGTGTATGTTGAGCTTCTTAATAGTGTCCCACAGGTCCCTTAGGCTCTGTTCACTTTTCATCAATATTTCTGTTCTTCAAACCCAGTACCTTCCTTGGCCCCATCTTGTAGTTTGCTGATTCATTTTTAGGCCTGTTCAAATCTCTCTTTGATTCCCTCTGGTGAATTTTTTATTTTAGTTATTGTGCTTTTTAGCTCCAAAGTTTCTTTTTGGTTTCTTTTTAGATTTTCTATCTCCTTATTGATATTTCCATTTTGTCCATACATTATTTTCATGACTTTATCCACATCTTCCTCCAAGTAATTGAACATCTTTAAGACTGTTTTTTAAAGTATTTTTCTAGTAGATTTGTCATCAAGTCTTTTTCAGGGACAATTTCTGTTGATTTTTTTTTTTTGAATGGGTCATACTTCCTTTCTCTTTGTAGCCTCATGATTATTTTGTAACTGGATATTTGAATCTAATAATGTGGTAATTCTGGAAATTAGATTCTCCCCATTCCACAGAGTTTTCTGTTTTTTGCTATATTATTATTATTATAGTGTTTTAGGCTGTCTTTATGCTGATATTCATTCCATGGGAGAAACTTAAGATCTTCTCAGGTCTTTTTCGAGTCTTTCTGTGGGCATGCATAATCACTTTCTAATTTACCCATATATGTAACTTTTTAAAAATGTCCTTATCTCTAATGTCTAGCTGTCAAAAGGGGAAAAAGAGAGAAACCAAGAGGGGAGGAGGTAAAGGGCACCTGCCTTTTAAATCCACTGGGTGTCATTTTAGCCAAAGAGAACTGGGTTTGCAAAAATGCAGGAAGATGCAACAATAGGCACTGCTTTTTTGTCTGTACCTCTGTGACTAGAAGCAGTATTTGGTGATCATAAGGCATATCCCTGATATTTGGAGGACAGGGTCCTTTTCGCTTACCCTGGCAAGCTGTGTGCAAGCTGCTCCAGGAACACATGCACAGTTGTCTGCCTGTGGCTACTACTGTGTTAAGAGCTGAAATTGACCAAAATTGACTATAATTTGCCATCCAAGCCTTCCCCTGAAAGTTTTGATCTTTCAATACACTCCAGAATTCCAAAATAGTTACATAAGACAGTTTCTGCGAGTGCAGTTGTCTAAGAGGGAAGACAGATTCCTATTGCTTCCTACCCCACCATCTTCCCAGAATCCTCTCACTCAAGAGCCCTAATTTTTTGTAAATTTTTTTAATGTTTATTTGTTTTTGAGACAGAGAGAGAGTGTGTGAGCAGGGGAAGGGCAGAGAGAGGGAAACACAGAATCCGAAGCAGACTCCAGGCTCTGAGGCGTCAGCACAGAGCCTGATGTGGGGCTCAAACTCACAAACTGCAAGATCATGACCTGAGCTGAAGCCGGATGCTTAACCAACTGAGACACCAAGGTGCCCCAGATCCCTAATTTTTAATACGCTTTATTTCTTAGAACTGTTTAGATTTACAAAAAAAATTGAGAAGATAGTATAAGGAATTACCATATACCTTGCATCCAGTTTCCCCTATTAACAGTTTTTATCAGTATAGCATATTTGTTATAATTAATGAACCAATATTGACACCTAACTATTAACTAAGATTCATAATTCATTCAGATTTCCTTGGTTTATAACTAATTTCCTTTTTTCTGTTCCAGGATTCCATCCAGGACATCTCATTACATTTAGTTGTCATGTCTCCTTAGACACATCTTGGCTGTGATAATTTTGATGCTGCTCTTAACTTTGATGACCTTGACAGTTTTGAGGAGTATTTGTCACGTATTTTGCAGAAATCCTTTCTCTCAGAGTTTGTCTGATGTTTTTTCTCATGATTAGACTAGGGTTACATGTTTGGAGGAGAAAGATTGCAAGATGAAGTATCATTTTAATAACAATTTATCAAGGGTACATACCTCAACATCACTCATCATCAGGGAAATACAAATCAAAACTACAATGAGTTATCACCTCACACATGTCAGAATGGCTAAAATCAAAAACACAAAAAAACAACAAGCATTGGCAAGGATGTGGAGAAAGGAACCCTCTCACACTGTTTGTGGGAATGCAAACTGGTGGAGCCACTATGGAAAATAGCATGGAGATTCCTCAAAAAGTTAAAAATAGAACTACCCTACAATCCAGTAATCACACTACTGGGCATTTACCCCCAATTACAAACTCACTAATTCAAAAGGATACACGTACCCCTATGTTTATTGCAACATTATTTGTAGTAGCCAAATTATGGAAACAGTCCCAGTGTCCATCAATAGACAAATGGATAAAGAAAATGTGGTATATATACACAATGGAATATTACTCAGCCATAAAAAAGAACGAGATTTTGCCATTTGCAACAACATAGATGGAGCTACGAAGTATAATGTTAAGCATAATAAGTCAAAGAAACAAATACCATATTATTTCACTCATATGTGGAACTTAAGAAACAAAAAAAATGAGGAAAAGAAAAAGAAAAGAGAGAGAGACAAACCAAGAAATATACTCTTAACTCTAGGGAACAAACTTATAGTTACCAGAGGGGAGGTGGGTGGGGAGATGGATGAAGTAGGTGATGGGGATTAAAGAAAACATTTATCATGATGAGCACTGAGCAATGTACACAATTGTTGAATCAGTATATTGTACACCTGAAACTAATGTAATACTGTATGTTAACTATACAAGAATTAAAAACTAAATTAAAAAAATGAGTACATACTATCAACATTATTTGTGACTGTGCATGTTGAACTTGATCACCTGCTTTGGTCAGTGTTTGTCAGGTTTTTCTACTGTGAAGCCCTATATTTTAAAATTAAACTTTCAAGGGCACTTTGGTGGCTCAGTCAGTTAAGCATCCAACTTCAGCTCAGGTCATGATCTTGCAGTCCACGAGTTTGAGACCCATGTAGGGCTCTGTGCTGACAGCTCAGAGCCTGGAGCCTGCTTCCGATTCTGTGTGTGTGTCTCTCTCTCTGACCCTCCCCCACTCATGCTCTGTCTCTCTCAAAAATAAATAAATATTTAAAAAATTTTAATTAAGGGGCGCCTGGGTGGCTCAGTCAGTTGAGCGTCCGACTTGGGCTCAGGTCATGATCTCACGGTTCGTGAGTTCAAGCCCTGCATCAGGCTCTGTGCTGATGGCTCAGACCCTGGAGCCTGCTTCGGATTCTGTGTCTCCCTCTCTCTGTGCCCTTCCCCCACTTGCACTCTGTTTCTCTGTCTCTCAAAAATAAATAAATGAAAAAAAATTTTTTTTAGATTTTAATTAAACTTTTTATTTTAAGACAATCACAGATTTATATATAATTGTTGGAAGTAATACATAAATATCTCATGTACCAAGTTTTCTCCAATGGTAACATCTTATAACATCACTCTCCCTCCCTAACTCCCAATGATCACTAGTTTGTTCTCCATTTCTATAACTGTATGATTTCACAAATATTACATAAGTGGCGCAACAGTATATGACCTTTTGGTATTGGCTTTTTCACTCAATGTTATTTCTCTGGAGATTCATCTTCATATGTTTATCAATTGATAGTTTATTCTTTTTTATTGTTGAGTAATGTTCCATTATGGATATAATCACAGTTTAACCATACACTTATTGAACTACAGCTGCATTGTTTCAAGTTTTTGGCAAATAAAGCTGCTAAGAACATTTGTGTACATGCTTTTATGTGAATATTAGTCTTCATTATTCTGGTTAGATGCCTAAGAGTGCAATTGCTGGGTTGTATGGTGATTGCATGTGTACTTTTTTTTTAACGTTTATTTTATTTTTGAGACAGAGAGAGACAGAGCGTGAACGGGGGAGGGCCAGAGAGAGAGGGAGACACAGAATCTGAAACAGGCTCCAGGCTCTGAGCTGTCAGCACAGAGCCTGATGCGGGGCTCGAACTCACTGACCGCGAGATCATGACCTGAGCTGAAGTCAGACGCTTAACTGACTGAGCCACCCAGGTGCCCCACATGTGTACTTTTTAAAGAATCTGCCAAACTATTTTCAAGAGTGGCTGTACCATGTTATATTCCTACCAGCAATGTATGAATAATCTAATTTCTCTACATTCTTGCCAACATTTGATGTTGTCACTATTTTTTATTTTAGCAATCCTGATAAATATATTATGGTATCTTACTGTGGCTTTAACTTGCATTTCTCTAGTGGATAATGATGTTGAACATTTTAATGTTTCTTTATTTGATCTCTGTGTATTTTCTTTAGTGAAATGTCTCGTCATGTGTTTTATCCATTTTCTAATTGGATTATTTGAAATTGCAAGTGTTGAGTTTTGAGAGTTGCTTGATATATTCTACATACTAATCCTTTGTTGGATATGTTGTTTATAAATATTTTCTTCAATTCTTCAGTTTGTCTTTTCATTCTGTCAGTGTGGTATTTCAGAGGAAAAGTTTTGAAATTTGATGATGTCCAATTTACCAATTGTTCCTTTAATGGTCTTGTTTTGTGGTCATGCCTAGGAACTTATCACTTTCCTGTAGATTCCCCAAATTTTTTTTCTTTTCCCTAAAACTTTTATAGTTTAAATTTTACAATTAAGTCTGTGATTGATTTTTTAGTTGATTTTTGTGTATGATGTGAGACTTAAGATTCTTTTTTTTTTACTCCATTGAATTGATTGTACACCTTTATCACAGTTCAGTTGTGCATATTTATAAGAATTTACTCCTATGTTTTCTATTTTGTTACATTGATCTACACATGTCTATATCTCCACCTATACCACTCAGTCTTGATAACTATGGCAATAAAATAAGTCTTGAAATTAGATAGACCAATTCCTCCCATGTTATTCTTGTTTTTCAAAATTGCTTTAACTATTCTACTTTGCCTCTGCCTATAAGTGAATAATCTATATATACAAAAAAAATCTTGCTGAGAATTTTTTTTAAAGTTCATTTCTTTCTTTTGAGAGAGAAAGAGAGAGAGAGAGAGCAGGAGAGAGGCCGAGAAAGGGGAGAGAGAGAACCCTAAGCAGGCTCCATGGAGCCTGATGCAGGGCTTGATCTCACAATCATGAGATCATGACCTTAGCTGAAATCAAGCCGGGTGCTTAACCAACTGAGCCGCCCAAGCACCCCAACTCTTGCTGAGATTTTGATAGGATTTGCATTAACATGTCTGTCTGTTTATTTAGATCTTTGATTTCTTTCATCAGCATTTTGTACCTTTCAGTATACAATTATTGTACATGTTTTATTAAATTGACACTTAAGTATTTCTCTTTTTTGAGTGATTATAACTGGTATTGAATTTTTAGTTTCAGTATTCATGTATTCATTGCTAGGATATGAAAATACAATAGAGTTTTGTGTTTTTTGTGTACCCTGCAACCTTGTTGAAATTATTACTTTTAGGAGGGTTTTTTTTGTGACTACTTGGGGTTTTCTAAGTAGACACTCATGTCACTTGCCAAAAGGAATAACTTTAACTCTTCCTGTTCACTTTGTATGCCTTCCATTTCCCATTATTATCTTATAGCACTAACTTCAACTTGTGATAAGAGTGGTGACAGCCTATAGCCGTGCCTTTTTCCTGACCTCCAAAGAAATGTATTCTGTCTTTCACTATTAAATATAATGTTAACCATAGTTTTTGTAGATGTTTTTTATCATGTCGAGGAAGTTCCCTCTACTCCCATTTTTCTGAGAGTTTATATAATGAATGAATGTTGGATTTTATCAAAGGCCTTTCCTGCATTAATTTTACATGACTATGTGGTTTTTCTTCTTTAGCTTATTAATATGTTGGCTTACATTTATTGATTTTTGAATATTGAACCAGCCTTGCATACTTGGAAAAAATCTCATTTGGTTATGATGTATATAATTCCTTTAATATATTGCTGAATTTTAATTGCTAATATTTTGTTAAGGATTTTTGCATTTATATTCATAAAGGATATTGATCTGTAGTTTTCTTTTTCATGGTCACTGTCTAATTTTGCTATTAAGGTAATTCTAGTTTTATAAAATGTATCAAAAGATGTTCCTTCATCTTCTATTTTCTATCCTTCTAGGCTGCCTATCCTTAGATAGTAAAAGTAAGCTTTTCTTGAAGCTTTTTATTGGTATGAATTTTTTCTCAAAAGTTTGGTGGAATTTTACAGTGAAATCACATAGGCCTGGGGATTTTTTGGGGGGAATATTTAATTACTAATTCAATTTCCTTAGTAGTTATAGAGCTAGTCACACTATCCATTTTATATTGGGTGAGTTGTAATAGTTTGTGTTTTTCAAAGAATTGGTCCATTTTATCTAAGTTGTGTAATTTATGTATATAGAGTTGTTCACCGTGATCCTTTATTATTCCTTTGATGTCTGCAGGCTTGATAGTGATATCCCTTATTTCATTCCTGACATTGGTAATTTATGTCTCCTCTTTTTTTCTCTTTGTTAGTCTTGCTAGAGGTTTATCAATTTGTAAAATATTTTCAAAAAGTCACTTCATTACCACTGGGCTTTCTGTGGACAGTACTCCAACTGAGGTGCTGGGGCACTTTGTTGCAATTATATCAGGATGTAAGTCTTGGATCCTAATTAGGCCTTTGCTGGTGGGGATGCGGCCATAGGTGTTTTTTTTTAACTTTATTTATTTTGAGAGAGACAGAGAGTGCTAGTGGGGGAGGGGCAGAGACAGAATTCCAAGCAGGCTTCATACTGTCAGTGCAGAGCCCTACAAGGGATTCAAACTCACAGACCGCGAGATCATGATCTGAGCCAAAATCAAGAGTCAGACACTTAACCAACTGAGCCACCCAGGCGCCCCTGGAGCCATAGTTTTACTTGTGATGTTTGGCTAAAGTAGAGCAGTTACTGTCTAAAAGTTTTCTATCTTTCTAGGTTGCCTCTCTCCTGGCCCTTTGGCTCATCAAAGTAGGCTTTTGTTGGGGCTTTTTATTTCTGGGCCTGTTAAAATTCCTGGGTTGCTAGCTTCTTCAGCTTCAAGTCCAAGATATATGAGGCAAAAAGAAAACCCACTGTTCTGGGAACTCACTGCTATGTAGTTCCTTTGATCTGGAAGCACTTGCCCATCTTTTTCTCTCTACCTTTCAGAGTCTTTTTATGTTTGTTTTATAATGTTCAAGGTTTTTATTGAACTGAATGGGAAGAATAGGTAAAAGTATATCTATTTAATCTTCTTAGAAGCAGAAGTCCCATGAAACCTTACTGTAAGTTACTTTCTAGGAGATGTTTTATTTTGTTTTTAAATTAGAAAGAAACTTGAATTAGATAAAATGTCTTTTTAGCCTCTGTTGATATAATGTGCTTTCCTGATTGTATCTACAAATATGAGAATATAAACAGCTTTATTTAAACTTGTGTAGTGAGGGGCACCTGGGTGGCTTAGTCAGTTAAGCATCCGACTTCAGCTCAGGTCATGATCTTGCAGTCTGTGAGTTCAAGCCCCACATTGGGCTCTGAGATGGCAGCTGAAACCTGCTTTGGATTCTGTGTCTCCTTCTCTCTCTGCTCCTCCCCTGCTTGCATTCTGTCTCTTTCTCTCTCTCAAAAATAAATAAACATTTTAAAAAATAATAATAATAATAATAAGCTTGTGTGGTGAGTGTTATGTAGTTGTTTACCCCTATCCCCAAGCATACAGCAAAGGTTATAGACTGAAGCAACTGGAGGGGCCTGGCAGGTAAAGTTAACGAGAAATGCTTTCCAGGGTTTTTCCAAGATTCACAGAAATGGGTGCCTATTGCTTCCTGATCTTTGTTTTTTGTTCCAGAGAGACCAAAAAAATAAGAATTTCTATGGAAAATGTTCCAATTTTTAAATGTTGACATCTAATTCATGAATATTGTTAATATATGGGTCAGACTAAACATACTATGGACCTGATTCAGTAAATGGCTGGCATTTTGTAACTTCTGAAACAGGGATACTAATGAGTCAAAATAAGGCTTCCTTTCCTCTTAAACTAGAAACAGATTGCCTAGGGGGAATGTAAAGAGGACTTAAAAGCTGAGTGTGTCCTTTATAAAGGAAGATAGCTTATCTTCCCCCTCCAGCTCTGGGACAAACTTCTGAGGACATAGCAAAAGAAATTCCAGATGGTTTGGGGGGGATTCAAATGCAGAAATCTGTATTAATTCTTTCCTAGAGCTCAGACCCACATCACAAATGAGAATTTGTTTGGCTCAGTATGATGCAGGGGTTTCATGTTGTGAATTGGCAGATTGAACTGAGATTGCCTCACATAGGGGCTGGGAGTGTGCCTGAGTTTATTTTGTTGTGACAGCACAGAGTAACAGAATCAATTTCTAGGAGGCCAAGAGGGTCACAGAAGTTGAAACTCAGCTGCATTGAAGGAATCTTTTAGATGGGAATGAAGGATTATACATCAGGTTTTATAAAGGTTCATAAAAGGTTGTGGCTTCAGTTATAAAATCGGTTACATTTCCTTGACCTCATGAATTTATGGAGCAAAAATTGTACCTTCTACACTATCTTTTTCTTTTTAGGTTTATTTTTGTTGAGAGAGCACACACACAGGCACAAGTATGCATGCAAATGGGAGAGGGACAGAGAGAGAGAATCCCAAGCAAGCTCCTCACTCCTAGCACAGAGCTTAATGTGGGGCTTGAACCCACGAACCGAGAGATCATAAACTGAGTCAAAATCAAGAGTCAGACACCTAACTGACGGAGCGACCCAGACGCCCCTACACTATCTTTTCTAGTATAAATTCCATCAGATCCTTGGGATTTAATGTGTAGTTATTATTTTCAAATCATTTTTTCATTACAACTTCAATTTTTTTCTTGACACAATAGTTACCTCCACCATCCCAGGTTTTATTTAGAATTTATTTTTATTTTTGTATGTTTGTTTATTTTCAAAGATAGAGTGCAGGAGGGCAGAGAGAGAGAGAGAAAGAGAGAGAGAGAGAGAGAGAGAGAGAGAGAGAGAGAGAGAGAGAGAGAGAGAATCCCAAGTAAGCTCTGCACTATCAGTGAAGAGCTTGATGCAGGCTTGGACTCATGAACCATGAGATCATGACCTGAGCCAAAACCAAGAGTCAGACGCTTAACGGACTGAGCCACTCTGGCGCCCCTTTATTTAGAATTGAAAAGTGCCTTTTCTTTTTTTTTTAATTAAAAAAAATTTTTTTAAATGTTTATTTTTGAGAGACAGAGCACGAGCAGGGAAGGGGCAGAGAGAGAGGGAGAGAGAAAGAGAGAGGGAGGGAGACACAAAATCCAAAGCAGGCTCCAGGCTCTGAGCTGTCAGCACAGAGCCTGACATGGGGCTTGAACTCAGGAACCATGAGATCATGACCTGAGATGAAGTTGAATGCTTAGCCAACTGAGCCACCCAGGCGCCCCTTAAAAGTGTCTTTTCTATTTTATTGAACTTCAATTGCTTTTCAGATTTGATTTTTAAAAATAGATTTCAGTATATGAAACTGAACATTTTTTTATAACTGTGACAATACATTTTTCAGAAACTCTTAAATATAAATATAACTTTCCTATCTATGAAAATGAGTATTTTTTTAATCGCCAAAGTTCCAATCTTAATGTCTACACTTCTTAGATTTTAAAAAAATATGTAAGTCCAAACTTTCCCATAAGTAGGTTTATGTCAACAATTTTTTCTGAAGGTTTTTTTTTTGTTTTTTTGTCATTGCTCTCTGTCTCAAAGCTACTTACATACATTATACATATTTTTCTGGTTTATTTTCACTAAACTATACACTCTTTGTAGGGCCAGGTAAAGATGTCTTTCAATGTTATTTAAAAGCTAATGAGATCAGAAAATTCAAAGCAATCAATATATAATAAAGTTAAAGTTATTTAGCAAGGTCATACACATTTTCAGAATCAGCTTTATTTATGCAATGAATCTCTGAGGAAATGTCATCTCAGGGTACTTTGTGTATCTAAGACAGAACCACATGTCCCCTCCCCATGCACATTCCATTCTTTTACCTGGTGTTCTTTTTCTCTACAGCAATTTATCTTCACTGACACATTATATTATTTTTTCAATAGATTCTAGGCCTATGTTCCCAAACTCGATCTTATTTGTTCACTGATATATCCCCAATTCCTCCAACAGGGGCTGGCACACAGTAGTAGCCCTTAATCAAATGCTAAAGCAAAACACAAAGAACCTAGAAATTGCCTGATACCCAGAATGACTGTCCAATAATCAGATTCACCAATGGCGCAGAAACACATTACAGTGTAAGACATCTAAAAGTGAACAAATTATTTGGAGATTTTTTTTCCAGCCCTTTCCTCCTAGCCTGGGAGCTATCCATCTCCCAGGCTAGATCCATCTATCTATCAGATAGATAGAGCCTCCATCTATCAACTTTTGGTCAGTGAAATAGTTTCAGAGAAAATAATACAATTATCTATCAACAAAAGAAGGGAGGGACAAAGGAAAAAAAATTAAGCGGTAGCCTCAATGGGGCATTCTCGGGCCAGATGTCCAGACTCGCCACAGCGGTAGCAGTTGACTTCACTCGTCTTGCTGCAGTTGATGGCCATGTGGCCAGTCTCACCGCACCGGTAGCATTTGACTTGGGTGCAGTCTTTCTGAATGTGGCCATATTCACCACAAGAGTAGCACTTCTGCTCTTCCTGACGGTCACAATCACGAGCCAGATGGCCTGGTCTGCCACAAGTGTAACAACACTGCTCTCTCTCTCGCTTAGGCTCAATACAGTCTTTGGCGATGTGGCCACTTCTCCCACAGTTGTAGCAGATGTCCTCGAGAAGATCACAATTCTTAGCATGATGACCAGACTCACCACAGCGGTAACAGATGTCAGACGGGTTGGTGGAACTGCACTGGGAACCTCTGCCACGGCCTCTAGCTCCACGCCCTCGACTTCCTCCTCCTCTAGGGCATCCCCGGGCCCAGTGGCCAGAGCGTCCACACTTGAAACATTCCTTATTGCTCATGGCGATGGTGAGATCTTAGGGTGAGCGGGCCCACCACTGCCCCTGAGGCTCCGACGCACCTCTCCTTAGGGCGGCTTAGAAACAAGTGGCCGTTTTTCTCTAGGCGCCTCAGTGACATCACACATGGTTTGCGCACGACCCCACTCATGTGTCACAGGCATTCCAGCTGCCCTTCCCGCCTGACTTTTCCTTCCATTCTTGAAGTGAAAAGCATGGCTAAGTGGTGGTATTTCCTGATTTAAAAAAATATATATATACTTGGGTCTTCAAGTTTGTTTGAATCCTTCCCTGCTCAGACAATATACCCTGTAGGATTTCTTATATTAAGAATTAGGTCTTCTACCCTATGACCCAGCAATAGCACTGCTAGGAATTTACCCAAGGGATACAGGAGTGCTGATGCATAGGGGCACTTGTACCCCAATGTTTATAGCAGCACTCTCAACAATAGCCAAATTATGCAAAGAGCCTAAATGTCCATCAACTGATGAATGGATAAAGAAATTGTGCTGTATATACACAATGGAAAAGTACATGGCAATGAGAAAGAATGAAATATGGCCTTTTGTAGCAACATGGATGGAACTGGAGAGTGTTATGCCAAGTGAAATAAGCCATACAGAGAAAGACAGATACCATATGGTTTCACTCTTATGTGGATCCTGAGAAACTTAACAGAAACCCATGGGGGAGGGAAGGAAAAAAAAAAGAGGTTAGAGTGGAAGAGAGCCAAAGCATAAGAGACTCTTAAAAACTGAGAACAAACTGAGGGTTGATGGGGGGTGGGAGGGAGGGGAGGGTGGGTGATGGGTATTGAGGAGGGCACCTTTTGGGATGAGCACTGGGTGTCATATGGAAACCAATTTGACAATAAACTTCATATATTGAAAAAAAAAAAGAATTAGGTCTTCTCCGTGATCTAGTAGATGACCAGTTTTTATATATGCCCTATGGACATAGGAAAAATATGTATGAGATGTATCTAATCCAGTACATGAAAGAAACAAATTATAGCAAAGTAGACTAACTTCCTTTTTTGTTTTAAAAAATAAAATACAAATGTCCACAAAGATATGAGATACATAAAGCAGAAAAAAAATCTTTAAAATGCCACAGTGAGATTTACTCACATTCTTCCATATTTTATTGCAGGAATGTTAGTTTTCAATATAATCACCAGCATTTAAGTTATGAAACATAACCCAATTGAAGTATTCAGTATAAAGAATACACTATTACTTGGAAAATAAATTACAAAACTGTAATTTAAATATTGGACAGATTTCCTCTCTGTTGTTTTCCAAATTGTTTATATCTTACATAAACCATATAAAGATTTATGGACATGTTCATTTATATAGCTATACAAATAAGTATGGAAAAGTAGATACTGAAATATCCACCATAGCTATTTTGGGGCTATATGATTGAATACAATTTTTTCTCCTTATTTTTCTTTTCTATACTTTACAATTTTTGAAATGAATTTAGTTTGTTGGTAATTTTTAAACTGCACAATAAATATTTTTCCTTCAGCTACTAGTTAACTATATGTTTTGCTTATGAATTTTTTCCAGGCAGCCAATACAAATGTATTTGGTAAAGCATAGGCATGAGAATAGTAAATGTAGCAGTTGGTCTTTATTTTGAATGTGACTTGATTGGAATGTACAACTGATTCCATAAATGTAATGACAAAGATAAATATTTTCAAAAATTAATACGTTTAGAGCCAAAGAGCATGGGCAATCACCATATATAGAGTAATGAAATGAGTTTTATTCCTAAACAATTAAATGATTCTGCATAAATGGTTTCAAAAAGCAAAATTTCTCTCCCTTGTTCAAAATTTGATATATGCTTATTAAATTAACCTTATTATCATGTTTAAACCCCCCTTAAGGTTTATACTTTTATTAAAGTAATACATGCCCATAGTTAAGAGAATTGATTTCCAAATAGCTTTAATTGGGACATGAAGTAAGACTTGCATTTTACATCACAACAGAGGATATGTGTGTGTGTTATAACTCAAATGAGTTTAAGAAAAAAATACCTTTAATGTGTGCAATTCACTTTGATGTTTTCATTTTAGATATTAAAAGAATAATTTACTACGCCAATAAATTTGATAACCTAATATAATGGATAAATTTCTTATAGAGTTTCTTATAAAATTTCTATGAATTTCTTATATAACTGATACAAGTAGAAAATCTAACAAGTTCTCTATCCAATTAATTTTTTTTTTAATTTAGAAACTTCCAATATATTTAAGAAAGAGCCCACATAAAAAGTAGGATCATATGTAATGTAAACTACACACTGGAATGTATTAAAAGTTGTACATGGCAATAGGGAACTTAAAATGATGAAGTAACAGTGAAATTTATATGTCTATATCTATATACCTTAGGTTCATTACACCACCAGCTGTATTTGCCTAGCCTGGGACTGTTGGGTAAGACAAGGGGAAAGAGGAAATTAATATTAATTTGATATGTATAGTACAGTAGACACTATGGTATAAATTTTGAATTAGGAGGGCAAATGATTTCTATAAGGAAATATTTTCTTCCCTGTTTTTCTTGAGGCTTAAAATCCTAAAAATCTAATTCAGTTTAATATATGGGAAGGCAACATGGAATTTCAAAGATAAGTGATGAATTTGTGAGCACCTGCCACTCTTTTTTTCCCCCATCAGGCAAACACCCTAGTTTTATATTTTTTCTTTTTCAAGGTTTTATTAAATTCCAGTTAATATTAACATCCAGTGTAATTTTAGTTTCAGTTGTAGAATTTAGTGATTCATCACTTACATACAACAACTGGTACTCATCACAAGTGCCCTCCTTAATACACATTACCTATTTAACCCATCCTCCCCTCCTCTCCAGTAACCCTCAGCTTGTCCTGTATAGTTAAGAGTCTGTTTCCTAGTTTGCCTCTCTCTTTTCTTTCCCCTATGTTCATCTGTTTTGTTTCTTAAATTCCACATGTGAGTGAAATCATATGGTATTTGTCTTACTCTGACTGACTTATTTCACTTAGCATAATACTCTGTAGCTCCATCCACGTCATTGCAAATGGCAAGATTTCATTCTTTTTTATGGCTGAGTAATATTTCATTGTATATTCATGTATATGTATGACCTCTTCTTTATCCATTCATCAGTTGATGGATGTTTGGGCTTTTTCCATAGTTTGGCTATGATGTTTTCTATTCATGTTGTAATAAATGCTGGTGGTGACCCATTACATTGATCTCTTAAATACATTACATGATTATAACCGACAGTTTCAAAACACACTGAATTAAAGAGTCATAACTTTAGATAATGCTTGAGTTCTTGATGTTTCAATTTTAGATGTTTCAAATTATCTATGATTTTCCATTTCAGAGAATGAACATTTAGCCCTCTGTTACCTACACCATCTTTTGGTCCACATCATACACTTACACATTTCAAGTTCTCCACCCCCAACCCACCCCCCACTGTTTCACCTTTCTCCTAATATTAGGAGAATATCCAACATTTACATAACTATAAGTATGTAAATGCTACTCATGGCTCAGCCATGAATACTCTGATCAATTTTCACTACCTGCACAGCTTTTTGTTTCCTGGAGTTAGTTATTGTCATTCTTCATTTCCTTAGTTTCTCATACGTTTACCTCATTCCTATTTTACAGATCTATATGGCTACTTTTATACCAATACCACACAGTCTTCATTACTGTAGTTTTATATTTTGTTTTGAAATTAGTTAGAGGCCTCCAACTTTGCCCCTCTTTTCCACAATGTTGTGACTATTCTGAGTCTCTTGCATTTCCTTATGAATTTTAGTATCAGTTTGTCAATTTCTGCAAAAAAAAAGGCAAATTAGATTTTGATATATATTGTGGAACCTATAGATAGAATTGGAGAGTGTTAACAATATTGAGTCATCCGGTTCATGAGCACAGGATGTTGTGTCATTTATTTAGATTTTTATTTTCACTCAATAATATTTTGTGGTTTTCAGTGTATAAGTCTTACACATCTTTTGTTAAATTTTTTCTAAGTATTTCATTCTTTTTGATGCTATTGTAAATGGGATTATTTTCCTAATTTCATTTTTGAGTTGTTCATTGCTAGTATATAAAAATACAATTATTATTTTTTTTTTTTGCTTCAACATGCTTTTTATTTTATGATACAACAAATTGAACCCATAACCCAAAATTAATCTAAAATACCCCAATTCCCTTGAAGACCACTGCCAATTTCTTTAGCTGGAAATTGCATCTGCACCCTCTGAATGTTCTCATTTTTTACTTGTATTATGGTTTTTACATTTTTTTTAATGTCTCATTATCCTTTTATTTTTTTTATTTTTTTATTTTTTTATTTTTTAGGAATGTAGTATGTTTCTTTTTTTTTTTAATATATGAAATTTACTGTCAAATTGGTTTCCATACAACACCCAGTGCTCATCCCAAAAGGTGCCCTCCTCAATACCCATCACCCACCCTGCCCTCCCTCCTACCCTGCCCTCCCTCCCACCCCCCATCAACCCTCAGTTTGTTCTCAGTTTTTAACAGTCTCTTATGCTTTGGCTCTCTCCCACTCTAACCTCTTTTTTTTTTTTTTTTCCTTCCCCTCCCCCATGGGTTTCTGTTATGTTTCTCAGGATCCACATAAGAGTGAAACCATATGGTATCTGTCTTTCTCTGTATGGCTTATTTCACTTAGCATCACACTCTCCAGTTCCATCCATGTTGCTACAAAAGGCCATATTTCATTTTTTCTCATTGCCACGTAGTATTCCATTGTGTATATAAACCACAATTTCTTTATCCATTCATCAGTTGATGGACATTTAGGCTCTTTCCATAATTTGGCTATTGTTGAGAGTGCCGCTATAAACATTGGGGTACAGGTGCCCCTATGCATCAGTACTCCTGTATCCCTTGGATAAATTCCTAGCAGTGCTATTGCTGGGTCATAGGGTAGGTCTATTTTTAATTTTCTGAGGAACCTCCACACTGCTTTCCAGAGCGGCTGCACCAATTTGCATTCCCACCAACAGTGCAAGAGGGTTCCTGTTTCTCCACATCCTCTCCAGCATCTATAGTCTCCTGATTTCTTCATTTTGGCCACTCTGACTGGCGTGAGGTGGTATCTGAGTGTGGTTTTGATTTGTATTTCCCTGATAAGGAGCGACGTTGAACATCTTTTCATGTGCCTGTTGGCCATCCGGATGTCTTCTTTAGAGAAGTGTCTATTCATGTTTTCTGCCCATTTCTTCACTGGGTTATTTGTTTTTCAGGTGTGGAGTTTGATGAGCTCTTTATAGATTTTGGATACTAGTCCTTTGTCCGATGTGTCATTTGCAAATATCTTTTCCCATTCCGTTGGTTGCCTTTTAGTTTTGTTGGTTGTTTCCTTTGCTGTGCAGAAGCTTTTTATCTTCATAAGGTCCCAGTAATTCACTTTTGCTTTTAATTCCCTTGCCTTTGGGGATGTGCCGAGTAAGAGATTGCTACGGCTGAGGTCAGAGAGGTCTTTTCCTGCTTTCTCCTCTAAGGTTTTGATGGTTTCCTGTCTCACATTCAGGTCCTTTATCCATTTTGAGTTTATTTTTGTGAATGGTGTGAGAAAGTGGTCTAGTTTCAACCTTCTGCATGTTGCTGTCCAGTTCTCCCAGCACCATTTGTTAAAGAGACTGTCTTTTTTCCATTGGATGTTCTTTCCTGCTTTGTCAAAGATGAGTTGGCCATACGTTTGTGGGTCTAGTTCTGGGGTTTCTATTCTATTCCATTGGTCTATGTGTCTGTTTTTATGCCAATACCATGCTGTCTTGATGATGACAGCTTTGTAGTAGAGGCTAAAGTCTGGGATTGTGATGCCTCCTGCTTTGGTCTTCTTCTTCAAAATTACTTTGGCTATTCGGGGCCTTTTGTGGTTCCATATGAATTTTAGGATTGCTTGTTCTAGTTTCGAGAAGAATGCTGGTGCAATTTTGATTGGGATTGCATTGAATGTGTAGATAGCTTTGGGTAGTATTGACATTTTGACAATATTTATTCTTCCAATCCATGAGCAGGGAATGTCTTTCCATTTCTTTATATCTTCTTCAATTACCTGCATAAGCTTTCTATAGTTTTCAGCATACAGATCTTTTACATCTTTGGTTAGATTTATTCCTAGGTATTTTATGCTTCTTGGTGCAATTGTGAATGGGATCAGTTTCTTCATTTGTCTTTCTGTTGCTTCATTGTTAGTGTATAAGAATGCAACTGATTTCTGCACATTGATTTTGTATCCTGCAACTTTGCTGAATTCATGTATCAGTTCTAGCAGACTTTTGGTGGAGTCTATCGGATTTTCCATGTATAATATCATGTCATCTGCAAAAAGCGAAAGCTTGACTTCATCTTTGCCAATTTTGATGCCTTTGATTTCCTTTTGTTGTCTGATTGCTGATGCTAGAACTTCCAGCACTATATTAAACAGCAGCGGTGACAGTGGGCATCCCTGTCGTGTTCCTGATCTCAGGGAAATAGCTCTCAGTTTTTCCCCGTTGAGGATGATGTTAGCTGTGGGCTTTTCATAAATGGCCTTTATGATCTTTAAGTATGTTCCTTCTATCCCGACTTTCTCAAGGGTTTTTATTAAGAAAGGGTGCTGGATTTTGTCAAAGGCCTTTTCTGCATCGATTGACAGGATCATATGGTTCTTCTCTTTTTTTTTGTTAATGTGATGTATCACGTTGATCGATTTGCGAATGTTGAACCAGCCCTGCATCCCAGAAATGAATCCCACTTGATCATGGTGAATAATTCTTTTTATATGCTGTTGAATTCGATTTGCTAATATCTTATTAAGAATTTTTGCATCCATATTCATCAGGGATATTGGCCTGTAGTTCTCTTTTTTTACTGGGTCTCTGTCTGGTTTAGGAATCAAAGTAATACTGGCTTCATAGAATGAGTCTGGAAGTTTTCCTTCCCTTTCTATTTCTTGGAATAGCTTGAGAAGGATAGGTATTATCTCTGCTTTAAATGTCTGGTAGAACTCCCCTGGGAAGCCATCTGGTCCTGGACTCTTATTTGTTGGGAGATTTTTGATAACCGATTCAATTTCTTCGCTGGTTATGGGTCTGTTCAAGCTTTCTATTTCCTCCTGATTGAGTTTTGGAAGAGTGTGGGTGTTTAGAAATTTGTCCATTTCTTCCAGGTTGTCCAATTTGCTGGCATATAATTTTTCATAGTATTCCCTGATAATTGTTTGTATCTCTGAGGGATTGGTTGTAATCATTCCATTTTCGTTCATGATTTTATCTATTTGGGTCATCTCCCTTTTCTTTTTGAGAAGCCTGGCTAGAGGTTTGTCAATTTTGTTTATTTTTTCAAAAAACCAACTCTTGGTTTCGTTGATCTGCTCTACAGTTTTTTTAGATTCTATATTGTTTATTTCTGCTCTGATCTTTATGATTTCTCTTCTTCTGCTGGGTTTAGGCTGCCTTTGCTGTTCTGCTTCTATTTCCTTTAGGTGTGCTGTTAGATTTTGTATTTGGGATTTTTCTTGTTTCTTGAGATAGGCCTGGATTGCAATGTATTTTCCTCTCAGGACTGCCTTCGCTGCATCCCAAAGCGTTTGGATTGTTGTATTTTCATTTTCGTTTGTTTCCATATATGTTTTAATTTCTTCTCTAATTGCCTGGTTGACCCACTCATTCGTTAGTAGGGTGTTCTTTAACCTCCATGCTTTTGGAGGTTTTCCAGACTTTTTCCTGTGGTTGATTTCAAGCTTCATAGCATTGTGGTCTGAAAGTATGCATGGTATAATTTCAATTCTTGTAAACTTATGAAGGGCTGTTTTGTGACCCAGTATATGATCTATCTTGGAGAATGTTCCATGTGCACTCGAGAAGAAAGTATATTCTGTTGCTTTGGGATGCAGAGTTCTAAATATATCTGTCAAGTCCATCTGATCCAATGTATCATTCAGGGCCCTTGTTTCTTTACTGACTGTGTGTCTAGATGATCTATCCATTTCTGTAAGTGGGGTGTTAAAGTCCCCTGCAATGACCACATTCTTATCAATAAGGTTGCTTATGTTTATGAGTAATTGTTTTATATATCTGGGGGCTCGGGTATTTGGCGCATAGACATTTATAATAGTTAGCTCTTCCTGGTGGATAGACCCTGTGATTATTATATAATGCCCTTCTTCATCTCTTGTTACAGCCTTTAATTTAAAGTCTAGTTTGTCTGATATAAGTATGGCTACTCCAGCTTTCTTTTGGCTTCCAGTAGCATGATAAATAGTTCTCCATCCCCTCACTCTCAATCTAAAGGTGTCCTCAGATCTAAAATGAGTCTCTTGTAGACAGCAAATAGATGGGTCTTGTTTTTTTATCCATTCTGATACCCTATGTCTTTTGGTTGGCGCATTTAATCCATTTACATTCAGTGTTATTATAGAAAGATACGGGTTTAGAGTCATTGTGATGTCTGTATGTTTTATGCTTGTAGCAATGTCTCTGGTACTCTGTCTCACAGGATCCCCCTTAGGATCTCTTGTAGGGCTGGTTTCGTGGTGACAAGTTCCTTCAGTTTTTGTTTGTTTGGGAAGACCTTTATCTCTCCTTCTATTCTAAATGACAGACTTGCTGGATAAAGGATTCTCGGCTGCATATTTTTTCTGTTTAGGACACTGTAGATATCGTGCCAAGCCTTTCTGGCCTGCCAAGTTTCAAAGGAGAGATCAGTCACGAGTCTTATAGGTCTCCCTTTATATGTGAGAGCACGTTTATCCCTTGCTGCTTTCAGAATTTTCTCTTTATCCTTGTATTTTGCCAGTTTCACTATGATATGTCGTGCAGAAGATCGATTCAAGTTACGTCTGAAGGGAGTTCTCTGTGCCTCTTGGATTTCAATGCCTTTTTCCTTCCCCAGTTCAGGGAAGTTCTCAGCTATAATTTGTTCAAGTACCCCTTCAGCACCCTTCCCTCTCTCTTCCTCCTCTGGGATACCAATTATGTGTATATTATTTTTTTTTAGTGTATCACTTAGTTCTCTAATTTTCCCCTCATACTCCTGGATTTTTTTATCTCTCTTTCTTTCAGCTTCCTCTTTCTCCATAACTTTATCTTCTAGTTCACCTATTCTCTCCTCTGCCTCTTCAAGCCGAGCCATCGTGGATTCCATTTTGTTTTGCAATTCGTTTAAAGCGTTTTTCAGCTCCTCGTGACTGTTCCTTAGTCCCTCGATCTTTGTGGCAAGAGATTCTCTGCTGTCCTGTATACAGTTTTCAAGCCCAGCGATTAATTTTATGACTATTATTCTAAATTCACTTTCTGTTATATTATTTAAATCCTTTTTGATCAGTTCATTAGCTGTTGTTATTTCCTGGAGATTCTTCTGAGGGGAATTCTTCCGTTTGGTCATTTTGGAGAGTCCCTGGCGTGGTGAGGACCTGCAGGGCACTTCCCCTGTGCTGTGGTGTATAACTGGAGTTAGTGGGCGGGGCCGCAGTCCGACCCGATGTCTGCCCCCAGCCCACTGCTGGGGCCACAGTCAGACTGGTGTGTGCCTTCTCTTCCCCTCTCCTAGGGGCGGGATTCACTGTGGGGTGGCGTGTCCCGTCTGGGCTACTTGCACACTGCCAGGCTTGTGTTGCTGGGGATCTGGCGTATTAGCTGGGGTGGGTAGGCAAGGTGCACGGGGGCTGGAGGGGCAGGCTTAGCTCGCTTCTCCTTAGGTGATCCACTTCAGGAGGAGCCCTGTGGCAGCGGGAGGGAGTCAGATCCGCTGCCGGAGGTTTGGCTCCGCAGAAGCACAGAGTTGGGTGTTTGCGCGGAGCGAGCAAGTTCTCTGGCAGGAACTGGTTCCCTTTGGGATTTTGGCTGGGGGATGGGCGGGGGAGATGGCGCTGGCGCCTTTGTTCCCCGTCAAGCTGAGCTCTGCCGTCCGGGGGCTCAGCAGCTCTCCCTCCCTTTGTCCTCCAGCCTTCCCGCTTTCCGAGCAGAGCTGTTAACTTATGACCTCCCAGACGCTAAGTCGCGCTTGCTGTCGGAACACAGTCTGTCCGGCCCCTCCGCTTTTGCCAGCCAGACTTGGGGGCTCTGCTTGGCCGGCGAGCCGCCCCTCCGCCCCGGCTCCCTCCTGCCAGTCCGTGGAGCGCGCACCGCCTCGCCGCCCTTCCTACCCTCTTCCGTGGGCTTCTAGTCTGCGCTTGACTCCGGAGACTCCCTTCTGCTAATCCTCTGGCGGTTTTCTGGGTTCTTTAGGCAGGTGTAGGTGGAATCTAAGTGATCGGCAGGACGCGCTGTGAGCCCCGCGTCCTCCTACGCCGCCATCTTCCCTAAAACTCCACAATTATTTTTGTATATTGATCTTTTATCCTGCTACCTTGATAAACTGAACTGATTTAGAGTACCAATAGTTTTTTACTGGATTCCTTAGGATTCGATAGACAAGATTATGTCATCTGCAAGTGGAGATAGTTTGAATTCTTCCTTTCCAATCGGGGTGTCCTTTATTCCATTTTCTTGCCTAGTTGCCCTGACTAGAACTTTCAGTACAATGTTATAGAAGTGGTGAGAACCAACATCCTTGTCTTATTCCTGATCTTAGGGGGAAAACTTTCAGTCTTTAAGACCATTAAGTATGGTGTTAGCTATGGTTATTTTATACACATTCTTTATCAGGTGAAGAAGTTCTTTTCAATTCCTACTTTGTTGAATGTTCTTATCATCAAGGGGTGTTGAATTTTGTCAAAAGCTTTTTCTGCATCTCTTGAGTTTGTCTTGACTTTTTGCATTTGCTAGAACCACCAGTTGAACAGAAGTTGTGAAAGTGGGCATTATTGTCTTGTTCCTGACCTTAAGGGATGTAGTCTCACCATTAAGTATGATGTTAGCTGTGAGTTCTTGGTAGATGCCCTTTATCTGATTGAGAAAGTTCCCTCCTATAGGAATAGTTTTGCTAAGCAAATAGGAAAGTTTGATAAGCACTTTTTATCATAAAAGTTCATTGGATCTTGTCAATGTCTTCGTGGCTATTGAGATGATCATGTAGTTTTGTCTTTTATTCCATTAACGTGGTGTATTATGTTGATTTTTATGTTCATCTAACCCTACATTCGTCAGATAAATATTACTTGATCAAGGTGTCTAATCCTTTCTTTATGCTGCTGGATTTGGTATGCTAGTATTTTCTTGAGTATTTTTGTATCTTTAAATGTCGATATGTGGGGCGCCTGGGTGGCTCAGTCGGTTAAGCGGCCGACTTCGGCTCAGGTCATGATCTCGCGGTCCATGAGTTCGAGCCCCGCTTCGGGCTCTGTGCTGACAGCTCAGAGCCTGGAGCCTGCTTCGGATTCTGTGTCTCCCTCTCTCTGACCCTCCCCCGTTCATGCTCTGTCTCTCTCTGTCTCAAAAATAAATAAACGTTAAAAAAAAATTTTTAAAAAAATGTTGATATGTAGCATTTTGATGATGATGATGATGATGATAATGATATCTCTGGTTGTCATTTCAATGTAATATTGATATCAAAGAATGATTTTTGAGGACTTTCCACATCTTCTACTTTTTGGAATAGTTTGTAAAGAATTGATACTATTTCTCTTTTAAATGTTTGGAAATTTTCACTAGTTAAGCCATCTCAGCCTGGGATTTTTTTGTGGGAATTCTGTAAAATACTAATTTAGTTTGTTGTAGCTCTATTCAGGTTTTCTATTTCTTTTTGAGGCAGCATTGGCAGTTGTGTCTTCTGGGAATTTGTTTAATTCATCTAGATTACCTAATTTATTGGCATACAGTTGTTCATAGTATTCCTTTTAGTTCTGTAAGGTCAGTAATGATGCATTCTCTTTCACTCCTGGTTTTAGAAATTTGAGTCTTTTCTTTTTTCTTGGCCAGTTCAGCCATGTTTTTTCTTTCAACTTTCTTGCTCTTTGAAAAAGCCACTTTTGGCTTTGTCAGTTTTCTCTAGTGTTTTTTTTTTTTAACTCTTTATTTCACTTATTTTCACTCCAATCTTTATTCTTTCCTTCTGCTTGCTTTATGCTTAGTTTGCTCTTTGTTCAGTTTCTTAAGGTTATCGATTTGAGATCCCTTCTGTTTTTATAATATGGGTATTCACAGCTATTTATTTCCCTCTGAACACTACCTTAGCTGCATCCCATAAATTTTGTATGTTGTTTTCTTTTTCTCAAGGTGTTTACTAATTTTCCTTGTGATTACTTCTTTAAGCTTCTTTAAAGTATGTTGTGCTTTCTTTTTCTCAAGGTTTTATTAATTTCCTTGTGATTACTTCTTTAAGGCACTGGTTATTCAGGAGTGCAGTATTTAACTTCCACACTTTTGTGAATTCCCCAAATTTCCTTCTGTTATTGATTTGTAATTTCATTCCATTATGATTGGAGAATATACTTTGTATAATTTCAATCATTTTACATTTATTGAAGCTTGTTTTATGACCTAGCAAATGGTCTCTCTTGGAAAATGTTTCATGAGCGCTTGAGAAGAATGTTTATTCTGCTGCTATTGGTTGGTGCATTCTCTAGATGTCAATTAGGTCAATTTGACTGATAGTATTGTTCCAGTTTTCTGATTGCTGATTTTCTGTCTACTTGTAGTATCCCTTATTGAGAATAGGATATTGAAGTGTCCAACTATTATTGTTGGATTATTCATTTATCTATTCAATTTTGTCTGTTTTTTCCCCAGCACTTTGGGGATCTTTTGTTAGGTGCATATGTGTTTTTAGTTGTTACAGTTTCTTGATGAATCATCCCTTTTATCATTATAAAATGCTTTAACCTTTTAAATATTTCTCCAAGGTGTCACATTTACCTCCATCACACTACTACTCTAAAGCAGGTCTACATCATCTCTTGACCAAGTGATTTTCTAAAATGAAAAGTTGACCACATCATTCTCTTGCTTAAAATATTTCTCCTCAATAATTATTAGATAAACTCTGTTAGGTCCAAGAGAGGAAGTAATCTTCCCAAGATCAAATTAATATCAAATTAATATAGTGACAGAGCTAAGACTACATCCCAGGCTTCCAAACTCCCAGTTGAATACTCCCTTTACTGTATGTACCACTGAGCTGGGTACTTTGGATTGGCTCATTCAATCTTCATTTAATTATCCTTCTCATTTGAGAAGTTGGAAAGTCAAAAACTCCACTTTCTATACTCACTTGCAGCCATAGTTCTGTATGTAAAATAGGGTCTATCAATCAGAATCAACTCCTCAAGATTTGGAAGACAAATGTGGCATCTTCCAGTTACATTTTGCCCATTCCTGCTGGCAAGCAAATTGTGCAGACTTGCTGCACAAATAACATTTCGATGTTCATTCACCAGCACTGTTTGCCAATAATCAGTTATGGTGGTGACAGCAGATGGTTTTTCATTTTGGCTTTGGTATATTCTGGAGTTCATAGATGCAGTCATAGCCTCATAGATAATAGCAACTCTGGTGAGTCTGTTTTTTATTTTTGTTTTTGTTTGTTTTGAGAGGTACTGTGTAAATTCTGCCCTAGGTGGGGCCACCAGAACCATGATCCATTCTCCCAATTCTAATGGGGACCCCATTACCCTGGGCCTCAGGGTTCACACTATCTTAGACCGGAGCCTATAGACCCAGTGGCAACACTGTAATCCCTCTTCTGGGAGTACTTAAACCTTCAAGCCCACATTCTGGATTTCCTAAACACTGTCCTAAGGGCCTGTAGTCTGAGAATCTCTGATCCGAGCCCCTGGCTTTCCCAAGACCCCTAAGTCCAGTTCTGGGACTCTGGATCTCAGATTCAAGCACAGAGACACACTGAAGATGGCTTACACCAACTTGAAGCCCCCATCTAGAGAACCCATCAGACCAGGACCCCTACCTTTAATGTTGCATATGCATAGACTCAGTCCAGGGCCCCTCAAGCCAGAAGGGGATGTATTGAATTGGGAGGGGACTTCAAGCCCTCAAGAATGGCACCTTCAAGCCCCAGCCAGAGGACAGGTCTCCACCAGAAGGCCTCATATTATTCCTCAATGTCCAGCTGCCAGAAATGCATATTCTGTGGGGAGGGGATGGGCCCAGGGGCAAAGTGGCCACCTCACCCCTTTTCCCCCTCAGGAATCCTAAGTCTTAGTCATGTTCTCTGTTAGGTCATTTTTTGAAAGGTGGTGGCTTCAGGGGAGACAGGGGCCTGGGGTGGGGCCTGGGGAATGTGCTTGCAAGACTGAGATAGCAGTAGCAGTGGTGAGAGAACTCTGGTTGGTCAGTTCCATATTTTTCTAGGAGTTATTCCTTGGACTCCGCCTAGAACCTGTTCCTCTTTTCCTTCCAAATAGTTTGTAAACATGTGATTTTCTATATTAAATTCCTTCCTACATCTAAAATAAAGATGGGTTTTCTGCTCCTTGAAATGAATCCTGATTGATACAAACATCTCCCAAATTTATAATTATGACCTCCTTAAAAACATACACATCCTCTTAAGTGACACACTTTTGCTTTATAACCAGTAAGATTATGGGAATATTGCCCATACACAAGAGTGGGTGGATGGATTCTAGGCCCTAGTATAACTTATATTTGCCCCCTGCCTGGATTTTGTTGCAACCGATCATTCTCCAAGTAATTTATCAGGAGTCAATAAACAAATCAATCCTGTTACTTGGTCTCTTAGCCATCTTGTTCACATATTCAAACTAATTAACTTTTAGCAATGAAATTAAGGCCTTTATTAACATAAGTTTGTTACTGTACCATCTTGCCAGTCTCTGCTATCCTGTTCCCTCATTCCTCAAAATCACAAAGAACAGACGAGTTCTTGTGCCATCATGGAAAAATTATTCGACTCTGAGAAGACAAGGGTACTCATTTCCTCAGTTGTTTTACATACTTGTAATGACAGCTTTTGCAAAGTTAAGTCCAGTTCTATGTCAGATTTAGCTGATGTACAATTTGACAAGGCAAAGCTGTATTCGAGGGTTTAATAGAATATTCTTTTTGACTACCACTCCTCCCTGCACCCCAACCTCAATTCAGGGTATTCACAGGTTTCAGGAAACCCCCCCATGTGAGTCAAGATTCTTCAGAGAAGCAGAACCAACTGATATCTCTATCTATATCTGAATATATATGACCATACCAATATGATATATATATCTCCAACATGGTTATAATTATATATCTATAATTATAATTATGTATCTATATCTATCTGTGAAGTCCAAAATCTGGGAATAGATGGTGTTGCAGTTCAAGTCTACAGGCTATCTGTCGGCAGAATTCTCTCTTGCTTAGAAAAGGTTAGTCTTTTGTTCTAATTCAGCGCTTCAACTGAAGGATGAGGCCACCCCCAGTATGGGAGGCAATCTACTTTACTCAAAGTCCACGGATTTAAATGTTAATCTCATCCAAAAACACCATCACAGAAACATCCAGAATAATATTTGACCACGTATCTGGGCACCATGGCCCAGCCAAGTTGGCCCATAAAATTAACCATCACATCCTCTAAGAAAGGGTATAAGGTGAGGGAAAAGAGGGAAATAGAATGTTAGCCTAAAATGGGTAGATACAGTAGAGTTCTCCAAATTTCTCCTTTACTGCTCCCAAGAACCTGCGTATGAACAGGGAAGCTCAGACAAATAGGTAGGCCCAGGAATCTAAGTATTTTATAGGGTTCAAAATTGACAACTTGTGCCTCCTTTTTGAATTTCTCTTCAGATGGGACCATTGTAGATTAGAGAAGTTTTGTCAAAAGGAAGAGAAGTGGAAAGAGCAAGTAACTCCATCTGTAAGAATTATTAAGTGCTGACCTCAATTTTAACAATACTTAAAAAAATGAGGGCTGTCCATTTATTTAAAAAGATAAAGACAATTAGAAACATGGAAAAATAGTTAAAAGACACATTGTTACATGTATAAAAATAAGAATGGTGATGTTAAAACATTACATATTTAAACAAAAATTTAAAGAACACAAAGATACACTAATAGGGATGAGGTTTCTTTTTGGAGTAATGAAAAATTCTAAAATGGTGGTGACGGTTGTACAACTCTGTGAATACACTAAAATCCATTGCATTGTACACTTTAAGTTGGTGCATTGTATGACACGAAATTACATCTCAATAAAACTGCTATAGCAACAAAAAAGAACACAAAGAGCAACTAGGAGATTTGGAAGTGAAACAGTGTAACTAAGAATAGGAGAGGGATTGACGAAAGAAGGATGGGCTGAAGAAGGGATGGTGGTGGAAGCCGGTGGGAACAAGGGGAAGATAGGTGAAGAAAGCGAATGGGATAGGGCCCTAGGGAAAACGTGAAAGCCAGAAGGCAGTAGTGGGTGGGGGTGGGGAGAAGAGGGCGTACTTAGCGCATGCGCCAGAAGTACACTGCGGCGATCCCGGAGAGGCAGTTCTTAACTGGCATCAGCGCTGCGGCCGGAGGCTCGGCTGGTTATCAGTTCCACCTTGGCTTGTGCAACCACCCTGGATCCGCGAACTCTGTGCAGCTGCTCCGTCCACCATATCTTGCGGCGGCGAGCGCTAAGAATTCATGCTAAGACACTCGATTCAGCCAAGAGGTAAAATAACGTCGTAGAAGAAAACGGAGGAGGGAGGAGGGAATTCGGGCCGGGGAGACCCTTGATTTGTGTATTCTCGCGGTTCACGAGAGGAATAAGTGGGGGACAGCATGGGCCTCAGGCCTACAAAAGGATATTGAACATTTACTTTCCATTGGGAAAGGATACAGACTCCTTTCTTCTAATCAGGGTTGAGGCACAGGAGCGTTTTTATTTCCCATGACGTTCTCTGTTTAAATATTTTGGGAGTTCCTCTTACGTAGCCGAAGGTGTGTTTAAAGGGTGGGCCTTAGGACTAGGCTCATCCAATTATGAGAGGTTTGTTTGTTTGTTTTGGCCTTTGTTAAGGGTGGTGGGTCTTATTAAGGAATCTGAGGGCACGCCATCTCCTCCCTGGGGGCCGGTTCAGAGTCCATCTAGATTTGCTCTCTGCCGTCACCTGCAATGCCGTCTTTCCCATATTCCACTTCCCTAGTTTATCACACCTACCTCCATTAGGAAACGCTGGTAGTGGCCCTCCTTGAGCACTGGGGCACCAGTATGGCGAGAAACACATCCAGATAGCATCAGGCATGTATATATAAGAAACCAAGGAGGAAGGAGGGCAGGGAATAGGGGAGGATGGTCTTGGTGCGCATGTGTATTTGGGAGGTTGGGGGAGGCGCGGGATCGCGCACACATATTTGAGAAGACCTGATGTGAGGGGGAAAGGGTCCCAGCTGGGGAGAGTGGGAGGTAAGCACGCGCAAGCTTGGGTGGGGGGGAGCATCGAATGCGTATTTAAGAGAGCGGAATTCCCAGTACACAGTTGGCAGCCGCGGTTGCAAGGGAAAGTGAAGGCGCGCATGCGTATTTGAGACGACATTGTGACGGTTGGCTTTAGGAGGGGAGAGGGGCGCATGCGTATTTCAGACGGAATGACGGGGAGGGGAGGCGCGCACTGTAGGTGTGGTTACGATTGCAAAATGGCGAGGGGGGAGGTAAGTTGTCTTTGCTAGGCCATTTTGGGCTGGGGGGCCCTGCAGAGAAGTACAGCTACCTTTCTGGTTGGGTGAAAGGATCTGCCGAGTTGGAGTTGCCCTAGGCTGTGGCCAGATTTACCAGAAATTAACCTAGAATCTTAGCCCTTCAGTGGTCCATTGATAAATGTGGGTTTGAAAATGCCGAGGCGATGATGACTCTGAAAGGTTTCGGCAGCTGGTGTGTGTAAGAAATGCGTAAAACGGGAGCCTTGGGGACAGGCCACATTCTGGCAATACACAGTTGGAGGGCTTTCTCTCAGACTTTGGGCCGCTGTACTTGGCACTCGACACATTCTCTCATCCCTTCAGATTTGCAGAACACGGTGATTGCAGTATTTTGAGAGTCTACTGTTACGTTGGTCAGAAGCCCTTGCTTTTCTCACTTGCAGAACATAGGGCTGAGGATTTGGCTGTTTCCAAGTGCTTGTTACACTTTAAACCCAGGATTTGGGCGAATGGAAATGGTGGTGTGAAGGTGACCTAGGTTCATACTGTTTCCTCGAAATTATTTTTTTCTGCAAAATTTTAGCCTAGGGGGAAGACTTTTTTAGGTAGCCCTACTGTCGTGGATCTCAAGAGGGCTGTCAACGAGGATCTATTGTAAATCACTAAAACTAACAGTTTAGCATTTAAATAT
This sequence comes from Panthera pardus, assembly GCF_024362965.1. Taxonomy (NCBI): domain Eukaryota; kingdom Metazoa; phylum Chordata; class Mammalia; order Carnivora; family Felidae; genus Panthera; species Panthera pardus. Next base: position 65,852,229 of record NW_026526843.1, read on the forward strand.
GTAGCAGAAAGGGCACAGGATTCAAAATTGAAGAGACAGGTCTTTTCCAGTAATCCTAGTTGTGATCTCCTAGTGGTCCTTTTCCTTCTCTGGGCCTATTTCTCTATTTATAATAATAATTGTATTCAAACGTCTGTAGCACTTAAAACTATGTGTCAGGTACTGATCTACCTGCTTTCACACTTGCCTCAACTCATTTAGTACTTTCGACAATCTTATGAAATAGCAGTACCGTTATTCAGATTTTACAAATGAGAAATGTGGGGGACACAGATTAAGTAATTTGCCCAAGGCTTTACATCCATTTGAATGGCTGAAACTGGATTTTTGTCCAGGTTGTATGGGTCCATAATGTTGTGTTCTTAACTATTATGCTTTAATTCCCTAAAATGAGGGGGCAAATTTAAGGGACCCTTCTTTTATGATTTCAAAAAATTTTTTGTAACTTACCTGTGCTGTTTAAGAAAGGAGACCTGTTTGCTCTTGGCTACTTTTTACTCGGTGCATCCTACAGGGTTACATATGTAGAAGACAAAAAGTAAAAATTGTTGATTTGCCGCCTACCGGGGCGGCCATCCTTATCTACCCTTGTCTTCTATGCTTTTTGTTCTGCAGAGGGTTTAAAATGGCCGACTGCGGCAGGCTGGACACACCCATCTTGTTTTGCCTGATTGGAGATCTGGTCAAATGCTTTGGGAAAGCAGTCTTTTGCTGCGGTAGAGATTTTTTTCTTACCCGTTATTAATATTATGGTGTGTTAATACAAATGTCCAATAGTAAAGTCAGGTTATTGCCTTTTTTCCCCCTTATAATAGAAGACTGAAAATACATGCGTTTCTTTTATTATTGGTTAGGATAGATTCACTGAAGTGGAATTACTGTATCAATGCGTTTTTAACATTCAATATGTACTGATAAAGTTCATTCCGAAAAGGTCGTACCAAATTTTACTCATACAAGTATTAAGTGGTGTTTGTTTTTTAAAAAGATGTTATGGATAAAAACAAGTATTATTTTAATTTTGCATTTCTTTGGTTATTAGTGAGTTTGGACTCCTTCCTCCATATATTTCTTAGCAGTTTAATTTTCTTTCATGTGATGTTAGTTCATGTCTTACACTGATTCATCTGTTGGAGTTTTTAGTTTAGTGTTATTATTATCTGTTTGAAAGTGTTTTTCAAATAAAGGCTATTACTCAGATTTCTGCATTGTTATATACTCCAGGTTATTGTTTACCTTTTAATTTTTGTTTTCAAATGTTTGGTTCGTAGAGATTTGAAAGCAAGTAGTAACTTTGTCTATCTTCTATTTTGTGATTTTTTTTCCATTAAGTTTGAATAGTTCCCTCAATCTAGAAATTTGGTAAATATTCATTGTAGCTTTGTCTGAGGATAACCATCAGGTATAGGGAAGAAGGATCTGTAATTTTACCACCCAGAGATAACCAGTGTTTATAAATGTGTTCACATCTTTTCATTCCCTGCATTTTTCTACAGTTGATCATGTATTTGTACTGTTTTATGTTCTGTTTTGTGTTTAACATTATAGCATGCATTTTTCCATGCTAAACATTGTTTGCAGTTGTCATGTAATGGTTTCATGATATATTGTTGTATGGAAATATTTTAGGATTTTCAGTAAAGTATTACAATGAATGTCTTTTCATTTTCATTTAGTTTTTATTGTTTATCTATTTTGAGTTATTTCTTTATAGAGTTCCAGAATTAGAATGGTTCATCAAAAAGTTTGAACATTATAGAGATTTGCTACAGTAATATTCCAAAAAAATATGTCATTTTTTTGTGCCCAGGTATTTAGAATATTTTTTTTGCTAACTTTATATGTAAAAGAACGGTATCTTTGTTTTATGATCCATTTCTCTGATTATTGGTGAGGCTGAATTCTCAAATGTTAATTATTAACTCTTCCCTTTGTGAACTATTCAATTTGGGTATGAATGTTAAATATTTGTAAGAGCTGTGTATTATGTGTTCTGTATAAGGATCTATTATCCTTGTCATTTATTGCAAAGGATACATGTGATTTGTTGCACATATACTCCTAGCATATGTTGCCTTTGAGTCTTAAAAAATGTTTGTGATTCCAAAGACAACTGCTTTGTGGAATACCTGTCAGATTCTTGGTAGCCATTTTGAGATAATGTTTCTTTGTCCTTTAAATAGATAGCTATTTCTTTTTATCTAGAGGAGAGCAGTCTTGAATGCTGCATAGCATTATTGCACCCTGGCTATGGATGTGGGAAGAAGACATGGCAACATTTTGTCCCTAATAAGAAACCAACTTATACAACACACAAAACAGTAGTACCCTCGCCCCCATCCATTCTGGGACTGATCTTATTTTGAATATTCACTAGTGATGTGGGAGACGGTATGGACATAGTGCAATGTCCACATATAGAGAGAACACTAAGCACTTTGAGGGTGTAAAATGCTGGTAGGAACAAACTGTAACACCTGAGAAGGCATTGTGAGTGTGGGCTGACCGTGGTAGAATAGAACAGTGTAGGCAAGAGCAATATAATGACTTCAGGGGAGAATAATGTGTTAAGCGTATAAAATAGTGGCCTCAGAGACATTGAATCCCAAGATAGGGATCCCAGTGTAAATGGCAACAGTTTATTGATGTCATCAGCTCAATTTGCTGGTGCAGACACAAAAGAGCCATTAAAAACATAGGCCCTATTAAGAACAGTATGGGTTGCAGAAAAATTCCATCCTGTCTTTGTATAAAACCATCTGAGCCAAGTGACTAGTAATCTCTTCACAAGAAGTCTGTTACTGTAACTCAGTTTTGAAAAGTGGTTGGGAAGAATATATTACCTCATTTCATTTTTCTTATTTATTATGAGGTAGGTAATTTAGAGAATCTTTAATTATATTAAGTAAATCTTTCTAAATTATTATTCCCAATACATGAGCTATATACTACCTCATATATGTATTTAAAAACATTCTAATTTTTATATTTTCAGTTAATGGGGGGGGATTATAGGATTTAGAAGTGCCAAGTCATTTGTTACATATTGCTTTTTGCTATCCAGTTACACTGGGTTAATCTAGTTAGTCATAAGCTCCCATTTTTCAGCATTTTGTTAGTTGCAGATGTTAAACCAGGCTTAGGTATGGGGGTGGGGAGGTTGACAGATGTATAATAAGCAAAACAAAACAAGAACAGAGCCTGCATTGTAGAGGAGGTGGTGAAGTTCCTTTCTAGAGGTCTATGCCTATCTTAAGCATAAGAATCCTATCATGCCAATATCTAGTTCCTGAACCCATCTCTGATTGGGAGTTAGGGAGAGCCTGGATATTTGAAATAGCCTAAAAGCATTTAACCTTTGATTTCCACAATTTGTTCCTCCCCTCTGTTGATGTTACAGCCAGCAGCAGCCTGGAGCAGCGCCCCTGGAAAGAAATTTTACATCGGCCATTATAATACAACCTGATAAGTGTTACAGCACTTACCAGGTTGTATTGTAATTGTCTGTGTATATGCCTGTCTCCTTTCCTATGTTATCAGTTAGACTGTGAGCTCCTTGAGGGCAGGGACAGAGTCTTCTCCAGAGCCCAGCCTGGCACATTAGTAGGCTTCAGTAAATGTTTATTGGATGAATAAATGAATGACTCATCAACAAACATTTATCGTGTGCCTGCTAAGGTGATCTCCACAGGCTCTGGACTGTCAACTGTTTATTCAAAATGCATGTGGTCAGAAACTTGGTGTTTCTTTCTGATTATGTATCTATCGTAAGAGTTTTTCTGAGATAATGCTATTTTTTTTGTGTGTTTGGATTTCAGTCCTTGGTATTTACAGATGTTGCTACTGTTGTTGCTGCTGACAGCCTCTTCCTTGGTGGGACCTGGGTGATAGCTGCCAGATCATGAGCCTCATCCTCACTGCCCAGTGTTTGCTCAATGGTTCCTGTTTGTAGAATCATCCCCTTTTCACCCCTCCTCAGATCATCCTTCAAATGGTGTTCCTAGGTAGGGCTCCACATTCTAGATATAGGTAGAGAAATACAGCCCATGAACTGCCTGGTTTTGCAAATAAAGTTCTATTGGATCACGTGTTATTTGTTGATATTTGGTCTGTGGCCCTTTTGGCCTGCAAAGGCAGTGTTGAGTAGCTCCATCAAAGATCCAGTGGCCCATAAAGCCTACCCTTTACAGAAAATGATTGCCTACCTTACTTTGGATCATTACCTAACAGTGATGGTTTAATTTCCCTCTCCATTCACCAAAGATACTTCTGGTATCTCAGAAACTCATTTATTTACCTCATTCGTTACTGCTTATAACAAGTCTTTTTCCTGTTTTACAGATGGGCCAGCTAGAACGCATCAAACTAGATGCTTATAAGGCCTCCACCAGAGTCCTACAGTCAGTCAGTTATACCATGTACTTCAACAGCAAGTTTTGAGCTTCATCTCTAGAAATTCCTTTTGTTATATCCTAACCTGAAGAATGTGGCCATATCATACCTTGGTGCCTTATGCCTTGACCCCCTCCTTCCTACACAGCTCTTTGCAATGAGAATATGGAAAATAACAAATTAATGTGAGATAAGGCAGACAGGTAGGCTGAGGCAAATGTTTACAGGGTCTGAATGCTAATGCACAAAGAAATGGGGTTTCTGAAATATTCACTTGCTTAGACTTAATACAGTTAAGGAGCCTGGACTTCCAAGAGCTTAGGACCTTCCCCTTTACCATCCCTAACCTCCCACACTGTTGTCTTGGTTACCTGCCTGTGGATATATTGTGATTCATTTCAGGTCATTTAAAAGTTGAGAGCTCCCAAGTCCAATTCAAGAAAGCTAGATCTAAAAAAAATAAAATGGAAAGAATATAGGATAGTTTCATTTCAGGAGTGAAATGGAGAGAAAGGCCTTACTTACAGCATTATTTTTCAAGCTGCTTGCTGGATTTTTCCCAGCATTCTGTTATGAAAAATTTTAAATATACATATAGAAAAGCTAAAGAGTTGTACATTGAAAGCCCATCTATCTACCAACTAGATGTTACAACTAACATCTTGCCATATTTGCTTTATTGCATATTCATCCATCTTTGTCAGATAGGTTTTATTTTTTTTTATTTTTTATTTTTTAATTTTTTTTTTAACGTTTATTTTTGAGACAGAGAGAGACAGAGCATGAATGGGGGAGGGTCAGAGAGAGGGAGACACAGAATCTGAAACAGGCTCCAGGCTCTGAGCTGTCAGCACCGAGCCCGGCGCGGGGCTCGAACTCACAGACAACGAGATCATGACCTGAGCCGAAGTCGGCCGCTTAACCGACTGAGCCAGCCAGGCGCCCCTGTCAGATAGGTTTTTAAAATGTTTGTGTTGTCATCCATTTTGATCTCATCTGTATCTGACCCGCATGGTACTGAAAAAATAGTTTCTTTGGATTCTTCTCTGTATTTCCCAAGTTGGGGAATACTACTGCAGCCTAAATATGTGGGCTGATCTGCCTGGCAGTGAGATTCCAGGGAGAGAAGCCATTTGCTTTCTGAAAGAAAATGGTTGCTGCTCACTGTTTAGTGAAAATGGTAGGAGAAGGAAGGATGGAAGTCCAGGTTCCAGTGTCAGTGAATCTTCTAATTGTATATTGTTCTACACTCCATTCACTTCACTGCCTTGCAGGGGTCGGGGGTAGGGGAGCAGGTGGTTTTCTGAGCAGCTTCTACTTGGTTCTTACCTTTTAGACTTGATGAAAGAAAAACAACGAAGTCACATCAAAATGCCACTGAGGTGATTTAGCATTAGCACAATTCCTTGCAATTTTAGCAGATGGATTTTTAATTTGGAGTGCTGTCAAATAATATTCTTGTGGACCTTTTCTATTAGCAACAGCTGCAGAGTCCATTTAGGAATCACCATGAACTGAAATCTTAATTTATCCTCATTATGAACATGATAATGGTAAATGTTTCCAGTTTGTGTCTGTCTCCCTTCATTTAAGCTCAAGAGCAGAGACTGTATCTTACTCATCTTTGTAATTCTCTTAGTAATAAATGTTTGTATTCATAAGAAACTGTGTTATTGCATTTAATACCCATCACATGGGCAAATATTAAAAAATGTTACACTAGTGTTAGTGGGGTTACCCAGTTTCAGTATAATTCTTTGTAGGGGCAGTTTGGCAGTATATATTAGTGGGAAGAAGAAATATTGTCTGACTTTTGACCATGCAATTTCATTTCTAGGGCTATACCCCAAAATATTCTAAAAGAAATATTCTAAGGCTATTCTAAAAGATGTAGGTATGGGAATGTTCACAATGTTCATAGCAATAAAAAATGGAAAAATTGCCTGTTGATGAATAATTTGGGTAAATAAATTTTGATGTATTCATGCAATATTATAATATGGCATTAAAATAAAAACCTTAAATAAAAATAGTCTTACAGATGAATATTTTACTTGGAAAGGTGTATCAAGTGTATTAATTGAAAAAAAGGCTAGAGAGCAATAATACAGTTCTCATCTAATGTTTGTAAAATAAAAATTAATGTTTGTGTACAATAAGTAGTTGGAAGAACATACTCAGTGTTAAACTTGCTGGGATTCTATGATTTTTACTTTCTATCTTTAATACATTCCTGGAATTTTTTTCTCACAGTGTACATTTATGACTTTCAAAGTTAGACGAACACTGAAGCTATTTCCATTTTGAAATTTGTTGACCTAAACAGAAGCGGAATAAATTGGGTGGTAAGGGGGCCGGAAACTGGAGCAATTTCGTTTGGAAAAGAGCTAGATGGAGTGGGGGAAGGGAGTGGTGGAAAGAAAATCTCTGTCTTCAGAGAAAGTCCATAACTGCCAGCTACTCTATTCTTGACTCCTTAGTGAAGGCATTTCATGCATCAGGGTTTACATTTACCATTTATTTCCCAATTCTGCCCTTTACACATTTCTTTCCCGTTCTTGTCCCTCTGGTCTGTATGTAACAAGCTAAAAATAATTACTAGTGGCAGCAGCTGCTTGTAGGTGTCCAGATCTTACTCTAGTAGTATCTGCATTGATTTATCCAATAAAGAGATGGCTCAAACTCATCAAGACTCCTGCTCCCCTCCCCCAGTGCTTGGCCAGCATGAAATCTTCCCCATTTATGGTGGGAGAGCTTTCTGCCTGGCTCTCATGATTATTAGTAGATTATAAGACATTTTTGCTGGTGGGTAATGACACAGTTAAAAATGAGCCCTGAGAAACTGCCCCTTGGGTTTTTCTGGGGTTTGAGGGTTGTCTGCATCTCACTGGGTGACAGGAAACCTAGTTGCGTTAGCTTGTGCTACCAGCATCTGATGCTATTAATAACCTGGGGTGGGTTGTTTTTCATGCTAAGCAGCTAGGGACTGGGAAACTTAGAGGCAATAGGCTGCTTCCTTAGAGAGAAAGGACACTTGGGGATCTTAACTTATCCTGTGTGGGTCTTAGGTCTCAGAGCTCCATTCTTCCTAGTGGTTGAGTCTTGGAGATAGGGGAGTAGGCATTGGCCTACCTAGCTCCCTCCCTTTAATCATTTTGGTAACCCAGGCAGCTGATAAGGGGATAGATATGTTCAATTCCTTTTCATGTACAGGTAAGGTGAGTCCTGGTGGAAGTTGGGATTGTAAATGATATCCCAGAGCCCAGGGTTTTGTTACCTTTTCTCATTAGTGTGAACCAAATGCCATCCAATAACTAGCTAGATGGAGGTTTCATTCACTTTTAGGGAGCTCTTTTAGCCAGGAATACAGAATGGAGGGTCATATCTGCCAGACATAGAAGGACCCCTAAGAAATCAAGTTTACTCCCATTCAAAGGTAAGGATATTGAGGTCTAAAGAGGGTAAAGGCTTGGAGGCAGCTAGGAAGATTAAGCATCACACTTCATATCTGAGTTCTAACACTTGGATACATCTATTTGCTTGGTGCCTGTAAATGCAAGTTATCTCATTTAAAATGGATGCAAGAATTCTTATTAAATAATAATTGTAGATATTGGAACAGTCTTCCAGATAGAGAATATAATTGACGCTAATAGTTATGCTTACCAAGAGCAAAATCTGAGATCTATGGTGTGGGCTGGATGACTTGACTGAGGTGGTAAAAGTAAATTAAAGCTATATCTCAAAACTTGGCTATCCTGTGTTACATTTGTTTCTTCTTCCTTCCCTCTATCCTACAGGTGACACCAAATGTGATCAGAAGCCATGCCCCTGGTGAAGAGGTGTACTGAACCCGGCCTGGCCCAGTGAGGTTACTAGAGAATTGGGAAAGGCTTAAATAAGTATCCTGCACATGGTTATCAAATCATTGCAAAGTCTTGGTAAGTGGTTAGCGGCTTTAGTAGGCTAGCCCAGTTACTGGGAAGGGACAGGGAAGGTAGTCTTAATAGATATTAGGCAATTACTTGGTATTTTCCCCATCATGGTATGAATAAAAAGCATCTTAAAATATTCGGACTACATAGAAAGCAATGAGCCTAACCTTTCATTTTTTGTTTCTTTTTAAAATTTTTTTGAGAGAGAACATGAGCATGAGTTGGGGAGGGGCAGAGAGAGAGAGGGAGAGAGAATCCCAAGCAAGCTCAAAGTCCAGTGTGGGGCTCGAACTCACGAACCCTGAGATCATGACCTGAACCAAAATCAAGAGATGCTTCACTGACTGAGCCACCCAGGTGCCCCCAACCTTTCATTTTTTCATCCTCTCATTTTGTGTATCTTGCCCAAGATTATAGCTAGTTAGTGTAGGAAATGGATTTGAATTTAAGCCAGTACTGTGTCTTTTTACCCAGTGCTTCCTCTAGGTTCCATCTAAGTGTAAGGAGGCCATATGAGAGAGAAATGTCTTTATTTCTCACTGAAATTTTTTCTTAAGTTTATTTATTTATTTTGAGAGAGACAGAGACATCGCAAGTCGGGGAGAGGCAGAAAGAGGGGGAGAGAGAAGATCCCAAGCAGCCTGTATTCTACCAGCACAGAGCCCGACACAGAGCTCAAACTCAAAACTGTAGGATCGTGACCTGAGCCAAAATCAAGAGTCGGACGTTTAACTGACTGAGCTACCTTGGGCGCCCCTCACATTGAAAGATTTTTATAATAGCCTCTGATACTGTTCTTTCCCAATGAAGGAAATTTTCATGGTGTAAATTTTTTTTATGCAGAAAATCATCTGGAATGCTTGTTAAAAATGCAGATTTCTGGGCAGCCAGAAACCTTGCACTAGTCAAGAGCAACACTAAGACCCACCTGTCATTTATATTGAGGCTTCCTGCCCGGTGGGTTCATCAGCAAGCCAGAATGAATCACCATTGCTGTGTGTGGATCCTTGTGAGGCAGCTGGGAAGTCTTGGTAAGCTGCCAGTGGTTTGGGTGGGGCTCCCCCATTGGTAGTAGAGAAGAGATGGTTGTGATGGACACTTCCCCCGCTTCCTTAAACAGACAGTTACTAAGTGCTTACTAGTTGCCAGAGACTATTCTAGATATTAACAAAGTTCTGCCATCATGGAACTTTCATTCTTATGAGAGTAGACAGAGGAACAAAGAACCAGGGAAAGCATAAAGTATCATACATGTTACATCAGAAGTTTTCCATTATGGTATGAAAATTGTGTTAAAAATGGGTGGGTTAGGCTAAGCAACACCTTGTGTATTTTCCCCACTTCCCATTCTTCCTTTTAATACCTGCCCCTGTCTTTCAGTGCAGTGGAGGCTGACCAAGCTGAGTATGAGAGGGTTATAGGTGATGAAAGCAATCTTTTTCCTTTTTGTTACCCTCACTAGGCTAAATTGTGAAGGATGTCTTTTGAAAAGTGTTCTAGAGAGTCTACTGATTTTCCCACATGAGTGAACGTGTAGCAGAAGAGAGGATCCTCTCAGTGATTAAGGTAAATAGGGGAGGAAAGGATGACTTTGCCCTAACTCCTATCAGGGAGGCTCTTAGAAATGTCATTTCTGGGTGCCAATACTTTTACTTTCTTTTTAAATTTTATTTATTTATTTATTTATTTATTTATTTATTTATTTATTTATTTACATTCAAGTTAGTTAACATACAGGGCAATTACGGTTTCAGGAGTAGAACCCAGTGATTCATCTCTTGCATATGACACCCAATGCTCATCCTGAAAAATGCCCTTCTTAATGTCCATCACCCATGTATAACCCACACCCCCCCAACCACATCAAGCCTCAGTTTGTTCTCTGTATTTAAGAGTCTCTTATGGTTTGTCTCCCTCTCTGTTTTTATCTTATTTTTCCTTCTCTTCCCCTATGTTCATCTGTTCAGTTTCTGAAATTCCACATATGAGTAAAATTATATGATACGTCATTCTCTGACTTGTCTTGCTTAGCATAATACCCTCCACTTCTATCCATGTTTTTGCAAATGGCAAGATTTCATTCTTTTTCATCACCGAGTGATACTCCATTTTACATATGTGTGTGTGTGTGTGTATATATATATATATATATATATATATATATATATATATATCTCACATGCCTTTAAAGCCTGTAGTTTATTCTGTAATACATTTTTCTTGAAACAATTGGGGTAAATTATCTTGTTTACCCAGTCTGTAATCACCCCTGCAGAGGATCAGAAGAACTAAAATGGTTGCCAAGTAAACTAGGCAGCATAAGCTACAGACACAAATAATGGCAGTAGGACACTAATTATACTCCTCTTAAGGGGAGAGTGTCTTTTTAACCAGACTTGTTGAGAGTTTTTATCAGACAGTGGAGCTACATACATCTTGTCAAAAGTCAGCTCATAGCAGAGGTTCCATATTTCAGCGGCAGCCAAGTTAGTAATTTCAGAGATAGCAGTGTCTTCTGGATTTCACTTAAACCAATTGGACTAGTGTTCATTTTGGACTCCTAAGGGATCAGCCCCCTGATGGGCTCCAGGGAGCATTTAAATGGTCCATAGTTAAAAGAAGAGAGGCACAAAATCAGGTTCTTTGCTGACACTGGTCTAGTCTGGGGCCAATAAAGCCCCTGTGTTTTGGACACCACTTTGAGTCTGATACACCACTGAAAAGTGCTCTTCTGGCATCACCCTTGAACTCATTACCTCAGATGTCCGGATCAGTGGGTCCAAATCTTGGTAGACTGCTTTCACTCACTTTGTCTGAACCTCAGAATCTGCAGTCATGGCACAGACAAGCCAACCCACATGGAATACCTACAACGCAGAAAGACTTTTGCCCTCAGTGGAGCACAGGCACCAGGTCCTCTCCTTTCATTCATTTTCCTCCTCCTTCTGAACACAGAGCTAGACACCCAGTAAATAACCCCTTCACACGTGCAGCACAGCAGTTAACAAAGGCTTCAGTAAGAAAGTGCCTTTGTCAGAATTGGCCTGCTGACCCCAGTGTTGGAGGAGATTATTGACACGACGTGACCACTGGTTGACCCTTGAGCTTGACCCAGGCAAATGGAGGCTCCTCACTCTTTCCCTGTCCTTGGAGTGTACAGTTTCTGCACTAGGAACTGTTTCAAGGATGGAGCCTTGAAAAGGTAAGGTGTGGTATAGACCGTCTGGATGGCACATGTGACTGAACCACGTTAAGGCCTCTATACCTACAAACCTTTAAGACTCTGGCAGAGGGGTGCAGACATCTGCTAGTCTCTGGCTGCCCGAGACAAGCCTCATAAGTTCCCTTGCTTATTAAAACCACTGCCTACCAATCTGGAGTGGTCTACCTCTTTCAGCAGTTTCTTTTGCCCCATGTGTATATGGACCATCTGGGAACCAACACTCAGACACTAGGGGAGGTCAGGTCTTTCTGCTGCATCACTGGTAGGAGGGGCTGAGAACGGGCAGGAGTGACTGCCATACAGCAGACTCAGGCTGCGGGCCAGCCTGGTGGGACCAGCTGGCCTAGGAGAGCCAGTCACACGGCTTGACCTGTGGCTGCCACCATGATCAGGGTCATCCTGAGAGGTAGCTTTTGCCCTCATGGACAGGGAAAGACCAGAAGGTCACAACCCATCTCATCAGAGAAGAGGGAGGCAGGGAATGAAAACACAACACTGCTGGTAAGCAGATCTCTGCCACAAACCTTTGCAGAGCACACGCCTTTCTGAAGAGCCTGAGCCTGTACAAGCCAAGACATAAACAAGTACAGAACGTCCCCTTCATCATTTCACCTATAGGTGGGGTAGGTAGTCTAAGGAGTTCACACAGGAATCAGGGCAAAAAGTTGATGGGGGAGGAGCGGTAAATAAGGTTCCAGAAAGGTAAAATAGGACTAGAAGAATTCACCGTGACTGGCCAGTTCTCTGTCACCTTATACCATGATCACAATTCAAATTTAATCACTTATTTTAAAATTGACTTTAAACTATTAAATCTTTTCTACAACGGAAACAAAAAGGTCCATAGTTAAAGTAGGAGGCATCTATAATATGGCCATTCCTGGGAGATCTCTACAGAGGCCATCCCTACTTTAAGCTAGTAATGCCTCCATCGAGAGTTAATAACCAGAATGCCAGTATCTGCCATTTTTCACAAAAGTAATCTGCCATTTTTCATAAAAGTAATAAAGGTCACCTTTTCCCATGAGGATGGTTTTGAGATGGTGCCTTCATAGCATAATGTTCCTCTGGAATATTTGGATAATTCTCTTGACAGAATTCGATAATTAGCCTGCATGAGGAACCTGAATGATAGGAAAATTGTCTTTTCACTAAGGAGAAGCCTGGGATAGTACAAAGGGATTTCCCACATTCCGTGTATATTACAGCTTACATTAAAATGACATTGGTCTTTGGGTGTCTGGATGGCTCAGTCGATAAGCATCCAACTCTTGATTTCGACTCAGGTCATGATCTCACAGTTCGTGGGATCGAGCCCCACATTGGGCTCTGGGCTGACAGTGTGGAGCCTGCTTGGGATTATCTCTCTCCCTCTGTCTCTCTGCCCCTCTCCCACTTGTACTTAACTACCTACCTACCTAACATTGGTCTTGTATAAGGATAGGAATGTTAGTATGCTGTCCAAAAAAAAAAAGGTCTTCCTGTCTCTTTCTTTATATGGGCCAAAATGGGTTGTATAAATCTGGCTTTTGCTCTCTGAATCCCAGTTTTTTCCCTGGGATTTCCCTATCCTCATTATCCATTCTTTACTTTTGTGACAGCTGGGTCTGTTGCGTTTTTTTTTTTTTCTTTTGTCTTTCTGTTTAGGCTAGTCATCACTCCCATAGTAACACCCATGCACAATTTTTGAAAATTTTCTTTCTGAGGTCATGTAATATCAATAACAATGATTATTCAGTTAGTTATCAGTGTCTTTTATGTTCTAGGCAAGTGCTTTACACATATTTGTTGTCTCATTTTAACTTAATAGTAATTCTGGGATGTATGATTTGTTCCTACTTTACAGATAATAAAACTGAGGATCAGAGAGGTGATGGCCACTAGCATGCCACCAGGAGCCAGTGGTGGAGCTGTATTGTGTCATACTCTAAAGATCTTGACTACCTTACTCGAAGTGGTAGAATATGACAAGCATATTCTTAGTTTTTGGGACCTCCTGCCTCCTTATGGGGTCCTTGTCACTGTCTTCTTCCAGGACATAGGGGCATATGTGAAGGGTTTGTTATCAAATATTTATTTATTTTTGGGAGAACGCAAGTGGGGGAGGGACAAGAGGGAGACAGAGGATCCGTAGTGGGCCCTGCACTGATAGGCTGACAGCAGCAAGCCCAGTGTGGGGCTCGAACTCACGAACTATGAGATCATGACCTGAGCCAAAGTCAGATGCTCAACCGACTGAGCCACCCAGGTGTCCTGTGAAGAGTTTGTTTTCAAAGGGAGATTCAGATGTGCAAGAGGGATGGTGTGAGGGATGTGTGGATCCCTTTAGTTTCTAAAGATGACCACTTTAGATGAACTAGCATCACAGCTATTCACCGTGTGCTTATCTTTGTCTTTTTACTTTTTATTATAACCCCCACCTTCCTGCATAATGTTTATGTTGGATTATTTCCATGAGGTTATACTTTCTTCTACACCAAACAAAAAGGAATTGCAAGAGTCAGAGTCACAACTGAAAATCCATTGCTTGCAGAATTAACTCAGGCACAGGCTCATCAGGGGCTGGAGCAGCTTGCTGTGCATGTCAGGATGTCCCAGCTGGAATTCAGCATAAACAGTGCATTCTGTTAGCAGACAATACTGATAAAATTACTCTATTTGTATCAAGTGGAAAATAGTAGGGATACCTATCAATTAATACTTATGTAAATTTTATTGCTGGTGAGGTGTCCAGATAGTTGGCATAGGCTAAGGTTTGGCAAGGTGTGGCCCACTTGCTGGCTGCCTGTTTTTGTAAATATAATTTTGTTGGAACAAAGAATCATGCTGATTCTCTATTGTCTGTGGTTGCCTTTTGTGCTACAGTAGAGTTGAGTATTTGCGACGGACTGTATGGTCCACAGCCTGAAGCATTATCATCTGGCCCTTCACTGAAAATTTGCCAATTCCTGGGGCACCTGAGTGGCTCATTCGTTAAGTGTCTGACTTCAGCTGAGGTCATGATCTCACAGTAAGTGAGTTAAAGTCCTACATCAGGTGAAGCTTATGCCCCACTTTGGGTGAGCCCCACTTCTCTCTCTCCCTCTCTCTCCCTACCTGAGGAGACATGTCTAGAAAAGTTTTGATAAGGCTGATGTGAAAGAAATTACTGCCTGTGGTTTCCTCTAGGATTTTTATGGTTTCAGGTCTCACATTTAGGTCTTTAATCCATTTCAAGTTTATTTTTGTGTATGATGTAAGAAAGTGGTCCTGTATCATTCTTTTACATGTAGCTGTCCAGTTTTCCCAGCACCATTTATTGAAGACACTAGCTTTTTCCCATGGTATATTTTTGCCTTTTTTCTCATAGATTAATTTACTGTATAATCGTGGATTTATTTCTAGCTTCTCTATACTATTCCCTTGGTCTATGTGTCTATTTTTGTGCCAGTACTATACTGTTTTGATTACTACAGCTTTGTAGTAGTATCTTGAAATCTGGGATTGTGATACCTCCAGCTTTGTTCTTTCTCAAGATTGCTTTGACTATTTGGGTCCTTTGGGGTTCCATGCAGATTTTAGTATTATTTGTTCTGGCTCTGTGAAAAATGCCATTGCTGCTTTGATAGGGATCACATTGAATCTGTAGATTTCTTTGGATAGCATGGACATTTGAACTATTCTTCACCACATGAGCATGGAACATGCTTCCATTTGCTTGTGTCACCTTCAATATTTTTTATCAGTGTTTTATAGTTTTTAAAGTACAGGTCTTTCACCTCCTTGGTTATGTTTAATCCTATTTTATTATTTTGCGTAGCATTGTAAAGGGATTGTTTTTAATTTCTCTTACTGCTATTTCATTATTAGTGTATAGAAACAGAACCAATTTCTGTGTATTAATTTTGTACCCTGCAACTTTACTGAATTCATTTATTCTGATAGTTTTTTGGTGAAAACTTTAGGATTTTCTATGTAAGGTATCATGTCATCTGCAAATAGCCAAAGTTTAAATTCTTCCTTACCAATTTGGATTCCTTTTATTTCTTTTTCTTTTCTTTTTAATTTTTTAAATGTTTATTCATTTTTGAGAGAGAGAGCATAAGCAGAGGAAGGGCAGAGAGAGAGGGAGACACAGAATCCAAAGCAGGCTCCAGGCTGCAGGCTCCAAGCTATCAGCACAGAGCCTGACACAGGGCTCAAACCCATGAACTACAGGATCATGACCTGAGCCGAAGTTGGGCACTTAACTGACTGAGCCACCCAGGAACCCCATATTTCTTTTTATCTGATTGCTGTTGTTGTGTTGAATACAAGTGGTGACAGTGGACATCCTTGTCTTGTTCCTGTTCTTAGAGGAAAAGCTCCCAGTTTTTCACCATTGAATATGATGCTAGCTGTGGGTTTTTCGTATGTGACCTTATTTATGTTGAGATATATTCTCTTTAAAAATTTTTCTAATGTTTTTACTTATTTTTGAGACAGAGAGAGACAGAGCATGAGCAGGGGAGGGGCAGAGAGAGAGGGAGACACAGAATCTGAAGTAGGCTCCGGGCTCTGAGCTGGCAACACAGAGCCCGATGCGGGGCTTGAACCTCACGGACTGTAAGGTCATGACCTGAGCTGAAGTCGGACGCTTACCCGACTGAGCCACCCAGGCGCCCCTAGATATATTCTCTTTAAACCCACTTTGTTGAGAGTTTTTATCATGAACAGATGTTAAATTTTGTTAAGTGCTTTTTCTGCATTTATTGAGATGCTGTTATAATTTTTATCCTTTGTTTAGTTAATGTGTATTACGTCGATTGATTTGTGAATATTGAACCATCCTTGTATCCCTGGAATACATCCCACTTGATCATGATTAATGTTCCTTTAATCTTTTATTGAATGCGGTTTGCTGTTGCCCTATAGTTCTCTTTTTTTGTAGCATCTTTGTCTGGGTTTGGTACGATAGGTTTTTCTTTGCATGACTTGGAATATTTATGTCATTTTTTCTTATCCTTACTTTATCCGTTCTAGTGTTTATGTTCTTCACCAGCATATGTATTCTCTGCTACTTAGGCCCATAAGTGAGTCTAATATAGAGGTTACCTTAGATGGAAACACTGTCCTTAGTCAAGGTAGGAGGCAGTGGTTTTGGGAATTTGCTGTGTCAAAACCTAAATTTCTCATTCAGGATAGGAGGAATTAATCCTTCCATTGCTATGTAAAAATGAGATCTGGACAAAGGAACAGCCATCTCAGTCAAGTAAGTGATTATTTTGACATGGAAGTAAATATTTTTCTTTGACCTTTTGTTGTATGTGTTCTATTTAATAGCTTTCTTAATAATGAACCTACCTTGCATTTCTAGAAGAAAACTTTTTACTTTTTAATGATTTTGAATTAGGTTTCCTAAATTTGCTATTTTTAATGTTATTTTCTGTTTTATTTTTTACTATTTTGTTTCTGTTTAAAAGTGAGTTTTTGGTTAGGGTGGCAGTCTTTGTCAGGTGTTGAAGTTAGGGTCATTAATGAAATCTTGTTTCCTGATCTTTTAAATTTAGCAGATCTCAAACATGTTCCATGACATTAAATATGGTTTAGATATGGTTTAGGGGCACCTGGGTAGTTCAGTCGGTTAAGTGTCCTACTTCAGCTTAGGTCATGATCTCACGATTCATGAGTTCAGGCCCTGCGTCGGGCTCTGTGCTGACAGTTCAGAGCCTGGAGCCTGCTTTGGATTCTGTGTTTCCCTCTCTCTCTGCCCCTCCCCAGCTCATGCTCTGTCTCGTGTCTCTGTCTCTGTCTCTCTCTCTCAAAAATAAACAGAAAAAAAATTTTAAATATGCTTTAATGACATCTCTTTTAAAGCGCATAATATGCCATTAATGTAAAATTTTAATTTAATTTAATTTAATAATATGCATTAATGTAAAATTTTAATTCTTATCCAATATTTGGGCTCTTGTTCAATTACTGCTTTTTTTAATATGAAATTTATTATCAAATTGGTTTCCATACAACACCCAGTGCTCATCCCAAAAGGTGCCCTCCTCAATACCCATCACCCACCCTCCCCTCCCTCCCACCCCCCATCAACCCTCAGTTTGTTCTCAGTTTTTAAGAGTCTCTTATGCTTTGGCTCTCTCCCTCTCTAACCTCTTTTTTTTTTCCTTCCCCTCCCCCATGGACTTCTGTTAAGTTTCTCAGGATCCACATAAGAGTGAAACCATATGGTATCTGTCTTTCTCTAATTACTGCTCTTTTAATATTGTATAAATAATACTGATGTGAACATCTCTTTAGATAAATCTTTGCACATATTCATGTTTGTTTCCTAAGATTGAATTAAATGTACCATCCCCCTAGTAGTGCATGAAAATGTCCAGTTTTTCATATCCTCACCAGTACATGACATTACAGTTTCTAAAAAATCTGTCAATTACAAAGGTAAAAAGTGGTGTTCCTTGATGTTTTAGTTTTTATGTCTTTGATTCCTAATGAGAAAGAACAGTTAAAAATCTTCCTTGAGACTTCTTTTTGAGTTTCTTCACACATATTTTGAAGCTACCATATGTTGTAGATATTTTCTCCAATTTGGTGTGGAAATTGTTTTGTTTTATTTTATTTTATTTTTATTCAGGCGTAATTAAACATACAGTGTTACTAGTTTCAGGTGTACAGTAGAATGATTTAGCAGTTCTGTACATTACTCTGTGCTCATTATGATAAGTGTTCTCTTAATCTCCTTTACCCATTTCACCTGTATCCCCTCACACATCTCCCCTTTGGCAACCACCAGTTCTCTATATTTTTAAGAGTGTTTAGTGTTGTTTTGTTGGTCCACTCTTACTAGCTGGCTGGAAGTCCTAGCCATCATCCAAGCAATCATCCGAGAGAAAGAAATAAAAAGCATCCAAATTGGTAGAGAAGTTAAACTGTCACAATTTGCAGATGCCACGATACTATGACATAGAAAAAAAAAACCTAAAGTTTTCACCAAAAAACTGTTAGAATAATTTCTCCCATTACATATTGGCTTGTGTGTTCACTTTATCTTTTTCAACCCACCTCATATTGTTAGCTTGTTCATCAGTTCTTCTTCGGCCTTCACTTTCATCGTAGGTTTTGCTTGCTTGTGGCCCTCATGGCCTCACCTCTGCATTGTGTTGGCTTGCTGTGTATCCTCTGAGTTTCAGTTCTCTTTGCTACTGTGATTACATTTAATAGCCCAGTTCTAATACTGAGAACACAAATTACTAGGCCCGACTTACCTCCGTTTAGTTCGATATTTATATGCCAAGAGCAGTAGTTTATGGGTCTTCCTGTCATGTTCTCCAATTAGTATGATTATTACACTTGGTCTCTGTTTTTTTTTACTTTGCTTCATTCCTTCCAGCTTCTAATGCATCCATTAAACAACTGGCCTCTCCATCTTCTATTTCAGGGGTTGCAATTGCAAATGTTTGCAGGCTCCAGATGGGGTATCTGTATAGCACCATCCCGATTTTTATTTTCTTCCTTTTTCTTCTTCTTCAAATGCTGCTTGGGGGATTTTGTGGGGAGCTCTTCTCTTGTTTATCTACTTTTGATGGAGACAGTGGAAAAGAGATTACTCTTAAAAAACAAGAGAGCAGATTAGATGGTAAAGAGCAGCTGATGCTTCCAAGAGTATTAGTAAAGAGTGTTTGGGATTGTGGTTCCCTGGAACATGCACCTTTGATACAAAGGAGAAGGCTAATACTCTGGCTCTTGATTGTTGCCCAGTAGGAAAATAGCCCAATATTGACAGGATTTTCAGCTCTACAAGGAGCCTGATTTTGAGCTGTTAACTTACTTTTTTAATGTTTATTTATTTTGGGGAGAGAGAGAGAGAGAGAGGCAGAGCACAAGCAGGGGAGGGGCAGAGAGAGAGGGAGACACAGAATCTGAAGCGGGCTCAAGGCTCTGAGCTGTCAGCACAGAGCCCGACACAGGGCTCAAACTCACAAGCCATGAGATCATGACCTGAGCCAAAGTTGGATGCTTAACTGACTGAGCCACCCAGGCACCCCTGTTAGCTTACTTTTTAAACAAATTTCACAGACCAAAACACAATGTGTTTGTAAATGCTTTTATGACCTAATATCTTTGCTTCTTCATAATTTTGGCTTATTCATAGTGTTCCCTTTTCCCCATGTCGTATGAAAAATGGTGTGTAGCACTACCCATTCAACTTAACCTGGGAGTTGGCAGTTTCCCTTGGGTACTGTTTAAAACTGGGTCGCAGTTTTGAATGGAATTGTATAGCTTAGAATAGAATAGATTAGGACAGAACACAAAATAAGAAAATACTGGCTTCCATCTGACAAAGCGTAAGTACTTTGTGAAATTTTTGTTCCAGCTATATGTTTGTGTATGTGTTATCTTTGGTCCAATGTAACTGTATTTCTTACTGTGGATTAAACAACTTTATAAGACACTGAATGAAACGTGAGCAAGCTGGTATCCTCTGGTCTGGATCCCCCCTCTAGACCCACAGAATGTTTCTTGAAAATCAGATGGTTGCCAAGAGCTAGGGGGAGGGGCCAAATGGGGAATTGTTTAATGGGTATAGAGTTTCAATTTTGCAAAATGAAAAGTTCTGGAGATTGGCTGCTGAACAGTGTGAATATGCTTAACACTATTAAACTGTAGGCTTAAAAACAGTTAAGGTGGTAAAAAAAAAAAAAAACAGAACAAGAATAACCCATTAAACAGAAAGTTTACACAGTCATCAGAATTTCCTTGGTATGTTAAATATAACATCTTCAAATTTAAGAGTTTCATGACCATCCTTCAATGTCTGTTTATCAAGGGTCTGTTCATAAACAGTGACCCACTACTTTTTCTACAGCCTGTGAGTGAAGATGATGTTTAATTTTTTAATAGTTGGGAAAAATCAAAATATTTCATGACGTGAAAATAATTCAAAAATCAAATTTCAGTTTTATTGGAACATAGCACCACATTCATGTATGTATTGTCTATGCCTGTTTTATGCTACAGTGGCAGAATAGAGTAGTTGTGACAGAAACCATATGGCCTGCAAAACTTAAATTATTTACTACCTGGCTATCAACAGAAAAACTTTGAGGTTGCTCTGTTGCAGAAGTTGCCAGATCCCTCACAAGCATCATCTCTGATGGCTTTAAATGCCAAATTAACAGCTTTGTCATGGACTACTAGTGGCTGTTATCATTCTAATATGTGGAGAGATTCTCACTTCTTTATTCCCTAATGTGACACCCTAACCACATCCAGAAAACTCACATTCTTGGTGAGCTTCAGTTGTGGTTGTAATCCTGTTAGCAGTTTCTGGTATTGTAGCCTCCTTCATTTTCAAGAAACAGACTTCTCTTGCGCCATCCAAACAATTTGGACCACCCAGCTCTGCATAGCCAGCCTCCTAAGATAGACAGGGATCTCATAAGAATTCAGATACAGAAAACCCTGTATTTGACAGGCCCGTGGGTGGCTCAGTCAGTTTTGGCTCAGGTCATGATCTCACAGTTTTGTGGGTTTGAGCCCCACATTAAGCTCTGTGCAGACAGTGTGGAGCCTGGTTGGGATTCCCTCTCTCCCTCTCTCCCTCTCTCCCTCTCTCCCTCTCTCCCTCTCTCCCTCTCTCCCTCTCCCTCTCTCTCTCTCTCTCTCTTCCCTTCCCCCGCTCATGCTGTCTCTGCCTCTCTCAAAAATAAACTTTAAAAAAAAAACCCTGTATTTGAACAAAGACAATTTAAAAAATAAAATTCAGTTTCCCCTCTGTGGAAAATGGTTTGAGGATTAGAAGTGGTTCCAAGACATATCTGGGAATGTTGACAACAGGTTTGTATCATCCATCTAGTATGTCACCTTTAGCATCTTTTTTTTAAATAAAAATTGTACATATTAAATGTATTCAACACAATGATTTGATATATATAGTGAAATGATTACTGTAGTCAGATGCCCCTACTAACTTAATCTTCTCAGTTACAGTTTTTTGTGTGTGTGATGAGAGCACCTGAAATCTACTCTCTTAGCAAATTTTCAGTAGTCAATACAGTATTGATTGTAGACACCATTTCATACATCACATTTTAACTACTCTTTGTCTCCACCTTTTTTGGTCTCTACTTCCTCATATCTACTCAAGCTTTAGTTTACTTCCTAGTTTTGTATTCTACTTCCTCGTAAATTTTCAATTACTCATCATTAAATCTCACTTGTTCCTCCAATGTCTTTAGCTGTATCTCATGTTTCCCAACTCTGTCTTTTAAGGTTCAGCTCCCTTTGCTATGGGACTCATTCGTTTTCATTTTACAAACTTCATTGTTCAGTGCAAGAATTCCAGTGGCTTAGCTCATGCCTCTTTGGGTAGTCACTTTTTGAGTCATGCGATAACAGCTTTTGGGTAGTGTATCCTACACCTGGTACATTCTACTTTGGCTGCCAGGGCAGGTCATATTCTAAAATCCATTGCTGTCTAGGACTGCCTTTTCTCCAGAACTATGGTTGGGACTTTACCTTAGTCCCAATGAGTGTGGCCACCATTTAATTCAGATGTGTTTGTATTGCATTTCTACATCTTGACCTCTAAGCACATAGGCTCCTCATTGCATATATTCATTTCTAATTTTTTTAATGTTTATTTATTTTTGAGAGAGAGAGCACACACGTGTGCATGAGTGGGGGAGGGGCAGAGAGAGAGGGAGGCACAGAATCTGAAGCAGACTCCAGGCTCCAAGCTGTCAGCACAGAGCCCAACACGAGGCTCAAACTCACAAAACGTGAGATCATGACCTGAACCGAAGTCGGATGCTTAACTGACTGAGCCACCCAGATGGCCTCATATGTTCATTTCTAAAGATGTTCTGCCTATACTTTTCCAACACTTACTTAAGTGTAAATGTTGGAGAGTAACTAAGTCACAGCGAGATTCTGTAGTCTGAAGTAATGTCATAAAGCCACTTTAGAAATTTACTCTCCAATTTCAGAATCACTCACCTATCTGTGATCTTCCTTGGCCACTTGAATTTTGTTTGTTGTTGTGATTGTGTCACAAGTTACATTCACTGGATGTGTGCTCCTGTGACAATAACTTTGCCACAGTTCCTGGAGGCTCTTAACATTCCAACCTGGATTGTGGTGGGTGTATGTTCTCTCCACCCTACCACCAAGTAATAAGCAGGTCTAAATATTTCACATTCCTGCAGAAGTCCTGTTCATGTACCCCAACTGTATACTGTTTTCTAAATTATATGGGATTTCTGGTTTCAAGAAATAAGACACAGGTTTAGGTCAAGAAACAAGTGTTTATCACATAGATACACATAGTAAGATAATAGTAAGGAAAATAGGGATTTCATAGGAATTGCAAGAACAGTGTGGCATGGAAATGCATCTATGGTGGCTCGAGGGACTTAAGCACATGGAATTAGTGGACCTTTTCCACTGTGTCACTGACTTGATTCAGCATTCTATTCTCTTGGCTTATCTACACTTTTCTTCACTTGTCTTTCTTATGCCTGGCTTTTCCATTGTCTTGTCTTTGGTGAGGCTTTCAGCTTTAGATTTCACCATTAATTACCTGTCTGGTCCTAATTGGCTTGGTTTATCTTTATTTGTGCAGTGCTTTTTCATGCTTAGACAGGTCATAGGCTGCTGTCAGTGTATGGGTTGGTCCCATCAGCTGTACTCCATGGAGAGAATATAATACTGTTTTGTGAAACAAAACCTGATTGTAAGCCACCAGTTGGGCTTCCCCCTGCTCGAGGGATGCCAATAGGCGTTTTTTTTTTTGTTTTTTTTTGTTTTTTTTGTTTTTTTTTTTCATGATTCCTTTATTTATTTAGGAGTTAAGGGGAGGGGCACAGGGGGCAGAGGAAAATTACCTACGGGGAAAGGATTGGGAAGGGTTTGCAGGGGCTGGGCTAGAAAGCAGTAACACTGATTCTATAGTTGAAAAGGAGTAGTTTGGTAGGAACCAGAACTGACATGTTTAGTTCAGTGATTATCAAATTTGTGAATCTATGACCTATCCATGTTATTCCATGCCTGTTGGAATGGCAACTGAGAACCATGCCTAGATATAATAGAGACAAAACCATGCTTTCCAGGGTCAGCACCTCATGGTTATATCAAGAATTTGTACATCAGTGTCAGAATAGAAACTGTCAAACCCTACTTTGCTTATTTCTTTGAAGTTGCTATAATACACAGCCACTACTGATTTCCTCAGACCTTCACCCTAAATGTGTGCACATTTGAGTCACAAAGGCAATTGTATAAGTAGTGGCTTTGCCAAACTTCTGAAACTTTCATCCTGGATTGTGTGTGATTTTCACTCTGCAATCATTCCCTAACAATTTCAAATGTTCCTTTTCTGCTGAGGGTTTGTTTCATGCAACTATATACTTGATACTAACTTCTATATTAATTTGGTTCTTTTGGTGTCAAGAAATGAATCACTCAACTTACCTCATTAATAGGGGTTTATTATATTAAATATGTGGAACAGTGGGAAGATGGGGAGTTAGTGGGACTGGAAATGAACAATACTGAGTATGGGAACTAGATTCAAGCAGCCCTGGGTACCTTAACAGCAGTACCTTTGGGTCATTATGCTTGTACTACACCATTGACATCACTCAGCCACTCTGCATTTGCTGTTTCTCCTGGCTTAGTGGTTCTCTGTCAGGGTTGTACTTTAGAATTAACTGGGGAACTTTAAAAATAAACCAGAGCAAGATTATTGTGATTTAAATAGCCTCAAATGGCCCCAGCCATCCGCATTTTAAAACCTCCTTCCCACTCTTAGTGCTTCTTTTGCTATCAGGCTTCCCAGCTGATATTTCTTTACCTTTTAGCTTCTGCTTACTTGTGGTACTCATGGATCAGATTGTAGTACCTCATAAATTTGCCTTCTCTTGGCCTTGAACTCCCTTAGAGAAGAGGCTGTGGGTATGACAAGCAGAATGGAAGTGTCTGCTCCAAAGGTTGGCAAAACATTTTATGTAAAAGTCCCAGATAGTTAATACTTTGGGTTTGTGAGCCACACGGTCTTTTTTGCAACTGTTCACTTGGGGAATCAACCGTAGACAATGAATGCAAAATCTGTCGGCAGGTTTGACCCATTGGCTGTAGTTTGCTGACCCCTGGTCTATTCCCTTCTTGCTTATAGTAAAACTTCTTATTTATTCTTTCTCAATATTTTCCCTACTATTCCTATTTTCCTACTGTTCCATAATTCGTTTTTAACTGAATTTAGGAATTCTTTTGTAAAATTCTGCCTTGTTTAAAGAACTTCACTTGGGGATATTGTAATAATAGCCTTTTATTTGTACATTTATTTGGTCAGAATTAACATGTTGGCAACATTTTTCTCCCCTTCTAAAAGCATTTATTAAACTCTTTAAATTCTAATAATCATAATTTTCACCATGTGAATCCCCAGTATTATGATACTCCTTAGTTATATTATGCCATATATAGCTAAAAGTAATTAGATTGTTTTCTGTTAATTTTAATAAGTAGTTATTTTTCATAGCTTATTTCAAAATGGAAGTACTATTTTTCCTGGTGATAAAGAGGTGCTTATTGTAAACAATTCAGATAACACAGGTTATAAAGAATACAGTCAAGATAAGCTATAATCCCATCATTCAACTAAAACCGCTATTAAACTTTTGGTGTATAGACTTCTTGAATGTCAGGCTGTCTTTGTTTAATGTTATTGAGCATTTATTTTGTCTAATTATGACACCTGTTCAAATTCCATGCCGATTAAGCAATTTTATGATATAATTTGGCTACAGGGAAAGAATATGCTCTTGATGTGGAAACAAGTTTCCTGGTTGCATTGATGAGTATATTCACATTCTTGTAAATTAAGAAATTGGCATGTTGAAGATTATTTACTCCTTATTATATATCAGCTATGGTGAATGCCCTTGCAATTTATATTTGCACTTGACTTGTCATTTCCTTACCAACCCATAATTTTTAGTCACAGAAGCTGCAGTGAATTCTCTCAGGGCCGTGAAGTATCGTTTGTTCTCGTAGAAAATAACCTAACTAGGGGCGCCTGGGTGGCTCAGTCGGTTAAGCGCTGACTCTGGCTCAGGTCATGATCTCACAGCTCGTGAGTTCAAGCCCCACGTCGGGCTCTGTGCTGACAGCTCAGAGCCTGGAGCCTGCTTGTGCTGACAGCTCAGAGCCTGGAGCCTGCTTCGGATTCTGTGTCTCCCTCTCTCTCTCTGTCCCTCCCCTGCTCACGCTCTGTCTCTCTCTCAAAAATAAACATTAAAAATTTTTAAAGAAAAGAACCAAATGAGAGATTGGTAATGTGGACATGTTTCTGGCTTCAGGCATGAGGGTAAGTATGCATTTGGAAGTGTTAAGAGAAGACAATGTGATAATAAAAGTCAATGGTTATAGTTTGTTAGGAGAAACTCCCTCTTTTTCTAATTGAACCTAGAGAATTACTTTAGTCACTTTAGAGATAGCACGTATATCCCTGAGGCACGGTTGCTAGAAGTTAGCTACAGTGGGCCACCAAAAGTTCTTTACATTCCTCGAAGTCATCCAAGTAGAGAGAATTGCTTGAACTTTTTAAATTTAAAATATGAGTGACTGTTTTCATCTGGAACTTGATAGTAATGTCACTAATTAAAAATAGGATATATGATATATTTTAACTGAGGCCAACACCTTAATACCCAAAAAGAACTTCTGCATCACTAAAGAAGAAAAATGTCTTGCCGGGAACAAGCTAAGGAAACAATTGTACCACCTCCCTACCTTATTGATTGATTGATTGATTGATTGATTGAAAGGTACCCTCAAAAACAAAACAAAATGACTTGCTTAGCTAGGAAGATGCATTTTTTTCCCTTAAAGACCAGCTTGACATTTTGTTCTAAGTCAAAACTAGTTACTAAGCTCTGTTTATGTTCTATAGATGTAACCTCATTTATTGATAGCTCTAATCCAGTGATTTTTACAAATCTTGACAATAACACCCCAAAACATCCAATTGTTATTAATGTAAATATGTGTTATATATAATTGTGGTTGAAAATGCAATTTTGAAACATGGAGGAAAATACATGATTTGGCATCTCAATATCACAAAATAGGTGGGATGTTGGGGGTCACTAGATCACAGGTCTCAGCATATAGTTGTACTCACAGCTGAGATTTATTATAACAACATAGTAAGGATATACAGCCTTTATTTTTTTTAATTTTTTAAGTTGATTTGTTTATATTGAGAGCAAGTGAGCAGGGGAGGGGCAGAGAGGGAGAGAGAGAGAATCCCAAGCAGGTTCTGCTCTGTCAGCACAGAGCCCCATGCAGGGCTCGAATTCATGAACCACGAGATCATGAACTGAACTGAAACCAAGAGTCAGACGCTTAACTGACTGAGCCACCAAGGTGCCGCAGTATACAGCCTTTCTAAGGTTATCGAAAGGGAAGAAGGTGCAGGAGGGTGTGGAGGAATCCCTATGCAGCCCTCTTTCTGCTCTCCCTCCCGTGAGCAGTCACACAGAGTACATCCTCCAGCAATAGAAATGCAGCAACTTGTGTGCGATGTTTCTGCCAGGGAAGAAACAGGAAAGGTTTTTATTGTGGACTGGTCACATAGGTACTGTCTTGTTTAGCAGATACCAAAATTCCACTTTCCAGAAGGAAAGTAGGTGTTCAGCATGATCCACATTATTTATACCAGTAACCTAGATACAGTGAGCCACTCTTACTAGTTAGGGAAAGTTTTCTACCAGCGTAGGGACCTGTTTACCCATAAAGTTCCCAGATGCCAGCCAAGGCTAACCTTGAGAAGCAGGCCTTTCTGAGATAGTAGTCTTAGGGTTGCTTACGTTAACTTTTCTCTGTGTACATGCATTGGATGTATAATAAAAGATCAAAATAAGAGCATTCTATAATTGACCACATCCAGACCCTGTTTAAGGGAAGAGGGTGGGCCACTTCGATAGGAATAAGTTTAAATACATGATTTCCATTTTGTTGGGGACGTGAAAAAATTGAGAGTGCCTATTTGGGACTTTTTTATGTCAAAGAGTGATCTAAGCTTATTTGTAAACTTTTTTTTTAACAAAATCTTTGATATATTCACTACTTTTTGCTTCCTTTTTTTTCTCGTACTGTTGCAAAAGTTAACTGTGAAAAGTGTGATAATTTTTAAACTTTGTGCGTCATTCCTTCCCCACACATGAATTTGGAATTTGACCTTCAAGAAACTGTTCTTTAAGAAATAAGTCAAGGGGCGCCTGGGTGGATCAGTTGGTTAAGCATCTGACTTCAGCCCAGGTCATGATCTCGCAGTTCGTGAGTTCAAGCCCCGTGTCAGGCTCTGTGCTCACAGCTCAGAGCCTGGAGCCTGTTTCGGATTGTGTCCCCCCTCTCTTTCTCTGTCCCTCCCCCATTCATGCTCTCTCTCTCTCTCTCTCTCTCTCTCTCTCTCTCAAGAAGAAACATTTAAAAAAAAGAAGAAAGAAAAAGAAGTCTAGGGGCTCCTGGGTGGCTTAGTCAGTCGAGCCTCCAGCTGTTGATTTCAGCTCAGGCGATGATCCCAGGGTCATGGGATTGAGCCCAACTTTGGGCTCCGTGCTGAGTGTGGAATCTGCTTGAGATTCTCCCTCTCTCTCTCCCTTTGCCTCTCTTCCCCACTCGCATGCTCTCTTTCGAAAGAAAGAAAGAAAAGTCTTAAGGGAATGTGAAATTTTTGTTCTGTGGCCTCGCATGAATTTAGTTAGAAAACTGAAAGTCGGTTTAAAATAAACTTTTCCATTTGACTAAAATTTAAAAACAGATGAACTGTGCTATCTGGGCATAATTCAATTTAGGTAATAACTATTTTTACCCATTATGAGAAATTAAAGGAATTGCTGTAAAGTCGTTGATGCATTTTCCTGGTAAAGTTAAAAATGTTGAAATCTCCACACCAAAATGTTCACATTGGTTATCTTTTGAGACAGGTGTAGATTAGTAGTTGTTATTTTGGGGGGAGTGTTTTGGTTTCCTCGATTTTTTTTCATAATAAAAGTATACCATGTTGCTTAGCTTTTTGTTCAACTTGTATGAATTAAATGCCTCCTATGCCATGGATACTGGACATACAGTTGTGCATGTAGTAATTTCTAGGTTTTCTCAGCAAGTTCAGTAAGCTAAGGGAAGTATAATAGAGTTAAGAATAGGGTATGTAGGAAGGTTACTTAATAGTATAGAAGATATGAAGCCAAGATAGGAAGGGAGAGGAAGACTTTGTAACATTGGACCTCAGGGGAATTTTTACCAAGTGATATCCTAAGGCAGAATCCCACTTTGGGAACAACTAACCAGGCTGACATTGGTAGATCTTGGATCTTGTTCCCTGAAGGACTTTTGGTATTGTCGGAATAGACTTAGCACCATATATGTATATATTGCCACTAAATAATATTTTTAGGGCTTAAATTTCAACTATTGGAGGTTCCAAGGGATCTGATTTTCTGCATTAGGTGTTCTAAAATTACTATAATTTGGGGGTGCCTGGGTGGCTCAGTTGCTTAAGCGTCTGTCCAACTCTTAACTTCGGCTCAGGTCATTATCTCTCGTAGTTCATTAGTTTGAGCCCCACATCTGGCTCTGTGCTGACAGCGAGGAGCCTGCTTGGGATTCTCTGTCTCCTTTCTCTCTGCCTGTGCCCCTCCCCTGCTCATGCTCATGCACACACTCTCAAAAATAAACTTTAAAATAAAATAACTATAATTTGGGGTAAGGAATCACATCAGTCATAAATGCAGCCTTTTTCATGATGTCCTCAGATAAAATTTTGTCCATTTTTATTTCATGTTAAATTGTTGGTCATCATCCATTCTTTTCTCTTAGAGTCATAGTACTTTGGTAGCCTGAAGTAATTTCCAGATTATGTTCATTTCATAAAAACTTAAAAATCTGTTGAAGTAATGTTAAATGTCTGATTTAGGTTCTGCTTGGGCATGTCTTTGTCCCACTATGGTCCCTCTGACATTAGACCACACAGTGAAACCTTGGATTGTAAGTTGTTCTGCAAGTGTTCCACAAGACAAACATTTCCAATAAATTTTAACTTAACGAGCAACATCTTGCAATATGAGTAGTACGTGACACCAGACATCACATGATCAGAACTAAGCCAATGGTTCTTGAAATTCGGTTTGATATATGAATGCTTTGGATTACAAGCATGTTTCCAGAAGGAATTACGCTCATAAACCAAGGTTTTACTGTGTAGTAATCCCAAGGGGTCAGTATATCTTGAATTTTAGTGACTGATCTCTGATTGGTAATTTGATACTTTGGGATTGATTATTTTCTAGTTAAGAGACTACACAATATGTCTGTCAGTACCTGGGATCAAATAATTGGTATATTATATAAGCATTGCACACTGGATCTGAAATTACATTGCTGTAATGTAAGCTGTAGACTTACCCATTTTCAACAAGTTGTATGAATCTCTTAAAACCAGTGAATTTCTACCAGAGTCATGGAGGTCAAACATATATTTTAGAATTTGTAGGAGTTTACTAAGCATTAACACTTGAGACTCAGGTTAGGTTGCAATTATATAAGGTGGCCTGCCATCTTGCTTTGGTATATTTTCCTATAACCTCTGATTGGTTTGGGAGCCTAGTGGCAGTTTGATAGCTGTTCCTGATATATAAGCCTCTTGCTGATATATACAAGGATTTGTGCATTTGTAGACAGAGAAGTTTTATCCTTTTAGAATGTTATGATTCCAATTCTTTAAAACTGCCTGGCACATAGTAGATGCTCATTAAATGTTGAATAAACATTGAATCACATGTATAAATGGTACTATATATATCATCCCCTAAATGCAAACAATGTATTACACGTTTATTCATATTTTTATGTGTCTTACAAATTGTCTTTAAGTACTTGCACTGGTAATACTATGTCATAGTTTATGAGTAAAGAGTATGCAGTTTTAATAATTTGATTCATTAGGTTTCTAGATTACCCTTTGAAAATGTTCCAGTTTTACACTCATAGATTATAATTTTTTTCAAAAATAATAATACATGCAAATGGCAAATAGTATAAAATTCAATTTGTACTAAAGTTAATTGAGTTCAAAGTTTCCTTTCCACCCCTGGTTTTCTAGTCCTCAATCTTCCTTCTTTCCAGATACAAGTATTATTATTAACTTCATGTGTAACCTTTCAGAGATCTCTGCATATATAAGTCAGTAGTCTTGTTATAAAGTCAGCATATTGTAGGGACAGTAGCCTGATAAAAACTGAAAAATGAAAGAAATCTGTAGACCAGTGTCTGATAGTGATATATAAGCAAATAACCTAAGTATAGATTTGGTAAAAAGAACCCAGAAACAGATTCATGAGTAATATGAAAACAAGTGGTATTCATGCCAACCATGCAAGGATGGTTCAATTTTAGGAAATCTGTGAATACAATTTAGGACGTTGTAGGTCAAAGGAAAAACCATCATATGAGTAGCTCTACAAGTTGAACTTCCTTTTAGTATTTTTATGATTTAATTAAAATTGATGTCAGTCATCATATAATCTCACAATTTATTTTAAAGGGCCAGTATCATTTATTGAAAATCCATCTTTTGCTTAATTAAAATTATATCTGTCAGATATTGAATTCTCGTTATTTGGGTCTGCTTCTGGGCTCACTGGTTTCTGTCATTAACTTTCTTTTCCTATGACAGTATGGAATTATTTTGATTATATAAGTATAATAAATGTTACTGTTTGGTGTCCCATTTGCTGCCTGTCCACATTTAGATTCATTTGTGATGCCATTCTATATACTCTAAATTTCTTGGTTCTACATGATAATTTTTGCATCAGTGACTATTCATTATGGCTCCTGACTTCCTCACTTCAACAATTTACTAGAATAGGCTCTGTCTTGAGATTTTTCATTATTCTATTTGGTGTCAGTTCTGTCCAGGGTTTTGTTTGTTTTCCTCAGCTGCTATTACATTTTTTTTCTGCCAGATGTCCCATAAAGATGTCACATAGGGTGCATGTGTTGGGGAGGGAGGAAGAGAAAGAGAGACTTTATAACAGAAAAAATTTACAAGTTAAAATTAATATGTAGGGTGATTTTAATCAGAATGCATGTAACATAATAGAGCTATATCAGAAACAGTATAGACAATGTTTCATAATATATGCTTTCTTGCATGCCTGTTGCTGCACATTGCTTGTGTTCTTGGTTGAGTGAAAAGTAATTTTTATGGGATGTTTCATGACTGTCATACTCATAAAGAGTCCTTTCCTTTGCCATGTGTCTTTGCATGTCTTAAACAAGACCCTTTGTCATACATAAGCCATTCAATTTTACATTCTAAAAATCATTGGTTTTGGCATTTAACGAGACTATGGGCTGTGCATCAGAAAACCTGGCTCTTAGTTTAAAATGAAAATTCATGTATACCATAATTTACTTATTGAACAGTTTACTTATTAATAAGGCTTTTGGTTGTCTCTTTAATAAATAATGCGGCAGTGAAAAGTTGGTCCATGTGTCCTTATTTCTGTATGACAGTCTGGTGGTATCCTTGTAAAAGTTGATAAAAAAATATGAAGTTTTTGTTTATTAAAGTTCCTCCCAAATTGCCTATCCAAAACTATTTTATTTTTTATTTATTTATTTATTTTTTTATTTTTTAATATATGAAATTTACTGTCAAATTGGTTTCCATACAACACCCAGTGCTCATCCCAAAAGGTTCCCTCCTCAATACCCATCACCCACCCTACCCTCCCTCCCACCCTGCCTTCCCTCCCACCCCCCATCAACCCTCAGTTTGTTCTCAGTTTTTAACAGTCTCTTATGCTTTGGCTCTCTCCCACTCTAACCTCTTTTTTTTTTTTTTTTTTCCCTTCCCCTCCCCCATGGGTTTCTGTTATGTTTCTCAGGATCCACATAAGAGTGAAACCATATGGTATCTGTCTTTCTCTGTATGGCTTATTTCACTTAGCATCACACTCTCCAGTTCCATCCATGTTGCTACAAAAGGCCATATTTCATTTTTTCTCATTGCCACGTAGTATTCCATTGTGTATATAAACCACAATTTCTTTATCCATTCATCAGTTGATGGACATTTAGGCTCTTTCCATAATTTGGCTATTGTTGAGAGTGCCGCTATAAACATTGGGGTACAGGTGCCCCTATGCATCAGTACTCCTGTATCCCTTGGATAAATTCCTAGCAGTGCTATTGCTGGGTCATAGGGTAGGTCTATTTTTAATTTTCTGAGGAACCTCCACACTGCTTTCCAGAGCGGCTGCACCAATTTGCATTCCCACCAACAGTGCAAGAGGGTTCCTGTTTCTCCACATCCTCTCCAGCATCTATAGTCTCCTGATTTCTTCATTTTGGCCACTCTGACTGGCGTGAGGTGGTATCTGAGTGTGGTTTTGATTTGTATTTCCCTGATAAGGAGCGACGTTGAACATCTTTTCATGTGCCTGTTGGCCATCCGGATGTCTTCTTTAGAGAAGTGTCTATTCATGTTTTCTGCCCATTTCTTCACTGGGTTATTTGTTTTTCGGGTGTGGAGTTTGATGAGCTCTTTATAGATTTTGGATACTAGCCCTTTGTCCGATGTGTCATTTGCAAATATCTTTTCCCATTCCGTTGGTTGCCTTTTAGTTTTGTTGGTTGTTTCCTTTGCTGTGCAGAAGCTTTTTATCTTCATAAGGTCCCAGTAATTCACTTTTGCTTTTAATTCCCTTGCCTTTGGGGATGTGCCGAGTAAGAGATTGCTACAGCTGAGGTCAGAGAGGTCTTTTCCTGCTTTCTCCTCTAAGGTTTTGATGGTTTCCTGTCTCACATTCAGGTCCTTTATCCATTTTGAGTTTATTTTTGTGAATGGTGTGAGAAAGTGGTCTAGTTTCAACCTTCTGCATGTTGCTGTCCAGTTCTCCCAGCACCATTTGTTAAAGAGACTGTCTTTTTTCCATTGGATATTCTTTCCTGCTTTGTCAAAGATGAGTTGGCCATACGTTTGTGGGTCTAGTTCTGGGGTTTCTATTCTATTCCATTGGTCTATGTGTCTGTTTTTATGCCAATACCATGCTGTCTTGATGATGACAGCTTTGTAGTAGAGGCTAAAGTCTGGTATTGTGATGCCTCCTGCTTTGGTCTTCTTCAAAATTACTTTGGCTATTCGGGGCCTTTTGTGGTTCCATATGAATTTTAGGATTGCTTGTTCTAGTTTCAAGAAGAATGCTGGTGCAATTTTGATTGGGATTGCATTGAATGTGTAGATAGCTTTGGGTAGTATTGACATTTTGGGATGTCAGAGTTCTAAATATATCTGTCAAGTCCATCTGATCCAATGTATCATTCAGGGCCCTTGTTTCTTTATTGACCATGTGTCTAGATGATCTATCCATTTCTGTAAGTGGGGTGTTAAAGTCCCCTGCAATGACCACATTCTTATCAATAAGGTTGCTTATGTTTATGAGTAATTGTTTTATATATCTGGGGGCTCGGGTATTTGGCGCATAGACATTTATAATAGTTAGCTCTTCCTGGTGGATAGACCCTGTGATTATTATATAATGCCCTTCTTCATCTCTTGTTACAGCCTTTAATTTAAAGTCTAGTTTGTCTGATATAAGTATGGCTACTCCAGCTTTCTTTTGGCTTCCAGGAGCATGATAGATAGTTCTCCATCCCCTCACTCTCAATCTAAAGGTGTCCTCAGATCTAAAATGAGTTTCTTGTAGACAGCAAATAGATGGGTCTTGTTTTTTTATCCATTCTGATACCCTATGTCTTTTAGTTGGCGCATTTAATCCATTTACATTCAGTGTTATTATAGAAAGATATGGGTTTAGAGTCATTGTGATGTCTGTATGTTTTATGCTTGTAATGATGTCTCTGGTACTTTGTCTCACAGGATCCCCCTTAGGATCTCTTGTAGGGCTGGTTTCGTGGTGACAAATTCCTTCAGTTTTTGTTTGGGAAGACCTTTATCTCTCCTTCTATTCTAAATGACAGACTTGCTGGATAAAGGATTCTCGGCTGCATATTTTTTCTGTTTAGCACACTGTAGATATCGTGCCAAGCCTTTCTGGCCTGCCAAGTTTCATAGGAGAGATCAGTCACGAGTCTTACAGGTCTCCCTTTATATGTGAGGGCACGTTTATCCCTTGCTGCTTTCAGAATTTTCTCTTTATCCTTGTATTTTGCCAGTTTCACTATGATATGTCGTGCAGAAGATCGATTCAAGTTACGTCTGAAGGGAGTTCTCTGTGCCTCTTGGATTTCAATGCCTTTTTCCTTCCCCAGTTCAGGGAAGTTCTCAGCTATAATTTGTTCAAGTACCCCTTCAGCACCTTTCCCTCTCTCTTCCTCCTCTGGGATACCAATTATGCGTATATTATTTTTTTTTAGTGTATCACTTAGTTCTCTAATTTTCCCCTCATACTCTTGGATTTTTTTATCTCTCTTTCTTTCAGCTTCCTCTTTCTCCATAACTTTATCTTCTAGTTCACCTATTCTCTCCTCTGCCTCTTCAAGCCGAGCTATCGTGGTTTCCATTTTGTTTTGCATTTCGTTTAAAGCGTTTTTCAGCTCCTCGTGACTGTTCCTTAGTCCCTCGATCTTTGTGGCAAGAGATTCTCTGCTGTCCTGTATACTGTTTTCAAGCCCAGCGATTAATTTTATGACTATTATTCTAAATTCACTTTCTGTTATATTGTTTAAATCCTTTTTGATCAGTTCATTAGCTGTTGTTATTTCCTGGAGATTCTTCTGAGGGGAATTCTTCCGTTTGGTCATTTTGGAGAGTCCCTGGCGTGGTGAGGACCTGCAGGGCACTTCCCCTGTGCTGTGGTGTATAACTGGAGTTAGTGGGCGGGGCCGCAGTCCGACCCGATGTCTGCCCCCAGCCCACTGCTGGGGCCACAGTCAGACTGGTGTGTGCCTTCTCTTCCCCTCTCCTAGGGGCGGGATTCACTGTGGGGTGGCGTGTCCCGTCTGGGCTACTTGCACACTGCCAGGCTTGTGTTGCTGGGGATCTGGCGTATTAGCTGGGGTGGGTAGGCAAGGTGCACGGGGGCTGGAGGGGCAGGCTTAGCTCGCTTCTCCTTAGGTGATCCACTTCAGGAGGAGCCCTGTGGCAGCGGGAGGGAGTCAGATCCGCTGCTGGAGGTTTGGCTCCGCAGAAGCTCAGAGTTGGGTGTTTGCGCGGAGCGAGCAAGTTCCCTGGCAGGAACTGGTTCCCTTTGGGATTTTGGCTGGGGGATGGGCGGGGGAGATGGCGCTGGCGCCTTTGTTCCCCGCCAAGCTGAGCTCTGCCGTCCGGGGGCTCAGCAGCTCTCCCTCCCTTTGTCCTCCAGCCTTCCCGCTTTCCGAGCAGAGCTGTTAACTTATGACCTCCCAGACGCTAAGTCGCGCTTGCTGTCGGAACACAGTCTGTCCGGCCCCTCCGCTTTTGCCAGCCAGACTCGGGGGCTCTGCTTGGCCGGCGAGCCGCCCCTCCGCCCCGGCTCCCTCCCGCCAGTCCGTGGAGCGCGCACCGCCTCGCCGCCCTTCCTACCCTCTTCCATGGGCCTCTCGTCTGCGCTTGACTCCGGAGACTCCCTTCTGCTAATCCTCTGGCGGTTTTCTGGGTTCTTTAGGCAGGTGTAGGTGGAATCTAAGTGATCGGCAGGACGCGCTGTGAGCCCCGCGTCCTCCTACGCCGCCATCTTCCGGAACCCAAAACTATTTTAATATAATCCATAGTGCTTTTATTTAAGTATTTTATAGTTGCTTAAGTAACTTTCTTCAAAATATTCAAGACTATGGACTGCTTAACCTGTAATTTAGGACTATATCACAAAACAGGTTTTCCAAAACTTTCCTTGAACACTAGGGGGGCCCCACAAGGATATCATAAAGTTGATTCAATTTGCTTTATTGAATTTGTATTAAGTCTAATTTTTAACACACACAAAGTATCAAAATGTGTGATAACCTCTTTATAGAAGTAAACATTTTTTTGGGTGGATGCCACCATTCTGTTTAGTATTAAATAAGCTTTCTGTTTTCAGAAAAGTTTTAGATTTAGAAAGAAGTTACAAAGAGTTCTCATATACCCCACACTCAGTTTCCCTTATATTAACATCTTATATTACTATGGCACATTTGTCATATTCCCCCTCTCCCCAGCCCTTGTTAAACTCTAATCTACTTTCAGTCTCTGTAAATTTGTCAGTTCAGGGTACCTCACAGAATTGGAGCAGTGCAATATTTGTCCTTTTGTGTAGGGCTTGCATCACTTAACAAATCCACAGGGTTCATCATCTGTGTTGTTGCATGTGCCAGAACTTCATGTTTTTTATGGCTGAATGATACACCATTGTATGTATATACCACATTTTGTTTAGCCATTCAGTTTGTATATGTGCCATGTTTTGTTTATAGATACATACATTAGTATATATTTATTTATATACATATTTTGTTTCATATATTAGTATATATTTATTTATATACGTATTTTATTTATCTACCATCTAGCTAATGGATAGCACTGCTCTAGAACATATTTTTGGTTAATTGTTATCACATTTCATTAGTCTGATTAAATTGGTCATAGGAAACTATGCAATAGGAAATTATTTAACTCTTGCAATAAAATCTTGAAAATGTCTCTGGAGTATCAAGATAAAACTTCAGCCCACTGGAATTAGGAAGCATCCGTATCAATATTAGCACAAGCCATCCAAAAATTAACAAAAATGTTTTCTTATTCTAGGTGTGATACCTTTGGCATCATTGTATATTTTCCTGAGTTAAAATGAAACAGTAACACTGGGCGAGTAGTTTTGTGATTTAAAAAGTATTTTTCTTTTAGCCATTATTTTTAATGTAGGCTATAGCGTATGCTAGGTAGAATTGTATTATTATCCACTTCCCAAACATCTCTTTGCTTTCCTTTTTTCTTTCTTATTCTCTTCATACTTTCTCAGGGCCTTTAGTCAGTTTCTCTAGGGAAGAATAAGTTCAAATCTATACCTATCACTCAAAAAATTGTTTTCTTTCCTCCATTATATATTGTATTAAAGTATAAAAGGCATAGATATTCATTGTAAAAAATTTGAAAGAACCATAGCACAATTAAAAAAGAATGCACAGGGGCGCCTGGGTGGCTCAGTCGGTTGAGCGTCTGACTTCACCTCAGGTCATGATCTCACAGTTTGTGAGTTCAAGCCCCACGTCGGGCTCTGTGCTGACAGCTCAGAGCCTGCTTCGGATTCTGTCTCCCTCTCTCTCTGCCCCTCCCCCCCTCATGCTCTGTCTCTCTCTGTCTCAGAAATAAATAAACATTAAAATTTTTTTTTTTTTTAAAAAGAATGCACAGTGGGGCACCTGGATGGCTTAGTCGTTAAGCATCCGAATCTCGATTTTGGCTCACGTCATGATCTAATGGTCGTGAGATTGAGCCCCACGTTGGAGCCTGCTTGGGATATTTTCTCTCTCTCTCTCTCTCTCTCTCTCTCTCTCTCCCTCCCTCCCTCCCTCCCTCCCTCCCCCCTCTCTCCCCCCCTCCCTCATTCTCTCTGCCCCTCCCCCACTTGTGCTCACACACGCATGCTCTCTCTACCTCAAAATAAATAAACATTTAAAAAAAATCTTTAAAAAATAAAGAATACACAGAAACAGATTGTTGGTTTCTTTCTAGTATGTATGTATATTACATAAATAATTAGTATATGTGTATTAATAAGGTTTTTAGATACTCTTGAGTGTAGTCAACATAAAATGTTAAATTAGTTTCAGGTATACAACTTAGTGATTAGATGGCTCTTGAGTTACCAAGAACATTTTCCTATCTTTAGGAATATCTTTAGGAATACACACAAGTCTTTTATTTGGGCCATGATTTTTTATATAATACTTACATCTTTTTTTAAACATTAGTATCATTTTAAGTTTTTTTAAACAACATTTGAACATAACGTAGTTAACGTACTTGTAGAAACATTTTTCTGTGCATATCTCCTTGATTATTTGTTTTACTATAATCTTGTTAGACACTGATTATTTTTGTCCGTTTTGCATCTCTTGACTAGCTAATGTGAACAAAGTCAAGTGTAAAGTAATTAGAGCAAATATTGTTCGTATATCCCCTACATCTCTTCACACTTAATTCATTCTCACCTCTGACAAACATAATCATCTCGTGCCCTGCTATCATCCACTATTCTTTGCTTTCCTCTCTCAGCCCTCTGTTATGAGATTGTTCTTTCTCTTTCACAAAATGATATACTTTGAATGGTCATAAGATTATTTTACCATTTTAATTGGTTTTCCTGGCACGTTCTACCAAATACATCTATTTTTTTTTTTTCATTTCAGTACCTCTTAATTATCTCTTACCTATTTGTTCTATTTCAGGCAGCATTCCATTTTATACAGTATTCTTTTTTTATACTAGTCTTTTGATAACAATAGTTCACGTTAGCTGAGCACACACAGTAAGCATTACACACTGTTCTACATGTGCATTAACTCAGTTTTAATGCTCAGGAAGTACATTCTAATATTATCCTTTATTTTTTCAGATGAGGTAATTGAGGTCAGCTACACTCAGTAACATTGCCCCCAAATGTCACAGAGCAGGCAGTTTGGCCCCCCAGTCTCTACTCTATAGGCTCTCTCTCTTCTTTATCAATGATGCTTTAGTTGTGGTTCAAAAAAGAAAAAATGAGGTCCGTTTCAGTGTCCGATGGTGACTGTGTTCCTGCAAGGATTAGGAACTCTTTAAGAGTATTTTTTTTTAAGTTTAAATGCTGGTCCAGCATAGTAGATACAGTTAGAAGAGTTTAGAGGATAGGAGTGTCAGGATTAACTGGGGCACCTCTCTAGCAGAGCACCTGGATGTGATCCATGTCCCCACATCTGGTTTTCAAACATGGCAGGCACAATGTGCCTCAGAAATGACCTTTAATAAAGGCCATTTCCTCCCAAGGTTGGTTTGTTTTAAAGATAGCCAAACATGATTGTTTTGATCATTTCTACTTGATATAATAATCTCACCAACACTCATGCTAGTATGGTTTTTAGTAAATTTCAGAGACAAGTTTTCAACCCAAGAGAAGTTCAGAACTTGGCCATGAATGTCCAGCCAGTAAATTGTAAACTCCTTTTTTGAACCCATGTCTTATGGTGCAAGGGCTTAAATTCTTAATTGCCCTGGGATACTACAGTGTCCTCTTTGGGCTTTGCTGATACCCTTGACATCTCTGGTGTTTCCTCTTGTGATGTCTCCACCCTGCCAATCTTTTATGCACATGTTTTTGCAACTTAGCCACACTCCAGGGGGGAAGCCCTTTAAAATGAGACTTGTTCCAAAGTACTCCATTGGCTTCCCAAGTAGATATATGCCTTTTGGTTCTTTTATCTGGCTGCTGGGACAGAGATTCCTAGGAGCCAATGCATCATCAAGTCAATTGTTTTGCCCCAGGTGTTTCTTTCCAGCTTCAGTTTTGGAAATTCAAGTCCCTCTACCTTCAGGTCTTCAGCCTCCATTTGACTCCCCATCATGTTCACTGAGGATTGTGGAATTAAGTCTCAGGTGAGGAGTCATACTATCCCATTTGGGAAGAGGGCTGTCTTTCTGTCAGAGGGGAAAATTTTTTATTCATTTAAACTACAGAATAAATTATGAACTATATGCATTACCCAATTGATTGATTTTAAAGAAAACTCATTAACACCTGGGTGGCTCAGTTGGTTAAGTGTCCAACTTCAGCTCAGGCCATGATCTCATGGTTCGTGGGTTTGAGCCCCACGTCAAGCTTTGTGCTGACAGCTCAGAGCCTGGAGCCTGCTTCAGATTCTGTGTCTCCCTTTCTCTCTACCTCTCATCTGCTTGCACTCTGTCTCTCTTGTCTCAAAAATAAACAAACATAAAAAAAAACTTTACAGAAAACCCATTAACAACATAGCTTTACTATGTCCTAACTGAATATCTTATGTCTATATTCCTATTGATTATTTTTTGAAGTTTATTTATTTATTTTGAAAGAAAGAGTGCATGCAAACAGGGGAGGAGCAGAGAGGGACATAGAGAGAATCCCAAGCAGACTCCAAGCTGTCACCTCCATCCATGAACCATGAGATCATGACCTGAGCCAAAATCAAGAGTCAGACACTCAACCTACTGAGCCATGCAGGTACCACTATTCCTATTGATTATTATGTACCATGGGCATTGCAGATATTCTCTTCCCCACATTCTCTAATGAGTTATAATTAATTGGTGTTAATATCATCTAAATTATATGTATCATGAAAGTGTGAATGGGGAGAGAGAATTTAAATGAGATCAGAATGTTTTTAAGTTATAGTTTGAATTTGAAGGCTCAATTTAT
This sequence comes from Panthera pardus, assembly GCF_024362965.1. NCBI lineage: Eukaryota > Metazoa > Chordata > Mammalia > Carnivora > Felidae > Panthera > Panthera pardus. Next base: position 65,893,172 of record NW_026526843.1, read on the forward strand.
GGCATTTCACATTCCAAGGAAAGTTTTGAATTATTTAGGATTCAGTTAACTCAGTTATATCACAGAATGGTAAGCATGGCTAACCTTCACACATGAAAATTTCCCAATATCATCCTGGCCACAGATGAGCTGTATGCACTCATGTCCTTGTCTAAGAGAGACATAGGGTTCCTTAGCAGTTGCGCTTTTGATTCAGTGAAAGTGCAGTTGGCCTCCCCCAACAAGACAGTTTTTCTAAGTAAGTTTTTTTTTATATGACATTTTAATTTTATTCTCAAGTTAGCTAATATACAGTATAGTCTTGGCTTCAGGAGTAGATTCCCATGATTCGTCACTTACATACAATACACAGTACTCATCCCAGTAAGTGCCCTCCTCAATGCCCATCACTCATTTTCCCCACTCTGCCACCCCCATCAACCCTCAGTTTGTTTTCTGTATTTGAGTCCCTTATAGTTTGCCTCCCTCTCTGTTTTTATCTTATTTTTCCTTCCCTTCTCCTACACTTATTTGTTGTTTCTTAAATTCCACATATGAGTGAAATCATATGATATGTCTTTCTCTGACTGATTTCACTTAGCATAATACCCTCCAGTAAGTTTTTTTTTTTCAATAGGAAAGAAAACAGCTGTGCACAGAGGGAGATTTGAACACTGTGTTCTTCAAAGATACCTGTGGCAGTGGTTGGGGCTGTTAGCGCTCACTGCCCTGACAGAGACTTGCTTTGGCAGGGTAGAAGGACAGTGGGCTTTGGGTGTCAGATTTTGTGTCTCTGGTGTTGACTGCAGCTTTCTTGAAAGTCAGGCTGTACTCCGTCTCCAGGGACTCCTGAAGTGGTGGAATTCTTTAATGCCTAATTAGTCTTAGTTCCTATCTTCAACATGTTTGCTGTCTGAAAATGTTCTAATATGATTTTTTTGCCTGTAGTGCCCCTGCTCTTTGGGAACCATATGATTGCAATAGCATTTCCACCCATTGGTTTTAAGGCCAGTTTTCCTGCAAGCAGACAAGAAGTTGTTTTAGTGTAGTGCTAGCACTTTTTGTCTTAGCCAACTGGTGTTCTTTTTTTTTTTTTTAAGTTTATTTATTTTGAGAGAGAGAGAGCCCGCATGTGCACGTGTGCATGAGTGAGGGAGGGAGAGAGAGAATCCCAAGCAGGCTTCACACTGTCATCCCAGAGCCCAACATGGGGCTCAAACTCACAAACCAGGAGATCATTACCTGAACCAAAATCAAGAGTTGAATGCTTAACCTACTGAGTTAACCAGGTGCCCCTAGCCAACTGGCGTTCTTCTAAAAACACTGGGGTTCTCAACTATCCCCTGATGGGCTGGGTTGTGTTTTTCTAGTTAATGTCTATTACTATTGGTAGCCATTATTGTTCATTTCAAGCATTCTACTGCCTAAGACATATTACTTAAATTTTCATAAAGTTAAGATTATACAGATAATTTCCTACATTGGTAGTGTAGCTAAGCTTAGAAATTTTTTAATAAACGCTTTTGGGATATTTTGTTTTCTTATAAGTGTGCTAATGTCATACTTCTCTGACTATCCATCTGCCCTTCCTAAGTATGCTCTTGTAGACCCTGTATTGTATTGCTGACAGCCACCGCTGGAGAATTGCTGTCCTGAAGTAGAATAAAGATCTCAGACATGGTGCTGCTTTTATTTTTCTAGCTTAACTGATTCTTTACATGGGACTTAACATCCAGTCAGCAGCTAAACTCAGCAAAGGATTATCTTGCCATGTGTATGGTTGTAATGAATTTCCAATTTTGGTTTCTGTATGGACAAATGAGAAGCAAATAAATCTTTTATATGTAACTGCAACCTTGTCCTTCTAGTGCAGAGCTCTGTTCCAAGTTTAGACCTAGTAAAATTTTGCTGCTTATTAAAAAATACTGCATCTTAAGGGCTTTTGATTTTTGGAATTATGTATTCATTCATATACATATAAACACACAGGGATACACATCAGCCACTATGTTTTAGGTGTAATGTTTAATATTAGTTAGAAAGCCTATTTCCTAGTTGGGCTACTTCCATCCTGTGCAAATAGTACAATCAAGTTGCCCAATAGGATTACAGACTGGGAGTGCCTGGGTGGCTCAGTCAGTTAAGTGTTTATTTCTGCTCAGGTCATGATCTCGCGGTTCATGAGTTTGAGCCCTGCATCGGGCTTTGCACTGATGGTGCAGAGCCTTCTTAGGAGGATTCTGTCTCCTCTCTCTGCCCCTTACCTGCTCACTCACTATCTCTCTCTCTCTCTCAAAATAAATAAACATTAAAAAAAAGATTATAGACTGAACACCCATTTTCGAAATACTGAGGCATTAACTGTGCTCTATAGTGCAATAATGTAGTCTTTTGCTATCAGATAACAATTTTCTGTGGGAAATTTGATATTGTAATCAGACGCTATGATAATACTGAAAACCTGGATAGCTATACTTCTAAATATTTATGTATTCACATTAGCTCATGTTACTAATGTCCTATACTTATAGCTTCAGTCATCTTCCCTTCATTTGACAACACTGCCTAGAGGCTTACAAACAACAGTACGGGTTTATGGAGTTCCTAATGGTCTATTCTGCATTGCCCCTTTAAAGATATCATTACATACCCACTTCTCAGGGTATTTTCCAGTTGCATTTCATTAGGATCCCTCAATTCTATGCCAATACAACGAGGCTTTGAAGAATTTGCTGCAAATTATTGTGCTTTAGTGTTGTTACCTGTGTGGCTCAGCACATTATAGTGCTTTACATGTGTAACTGTTCATTGTTTAGTTTTAGTTCAGTGTTGCTATTTAGATTGGGTATATTCTAATAGTATTAGCTATTTAACTGCCTTTTGCCCCTTCAGTTCAGTTGACCGCCTGGAATTTTGTCTGTTACCAAAATATTAAGTATTAGGATCTGCCAACCATGGGGTGAGTAGTTTTGGAAGTACTGTTATTTGCCATATTATGAAACCATAAGTCCATGAGTTGTTATACTGCCATTGTTGACTTAATAAAATGTACCCACAATTTTATCATGGTGTGCTGTCATTATTTGTTGAATAGTATTAATCTAAACCATAGTCACCATGATGATTCAAATCTATTTGGAAAGTCTTAGACTTTTTCCACATTAAGACAATTTTGGGTTCAAGCCCTGTGTCGGGCTCCACACTGTCAGCTCGGGGCTTGGGATTCTCTCTCTCTCAAAATAAATAAATAAACTTAAAAAAAAAAAAAAGACAATTTTGCTATTCCACTGTCTTGTTTGGTTGTGAGTTATCATATTTTCCTGTCTGTTGCCAGAAAATATATGTTGTCTAGTTGTTGACTCAGCAGTTCCTTTGTACTGTAGATATGGTCCTGCAAAGATTTTTTTTTTTTTACCACCTGTGGTTAAATGTAGGAGTACCTTCTGTTTTTGAAGTTCTGTAGTGACGGTTCTTTGTCGAGTCTTGCCTCCTCTACTTCACTACTAGATCATTATTTAGCCCAACTATAATATGGGATCTTGTTTTGACTCCATGGTGTTACTGGAAAACTTATATCTCCTAGTGGATGAAAATATTTCAGTGGTAGGGCTAATCTCCATGTAGTTGGTATTCCTTTGTCTCTAATCTTTGCTTACATGTTTATGTGTTATACCTACACTTACTGGGCAGTTTGATGCCTTTACAAATCCTTTACCTTCACACATGGCCAAGATACCAGTAACCACTATTTGGGGGCAACCTGTCAACGGACTTATAGCTAACAAGTGTCCTCTCAATTTTGTAATAAGGTTAAATGCTTTAAAAGATTAAACACCTATCTTAGCAACCCTGCTAATCAGATTGACTCTGAATAAGGCAATTAACTTAAAAAAAATAATAATCATGACATCATTCATATACCCTGAAATTCACCCTTTTACTTTTCAGTGGCTTTTAGTATGTTCATAGAATTGTGCAATCATCGTTTCTGTATTGCTGTAAAACATTTTTGTCACCCCAGAAAGAAGCCCTATACCTGTTAGCAGTAATTCCTCATTTTCCTCTTTTGCCAACCCTGCTACCACTAATCTAACTTTTGTCCCTGTGGATTTGTCTATTCTAGACATTCATTTGAATGGAATCATTCAATGTGTCTTTTATATCTGGCTTCTATCACTTAGCATGTTTTGGTGGTTTGTCCATATTATAGTATATCTCAGTGTTTCATCCATTTTTATGTCTGATTAACATTCCAGTTTATGGATTAGCTTCATTTTGTTTATTCATCTGTTGAAGGACATTTGGGTTTCCACTTTCTGTCTGTTAAGAATAGGTGCTATAAACATTCATATACAAGTTTTTACATGGACATATTTTCATTTCCTTGAGTATACCTACATTTAACATTGGAATTGCTTTGTAATATGGCAACTTTATTTTTAATGTTGTAATTTTGAAACAGTTTATGAAAGTGCCTGCACCATTTTACAGTATCACCAGCAATGTATGAGGATTTCAGCTCTTCCCTAGTCTCACTTGTTACTTTTGGTCTTCTATAAAAATAGCCATCCTAGTGGATGTGGAGTGTCTCATTGTGGCTTTGACCAGTATTTCTGTGTTGAGCAATTTTTTATGTGCTTATTCGCTATTTATATTTCTTTGGAGAAATGCTTATTCAAATCCTTTGTTCGTTAGAATTGGGTTATATGTTTTTTGTCATTTTATTGTGAGAATTCTTTATACAACTGGATAATAGACCCCTATTGGGTATGTGATTTGTAAATATTTTTTTGTTCTATTCTCTGGGTTGTCTTTTAACTTTCTTGTTTGCAGTACGTAAGTTTTTAACATGGATGAAATCTAATTTCTCTATTTTTTGGTCACTTTTGATTTTGCTGCCATAACAAAGACACTATTATTTTACACTGAGGTCTGCTCCATTTGGCATTTATTTTTATATATGGTATGAAGTATAAGTTCAACCTTATCCTTTTGCATGTAGATATACAGTTTTCCTACTACCATTTATTGAAAAGACTATCCTATTGAATTATCTTGACACCTGTATTGAAAATCCATTGATTCTAAATTCAAAGGTGTATTTGGGGCCTATAAATTATTTTTCACTTCTCTGTGTATCCTTATATCCAGGCAATACTGTCTTTATTATTTTAGTTTTGTAGTAAATTTTGAAATCTGGAATTATGAATCCTTCGACTTGTTTCAAGATTGTTGGACCCTGAGTTTCCATATGAATTTTAGGATCATTTTGTCAATTGCTATAAATTAAGATCTGGAATTTTGATGAAGATCACATTTAACGTGTAGATCGCTTTGTGGAGTATTGCCACATTAACTGTTCTCTCAGTTCATTAATATGGGATGTCTTTCCATTAATTTAGTCTTTAATTTTCTTCAACATTGTAATTTTCAGTATAGAAAGTCTTGTATTTCTGTTTAAAACTATTCTAAGGGTATATGGGTGGCTCAGTCAGTTAAGAATCTCTTAATTTCAGCTCAGGTCATGATCTCACAGTTGGTAAGATCGTGCCCCATGGGGATCTGCAATGACAGTGCAGAGCCTGCTTGGGATTCTCTGTCTCCCACTCTCTCCCTCTCTCTACCCCATCCCCCACCTGCACATGTAAGCTCTCTTTCTCTCTCTCTCTAAAATAAACCTTTAAAAAATTATTCTATATGCTCCACTTTTACTCATGATATTGGTAACAGAATTATTCTCTTATTTCATTTTGATTATTAATTGCTAGTATATACAAGTAAAATTATTTTTTATTGGTACTGTATATTCTAAGGTTTCTGAACTCATTAGAATTGCTTCTTTTTATTCTAATAGATTTAATGTTAGGTGGGGTGAGTTTCTTTTTGGTAGATTCCTTAGGATTTTTATGTATAAGATTATATTTCCTACAAATACAGATCATTGTACTTCTTTCTTTTTAATCTCATTGATTTTTATTTCTTTTTTCTGCCTAATTACCCTAACTAGAATCTCCTATACATTATTGGCAAGAGCAGTCTTCCTGGCCTTAGGGGAAGTATACTTACCCCTAATTGCAATGATAGCTGTACAATTTTTCTAGATCCCCTTTGTCAAGTATGGAAAGTTCCCTTCTGTTCCTAGCTTGTTGAGGTTTTCATTTTTTTTAATCATGAATGATTGTCATGAAATTTCTACATTTGTTGATATGATCATGAGGTTATCTTTATTTTGTGTAGTGTGTTAGATTCATTCATTTTCAGATACTAAACCAACTTTATTGAGGTAAATCCAATTTGGTCATGGTATATAATCATTTCATTTCTGGATTTGGTTTGCTAGTTGGACTTTTTTGGAACTCTCTATTCATGAGGCATTTTGCTCTGTAGTTTTCTCATTTTATCTTTGTCTGGCTTTGGTATCAGACTACAAATGGCCCCAGAGAATGATTTGGGAAGCATTTCCCTCTCTTTTTTTTTGAACATTAAACAAAGGATTGGTATTAATTCTTTTTAAACATTTCACCGAATTACCATGAAGTCATCTTTTCATGGACTCTTCTTTTGGGGACTTTTATAGATTAATTATCAAATTTATTTTTCTAGGTCTGTTCACAGTTTTCTTCTTGAGTCAGATTTGGTTGTGTCTTTCAAGGAATGTGTCCATTTCACCTAGTTGGCACACACTTTTTGATAGTTCTTCTTTGTGATTCTTTTTTTTCCCTATAAGGTTGGTAATGTCCCTTCTCTTATTCCTGATCATATTTATTTGAATTTTCTCTCTTTTTCATGGTCACTCTAGCTATAGGTTTGTCTTTTATTATTATTGTTTCAAAAAAACCAAATTCAGTTTCCTTGATTTTCTGTTTTTTCTATTCTTTACTTATTCCTATTCCAACCTGTATTATTTCCTTCTTCCTGACTCATTTGGTTTAGCTTGCCCTTTTTTAAATTTCTTAAGATTGTTTGTTTATTGACTTGAGATCTTCATTTTTTTTAATGTTTACTTATTTTTGAGAGAGAGCATGAGCAGGGGAGGGGCAGAGAGAAAGGGAGACACAGGATCTGAAGCAGGTTCCGCGCTATCAGCGTAGAGCCTGATGCAGGGCTCAAACTCACGGACCATGAGATCATGACCTGAGCCAAAGTCAGATGCTTAACTGACCGAGCCACCCAGGCATTCTGAGATCTTCATTTTTATTATTATTTTTAAAAATTTTTTTTATATTTGTTTATTTCTGAGACAGAGACAGAGCATGAGCAGAGGAGGGACAGAGAGAGAAGGAGACACAATCAGAAGCAGGCTCCAGGCTCTGAGCTGTCAGCACAGAGTCCGACACGGGGCTCGAACTCACAAACCGTGAGGTCATGACTTGAGCCGAAGTCGGTCGCTCAACCTACTGAGCCACCCAGGCGCCCCAAGATCTTCATTTTTAATATAGGTAACTACAGCTACAATTCTCCTGTAAGCAATTTTTTTGTTGCATTCTATAAATTTTATATGTTTTGTTTACATTTTGAAAGTATTTTCTCATTCTCTTTATGATTATTTTTTTGACCCATTGGTTATTTAAGAGTTTGTTGTTTAATTTTCCCAAATTTGCAAATTTCCCAAATTTTATTCTGTTATGGATTTCTGATTTCATTTCTTGGTGGGAGAACATACTTTGTATGATTTCAATTCTTTAAGTTTATTGAGACTTGTTTTATGTCTTAGCATATGGTCTACCTGGAGATTATTTAATTCTATTTTTTATTAGTATAGTTATCCAGCTCTCTTGGTTACTGTTTGCTTGGTAGATCTTTTTATATCCTTTTACTCGCAAACATTTTGTGTCTTTGAATCTAAAATACATGTCTTGCAGATAACATATAGGTGGGTTATATTTTTTTTATCTATTTTTGCCAAACTCTGCCTTTTTATTAGATTATTTTTATTTATGTTTAATGAAGTAAAACATACTGATAAAGTAGGACTGATGTCTCTTGTTTTCCTATTTGTTTTCCATGTGTCTTATGTCTTTTTGTTTTAATTCCTTTTTTCTTTTACTGTATTTTTTAGCTTACTTTTTTCATGATTGCTCTGCTATTTCAGTTAACATCTTACCTTAAAATAATTGTTTTCAGATTAATTTCAATTGTGTACAAAATTTGCTCCACTATATCTTTGTTCCCTCCCCTCTTCTTGGTGCTGTTATTATACAAATTACTTCTGTATGCAATGTAAACATATCAACACAATCTTCTAGTTACTCCTTTATGCTATTATCTTTAAGTCAGAAATGAGAAAAAACATATTACATATAAAAATAGGTTTTTTGTCTCTTAAATTTATTTATGAAGTTACCTTTATTCATGTTCTTTATTTTTCATTTATATGTGAGTTACCGTCTAGTGTCCTTTCATTTCTGCCTAATGGACTCTTTTGTATCTCTTATAGGGCACATCTGTTAGCACTGAATTCTTTTAACTTTTGTTTATCTGGGAATGTTATAATTTCTCCATTTCTCAAGGATAGTTTTGCTGGATACCGAGTTCTCAGTTAACATTCTTTTTCCTTCAGGAGTTTGAATATATCACCCCCACTATTTTCTGGTCTCTATGGTTTATGAAAAGTCAGCTTTAACTTTCTTAGGATCCATTACATACGATGAGTTGTTTTTCTCTTGCTGCATTCAAGATTCTGAAGTTACTTTGATGATTTATTATGAGTCTAGGTTTGATTTGAATATCTTTGAGTTTATCCTTGTGGCATATATTGATCTTCTTACATGATGTATAGATTAATATTTTCATCAGATTTGGCAAGTTTTGGCCATTATTCATTCACATATTCTTTCTGTCCTCTTCTCCTTTGTTTGACTCCCATTATGTTTGTTATCTTTACTAATTCTTTTTCATTATCTTATAAGAGAACTTAAGGTTCCGTGTAGTACTGGCTGAATCTCATAAGTAGTATTGTTTGTTGTTTGTTAAATATGTTTGATCATAATTACATTTCTTTTTTTTTTTTAACGTTTATTTATTTTTGAGACAGAGACAGAGCATGAACGGGGGAGGGTCAGAGAGAGGGAGACACAGAATCTGAAACAGGCTCCAGGCTCTGAGCTGTCAGCACAGAGCCCGACGCGGGGTTCGAACTCACGGACGGTGAGATCATGACCTGAGCCGAAGTCGGCCACTTAACTGACTGAGCCACCCAGGCTCCCCAATCATAATTACATTTCTTTTTTGACTCCATTGTTTACTGTGATGCTTCCTATTGAGAATTTCTGGTTTGAACTGCCTTATACATACATGATATGTGTTATATAATTATGTATATAAGTATATAATATATAAACTTATGTGTTTTTATTACATATATAATTACATATACAATATACATATTGTTTTATTGCACTGTGATTAGTGTGGTTACTATCCTTTTGTACATACCGAGTTCTTAATAACTTCCTTAAAGCAAGTGCCTCATTCTTTTTAAAAAATATCTTTATTTTCATGTGCTTATTCTTCCAGGAGACCTTAGAAACAACTTGTTGAGTTCTCACCATGAATACCATTGGAATTGCAGTTGGAGTGGCATTAAACATGTAGATTAATTTTTGGAGAGTGATCATCTTTATAATCTTCTCCTATATGAATGTGGTATGTTTCTCCTTTTATTCAGATCTTAAGTATTGTGTATGTCTGTTCCACTTATTACCTTCAATATTTTTTCCTGGTTTCTGAAAGAAATAGGCAGATGTCTTAGGAGCTGAGATTCTGTTGGGCAAAGTAGAGAAGATGTCATCTACATAGACTAGATTCTTCAGTAAAAAGGTCATACAAAACATTTTTTTTCGATATAATGGTACTATTTCTTCCACATGGCCCTAGAAGTCTGCATTATTTATAATGTTCCATATCCTTGTTTTGTACAGAGGTGGTTTCTAATATTAGGAAAACTATGTAGTAAGCCCTTTGTTTTTTAGTGCCATCAGCATCCCTTTGACCCTCTCCTTTCCCATTTAGAAGTGCTTCCTCCATCCTGCTTCTGGGAACTCAGTGCTCATTGTTTACAGGATATGCACCCATTGAAGACCTCCATGGCCTCCAATATAAGGCTAACTATTTGTGTTATCACTACAAAAGTGTAGAATCAGAACGGTAAGAGTCCTATTCCCACTTGATGGTTGGTTCTGTTTCCATTTTAAGAGCATCTCTCTGAGAGGGAAGCTAGAGAACACCCAGGATTCTGAGAGGGATTTGAACTTAGATCCTATGAGAAGCATCATAGGAATTAGAGCTGTTTAGATGGTGGGAGACAATTCCTCTGTAATAAGGAGTTTGATGATCTGTTTCCATATCTTTTATGGAGTCAGGAATGGTTGATTTTTGCTGCTTTTCAAGGCAGTTCTAATTAATGCCTTCAATGAATAAACAAATTTAAGAACTGTCCAAAGATGAAAACATTCTTGGAAGTGATAACCTAGTGGTTTCTATGACCACTTGGAATAGAATTTGAGAATTTCCCTGCATGTAATGAGATATTGGATTACATGCACTTAAAAGTCACATTTATTTCTGAGATTCTGACTATCTCAGTAAGGACAAATGCAACTATTATTGTGTGCCTACTTCACATGTTCCCATTTAATAATTACTACAACTTTCTGAGCATCTCAGAGAGGTAGAATAAATTTAAGGCAACTAATCTAATTAATGGCAGAGTATACTTCTTTTACCTCTCTCTTCTAGTGTATCTTAATTTATAGTAGTGATTCCTTAAGTTTGTATAGCGCTTTATCATTTAGAAACCTTTCACAAGCATGGTTTTATTTGACCCTTTGGTAAAATCGGAAGAACAGATGTCACATGTCTGTTTTATAAGTGGAAAAACATAGGTTTAGAAACTTTTTTTTTAAAGTTTACTTCTTTTATTTTGAAAGAGAGAGCAAGAGCGGGGGAGGGGCAGAGAGAGAGGGAGAGAGAATCCCAAGAAGGCTCCACACTGTCAGCTGAAATCAAGAGTCAGATGCTTAACTGACAGAACTACCCAGGTGCCCCAGGTTTAGAAACTCCTTGAGTTTCTGTGGAGCAAGAGGAATCTAGGAGAACGTTCAATATAACTACCATATTTTGCAGTTGAGGAAACTGAGTACCAGAAGTAAAAATCAGGGTATTTTGTAGGTATTCTTTGATTTGTGTTGGGGGAAGGGGAAGGTCAGGCTAGTTGATTTCCTGGGGGTACAGAAGGGTTATGTTGCTTTTATCCATCCTTTAGTGTACGCTTGATTAATGCCAACCCACCACATTATAGATTAAGTGGCGTTTTAATAAACATTGTTCAAAGGCACTAAAGGTTTAAGGAGAAAATTTGAGGCTTTAGGGAGCAGGCTATGGAAGATATTTTGGGTCATGAGGTCCTTCTTGGTAGCCCTGAAAGCATTAAGTATTTCCTGCTCCAGGTTCAAGGGACACCTGGGAAGCAGGGCAGGAGAGAATGGTTTATGTTGTCCATTTGCAGTCGTTCTAGTATGGTTGGGAATGAAGCCCCAGCCCTTGCCCATGATTCTGGGAGCCAACTAGTCTCTCACTCATGGGTCTGTGACATAGGCTCAAGAGTGATGGCTCTCTTGAATATAGCATGGGTTGCAGATTTAGCACCTCAAGAATGGAAGGACCTTAAAAGTCTCCTATCCAAACCAGCTTATTTCAGTTTGATCCTAATTTGAGTTCTTTTACAATATACCCAATAAGGGATGCCCGGGTGGCTCAGTCCGTTAAGCATCTGACTTCAGCTCAGGTTATCATCTCACAGTTCATGGGTTCCGGCCCCACGTTGGGCTCTGTGCTGTCAACACGGATCCCACTTTGGATTATCTGCCCCCCCTGCCCCTCTCCTGCTTGTGCACCCCCCCTCAAAAATAAATATTTTAAAAAAAGATTCTCTCACTCCCTCTGCCCCACTCACATACTCTCTCTCTCTTTCTCTCTCTCTAAAATAAGATAAATTAAAAATAAACTCTTCTTAAAAAATAGACAAATTAATAAATAAATAAAATATACCCAACAAATGGCCTTTTAGCCTGTAGGTAACTATAATCAGTGACAGTTATGGGGAAGTCCTTCCTAAGTCAGTTTGTCTCTTTCAAGACCTCTGCAGTATTGAGCTAAAATATATTTTTCCGCAGCTTCAACTTAATCAGCATATTTGTATTGTACCCCAACTCAAGAATATTGCTTTATTCTGTCTCCTGCATCTTCAGTTTCTTCTCTGCTGCCTTTTGAGCTGCCAGGCACTGTGCTGGGTGATGGGGATATGGAGACGAATTAGACACAGTTCTGCCCTCAGGAGTTCTCAGTCTAGTGAGAGAGTTCGACATGTACACAGATAATTACAACAGTATGGTATGCTCTACAATGGAGGTATGTACAAGATACTATGGGGTTCAGAAGAGAAATCATTTGATTGAGTGAGGAAATGCCTGAGGTTGGAGGAACTGATGCTTAAGTGGATTCTTAAAGGAAGTAAAGGTTGGCCAGGCAGAAAACAGAGAAGGACCTTTTAAGCAAAGGCATGGACACTGGAAATAGAATGATGAAATGGGGGAACTGCAAGTAGTTCCTGAAATTAGGTTAGAAATGTAAGCTGAGAATAGATCCTAATAAGTATTCCATGAACTTTGGATTTCATTTGGAGCGTTTAAGTAGGGGATGCTTTTGAAGGTCACTTTGGCAGTACTATAGAGTATGTTCTGGAAGATTTTCAAACCTGGACAGGGAGGTTAGTTAGAAATACACCATAGTAGAGAAGATGATAAATGATCGAAGGCCAAAAGGATTGGGAGTGGAGAAGAGGGGATAGACTCTTAAATAAGAGGCTATAAAAACATGGACAGTTCTAGAACTTGGAAAAATTAAGGTGGTAAAGAGGGAAAAATTAGGGCTCTCAGACGTTGGCAAATGTGCATCCACCTACTTCCATTCCTGGCCTTGTTGAGATCCTCTCGTGTTTAGTTTTATTATTTTTATGAATGTTTATTTATTTATTTTGAGAATGAGAAAGTGGGAGTGGGGGGGGAGGCAGAGAGAGCGGGAGAAAATTCCCAGCAGGCTCTATGCTGTCAGTGCAGAGCCCAACGTGGGGCTCCATCTCACAAGCTGTGAGATCATGACCTGAGCCCAAATCAAGAGTCAGAGGTTTTTCTGACTGAGCCACCCAGAGACCCCATCCTCTCATGTTTTTTAGATGGGCATTGCTATTGATTTCTTTTGGACCAGAGCTTGACTGTACAGATTTGATAAGTTTTGTTCTGGGATGGCAGCTGTTATATGAAATGTTGATTCTCAGAAAGACGTCTGAACAGCTGTAGACCTCTAATAGTATTACTTAGTTCCTTGCCCTTCTCATCAGTAGCAGGTTTCCCTCACCATCACATTGTCTCCCAAAGTCAGAGAGGAAGCTTTTCCCTCTAAAACCCACTCAGGGGAGAAATGGCCCTAGTTGTGACTGTCTCAATTGTTTTATTGTTTGTTGAATGAAAAACTGAATCATCAACAGACATTAATTGGGCACCTGCTCTGTAATCTCCATGGACTCAGCTTAGGGATTTTACAACGTTTGTGGTTACATCTCTAAGTAAAATATATCCAGTAATCAAAAATCTAAACATATTCAGTATTCATTTCCTGTTTTCTCAAAGCAATATAAAAATGTTCTGTGGACAGTTCTCCACCTAAGGCTCAGAGTAGTGACCTTAGGGATTCAGAGAATGGATTCTGTGACTAGAATGATTAATAGGAGATTATATTTAAGTAGACCTTATGTATTTTCAGTGGACCTTATGTAAGTAGCCATCCTAGAGGGCAGTAGGGGGAAGAAGGATTGGGAGAGGAAGCTCTGAGTAGGACAGCAAAGCGGGCCTTGGGACTAAATAGCCTAGGCTCAAATCTGCTCTTAAACTCACCAGTGTGGTATTGAGCATGGTTTTTCACCTCTCTGGGACTTGCCTTTCTCTTATGTAAAATAGGGGTAATGGTCTTTTCTGCATGTAAAATGGGGGTAATGGCCTTTTCTGTGATGATTTGGATGGGGATGGGGGTAGGTGTAAGGATTTAATGGGATTATTGTACATTTCTTAGAACAAGTCTGGAATGTGCCAAATGCTATTATCAACTGTCATTGCCACTAATAATGATGTTGACCATGTCTGGGATTAAAAGGAGATAGTTAACCAGAGGTGCTTATGTTTTACATTGTCAATGAGGCTCTTCGGGTGTGAGAAAGAAAGGGAAACTAACTGGCCTGAAGGTTTTCAATGGTATGTTAGTATGAAGTCAACTCTCTACTTTCTTTTTCTTCTCTGCCAAATAGGTTGGGAAACCAGATGAATTTTGTCCATGCCCTGATCACTAATCTATTGCCTTTGCTCTTATTTCCAAATAGAAACCTGTTGAAAAGTTGTGTTACACCTGAATAAAGGTTATCCTAAAAATGTAGAAAAGTGCTTTGGAGTTGGTCAAAACTGGACTTGAAACCTGACTCAACTGCTTACTAGCTGTGTGATCTAAGACATGTTACTTAACCTCACTGAACCTCAGTTTTTTCATCGAATATAATAATTAATTTGCAGGGTTTCTCTGAGGATATTTGTGAAGTGTATGTCATAAGCACTAAGTCATAGCTGTCATTGTTAGTTCTTGGGATACTCACCACGTGACAGAAACAACAGCGGGCCCTGGTGGCTGGGAGGACTGCATGGATCCAACCTCAACCTGGAGTTGTGCTCTTCTGAAGAAATCCTACTCGGATGGATATAATACAACCTGCTAAGTGTCCTCGCACTTATCAGGTTGTATTATCATTGTCCGTGTCTATGGCTCTCGTCTACCAGACTCTAAATTCCTTACAGGCAAGGACAGTGCCTTGTTCATCTTTGTATTCGGTGCCTAATCCCGTGCACATTGTAGGCCTCATTAAATGTTTGTTGAATGAAAAAATGAATCATCAACAGACATTAATTGGGCGCCTGCTCTGTGATCTCCATGGGCTCAGCTTTTCCCCGCCAGTTGCCTACAACGTCCAAGCTGTCTTCAATATGCTTTCTCCTGGAGCTTACTCCTATCTTCTCACTCTTTTGCTGAGGACTTTTCTGTGTAGTACAAAGATAGCAAGTACCAAAGATCTCAAGTACCATCTCCAATCGGTCAATAGTACCTGCCTCGATTATGTTTCACAAAAAGGATGCTGAAGCCAGGTCTCACTCAGTTCAGTGTGAAAGAGAGTTATAACTAAGTAGCTATGTTTACTGAAGGTGGGAGAAGGGGGAATAGCAGCCTAAGTGCCGCATATATATCATATTTAATATGTTTTCCGTGAAATATTCTGTTTCTATGCCTGTATTTTAGTCTTGGCTACTTGCAGATGTTGCATGCCTGCTGCTGCTGCTGCTGCTGCTACTACTACTACTACAGTTGCTGCTGATTGCTCCTTGGGTAGGACCAAAGTGATCATTGATCAGAAACTTCATCCTCACAGTCTGGGGGTTGCTCCTGTGGCTGGTATTCACAGTTTCCCTTTCAACTTTACCTCAGCTATCCCCTTACCTACAGTGACAGGTAGGCCTCCACTTTCCGTTCACCACTCAACAGGCTCCTATTTCCTTTTCCTTCTTTAGTCTGATTAATGACTCTTGTTCCATGAGAAGCCTTCTTTCTGGTAGAAGATGTGACAAATAGAGTACAAGTTAAATGATTCCGTCAGGGCGCTACAGTGAGTCGTATAAGCTGCCCTTTAATGTGGGAGAAAATGGAGTATGCTTGCAGACTTCGGGGCAGGAAGGACAGAGAAGGAAATCATTGTTGATGGGGGAAAGAAAGACACTAACAGATGGAATAAGTTCCTGAAAAATGATGGCAGAAGGGAGGGTGAAACCTATGACTCTAAAATATAGGGAGAGAGAGCACCTCAGATGAAAGGAATTACCTCCTCGCTGGAGCATAGGGATAGGAGTTAGGAGAAACATGTGACAAGAGTGTTGAAGATTTGTAATTGTTGAGGTGGATGATGGAAAGGAAGCTGACAGGATTATGGGACAGGGATTATGGGACAGAATTATGGGGACAAATAATCCAGGGACAGGATTATGGGGACAAATCCAGGGACAGGATTATGGGACAAACCAGAGTCCAAGGGATATTTGGGCCAAAAGACTAGAGTGGGGCCTTTCGGTCTATTAAAGTGAGATACTATTATATTAAATTATATACTAAATTAAAGTAAGAAACCAGAAACTCAAGAAACTTTAAAGTGGTTTTAGGCCACCCGTCACAAGTAACTTGATTGCCTGGGACTGACCTTTATTGGTTGAGGGATGGACAGCTAGCAAGAGAGGGGCTACACAGAAATGAATTTGAAACTCCAGACTATATGTGGAAGGAAGTTAGATCAGAAGTGAGCTGAAAGTCTTGAATGAAAAAAGGCCCTAGTGTGATCAAGATGGGTGTTGGGTAGTTGGAAATTGGAATAATAGAACCTGTAATCAGAGAGTGGATTTTGAAACATTAAGATCGCAAAACCGGAGTGGTCAAGGTAACTTATGAAGTGAGGTTGTCAGATGGTCAGTTACATAAATACTGAAGTGACCCGGGACTATAGCAAAAGCCAAGCTGGGAATGAACTCTGGAGGCCAGGTGTAATAGGCCTTGATGCCTGAGGAGTGATTTAGAGGTTGGCACATGGCAACTGTGCAGGTGTAAGAGAAGAAAGGATGTAGTGGGATAGTTGTACGAGCCATGGAGGAGCCATGGAGGAGTGGTAGGGATCATTAGAAGTTACCAAAACCATGATCTGCACATTGCTCCGAGGTGTTGGCTTGCAGAATGCCCAGCTAAAGTGATCCCCTCCTCTATCGGGTGCTTGCTCTATACCCAGCACCTTGCTGTGTGCTAACCATTTACCCCTTCTGGGTCTGTCACATATCAGGTATGAGAAAATGAGCAGCATTCCCAAGCAAGGACAGCTAGGGGAGCTGCTGGCCCTTTGAATTGATGGAATGCTGTGGCCATCTCTACAGACTGGTCAGCTTGAAGTGGCATCAAAAGATTTCTTTTGGACCCAAATTTTTCCTTGACCTTGACCTAACTTTATCCACATGGTATAAGTTTGTGTTGGCTGTTCCATAATGTACTTTGACTTCTGAGTCTCTGACTTGAGGAGTATGCTAGAACTGTCCTTTAAAAAACAACAGGCACATCACATTAAAAACACAGATTAATTAACTAGAACAAGGGGGCCCTGTTACCTAATTGAGCTTTTAAGATAAAGGATAGACAAAAGAAAGCTCCCATCGGTGTGTAACAACAGCACTTTGTGACAGCCACTCTAAGGTCAGGATACATCTAGTTTAGTGGCCATATTGTACATATTCCCTGTGTTGTTGGGAAGAAGGGCTGGAAATTGATGCAGAGAGATGTCCCTTAGGACTTGGAATGTAAAGTTTAGGAGAAGAGAATCTCCGTGAATCCTGTGACATTGCATGTCATCATTTTTCCTCTGTTATAGTCTTTGAATGAGTCAATATTTCAATGAAGGGGTAGAGCCCTTGAGACAGAGTTCCCAGGCCCTCAGACGGTGCATCCCCTCCTTTGGGGCTGCTTTATATTTATTCCTCAGGAGGATCTGGTAGAAGACTTCATGTGAGGAAGAAGAAAAAGAAGCAGAGAATGACTACAGCCTGTCTTCATATCGGCTTCACAAAGCACGACTCAACAGAGGGCTTACTCTCTTGAGACTCCAGACCACAGGTTGCTCTTTTCAATTGCACATTTGGCCCTCTCAGCTACTTCCTACATTCAGAAATTGTACTGTATGTGCATGTATGAACTATCATTTCCCATAAAGACTACTCCGTGTTCACAGCAAAAAAAAAAAAAAAATCCCTAAAATAAGGTATAATGCTTGTTCTGTTAGGTTTCCAATAGTCACAAATTGCTGGATCTCCACTGCTGTAATACAGGCCACCAGAGATGAGTTTGGGTTTCGGAAACAAAGGACCCCAGCATCCTGGAAGGAAGGCAGTCAGTTGACTTGAAAGTAACCCCTATCCCTGCATTCTTATTATTTCTTTTTCCTTCAGCCCCTTGACTAAGATACCACTGATGAAAGCAAACAAAGCCATACTTTCCCCTTCCACTGGCACTTTTCTGGCCTACGTATATGCCTTTAGGAGTCACTCCCTCTTTATCAGCACTTCCTTCTTCCCATCTCTTAAGACCCAGAGAGTCATGAATGCTAGAGTTGGGGTTGAACTTGTCACACCTACCTCCTGCAGTTGGGGAATACTAATGTTAATCAGCCTGATACCCACTTCCACCTGATAATCATGGCAGCCACTGGAGAAGCTGTAGCCAAGGCCAGCAACCATATGGACCCCAGCCCCAGGACTCACTCCTGATGTCTCAACTGATTGTGAAAAACTAGTAGGAGGGCTTGCCCCACCCCAGCCCCCTTCTGAGTTGGTCATCAGAGATCAGGGCTTGTCTTAGGGCCTATGTTACATAAGAACAGATATCTGATAAACAGTATCAGGAGTCCTGGTTACCTTTTATCTCTCTTGGGGATGGGCAGGATAGGGCGTAAGGATAAGTGGTAAGTCTTGTGCCTTTCAAATATATTCCCAGTGATTCCTCAGGACACCCTTGGTCACACCATCTGGTGCCTAATCCTGGGTCTCGCCTCTTCAAAGCTTTCCTAGTGTGTTCCTTGCTCTCACTAACCACCTTTTATTTCCTGCCCCATCCTGATGGATTTCAGCAGGTGATTTTTCTTTTCCTTCCTCAGGCCATCTGTAACAGCCTTTCATCTGGGAGGAGCCTTGTTGTGAATGAGTGAATGAAGCTTCAGTGAGTGTTTACAGTGACACCCATGTTTTTCTATGGATATAAGGAGAAAGAAGGAGGCTATGAAATGCCATCATGGAGTAACAAAAATTTGACATTTTAGTGGATATTGGACCTAGAAGCTTACATGAATGAAGGAAGCAAACCTGAGATTCTGATGTTTGTGAGTGAAGATAGCAGTGAACTCCTTACTGCTGTTAGTAATGGAAGAAGAGAGGGGAGAAAAGTGAGGGAGGTCATACAGTCCTTCACTTCAGTGGAGGGCGTGCTGAGACTTGCTTCATAAACCAGTAACTTATTAAGATGGATTGGAGAAGAATTGTTGTACTGTACTATTTCTTTTGCTGTTTGTGTGAAGTCACTGCCAGGCACTGTCCTCAGGTAGAGCTTCCTTTGTGGAGGTTTCTGTTGACCCCTAATGAGAAACAACCCAGAACAAGGTTTGCGACTTAGAACTCTCTGGTTCGGTGACAGAGTTTTAAAGAGGTCGAGGACAGAGGAAAGAGCACAAATAGTACCAGATAGCCTAGTTTTTCTTATTGGATGGGCAAGGTAGAGGCAGAGGGCACAATGATTCTAGGCAACTCCAAACCCCTGGTAAGGCATTAGGAAACAATATAATGAAAGGTTAGCCCTTAGACCTAGTGATTTGTCATTCCCCAGAGCGTGATAGATTATCTAAAAGAACAAGGAGAGCTGCTTTGGAGAAAAGTTCTAAATGATTCTTTCAGAGAACAGATTTAAAAGATGGGGAGCTTCCTGTTATGTAATATGGGCATTACAGCTTTTAAAGACTTCTGTTCCAAATAGCCAAATTATGGAAAGCGCCTAAATGTCCATCAGCTGATGAATGGAGAAAGAGATTGTGGTTTATATACACAATGGAATACTACTTGGCAATGAGAAAGAATGAAATAATGGCCTTTTGTAGCAACGTGGGTGGAACTGAAGAGTGTTATGTTAAGTGAAGTAAGTCACACAGAGAAAGACAGATACCATATGTTTTCACTCTTATGTGGATATGGAGAAACTTAACAGAAGACCATGGGGGAGGGGAGAAAAAAAAAAGGAGGGAGCCAAACCATAAGAGACTCTTAAAAACAGAATAAACTGAGGGTTGATGGGGGGGCGGTGGGAGGGAGAGGAAAGTGGGTGATGGGCATTGAGGAGGGCACCTGTTGGGATGAGCACTGGGTATTGTATGGAAACCAATTTGACAATAAATTTCATATAAAAAAAATAAAGACTTCTGTTCCCTACCTAGATCATGGAAGCTGACACTAGTATCAGCCTATGGCTGCATAGGCCAGTATTAACATAGAAGTATCGTGCTCTTGGAGAGATCTTGCCACTCTCTTGCTTTGACAGGTGTTCAGCTGCAATACAAGTCCAGTGCTTGAAGAAGCAAAGAGGGCAACAAGCCTCCAGGGGACAACAGTGTAGTCTTCTAAGTGAAGATAGCAACAGAAGAGATCACGGACTTGGCTGGATTGGGCTGGGCTTGTTTGTTTGTTCAAAATTTTAAAAATACTTTTTTTCTTGACCATAAAAGTAACATGATCATTGTTGAAAAATGAAATGAAAGGTATAAATTAAAAAGTAAAGAACACCTATAATATAACCAAGAAAACAACTCAACATTTGAGTGTTTCCCTTTGTTCTTGTAAAAAAGAATGTGTGGAACACAATTTTTAAAGTTTTTTTTTTAATTCCAGTTAGTTAACATACAGCACTCTATTAGTTTCAGGAGTATGACTTAAAAACAAAATTGACATATTGTATATGTTGTTCTCTAACTTTTTTCATTTGAAAATAAACATATTTCTACATCATTGACATTCTTTGAAAACACAGTATTTTTTTTTACAGGGCTGTTGTGTTTATTTTTTTTTCAATATATGAAGTTTATTGTCAAATTGGCTTCCATACAACACCCAGTGCTCATCCCAAAAGGTGCCCTCCTCAATACCCATCACCCACCCTCCGCTCCCTCCCACCCCCCATCAACCTTCAGTTTGTTCTCAGTTTTTAAGAGTCTCTTATGCTTTGGCTCTTCTCCACTCTAACCTCTAAAACACAGTATTAGGTGTTACATAATATTTCATATGAATCTAACAGAATTTATGTAAGAAAATCACATGCTACTGGACATGTTGGATATTACCAATTTTGCCTATAAAATATAATAAACATCATTGTATGTTAATTATTATGTGCATTTCTAATTATTTCTTTGCAATAAATTTCCAGAATTGGACTCACTGAGTTTGAATGAGAGTATTATTAAGGCATCTGAAAGGTATTGTTGCATTGTCTTCAATATAGTTGTACAAATTACATTTCCATCAGTGGTGTATAAACGTGCATATTTCTCCACACATTCATCAAAATATGGCCATTCTGTCTTTATAAATCCCTGCTCATTTGACAGGCAAAAGTATACATCTTTTCTATTAGAGCTTTTTATTTGTAATTTACATACAGTAAAATTCACTCATGATTTATAGTTGGGTGGGTTTTGACAAATATAGTCAGGTATACTACTCCAGTACCATTCCAAAGAGTTTTATCACTAATAATTTCTCTCAATTGTTCTTTTTTAAAAAAAGTTTATTTATTTTGAGAGAGAGTTTGCACACACACTCAGAGGAGAGCAAGAATCCCAAGCAGGGTCCTCACTGTCAGCGCGGAGCCCACTCAATTGTCCTTTTTGTTGTAAACAAAAGTCCCCATTCCCAGTCCCCCAAAACCACTGATTTGTTGTCCATCTCTTTGGTTTTTGCCTTTTCCAGAGGTTGTATGATTGGAATTATGCAATATATAGATATTTTGGTCTGGTTTCTTTCACTTAGTAAAGTGCATTTAAAGATTCATCCGTGTGGGGTGCCTGCTGGCTCCCAGCTCTTGGTTTTGGCTCAGGTCATGATCTCACAGTTTGTGGGTTTGAGCCCCACATTGGGCTCCGTGCTGACAGTGCTGAGCCTGCTTGGAAATTTCTCTCCCACTCTCTGTCCCTCCCCCGTGTGTGTGTGCATGCACACTCTCTCAAATAAATAATAAATAAATAAAATTTTATGAGAATCATTAGTTTATCCCTTTTTATTGTTGTACACCATTGTATGAATGTACCACAGTTTTTTATCCATTAACTAATTGATGGACATGTGAGATGTTTCCACTTTGGGTGATTATGAATAAAGTTGCTATAAATATTCAGGTACTGGTTTTGTGTGAACATAAATGTTCCATTTCTATAGGGTATATAGAGTAAATGCCTAGGAGTGGGAATGAGTACCAAACTTTTCCAAACTTTCTGTATCATTTTGCATTCCCACCACAAATATAGGAGTTCCAGTTGCTCCGCATCTTCCCAGAATTTTGCATTATTATTTATGTTTTATTTATTTTATTTTAGAGAGCATGAGCTGTGGAGATGGGCAGAGGAGGGAAGAGAGAGAGAGAATCCCAAGGAGGCTCCGTGCCCAGCACAGAGCCTGAACCAGGACTCGATCCTACAACTCTGAGGTCATGACCCGAGCCAAAATCAAGAGTTGGACACTCAACCAACCAAGCCACCCAGGTGCCTGTATATATTTTTTTAACGTTTAGCCGTTCTACTAGGAATATAGTGTTATCTCACTGTAGTTTTAATTTGCAGTTCCGTAATGGCATAATGAAGTTGAGCATGTCTTCATATGCTTATTTGCTATCTTTGGTGAAGTGTCTGTTCAAATCTTTTGCCCCCTGACCTTTACTGGGTTGTTCCTTTTCTTACTTTTACGTGTTTAGATTTCCATATATATAAACTTTTTAAAATTTTTTATTTTAATTCCAGTTAACATACAGTGTTCTATTAGTTTCAGGTATGCAATGTAGTGATTCAACACTTCCATACAATGCCCAGTGCTCTTCTCAAGTGCCTTTAATCTCCATCACCCGTTTCACCCATCCCTCCACCCCTCATAAACATCATATTGTCCTCCATAATTAAGAGTCTGTTTCTTGCTTTGTCTTCCTCTGTTATTTTCTCCTTTGTTTTGTTTCTTAAATTCCACATGTGAGTGAAATCTTCATATTCTTGATACAAGTCCTTTGCCAGATATGTTATTTGGAAATGGGTTTTCTGAGTTTGTGGCTTGTTTTACCATTAACAATGCCTTTTTCAGAGCAACAGTTTTTAATTCAATGAGTCCCACCTTGTCAAATATATGACAATATAAGTAGTAATGGGCATAAATGGAGCTGAAGCATTCTAAACCACTTATATTATCCAGGAGGTTTTTTAATAATAAATATTTATTGTAAAAGTATGATTCTAAAGGTAGATGTAGGGGCGCCTGGGTGACTCAGTCATTTGAGCATCTGACTCTTGATTTTGGCTCAGGTCATGATCTCAGTTTGTGAGATCGAGCCCCATATTGGACTCCACACTGACATTGTGGAGCCTGCTTGGGATTCTCTCGCTTTCTCTCTTTCTGCTCTTCCCACCCACTTGTGCTCTCTCTCTAAATAAGAAACATTTTTAAAAACTGGTAGATCTAAAAGATCTGTCATGATCCTTACACTGTGTAATCTCCCCTTAACTGTGGGCAAGATCTGTCTTGCTTCTAACCAATAGGGAATGGCAAAGTTGATGGGATGCTGCTTCCGTGAAAATGTTACATAATATTACACATACACTTAAAAATAGCCTCAAAATATACAAAATAGTAATAGAAGTACATGGAGAAATTGAAAAACTCCAAGTGAGTGAAATTCAACACCCTTTCTATTATGAGAAATCACATCTACAAATCAACAGCATACAAAGATTTAAACAACCCAACTCACAAGCCTCACCAAATGGAAATATATGCACTCTGCTTTGAAGAATTACAGAAATAATTCATCTGAAGCATATTTGCAATAGTTACAAGAATTGATTCTGCATTAGATCAGACAAAAATTATTCACTAATAATTGGCATTGATATTGGCATTATAAGATTCATGTTGTCTTCCCACACTGCAATTAAGTTCTATATTAACAAAAAAGGTAAATAAGTCATTTACATGTATTTCATAATTTAAAGCACATTTCTAAATATGGTATTTGTCTTTCTCTGATTGGCTTATTTCATTTAGCATTATACTCTCTAGCTCCATCCATGTTGCAAATGGCAAGATTTCATTCTTTTTAATGGCTGAATAATATTCTGTTGTGTATATATACCATATTTTCTTTGTCCATTCATGTGTGGATGGATACTTGTGTTGCTTCCATATCTTAGCTATTGCAAATAATGCTGTGATAAACAGGGGTGCACATATCTTTTTGAATTGGTGTTCTCATTTTATTTGGGTAAATATCCAGTAGTGGAATTACTGGATTATGTGGTAATTCTATTTTTAATTTTTTGAGGAGCATTTATACTGTTTTCCACTATTGTTGCACCAGCTAGTTTTCCTGCCAAAAGTGCATCACAGTTCCTTCTGTATATCAAATAAGAAATCATGAGGTACATCTTAAAATATAATGATAATGAAAACACATTAAAAACGTGTGAGACGTGGTGAAAGCACGTTTCAAGGGAAATTTATAGCCTTAACTACTTCTATCAGAAGAGAAAAGAGGGTGAAAATTAGCTTAGTATTCAAGCTAAGAATATAGTAAGAACATTAGGGAAAAAAGGAGGTATTAAAAGTAAAAGCATCAATTCATGAAATAGGAAACAAAGCTACATTAAAGAAGATCAACAAAACCCTACATTTGTTTCTTTTATAAAACTAATAAAATACAAGGTGCCTGGCTGGCTCAGTCGGTGGAGCATGTGACTCTTGATCTCAGGGTTGTGAGTTAAGCCCCATGTTGGGTATAGAGATTACTTTTAAGAAATAACAAAATCTTTAAACAAAATCAACAAATGTTTGGCTGACTCATCAATATTTAAAAAAGATATATAGAAGTAATATGAAAAAAGGGGGGAACTTAAAGATTTGAAAGATCGGGGAACAGTACTAACAATTCATGCCAATAGTATTGAAAATCTAGAGGAAATAGGCAAATTCCTACAAAAATGTAACTTAACAAAACTGACAATAAAAATTAGAAAGTTTGTATAGTCACATAAAATATTAAGTAGTTGCTCAAATCTTCCTCAAGACCCAACTATATGCTTTCTACCAGAAACTCTATTTAGATAAAAATGCATAGATAAGTTATACTATGCAACCATTATTCAAAAGAAAGTTTGAAAGCTATATTGACATCAAAAAGTAGACTTCAGAAGAGGGAATATTCTCAGGATAAAGAAGGACATTACATAGTGATGAGGACAATTTACCAAGAAGACATAACAATACCTGAAGCAAAATCTGACAGAACTGCAAGGAAACACAGGCAAATCCACAATTATGTTTGGAGATTCCAATACTTTTAAGAATTAACAGAACAATTAGCTAAAAAGTTAGTAAGAATAGATCTAGGGATACCTCGGTGACTCTTGATTTTGGCTAGGGTCATGATCCCAGGGTTGTGGAATCAAGCCCCACACTGGGTGTGTAGCCTGCTTGAGATTCTCTCTCTCCCTCTGCCCCTCTCCCCTGCTCAAAGGTGCTCTCTCTAAGATTAAAAAAAAAGAATTAAAAAAAAGAATAGATCTAAACAACACCAGA
Organism: Panthera pardus; assembly: GCF_024362965.1. Lineage (NCBI taxonomy): Eukaryota > Metazoa > Chordata > Mammalia > Carnivora > Felidae > Panthera > Panthera pardus. The sequence goes on from NW_026526843.1 coordinate 65,918,686, forward strand.
ATCAACTTATAACTGACATTTGTATGACACTATACCAATCAGAAGTAGAATTCATATTGTTGCAATTTCACATGGGATGCTCACCATGATAAACTATATCCTAATTCATAAAATAAATTAACAGACTAGCTTCTTTTATTTAGCAATATAAATTTAAATTTCTTCCATGTCTCTTCGTGGTTTGATACCTCATTTCTTTTTATCCCTGAATAACGTTCCATTTCTTGGATGAATCTCAGTTTAACCATTCACCTGTTATGGGACATCTTGATTGTTTCCAATTTGGGGCCATTATTTAAAAAGCTGCTATAAGCATTCATATGTGCATTTTGTGTAATCATATGTTTTCACTCATTTGGATAAATGCCTAGAAGGGCAATTTCTGTATGACATGGTAAGTCTATGTTTACTTTTATAAGAAACTGCCAAACCATCTTCCAAAGTGACGATACCATTTTATATTCCCCCCAGAATGAGTTCCTCTTGCTCCAAATCCTTGATGATAGCTGGTATTGCCAGTATTTAGGATTTTAGCCATTCTAGCAGATGTGTAATAATATCTAGTTGTTTTGATTTACAATTCCCTAATGACATAATGCTGAGCATCTTTTCATATGCTTATTTTCCATACGTATATTTTCTATGGTAAGATGTCTGTTCAGATTTTTTTCCCACTTTAAAATCAAGTTGTTCATTTTCTTATTGTTGAGATTTAAGAGTTCTTTGTACATTCTGGACAACAGTTATTTATCAGGTATATCTTTTGCAAATATTTTCTCCCAGTTTATGGCTTATCTACACATTTTCTTGACAGTGTCCTTTGCAGGGAAGAAATTTTTAATCTTAATAAAGTCCAATTTATCACTTCTTTCTTTCATGAATTATGCCTTTGCCATTATATCTAAAAAGCCATTGTCAAACGAAGGCTATCTAGATTTTCTTCTCTTATCTTCTAGAAGTTTTATACTTTTGCATTTCACATATGGGTCTATGATCCATTTTGAATAAAGTTTTGTGGGGCATGTAAGTCTGTGTTTAGCTCTCCATCAAGGCTTACCATATCTCACCTGGCTGCCTACATTTCTTCTGCCCTCCAATTCCAAGTCAAAAAGATCAAATTCCTGGTGAGTGCAGCCCAGAGTGTAAGGGTTCTTTTCCTTTATCCAGTCCCTGTTTATAGGATGGAGATTCTACTCCAGATGTGTCAGGACTAGAACACTGCAACTCTGGCTTCTCACCCTTGCCCCAGCTGTTTCATGGGGTGGAGGTTCAACACGGAGAGAAAAAGCCTAGAAGTTAAGAGACTGCCTCTCCACCCAGTACCCATAGTAGTTTTTCAGAGAGTTTTCCCGGAGGTAGAGACAGTCCATAAGAAAAATGAACTCTAAAGCTATACCCAAGGCAAATGACTATTTGAAACAGAGTGTAGGAAGCTCAAGTCTAAGGGCACTCTTGAAATAATTATTTTCTCCCATTTAAGAGAAGAGGCTATACCATAGGCCAGCTAATTTGCCAGAGAAACCAGGGAAAGACAGAGCTAAAAAGAACTTTTCTGGAAGTAGAACAAACTACAAAGATAGTTTCAAACTCTACCTTTGTGAATCTAATTAAATCAGACTGCTAAGCAATCTATGCTTCACAGCATTGTTGAAAACATTGTAACAGCTAGTAATTAGTGGATACTAATAGGTGAAGTATAATAACATATAGAGCAAACATCTGAAAAGATAAATCAGAAAAAGGTAGTCAGGGGCGCCTGGGTGGCTCAGTCCGTTAAGCATCAACTTTTGGTTTCGGTTCAGGTCATGATCTCACTATTCATGAGTTCAAGCCCCACATCAGGCTTCACGCTGACAGTGCAGAGCCTGCTCAGAATTTTCTCTCTCCCTCTCACTCTCTCAGCCCCTCCTCTGCTCACCCTCTCTCAAAATAAATCTTTAAAAATGTTAAAAAGAAAAAGAGATAGTCAAAGAGAGCACTGCTAAACTTTCTGAGATCCCAAGATAACTATGCATATACTCAAGTCTCCACCCTCTGAAGAACAATATCACATGCTTCACACCACAAAGAAATAGACTTCGCTAAATCATCTTAGCTGCAAAACAACAACAGCAACAACCAAGTAAAGAAGAATAAAAAGTCTTGCTAGAGGTTAAGATCCAATGTTTAACATATTACCTGAGATGTCTAGTTTTCACAAAAATTGTGAGATATTCAAAGAAACAAGAACATGTAATCCATAAGCAGGAAAAAAAAAGTAGGCAACAAAAACTGCCTGTGAAAGAGAGCAGATGTCATGTTTAAGAGACAAAGACTTCAAAGTAACCATTAGTTCAAAGAAATTTATTTCCAAGTACTAAAGGAAACTGCTTAAAGAAATATAGGAAGGAGAGAATATTATGAAAAACTAGATGCCAACAAATTGGACAGCCTAGAAGAAATGGATAAATTCCTAGAAACATATAACCTGACAAAACTGAAATAAGAAGAAATAGAAAATTTGAACAGACCAAAAACAAGCAAAGAAATTGCATCAGTAATCTAAAAACTCCCAACAAACAAAAGTCCATGACCAAATGGCTTCACAGGCAAATTCTACAAAACAATAAAAGTTATTGTCTATTCTTCTCAAACTATTCCAAAAAATAGAAAAGGAAGGAAAACTTCCAAATTCTTTCTATGAGGCCAAAACCAGGCAGAGAGACCAGAAAGAGAAAGACAGGCCAATGTCTCTGATGAATATGAATGCAAAATTTCTTAGTAAAATACTAGAAAACCAAATATAGCAATACATTAAAAAATCATTCACCACAGTCAAGTGGGATTTATGTCTGGGTCACAAGGGTGGTTTAGTATTCATGAATCAATCAACATGATATATCACAGCAAAGGATAAGAACCATATGATCACTTCAATAGATGCAGAAAAAGCATTTAACAAAGTACAACATCCATTCATGATAAAAAGCCTCAACAAAGTAGATTTTAGAGGGAAATTACTTCAACATAATGAAGACCATATATGAAAAACTCACAGCTAATATCATCCTAAATGGGGAAAAACTGAAAGCTTTTCCTCCATGGTCAGGAACAAGATGAGGTTGTCCACTCTCACCACTTTTATTCAACATAGTACTGGAAGACCTAGTCTCAGCAATCAGACAACAAAAAGAAATAAAATACATCCAAATTAGCAAGGAAGAAGTAAAACTTGCACTATTTGCAGATGACATGATACTATACATAGAAAACCTGAAAGACTCCATCAGAAAACTTCTAGAACTTATAAATGAATTCAGTAAAGTCACAGGATACAAAATAAATGCACAGAAATCTATTGCATCATTATGGGGTGCCTGGGTGGTTTGGTCAGTTAAGTATCGAACTCCTGGTTTTGGCTCAGGTCATGATTTCACAATTCTTGAGTTTGAGCCCCATGTCAAGCTCCTCTCTGACAGTATGGAGCCTGCATGAGATTCTCTCTCTCTCCCTCTCTCTGCCTCTCAGGCACAGACACACACTGTCTCTCAAAATAAGTAAATAAACTTAAAAATATTTTTAAAAATTCTGTTGTGTTTCTATACACCAATAATTAAGCAGCAGAAAGATAAATCAAGGAATCAATACCATTTATAATTGCACCAAAAAATACCTAGGAATAAACCTAACCAAATAGGTGAAAGATCTGTACTCTGAAAACTATAAAACATTCATGAAAGGAATTGAAGATGACACAAAGAAATGGAAAAAACATTCTATGCTCATGGATTGGAAGAACAAATAGTGTTAAAAATGCCTATATTACCCAAAGCAATCTATACATTTAATGCAGTCCCTCTGAAAATACCAACAGCAATTTCCACAGAGCTAGAACAAACAACTCTAAAATTTGTATGAAATCACAAAAGACACCAAATAGCCAAAGCAAACTTGGAAAACAAAGCTGGAGGCAACACAATTCTGAACCTCAAGTTATATTACAAAGCTGAGGTGACCAAAACAATATTGTACTGGCACAAAAATAGACACATTGATCAATAGAACAGAATAGAAAACCCCAAAATGAACCCACAACTATATGGTCAATTAATCTTCCACAAAGCAGAAAAGAATATCCAATGGAAAAAAGACAGTCCCTTCAATAAATGGTATTGGGAAAACTGGACAGCAACATTTAAAAGAATGAAACTGGATCACTCTCTTACACCATACACAAAAATAAATTCAAGATGGATTAAAGACCTAAATGTGAGACAGGAAACCGTTAAAATCCAAAAGGAGAACATAGGCAGTAACCTCTTTGACACTGCCTACAGCAACTTCTTACTTGACATGTATCCTGAGGCAAGGAAAATAAAAACAAAAATAAACTATTGAGACAATATCAAAAAGCATCTGCACAGTGAAAAAAAACAACAAAACTAAAAGTCAACCTATGGAATGGGAGTAGGTATCTGCGAATGAAATATCTGATAAAGTGTAAGTACCCAAAAAATATAAAGAACTTATCAAACTCAACACCCAAAAAACAAAGAATCGAGTTTAAAATGGTCAGAAGACATGAACAGACATTTTCCCAAAGACATAGAGATGGCTAACAGATACATGAAAAGATGCTCAACATCACTCATCATCAGGGTAGGACAAATCAAAACTACAAGGAGATATCACCTCACAGTAGTCATAATGGCTAAAATCAACAACAAAAGACACAACAGGTGTTTGTGAGGATTTAAAGAAAGGGGAACCCCCCCAAAGAAAGAAAGGGGAACCCTCTTGCACTTTTGGGAATAAAGACTGGTGCAGCCACTGTGGAAAATAGTATGGAGGTTCCTCAAAAAGTTAAAAATAGAGTGACACACTATGATCCAGCAATTACACTGCTAGATATTTACCTAAAGGATACAAAAATACTAATTTGAAGGGATACATGCACCCTGATGTTTACAGCAGCATTATCAACGATAGCCAAATTATGGAAAGAGCCTAAATGTCCACTGATTGATGAATGGATAAAGAAGATGTGTTATACAATGGAATATTACCCATGAAAAAAATGAAATCTTGCCTTTTGGAATGATAAAGATGGAGCTAGAGAGTATTATGCTAAGTGAAATAAGTCAGAGAAAGACAAATATATGATTTCACTAATACCTGGAATTTTTTAAAAAATCAATCATAGGGGAGGGAGAGAAACCATGAAACAGACTCTTAACTATAGAGAACAAACTGCTGGAGAGGTGGATGGGAAGATGTTAAATAGGCGATGTAGGTCCTTATTGTGATGAGGACCAAGTGTCCTATGTAAGTGTTGAATGACTAAATGGTACACTGTATGTTAACTAACTAATTTAAATAAAATCTATGAAAATAAAAAGTAAAAGAGCTGAATGAAGGAGAAGAGAAGGTGGTGGAGCAGCATGGAGACCCTCAGCTTGTCTTGTCCCTGAAATGCAGCTAGATCAGCACCAAACCATTTTGCACACCTAGAAAATTAATCTGAGGATTAATACAACAATTTGCATAACTTGAGCCACAGAACTCAGCAGGTATGCAGTGCAGAGAGGTTAACTGGGGGAGAGAAAAGCCTCAGAGGGTAGGGAGCTGTTTTTGCGGAGAGAACAAAGAAAGGAAGAGAGTAGGGCATATCGGGAGAGTGCAGGAAAAACACTCCCCTGAAAGTAGCTGGAAAGAAAGAGATAGAAAGAGTGAAAACACTCACAGGGGACTGAACAAGAAATCTATTCCCCAAAACCAGTGACAGGAAGAAAGGAGAGGGTTTCACTACCACCAGGATTCTATAAACAGGGAGTGCAGAGTCTGAAGTTCCAGAGCTCAATGCCTGGCAGTGCTTTGGTGAAGAAATAGGGTGAATCCCCATGAGCAGGCAGCAGAGTCTGAGGGTCTGAGTGCCACACGGGGAGAAGAGATTCCCCTTATTGGAGAGCATTTGGTAGAGGCCATATGGCCTCCCCATAGGCAAAGATCTAAGTGGACCACGGAAAGCAGCCAAGTTTGCTGATAATGGGACAAGGACACTAGAGGACAGTGAACCCTGGCACTGGCTGTGAGTTGTGATTTGGCATAATCTCTGAACCTCTGCTGCTATGTGATAGCGTGAAGATTTTCTGTGACAAGCTGGCAACCAACCATTGCTCAATGAGACCCTTCCCCAGAGAGTCATCACAGGTCCAAGCCACAGGGGTCTCTGAAGTGTGGGGTCTTGAAACACAACCCCATCTGACATAAAACTCTGGAGGGAGGTGCTGCCAGGGTGGTGGACGGCTTGGACAGGGACAGGGTAGAGGCAGGGAGTAAATGGATGCCTGAGACAGAGGGGTGATTGATTGTGGGTCGCTAAAAACCCAAAGTTCTTGTGTCAGACTAGGGAGTTGGGTGAAGCCACTTCCACCTCTCCCACGCACGTGCATGCACACCAGACTGATCCACCCCAGTAAGGTAAGCAGCGCCACCTAGTGGAGAATAGAGCCATTACACCAAGCCCCACCCAATTGTGCCCTCCAGGCACATCCCCTAGAAGACCAGCATGAGTCCCTCCACCTGCTTAGTGTACAGAGTGCTTCATAGTTTGAGTTCAAGGGGAAACTGTATGTAACTTCATTTGGATTTCATTCTGTTTGCTGGTTCATTTATTCCATTTTTTAAAAATTGTTTTAATGTTTATTTTTGAGACAGAGTATGAGTGGGAGAGGGACAGAGAGAGGGAGACACAGAATCTGAAGCAGACTCCAGGCTCTGAGCTGCCAGCACAGAGCCCGACATGGGGCTCGAACCCATGAACTGTGAGACCATGACCTGAAGTCAGACACTCAACTGACTGAGCCACCCAGGCGCCCCCATTCCATGTTTTTTTGCTTCTATTTTTGTTTACATTGTTTTTGTTGTTTTTTTTTCTTTTCTTTTTCATGGATACAGAAAGGGAAATTTTTAATTTTCTTTTTTTAATTTTTAAATTTTTTTTCTATTATTTTTTACTTTATTCTTTGTTTCTCTTAAATTTTTTCTTCTATTTCATTTTATTACATTTTATTCTATATTATTATATAAATATTTTTTTATTTTTTCTTACTTTTTTTCTTTTTCTTTTCTTTCCCATTTTTCTCTACTCTATCAAACCTCTTTCAACAATCAGACAAAAACACACCTAGATTCTAGCTTCCTTTATTTGATTTTTTGTTTGGCTTTTAATTTTTTAATTTTAAGTTTTAATTTTATTAATATTTTTCTTCCTCCAAAGTGACAAAATGAAGGAATTCACCCCAAAAGAAAGAACAGGAAGAAATGACAGCCAGCAGCTTAATCAACACAGATGTAAGCAAGATGTCTGAACTAAAATTTAGAACCACGATACTAAGAATAGTAGCTGGAGTTGAAGAAAGCCTAGAAACCTTTTCTGTGGAGATAAAAGAAGTAAATATAGTCAGGACGAAAATAAAATTGCTATAAACGAGATGCAATCTTGAGTGTATGCCAAGATGACAATAATGGACGAAGCAGAGCAGCGAATCCGCTATAAAGAAAAAAATTGTGGAAAATAATGAAGCAGGAAAAAGAGGGAAACAAAGGCAAAGAGCACAATACAAGACTTAGAGAACTCAGTGACTTATTAAAAAGGAATAACATCCAAATCATAGGAACATAGGAGTTGAAAAGAAAGAAAAAGGGTCAGTGAGCAAATTATAGCAGAAACCTTTCCTAATCTGGGAAAGGACACAGACATCAAAATCCAAGAATCACAGAGAACTCCCATTAGATTAAACAAAAACCAACCATCAAAAAGGCATATCATAGTCAAATTCACAAAATACATAGACAAGGAAAGAATTATAAAACCAACAAGGGAAGGGTGCCTGGGTGGCTCAGTCAGTAAGCATCCGACTTCAGCTCAGATCATGATCTTCTGGTCTATGAGTTCAAACCCTGCATCGGGCTCTGTGCTGACAGCTCAGAGCCTGGATCCTGCTTTGGATTCTGTATCTCCCTCTCTCTCTGCCCCTCCACCAGTCGCACTCTATGTCTCTTTCTCGCTCTCAAAAGTAAATAAACAATTACAAATTAAAAACAACAAGGGAAAAAAATCCTTAACCTATAAGCGAAGACAGTTCACGTTCGCAGCAGACCTATCCATAGAAACTTGGCAGGCCAGAAAGGAGTGGCAGGATATATTCAACATGCTGAATCAGGAAAATGTGCAGCCAAGAATTCTTTATACAGCAGGGCTGTCATTCAAAATAGAAGGAGATAAAGTGTTTCCCAGATAAACAAAAACTAAAGGAGTTCATGATCACTTAACTAGCCCTGCAAAAAATTTTAAGGAGGACTCTTTGGAGAAAAGACAAAACAAAACAAAAAAGTCAAAAGCACTACAGACAACACAATGGCACTAAATTCATAACTTTCAGTACTCGCTCTAAATGTCAATGTACTAAACGCTCCAATCAAAAGACATAGGGTATCAGCATGGATAAGAAAACAAGGCCCATCTATATGCTTCTTACAATAGACCCATTTTAAACCTAAAGACACCTGTAGATTGAAAGTAAGGGGGTGGAGAACCATCTATCATGCTAATGATTGTCAGAAGAAAGCTGGAGTAGCCATACCTATATCAGACAAAATATTTTAAAATAAAGGCTGTAACAAGTGATGAAGAAGGGCATTATATCATAATCACGGGGTGTATCCACCAAGAAGACCTAACAATGGTAAATATTTATGCCCTCAACTGAAAGCCCCTGAATATATAAATCATTAATTACAAACATAAAGAAACTCATTGATAATAATACCATCATTAGTAAGAGACTTCAACACCCCACTTGGAACAATGAACAAATCATCTAAGCAGAAAATCAACAAGGAGACATGGCTTTGAATGACATGCTGGACTCGATGGACTTAACAGATAAATTCAGAACACTTCATCCTAAAGAAGCAGAATACAAATTTTACTCGAGTGCACATGGGACATTCTCCAGAATAGATCACATACTGGGACACAAATCAGCCCTCAATAATACAAAAAAGGTCGAGGTCATACCATGCATATTTTCAGACCACAACACTATGAAACTTGAAATCAACCACAAGAAAAAATTTGGAAAGACAATGAATACTTGTAGATTAAAGAACATCCTACTAAAGAATGAATGGATCAACCAATAAATTAAAGAGGACATTAAAAAGTACATGGAAGCCAATGAAAAGGAAACCACGACAGCCCAAAAGCTCAGGGATGTGGCAAAGGTGGTCAGAAGAGGGAAGTATATAGCAATCCAGCCCTTCCTAAAGAAGGAAGAAAAGTCTCAAATATATAACCTAACCTTAGACCTAAAAGAGCTGGGTAAAGAACAGCAAATAAAGCCCAAAACCAACAGAAGAAGGGAAATAATAAGGATAAGAGCAGAAATCAATGATATCAAAATCACAAAAACAGAACAGATCAATGAAACTAGGAGCTGGTTTTTTGAAAGAATTAACCAAATGGACAAAGCCCTGGCCAGATTGATCAAAAAGAAAAAGGAAAGGACCCAAAGTAATAAAATCACAAATGAAAGAGGAGAGATCACAACAAACACCACAGAAATACAAACAACAATAAGAGAATATTAGGAGAAATTATATGCCAAGAAGTTGGGGAATCTGGAAGAAATGCACAAATTCCTAGAACATATAAACTACCAAAATTGAAACAGGAAGAAATAGAAAATTTGAACAGACCCATAATCAGTAAAGAAATTGAATCAGTAATCAAAAATCTCCCAAAAAATAGGAGACCAGAGCCAGGTGACTTTCCAGGGGATTTCTACCAAACATTTAAGAAAGAGTAACACCTACTCTTTTGCAGCTGGTCCAAACTGCCAAACTCATTCTATGAGTCCAGTATTACTTTGGTTCCAAAACCAAAGACCCCACTAAAAAGGAGAACTACAGAACAATTTCCCTGATGAACATGGATGAAAAAATGCTCAACAAGATACTAGCAAACCGGATCCAACAATACATTAAAAGAATTATTCACCATGATCCAGTGGGATTTATTCCTGTAATGCAGAGCTGTTTCAATATCTGCAAATCAATGTGATACATCACATGAATAAAAGAAAGGATAAGAACCACATGATCCTCTCAACAGTTGCAGAGAAAGCAATTGACAAAATACAGCATCCTTTATTAACAAAAACCCTCAAGAAAGTAGAGATAGAGGGATCATACCCCAAGATCATAAAAGCCATATACAAAAAAACCATATACAAAAGACCTGGAGCTAGTATCATCCTCAATGGGGAAAAGTTGAGAGCTTTTCCATTAAGGTCAGGAACATGACAGGGATGTCCATGCTCACTGCTATTCAACATAGTGTTGGAAGTCCTATCCTGAGCAGACAACACAAAGAAATAAAAGGCATCCAAATCAACAAGGAGGAAGTCAAACTTTCATTCTTCGCAGATGACATGATACTCTATATGGAAAACACAAAAGACTCCACCAAAAACTTGCTAGAACAGATACATGAATTCAGCAAGGTTGCAGGATATAAAATCAATGTAGAGAAATCAGGTGCATTTCTATACACCAATAATGAAGCAACAGAGAGGGAAATCAAGGAATTGATCCCATTTACAGTTGCACCAAAACCCATAAAATACCTAGAAATAAACCTAATTGAAGAGGTAAAAAAGCTATATGCTGAAAACTATAGAAAGGTTATGAAAGAAATGAAGACACCAAAAAATGGAAAAATATTCCATGCTTATGGATTGGAAGAACAAATATTGTTAAAATGTAGATACTACTCAAAGCAATCTATGTATTCAATGAATTCCTATTAAAATAACAGTAGAATTCTTCACAGAGCTAGAACAAATAATTCTAAAATTTATATGGAACCAGAAAAGACGTTGAATGGCCAAAGAAATCCTGAAAAAGAAAACCAAAGCTGGAGGCATCATAATTCCGGACTTCAAGCTGTATTACAAAGCTGTAACCATCAAGACAGTATGGTATTAACACAAAACAGACAGACCAGTGGAACAGAATAGGGAACCCAGAAATGGACCCACAAATGTAAGACCAACTAATCTTTGATAAATTGGGAAAGAATATCCAATGGAAATAACAGTCTCTTCAGGAAATGGTTCTGGGAAAACTGGACAGTGACATTTAGAGGAAAGAACCTGGACCGCTTTCTTAAAACATACACAAAAATAAACTCAAAATGGATGACAGACCCAAACATGAGACAAGAAGCCATTAAAATCCTAGAGAAAACAGGCAACAACCTCTTTGACCTCAGCCACATCAACTTCGTACTTGACGTGTCTTTAGAGGCAAGGGAAACAAAAGCAAAAATGAACTATTGGGGCCTCATCTAGATAAAAAGCTTCTACACAGTGAAGGATACAATTAGCAAAACTAAAAGGCAACCAACAGAATGGGAGAAGACATTTGCAAATGACATATCAGATAAAGGGTTAGTATCCAAAATCTAAAAATAAACTTACCAAGCTCAACATCCAAAAAACAAATACTCCACTGAAGAAATGGGTAACGACATGAATAGACACTTCTCTAAAGAAAACATCCAGATGACTAACAGACACATGAAAAAAATGCTCAACATCATTCATCTTTAGGGAAATACAAAGCAAAACCACTATGAGATACCACCTCACACCTGTCAGAGTGACTAAAATTAACAACTCAGGCAACAACAGATGTTGGTGAGGATGTGGAGAAAGGGAACCCTTTTACACTGCTAGTGGGAATGCAAACTGATGCAGCTACTCTGGAGAACAGTCAGGAGGTTCCTCAAGAAACTACAAATAGAACTACCCTATGACCCAACAATTGCATTACTAGGTATTTATCCAAGGGATACAGGTGTGCTGTTTCGAAGGGACACATGCACCCCAATGTTTATGGCAGCACTATCAACAATCGCCAAAGTATGGAAAGTGCCCAAATGTCCATCGACTGATGAATGGATAAAGAAGAAGTTGGTATGTATGCACAATGGAATATTACTCAGCAATCAAAAAGAATAAAATCTTGACAATTGCAACTACATGGATAGAACTAGAGTGTATTGTGCTAAGCGAAATAAGTCAGAGAAAGACAAATAGCATATGATGTCACTCATATGGAATTTAAGATATGAAACAGATTAACATAAGGGAAGAGAAGTAAAAATAATACAAAACAGAGAGAGAGGTCAACCATAAGAGTCTCTTAAATACAGAGAACAAATTGAGGGTTGCTGGATGGGTGTTAGGTGGGGGGGATGAGATAAATGGGCAAGGGGCATTAAGGAGGACATTTGTTGCAATGAGCACTGGGTGTTATATTTAAGTGATGAACCACTAAATTCTATTCCTAAAATCATTATTATACTATATGTTAACTAACTTGGATTTAAATGTTTAAGAAAAGAATTTTTAAAAAGAGCCGAATGAAAAATGAATATACCTGTACTATTCCATTTATTCATTCATTCATTCATTCATTCATAATTAACATACAATGTTATATCAGTTTCAGGTGTACAATATAATGATTCAACAATTCTACAGATTACTTAGTGCTCATCGTAAGTGTTCTCTTAATCCTCTTGACCTATTGACCCAACCACCTCCCCTTGGGCAACCACCAATTTATTCTATATATAAGAGTCTGGTATTTTGTTTCTCCTCTTTCTTTCTCTGTCTCTCTCTGTCTCTCTCTCTGTCTTTTTAATTAGGCTTCATGACCATCAATCACCCCAAAGCAGGGTGAACCCATGACCCTGAGATCAAGAGTCGGACGCTTAACCAACTGATTAACCCAGGTGCCCCTGTTTCTCTCTTTTTTTCCTTTGTTCATTTGTGTTTTTTTTTTCTTAAACTCCACTTGTGAGTGAAATCATATGGTATTTGTCTTTCTGACTGACTTATATCACTTAGCATTGTACCCTGCAGATCCATCCGTGTTGTTACAAATGGCAAGATATTCATTCTTTCTTATGACTAATATTCCATTATATATATATATATATATATATATATATATATATATATATATACCACATCTTAACCTAGGTTGCTACCATATCTTGGCTATTATAAATAATGCTGCAAGAAACATAGGACTGCATATATCTTTTCAAATTAGAGTTTTTATTTTCTTTGGGTACATTGTTTTCTAATCATATAATTATTTAAATGAGAACTATTCTATACTGATCAGAAATGGGTCAATGGTTACCAGTGGATATGTGGGGGTGTTGTTGAAGGCATTACAAATGCACAAGAGAACACTTTTCCTGATAATAGATGTGCTTATTATCTTGAATGTGATAGTCTTGCATGTGTAAAAACTTATCAAATTGCACATTTTGAACATGTACATTTTGTTCTATGTCAATTCTACCTGTCAATTATGTTAATACCTATGCAAATTCTGGCATTAAAGAAAGCACCACTAAAGGGAAAAAAATGTCAAGAACTTGTATCCTAATTAAAATAACAATTTATCAACATTGGTGACTGAAATAACAAAGAAAGAAGAAAATGTGTAAGGTGCTAAAGTTGTTGCCTGGTGTTTTGATGCTTATAATGAAATGTGAAAAGAGAAACTAAAAGGAGTATTAATCATAAAGGAGTTTAGACCTAATTAATGGTTTAGAAATGTTTTAGCATCTCCTGAAGGTCAACTATGTTTAAGTTATGTCTTCCAAGTAAAGAGAAAATCCAAGATCCTGCCAGGAAAATATGGTCTCAAGGTGAAGCTGAAGCTATGGTGCTAAAATTCTTTGTTAAAGTATGAGAAAGACAAAATGTTGTGCCTCAGAATATTAAGCTGGACAAAGGCACTTTAAAAAGTTTAAGGGTGTGCCTGGGAGAGTATCTTCATCACACAATAGGGCTTTTAAGAAATGTAAAGACTATTATACAAAACTCCCAAAAGAAGACCAGGGTGAAACGGGGCTTAATGAAAGAGATTTCGGGGATTGGTGTTTCTTCATAGAATATCAAAAATAATTTTGAAAGAATTATGTTTCCAGACATATCACCAAATTTACTAACAAGGACAGAAACACCACAAAAAAGGAAAAAAAAAAGGACTTTGAACCCTCAAAACCTACTTAGCTGGACCACTTTCTTATACCATACACAAAAATAAATTCAAAATGGATGAAAGACCTAAATTTGAAACAAAACACCAATAAAATCCTAGAGGAGAACACAAAAAGCAACCTCTTTGACCTTGGCCATAGCAACTTCTTACTAGATATGTCTCCTGAGACAAGGGAAACACAACAAAATATGTACTATTGGGACCTCATCAAGATAAAAAGCTTCTGCACAGTGAAGGAAACAATTAACAAAATGAAAAAGGCAAGTTATAGAATGTGAGAAGATATATGCAAATGACGTATCAGATAAAGAGTTAGTACCCCAAATCCATGAAGAATTTACCAAACTCAACACCTCCCCAAATAATCTAGTTTTAAAAAGGGGCATAAGACATGAATAGACTTTTTCCCAAAGAAGACATAGAGACGGCTAACAGACACATGCAAAAATGCTCAACATCATTCATCATCAGGGAAATACAAATCAAAACGACAATGAGATACCACCTCACACCTGTCAGAATGGCAAATATTAACAACACAAGAAACAACAGGTGTTGGTGAGGATGCAGAGAAAGGGGAACCCTCTTGCAATATTGTTGGGAATGCAAGCTAGTGTGGCCACTCTGGTGAACAGTATGGAGGTTCCTCAAGAAACTAAAAATAGAACTACCCTATGATCCAGCAATTGCACTACTAGGTATTTATCCAAAGGATACAAAAATACTGATCCAAAGGGGCACATGCACCACAATGTTTATAACTGTATTATCAATAGCCAAATTATAGAAAGACCCCAAATGTCTATCAGTTGATGAATGGATGAAGATATAATACACACACACACACACACACACACACACACACACACACACACACTGGACTATTACTCAGCCATCAAACAGAATGGAATATTACCATTTGCAATGATTCAGATGGAGTTAGAATTATGCTACAGGAAATAAGTCAGTAAGAGAAAGACAAACACCATATGATTTCACTCATATGGAAATTTAAGAAACAAAACAGATGAACATAGAAGGAAAAAAGAAGAAAACAAAACATAAATGACTATTAACTCTAGAGAACAAACTGCAGGTTCCTGGAGGGGAGGTGGGCAGGGATGAGCCAAATGGGTGATGGGTATTGAGGAGGTCATTTGTGATAAGCACTGGATGTTATATGTATAAGTGATGCATCATTAAATTCTATTCCTGAAACCAATATACACTATATGTTAACTAACTAGAATTTATTTTAACATAATTTATCCTCAAATTGGTTTCCATACAACATCCAGTGCTCATCCCAACAAGTGCCATCCTCGATGCCCATCACCCACTTTCACCTCTCCCCCAATCCCAATCAACCCTGTTTGTAACTTCCCCCCCCCCATGGTCTTAAGTTTCTCAAGATCCACATATGAGTGAAAACATATGGTATCTGTCTTTCTCTGACTGACTTATTTCACTTAGCATAATACCCTCCAGTTCCATCCACATTGCTGCAAATGGCCAGATTTCATTCTTTCTCGTTGCCAAGTAGTATTCCATTGTATATAAAAACCACATCTTCTTTCTTCATTGATCAGTTGATGGACATTTAGGCTCTTTCCATAATTTGGTTATCATTGAAAGTGCTGCTACAAACATTGGGGTATATGTGCCCCTATGCACCAGCACTCCTGTATCCCTGGGATAAATTCCTAGCAGACCTATTGCTGGATCATAGGGTAGTTCTGTTTTTAAATTTTTGAGGAAACTCCACACTGGTTTCCAGAGTGGCTGCACCAGTTAGCATTCCCATCAACAGTGCAAGAGGGTTCCCATTTCTCCGCATCCTCGCCAGCATCTATAGTCTCCTGATTTGTTCATTTTAGCCACTCTGACTGGCGTGAGGTGGTATCTCAGTGTGGCTTTGATTTGTATTTCCCTGATGATGAGTGATGTTGAGCATCTTTTCATGTGTCTGTTGGTCATCTGGATGTCTTCTTTGCAGAAGTGTCTATTCATGTCTTCTGCCCATTTCTTCACTGGGTTATTTTTTGGGGGGGTGTGGAGTTTGGTGAGTTCTTTATAGATTTTATCCCTTGCCATTGGAGATGTGTCAAGTAAGAAATTGCTGCGGCTGAGGTCAAAGAGGTTGTTGCCTGCTTTCTCCTCTAGGGTTTTGATGGTTTCCTGTCTCACATTCAGGTCTTTCATCCATTTTGAGTTTATTTTTGTGTATGGTGTAAGAAAGTGATCTAGTTTCATTCTTCTGCATGTTGCTGTCCAGTTCTCCCAACACCATTTGTTAAAGAGACGGTCTTTTTTCCATTGGATACTCTTTCCTGCTTTGTCAAAGATTAGTTGGCCATACATTTGTGGTTCCAGTTCTGGATTCTCTATTCTATTCCATTGGTCTATGTGTCTGTTTTTGTGCCAAAACCATACTGTCTTGATTACAGCTTTGTAACACAGGCTGAAGACTGGGATTGTGATGCCTTCTGTATGGTCTTCTTCTTAAATATTACTTTGATTATTCGGGGTCTTTTGTGGTTCCATACAAATTTTAGGATTGTTTGTTCTAGCTTTGAGAAGAATGCTGGTGCAATTTTGATTGGGATTGCATTGAATGTGTAGATTGCTTTGGGTAGTATAGACATTTTAACAATATTTATTCTTCCAATCCATGAGCATGGAATGTTTTTCCATTTCTTTGTGTCTTCTTCAATTTCCTTCATAAGCTTTCTATAGTTTTCAGCATACAGATCTTTTACATCTCTGGTTAGATTTATTCCTAGGTATTTTATGTTTCTTGGTACAATTGTGAATGGGATCAGTTTCTTTATTTCTCTTTCTGGTGCTTCATTTTTGGTGTATAAAAATGCAACCAATTTCTGTACATTGATTTTGTACCCTGAGACTTTGCTGAATTCATATATCAGTTCTAGCAGGGTTTTGGTGGGTTTCCATGTATAATATCGGGTTTTCTATGTATAATATCATGTCATCTGTGAAAAGTTAAAGTTTGATTTCTTCCTTGCCAATTTTGATGCCTTTGATTTCATTTGTTGTCTGATTGCTGATGCTAGGACTTCCAAAACTATGTTAAACAACAGCGGTGACAGTGGACATCCCTGTGGTGTTCCTGATCTCAGGGAGAAAGCTCTCAGTTTTTCCCCATTGAGGATGATATTAGCTGTGGGCTTTGCATAAATGGCTTTTATGATGTTTACGTATGTTCCTTCTATCCAGACTTTTTTGAGGGCTATTATTAAGAAAGGAGGCTGTATTTTGTCAAATGCTTTTTCTGCATCGATTGACAGGATCCTATAGTTCTTATCCTTTCTTTTTTAAATGTTATTGTATCACATTGATTGATTTGCAAATACTGATATCACATTGATTGATTTGCAAATACTGAACCAACTCTGCAGCCCAGGAATGAATCCCACTTGATCATGGTGAATAATTCTTTTTATATGCTGTTGAATTCAATTTGCTAGTATCTTGTTGAGAATTTTTGCATCCATATTCATAAGGGATATTGCCCTGTAATTCTCTTTTATTGCTGGGTCTCTGTCTGGTTTGGGAATCGAAGTAATGCTGGCTTCATAGAATGAGTCTGGAAGTTTTCCTTCCATTTCTATTTTTTGGAACAGCTTGAGAAGGGTAGGTATTATTTCTGCTTTAAACGTCTGGTAGAACTCCCCTGGGAAGCCATCTGGTCCTGGACTCTTATTTGTTGGGAGATTTTTGATAACTGATTCAATTTCTTCACTAGTTATGGGTCTGTTCAAATTTTGCATTTCTTCCCATTTGAGTTTTGGTAGTGTGTGGGTGTTTAGAAATGTGTCCATTTCTTCCAGGTTGTCCAATTTGTTGGCATATAATTTTTCATAGTATTCCATGATAATTGCTTGTATTTCTGAGGGATTGGTTGTAATAAATCCATTTTCATTCATGATTTTATCTATTTGCGTCCACTCTCTTTTCTTTCTGAGGAGCCTGGCTAGAGGTTTATCACTTTTGTTTAATTTTTCAAAAAAAAAATTCTTGGTGTCATTGATCTGTTCTACTTTTTTTTAATTCTATATTGTTTATTTCTGCTCTGATCTTTATTATTTCTCTTCTTCTGCTGGGTTTTGGGTATCTTTGCTGTTCTGCTTCTAGTTTCTTTACGTGTGCTGTTAGATTTTGTATTTGGGATTTTTCTTGTTTCTTGAGATAGGCCTGGATTGCAATGTATTTTCCTCTTAGGACTGCCTTTGCTGCATCCCAAAGAGTTTGGGTTGTTGTATTTTCCTTTTCATTTGTTTCCATATATTTTTAAATTTCTTCTCTAATTGCCTGGTTGACCCATTCGTTCTTTAGTAGGATGTTCTTTAACCTCCATGCTTTTGGAGGTTTTCCAAACTTTTTCCTGTGGTTGATTTCAAGTTTCATAACATTGTGGTCTGAAAGTGTACATGGTATGATCTCAATTCTTTTATATTTATTGAGGGCTGTTTTGTGACCCCAGTATGTGATCTGTCTTAGAGAATGCTCTGTGTGCACTCGAGAAGAAAGTATATTCTGCTGCTTTGGGATGTAGAGTTCTAAATATATCTGTCAAGTCCATCTGGTCCAATGTATCGTTCAGGGCCATTGTTTCTTTTTGATTTTCTGTCTAGATGATCTGTCCATTGTTGTAAGTGGAGTATTAAAGTCCCCTGAAATTACCACATTCTTATCAATAAGATTGCTTATGTTTGTGATTGTTTTATATATTTGGGTGCTCCCGAATTCGGCGCATAGACATTTATAACTGTTAGCTCTTCCTGATAGATAGACCCTATAATTATTATTTAATGTCCTTCTTCATGTCTTGTTACAGCCTTTAATTTAAAGTTTAGTTTGTCTGAAATAAGCATGGTTACTCCAGCTTTCTTTTGACTTCCAGTAGCATGATAGATAGTTCTCCATCCCCTCACTTTCAAACCGAAGGTGTCCTGTGGTCTGAAATGAGTCTCTTGTAGACAGAAAATAGATGGGTCTTGCATATCTGAGATAAATTCCACTTGGTCATAGTGAATGATCCTTTAATATGCTACTGGATTTGGTTTGCTAATATTTTGTTGAATACTTTTGCATCTATATTCATAAAGGATATTGATTTGTAAATTATAATTGTAATAATTCAGGATTTTATTTTGTTGGGGGGTTATATTAGTTACTCTATCTCTTTACTTGTTATGGGTCTATTGAAATTTTCTATTTCTTGAGTTAGTTTAGGTAGGTTGTGTATTTCAAGGAATTTGTCCATTTTTCTGTTTTCTAATTTATTGGTGTACAATTTGTCATACTATTTTCTTACAATAACTTTGTTAAAGTCAGTAATAATGTTACCACTTTCATTTCTCACTTAATTATTTATGTCTTCTCTTCTTTTTCTCAGTCTAGCTAACCATTTGGTGATTTTGCTTTTCTTTCAAAGAATAATTTTTTATTTCATTGATTTTCTTTATTGTTTGCTTAGTCTTTATTTTGTTTATCACCACTTTAATCTTTATTATTTCCTTTTTTGTTAGTTTTGGGGTAGTTCACTCTTACTTTTCTGGTTCTTTCAGGGTTGAAGTTAGGTTATTGATTTGAGATCTCTATTCTTTTTTGATGTAGACATTTACAACTATAAATTTCCCTGAGAACTGTGTTCTCTCATCCCATTATTTTGATATGTTGTGTTTTCATTTACACTCGTCTCTAGGTGTCTTCTAATTTCCCTTGGGATTCCTTCTTTGATCCACTGGTTGTTTAAGCATGTTGTTTAATTTTAATATATTTGTGAATATTCTAGTTCCTTCTGTTATTGGTTTCTAATTTTATCCTGTTGTGGTCAGTTAATATATTTTGTATAATATCCATCTTTTTATATAAAATGAGACTTGTTTTGTGGCTTAATATGTACTCTATCCTGCAGAATGTTCCATGTACATGTGAGAGAATGTTTATTCTCCTATTCTTGAGTAGAGTGTACTTCATATGTCTTTTAGGCTTATTTGGTCCATTGAGTTGTTCAAATCCTCGTTTTCTTTACTTATTTTCTGTTTGGTTACTCGATCCATGATAGAAAATAGAGTATTGAGGCCTCCCACTTCTTATTGAAGAACTGTCTGTGTCTCCCTTCAATTCTGTTCATTTTTGTTTCATGTATTTTGAGGATTGGTTATTAGGAGGGTAATTGTTTATAATTATTATCTCCTCCTCATACAGATGGCCAACAGACACATGAAAAGATGTTCAGCATCACTAATAATCAGGGAAATGCAAATCAAAACCACAATGAGATATTGCCTCATACCTACCAGAATGTCCAGAATCAAACAGACAAGAAATAATGTTGCAAGGACGAAGAAAAAAAAGAACCCCTAATGGAAATGTCAATTAGTACAGCCACTGTGGAAAACAGTATGGAATTTCCTTAAAAAGTTAATAATAGAAATACCATATGATCCAATAATACCACTACTGGGTATTTACCCAAATAAAATTAAAACACTAATTTGAAAAGATATATAGACACCCTCTGTTTATTGCAGCATTGTTTATAATAGCCAAGATATGGAAGTAATCCAAGTGGAAGATGTGGTAGACACACACACA
The DNA here is from genome assembly GCF_024362965.1 of Panthera pardus. Lineage (NCBI taxonomy): Eukaryota > Metazoa > Chordata > Mammalia > Carnivora > Felidae > Panthera > Panthera pardus. Next base: position 65,939,446 of record NW_026526843.1, read on the forward strand.
CACACACACACACACACACACACACACAAAGTTACAGCATAGGTAATATATTCAATGATATTTTAATAGTATTATATGAGGATAGATGGTAGCAAATTTTTTAAAGTTTTTATTTAAATTCCAGTTAGTTAACATACAGTGTAATATTAATTTCAAGTGTACAATTTAGTGATTCAAAACTTACATACTACACACAATGCTATTCACAGCCAACTGTACTCCTTAATCCTCATCACCTATTTAACCCATCCCCTCAACCACATCCCCTCTGGTAACCATCACTTTGTTCTCTCTAGTTAAGAGTCTGTTTCTTGGTTTCTCTCTCTTTTTTTATGCCCTTTGGTCATTTGTTTTATTTCTTAAATTCCACATATGAGTGAAATCATATGGTATTTTACTTTTTCTGATTGACTTATTTTGCTTAGCATAATACTCTCTAGCTCCATATAAGTCATTGCAAATGGTTAGATTTCATTCTTTTTTATGGCTGAGTAATACTCCATTGTGTATATATGTATATCACATCTTCTTTATCCATTCATTGGACATTTGGGCTCTTTCCATAATTTGGCTATTGCAGATAATGCTGGTATAAACATCAGGATGCATGCATCCCTTTGAATTAGTATTTTTGTATTCTTTGGGTAAAATTCTAGTAGTGCAATTGCTGGATTGTAGGGTAGTTCTAATTTTTAAACTTTCTGAGAAACCTCCATACTCTTTTCCACAGTGGCTGAGCCAGTTTGCATTCCCATCAACAGCACACAAGGGATCCCCTTTCTCCACATCCTCACCAACACCTATTATTTTCTGTGCTGTTGATTTTTAGCCATTCTGATAGGTGTGAGGTGATAGCTTCCTGTAGTTTTGATTTGTATTTCTGGGATGATGAGTGATGTTGAGCATCTTTTCATCTGTATGTCTTCTTTGGAAAAAATGTGTGTTCGTGTCTTCTACCCATTTTTAATTGGATTATTCATTTTAGAGGTGTTGAGTTTTAAATTCTTTACATATTTTGGATAATAACCCTTTAGCAGATATGTCATTTGCAAATACCTTCTCCCACTCTGTAGGTTGCCTTTTCGTTTTATTGTTTCCTTCGTTGTGCAGTATAGAAGCTTTTAATTTTAATGACGTTCCAATAGTTTATATTTCCTTTTGTTTCCCTTGACTCAGGTAACATATCTAGAAAGCAGTTGCTACAGCTGATGTCAAAGAGGTTACTGCCTGTGTTCTCCTCTAGGATTTTTATGTTTTCATGTCTCACATTTAAGTCTTTAATCCATTTTGAATCCTAAAATTTCTATGGAACCACAAAAGACCCCCAAAGAGTCAAAGCAACCTTGAAAAAGAAAAAACAAAGTTGGAGGCATTACAATTCCAGACTTCAAGTTATATTGCAAAGCTGTAGTAATCAAAACAGTATAGTACTGGCACAAAAATAGACACATAGATCAATGGAACAGAATAGGAAACCCAGAAATGAACCCACAACTATATGGTCAGTTAATTTTGTACAAAGCAGGAAAGAATATCCAATGGAAAAAAGACAGTCTCTTCAACAAATTGTGTTGGGAAAACTGGACAGCAACATGCAAAAGAATGAAACTAGATCACTTTCTTACACTTTTTTTGTTATTGGATTCCTTTGCTGTGTGAAAGCTTTTTATTATGGTGTCATCCCAATAGTTTATGTTTGCTTTTGTCTTTGGTCTGAGGAAATATATCCATAAATATATTGCTAAGGTTGATAGCCAAAAGTTTCCTGCCTATGTTTTCTTTTAAAATGTTTATACTCTTAGGTCTCATATTTAATTCTTTAATCCATTTGGGTTTATTTTTGCATTTGATAGAAGAGAGTGAACCAATTTTATTCTTTTATGGAAAAACTGTCTTTTCCTCATTGTATAATTTCATCTCCTTTGTCACAAAGATGTGGGTTTGACTATATAGATGTGGGTTTATTTCTGGGCTCTATATTCTGTTCTGTTGACCTATGTGTCTACTTTTGTGTCCGTACCATACTGTTTTGATTATTACAGATTTGTAGTATATCATGAAATCTAGGATTATGATACCTCCAGCTTTATTCTTCTTTCTTAAGATTGTTTTCACTATTCAAAGTCTTTTGTGGTTTCATACAAATTTTAGAATTCTCTGTTCTAGTTCTGCAAAGGAAAAAAATGGTACTGGTATTTTGAAAGGGATTGCATTGAATTTGTAGATTGCTTTACATCATATGAATATTTTAACAATATTAATTATTCTAAACTATGAGCATGGTGTATGTTTACATTTGTGTCATCCCCAATTTCTCTCACCTCCTTGGTTAAATTTATTCTTAGATATTTTATTCTGTTTGGTACAATTGGACCATTTTCTTATTTCTCTTTATTTTATTGAGGTATAATTGATACTCGGTGCTATATAGTTTCAGGTGTATGACACAATGATTCAACACTTCTATACATTTCTCAGTGCTCATCAAGTTAAGTGTACTCTTAGTCCCATTTGCCTATTTCACCCATCTCCCCACCGACCCCCACTCTGGCAACCACCAGTGTGTTCTCCCTATTTAAGAGTCTGTCTTTTTCTTTGTCTCTTTTTTTTTTCATTGTTTGTTCATGTTTTTTTTTAATTCCACGAATGAATTCATATGTTATTTCACTTATTTCACTTAGCATTATACTCTATGCCCATTCATGTTATTGTAAGTGGGTAGATTTTATTCTTTTTCATGGCTGAGTGATATTCCATTGTGTGTGTGTGTATGTATATGTGTACATACACACACACACACACACACACATATATATATATATACACATATATATACCATTTTTTAATCTGCTCATCTATTGATGGTCACTTGGATTGCTTCCATATTTTAGCTGTGGTAAATAACAATGCAGTAAACATTGGAGTGCATATATTGTTTTGATTAATGATTTTATTGGGGGGGGTAAATATCCAGTGGGGAAATTACTGGATAATATTGTAATTTTATTTTTAATTTTTAGATTAATTTCCATACTGTTTTCCACAATGGATGCACAAGTTTGCATTCTCACCAATGTGCACGAGGATTCCTTTTTCTCCATATCCTCGCCAGACTTGTTTTTCTTGTCTTTTCAATACTAGCCATGCGACTGGTGTGAGGTGATTTCTCACTCTGGTTTTGATTTATATTTCCCTGATCAGTGTTGTTGAGCATCTTTTCATGTCTCTGTTCGTTATCTCTATGTCATCTTTGGGAAAATGTTTATGTCCTCTGACCATTTTAATGGCATTATTCAAGTCAATTTTTTTTTAGTGCCATGATGCTCTTTTGTTTGTTTTTAAATTCCAGTGTAGTTAACATGCACTGTGACATTAGTTTTGGGTGTACAATATAGTGATTCAACAGTTTCATATATTACTCAATGCTCATCAAGAAAAATATACTCTTAATCCCTTCACCTATTTCATCCATCCCCTTACCCCCTTCTGCTCTGGTAACCATCTGTTGTCTATAGCTAAGATGGGACTATTTGTTTTTTGATTCTAAGTTGTATAAGCTTTTTATATATTTTGCATATTAACCCATTATCAAATATGTAATTTACAAATACCTTCTCCTATCAGTAGGTTGCCTTTTTGCTTTCTTGATGGTTTTCTTCACTGTGCAAAAGCTTTTTACTTTGGTGTAGTCCCAATACTTTAATTCTGTTGTTTCCTTTATATCTATAAAACATATCTAGAAAAATGTTTCTATAGCAGATGTCAAAAAATTACTGCCTATATTTTCTTGGAATTTCATGGTTTCAGGTCTCACATTTAGGTATTTTTTTAAGTTTATTTACTTATTTTTGAGAGATGGAGAGAGACAGAAAGAGAGGAAGAGACAGAGAGGGAAAGAGAGAATCTCAAATAGGCTTCACACTGTCAGTGCAGAGCCCAGTGCAGAGCTCAAACTCATGAACCATGAGATCATGTGAGCCAAAATCAAGAATTGGACGCTTAACCAACTGAGCCACCCAGCCACCCCTCACATTTAGATATTTAATTCATTTTGAGTTTATTTTTATGTACGGTGTAATAAAATGATCCAGTTTCATTCTTTTGCATGTAGCTATCCAGTTTTCCCAACACTATTTCTGGAAGAGACTGTCTTTTTTCCCTTTATATATTCTTGCCTTCTTTGTTAGATTTTAATTGACCATACAAGCATCGGTTTATTTCTGAACTCTGTATTCTGTTCCATTGATCTATGTGTCTAATTTTCTTCCAGTACCATACTGTTTTGATTACTACAGCTTTGCGGCATATCTTGAAATCTGGAACTGTGATACTTTCAGTTTTGTTCTTTTTCAATATTTCTTTGACTATTTGGGGACTTATGTGGTCCCAAACAAATTTTAGGATTATTTATTCTACTTCTTTGAATAATGCTGTTGTTATTTTGACAGGGATTTGATAAATGTGTAGATTGTTTTGAATAGTGTGGACATTTAAAAAATAGTTTCCCCCAACCCATAAACATTAAACATCCCTCTATTTCTTTGTGTCATCTTCAATTTCTTTAATCAAAGTTTTATAGCGTTCAGAGTTCCTGTCTTTCACCTCCTTGTTGTTAAGTTTATTCCTGGGTATTTTATTCTCTTTGGTGCAGTTGTAAATGGGATTGCTTTATTAATTTATTTTCTGCTACTTCATTATTAGGTTACAGAAATGCAACAGATTTCTGTACTTTGATTTTGTATCCTGCAATTTTACTGAATTCGTATTTAGAACTGTATCAGTTCTAGCAATTTTTGATGGAGCCTTTTAGGATTTCTACAGAGTATCATGTCATCTGCAAACAGTGGAAGTTTTACTTCTTCCTTACTGATTTGGATACCTTTTATTTCTTTTGGTTGTCTAATTGCTATGGTTAAGACTTCCAGTATTATGTTGAATAAAAGTGGTGAGAGAGGACATCCTTGTCTTGTTCCTGACCTTAGGGGAAAGCTCTGTTTTTCACCATTAAGTATGATGTCAGCTGTGGGTTTTTCATTTATGGCCTTTATTACTTTGAGATATGTTCCCTCTAAACCTACATTGTTGAGAGTGTTTATCATGAATGGATATTGTACTTTATCAAATGCTTTTTCTTCATCTATTGAAATGGTCATATGGTTTGTAGCCTTTCTCTTGTGAATGTGATGTATCACTTTAATTGGTTTGCAGATGTTGAATTACCCTTGCATTCTGGAAATAAATCACACTTGATTATGGTGAATGATTTTTTTAATGTGTTGTTGGATTTTGTTTGTTAATATTTTGTTGAGAATTTGGTTCATCAGAAATATTGGAGTGTAGTTTTCTTTCTTAGTGGTATCTTTATCAGGGTTTGGTATCAGGGCAATGCTGGACCCATAGAATGAATTTGGGAGCTTTCCTTCCTCTTGTATTTTTTTGGAATAGTGTGACAACAACGGGTATTAATTCTTTTAAATGTTTGGTCCTGAAATTTTGTTTATTGGGAGTTTTTCTTTACTGATCCAACTTCATTGCTAGTAATTGGTCTGTTCAGATTTTGTATTTCTCCTTTATTCAGTTTTGTAAAGTTATATGTTTCTACAAATTCCTCCATTCCTTCTAAGTTGTCCAATTTGTTCGTATATAATTTTGTATAATATTCACTTATAATCTTTTTATTTCTATCATGTCAGTTGTTATTTCTCTTTTATTTGAGTGTACTCTCTCTCTTTTTCTATCTCCTTTGTTGTTGTTGTTGTTGTTGTTGCTTTGTTGTTGTTGAGTTTGGCTGAAGGTTTATCGAATTTGTTGATCTTTTCAAAGGACCAGCTCCTGGTTTCATTGATCTATTCTACTGAATAGATAGAATTTTTGTCATTTTTTTTTGCCTCTATTTCATTTATTTCTCCTCTAGTCTTTCTTATTTCCTTCCTTCTACTGGCTTTGGGTTTTGTTCATTCTTCTTTTTCTAGCTCCTTGAAGTGTAATGTTAGGTTGTTTATTTGATATTTTTCTTGCTTCCTGAGGTAGACCTGTATTGCTGTAATCTCTCTTAGAACAGCCTTTGCTGCATTGCAAAGATTTTGGACTGCTGTGTTTCATTTTCATTTGTTCCCATGTGTTTACAAACTTCTTTAATTTCTTGGTTGACTAATTAATTGTTTAGTAGCATGTTATTTAACCTCTATGTACTTGTGTCCTTTCCAGATTTTTTTCTTGGTATTGACTTCTAGTTTCATACCATTGTGTTTGGGAAAGATACAGGATATGATTTCAAATTAAAAAAAAATTGAGGCTTCTTTTGTGTCCTAACATGATCTATTCTACAGCATATCCCATGTGTACATGAAAAGAATGTATTCCATTGTTTTTTGCTGGAGTGTTCTGAATATATATGTTAGATCCATCTGTTCCAATGTGTCATTCAAAGTCACTGTTTTCTTGTTGATTTTCTGTCTGGATGATCTATCCATTTATATAAATGGAGTATTAAAGCCCTTTACTATCATTATATTACTATTGATGTTTTCCTTTATGTCTGTTAATGGTTGCTTTATATATTTTGTTGTTCCATATTGGGTGCATAAATACAATTGTTTCATTTTCTTTTTGGATTGTCCCCTTTATCATTATGTGGTGTCCTTCTTTGTCTCTTGTTGCAGTCTTTGTTTTAAAGCTTATCTGTCTGATATAAGTATTGTCACCCTACCTTCTTTTCACTTCCATTTGCATGATAAATATTTTTCCATTCCTTTACTTTCAGAATGTGTCTTTATGTCTGAAGTGAGTTTCTTGTAGGCAGCATAAATATGGGTCTGCATTTTATCCATTCAGTGATGCTGTGTCTTTTGATTAGGGCTTTTTGTTCAGCTACATTCAAAGTAACTATTGATAAGTATGTACTTATTGCCATTTTGTTACATTTTTAATGGATGTTTTTGTAGCTCTTCTCTGTTCCTTTTTTCTCTATATCTCTTCCCTTGTGGTTTGAATGCGTTTTTTTTTTAGTGATATGCTTGGATCTCTTTCTGTTTATTTTTTGCATATGTATTACAGGTTTTTGATCTATGGTTATCATTAGATTTATTTTTAATATCCTATGCATACAGCAGTCTATATTAAATTGATGGTTGCTAAATTTTAAACCCATTCTGAAAGCATTTAATTTTTATTTCCCCCTTCCCCCACTTTTTAGGTATATGGTGGAAAATCTAGTAATGCAATTACTGGATCATATGGTAATACGGTTTTTAACTTATTGAGAAGACTCCATACTGCTATCTATAGTGGCACACAAGTTTGCATTCCCATCATAGTGGGATTCATTTTGAGTTTAATTTTGTGTATGCTATAAGAAAGTAGTCCAGTTTCATTCTTTTGTGTGTTGCTGTCCAGTTTTCCCAGCACCTTTTGTTGAAAAGGCTGTCATTTTCCCATTGCATATTTTTGACTCCTTTGTTGAAGATGAATTAACCATATAATCACTGGTCTACTCCTGGTATTTCTATTCTATTCCATTGATCTATCAATCTATTTTGTGCCAGTACCGTATTCTTTTGATTATTACAGCTTTGTTATATAAGTTGAAATCTAAAATTATTATACCTCCAGTTGTGTTTTTCTTTTTCAAGATTGCTCTGGCTATTTGGGGTACTTGTGATTCCATACAAATTTTAGGATTGTTTTTTCTAGTTCTGTGAAAAATGCTGTTTGTATTTTGATGGGGATTTCATTAAGTGTGTAGATTGCTTTGGATAGTATAGACATTTTAACAATATTTATTCTTCCAATCCATGAGCATGAATGTCTTTCCATTTGTTGGTGTCATCTTCAATATATTTTATCAATATTTTATAGTTTTCAGAGTTCAGGTCTTTAACCTCCATGGTTAAGCTTATTCCTAGGTATATTATTCTTTTTCGTGCAATTGCAAAAGGGATAGTTTCTTAATTCTCTTTCTGTTGATTCATTATTAGTGTATAGAAATACAGTGATTTTCTGTATATTGATTTTGTACCTTGTGGCTTTACTGAATTTATTTATTAATTCTAATAGTTTTTAGGTGGAGCCTTTAGGATTTTTATGAATATAGTATTATATCATTTGCAAATAATGACAATTTTACTTCTTTCTTAACAATTTAGATATCTTTTATTTCTTTTTCTTGCCTGTTTGGTGTGGCTAAGACTTCCAGCACGATGTTAAGTAGAAGTGCCAAGAGTGATGTTCTTTGTCTTGTTCCTGACCTTAGAATGTTCTCAGTTTTCACCATTTATTTTTATGCTAGCTGTGGGTTTTTCATATATGGCCTTTATTATGTCAAGGTATGTTTCCTCTAAATCTACTTTATTGTGGGTTTTTATCATGAATGGATGTTGTATTTGTCAAAAGACTTTTCTGCATTTATTGAAATGATCATATGTTTTTTATCCTCTCCTTTATTGATATGATGTATCACATTGATTGATTTGTGAATATTGAACCACACACACATCCTGAAAATAAATCCCTCTTGATTATGGTGAGTAATGTTTTTAATGTATTGTTGGATTCAGTTTCCTAATATTATGTTGATTTGTGCATGTGTGTTCATCAATGATATTGGCCTGGAGTTCTCTTTTATTGTCGTGTCTTTATTTGGTTTTCGTATCAGGGTAATGCTGGCCTGATAGAATGAATTTGCAGGTTTTCCTTTTTCTAATTTTTGGAAAAGTCTGAAAAGAATACATATTAACTCTTCTTTATTTATTTTTTTGGTATTAACTCTTCCTTAAATGTTTTTTAGAATTCACCTGTGAAGCTGTTTGATCTTGGACTTTCTTTGTTGGGAGTTTTTCTTTTTTTTTTTTTTTATTTCTAATTCAATTTCATTGCTGGTAATCTGTCCCTTAAAATTTTCTCTTTCTTCCTGCTTCAGTTTTGGTATGTTGTATGTTTCTAGTAAATTATCTATTTCTTCTAGGTTGTCTAATTTTTTGGCATATACTTTTTCATAATATTCTCTTAAAATCTTTTGTTTTTATGTGTTGTCAGTTGTTATTTCTCCTCATAATTTCTGATTTTGTTTATTCGAGTCCTCTCTCATTTTTTTTATGAATCTTTCTAGATGTTTATCAGTTTTGTTTGTCTTTTCAAAGAACCAGCTTCTGGTTTCATTGATCTCTTATTTTAATTTTTTTAGTTTCTATATCATTTATTTCTACTCTAATCTTTATTATTTCCTTCCTTCTGCTGGTTGGGGTTTTGTTTATTTTTCTATCTCCTTTAGGTGTAATATTATGATGTTTATTTGAGATTTTTCATGGTTCTTGAGGCAGGTCTGTATTTCTGTAAATTTCCTTCTTTGAACAGCTTTTGCTGCATCCCAAAGATTTTGGACATTTTTGTTTTCATTTTCATTTGTCTCCTTGTTTTTCTTTTTCTTCTTCTTTGATTTTCTGGTTGAAACATTCATTGTTTAGTGATATTCTGAATTTGTTGAGACTTGTTTTGTGGGATAATATATGATATATTCTGGACAATGTTCTGTGTGCACTTGTAAAAAAAATGTGCATTCTGCTGATTTAGGATGGAATGTTCTGAATATATTGGTTACGTCCATCTGGTCCAGTGTGTCATTCAAAGCCACTGTTTCCTTGCTGATTTTCTGTTTAGATGATCTGTCCACCGATGTAAGTTGGATGTTAAAGTCCCCAACTATTATTATATTACTGTTAGTTAGTTCCTTTATGTTTGTTATTAACTGTTTTATGTATTTGGGTGCTTTCATGTTGTGTGCATAAATATTTACAATTGTTATATCTTCTTGGATTGTTTCCTTTATTATTATTAGTTTCCTTCTTTGTCTCTGGATACAAAATCTTAATTTAAAATATGATTTAAAACTCTTGTTTAAAATTTTTTTATGTTTTATTTATTTGTGAGAGCAAGAGAGACAGAGCATGAGTGGGGGAAGGGAAGAGAGAGAAGGGGAAACACAGAATCCGAAACAGGTTCCAGGTTCTGAGCCATCAGCACAGAGCCTGACGTAAGGCCCCAACCCACAGACTGCAAGATCATGACCCTAACCAAAATCAGATGCTTAACTGACTGAGCCACCCAGGTGCCCCTAAAACTCTTGTTTTAAAATATAGTTTGCTGTAAAGTATATTTTGTTTGATATAAATATTGGTATCTGGCTTTCTTTTCACATCCATTTGCATTATAAATGTTTCTGCATCCCCTCACTTTCAATCTACATGTGTCTTTAAGTCAGAAATTAATCTCTTTAGACAGTACATAGTTTTTTTTTTTATCCAATCAGTCAACCTATGTCTTTTATTGAAACATTTAGTCCTTTTACATTCTAAGTAATTATTGATAGGTGTGTATTTATTGCTATTTGATTTGGTTTTGGTTGGTTTTGTAGTTCTTCTCTGTTCTTTCTTCCTTTGCTCTCTTCTTTCATCATAGGTTGGCTTTGTTTAGTGATATACTTGTAGTCCTTTCTCTTTATTTTTTATATCTCTATAACTGGTTTTGACTTATGGTCATCATTACTATGGTTTGTATATAACAACTTCAGCATATAGCAGTCTATATTAAGTTGATGGTCACTTAAGTTTGAACCCATTCTTTACTCTTCTCCTCCCCATGTTTTAAGTATATGGTGTCATATTTCACATCCTTTGATTTTGCTAGTTTCTTGATTTATTGTTACAGATATACTTAATTTTACTGCTTTTGTGCTTCCTACTTTTCTTTTACTTATGGTTTTTCTTTTCCACTCTAAGATTACCCTTTACCATTTCTTGTATGGTTTTTTTAGTAGTCATGAACTCCTTTAGCTTTTGTTTATCTGAGAAACTCTGTCTCTCCTTCTATTCTGAATGATAGCCTTGCTGGATAAAGTATTTTTGGCTGCAGATTTTTTCTTTTTAGCACTTTGACTAATATCTCATGCTACTGTCTTCTGGCCTGCAAAGTTTCTGCTGAAAAATTCCCTGAGAGCCTTATGTGATTTCCCTTATACATAACTGTTTTCTTTTCTATTGCTACTTTTAAATTTCTCTCTTTATCAGTACTTTTTAAATTTTAAATATTATGTGTCTCATTGTTGACCTCCTTGGGTTGATTTTGTTCGGGATTCTCTGTGCCTCCTAGATCTGGTGTTGTTTCCTATATCAGATTAAGGATGTTGTAGCTATTATTTCTTCAAATAACTTTTCTGCCCCTCTTTCTCTTTCTTCTCCCTCTGGCATTCTTATGATACAAAAAATTATTATGCATGATGATGTTCTTGAGTTCCCTTAACCTATTCTCATTTTTTTATTGTTCTTTTTGCTTTTTCAGCTTGGTTTCCATTACTTTGTCTCCCAGGATACTGATGCATTATTCTGCTTTCTCTAGTCACATATTTATTTTCTCTAGTGTATTTTTAAGTTCAGTTATTGAGTTTTTCATCTATGATTGGTTATTTTTTAATATTGTCTATCTCTTTATTGAAGTTTTCACTGAGATTTTCCACTATTTTCTCAAGTTCATTGAGCATTTTTGTGGCTATTTATTTTGAATTCTTTATAAGGCATACTGCTTATCTTCATTTCATTTAACTCCTTGCTGTGATTTTGTCCTATTCTTCATTTGGGACATATACATTGGTCTCATTTTGTATAACCCTCTTTATTTGTATATATTAGGAAAGTGAGCTACATCTCGTGATCCTGTAATTAGTGGCCTTATGAAGAAGAGGTCCTGTAGTGCAATGTCCCATGTTCACCAGAACTAGGCCTTCAGGTGTGTGTATTGTGTGTTTTGTGCACCCTATTGTTGTGATTGAACCCGTATGGCTTCAGTACAGTCAGTTGCCATAACCCCTTTGGCCTATTTTGGGGAGGTTTTGATACCTGTGCTGTTAAGAGTCTAGTCTGACATTACCTTGGTCTTTTTTTTCTCCAAATCTTACAGTGCTTTAACTTAAAAAAAAGTACATGTATGAACATTTCCAACATATGTAAAGGAGATTTGTAATATCTTAAGGAAATACTATGTCTACATACAGGCTAATTAATTTGAAATCTCAAAAAGATAATGATTTTCCTAAATATAAAAGACAAAATTGACTGAAGAAAGAGAAACTATGAATAAATCGAAAACTATAAAAAATGTTGAAAAATTCAAAAATTACATCCAAATAAGGATATGGAATAAAATAATATTGATATCTTTCTAGCCTTTAAAAAACAGATAATTGCACCTTATATGATCTGTGCATGCATTTTAAAGTTCCATTGGGTTGCCAGGTCATCTAAAACCTAATTCAGATAATAGAAATTTATCATATTAATATATGAAGAAGTTAAAAAAAATTGAGAGAGCTGAAAAGTCAAACTTCACAAAAGAATAAAAACTGATAATCAGCATAAAATTCAGCTCTATTGGTCAATTCACCTTCACCTATCCATGGCAGATGTTGATTATTAACCAATCTAGAACCTCTTATTTATACCAACCACTTATGTTTATTTTAATCTTTTTTTTAATGGTTTCAGGAGTAGGATTTAGTGATTCATCACTTACATATAATACCAAGTGCTTATCTCAACTTGTACTCTCCTTAGTGCCCATCACTCATTTAGCCCATCCCCCACCCAACACCCCTCCAGCAACCCTCAGTTTCCTCTCTGTATTTAAACATCTCTTATGGTTTTCCTCCCTGTTTTTACCTTATTTTTCCTTCCCTTCCCTGTGTTCATTTGTTTCCTTAATTCCACATATGAGTGAAATCATATATTTATCTTTCTCTGATTAACTAATTTCATTTAGCATAATACACTCTAGTTCCATCCATGTTGTTGCAAATGGCAAGACTTCATTATTTTTGATCCCCGAGTAATATTTCATTGTGTATATATACCATATCTTCTTTATTTGTCAGTCAATGGACATTTGGGCTCTTTCCATAATTTCGCTACTGTTGATAGCACTGCTATAAACATTGCAGGGCATGTGCCCCTTGGAATCAGCATTTTTATATCCTTTGGATAAATACCTAGTTGTGCAATTGCTGGGTCATAGGGTAACTCTATTTTTAATTTTTTGAGGAACTTCCACACTGTTTTCCAGAGTGGCTGCACCAGTTTGCATTCCCACCAACAGTGTAAAATTGATCCCCTCTCTCTGCATTCTCACCAATATCTCATGTTTAGTGAGTTGTTAATTTTAGCAGGTTTTGACAGGTGTGAGGTGGTATCTCATTGTTGTTTTGATTTGTATTTCCCGGATGATGAGTGATGGTGAGCATTTTTTCATGTGTCTGTTAGCCATCTGGATGTCTTCTTTGGAGAAGGGTCTATTCATGTCTTTTGCCCATTTTTTTTACTGGGTTATTCATTTTTTGGGTGTTGAGTTTGATAAGTTCTTTATAGCTTTTGGATACTAAGCCTTTATCTGATATGTCATTTGCAAATATCTTCTCCCATTCTGTCTGTTGCTTTTTAGTTTTGTTGATTGTTTCCTTCGCTGTGCAGAAGCTTTTTATCTTGATGAGGTCCCAATAGTTCATTTTTGCTTTTGTTTCCCTTACCTCTGGAGACATGTCTAGTAAGAAGTTACTGCAGCCTATGTTAAAGAGGTTGTATGCCTGTTTTCTCCTCTAGGATTTTTATGGTTTCCTGTCCTACATTTAGGTCTTTTATCCATTTCGAGTTTATTTTTGTGTATGGTGTAAGAAAGTAGTCAAGGTTCATTCTTTTGCATATCGTTGTCTAGTTTTCCAAACATCATTTGCTGAAGAGACTGTTTTGTTTTGTTTTGTTTTTTTCCTGTTGGATACTCTTCCCTGCTTTGTCAAAGATTAGTTAGCCATACATTTTTGGGTCCATTTCTGGGTTCTCTATTCTGTTCCATGATCTATGTGTCTGTTGTTGTGCCAGTACTATACTGTCTTGATGATTACAGATTTGTGATATAGCTTGAAGTCTAGAATTGTGATCCCTCCAGCTTTGGTTTTATTTTCCAACAGGATCTTTTCTGGTTCCATACAAATTTTAGGATTGTTTGTTCTAACTCTGTGAAGAATTCTTGTGCTATTTGATAGCAATTGCATTGAATGTGTACATTGCTTTGGGTCGTATCAACATTTTAACAATATTTGTTCTTCCACTCCATAAACATTTAATGTTTTTCCATTTCTTTGTGCCTTTCTTCAAATTCTTTCATAAACTTTCTCTAGTTTTCAGTGTGTAGATCTTTTACTTCTTTTGTTAGGCTTATTCCTAGGTATTTTATGGTTTTTGGTGCAACTGTAAATGGGATCGATTCCTTAATTGTTGGGTCATAGGGTAGCTCTATTTTTTCTGCTGCTTCATTATAGGTGTATAGAAATGTAACCAATTTCTGTACGTTGGTTTTATATCTTGTGACTTGGCTGAATTCATGAATCAGTTCTAGCAGTTTTGTGTGTGTGTGTGTGTGTGTGTGTGTGTGTGTATGTGTGTGTGTGTAATCTTTCAGGTTTTCCACATAAAGTATCCTGTCATCTGCAAATAGTGAATGTTTGACTTTTTTCTTGAGGATTTCGATGTCTTTTATTTATGTTTGTTGTCTGATTGCTGGGGCTAAGACTTCCAACATATGTTGAATAACATTGGTGAGAGTGGACATCCCTGTCATATACCTGACCTTAGGGAGAAAACTCTGTTTTTCCCCATTGAGGATGATATTAGCTGTGGGTCTTTCCTATATAACCTTTATGATCTTCAGGTATGTTCCTTCTGTCCCTACTTACTTAAGGCTTTTTATCAAGAAAGGATGCTGTATTTTGTCAAATGCTTTTTCTGTATCTATTGAGAGGATCATGTGGTTCTTATCCTTTCTTTTGTTAATGTGATGTATAACGATGATTGGTTTGTAGATATTGAACCAGCCCTATAGCCCAGGAATAAATCCCACTTGATCATGGTTAATAATTCTTTTAATGTATTGTCGGATTCAGTTTACTAGTATCTTGTTGAGAATTTTTGCATCCATGTGCATCAGGGAAATTGGTCTGTACTTCTCCTTTTTAGTGAGGTCGTTGTCTGGTTGTGGAATCAATGTAATGCTGGCCTCATAGAATGAGTTTGAAAGTTTTCCTTTCCTTTCTATATTTTGGAATATCTTCAAAAGAACAGGTATTAACTCTTCTTTAAATGTTTGGTAGAATTCCCCCTGGAAAACCATCTGGCCCTGGAGTCTTGATTCTTGGGAGATTTCTGATTACTGATTCAGTTTCCTTTCTGGTTATGAGTCTGTTCAAATCTATTTCTCCCTGTTTCAGTTTTGGTAGTTTATATGTTCTAGGAATTTTTTCATTTCTTCCAGATTGCCCAATTGGTTGGCATATAATTGCTCATAATATTCTCTTATTATTGTTTGTATTTCTGTGGTGTTTGTTGTGACTCTCCTCTTTAATTCCTGATTTTATTTATGTGGGTCTTTTCCTTTTCCTTTTTCATAAATCTGACCAGGGGGTTAACAATTTTGTTTTCTTTCAAAGAACCAGCTCCTGTTTCTGTTGATATCTTCTACTGTGTTTTTTTTTTTTTTTTAATTTTGATATCACTGATTTCTGCTCTAATCTTATTTCCCTTCTTCTGCTGGCTTGGGCTTTATTTGCTGTTCTTTTTCCAGCTCCTTTAGGTGTAAGGTTAGGTTGTGTATTTGAGACCCTTGTACCTTCTTTAGGAAGGCATGGATTGCTATATACTTCCCTCTTATGACCACCTTTGCTGCATCCCAGAGATTGGAGCTGTCGTGTTTTCATTTTCATTGGCTTCCATGTACTTTTTAATTTGCTCTTTAATTTCTTGATTAAACCATTCATTCTCTAATAGGATGGTTTTTTTTTAGTTTTTTAATGTTTTGTTTATTTTTGAGAGAGAGAACACAAGCAGAGCAGGAACAGAGAGATGGGGGACAGAAGATACAAAGAATGCTGTGCACTGAGAGCGTGGGGCTTGAAGTCACGTACTGCAAGATCATGACCTGAGCTGAAGTCAGACACTCAACTGACTGATCCACCCAGGTGTCCCAGTAGGATGTCCTTTAATCTCCAAGTACTTGTGGTCTTTCCAAAAATTTTCTTGCAGTAGATTTCAAGTTTCATAGCATTGTGGTCCAAAAATATGCATGGTATGATCTTGACTATTTTGTACTTGTTGAAAACTGGTTTGTGACCCAGTATATGATCTATTCTGGAGAATGTTCCATGTGCACTTGAGTAAAATGTGTACTCTGCTGCTTTGGGATGATATGTTCTGTATATATCTGTTAAGTCATTCTGGTCCAGTGTGTCATTCAAAGCCATTGTTTCCTTGCTGGTTTTCAGCTTAGATGATCTGTCCATTGCTACACATGGGGGTATTAAAGTCCTACTATTTTGGTGTCATTATCAATGAGTTTCTTTATATTTGTGATTAATTGATTTATATATTCAGGTTTTCCATGATGGGGGCATTTACCATTTACCATTTTATTTATATTTACCATTGTTAGATCTTCTTGGTGGATAGACCTCTTAATTATGATATAGTGCCCTCTTTCATCTCTTGTTACAGTTTACACTTAAAATCTAGTTTGATATAAGTATGGCTACTCTGGCTTTCTTTTGATATCCATTAGAGTGATAAGTGGTTATCCATCCCCTCACTTTCAATCTGCAGGTATCTTTAGGTCTAAAATGAGTCTCTTGAGGGTAGCATAGAGATGGGTCTTGGGTTTTTTTATCCATTCTAATACCTTATGTCTTTTGATTACATTTAGAGTGATTATTTAAAGATATAAATTTAGTGCCATTCTGTTGCCTCTAGGGTTGGTGTTTCTGGTGATGTTCTCTGGTCCTTTCTAGTCTTTGTTGCTTTTGCTCTTTTTTGTTTTGTTTTGTTTTTACTCCAAAGATTCCCCCTTAAAATTTCTTGCAGGGCTGGTTAAGTGGTCACGAACTCCTTTAGTTTTTGTTTATCTGGGAAACTCTTTATCTTCCTTCTCTTTTGAATGAGAGCTTTACTGGATAAAGAATTCTTGGCTGCATATTTTTCTGATTCAGCACATTGAATATATCCTGCCACTCCCTTCTGGCCTGCCAAGTTTCTTTGGACAGATCTGCTGCTAAAGTGATGTTTTCCCTTGTACATTAAGGACATTTTTTCTCCTGCTGCTTTAATAATTCTTTCCTTCTCTGTGTATTTTGTGAATTTGACTAAGAAATGCCTTCGTGATGGTTGGTTTTTATTGAATCTGATGGGAGTTCTTTGTACTTTTTGGATTTTGATGTCTATGTCCTTCCCCAGATTAAGGAAGTTTTCAGCTATAATTTGCTCACATAAACCTTCTTCCCCTTTTTCTCTTTCTTCATCTTCTGGGACTCTTATGATCCAAATGTTATTCCTTTTTAATAAGTTACTGAGTTCTCTAAGTCTTGCATCATTATCTTTTGCCTTTGTTTCCCTCTTTTTTTCTGTTTCCTTCTTCTCCATAATTTTATCTTCTATATCACTGACTCAGTGCTCTACTTTGTCCATCCTTGCCCTCATGGCATTCATTCGAGACTGCATCTCAGTTAACAGCATTTTTAATTTTTGCCTGACTAGATTTTACTTCTCTTATCTCTGCAGAAAGGGATTCTTTGGTGTCTTCTATGTTTTTTTTTACCCCAGCTAGTATTATCATTGTGGTTTTAAATTATATTTCAGACATCTTATTTATATTTGTGTTGATTAAATCCCTGGCCACCATTTCTTCTTGTTCTATCCTTTGACAATTCTTCTGTCTTATCATTTTGAAGAAAGAAAAAAATAATAAAATAAAAAATGAAAATTAAAAACAAAACAAAAAAGTCAAATAAAGGAAGCTAGATCCTAAGTGTGTTTTGGTCTGCTTATTGAAAGAAGGTTGATAGAGGGGCACCTGGGTTGCTTAGTTGGTTAAGCTTCTGACTTCAGCTCAGGTCATGATCTCACAGATCATAGGTTTAAGCCTGGCATCATGAGCTGTGCTGACAGCTCAGAGCCTGGAGCCTGCTTTGGATTCTGTGTCTCCTTCTCTCTCTGCCCCTCCCCAACTCACAAATTGTCTCTCAAACATTAAAAATTTAGAAAAATAAAATCATCTCTTTAAAAAAACAAGCTTGATAGAATAGAGGAAAAAGAAAAAGGAAAAAAAATTTTTTTTAAATAAAATAAGAGTAAAAAGTTAAAAAAAATAAAAAAAGATTTGCTGTTTCTGTATCCAAGAAAGAGAAAGAAAATGAAAGAAAAAGGGAAAACAATTTAAGCAAAAACAGAAGCAAAGAAAACAAACGAACCAGCAAACAAAATGAAACCCAAATGAGGTTACATTCAGTGTTCCCTAGCACTGGAACTTTGAAGCATACTATAATCCATAGACTAAGTAGGTGGAGGGATTTGTGCTCGTCTTCTGGGGGATGTGCCTGGAGGGTACATTTGGGTGAGGCTTGGTGCAACAGTTCCATTCTCCACTTGGTGGCACTGCTTAACTTACTGGGGTGGATCTGTGTGTGTGCCCACACATGTCTGCATGCATGCACTCGAAGTGAAAATGGCTTCACCACCCAGCTCCCTGGTATCTGGCGCAGGAACTTTTCACTCTCACCATGCTGTGATCAAACACCCCTCCTTTGTCTCAGGCCTCCATCGGCTCCCTGCCCCTACCTTGTCTGTGTCCAAGCTGTCTGCCTGCCAGGTGGCACCTCCCTCCAGAGTTTTATCTTAGATTGGGCTGTATTTCAAAACCCCACACTTCAGAGACCCCTGTGGCCTGAACAAATGGTGAGTCTCTTGGGCAGAGTCTCACCCAGGAATGGCCAGGTGCTAGCTTGTCTCAGAAAATGTTTGTGGGATCATGCAGTGGCAGAAGTTCAGAGTTTATGGCAAATCACAACACAGCCAGTGCCAGGTTTTGCCACACTCTGGCGGCTTTGTCCCAATACCAGCAAACATGGCCCTTCTCCGGGGTCCACTGGGACCTTTGCCCATGGGGAGGCCATATGGCCTCTACTAAATGAACTCCAATCAGGGGAACCACTTCTCCCCATGTGGCACATAGACCACACAGACCATGCTCCCTGCTCCTGAGATTTGCCCTACGTCCCCACCAGAGCACTGCCAGACACTGAGCTCTGAACCTTCAGTCTCTGTTCCACTGTTTATAGAATCCTGGTGGTATTGGAACCCTCTCCTTTCTCCCTGTCAATGGTTTTGGAGAACAGATTTCTTGTCCAGTCCCCTGCGAATGTTTTCACTCTTCCTCTCTCTTTCTCTCCAGCTACTTTTGGCAGGGAGGGCATTTTTCTTGGACGATAATGAAACACTGCACTCTCCCCCTTTCTCTTTTTCTCTCTTTCTCCAAGAAAACAGCTTCCTACCCTCCATGGCTCCATGGCTCTTCCCCAGTTCCCCTCTCCACACCATGTACCTGCCAAGTTCTGTGGCTCAAATATGCAGATTGTTGCTTTAATCCTCAGATCAATTTCCTAAGTGTTCAAAATGGTTTGATGCTGACCTAGCTGCGTTTCAGGGACAAAATAAGTTCAGGGACTCCATACTACTCTGTCATCCTTTTTTTTATGTTTCATTATTTTTTTTCTTTTTGAGAGAGAGAGGGTGAAAGTGAGCAAGAGGCAGAGAGAGAAGGAGAGAGAGAGAAATGGCACTCACCCAAATCAGAGCTCAAACTCACAAATTGTGAGATCACGACCTGAGCTGAAGTCAGATGCTTAACCAACTGAGCCACCCAGGCACCCCACTACTCTGCCATCCTAACCCGAAAACCTCACCTTTGTCTTTTAATTGAATTTAATCAAATGCCTTCCCTCAGCCCACTGCCAATGTTGTGACTGCACTGAACTGCAGGGCACTCTCCCTGTGATATCCCTGAGAGGCTCTAATTTGTGAATGGGGCCTGCAGTATCAGATATCTGCCCACAGTCTATCTGTTGGGTTTGCAGTGACCCTGAACTATAGGACTTTCTCCTTGTACTGCCCTTTGTGAGGTTTTTGTTGGTTGGCAAAGCCAGAAGTCTGATCATATGTCTGCCTCCAGCCCACTACTGGGACTGCAGTTGAGCTGTTGTGTAATTATCTTCCACTCTCAACAGGGCAAGAGTCACTTTGAGGTGGTGCTGGTCACTATCTCAGCTGCTTGCAGAATGAGACAGGTCAGGTGCCACTTTGGAGGGATTCCTGCTGAGTAGGTCAGGTTGGATGTGGTATATCTACAGGACAAGATGAGCCTGGGTATGGTATGTTAACATATTGTGTGGAGAGTGTTCATTCTGGCTACAGCAGGTATCTGGGTATCTAGGCTGGAGAGGGGAGAGAAATGGTGCCAGCCAGCCTTTTTTCTTGGAGAATTTTCCTAAGTATTCCTGTCTCTCCAGCACACTTTCTGAATTTTCTAAATATCCTTCCTGTATACCTTGAGTGCTTTTCAAACTGATGCTTCTATGCTATATCTTGGTGAGGTTGTTTGTTATGTTATCTCTTTAAGGGTGGGGACTCAGTTCCCTATCTCCCTCAGTATCTTCCAGAGCTGAACCTCCTAATTTTTAAAGTAACTGGAGTTAAGCTCCACCAATTCAAAAAATTACAGAATTAAGCCCCATTGATTTTCAAAGCAAAATATTATGGGTACTCATCTTCCCAGTGCAGGTGCCCCATGTCTGGGGTGCCTGGTGTGAGGACTGTTCCTCTCCTTTATCTGTGCTTGTGGTGTCACTCCTGTTTGTGATTAGTCTTGCTGGGAGTTTCATTTCAGACCAGGTCTCTACCACTCCTACCGTTTTTGATGTGGTCTCCTGTCTCTAACTGTAGAGAGTCTGTTCTTCCAGTCTTCACATAATTTTTTGGTTAGTTGTACTGATGTGACTGTTATTTAGGTGTATACATGGGATGAGGTGAGCTTAGGGTCCTCCTACTGTGCCATCAGTTTTAATAGTTTTTTTTATGGGGTCTTTATGGTTTTCTATATATGGTATCATGTCATTTGCAAAGAATGATGGTTTAATTTCTTCCTTGGCAATTTGGATGTGTTTTATTTCTTTTTATTTTCTGATTTCTGTGGCTAGAAATTCCAGTATTACGTTGGATGAAAGTGATGAGAAAGGACATTCTTGACTTGTCCTTGATCTTAGAAGAGAAACTGTCAGTACTTCAGTAAGTTAGCTGTGGTTTTTTCATATATGGCATTTATTATGTTGAAGTGTTTTTCCTCTAAGCCCACTTTGTTGAGAGTTTTTATCATAAATGGATGTTTTATTTTGTGAAATGTTTTTTATGCACCTCTTGAGATTATCATATTTTTTTTAACTTGAGTGTAGCTGACACACAATGTTACATTACTTTCAGATGTACAACATAGTGTTTCAACGAGTTTATACATTATACTATACTCACCATAATTGTTGCTACCATCTCTTACCATACAAGGCTATTGCAATATCATTGACTATTTTCCTTCTGCCATTCCATCTATTTCAATGTCTTATTGATTCCATAACTACAAGCCTATATCTTCCACCTCCCTTCACCTATTTTGCCCATTCCCCCATATGCTGCCCTCTAGCAACCATCACTTTGTTCTCTGTATTTACAGAACTGATTCTGCCTTTCATTTGTTTATTCACTTGTTTTTGTTTTTAGAATACACATATAAGTGAAATCATATGGTATTTGTTGTTCTCTGGTTGACTTAGTTCACTTAGCATAATAAACTTTATCCATCTATGTAGAAAATGGAATAATCTCATCCATTTTTATGGTTGTGTAATAGTCCATTATATATAGAACACATCTTTCATTTTTTCATTTTTATATATTTTTTTTACTTTTTATTTAAATTTTAGTTAGTTAACATACTGTGCAATATTGGTTCCAGGAGTAGAATTCAGTGATTCATCACTTACATACAACACCTAGTGCTCATAATAACAAGTGCCCTCTTTAACACCCATCATCCATCTAATCCATCCAATCCAACTTCTTCATTCAACCCTCAGTTTGCGCTCTATCATTAAGAGTCTCTTGTGGTTTGTTTCCCCTCTCTCCTTTTTCCCCACTTTCCATATGTTCATCTGTCTTGTTTCTTAAATTACACATGAGTGAAATCATATGGGATTTATCTTTCTCTGATTGAATTATTTCACTCGGCATAATGCATTCTAGCTCCATCAGTGTCTTTGAAAATGAAAAGATTTCATTCTTTTTGATGGCTGAGTAATATTACATTGTGTGTGTGTGTGTGTGTGTGTGTGTGTGTGTGTGTTGTGTGTGTGTGTCACATCTTCCTTATCCATTCATCAGTCGATGGACATTTGGGCTCTCTCCATAGTTTGCCTATTGCTGATAATACTGCTATAAACATCAGGGTGCATGTACCCCTTCAAATCTGTATTTATATATCCTTTGGGTAACTACCTAATAGTGAAATTGCTGGATCTTGGGTAGTTCTATTTTCAGTTTCTTGAGGAACCTCTATACTGTTCTCCAGAATGGCTGTACCATTTTGCATTCCCACCAACAGTGCAAGAGGGTTCCCCTTTCTCTGCATCCTTGCCAACACCTGTTGTTTCTTGTGTTCTTAATTTTAGCCATTCTGATAGGTGTGAGGTGGTATCTCATTGTCATTTTGACTTGTATTTCCCTGATGATGAATGACGTTGAGCATCTTTTCATGTGTCTGTTAGCCATCTGGATGACTTCTTTGGAAAAGGGTCTATTCATGTCTTCTGCCCATTTCTTAGCTGGTTTTTTGGGTGTTGAGTTTGGATACGAATCCTTTATCAGATATGTCATTTGCAAATATCTTCTCACATTCCATAGGCTGCCTTTTAGTTTTATTGATTGTTTCCTTTGCTGTGCAGAAGCTTTTTATCTTGATGAAGTTCCAATAGTTCAGGTTTGCTTTCGTTTCCATTACCTTTGGCAACGTATCTAGTAAGAAGTTGCTCTCGCCAAGGACAAAGAGGTTGCTGCTGGTGTTCTTCTCAAGGATTTTGATGGCTTCCTGTCCCACATTTTATGAGGTGACCATATAGCTGTGGGTCCATTTCTGGGTTTTCTTTTCTGTTCCACTGATCTATGTGTCTGTTTTTGTGACAGAACCATACTTTCTTGATGACTATAGCTTTGTAATATAGCTTGAAATCTTAAATCGTGATGCCACCACTTTTGTTTTCGTTTTCAGCGTTGCTTTGACTATTCAGGGTCTTTTGTGGTTCCATAACAATTTTAGCATTGTTTTAGCTCTGCGAAAAATACTGATGGTATTTTTGATAAGGATTGCAGATTGCAATAAATATGTAGATTGCTTTGGGTAGTATAGACATTTTAACAATGTTTGTACTTATAATCCATGAGCATGGAATGTTTTTCTATTTATTTGTGTTCTCTTCAATTTCTTTTATAAGTATTGTATAGTTTCCAGAGTATATATCTTTTAACTCTTTAGTTAGGTTTATTCCTAGGTATCTTATTGTTTTTGGGTGCAATTGCAAATGAGATCGATTCCTTGATTTCTCTTTATGCTGCTTTGTTATTGATTTATAAAAATGCAACAAATTTCTGCATGTTGATTTTATATCCTACAACTTTGTTTTACATGAAGAATAATTTACATGTTGTGTTTGTTTTACATGAAGAATAATTCTTCTTTTTTTACATTTATGTATTTATTGAAAGACAGAGAGCAGGGGAAGGGCAGAGAGTGAGGGAGACAGAGAATCCCAATCAAGCTCCATGCACTGTGCAGTCTGAAACAGGGCTCAAATTCATGAACCATGAGATCATGAAGTCATGAGCTGAAGTCAAGAATCAGATGCATGACTGAATCACCCATGTGCCCTGAAGAATAATTCTTTAAATGTACTATTGAATTTGATTTGCTAATATCTTGTTGAGAATTTTTGCATCCATGTTCATCAGGGCTATTGGCCTGTAGTTCTCCTTTTTCGTGGTGTCTTTGTGTGGTTTTGGAATCAAGGTAATGCTTGGCTTCATAGAATGAGTTTGCAAGTTTTCCTTCTATTTCTATTTTTTGGAACAGTTTGAGAAGAATAGGTATTAACTCTTCTTTATTTTTTTTTTTAAGTCTTTTTATTATTTATTTTTGAGACAGAGGGAGACACAGACCATGAGCTGGGAAGGGGCAGAAAGAGAAAGAGACACAGACTCTGAAGCAGGCTCCAGGCTCCGAGCTGGCAACACACAGCCTGATGTGGGGCTCAAACTCATGAACCGTGAGACCATGACCTAAGCCAAAGTCGGACGTTTAACAGATTGAGCAACCCAGGTGCCCCAGTATTAACTCTTCTTTAAATGTCTGGTAAAATTCCTCTGGAAAACCACATGGCCCTGGACTTTTGTTTGGTGGGAGATTTTTTATTACTGAGTCGATTTCTTTGCTGTTCTTCCTGTTTCAGTTTTGGTAGTACAAGAGTTTCTAAGAATTTGCCCCTTTCTCCAAGATTAACAAGTTTGTTGGCAAAGATTTTTCATAATTCTTTTCAAAGAATTTCTTATAATTGTTTGTATTTCGGTGGTGTTGGTTGTGTTCTCTCCTCTTTCATTTGTGATTTTATCTATGTGGGTCATCTCTCTTCTTTTTGATAAGTCTGGATAGGGGTTTATCAATTTTGTTAATTCTTTCACAGAGTCAGCTTTTAGTTTTGTTGATCTGTACTACTGGTTTGTTTATTTGTTTGTTTCTCTATCATTTATTTCTGCTCTAATCTTCATTATTTCCCTCCTTCTGCTGGCTTTAGGCTTTATTTGCTGTTCCTTTTCTAGCTCCTTTTGGTGTAAAGTTAGGTTGCATACTGGGGACCTTTCTTGCTTCTTGAGATAGGCCTGAATTGCAATATGCTACCTTGTTAGGACTGTCTTTGATGCATCCCAAAAGGTTTGGACTGTCATGTTTTCATTTTCATTTGCTTAGATTTATTTGTTAATTCCTCTTTAATTTCCTGGTAACCCATTCATTCTTTAGTAGGATGTTCTTTAGCCTCTATGTATTTGAGGGCTTTCCAAATTTTTTCTTGTGATTGGCTTCCCATTGTGATCTGAAGATATGCATGGTATGATCTCAACAATTTTGTACTTGTTGAGGCCTGATTTGCGACCCAGTATGTGACGTATTTTGGAGAATGTTCCATGTGCACTCAAAAAGAATGTGTATTCTCCTGCTTTAGAATGAAATGTTCCGAATATACCTGTTAAGTCCATCTGGTTCAGTGTATCATTCAAAGCCATTTTTTCCTTGTTGGTTTTCTGCTTAGGTGATCTGTCCATTGTTGTAAGTGGGGTGTTAAATTTCCCTACTATTATTGTATTATTATCCATAACTTTATGTTTGTGATAAATTGATTTATATATTTGAGTGCCTCCAGGTTGGGAGCATATTTACAATTCTTAGATCTTCTTGATGGATAGACCCTTTAACTATGATATAATGCCCTTCTACATCTTTTTTTACAGTTTTTGTTTTAAGTCTAGTTTGTATGATATAAATATGGCTATTTCAGGTTTCTTTTGACATCCATCAGCATGATAGGTGTTTCTCCATCCCCTCATTTCAATCTGCAGGTGTCTTTAGATCTAAAATGCATCTTTTAGGCAACATATAGATGGATCTTATTTTCTAAAAATTTTTTTTTAATTTTTTTTTTAACGGTTATTTATTTTTGAGAGAGACAGAGCATGAATGGGGGAGGGTCAGAGAGAGGGAGACACAGAATCTGAAACAGGCTCCAGGCTCTGAGCTGTCAGCACAGAGCCCGACCCGGGGCTCGAACTCACGGACCGCGAGATCATGACCTGAGCCGAAGTCGGCCACTTAACCGACTGAGCCACCCAGGCGCCCCTTTTCTAAAAATTTTTTAACATTTATTTATTTTTGAGAGAGAAAGAGCGTGAGTGGGGGAGGGGCAGAGAGGGAGGGAGATACAGAATCCAAAGCAGGCTCCAGGCACTGAGCTGTCAGTGCAGAGCCTGACACGGGGCTAGAACCCACGAACTGTGAGATCACAACCTGAGCCAAAGTCAGACACTCAACTGACTGAGCCACTCAGGCACCCCTTGTTTTTAATCCATTCAATACCTGTCTTTTGATTGGAACATTTAGTCCATTTACATTCACATTGATTATTGAAAGATATGAATGTAGTGCCATTGTGTTACCTTTAGAGTTGGTGTTTCTGGTGATGCTCTCTGGTTCTTTCTAGTCTTTCTTGCTTTTGGTCTTTGTTCCCCCTCTACTCAAAGAGTCCCCCTTAAAATTTCTTCCAGGGGTGTCTTTTTTTTCACCTTTATTTTTTTTATTTTTTAAAATTTACATACAAATTAGCATATAGTGCAACAATGATTTTAGGAGTAGATTCCTTAGTGCCCCTTACCCATTTAGCCCATCCCCCCTCCCACAATCCCTCCAGTAACCCTCAGTTTGTTCTCCATATTTATGAGTCTCTTCTGTTTTGTCCCCCTCCCTGTTTTTATATTATTTTTGTTTCCCTTCCCTATGTTCATCTGTTTGGTCTCTTAAAGTCCTCATGAGTGAAGTCATATGATTTTTGTCTTTCTCTGACTAATTTCACTTAGCATAATACCCTCCAGTTCCATCCATGTAGTTGCAAATGGCAAGATTTCATTCTTTTTGATTGCTGAGTAATACTCTATTGTATATATATACCACATTTTCTTTATGCATTCATCCACCGATGGACATTTGGGCGCTTTCCATACTTTGGCTATTGTTGATAGTGCTGCTATAAACATGGGGGTGCATGTGTCCCTTCGAAACAGCACACCTGTATCCCGTGAATAAATGCCTAGTAGTGCAATTGCTGGGTCATACGGTAGTTCTATTTTTAATTTTTTGAGGAACCTCCATACTGTTTGCCAGAGTGGCTGCACCAGCTTGCATTCCCATTCCAGGGGTGTCTTAATGGTCACAAATTCCTTTAGCTTTTGTTTGTCTGGGAAACTCTTTATCTTTCCTTCTATTTTTAATGACAGCTTTGCTGGATAAAATATTTTGGCTGCATTTTTTCCCATTCAGCACATTGAATATATCTTGCCATTCATTTCTGGCCTGTCAATTTTCTGTGGAAAGATCTGCTGTGAACCTGATCAGTCTTGACTTGTAGGTTAAGGATTTTTTTCCCTTGCTGTTTTCAGTATTCTTCCCTTGTCTGTGTATTTTGTGCATTTAACTATGATATGTTTTGGTGATGGCCAGGTTGTATTGAATTTAATGGTTCTCTCTACTTCTTGGATTTTGATGTCAGTGTCCTTCCCCAGATTAGGGAGGTTTTCAGCTATAATTTGTTCACATAAACCTTCTGTCCCTTTTTCGTTTCCTTCATCTTCTGGGACTCCTATGATAGGAATGTTATTACATTTTAATAAATTGCTGAGTTCCCTAAGTCTGCCTTCATGATCCCTGACCTTTGTTTTCCCTCTTCTTTTCAACTTCATTATTTTCCATAATATTATCTTCTATATTGCTAATTTGCTCCTCTGCCTCATCCATCCTCGTTTTTATGGCCATCGTTTGAGTTTGCATGTAGTTTTAGCATTTTTTATTTGCTCCTGATTTTATTTTAGTTCTTTCATCTCTGCAGAAGAATTCTCTGGTGTCTCTATGCTGTTTTCAAGCCCAACTAGTATACTTATTATAATCATTGTTTTAAATTCTAGTTCAGACATCTTACTTATATTTGCATTGACTAAATCCCTGGCTGTCATTTCTTCCTGTTCTTTCTTTTGAGTTGAATTTCTCCATCTTGTCATTTGGAGGAAGAAACAACAATGATAGAATGAAAAATTCAAAAATGTTTAAAAAATCAAACAAAGGAAGCTAGATACTAGGTGTGTTTCGGTCTTCTTGTTAAGAGAAGCTGCCACATTTTCTCCCTCAAATTATGCAAATTGTTCTGTTAATCCTCAGATTGATTTCCTAGGTGTTCAAAATGGCTTGATGTTGATCTAGCTGTCTTCGAGGGATGAGACAAGCCCAGGACCCCCTTATTACTCTGACATCTTAACTCCTCCACCAGGTTTTCCATAGTAGACTGTCATGTATCTGTAAATAGAGTTTTGCTTTTTCCTTGCTGAATCAGATGCCTTTTATTTCTTTTTGTTTCCTGATTGTTGTGGCTAGTACTTCCAGTACTATGTTAAATAACAGTGTTGAGAGTGGACAACCCTGTCTTATTCCTGATCATAAGGAAAAGCTCTCAGTTTTTCCTCATTGAAGATGATGTGGTTTTTCATAGATGTCCTTTCTTAGCTGTGGGTTTTTCATAGATGGCCTTCATTATACAGAGGTATGTTCCCTCTAAACCTACTTTGTTGAAGATGTTGTACTTTGTCAAATGCTTTTTCTTGCACCTATTCAAAGGATCAGATGGTTCTTATCCTTTCTTTTATTAATGTGGTGTATCACATTGATTGATTTGCAAATACTGAATCACCCTTGCAACACAGGAATAAAGGCTACTTAATACTGGTGAATGACTCTTTTAATGTATTATTGAATTCAGTTTGCTAGTATTTCAGTGACAGTTTTTGTATCCATGCTCAGGAATATTGGTTGTAGTTCTTTTTTTTAGTGGAGACTTTAACCGTTTATTGTTGTTGTTGTTGTTGTTGATGATGTTGTTGTTTTTAGTAATCTCTACACCCAACATGGGCTCAAACTCATGACCCTGAGATCATGAGTTGCATGCTCTTCCAACAGAGCCAGCTAGGCACGTTTTTATCTGGTTTTGGTATCAGGGTAATGCTGGCCATATAGAATGAATTCAGAATTTTACCTCCTTACCTATTTTGGGGAGTAGTTTGAGAATAGTTACTGTTCTTGAAATATTTGGTAGAATTCACCTGTGAAGCCATCTGGCCCTAGACTTTGTTTATAGGGAGATTTGGTATTACTGATTCAATTTCTTTGCCAATTATCAGTCTCTTCAAATTTTCTACTTCTTCCTATTTCACTTTAGGTATTTTATGTGTCTTGAATTTATCCATTTATTCCAGGTTGTCCAATTTGTTGGCATATAGTTTTCCATAATATTCTATTTTTTTTGTATTTCTGTGGCACTAGTTGTTCTTTCTCCTCTCTCATTTATGATTTTATTATTTGGATCCTTTCTCTTTTCTTGCTGATAAGTCTAGCTAAATGTTTATCAATTTTATTAATTTTTTCTATATACCAGCTCCTGGTTTCATTGATCTGTTCTATTGTTTTTAGTTTCTATATCATTTATTTCTGCTCTAATCTTTATTGTTTCCTTTCTTCTGCTGGCTTTACACTTAGTTTGTTGTTCTTTATCTAGCTCCTTTAGGTGTAGGGTTAGGTTGTTTTCTGATATTTTTTTCTTGTTTCTTGAGTTACTTCTGTATTGCTATATACTTCCCTCTTTAGACTGCTTTTGCTACATCCCACAGGTTTTGGCCTGTGTTTTTACTTTAATTTGTTTCCATGTATTTTTAAACTTTCTTCTTTGATTTCCTGGTTGACCCATTTATTCTTTAGTAGCATGTTCTTTAACTTCCATGTATTTGTGGTCTTTCCACATTTTTTCTTCTGGTTGACTTCAAGTTTCATAGTGCTCTAGTCAGAAAACATGCATGGTATGATCTTAATCTTTTTGTATTTTTTGAGGTCTGATTTGTGACCTAATATGTGATGTATTCTGGAAAATGTCCCCTGTGCACTTGAAAAGAATGTGTATTCTTCTGTTCTAGGATGGCATGTTCTGAATATACCTGTTAAGTCCATCTGGTCCTGTGTGTCATTCAAAGATACTGTTTCCTGGAAAATTCAAAGATTTTCCATTCAGATGATCTGTCTATTGACGATAGTAGGGTGTTAAAGTCACCTACTATTACTGTATTATTATGAATGAGTTCCTTTATGCTTGTTATTAATCATTTTATATATTTAGGTGCTTTCATGTTGGGTGCATACATATTTACAATTGTTAGACCTTTTTGTTGGATTGTATAATATAGTATATTATAGTGGCTTTGTTTTTTAATCTCTTGTTACAGTCTTTGTTTTAAATTCTAATTTGTCCAATATGAGTATTGCTACTCTGGCTTTCTTTTGACATTCTTTTGCGTGATAAATTTTTCTCCATCCCCTTTCAATCTGCAGGTGTCTTTAGGTCTAAAAAGAGTCTCTTGTAGGCAGCATATAGACGGGTCTTGTTTTTTATCCATTCTGACACCCTATGTCCTTTGATTGGCACATTTAGTCCATTTACATTCAGGGTAATTATTGATAGATATGTATTTAGTGCTATGTTGCTACTTGTTTTTGTTGTTGTTGATGTTGCTTCAGGAGATTTTCTCTGATCCTTTCTTTGTCATTTTTGGTCATTCGGTTCCACTCAATGAAGTTCCCTTTAATATTTCTTGCAGGGCTGGTTTAGTGGTCATGAATTCTTGTAGTTTTTGTCTGGGAAACTCCTTATCTCTCCTTCTATTCCGAATGATAGCCTTGCTGAATATTGTCTGTAGATTTTTCTAATTCAGCACTTTGAATGTATCATGTCACTGACTTCTGGCTTTGACAGAAATCCCTGTTTATGTTGAGAAATCCCCAGCTAGTTTTATAAGTCTTCCCTTGTAAGTTAAGGACTTCTTTTCTCTTGCTGCTTTTAAGACTTTTTTTTCTTTATCACTATATTTTGCCAATTTAATTCCAATAGTTTTTGGTGTTGGCATACCTGTGTTGATATTTTTAATTTTTTTTACTGTTTTTTTTTTTTTGAGAGGGAGGGAGAGAGCATGAGTGGGACAGGGGCAGAGAGAGAGGGAGGCACAAAATCTAAAGTAGGCTCCAGGCTCTGAGCTGAGAGCACAGAGCCCGATGCGGGGCTTGAACTCATGAACTATATCATGACCTGAGCTGAAGTCAGATGCTTAACCGACTGAGCCACCCAGGCACCCCACTTTTGTTGATATTGTTGAGTTCTCTGTGCCTCCTAGATCTATATGTGTTTCCTTCCCCAGATTAGGGAAATTTTCAGTTACAATTTCCTCAAATAAATTTTCTGCTCCCTCTTCTCTCTCTTTTCTTTTGGGACTCCTAAAATATGAATGTTACTATGTTTGATGGAATCCCTGTGTTCCCTAAGTCAATTCTCATGGTCCATAATTCTTCTTTCTCTCTTTTGTTCAGGTTCATTATTTTCCATTATATTGTTTACTAGGTCACTAATTCATTCCTCTGCTTCTCCAGCCTGCTGTTCATTGAATTGAGAATGTTTCCAGTCCCATTTTTTTTTTTTTTTGCACTCATTTCTGACTGATTCTTTTTTTTAACTTTTTTATCTCTGTGGTAAGGGTTTCCCTGATGTCTTCCATTCTTTCTCAAGCCTAGTGAGTATCATTATGCTATAAATTCCCCATCAGGCATGTTACTTGTACCTGTTTTGCTTAGATCTCTGGCCATGACCTTATCTTCTTCTTTCATTTGGGGTGAATTTTTCCATCTTGGCATTTTGTGTTAGAAAAACGAGTTATGTTTCCTGCTCCTGAAAATAATGGCTTTATTTAGAGATCCTGTAGTCCCCAGGTCCTGGTGCTTCAGAGAGTATCTCTGGTGTCTGCTGTGTGCACTCTGGTGTTGTGTTTTGTTTGCTCTATCCTTCAGTCCAGTCATCTGCATAGGCTCTCCTTGCCTGTAGTGGGCAGTCCTTGGTTTTACTGTGGTAAGTTTTAACTAGATGTGTCCTGGTCTGCTTGTGAAATGAGACCTGATACTACTTCCACTAGAACTAAAGCCATGCAGAACTCTTTAGTAGGGAAATGTGTTGTGGTCAGGGGTTTGTGCTGGTCTTCTGGGGAAGGGTCCTGTCACACTGGGTCTGAAGCAAGCTTGATTGAGGACAGTCCCACCAGAGTGCAGGGATATGGGTTTGGTGTAAACAAGTTAGGAAGCCAGTATTGGCACTGTGCTGCTTCACACAGAGGGCTCTGTATTAATGTTGAAGGGTGGGGGGAGAGAAATGGCAACACCCAGCTCCTTTGTCCCTGGAGAAGCGTCTCTGTAAACACTGCCTCTTAGGAATGCACTGGGAGAAGAGCAAATAATCTACTCCCTGTGTGCCCCAGGCATTCTTCAGATCACTGTTTCCATGCAGTCTACCTCCAGGTGGTTTGCTTGCCTTCCTTCCAGGACAGGGCCTTGCCCTCAGGACTCTATCCCAGCCAAGCCTGCTGACCTTTAAAACTCAAGGTTTTAAACCCTGCTAGTTGCAAGAACTCAGGAAATCAGCCCCTTTTTTTCCCAGCCAAGGTCTTTGGGGGAAATCTTCTCCTTATGTGTTCCCATGTGTGCTTTCTTACCCTTCTCTCCACAACCATGGCTCCCTCTCCTCCACAGCACCCATGATGGGTTTCTCTCCTAAACCAAGTCTCCACACTTCCTACTTTCTTCAATGTGACCTCTTCTGTCCTTCTAGTTGTGCAGTTCATTCTGTCAGTCTTCAGGTTGATTTCTGGGATAATTAGGGTGATTTGATAGTTATCTAGTTGTGTTTGTGAGACAAGATGAGCCTAGTGTCCTCCTACTCCCCCGCCATCTTCACACGCTGTTTTTTTAATCCATTCCATTATTCTATGTCTTTTGATTGGAGTATTTAGACCATTTGCATTAAAATAACTCATAGCATGTACTTACTGGCATTTTGTTAATTATTTTGGATATTTTTATAGTTGTTCTTTCTTCCTTTCTTCTTCTCTTGCTCTCTTGTGGATGACAGCTTTATTATACTTGGATTCCATTCTTTTTTTGTGTATATGTATGTATTATAGGTTTTTGATTTGTGGTTACCATTAGGCTCATATATAACATAAAATATGTGTAGCCGTCTATATTAAGTTGATGGTTCCTTAAATTTGAATACATTCTAAAAATTTTTTAATGTTTTATTTATTTTTGAGAGAGAGACAGAGCTTGAGCAGGGGAGGGGCACAGAAAGAGGGAGACACAGAATCTGAAGCAGGCCCCAGGCTCTGAGCTGTCAGCACAGTCTAATGTGGGGCTCAAACTCAATGGGGGCCCCACTGGTTTTCAAAGCCAGATGTTATGGGGATTCATCTTCTGAGTGTAAGTCCCCAGTGCCTAGGGTGACTGGTATGGGATTTGATCTTCTTGCTTCTTTGTGCTTGTGGTGTCCCTCCTGTTTGTGACTAGTCTTGTTAAGGGTTTGTTTCCCAACCACATCTCTGCCCCTCCTAGCTTTTTTGATGTGGCCTCCTTTCTACAATTAACCGTGGAAGGTCTGTTTTACCAGTCTTCAGGTTATTTTCAGAGTCCAGTCAGTTTCACGGATGTAGCTGTTATCTCAGT
The DNA here is from genome assembly GCF_024362965.1 of Panthera pardus. NCBI lineage: Eukaryota > Metazoa > Chordata > Mammalia > Carnivora > Felidae > Panthera > Panthera pardus. The sequence continues at coordinate 65,972,839 of NW_026526843.1, forward strand.
GTGCGCATGGGAGACAGTGAGCTCAGGATCTTCCTACTCCACCATCTTCCCTGAACTCCCCTTAAATGACCTTTTTATTCTCAAAGGGAAATTTTTCTTTTTTTCCAGTTTTATTGCGATATAATTGCCATACAGCATGGTATAAGGTATACAGCATAATGTTTTGACTTACACATACTGTAAAATAATCACTGTAAGTTTAGTTAACATCCATTATTTCATATAGATAATAAATAAAGAAAAAAATGGTTTCTTTTCTTGTGATAAGAACTTTTAGTGTAACAGGGAGGAAATTTAACATGTATGGCTCCTTGCAGCTTCTATTTCCCTCGCTGCTGTTACCTATAGCTTAGAAGCTTCGGCTTAGCCCTGAACATATGCATGTTACAGATAAGATTTGCAAAAACTGCTTTTTACTTAAAATCTACCTTATCCAAGGAGATAAAGAAGTATGTACAAAATGACTATGCTATGTTTAAAATTTACAGTAATGACATGACCAGATTTCAGTACACAAAGTTCAACTGACCAAGGACAGAGAAGTTACATGACCTTCCTGGGGTGTCTACAGACATCAGTAACCTTTTGACCCCTAGCCTCTCCTGATTTCCCCTTTTGCTAACATAAAAGAAACTTGAATTTTATGCCAAGGGGAGATGATTCTTTGGGACAACAGTCTGCAATCTCCTTGGTTTGATGGCTTCCTGAATAGTCACTTTCCATATCCCAAATCCTGCCTCATGACTTACAGGCCGGTCAATGCAGTGAGCAGAATGAGCCTGGACTTGGTAACATTAGGATCTACTCTTAACAACTTTCAAATATACTATACAGCAGTATTTACTATAGTCACCGTGTTGTACATTACATCTTCAGTATTTATAACTGTAAATTTGTACCTTTTGATCACTGTCATCCAATTCCCTCCTCCCACCCTATTTAGAGACTTTAACACTAATCCCGTACTCCTTGTTGTTTTGGCTTCTGAAGTCTCTATTCTGTCCCCTAATAATTGCACAGATTTCCTTAAACATTTGAAGACAAAAAATCTTCATCTTTGACCATGGGCTCTGTGTTGGGGCACATCTCCAAAACTGAGTCCAGACAGTTTACACTTCTGCCTTTGTCTTCATTTCTTGCCTCCATAGCTACCCCTTTTGGAATAAGTAGTGCCCAAGTTGATTCAAGCCTTTGGTTAATTTCCAGAGTTCTGAAAAATGTTGATCTGACAGTTTTTTGTCTATTTGTTCACTGAATTTATGGGGAGGACATCAAATTTTGAGTATTTTACTCTGTCATTATTGCTGACAACATTACTATAATGGTTCAAAAATACATCTACCAGTTCTCTAATATTCATCCTTTACATGGTAGAGTCTAAATACCATCATTTCACTCACAGAAGTAGAAAGTGAGAGACTTAGGGTCTACTCAGATTTTTTCTACATATACACACAGCCATGAGTAAGCATGTGGCCTTTTAGATTTCCAGAAATTTCACAGAGGTTTTCAAAGCCCTTTCAGATATATCATTCCCCAGCCTTAGCTCTCAAACTGTTTTGTTAATGTATTATATGCCCTGTTACCTATTGCTTCAGGCAGCAGACACCTAAGACATTATCTTACACATATTTTCCATAAATGCCTCCTGAGAAACATCTTTATCACTAGATCAGTTCTGAGTTAAAGATATCTTAATAAAGATAAAATTCTGAATCAGTGTCCCAGGTAGCCATAAGACAGGTAAAAACAAATAATTAATTACATTTATTTATAATGTCAGTTCCAGGCATCTGGGCTGGTATTTTCACTACTACCATTTAGCCAAGGATTGGAGAATAATACTGAGATAAATTAAAATGGCACAATTTGCGGTTCTCATTGAGAATCAATTACACTTTTTGGAATAAGCATCGCCCAGGTTGATTCAAGACTTTGGTTAACTTCCAGAGATCAAAAAAAAAGTTGATTTTGACTATTTTTGTCCATTTGTTCATTGGTTTTGTGGAGAGGTAAGATTATGAGTCTTTTACTGTCACAATTGCTGACATCTCTCCTATAATGGTTTAAAAATACGTCTACAAACTCTCTAGTATTCATTCTTTAAATTAAAAAAAAATGTTAATGTTTATTAATTTTTGAGATTCAGAGTGTGAGCAGAAGAGGGGCAGACAGAGAGGGAGACACAGAATTTGAAGCAGGCTCCAGGCTCTGAGCTGTCAGCACAGAGCCTGACGCAAGGCTCAAACTCACGAATCGTGAAATCATGATGTGAGCTGAAGTCGGACACTTAACCAACTGAGCCACCCAGGCACCCCTCATTCTTTAAATGGTAGAGTCTATCATTCTATAAATGTGGGTTGCATTTTGTGACTCAATCATAATAAATAGAAAAAAGTGGAAGGGATGGTACATGACTCAAAAGGACTATGTCACAAAAAACATCTTTTTTCCTCCCGCTCTCTTGGATTATTCACTATTGGGAAAGCCAAGTGCACATGCTGAGGCCCACACAGAAGGAATGGAGTATTTCTACCCAAAGAAATGTGGTTGAGAAATCTTAAAAATTAATCCTACAACCCAGTCAAACCTTCAGATAATTGTAGTCACAGCAGACTCCTTATCTCCAGTATCCTGAGAGCCTCTGTGCCAGAACTATTAACTAAGCTACACCCAAATTTCTAACCCCTACAAAACTGTGCAATTAATGTTTGTTGTTTTGATCCACTACAATTTGTTACACCACAGTAGATAGCTCATAAACCCTCTCATAAAAAAAGATTAAACTTTTAAGAGCAGTCCTGAAAAATATATTAGATGATAATCTTTTCCAGTGCTAATCAAATATTATTAGAAAAGGTAAAAGCCTGTTAAAATGGATTCTAGATATAGTTCTTGACAGGTTGTCTGTTATACCTCTGAAATGATCTCTAAAGAAAATGAGAGAAATATATAAGCTGAGGGCCAGTTTTTTGTAGTGAATTTGGAAATTTCTGACCTGACCTAGGAAAAATGTGACCACCAGGTGGCAGTAGCATACCATGAGTTTTATTCAGATGGTACATTAATAAATTTGTATGAAGAACAGGGGATGGGGGAATTCCTTACAGCATGGGACCTTACAGAGTCTCACAACTTAGAAGACGAGGAGGCGAAGAAACTTCATTGAAAGAAGGGAAATAAGAAAGGGTCTTAGGGGCGCCTGGGTGGCTCAGTCGGTTGAGCGCCGACTTCAGCTCAGGTCATGATCTCATGGTCCGTGAGTTCGAGCCCCGCATCGGGCCCCTGTGCTGACAGCTCAGAGCCCGGAGCCTGTTTCAGATTCTGTGTCTCCCTCTCTCTGACCCTCCCCCATTCATTCTCTGTCTCTCTCTGTCTCAAAAATGAATAAAAACATTAAAAAAAATTTAAAAAAAAAAAAAAAAAAAAAAAGGAAGGGTCTTACTGTCTAGGTGGTATCACTCAGCAGCAAGATGGGGACTCTGGGTCAGTGAGCTCCACAAGGCAACAGGGGCTTGAGGTCATTTATAGCACCAGAATTTACCTTATTTGTCACCAGCAGATTTACAAGTACAGTTTTATAAAGCATGCAAACCAGGCAAACCCAAAATGGCTAAGCAAATCCTTATAGGGGCTACATTTACAGTAAATGCATGCATACAATGTATACATTTGTTAAAAATTGTACAAATTTGTAAAATGGGTAAAAAATTGAGTTTGTCACTGGTGGGCTTAAAGTTAATTATTCTGGCCTGCTGTGAAGAAGGAAACAATATAGGGCCAATATACAAGAGCCATCTTTGGCTTATTTATTTACTTTTTGGCTTATTTATATAACAAGTTCCCATGCCACTTAATATGAAGACAGTCTTCAATGATACAGAGGTCTTTGTAGGTATGTTAATATTTTAAAAATGTCATTCAAGACAAAATAGCCTCTTCCCATTGTATGCCATGGGAATTCACTGGTTCTCTAGAGGGTAAATCAGAATTAAATATTTACCTTGGGTGGGGGCTCCTGGGTGGCTCAGTTGGTTAAGCGTCTGACTCCTGATTTCGACTCAAGTCAGATTCTCATGATTGTGAGATCGAGTTCTGCACTGGGCTCCGTGCTGTCAGTACAGGGCCTGCTTGAGATTCTCTCCCTCTCTCTGCGCCCCTCACCCTTCTCTAAGTAAACAAACTTAAAGAAAATATTTACCTTGGGAAAATATTTTTTTGAAAGACAGGTTACTTACAGAGAACCAACTAAGATTCATATTAAGCTTTGTATGTGTTTTCTACATTTGTCTAAAAATTGCCACAAACCTAACAGCTTTAAATAAAATACATTTATTACATCGTGTTTTCTGAAGGCCAAGAATTTGTGACAGTTTACTTGCATCCTCTGTTTAGGGTCTCACAAGACTGTAATCAAGGTGTTAGCTGGGCTGCATTCTCATCTGGAGAAATAAATGGGGAAGAATATATTTCCAAGTTCATTCAGGTTGCTGAAATAATTTTAAAATTTTTAAATTAAAATTAAAAAAATGACAGGACCAAGAGAGGTTAAAATTTTAAAAATGACAGGGACCAAGAGAAATATCATGTTACCTAGGCATGATATTTCTCAGACTTAAGAAGATAACAAATTACTATGAATTCTGTATGTATATAAAATAGATTACTTTCTTTCCCATGTTTTTACTACTAGCTGCAATTTACTCTTTTACAATTGCCATAGCTAATATTGTGATAGTAAAAAACACAACAAACATTAATTTTATTTCCATCAGCCTACAAAAAATCTTGATGACAGACACTTCTGAATATATGAGGAAATATTTTATTTTTGGAATAAAGTATCATAGCCCAACTTAAGAACACCGATAAGCGATTATAAACTGGTTCTCAAATAAATTTGCCAAAGTGAGTTAAAATTGCTCTACAGGTAAAGTTTTCTAATTATAATTGCTCTAACCTTTTAAGGTTAACATTTGAAAATATTATGAAAGAGAAATGAGAATTTTAATCTAATGCTTAAAAATCAGTCTTCCAAAATTAATTTGAGCATTCTAAGCTCTGAGATGTAAATTTGAAAGTGTTGTTTCTTCAGAAGAATTCTCCTCAAAAGAAATTCCAGGAAGAAATGACAGCCAGAGAATTGCTCAAAACAGAGACAAACAATATATCTGAACAAGAATTTAGAATAACAGTCAAAAGACTAATAGCCTGGCTTTAAAAAAAAAAAAAAAAAAGCATAGAAGACAGCAGAGAATCTATTACTACAGAGATCAGAGACCTAAGAAATAGTCACAATGAATTAAGGAATGGTATAAATGAGATGCAAAATAATAAACTAGATGCAGTGACAGTGAGGATGGAGGAGAGAATAGGTGAAATCAAAGATAAAATTATGGAAAATGATGAAAAAAAGAGGGAAAATAAATGACTAGACCATAAGGAGAGAATTCAAGACCTAAGTGATTCAATGAAATGAAATAATACCTATATCGTAGGAATTCCAGAAGAGAGAAAGGGGCAGAAGGTTTATTTGAACAAATGATAGCTGAGAATGTCTCTAATCTGGGGAAGGAAACAGGCATCCAAGTCCAAGAGGCACAGAGAACTCCCTTCAAAATCAACAAGAACAGGTAAACACCACGACATATCATCATGAAACGCAAAATACAAAGATGAAGACAGAATTCTGAAAGCAGTTAGGGACAAACAGGTATTAAACCACAAGGGTAGACACATAAGGGTAGTAGCAGACCTGTCCATTGAAACTTGGAAGGCCAGAAGGAAGTGTCAGGAAACATGCAATGTGCTGAACAGGAAAAATATGCAGCCAAGAATCCCTTATCCAGCAAGGCTATCATTCAGAATAGAAGGAGAGATAAAGGTTTTCCAAGACATAAACTAAAGGAGTTCACGCAGGAAATTCTAAGAGGGACTCTGTGACTGGAAAGCAGCAAAGATAACAAAGAACCAGAAACACCACCACAAGCATGAAACCTACAGATATCACAATGACACTAAACTCATATCTTTCAATAATCACTCTGAATGTAAATGGACTAAATGCCCCAATAAAAAGACATAGGGTAACAGAATGGGTTTAAAAAAAAAAACAAGATCCATGTATATGCTGCCTACAAGAGATTCATTTTAGACCTGAGGACACCTGCAGATTGAAAGTGAGGGGATGGTGAACCACCTAATATGCTACCAGACATCAAAAGAAAGGTAGAGTAGCCATACTTACATCAGACAAACTATATTCTTTAAAAAGACTGTAACAAGAGATGAAGGGCATTATATCATAATTAAGTGGCCTATCCATCAAGAAGAGCTAACAATTATAGATGTTTATGCCCCCAACATGGAATAACCAAATATATAAATCAATCACAGACATAAATAAATGTATAGATAATAATACCGTGATTGTAGGGGACCTTAATACTCCACTCATAGCAATGCACAGATCATCGGCAGAAGAAAATCAATAAGGAAACAATGGCTCTGAATGACACATTAGACCAAATGGATTTAACAGATATATTCAGAACTTTTCATCCAAAAGCAGCAGAATACACATTCTTCTCAAGTGTGCATGGAACATTCTCTAAAATAGATCACACATTGGGTCAGAAAACAGCCCTCAATAAATATAAGAATTGAGATCATACCATGCATATTTTCAGTTCACAGCACTATGAAACTTGAAATCAACCACAAAAAAAAAATTTGGAAAGTCCCAAATACATGGAGATTAAGGAATATCCTACTAAAGAATGAATGGGTTAACCAAGAAATTAAAGAAGAAATTTAAAAATATATGGAAGCAAATGAAAATGAAAACACAACAGTCCAAACCCTGTGGGATACAGCAAAGGCAGTCCTAAGAGGAAAATACATTGCCATTCAGGCCTATCTCAAGAAGCAAGAAAGGTCCCAAATATACAACCTAACCTCACACCTAAAGGAACCAGAAGGGCAGCAGCAAAGAAAGCACAAAGCCAAAAGAAAAGAAATAATAATGATTAGAACAGAAATAAACAATATAGAATCTAAAAAAAAAAACCAAACAGTAGAACAGATCAATGAATCTAAGAGCTGCCTTTTTGAAAGAATAAACCAAATTGTTAAACCCCTAACTACACTTCTTAAAAAGAATTGAGTACCCAAATAGATAAAATCACAAATGAAAGAGGACAGATGACAACTAACACCAAAGAAATACAATTATTAGAGAACACTATGAAAAAATCATATGTCAACAAACTGGACAATCTGGAAGAAATGGGCAAATTCCTAGACACTCACACACTACCAAAACTCAAATGGGAAGAAATAGAAAATTTGAATACACCCATATCCAGTGAAAAAACTGAATCAGTTATCAAAAAACTCCCAAGTAAGAGTCCTGGACTAGATGGCTTCCCTGGGGAATTCTACCAGACATTTAAAGCAGTTAACTCCTATTCTCCTCAAGTTTTTTCAAAAAATATAAATGGAAAGAAAGCTTCCAGACTCATTCTAGGAAGTCAGCATTACCTTGATTCCCAATCCAGACAAAGACCCCACTAATAAGGAGAATTACAGGCCAATATCCCTGATGAACATGCATGCAAATATTCTCAACAAGATACTAGCAAATCTAATTCAACTGTATATTAAAGGAATTATTCACCATGATCAAGTGGGATTCATTCCTGGGCTGCAGGGTTGGGTCAATAATTGCAGATCAATCAATGTGATACATCACATTATAGAAGAAAGGGTAAGAACCATAGGATCCTGTCAATAGAAGCAGAAAACACATTTGACAAAATACAGCATCCTTTCTTAATTAAAACCCTCAAGAAAGTCAGGATAGAAGGAACACACCTAAACATCATAAAAGCCATATATGAAAAGGCCACAGCTAATATCATCCTCAATAAGGGAAAACAGAAGAGCTTTCCTCCTGAGATCAGGAACACGACAGGGATGTCTACTCTCACCACTGTTGTCTAACATAGTGTTGGAAGTCCTAGCCTCAGCAATCAGACAACAAAATGAAACACAAGGCATCCAAATTAGCAAAGAAGAAGTCAAACTTTCACTCTTCGCAGATGACATGATACTCTACATGGGAAACCCGAAAGATTCCACCAAAAAAACTGGTAGAGCTGATACATGAATTCAGCAAAGTCGCAGGATATACAATTAATGTACAGAGATCAGTTGCATTTCTATACACCAATAATGAAGCAACAGAAAGATATCAAGGTATTGATCGCATTTAGAATTGCACCAAGAACTATAAAAATACCTAGGAATAAACCTAATCAAAGAGGTAAAAGATCTGTATGCTGAAAACTATAGAAAGTTTATGAAAGAAATTGAAGACAAAAAGAAATCGAAAAACATTCCATACTCATGGATCAGAAGAATATTGTCAAAATGTCAATACTACCCAAAGCAATCTACAGATGCAATGCAATCCCAATCAAAATAGCACCAGCATTCTTCACAGAGATAGAACAGTCTTAAAATTTGTATGGAACCAGAAAAGACCCTGAATAACCAAAGTAATGTTAAAAAAGAAAACCAAAGCTGGAGGCATCATAATCCCAGACTTTAGCCTGTATTACAAAGCTGTAATTGAGACAGTATGGTATTGGCACAAAAACAGACACTAGGCCAATGCAACAGAATACAAAACCCAGAAATGGACCCACAAACATACAGCCAACTAATCTTCAACAAACCAGAAAAGAGTATCCATTGGAAAAAAGTCTCTTTAGCAAATGGTGCGGGGAGAACTGAACAACAACATGTATAAGAATGAAACTGGACCACTTTTTTTACACCATACACAAAAATAAACTCAAAATGGATGAAAGACCTAAATGTGAGATAGGAAGCCATCAAAATCCTCGAGGAGGTAACAGGCAGCAACCTCTTTGACCTTTGCCACAGCAATTTACTTGACATGTCTCTGAAGGTAAGGGAAGTAAAACCACAAATGAAGTATTGGGATGTCATCAAAATAAAAACCTTCTGCACAAGAAATGAAACAATCAACAAAACTAAAAGGCAACCAACAAAATGGGAGAAGATATTTGCAAATAACATATTGGATAAAGGGTTAGAATAAAAAATCTATAAAGAACTTACCAAACTCAACACCCAAAAAACAAATAATCCAGTGAAGAAATGGGCAGGAGAGATGAACAGTCTCTTTTCCAAAGAAGACATCCAAAGGCAAACAGACACAATGAAAAGATGCTCAACATCAGTCATCTTCAGGGAAATACAAATGAAAACAAGCTGCTCAGAGTGGCAAAAATTAACAACTCAGGAAACAAAACAGATGTTGGCAAGGATGTGGAAAAAAGGGAACACTCCTAAACTGTTGGTGGGAATGCAAACTGGTGCAGCCACTCTGGAAAAGTGTGGAGGTTCCTCAAAAAAATTAAAAAAGAATTACCCTACACCCCAGCAATAGCACTACTCAGAATTTATCCAAAGGATACAGGAGTGCTGATTCATAGGGGCACATGCACCCCAATGTTTATAGCAACACTATCAACAATAGCCAAACTATGGAAAGAGTCCAAATATCCATCAATTGATGAATGGATAAAGAAGATGTGGTATATATACACAATGGAATACTATTTGGCAATGAAAAAGAAATATTACCATTTGCAACAACATGGATACAACTAGAGGGTATTATGGTAAGCTTAAATAAGAGAAAGACAAATATCGTATGATTTCACTCATATGTGGAATTTGAGAAACCTAACAGATGACCATAGAGAAAGGGAAGGAAAAATAAGATACAGAGACGGGGGTAAGCCCTAAGAGACTCTTAATTAGAGAAAACAGACTGAGGGTTGATGGGGGTGGAGGGCTGGGGAAGTGGGGAAGATGGGTGAAGGGCACTGAGGAGAGCACTTGTTGGGATGAGCATTGAGTGTTGTATATAAGTGATGAATCACAGGAATCTATTCTTGAAGCCAAGACTACACTGCTCGTTAGCTAACTTGACAATAAATAAATAAAAACAAAGAAAAAAAGAAAAGAAACTGTTGTTTCTTATTATTTCACTTCACACACATAAAGTAGTTGTATTAGTTAGGGTTCTCCAGATAAATAGAAATAGAACCAATAGGGGAGATGTATATATATATACACACATAAATACACATACATATACATATATTATAGGAATTAAATCATGTAATTATGAAGGCTAAGTCCCACGATCTGCTGACTGTAAACTGGACAATCAGAAAATCTGGTGGTATACTTCAGTCTGAGTCTGAAGTTCTGGGAACTAGGGGAGCCAATGGTGTAACTTAGTCAAGATTGAAAGCCTAGGGGAGGAGAGATGTGCTGCTGTAAGTCCTGGAGTCTGAAGCCTGAGACCAGGAACTCCAATGTCTGATAGTAGGAAAGAGAATTCCTTTGCCTTTTTGTTCTATTGAGGCCCTCAACAGATTGGATGGAATTTCTCAAATAAAAATGTTCAAAATATTTTCATGTACTTATAGCTGCTGATGTATCAACTTTGGAGAAATGTCTTATTTAAGCTCTTGGTGTATTTGGTTTTGAGTTTATTTATTTTGAGAGAGAGAGAGAGAGAGAGCGAGAGAGAGAAAGAGAGGAAGACAGAGCAGGGGAGGAGCAGAGAGGGAGAATCCCAAGCAGGTTTTGCACTGTCAGCATGGAGCCTGATGTAGGGCTTGATGTGGAATTTGACATGGGACTGGAAGACGGGTTTGAACTCACACTGTGAGATCATGACCTGATCAAAAGTCTGATGCTTAACCAACTAAACCACCCAGGTGCCCCTCTTGGTGCATTATAAATTGGGTTTTGTTTCTGTTTTTTAATTGGAAGTGTTCTTTATATATTCTGCATGCTAGTACTTTCTTTTTAAAAAAAAATTTAATGTTTTTATTTGATTTTTGAGAGACAGAATGCAAGCAGGGGGGAGAAGCAGATAGAGAGGGAGACACAGAATCCCAAGCAGGCTCCAGGCTCTGAGCCATCAGCACAGAGTCTGACGCGGGATCAAACCCCTGAACCGCAAGATCATGACCTGAGCTGAAGTCAGATGCTTAACCAATTGAGCCATCCAGGCACCCCACATGCTAGTACTTTCTTAAATATATTTTTTCCAAGTATTTCCAATTTTGTGGGTTGTCTTTTCACTTTCCTGACAGTGTCCTATGGTATAAAAGTTTATGTTTGATGGAAGTCCAATTTATTTTCTTTTCGTGATTTTAATTTCAGTGTTATACCTAAGAATCAACTGCCAAATTAAAGGTCAGGAAATTTTAACTATATTTTCTATTAAAGTTTTTATAGTGTTAGCTCATACATTTAGCTTTTCATTGATTTTGAGTTCATTTTTGTAAAGGGTATGAAGTAAAGGTCCAACTACATTCTTTTCTAAGTTGCTCTCCAGTTGTTGAAGGACCATCTGTTGAAGAGATTATTCTTTCATAATTGAGTCATCTTGGCAACCTTCTAAAAATCAATTAGCCATAGATGTATGGGAGTATTTCTGGACTCTCTTTTCTTTTCCATTGGCTGATATGTCTATCCTTATAAAAATACCACATTGTTTAGATTACTATAACTTTGTTGTAAGGTTTGAAAAAAGGAAGTGTCCATCATCTAGATTTGTGTTTCTCAAGATTGTTTAGGCTATCCAGGGCCCTTTGTAATTCTGTATCTATTTTAGGATCAGCTTTTCCATTTCTATAAAAATGACAGTTGAGATTTTGATAAGGATTGCATTCAATCTGTATCACTTTAAGGGCTGCCACCATGCTAAAATATGCTTTCCAGTAAATGAACACAGGATGCCTTTCCATTTGTTTAGGTTTTCTTTTATTTCTCTCAGCGAAGTTTTATAGACTTAAATTTACAAGCCTCCCACCTACTTGAATAAATGTACCCTATTTTATTCTTTATGCTAATATTATAGATGGAATTGTTTCCTTACTTTCCCTTTTGCATTGTACATAGCTACTGTATAAAAATACAACTGACTTTTGTGTATTTTGCAAATGCTCTGAAACTTTGCTGAATTTCTTACAAGCTCTACTGGTTTTTCATGCAGATTCTTTAGGACTTCCTACATGTAAGATCACCTCATCTGAGATTAAGACAGCTTTACTTCATCCATTCCAATTTCAGTGTATTTTATTCTTTTTCTTGCCTGACTGCTCTGGCTAGAACTTGTAGCACAAAGCTAAATACGAGTGGCATCATAGTTTTATTTGTGATAACAAAGGGAAGACAGACTTTTCACAGTAAGTATGTTAGCTGTTTTTCACAAATGCTTTTCATCCTGTTGAGGAAATTCCATTCTATTTTTAGTTTGTAGAGCTTTGTACATTGTGAAAGGGTGTGGATTTTGTTAACATGTTGCTACATTTGATTTACTAGTACTTTATTAAGGTTTTTGGCATTTATAGATAAGGTATATATAGGTTGTGTTTGACACTGGTACAAGGGAAATGTCTCAAAATGAGCTGGAGTGTTTTCTCAATTTTATTTTCTGAAAGAGGTTGAAAAGTGGTATTAATTCTTTAATTTCTGAAAGAACTCACCAGTGGAACAATTTGGTACTAGGCTATTCTTGTGTCAGGTCATTTTTTAAAACACAATTTCCTGATATGAAATCCATATAACATCAAAGTAACAATTTTAAAGTAAACAGCTTAGTAGCATTAAACCACATTCACATGATCTACCTGCAAAATGTTTACCTCACTCAAAACACTGTAGTCATTAAACAGTTTCTCCACATTGCCTCTCCAAGCTTGTGGCAGCTACCAATCAAAATTCTTTTTCAAAGGAATTATCTATATGTATGGAATCATACATATGACCTTTGTGTCTACTTTCATTCACTTCGCATAATGTTTTGTAAGTTCATCGACACTATAGCATGTATCAGTAATTCATGACTTTTCATGCCTGAATAATACTCCATTTTATGCATATACCAAAATTTTATTACTTTGGACATTTGCACTGTATTCTACTGCAGCTAAACCATTTTAAATAGCAGTTATGTAGACATTTCAATTTATGCACATTCTTGCCAAGACTTATTATTTTTCATGTTTTTTAAAAACCATGTTTATTTTGATAGAGAGCACACAAGCAGGGAAGGGCAGAGAGAGGAGAGGAAGAATCCCAAGCAGACTCCACGCTATCAGCACAGAGCCCCAACGTGGGGCTCTATCCCATGAACTGAGATCATGACCTGAGCCAAAACTAAGAGTTGGATGCTTAACTGACTGAGCCACCCACATGCCCCTATTCTTCATGCTTAAAAATATTTTTTTTTCACACTTACTCATTTTTGAGATTGAAAGCATGAGCAGGGAAGGGGCAGAGAGAGAGGGAGACACAGAATCCAAAGCAGGCTCCAGGCTCTGAACTGTCAGCACAGAACCCGACGTGGGGCTTGCACCCATGAACCATGAGATCATGACCAGAGCCGAAGTCGGACACTTAACCGACTTCAAGCCACCCTGGCGCCCCTTTCACGCTTTTTAAATTACAAGCAAACTAGTGGATGTGAAATGATCTCACTGTGGTTCTGATTTTCACTTCACTTACGTCTAATGTGAAGAATGTTTCATGTGTTTTTTGTCCATTTGTACATTTTCTTTGAAAAAATGTCTTTTCAAGATTTTGCATTTTAATTGTCAATTTGTTATTGAGATGTGACCAGGTTTTTAAAAAATACATAACATATTCATGGGGCACCTGGGTGGCTTGGTCGGTTAAGCGTCCGACTTCGGCTCAGGTCATGATCTCACGGTCTGTGGGTTCGAGCCCCGCGTGGGGCTCTGTGCTGACAGCTCAGAGCCTGGAGCCTGTTTCAGATTCTGTGTCTCCCTCTCTCTGTGACCCTCCCCTGTTCATGCTCTGTCTCTGTCTCAAAAATAAATAAAAACGTTAAAAAAAAAAGTACATAACATATTCTTGATACCAGACCTTTAATATATGCTTTGTAAATATTTTCTCATCGTCTGCATATTGTCATTTTATTTTCTTGGTAATGTCTCTGGATGCATGGAAGTATTAATTTTTGATGAATTGAATATATTATTTGTTTTTGCTTCTGCTTTAGGAATCACATTTAAGATTCTATCATCAAATCCAAGGTCATGAAGATTTATTCCTATTTTCTACTGAAAGTTATAGAGATTTAACTCTTGTATTTGGGATGCTGATACATTTTGAGTTAATTCTGTAGAAGGTGTAAGGTAGGGGTCCATCTTCATTTCTTTGCATGTGGAAATCCAGCTGTCCAAGCACTATTTGTTGAAGGGACTCTTCATTCCTGTAAATCATCTTGGGACCCTCATCAATAATCAACTGGGTACAGATGTATGGGTTTATTTCTGGAACCTCAATTCTATTCCAGATTCTATTAAGCTTTGAAATAAAAACTTGAGTCCTTCAACTTTATTCTTTTTCAAGATTGACTTGGGTATTCAGAAACCCTAGCAATTTTATATGAATTTCTGGATTAGCTTTTTCACTTCTGCATAAAATGTTGTTCAGATTTTGAAAGAGATTGCATTGAATGTGTAGATCACTATGGGTTGCACCAACATCTTAAGAACATTGTATTACATTACACGAACACAGGATGTTTTGCCATTTATTTACATGTTCTCTAATGTATTCCAGCAAAGTTTTGCAGTTTTCACTGAACATGCATTTTACCTCTCAGGTTAAATTTATCCCTAGGTATTTTCTTTTGTATGCATGGAATTATTTTAATTTTTCACACTGTAATTAGCTATAGAAATGCAATTAATTTTATGTGATTTTTAACCCTTTAACTTTGCTGATTCTGTTATTATGTCTGAAACTGTGCCCATAGGGTTAATGAGGTTGAAACTAGCAGAAAATTTAAAGCTTGTGTTTCAGAGAACTGTTTTCCCCTAATCAGCCATTGTATCTTTTCAGAACCCACCAATAAATCCACTAGCTGTCTCTGCAGAAGCCTGGACTCAAGGTCAACTAATATGGTTCCAGCCTATGAACAAGCAAAGTTCCATTCAGTTTATGCCAGTTCTGAGAGCATGCAAGTAGCTCCTTCTTCTTGTTCTAAGATAACCTCCTGACATCAGGGACTGAATTTTGCCTCATTTTGATGTTAACTTTCCACCCCAAAGTGAACAAGGAATGTATGTTACATATATGTTTGCTCAATGAGCATGTTCCACCTTTCCTCATGAATAGTCACAAGTTTCCCCACTCTTTTCTTCAATATGTATGTAATCTCAACTCCTATGGTTATAAAAAACTTGTTCTCTCCACCTTTGCGGAGTTGGATTTGAGGCTTGCCCTCCTGTCTCGTTTGGCTGCCTCTCAAATAAACCCTTTCCTTACTGCATACTGTTATTTTAAAATGCATAGATTCATCTAAACAACACAAAGCAAAAACTTCTATAACCAACAAAATAACTTGTCTACTCTCATCTCATACTTAACCTCAGGAAAACAACTTATTCTGTGTTACTATACTTTGCTTTTACCAAAACATCATCTATATATAGGAATTTTGAATATGGATTCCTTCACCTACCAAAATCCATTTGAAATTCATCTACATTGCTCATGTATCAATAGTTCATTCTGCATTATTGTTTAGTTTTACATTATATGGATGTAGCACATTTTATTCATCCAATACTCTATTTGAGGGTCATTCAGGTTTTTTTCCAGTTTGGGCTGACAAAAAAAAAAAAAAAAAAAAAAGCTACTATGTTTTGATGGTGCACAACATTAACGCACAGTTCTATGTTAGAACACAGATTATTTCAACTTGGATAAATACCTTTAAGAGTAACTGCTTGGCCATATAATAGATGTACATTTAATTTTCTAAAAAACTGACAAACTGCTTTTACAAAGTACCTGTCTCATTTGATAAGCAATGCATAGGACTTCCATTTATTCTCTATCTTTAGCAGCACCTTAAAATGTTGGTTTTTCTTATTCAGCCATTCAAGATGTTTAGTGACGTCATGGTGATTTTAATCACCATTTCCTTAATGACAAATGGATGCTATTTTTCTATTTGCTTGTGTATTAATAAAAAATGTATTTCCATCTTCTGTACATTTAATCGTGATATAATTCATATGCTACAAAATTAACCCTTTTCACTACCCACTTATTCTTTCTAGTCTCTGAAAACTACTCTTTACTTCTGCTCTATCACATAATAAATGGCATTTTGTGTCTGGCTTCTGCCATTTGCATAATATTTTCAAATTCATCCATATTGTACCAAGCATCAGTACTCTATTTTTTTTTCATTGTAGAATTTTTTTTTTTTTTTATCAATAGGGGATCACTTTATTTCATCAATTTTTTTTATTTTCTATTTTTTTAAATTTACATCCTAATTAGTATATAGCGCAACAAAGGTTTCAGGAGATTTTTTAGTGCCCCTTACCCATTTAGCCCATCCCCCCTCCCACAACCCCTCCAGTAACCCTCAGTTTGTTCTCCATATTTATGAGTCTCTTGTTTTGTCCCCTTCCCTGTTTTTATATTATTTTTGTTTCCCTTCCCTTATGTTCATCTGTTTTGTCTCTTAAGTCCTCATATGAGTGAAGTCATAGTACTATATTCTTTTTATTATAATTTATTTCACTTTTTTGGCAGTGTCTCTTTAAGCATGAAAGTTACTAATTTTGATGAATTTTATGTACAGGTTGTCTTTGGCTGCTTGTACTTTACATATCATATCAAATCCAAGGTCACGAAGATGTACAACTGCTTTGGTTATTTCAGCTCTTAAATTTAGGTCTTTGATTCATGTTGTCATCATTTTTGCAGTGTTAAATCCTTGGACAAACTTCTTTTGTTTGGAATGGGGATATCCACATATCCCAATATTATTTGTTGAAAAGATTATTGTTCTCCACTGCACTGTCTTGACACCCTTTTCAGGGAATCAATTAATCATATACATATGAGTATATTTGTGGACTTTCAATTCTATCCTTCCATATGCCTTTGTAACCTAACCTATAGGTCTATCCTTAACAATATTACTATTCTTATGTACTGGATTTTTGTACTAACTTTTAAAAAAGTAAAATGTAAGTTCTGCACTTCAGTTCTTTTTCAGATTGCTTTGTCTATTCTGTAGCTGTATTTCCATGTGAATTTTAGAATCAGCTTGCCAATTTCTACAAAAAAAGCCAGTTAGAACATTGATGAGACTGTACTAAATCTCTGGATCAATTTGGGGAGCTGCCTAACAAACTACCACTGGAAAGCTTAAAACAAGAAAAACTGGTTCTTCCACAGTTCTGGAGACTAGAAGACAGAAATGAAATTGTCAGCTTAAAGCAAGTGAAATTAATTCTCTCACCATTCTGGAGGACAGAAATCTGAAATCAAAATATTCACAGCCGTGCTTCTTCTGAAGCATATTTCTCTTCCATATTTCTTCTTCCATATTTCTCTAAGCTTTTAGTGTAGCTAGCAATCCTTAGTGTTCTTGATCGTGTAGAAACATCAATCTCTGCCTTTGCAATCATATGCCATTTTCCCTGTATATCTCTTTCTTTTGTGTCCTCTCCTTACAGGAACACCAGTCCCATTGGATTAAAGCCCCAACCTCCTCCAAAATAACCTCATATTAACTTGATGACATTTGCAAAGCCCCTATTTCCAAATAAGATCAAATTCATAGGAAACAGAGATCAGAATGTTAATAATATCTTTTAGGGGTACATAGTTCAACCCAGGACACCATCTTAACATTACAAATTTTTCCAATTCATGAACAAGGTGTTTAGTTCTTAAATTTCTTGTAATGTGGTTTTACTAGTTGTCAGTGTAAAACTCTTACTTCTTTTGTTCAATTTATGCCTAAGTATTTTTATTCTTTTGGATACTATTGATGGGGAAACATAAGGTAAGCTGACAGGCTGCAAACACCTCCCCCACCCCTAGGTGGGATATGTGTGATATTCCTCAGGCACTCCTGACTGTCCATGGGTCTCCATCAGTTTGCAAATATCTTAGTAAATTACAAGAAAAAGGCAAGCTTATCAGTAGCCTAATCTCCAGAAACCTATAGGCTCAGTTTTCTGGAGCCCCAACATCACCCCTCAATAATGATATGGGGAAACAAAGGCAAAAGGAAATGGCAGGTAAAATTAAATTTCCTTACAACCTGCAGCCCATTGACAGATAATTGAGGCTGGCAGAGGAAAACATTTCTCCAGGAACTCCCTACTGTCTTAATGTTAATGCTTTGCTAGAGGGAAAAACAACCTTAGCTTGACAATAGCAAGGCCTCGGGTATCTTAGAGTCCTCTTTAGCATATCAAAGTCCCTCTGGAGGCCTCCCTTTTGACTTTACCTCCCCCAACTTCAAAGTATATACTGAACCACTCTTCACAACCCCAGTGCACCTCTTTCTGCCCAAGGGTCCAGTCCCCATGCTTTAATAAAATCACCTTTTTGGGGGCGCCTGGGTGGCTCAGTCGGTTAAGCGTCCGACTTCGGCTCAGGTCACGATCTCGGGGTCCGTGAGTTCGAGCCCCGCATCGGGCTCTGGGCTGATAGCTCAGAGCCTGGAGCCTGCTTCCAATTCTGTGTCTCCCTCTCTTTCTGCCCCTCCCCCGTTCATGCTCTGTCTCTGTCTCAAAAATAAATAAAAACGTTAAAAAAAAAATTAAAAAAAAAAATCACCTTTTTGTACCAAAGACATCTTCAAGAATTCTTCCTTGGCTGTCGTAGACTCCGGACCCCACGAACTCCCACCATCACCCCAAAACTTCAGCACTATTGTAAATGGAATTTTCATAGTTTCATTTTCAAACTGTTCATTGCTACTATACAGAAATACAACTTATTTTCTATTTTTTCTTCTATCTGGCAATCTTCCTGAAATCATTTATTAGATCTAATCATGTTATGTGGGTTACCTAGGATTTTCTACATACAAGATCATTTCATCTGTGAATACAATTTTTCTTCTTCCTTTCCAATCTAGATGCAATTTGTTTTTCTTGCCTTGAATGACCTGAATGAAATTTCTAGTGTAATGTCAAAAAGAAGTAGTAAAAGCAGACATTCATGTCTTGCTCCTGATCTCAAGGGGAAAGTATTGAGTCATTAAACATTAAGTTTCTTGGGGAGCCTGGGTGGTTCAGTCAGTTGAGCGTCTGACTTCGACTCAGGTCATGATCTCACAGTTCATGAGTTCAAGCCCCGCGTTGGGCTCTGTGCAGACAGCTCGGAGCCTGGAGCCTGCTTTGGATTCTGTGTCTCCCTCTCTCTCTCTCTGCCCCTCCCCAGCTTGCACTCTGTCTCTCCCTCTCTCAAAAATAAACATTAAAAAAAATTTTTTTTTAAAAACCCACATTAAGTTTCTTAGCTGGAGATTATTCCTAAATACCCATTATTCGGTTGAGAAAGTGATCTTCCATTCCTTAACATGAACACGTGTTGGATTTTGTCAAGTGCTTTATATCATCTATTGTGCTTATGTGTATTTTAAAATGCATCCATTTTCTGGATGTACCACAGGTTATTCATCCATTCACCTACTAAAGGATGTCTTTTTTACTTCCACCTGGGCAATTATGAATACAACTGCTATAAACATTCATGTGCAGACTGTGTAGACATAAGTTTTCAACTTTTTTGGGTAAATATCAAAGAGCATGATTGCTGGATTGTATAGTAAGAGTCTGTTTACTCTTGTAAGAGCCATTTTGAATCTCTACCAGCAATGAAGGGGAGTTACTGATGTTCCACATTCTTGTCAGCACATGGTATTGTCAACGTTTCAGAATTTGGCCATCTCATAGGTATGTAGAGGTATCTCATTGATGTTTTTAAATTTACATTTCCCTTTTCTTATGTTTACAACATATCTGTATATTTTCTTTGGTGAGGTGTCTGTTAAGGCCTTTGACCCACTTTAAAAATTCTTAGGGGCTGTAGGAGGGGGGATGGCCTAAATGGGTAAGGGGCATTAAGGAATGTACTCCTAAAATCATTGTTGCACTATATGCTAATTTGGATGTAAATTAAAATAAAATATCTCGAAAAAAATAAAAATTTAAAAAAATTTTAAAAATTCATTGTATATACTAGATTAACAGCTCTTTATCAGATATGTCTTAAAAAAATATTTTCTCCCAATGTGTAGCTTGTCCTGACAATCTCTGGACATTGTCTTTCACAAAGCAGAGATTTTTAATTTAATGAAGTCTAGCTTATCAACTATTTCTTTCATAGACTGTACCTTTGGTGTATCTAAAGAGTTATTGGCATACCCAAGGTCACTTAGGTTTTCTATTATCTTGTAGGACTTTAAATTTGCATTTTAAATTTACTGTAAAATGCCTGGGATTCATTTGGAGTTAATTTTTACAAAGAGTATAAGGTTTGTGTCTAGATTCACTTTTCCCATATGCATATCTAGTAGTTCCAACACTGTTTGTTAGAAAGATTACTTTTGCTTCATTGTATTGACATTGTCCTTTGTCATAGGTCAGTTGGCAATATTTATTTGGGTCTATTTCTGGCTATCCTATTTCATTGATAGATTTGTTTATTTGTTGGATAATACCACAGTATTTTGATTACTGTATCTTTAAAGTAAGTCTTGATGTACAATAGTATCAGTCCTCTAAGTCTGTCCTTCTCCTAGAATAATGTGGTTGGAAATGTGGGGTCTTTTTGTCCCTCCATATAAACTTTAGAAGCAGTTTGTTGATATCCACAAAATAAGTTCCTGAGATTTTGATTAGGATTACATTGAATCTATCAATCAAGTAGGAAAGAACATACATCTTAAAGATACTGAGTCTTCCTTATCCACAAACATGAGTATCTCTCCATTTATTTAAATCTTGATTTCTACCATCAGAATTTTATAATTTTCCTCAAACAGATCTGGTATATATTTTATTAAATTTCTACTTAAGTATTTCATTTTGGGAGGTGTCAATGTAAATGGTATTGCATTTTAACTTCAAATTCCACTTTTTAATGGTGGTATACAAACAAGCAATTGACAAAAACCTTGTATCTCACAACCTTGCCACAATCATTTTAGTTCCAGTTTGTGTGTGTGTCAGTTTGGATTTTCTACACAATCACATCATCTGCAAAGACAGTTATACTTTTTCCTTCCCATCTGTATTCCTTTAATTTCTATTTTTTGCCCTATTGCATTAGCTAGAATTTCCAGTACAATGTTGAAAAGAAGTGGTAAGAGGTGACATCCTTGCTTTTACCTGATTTTAATGAGAAAGCTTCTAGTTTCTCACCATTAAGCATAATGTTAGCTGTAGTTTGTCTATGGATAGATCATCTTTATGAGATGAGGGAATTCCCCTCTATTCCTAGTTTACTGTAACTTTTTATCACAAATGGGTGTTGGATTTTGTGAAATGCTTTTCCTGCAAGTAAAATCATATGGTAATTATTTTTCTTTGGCTGACTTATTTCACTTAACATAATACACTCTATGTCCATCCATGTTGTCACAAATGGCAAGATCTCATTATTTTTAATGACCGAGTAATATTCCATTATATTACACACACCCACACACCACATCTTTATCCATTTACCTACTGATAGACATTTGGGTTGTTTCCGTAACTTTGCTATTATAAATAACACTACACTAAACACAGGGGTGCATGTATCTGTTTAAGTTAGCGTTTTTTGTTTTCTTTGAGTAAATACCCAGTGATGGGATTATGGGATCATATGGTATTTCTATTTTTAATTTTTTGAGGAGGCTCTATACTGTTTTCCACACTGGCTATACCAGTTTACATTCCTAACCACCAGTGCACGAGGTCTCCCTACTTCCCAAATCCTCATCAACATGTTATTTATTGGCTTATTGATACTAGCCATTGTGACTGATGTGAGGTAGTATCTCATTGTGGTTTTTATTTGCATTTCCCTAATGATTAGCAATGCTGAACACACCCTCATGTGTCACTTGCTATCTGTATGTCTTTTAAAAAATATCTATTCAGGTCCTCTGCCCATTTTTTTACTGGATTGTTTTGTTGGTGTTGAGTTGTATAGTTCTTTATATATTTTGGATATTAACCCTTTCTCAGATATATCATTTGCAAATATTCTCCCATCAAGTAAGTTGCCTTTTTATTATGTTGATGGTTTGCTTTGCTGTGCAAGGTTTTTTATTTTGGTGTAGTTTCAATAGTTTATTTTTGCTATTGTTTCCCTTGCCTTAGAAGACATAGCTAGAAAAATGTTGCTAAGGCTAATATCTAGGAGAATACTTCCTGTGTTCTCTTCTAGAAGTTTTATGGTTTCAGGGCTCACATTTAGGTCTTTAATCCCTTGTGAGTTTATTTTGGTGTATGGTGTAAGAAAGTGGCCCAGTTTCAGGACAGTTACATGTAAAAGAATGAAACTGACCTAGGGGACTAGGGCTTACTGAGACAGCAGGCATGTTAGGGTGTCCAGACCCTGCTATTGTCTGCACTACCAAAGTGGAAGGAAATGTAAACATTAGTGTCTATCAGCCCCCCCCCCCCAACCCCGGAGAGAATTCCAGCAGGCCACCTACCATTTGGCAGAAGAGTAGTTCCTTTATATTTTAGTTGCCTTTTCCAACTACAATTTTTCTTTGCCCCAGGGCAGATGAATCTGCTTCTGGTACCTCAGTACTATCCTTCCCTACTGCAGTTTGAAGCATCAGGAATGGGTTTCCCATCATTAGTGTGTCTCTCCTACCATTCTCTAGGTTATCCCTCTCTATCCTTTGTTGTATAGAAGCTGTCCAGACTTCTTAAATATATGTGTTTTTGTTTATATATATTTGTGTATCTGTGTATATGTACACATGTACTTCCTAGCTGAAAGGGCAAAAACCCCAGGAGCAATGAGCAATCTACTGCCTAGATCTCGGTTTCTAAATACTATTCCTCCACTAAAAGGCTCCTAAAAAAATGTATAATTGTAAGATGAGGCAGGATAGGTACAAGATGAGTCTTACAACAACAAAAGTAAGGACGTTCTCAAATATGTGTTGGGGATATATCACAAAAACACAAAAAGACAGTTTGAAGGGGCTCACACTGTCCAAAAAATCTAGATCATTTTGATCACAAAAATAAATATGATGAATTATAAGCCATTGAAAAAAAGCTAAGAATTCGAATCCCTCATGATAATTAATAAATAGAGAGAAGGTAGGTTTTGTGCTTATGGTATTATGCTGAGGCCTGACCGATAAATCTAGAGAGAGTACCAGAGTTGCAAAACAATCATGGTAAAGAATGGGCAAGGTAAAAGGCTAAATACAAGGAGACATGTTTGATAGGGAGAATATTTTCCTGATCATAAATGTCTCACTACATTTTGATGGAATCATTGTGTATTCTAGACTGCAACAACATGAATATTCAGGTTGCCATACTGTACTACAGTTTTTCAAGGCTGTAGAAATGCTGCAGATTAAAGAAGGCTAAAAAGACATGACAAGTAAATGCAATACTTGTACCTAGACTGAATGCAAACTTAGAAGGGGTAAAAATGCTATTAAGAAAACATGGCTATGTAATATGAAGGGTAGTTTAGAAAAATGAGGTTGACAAATTTACTATGGTTATAAAAACAAATCCAATTCTTAGGAAGTATCCACTTAAGTATTTATAAGTAAAGGACCAAACAGTCTAGAAAAAAACTATTCACAGTGGAAGAGGAGGAGCACAAAAGATAAAACAAGTGATGTAAAATGTGAACAAAAGACAAATCTTGATAAGGGAATAAATGTGTTCATTGTATTATTTTTTGGTAAATTGTTGAAGTATGAAATTGTTTTCAAATAAATTTTTAGGAAGAATGATATCTACAACATTAAAAAAAAAACTAACGTAAAACAGAATCCAGAATATTTAAAGTCACAAATCAATTAACAAAATTAAAAAATAAAACAAGCCAACAGATAACAGTGAATGACATGAACAGAAACTTCAGAAAATAAGAAAGCAATCAGTAATAAGGCTATGAAAAGATCTTCGCATAAGCACAAGATACCATTTTATATCCATTATACTGGCAAATTTTTAAAAACAAATAACAAAGTGCTGAAAAGAACAAGTAGGGGTGGGGGGGGAAGGGATATAGACAGGAAAGAAAATGATATAGAGAAACCAATATTCTCAGACCCTTTGGTGAAAGTATAAATTAGGACAATCTGGAGAGTAACACACATTTCACTTTAAATACAATGCAATTTTAACTTTAAGTTTAAAAACTAAAGAAATTCTCATAGATGTTCATAAGAACTCATTTTAAGTCAATAACTAGAAACAACCTAAAAGTCCATCGATAGAATAATAGATCTACTGTATTTTCACCAAGCGGAATATGACACAGTAATTGAAATAAATTGATTAGATCAATACATTTATCAAATCAGATAAATCCAAGGGTGAAATACTAAAAAATTTAAAAACTAGTATAGGTATTAATCAGAAAGGACATGGGCTGTAAATAACTACTATGGATACAGAAGTCCATACTTGCTCATTACCCTATATGTCCAAACACATGAGTGAAAAAAATCAAATGGTGGGATAAATAAAATGATATAAATTTTATAGTTTAAGTACATCAAAATACCATTAATCTATAACTGCACAAAGTATAAAAATGCATAGTAAGGATATACACCTTCAGAACAGGACTTACTTATGTGGAATGGAGATGTACAAAAGGGACTTCAACTGTACCTATGTTATTTAAATTTTTTAAAAATCTAAAACAAACATGGTAAAGTGTAAGATTTGTTAAAGCAGAATAGTGGTAAGAAGTGTTCAGTACGTCATTTCCAGTATTTTCTGTCTGAAATATTTCATCTAAAAAACTGTATTTAAAATCTTCAGATGGCTTGTTGTTTTCACCACAATGAAGTGCAAATTACCAAGGAAAACCTTGTGGGTTCTGTACACTCTAGCCCCAAACTATGTCTATCTTATCACCTACCACTCACTCTCCACCTCATATAACCCTGTTACAGATACAAACAATAGTACTTAGTACAAGTATTAGTACTTGGCGTGTCTCGGCCTGGGTTCCTGTTAACAGCTCTGAGCCCTATATGCATCCATTGGGACTAGGTGCTCTTTCCAAGCTTGTTCAACACTGGCACTCAACTATAAGACAAAAATGATTTGTTGGCCTGTTGATCATGGGTATCTTAGCAGCAGTAGGCATTATCGCCTCTGCCACTGTCACTGGAATCAGTCTACATTATACTATCCAAACAGCTATGTCCTTAATAAATTTACAGTTAACGCTATTGAAGAATTAATAGGCCAAACTTCTATTGATAGACAAGTTCTGGCCCACCTCGAAGCTCTTGAGACTGCAGTGGAATTTATTGAGAAAAGACAGGACGCCTTGATCCTCCACTCTAAACTAACCTGCAACCCTAACTACCAACATATTTGCGTGACTGGCATTCCTTATAATCACTCTCAATCTTGGGATGCTGTCTAGACACACCTTCGCAGTGTTTTTTCTTCCAACCTCTGTAACAATATAGAAAATTTAGATGTGACCTTGCACCAACAAGTACAATATGCAGAAGACCAACTAAGAAATGAATGGGCTGATTCCTGGGCAATGTAGCATAACCTAAATCCTTTCTCATTTATAGCCAGCATCCATCTCAAATTCTGGATAACTCTGTGTCTCTTTTTATATCTTTGCAGAATCACCCTCCAAGCCACCCGACAGCAAAACAAGGACCAAGAGCTCGTCTTGACAGTCCTCTCACACAAGACCAGAAGAACCAAGAAAAACAAGAGGGAACTGTGGGGAATAAGTTTAAGAATTCTCTAGGCTTACACCAATGGGTTAACAAGGCTTAGAGCAGAAAGCCGCTTTTGCTTCCACAGTAACAGGTAGGGGAGGAAAGCTGCCACAGGTAGAAAGTGCCCAAGGCTAGTCATTAAAAAAAAAAAAAAAAAAAAAAAAAAAAAAAAAAGGATAGAGCTGCAGGGTGAAAACGCCCAAGGCTAGCTAGCAAGAAAAATGCCTCCTTAACCTTAAGGTGGCATGCCCCACTTACCTTAATCCCTAGAAAAGTTAAGATAAAATAAACAGATATGGTGCCTGCTTTAAGTAAAGTGCCTGCAGTAAAAGCACTGAGATGCTATGCTGATTTGTCTCGACCCTAACCCCTAACACTGCATACCTTCAAAACCCCTTTTCTCACACACATGAATTAATGATTACTATTTTATTGTTTCTACATGTCCATCATGTATGCAGGCCTTCTGATTCTAATAAATACAGAGAAAGGCCCCTTACTCTGGGCTCTTGTCACTTCCTGGACATTAGCCTCTCTTGTTTACTTTTTTTTTTAATTTTTTTTTTAACATTTATTCATTTTTGAGAGAGAGGGAGAAAGACAGAGCATGAGTAGGGAAGGGGCAGAGAGAGAGGGAGAAATAGTATCAGAAGCAGGCTCCAGGCCCTGAGCTGTCCGCGGGGTTCAAACTCATGGACCACGAGATCGTGACCTGAGCCGAAGTCAGACACTTAACCAACTGAGCCACCCAGGTGCCCCTCTTGTTTACATTTCTGCGTCTGCTCTATTGCTGAACAAGAGAGAAAGACAGGAAAGTAGAAATAAAAAAGCAATAAATTACTACCAACACTATCATCAAAAACAGGCTTGAAATTTAGTGAACATCTTTTGCATATTTCTGCCTATCATTCAGAAAGAAAAAAGTGTTGGGGGGGCACCCTGGTGGCTCAATTGGTTAAATGTCCAACTCTTGATTTTGGCTCAGGTCATAATCTCATAGTTTGTGAGATGGAGCCCCACATCAGGCTCTGCACTGAGAGCATAGAGCCTGCTTGGGATGCTCTTCTACCCCTCCCCCTCTTGCGGTGTGTGTGTGTGTGTGTGTGTGTGTGTGTGTGTGTGTGTGTGTGTGTCTTTCTCAAAATAAACATTAAAAAAAAAAAAAGACTAAGTCTTAATCCAAACATTGGAGAATACTCTCCCCTATTCTACCCTCACAAGCACTGAGTGAAATTAGAATCACACACAGGGGAAAGCTGAGTAAGAAAGATCCTGTCATGCGAGCAGTACAAAGGAGGAAACCCAAAACCAAGCAGGGACACAACAACAAAGCATCTTTACATGGTTCTAAGTCTCTGGTGTAGAGAGTAACCTTAGTAACAAAACTCTAAAGCCAGTCCAATTCTAGTTTGACACAAAATTCTACATGAAGACCCTAGAGAAAGGAAAGGTGTACTTTCCTCAAAGAATAAAAAATATTTACCTCAGGAGGTTGCAGGAAGATGGCAGATAAGGAGGACCCTGAGCTCACCCCAACCCATGTTTACAACTAGATATCATCCACATCCGAGTCAATAAACTGGAGAACAGTTTGAAGACTGACATAACAAACTCCACCAAGTAAATATAGAGAAGAAGCTGCATCTGAAAGGTTAGGAAGGTCAGAAAGGCAAAGAAAGGCTGCCCACAGGAGGGAGAGAAATGGGCCCTTACATCAGGAACTCACACAGGGAAGATTAACCCCATAATGTCAGCTTTAAAAACCAGAGGGGCTGGTGCAGATGAGTTAGGAGAGGTCAGCAAGGATGATATTTGGCCAAATCTATTACAGTCCTACTTGGCTCCTGATATGGACGATGAAGAGGAAGGGGAAGAAGATGACAATGAAGGACTGGAAGATGAAAAAGGACATAAGGATGAAGGTGAAGAAGAGGTGATGAAGATGAAGATGAAGGTGAAGAGGAAGAGGAGGAGGAGGAGGAAGGACAGGAGGATGAAGGAGAAGATACCTAATGGAACGCTGATGGATTCCAACCTTCCTTTTTAAAATTTTCTCTGGTCCCTAAGAGCAAGCTGTACACTTTTTTTTTTTCCCCTCCTCTTGTGCTCATTTACCGTTTTTTTTTTTTTTAATTTGTTTATTTGAGAGGGAGAGAAAGCACGAGTGGGGGAGGGGCAGAGAGCAAGAAGAGAGCAAGAATCCCAAGCAGGCTCTGCACCAGCAGCGCAGAGGCCAACGTGGGTCTTGAACTCGCGAACCATAAGATCATGACCTGAGCCAAAGTCAGACACTTAACCAACTCAGCCACCCAGGCACCCCTGCCCTGTTTTTTGAAGTCTCTTTTTTCTCCCTTTATAACATGGTCCTCAACTTACCTGGGGAAGGAGAATACCTTGAGCAGAACACACTGGGAAAAGAATATCCCTTTCTGTTCTAAATTCATTTTTATTGATTCCTGTCTCAACAAAAACAGTATAGAATCAACACCACTGTGCTCTGTGGGAAAAAGAGCTCTGCTCCCTCACCTGCTAGAAGCTGGAGGGTGCTGTGCCCCTGTATAGCAGTGCACAGAATTTTAGCTTTTTTCCTCCTTTTTCTATATTTTGGGCTCAGAGATCACACAGTATCTCTATGTGAATATGGACAGTTAGCATTTACCAACATGTATCCCTCTACTTTCAATTATTTTAAAAAATTATTTAAAAAAATAAGAGGGGCACCTGGATGGCTCAGTTGGTTAAGTGTCCGACTTTGGCTCAGGTCATGATCTCATGGTTCATGGGTTCAGGCCCCACGTCAGGCTCTGTGCTGATAGTTCACAGCCTGGAGCCTGCTTCGGATTTGTGTCTCTCTCTCTGCCCCTTCCCCACTCACGCTCTATCTCTCTCAAAAATAAACATTAAAAAGTTTTTTTTTTTTTAAGTTTTTTTAAAAAGTTTTTTCAAAGGAAAACTTTAAAAAATGGGATTACAGAAGGTCAGCAAAGGGTGGGTTTGAGATGCTTGGCTGGGTTAAGTGGGCATTTTGACAACAAGGCTTTCCTATCGCCATGTTTAATAGTGATATTTAATGGACATCCTTGCAGTTTAAGTTGATACCTTTAAAATAATACTCTCCAGGAGCTCCTGGGTGGCTCAGTTGGTTAAGCATCCAACTTTGGCTCAGGTCATGACCTCATGGTTCCCAAATTCGAGCCCCGCATCAGGTGAGCTCAAGCCCCCCTTCAGGTGAGCATGAGCCCTGTTTCAGGTAAACACGAGCCCTACTTCGGGTGAGTCCTGCTTCTCTCTCTCTCTCCCTCTCTTCTGTCCCTTGTTTACTTGTACCTATTTCTCTCAAAAAATAAATAAATAAATAAAAATTTAAAAGTTAAAAAAGAAAAAAGAAATACCCACAGTTAACATCATCCTTAATGGAGAAAAACTGAGAGCTTTTCCCCTAAGTTTATGAAGAAGACATGGATGCCCACTCTGACCACTTTTATTCAATGTAGTACTGAAAGTCCTAGCCAGAAAAATAGACACAACAGAAAGAAATAAAAAGCATCCAAATCAGCAAGGAAGAAGCCAAACTTTCATTATTTGCAGATGACATGATACTCTATATGGAAAACCCAAAAGACTCCTAGAACTGCTAAAACCTGCTAGACCTGATAAACGGATTCAGTAAAGTGGAGATACAAAATCAGCATACAGAAATCTGTTGCATTTCTATACAGCAATAATGAAACAGCAGAAAGAGAAATTAAAGAATCAATTCCATTTACAACTGTACTAAAAATAATAAGATACCTAGGAATAGACTGAACCAAAGAGGTGAAAGGTCTGTACTCTGAAAACTATAAAACATTGATGATAGAAATTGAAGACAACATAAAAAAATGGAAAGACATTCCATGCTCATGGATTGGAGGAACAAACTGTTAAAATGTCTATACTACCCAAAACAATCTATACATTTAATGCAATCCCTATCAAAATACCAATAGCAAACAATCCTAAAATTTGTATGGAACCACAAAAGACCCCAAATAGCCAAAGCAATTGTGAAAAAGAAGAGCAAAGCTGGAGGCATCACAATTCCAGACTTCCAAGTAACATTACAAAGCTGTAGTGATCAAAACAGTATGGAACTGGCACAAAAACAGACACAGATCAAGAGAACAGAATAGAAAATCCAGTGATAAACCCACAATTTTATGGTCAATTAATCTTTGACAAAGCAAGAAAGAATACCCAATGCAAAAAAGCTTTTTCAACAAATGGTACTGGGAAAATTGGACAGCTACATGCAAAAGAATGAAACTGGCCACT
The DNA here is from genome assembly GCF_024362965.1 of Panthera pardus. Classification (NCBI taxonomy): domain Eukaryota; kingdom Metazoa; phylum Chordata; class Mammalia; order Carnivora; family Felidae; genus Panthera; species Panthera pardus. Next base: position 66,003,038 of record NW_026526843.1, read on the forward strand.
TTTGTAGACTACATACAAAAATAAATTCAAAATGGAGTAAAGACCTAAATGTGAGACCTGAAACCATAAAAGTCCTAGAAGAGAACACAGTCAGTAACTTCTTTGATATGGGCTGTACCAACTTCTTACTAGATATGTCTCCTGAGGCAAGGAAAACAAAAGCAAAAATAATCTCTATTAATATTACTGTCTTTTGGTATTTTGAGTTTTTTAAAAATTTTAATCATTCTAATTTGGGTATGGGGATTTTTCATTTTTTTAAATTTACTTTCTCTAATTGCAAATGAGCTTCTTTCCATTTGCTCATTTGCCATCTCTGTATATTCTTTGGTGAGGTGTATGTTCAGACCTTTTGCACTATTTCTATTTGGGTTGTATTCTTATTACTGTATTTTAAGAGTTCTTTGTATACTAAAGTCTTTTACTGGATATGGGTTTTGCAAAATTTTCTTCTAGTCTGTGGTTTGTCTTTTCATTCTATTGACACTTTTTTCAGAGCAAACATTTGTAATTTTAATGAAGTCCTACTTATCAATTTCTTCTTTCATGAATTATGCTTTTTGAGAGAGACATGGGGGAGGAGCAGAGGAAGAGGGAGAGAGAGAATCTTAAGCAGTCTCCATGCCCAGGATGGAGCCCAATGTGGGGCTCGATCTCACGACCATGATATCATGACCGGAGCCAAAATCAAGAGTCAGATGCTTAACTGACATAGCCACCCAGGTGCTCGATGAATTAATGGCTTTTGATGTTGTATCTGAAACTCACTACCCAAACCCAAGGTCACATATTATTTTGTATTTACTTTTAGAAGTCTTACAGTTTTCCATTTTATATTTAAGGTCTGTGATCCATTTTGAGTGAATTTTTGTTAAAGTGTAAGGTCTCTAAGTAAGTTCACTTTTTTTTTTTTTTTTAAACCTGTGAACATACATTGTTCCAACACTATTTGGAAAGACTATCCTTTCACCACAGAGCAGTCTTTCTGCCTTTGACAAAGATCAGTTTGTTATATTTGCGTGAGCCTATTTCTGAGCTCTTTAATCTGTTCTATTGATCTACAGATCTGTCCCTTTACCAGTAGCATGCTATCTTCATAACTGTAGTTCCACACTAAGTCTTGAAACCAAGTGGTCTGAGTCCTTCGATTTTTGAGTCCTTCGACTTTGTGCTTCTTTCCCACTACATTACTTGTTACAGAGTATCCACCTTTCCACATAAAGCTCAGAATTAGCTTATCAGTAGCTACAACATATTTTGGTGGAATTTTTTTTTTTTTTGGTGGAATTGTTTTTTTAATTTTTTTAATGTTTATTTATTTTTGAGGGGGAAAGCACAAGTTGGGGAAGGGCTTAGACAGAAAGGGAGACCAGAATCCGAAGCAGACTCTAGGCTCTGAGCTGTCAGCACAGAGCCTGATATGGGGCTCGAACTCACAAGCTGTGAGATCATGACCTAAGCCAAAGACAGATGCTTAAGCGACTGAGCCACCAAGGCACCCCTTTTTGGTGGAATTCTGATGGAAACTGCATTCAATTTGTAGATCAAGATGGGAAAAACAGACATTTTAATAATATTCAGTCTTCCAATCCCTGAACACAAAATACATTTAGATCTTCTTTGACATCTTTTCTCAGTGCTTTCTAATTTTCCAACAATAGATCCTGTACATATATTGTTAGATTTATATACAAGTATTTCAACTTCACTTGGTGCAACTGGAAATGGTATTTTTAAAATTATACACTCTAATTGTTTACTGTTGGCTTATAAGAAAACCATCCACTTCTGCATATGCAACAGGTGTCATGCATCCTTCTTATCCTTGCTTATTAGTTCTAGGTTTTTGGAGATGCTCTGAAATTTTCTACATAATCTTATAATCAACAAAGAAAAATAGTTTTATTTCTTTTCCAATAAACATTTTAATTTCTTTTTCTTATCTTATTGAACTATGAACTAGCTAAGACTTCCAGTATGATTTTGAGTAGGATGGCAAAAAAGGACATGCTTACCATGTTACTGATCCAAGGGGGAAAGTAACCAGACTCTCACCATTAACGAGGTGGGTCTAGTCTGTAAGACTAAAGGCAAAAGGAACTATCTATAAATACTATACTCCAGTGGATAAGACTATTTCCCACAGGGGTAAAAATCTTTTCGAAGTTTTTAAACTGCTATATATACATAACTGAATCAAACAATTAAGTTTAATGGACAGCAAATACTAGGAGCCAGATTACTCCCTGCAGGAGTGGGAGATTAATAGACAAAGGGGAGAGAACTATAATTACTCATGTGCTAACAGATTAGAGTTGAAGACATCAATATGAATGCATGTTTAGCTTAAGATAAATACAGATGAATAAATACAAAAATATTTATAGATGGGCGCCAGGGTGGCTCAGTTGATTAAGTGACCAACTCTTAATTTCGGCTCAGGTCATGATCTCACGGTAGCAAGATTGAGCCCCATGTCGGAATCCACAATGAGCATGGAGCCTGCTTGGGATTCTCTCTCTCCCTCTTTCTCTCTGCCACTACCCTGCTCATGCTCTCTCTCTGTCTCTCTCAAAATAAATAAATAAACTTAAGAAAATATTTGTAGATAATGTGTATACATATTTGTTAGTATGCATATGTATAGTTCTTTCCCTGTCAGCTGAGAGAGCTGCCTATACTATACAAAATCCATATACAGTATAAACTGTTTCTCCAACATACTAGCAATGAACAGACCAAAAATGAAATTAAGAAATCAATCCCATATACAACAGGATCAAAAAGATTAAGTATTCAAAAATAATTCAATAGGGATACCTAGGTGGTTCAGCTGGTTAAGAATCTGACTTGATTTTGGCTCACCTCAAGATTTCACAATTGTTAGACTGGCCTTGAGTCGGGCATTGCCCTGGGCATGGAACCTGTTTAACATTCCCTCTCTCCCTCTCCAGTTGCCCCTCCCCTGATCACTCTCTTTCTATCTCTCAAAAATAAAAAAAATAAAAACAATTCAACAAAAACCTTGCAAGACTTGTACAATGAAAATTACACAATGCTACTGAAGAAAATTAAAAGATCTAAATAAATGGATGGATACTTCATGTTTAAGGTGCATTATGATTAAAATAACAATTCTCCCAAAACTGATCTATAGATTCAATTACAATTGCTATCAAAATTACATCAGGCCTTTTCCAGAGGGAAAAAAAAAGTTTATTTCAGAAATTACTTCAATTATCTAGACAATGTGCTACTGGAATAAGGACACAGATATTGTTCAAAGCAACAGAACTGACTACAGAAGTAAACCTTTATCATTATGGACAATTTGTTTTCAACAAAGGTACCAAGCAAATTCAATGGGGAAATAACAGTCTTTTCAAATTATGGTGATGGAAATATTGTATATCCACAAACAATAAGATGAACTTAGGCCCTTATTTCACAACATACATAAACATTATCTCAAAGTATATACAGAAATCTAACTGTAAAAGAATAGACTATAAACACATAAGTAAATCCTTGAGTCAGTGGGGTAGGCAAAGGTTTGCTAGATATGGTACCAAAAGATGAACCCTAAAAAAAAACAGCTGAAAATTAGACTCATCAAAAACCAAAACCTTTTGTTTCATAAGACACTAATAAGATAATGAAAAATATAAGGTATATACTATACTAAAAGAGAATACTTGCAAATCACATCTGGTAAGAGACTACTATCTAGAATACACCACACACTGTTACAACTCATTAAGAAGGCAAACAATCCACTTAAAAATTGGGTAAAATATTTAAACAGACACTTTACCAAAGAAAATATACAAATGACTAACAATTCATATACAAATGAAAAAAACCCACAAACATTTCCAAGTGAATGTCCTTAGAAGCGTAATTTTTAATAGCCAATAAAACAGAAAACAAATTCCCATCAACTGTTTAATGGGGAAACAAAGAGTGGTATATATTCATATAATTGAACATTATTCATAAATAAAAATGAAATAGTGATACATATAATAATATGGATAAACCTCAAATTAACCTATGTAAAAGAACTCAAACATAAAAGACTATATATCATCTAATCCCAATTGCATGAAAGGTCTAGAAAAGACAAATCTACAGAAACAAAAGTACATTTGTGCCTGGGGTTGAGGGTGGGAATGCAGATGAAATATAAACCAGTATGAAAATGTTACAAGGGTGGTGAAAATATTATAAAACTGTATTATGGTGATGGTTGCAGAACTTATTAAACTTACCAAAAACTGTTTAATTGTATACTTTAAATGAGTAAACTACATAGTATGTTAAAGTTTTATCTGTAAAACGTTTTTAAAAATTAGCATCTTCTAACCACCACCAGTAAAAAGACAAACATTGTCATATGAAGTGAAACACAAGCCAAACCATCTACCTATTTTATCTGACCTAAAAATCCAACTACCAACCTACTTACTGAGAAATACAAACACACACACACACACACACACACACACACACAAGCTATACAAACACACAAAGATTAAAAGTAGAAAGATGAATGGGGCACGTGGGTAGTTCAGTCAGTTAAGTGTCCAGCTTCGGCTCAGGTCACCATTTCATGGTTCATGAGTTCAAGCCTCACATCGGGCTCTCTGCTGTCAGCACAGAGCCTACTTCAGATCCTTTGTCCGCCCCCCTCCCCCACCCCACCCCCGCTAATGCACTCCCTCTTTCTCTCTCTCTCACAAAAATAAACATTTTCTTTAAAAACTAGAAAGATAAAGAAAGATATAACATGGTAACATTAACCAAAGAAAAAGGCTGAGAACCTGTATTAATTTGAAACAACATCAACATCAAAACCAAAAATAATATCAGAGGATAAAGAGGAATATTTTGAAAAAATAAAGGGGTAACATCTGGCAAGGCCATAATTCCATGTGCACATGTACCTAGCAAGATTTTCATAATGCATAAGAAAATAAATTATAGATGTGAAAAGATAAACAGGTAAATCCATAATGAGTTTGAGATATCAACACTGCTCTCTCAAAAATGAGTAACACAGAGTCGGAAGAATCCTAAAAGATATGGAAGTCCTGTATAATACTATCAACCACCTGGATATGCTTACAGAATACTCCAAACAACAGAATACATATTCTTCTAGAATACAGATGTGTAACATTCAACAAAAAAGATCATGTTCTAGTCTATAAAATAAATTTCAATGAATTAAAAAAATAATAATAATGCAAAGAGCATTCACAGAACATAAAATTAAACTAGAAATCAACAAAGAGAGGTATCTGAAAAATTCCCAAATAATTGGAAATTAAACAACTAACCTCTAAATAGTACACAGATCAAAGAGAAAGTCTTAAGGGAGATACAAACATGGATTACACAAAAAGACAATGAAAATACAATATATCAAAATCTGTGGGATGCAAGTAAAGCAGTACTAACAGGAAAATCTATAGCATTAAATCAATATATTAGACAATAACAACTAAAATCAGTATAACTAAAGCTTGTATTAAAAAAAACTAGAGAAAGAGGAAATCAAATCTAAAGCAAGCAAAAGAAAAGAAATAAAGATTAACAGCAGGTATTGAAAACAAAAACAATACCAAAAAAAATCACTAAAACAAAAAGCTAGTTATTTGTAAACATTAATATAATTGATAAACTTATAGCCAGATGACCAAAGGTGGGGGGGGGGGTATTAATCATTAGTATCACAAATAATGCCAAAGACATTAAAATACAGAAATACTACAAAAAAAATCTGCTCATGAATTTGATAAATTACATGAAATGAACAATTATTTGAAAGACCACCAAAACTCGCTCAAGAAAACAAATAGCCCTATACCCAGTAAATAATATTGGATTGCAAGTTACAAACTTGCAAAGGTTGCAAAGGTTTCATAAAGAAGAAAACTTCATGCCTAAATTCTACCAAACAAGTAAGAAGTCATACCAATTCTATACAACCAATTCCATTAAAAAGAAAAAGAGAGAACATGTCTCAATTATGAAGCCAGTATTACCCTGTTTACAAATCCAGAGAGAAATACTACCAGAAAAGAAAATTACAAATCAGTATCTCTAATAAATGTAGATTTAAAAAATTTTCACAGAATGTTAGCAAATAAAATGGTGTAATATGAAAAATATATATCACAATCACGTGGGTTTCATTCAAGAAATATAAAGTTAGTTCAACATTCAAAAATCAATGAATTTCTATATCAACGACTTGAAGAAGACCATAAAATCATCTCAATACATTTAGAAAAAGACTCTTAAGAAATTCAACATACTTTCATGATAAAAACTCCCAGAACACTAAAAATAGAGTGGTGCTTAACCTAATAAAGGGTACCTACAAAAGACCTACAGTTACCAAACTCTGGAAAGAAAGGAAAGTATGCCCTCTCTATCCTATTGCATATTGTACTGGAAGACATACCAGTTTAATAAAGCAAGAAAACCTATTATAAGGCACATGTGTTGGAACAGAAAAAATTTATTTAAGTTGCAAGAAAGATTACCGTCTATCTGAAAAATCTAAAATAATCTATCAAAATAAAAGGCCCTCTTAGGGTGCCTGGGTGGCTCAGTTGTTAAGCATCTGACTTCGGCTCAGGTCATGATCTCATGGTTCATGAGTTTGAGCCCCACTTCAGGTAAGCTCGAACCTCACTTCGGGTGAGCTTGAGCCCCGCTTCAAGGTAAAACACGAGATCCGCTTCAGGTGAGCCCTGCTTCCCTCTCTCTCTCTGCCCCTCCTGAGATTCTCTCTCTCTCTCTCTGCCCCTCACTCACTTGTGTCCTCTCTCAAAAAAAAAAAAAACCAAAAAACCCCTCTTAGAATGAAAAAGTGAGTTCAGCAAGGTAGCAGAATATAAGGTCAATAGACAAGTCAATCATATTCCTATATGTGGCTATAAATGGAATTTGAAATGAAAAAAATAATAAAATTTATAATAGCACCTCCAAAAATAAAGTTCTTATGTATAAATCTAACAAAATGTATGCAAGAACTATATGTGGAAACAAAATATTAAAGAAATAAATCAAAAATAGATCTAAATAAACAGGGAGAAATACTATGCCTATGAATTAGAAGACTCAATAAGATATCAAATCTCCCCAAATTCATCTATAGATTCAATGCCATTCCAATCGAAATCCCAGCAAGCTCTTTTTAAGATTTTTTAAAGATATTTTTGTAGATGAGAGGAACACTAATGTTGAAAGAGACATTCTCTGACACATAGCACAAAGGAAAAACTTAACCTGAAGGTGCCATAGTCATTTAGGAAAACTAGAGGCTAGCTAAAACAAAACCCAGAGGAGAGACTTAGCACTCACTCCTTGTTGGGGAGGAAGTTGGTTCCGGAGTGCACAGTGTAGTGTAGTGATCTCCAGGTTGCAATGGGAGAGAGCAGTACACTTCCTGGTGTACTTTGGTAAGAGGGTTTATTGCCTCCCCAAGGACAAAAAGACTCTGCAGGTCAGCCACAGACCTTTCATCAGTAGGGTGGAGAGGCTCTACTCCGGAGCAGGGGAGTAGATCCATGTGGTGCCAGGGCCCTTAAGAAATGGGGTTTTGAATCCCAGCCAAGCATCAAGAAGAAGGCTCAGGAGAACTGTGGCACAGGGCAAGCTGACCACCCTTGCTATTCTGTTAGGGCTGCCTGAACAGGGTGGATTGAGATTCCCAGTCCAGAGAGGAAAGAATGTGGTGACACCATTTTCCCCCCAACATCAAACAGTGGGACTTTAGAGAGGAGCACAGAAGCCCCCAATAGCGGTGGGACCTGCTTACACCAAACCGTGCCCCTCCATGCCTGGCAACTGCTTACTTTCTAGAGTAAGACTGACAGACCCAATGTAGCTGGCCTCTCCTCCAGACCAGCACAGCCACCAGCCCCAAGTACCAACAGACAACTATTTTTTTTTTTTTTCTAAGAGGGACTCTGTAAGTGAAAAGCAGCAAAGACTACAAAGAACTAGAAAACATCACCACAAACATGAAACCTACAGACAACACATTGGCACGAAGTCCTTATCTTTCAATAATCACTCTGAATGTAAACGGAATAAATGCCCCAATCAAAAGACACAGGGTACCAGAATGGATTAAAACACACACACACACACACACACACACACACACACACACACACACACACACAAGATCCATCTATATACTGTCTACAAGAGACTCATTTTAGACCTGAGGACACCTGCACATTGAAAGTGAGGGGATGGAAAACCACCTAATATGCTACTAGATGTCAAAAAAAGCTGGAGTAGCCATACTTATATCAAAGTACATTTTAAAACAAAACTATAGAGATAAAGAAGGGCATTATATCATAACTAAGGGGTCTATCCATCAAGAAGAGCTAACAATTATAAATATTTATGCCCCCACTTGGGACCCCCAATATATAAATCAATTAATCACAAATGTAAGCAAACTCATTGATAATAATACCGTAATTGTAGGAAACATTAATACTCCACTTACAACAATGGACAGATCATCTAAGCAGTAAATCAACAAGGAAACAATGGATCTGAATGACACATTGGACCATACGGACTTAACAGATTTACTCAGAACATTTCATCCTAAAGCAGCAGAATACACATTCTCCTCAAGTGCAGATGAAACATTCCCTAGATTAGATCACATATTGGATCATAAATCAGTCCTCAACAGGTGCAAAAAGACTGAAGTCATACCATACATATTTTTAGATCACAATTCTATGAAACTTGAAACCACAAGAAAAAATTTGGAAAGTCCTCAAACACATGGAAGTTAAAGAACATCCTACTAAAGAATGAATGGGTTAACCAGGAAATTAAAGAATTTAAAAAAATACATGGAAGCAAATGAAAATGAAAACAAGACAGTCCAAACTCTCTGGGATGCAGCAAACACAGTCCTAAGAGGGAAGCATATTGCAATTCAGGCCTATCTCAAGAAGCAAGAAAGATCCCAAATACTCAACCTAACCTCATACCAAAAGGAGTTAGAAAGCAGCAAATAAAGCCCAAAGCCAGCAAAATAAGGGAAATAATGATTAGAGCAGAAATAAACGATATATAATCCAAATCAATATATAATCCAGATCAATGAAACTAAGAGCTGGTTTTTTGAAAGAACAAAATTGATACACCCCTAGCCAGACTTCTCAAAAAGAAGAGAGGACCCAAATAGATAAAAACAAGAATAAAAGAGGAGAGGCCACAACCAACACCAAAGAAATGCAAACAATTATTAGAGAATACTATGAAAAATTATATGCCAACAAACTGGACAATCTGGAAGAAATGGACAAATTCCTAGACACACACTACCAAAACTCAAACAGGAAGAAGTAGAAAATATGAACAGACCCAGTGAAGAAATTGAATCAGTTATCAAAAAATTCCCAACAAGTAAGAGTTCTGGGCCAGATGGCTTCCTAGGGGAATTCTATCAGACATTTAAAGAAGAGTTAACTCCTATTCTTCTCATTCTGTTTCAAAAAATATAAACAGAAAGAAAGCTTCTAGACTCATTCTATGAAGACAACATTACCTTCATTCCCAAACCAGACAAAGAGCCTACTAAAAAGAATTATAGGCCAATATCCCTGATGAACATGGATGCAAAGTGTCTCAGCAAGATACTAGCAAATCGAATTCAACAGTATATTAAAAGAATTATTCACCATGATCAAGCAGGATTCATTCCTGGGCTGCAGGGCTGGTTCCGTATTTGCAAATCAATCAACGTGATACATCACAATAGAAAAATGTGTAAGAACCACAGGATTCTGTCAATAGATGCAGAAAATGCATTTGACAAAATACAGCATCCTTTCTTAATAAAAACCCTCAAGAAAGTAGGGATAGAAGGAATGTACCTCAATATCATATAAGCCATATGTGAAAGGCACACAGCTAATATCATTCTCAATGGGGAAAACTGAGAGCTTTCCCCCTAAGATTAGGAACAAGACAGAGGCAACCTAGTGGTAGAAGTCGCAGCTTCAGCATCAAACGAAAAGTATTAAAAGGCATCCAAATACGCAAGGAAGAAGTCAAACTTTCACTCTTCACAGATGACATGATAGTCTACATGGAAAACCCAAAAGACTCCACCAAAAATCTGTGAGAGTTGATACATGAATTCAGGAAAGTCACTGGATATAAAATCAATGTACTGAAATTGGCTGCATTTCTATATACCAATAATGAAGCAGCAGAAAGAGAAATCAAGAAACCGATCCCACATAATCGATTACTTTACAACCAAAAACCAGAAGATACCCAGGAATAAGCTTAACCAAAGAGGTAGAAGATCTGTACGCTGAAAACTACAGAAAGCTTATGAAAGAAATTGAAGAAGACACAAAGAAATGGAAAAATATTCCATGCTCATGGACTGGAAGATATTGTTAAAATGTCAATGCTACCAAAGCAACCTACAACATGCCATGCAATCTTTATTGAAATATTACCAGCATTCTTCACAGAGCTAGAACAAAGAATCCTAAAATTTGTATAGAACCAAAAAGACCCTGAATAATCAAAGTAATGTTGAAGGAGAGAACCAAAGCTGGAAGAGGCATCACAATCCCAGAATTTAGCCTGTATTACAAAGCTGTAATTGTCAAGACAGTATGGTATTGGCACAAAAACAGACAAACAGACTAATAGAATAGAGAACCCAACTAACCTTCAACAAAGCAGGAAAGAGTATCCAATGGAAGAAAGTCTCTTTAGCAAATGGTGTCGGGAGAACTGGATAGCAACATGCAGAAGAATGAAACTGGACCACTTTCTTATACCATACACAAAAATAAATGCAAAATGGATGAAAGACCTAAATGTGAGACAGGAAACCATCAAAATCCTACAGAAGAAATCAGGCAGCAACCTCTCTGACCTCAGCTGCAGCAACTTCTTACTTAACGTGTCTTTGGAGGCAAGGGAAATAATAGCAAAAATGAACTATTGGGACCTCATCAAGATAAAAAGCTTCTGCACACTGAAGGAAACAATCAACAAACCTAAAAGGCAACCTCCGGAATGGGAAAAGATATTTGCAAATGACATATCAGATAAAGGGTTAGTATCCAAAATCTGTTAACTTACCAAACTCAATACCCCAAAAAACAAATAATCCGGTGAAGAAATGGAGAGAAGACATGAATAGACCGTTTTCTAAGGAAAAAATCCAGATAGCTATCAGACACAAGGAAAGATGCTCAATATCACTCATCATTAGAGAAATACAAATCAAAACCATGAGATACCACTTCACACCTGTCAGAATGGCTAAAATTAAAACTCAGGAAACATGAGATGTTGGTGAGGATGCAGAGAAAGGGAACCCTTTTGCACCTCTGATGCAAATGCAAACTGGTTCAGCCACTCTGGAAAACAATATGGAGGTTCCTCAAATAAAAATAGAGCTACCTTACGAGCTAGCAATTGCACTACTAGGAATATATCCAAAGGATACAAAAATGCTGATTCAAAGTGGCACACACACCAATGTTTGTAGCAGCGCTATCAACAATAACCTAATTACAGAAAGAGCCCAAGTGTTAATCGGATGATGAATGGATAAAAGATGTGGTATATATATACAATGGAATACTACTTGGAGATGAAAAATAATGAAATCTTGCCATTTGCAACAACATGGATGAAACTAGAGGGTATTATGTTAAGCAAAATAAGTCAGAGAAAAACAGAATTATATGATTTCACTCATGTGGAATTTGAGAAATTCAACAGAAGAACATAGAGGAAGGGAAGGAAAAATAAGATAAGAACAAAGAGGGAGGCAAACCATAAGAGACTCTTAATTGCAGAAAACAAACTGAGAGTTGCTGGAGGGGAGGTGGGTGGGGGAATGAGTTAAATGGGTGATGGACATTAAGGAGGTCACCTTTCAGGATTAGCACTGGGTATCATACGTAAGAGATGAATCACTGATTTCTACTCCTGAAGCCAGAACTACACTGTATGTTAACTAACTTAAATTAAAATAAAAAACAAAAACAAAAACCCAAAGTGGAACTAATAAGCAATTATACCAAGGTTGCAGAAAATAGGATTAATATACAAAAATCAACGGTTTTCCTACATACCAGCAATAAATAGTGGAATTTGAAGTTAAAAACACAATACTGTTTACATTTACACCCCCTGAAATTAAATACTTAGGTATAAATCTAATAAAATATATACAAGATTTATATGAGGAAAACTACAAAACCCTGATGACAGAAATCAAAGGACTAAAAAATGGAAACACATTCCATGTTCATAGATAGGAAGTCTAAATGCTAATCTTTCTCAGCTCATGACGAGGTTATGTCCCAAAAAACCCCATCGTAAATTGAAAATGTAAGTTGAAAATACATTTAATGCATCTAGCCTACTGAACATTATTCCTTAGCCTAGTCTACTTTAAACATGCTCAGAACACTTATACTAGCCTAAAGTTGGGCAAAAATCATCTAACACAAAGCCCATTTTATAACTAAAGTGCTGAATATTGGGGTGCTGGTGGCTCAGTTAGTTAAGTGTCAGACTTTTGATTTCAGATCAGGTCACGATCTCATGCATTCAAGAGTTAGAGCCCCACACTGGGCGCCACGCTGATGGTGCACATGGAGCCTGGAGCCTGCTTGGGATTCATTTTCTCTCTCTCTCTCTCTCTCTCTCTCTCTCTCTCTCAGAATAAACTTAAAAAAAATGAAGTGCTGAATATCTCATGTAATTTATTGAATAATGTACTGAAAATGAAAAACAAAATGGCTGTATGGGTACAGAATGGTTTTAAGTGTGTTGGTTGTTTACGCTCATGATCTCATGGCTGACTGGGCACTACAGCTCACTGCCACTGCTCAGCATCACAAGAGAGTATCATACTGGATGCTGCTAGCCGGGAAAAAGATCAAAATTCAAAATCTGGAGTACAATTGCACTTTTCCACCACCATGAAGTTGAAAAATCTAAGTTGAGGTATCATAACTTGGGCATCATCTGTATTGCCAAGATGTCAGTTCTTCCCAATTTGTTTCAACGTACTCAATGTAATTCCAATCAGAATCCCAGAAAATTATTCTGTGGATATCAGCAAACTGATTACATTTTTTATATGGAGAAGTAAAAGGTTCAAGATAGCCAATGCAATACTGAAAAAGAAAAATATAGGACTGACACTGACTTCAAGATTTGCTATAAAGCTACCGTAATGAAGACACTGTGCTATTGGTGAAGGAATAGACAAATTGATCAACAAAACAGAATAGAGAGCCTAAGCCCAGAAATAGACTCACATATATATTCAATTGAACTTTGACAAAGAAGCAAAGGTAATAAAGAAAAAAAGAGTCTTATCCATAAATGGTGACTGAATAAGTGGACATCCACATGCAGTAAAATTAATCTAGACACAGCATTCACAAAAATTAACTCAAAATGGATCACAAACCTAAATATAAAATGTGAAACTATGAAATTCCTACAACACAGGAAAATCTAGATGAACTTGTGTATGGTGAGGACTTTCTAGATATAACACCAAAGGTAAGATCCATGAAAAAAAATTGATATGTTGGACTTCATTAAAATTCAAAACTTCTGCTCTGCAAAAGACACTATCAAAAAAAAAGTGAAGGAAAAATATCCGTAAAGACATTAATTGATAAAAGACTGTTATCCAAAATATACAAACACACTTAAAACGCAACATGGAAACCCAATTAAAAAATGTGCAAAACACCTGAACAGACACACCTAACCAAAGATATACAGATGGCAAATAATCGTATAAGATGCTCCACAACGTATCATCAGGAAACAAATTAAAGTAACAATGAGATACCACTATATACCTATTACAATGATCAAAATCTGGAATTCTGACAATACCAAATGCTAGAGAGGGTATGGAACAACAGGAACTCTCATTCATTGCTAGTGGGGATGCAAAATGGTACAGCCACTTTATAAGACAGTTTGGCAGTTTGTTACAAAACAAAACATACTCTTATAACAGGATCCAATTATCATACTTCTTGGTATTTACCTAAAGGAGTTGAAAACTTGTATCCACACAATAACCTGCACATAGATATTTATAGCAGCTTTATTCATTAATTGCCAAAACTTGGAAGCAATCAAGACGTCCCTCTGTAAGTGAATGAACTGGTACACGAAATAATGGAATATTCAGCACTAAAAAGAGATGAGTTATCAAGCCATGAAAAGACAAACAGGAACCTTAAATGCATATTACTAAGTGAAAGAAGTCAATCTGAAAAAACTGCATACTGTATGATTCCATCTATCTGACATTCTAGAAAGACAAAACCATGGAGACTATAAAAAGATCAGTGGTTGCCAGGGGCTAAGGAGGAGAACACACACACACACACACACACACACACACACACACACACACACCAAAAAAACCCCTAAAAACACTAAAGTTGGAGCACTCACACTACCTGTTTTCAAGACTGATTTCACAACATATTATGCTATGTTAGCAAAATATAAGACACGTAGATCAGTGGAACAAAATACCATATCTAGAAACAGACCCACACATATATGGTCAATTAATTTGTGGCACTGATGTAAAAGAGTTCAAAGAAAAAAACAGGCTTTTCACAAACAGTACTAGATTATTAGAGAATGAGGGAAAACGGCTAACTACAAAGGATCAGGAGAGAAATTTTTTAGGCTGTGAAACAATTCTATACCTTGATTATAGTGATAGTTATACTGTGAAATCCCTTTGTGAAAACTCATATAAGTATAAAACTAAAGAGGGTGAATTTTACATTATTTAAATTACACTTCAGTAAACCTAAATAAAATTTTAAAAACTAGACACTGCATAGTGGGAAAATAAAAATCATGATATAAAGATATTAAGATAATGGAAATGACTAGCAGTTGAGTATGTATTCAGATAGCTGAATTCAGGGTGGGGGATTGAAGGGTATGTGTATGAAAGAAGTTAAATCTTTATAATCCAGGGTGGTCAGTCAATAGATAATGGCTAAAACTTAAAAATAAACTCTACTAGCATATTATTTAGATAAGCAGATCTAACAGAAGAATCAACTGAAATTTCAACATCATCTGTTTACCTTTGAAAATGGAAAATTCAGGGGTGAGGGAAATCAGACAACTGTATTTTTTGTTTAAACAACCTTATAAAACTGTACAACTCTATGGTAGAGCTTTTATTTTTAATAATTTTTTAAATGCTATTTTTGAGAGAGACAGAGAGCAAGAGAGCACATGAGCAGGGGAGAGGCAGAGAGAGAGGTAGACACTAAATCTGAAGCAGGCTCCAGGCTCTCAGCTGTCAGCACAGAGCCTGATGCAGGGCTTGAACTCACAAACCGTGAGATCATGACCTGAGCTGAAGTCAGCTGCTTAACCGACTGAGCCACTCAGGCACCCCAGATTTTATTTTTAAATTTAAATCATAAGAAGTACATCTGCATCTGGAATATGTGCCATTAGTTCACTGGTACATTAAACTATTGTTTAGTTAACTTATAAATTACATTTTACATAAAGTTAAGGATCATTTAAAAGATGCACAAGAAGATGGGGATGGGGAGACTTCTAAATACAAAGGAATAGTGCATTCCCTAAGTCCAAACATTACTATAAATAAACAGCTTAGGTAGCCATCTAGTATAAAATTGCAACTTAATCAGCTGGAGTCTCTGAGGCTGGGCACTGACTGCAAAAGGATTAATTCTGGAGTTCTACCCCTTACCAATGGGTAAAACTGAAACTACTTCACTACAAAAACCTGATATGTAGTATGACAAAGGTGAGCCCTGACAACCTATGATTTCACAAAAATGGAGCTTTCCTCTAACCTCCTATTCTCAATCTGATAAGACTGTTAGGAATCTTGCCCTGTATCTCAATCCTTTGGTTTGGGTCCTACACCATCTAAACCAACCACCAAGGGAGGATAATGTGCTAGTATCCATCTGCCTGAGTAACATACCTACCGAGAACTTTTCTGCTGAAATGCTCTACCTACCAATTTGGATCCCATCCCCCTGAATGCCAGGCTAGATCCGACTTATACCTTGTCCCCAATCCCAAACATGCACTTTAGACCAGTGGTTTTAAAGCTTTTCAAGAGTTTATACTCTTAGAACTATTGAGAACCCAAAGAGCTTTAGTTAATTTACTTACTAAAATAATTTAATAATTTACATACGTGTTTAAAATATCTATTAATAATATAATCATCAATTTAATGATTTGATTAGTTAACTTTGATTAAAATGGTTAATGATTTATTTATAACCCTAACCCTAATATATTACATACATAACAAATTCTTGTGGAAAATGATATTTTCAAAACCAAATAACCTTAGTGATGAATGACATTGTTTTATATACATGTATACATTCTTGCAATTCTCCTTAATCCTTAGTTTAACAGAAGAGAACTAGACCTCATATACGCTTCTGCATTCAAACTATTATGAAATGTTTTGCTTGGGTGGAAATGTATAAAATCCTGCCTGATATGTAGTTGAAAAATAAATACATTAATATCCTTTCAAAAAATTATGAATATTCTTCAATGGTACTATACCAAAACCCAACAAGTGGTAGTTTCCCAAAGATTAGTTGTAATGTTGAATCTAAAAATGTAACTTTTCATACCCTGTTATATTAAAACCCACTGGTCTGTCTTGCTCTTTCAATGAATATTTGATCCATGCATGATTATGGAACATCCTACAAGGATCATTTGGAAAATATTGGCTCAGGAAGATGGCGGTATAAGAGGACACTGGACTCACCACATCCTGCTGACCACTTAGATTCCACCCACATCTGCGTAAATAACCCAGAAAACCACCAGAAGAATAGCAGAATGGACTCTCCGGAGCCAAGCGTAGACGAGAGGCCCACGGCGGAGGGTAGGAAGGGCAGAGAGGCGGTGCGCGCTCCATGGACTGGTGGGAGGGAGCTGGGGCAGTGGAGGGGGAGCCCGCCCGGCCAGGCAGAGGCCCCGAGTCTGGCTTGCAAAAGTGGAGGGGCCAGACGGAGTGTGTTCTGACAGCCAGCGGGACTTTAACATCTGGAATGTTATAGGTCAACAGCTCTGCGCGGAGAGCGGGAGGGCTAGAGGACAATGGGAGGGAGAGTTGTTGAGCCCCGGAGGACAGAGCCCAGCTTGGCGGGGAACAAAGGCACTGGGAAGCGCCATCTCCCTCACCCACCCCCCAGCCAAACTACCAAAGGGAACCAGTTCCCGTCACGGAACTTGCTTGCACCGTGCAAACACCCAAGACTGTGCTTCTGTGGATCCATCCTTCCAACGGGTATGCCTCCCTCCTGGTGCCACAGGGCTCCTCCCAAAGCAGACCACCGAAGGCAAAGCAAGCGAAGTCTGCCCCTCCTGCCCCTATGCACCTTGCGGATCCACCCCAGCTAATACGCCAGATCCCATCGAAGCAGCACCACAAGCCTGGCAGTGTGCAAGTAGCCCAGACAGGGGACACACCACTCCACAGTGAGTCCTGCCTCTGGGAGAGAGGAGGAGAAGATACACACCAGGCTGACTGTGGCCCCAGCAGTGGACTAGGGCAGACATCAGGACTAACTGCAGCCCCGCCCACCAACACAAGTTACTCCAGACAGCACAGAGGAAGAGCCCTGCAGTTCCGCGCCACTCCAGGGACTATCCAAAATGACGAAACGGAAGAATTCTCCTCAAAAGACACTCCAGAAAGTAGCGACAGCTAACGAACTGATCAAAAACGATTTAAGCAATGTAACAGAAAATGTTTTTTAAAATAATAGTCATAAAATTAATCGCTGGGCTTGAAAACAGTATAGAGGACAGCAGAGAATCTATTACTACAGAGATCAAGGGACTAAGAAACAGTCAGGAGGAGCTAAAAAATGCTATAAATGAGCTGCAAAATATGATGGAGGCGGCCACAGCTCGGATTGAAGAGGCAGAGGAGAGAATAGGTGAATTAGAAGATAAAATTATGGAAAAAGAGGAAGCTGAGAAAAAGAGAGATAAAAAAATCCAGGAGTATGAGGGGAAAATTAGA
Organism: Panthera pardus; assembly: GCF_024362965.1. Classification (NCBI taxonomy): domain Eukaryota; kingdom Metazoa; phylum Chordata; class Mammalia; order Carnivora; family Felidae; genus Panthera; species Panthera pardus. Next base: position 66,021,195 of record NW_026526843.1, read on the forward strand.
GAACTGACACAATTAAACACAATAATACACACATAATTGGGATTTCAGAGGAGGAAGAGAGAGGGGAAGGTGCTGAAGGTGTACTTGAAGAAATCATACCTGAGAACTTCCCTGATCTGGGAAAGGAAAAAGGCATTGAGATCCAAGAGGCACAGAGAACTCCCTTCAGACGTAACTTGAATCGACCTTCTGCACAACATATCATAGTCAAACTGGCAAAATACAAGGATGAAGAGAAAATTCTGAAAGCAGCAAGGGATAAACATGCTCTAACATATACAGGGAGACCAATAAGACTCGTGACGGATCTATCTATTGAAACTTGGCAGGCAAGAAAGGAATGGCAGGAAATCTTCAATGTGATGAACAGAAAAATTATGGAGCCGAGAATCCTTTATCCAGCAAGTCTGTCATTTAGAATAGAAGGAGAGATAAAGGTCTTCCCAAACAAACAAAAACTGAAGGAATTCATCACCACTAAACCAGCCCTACAAGAGATCCTAAGGGGGATCCTGTGAGACAAAGTACCAGAGACATCACTACAAGCATGAAACCTACAGACATCACAATGACTCTAAACCCATATCTTTCTATAATAACACTGAATGTAAATGGACTAAATGCTCCAACCAAAAGACATAGGGTATCAGAATGGATAAAAAAACAAGACCCATCTATTTGCTGTCTACAAGAGACTCATTTTAGACCTGAGGACACCTTCAGATTGAAAGTGAGGGGATGGAGAACTATTTATCATGCCACTGGAAGCCAAAAGAAAGCTGGAGTAGCCATACTTATATCAGTCAAACTAGACTTTAAATTAAAGGCTATAACAAGAGATGAAGAAGGGCATTATATAAAAATTACAGGGTCTATCCATCAGGAAGAGCTAACAATTATAAATGTCTATGCGCCAAATACCGGAGCCCCCAAATATATAAAACAATTACTCATAAACATAAGCAACCTTATTGATAAGAATGTGGTAATTGCAGGGGACCTTAATACTCCACTTACAACAATGGATAGATCACCTAGACACAGGATCAATAAAGAAACAAGGGCCCTGAATGATACATTGGATCAGATGGACTTGACAGATCTATTTAGAACTCTGCATCCCAAGGCAAAAGAATATGCTTTCCTCTCGAGTGCACATGGAACATTCTCCAAGACAGATCACATATTGGGTCACAAAACAGCCCTTCATACGTATACAAGAATTGAGATCAAACCATGTGCACTTTCAGACCACAATGCTATGAAGCTTGAAATCAACCACAGGAAAAAGTCTGGAAAACCTCCAAAAACATGGAGGTTAAAGAACACTCTACTAAAGAATTTATGGGTCAACCAGGCAATTAGAGAAGAAATTAAAAAATATATGGAAACAAATGAAAAGGAAAATACAACAACCCAAACTCTTTGGGATGCAGTGAAGGCAGTCCTGAGAGGAAAATACATTGCAGTCCAGGCTATCTCAAGAAACAAGAAAAATCCCAAATACAAAATCTAACGGCACATCTAAAGGAAATAGAAGCAGAACAGCAAAGACACCCCAAGCCCAGCAGAAGAAGAGAAATAATAAAGATCATAGCAGAAATAAACAATATAGAATCTAAAAAAAAACTGTAGAGCAGATCAATGAAACCAAGAGTTGGTTTTTTGCAAAAATAAACAGAACTGATAAACCTCCAGCTAGGCTTCTCAAAAAGAAAAGGGAGATGACCCAAATAGATAAAATCGTGAATGAAAATGGAATTATTACAACCAATCCCTCAGAAATACAAGCAATTATCAGAGAATACTATGAAAAATTATATGCCAATAAACTGGACAACCCGGAAGAAATGGACAAATTCCTAAACACCCACACACTTCCAAAACTCAAACAGGAAGAAATATAAAGCTTGAACAGACCCATAACAGTGAAAAAAATTGAATCAGTTATCAAAAATCTCCCAACAAATAAGAGTCCATGACCAGATGGCTTCCCCGGGGAATTCTACCAGACATTTAAAGCAGAGATAATACCTATCCTTCTCAAGCTATTCCAAAAAATAGAAAGGGAAGGAAAACTTCCAGACTCATTCAATGAAGCCAGCATTACTTTGATTCCTAAACCAGACAGAGATCCAGTAAAAAAAGAGAACTACAGGCTAATATCCCTGATGAATATGGATGCAAAAATTCTCAATAAGATACTAGCAAATCGAATTCAACAGCATATAAAAAGAATTATTCACCATGATCAAGTGGGATTCATTCCTGGGCTGCAGCGCTGGTTCAACATTGGCAAATCAATCAATGTGATACATCCCATTAATAAAAGAAAAGATAAGAACCATATGATCCTGTCAATCAATGCAGAAAAAGAATTTGACAAAATTCAGCATCATTTCTTAATAAAAACCTTCAAGAAAGTCGGGATAGAAGGCACATACTTAAACATCATAAAAGCCATTTATGAAAAGCCCACTGCTAATATCATCCTCAATGGGGAAAAACTGAGAGCTTTCTCCCTGAGATCAGGAACACGTCAGGGTTGTCCACTTTCACCGCTGTTGTTTCACACCGTGTTGGAAGTGCTAGCATCAGCAATCAGACAACAAAAGGAAATCAAAGGCATGAAAATGGGCAAAGATGAAGTTAAGCTGTCACTTTTTGCAGATGACATGATATTATACGTGGAAAACCCGACAGACTCCACCAAAAGTCTGCTAGAACTGATACATGAATTCAGCAAACTCGCAGGATACAAAATCAATGTACAGAAATCAGCTGCATTCTTATACACTAATAATGAAGCAACAGAAAGACAAATAAAGAAACTGATCCCATTCACAATTGCCCCAAGAAGCATAAAATACCTAGGAATAAACCTTATCAAAGATGCAAAAGATCTGCATGCTGAAAACTATAGAAAGCTTATGAAGGAAATTGACGAAGATATACAGAAATGGAAAAACATTCCATGCTCATGGATTGGAAGAATAAATATTGTTAAAATATCAATACTACCCAAAGCTACCTACACATTCAATGCAATCCCAATCAGAATTGCACCAGCATTCTTCTCAAAGGTAGAACAAGCAATCCTAAAATTTGTATGGAACCTCAAAAGGCCCCGAATAGCCAAAGTAATTTTGAAGAGACGACCAAAGCAGGAGGCATCACAATCCCAGACTTTAGCTTCTACTACAAAGCTGTCATCATCAAGACAGCATGGTATTGGCACAAAAACAGACACATAGACCAATGGAATAGAATAGAAACCCCAGAACTAGACCCACAAAAGTATGGCCAACTAATCTTTGACAAAGCAGGAAAGAATATCCAATGGAAAAAAGACAGTCTCTTTAACAAATGGTGCTGGGAGAACTGGACAGTAACATGCAGAAGGATGAAACTAGACACCTTTCTTACACCATTCACAAAAACAAACTCAAAATGGAAAAAGGATCTGAATGTGAGACAGAAAACCATCCAAACCCTAGAGGAGAAAGCAGGAAAAAATCTCTCTGACCTCAGCTGCAGCAATTTCTTACTTGACACATCCTCAAAGGCAAGGGAATTAAAAGCAAAAATGAACTATTGGGACCTCATGAAGATAAAAAGCTTCTGCACAGCAAAGGAAACAATCAACAAAACTAAAAGGCAACCAATGGAATGGGAAAAGATATTTGCAAATGACATATCGGACAAAGGGCTAGTATCTAAAATCTATAAAGAGCTCACCAAACTCCACACCCGAAAAACAAATAATCCAGTGAAGAAATGGGCAGAAAACATGAAGAGACACTTCTCTAAAGAAGACATCCAGATGGCCAACAGGCACATGAAAAGATACTCAACGTCGCTCCTCATCAGGGAAATACAAATCAAAACCACACTCAGATATCACCTCATGTCAGTCAGAGTAGCTAAAATGAACAAATCAGGAGACTATAGATGCTGTAGAGGATGTGCAGAAACGGGAACCCTCCTGCACTGTTGGTGGCAATGCAAACTGGTGCAGCCGCTCTGGAAAACAGTGTGGAGGTTCCTCAAAAAATTAAAAATAGACCTACCCTATGACCCAGCATAGCACTGCTAGGAATTTACCCAAGAGATACAGGAGTGCTGATGCATACGGGCACTTGTACCCCAATGTTTATAGCAGCACTCTCAACAATAGCCAAATTGTGGAAAGAGCCTAAATGTCCATCAACGGATGAATGGATAAAGAAATTGTGGTTTATATACACAATGGAATACTATGTGGCAATGAGAAAGAATGAAATATGGCCTTTTGTAGCAACGTGGATGGAACTGGAGAGTGTTATGCTAAGTGAAATAAGTCATACAGAAAAAGACAGACACCATATGTTTTCACTCTTATGTGGATCCTGAGAAACTTAACAGAAGTTCATGGGGGAGGGGAAGAAAAAAAAAAAAGAAGAGGTCAGAGAGGGAGAGAGCCGAAGCATAAGGGACTCTTAAAAACTGAGAACAAACTGAGGGTAGACGGGGGGGAGGGAGCGGAGGGTGGGTGATGGGTACTGAGGAGGGCACTTGGTGTTGTATGGAAACAAATTTGACAATAAATTTCATATTACAAAAAGAAAATATTGGTTCACTGAGTAATACAGATCTTCAAAATGTTGGCATATTTCACTGGACAATATTTTAAAAATCATGTTCATTAAGTTCTGTCATCATAAAAGTCTTTTAAGTATCAGTGAAAGCTATAAAGCTCACACAGGTGGATTTAAGTTTACAAACATTCTAAAATTTGTTTGTAAGCTAAAATTTTAAATGAGCAACAAATACTATCAGTTGTTTTCCTTGAAGGGATAAGCTCACTTATTTATTTAGGAAAAAAATATGCCTAATATCTAATTATAAAAAACCACTGTTTGTCTATCAGTTATTCTGCTAAGTAACTGTTGTAAGTGAAAAAAGCGAGTAACACTGTTTTTTATATTACAGGTCATGTTTCTCAAGGCAAATACCATAACTCAATTTACAGAAGTGATTTGGGCTTACTTCCCTTTTTATTACACTATATTAAGACATGTATTCAAGGGTCTATGTTTAATATAATTAGTAACATTTATTGCTCAAAAACATTTTTTAAGAAAAATTGTGGGTTTTTTTTTTTGGTTTTTTTGTTGTTTTTTTTTTTTTAGTACAAGTGCATGGTGAAGAAGACAATGACTACTGCTACAGTTTGGTACCACTAACTCTGTACTCAGGCAGAAGTAGATTTATTTTCTGCTGCTTTGACACCATTAGTACAGATGCCAACACAGTAAAAGTGAAAGTAATAACTTAGTACTATTCTGAAAATATTTTTCCACTTTGCAATTCCCCTGAGAAGCCCACACACTGAAAACTGTTTTATACTATTGGCCATCACCTCAGGAAAATATGTCCCCCTAGATCTGCTCCCACTGTATTTCAGCTTATTGCCGTTTCCCAACAGTACTACTGATATTGATACCAATCTAAACAATGAAAACTTCACTATCATTTAACCTACTGTTTTGTAGAAAACAAGGGATCCAAAAAAAACCCCAAAAAAACACACCCACACTTCATTTCCAAATCAATAAGGATTTTCCACCCCTCCCAGGAACTACAAAAGCTGTTGTCTTCTGAATAGCTGAGTTTTCTCAATGAGCTGAGGGTTTACACCACATGCAAACTTTTTTTTTAACTTTAGAAGAGAATCCTAAGATGTATAGCATACATTTCTCCCTGACAAACAGAGAATATAACTTCACCTTTTCTGGATGCCCTCTACTAATTGTCCCGGACTACTCTATTTTATATGTTTGTCTCCTTACCTGCAGTCAGGTTATGAGCTGCATTTGTAGTAACGATCAATATATCATGCTATCACTCCTCTTCTACCTTCTAAATCTGTCATAGACTTGGAAACCAGACTTATTAGAATTATGTACTTAAAGGCTTCAAGTGAGAGATACACTGAAATGAATTCAACGTAAGTTCTAGTACAGACACTGCTGTACCTCTTTTAGATATTCAAAATACTTTTCATTCTACTTCTGAGCTGTGTTCAAAACATGTTCACTGGCTAAACAGTTGAGTTCCAGACATTAAGATGATAACGTACTTGCATTTAATATGAAGGCTTAGGGGCACCTGGGTGGTTCAGGTGGTTAGGCATCCATCTCTTGATCTCATCTCAGATCTTGATGTCAGGGTCGTGAGTTCAAGCCCCATGTTGGACTCCACGCTGGGCATGGAGCCTGAGCCTACTTTAAAAAATAAGTAAACAAAAACTAAAAACAGAAAAGACAACAAAGGCTTACCCAGATAACTTGAAATCTACACAAAAAGAGGTCTGATAAATCAATTACTTAAGACCAGAGTATTCTTAATTAAATTTTCAATTTTAAGATAAATGTACATTCGTATGCAGTTGTAATAAATAACACAAAGATAACCCTTTTACTATTTACCACATTACTCCAACAACAGCTTACAGAACCATATTACGTCACCACCAAGATACTTTATTGGTAGTCAAGATACAGAACATTTCCATTAACACAAAGATATTTCATGTAATCTTTCATAACCCATCACCCTCCTGCACCCAACCCCATCCCTGAACTTAACAACCACTACTCTATTTGCCATTGCCATAATTCTGTCATTTTAAGAATATTATATAAATCATATGTAATCTTTCACAATTGGATTTTTTTCATTTGGCAGAATTCTCTGAGGATTTGCCCAGGTTGTTTTATCAACTTCATTCTTTTTTATTCCTAAGTGGTATTTTACATGTGTCAAGAGTTTAGCTAACCTCCCTCATAGTGTTGCTGCCTCAGCATCCATTTTGTTTGGCCAATAGGCCTGAAGGGGCCCTAAACTGACATTAGCTCTTCATGCAAGCACACGTCCTAGATAATAGCCTGCAGAGTCACAACTGTATGTTAAGTCCTGATATAACTTCCCCAATGGCCCTTGTGAGTTTCCCTTGCCTCCCAGGGCTTTTCCCTTGCGTACTCTTTATATTAGACCCCTGAAAAGCTTACCAAAACCTTACTTTCTCCAGTTTGATCAATCCAGTCTCAGCCCCAAAACCCCAAAGCACTACCTACAGACTCTAACAAAGGCATGTACCCCAAATCCTGACCTGTTGTCTGCCTGCACCCTGCCTTGACTTCATGTGGCCCCTGAAGATGTGCTGTGTACTTCCTTCCAAGGACCAGTGAATAATAAACTCTTATTTCAGTTTCCCTTGTGGTCTCTTATAGAACCTGGGCTCACAATCAAACATCCTAAGGGGCCCTACTTAACAAATGTTAATGTAACAACAACTTGCAATGAATGCACCACAATTTGTTTAAGGCATCTAACTATTAAAAGACATCTGGGCATTTCTCCATTCTTAATATTATGAATAAGATGCTATGAACACTCATACACAGGTTTTTCTGTGAGCATAAGTTTTCATTTCTCTGGGATTTATTTTTTACACTCAAGAGTATAATTGCTGGATTATAGGGCAGTTGCAAGTTTGATATAAGAAACCACCAAACTTTTCTAGAACAGCTATACCATTTTACATTCCAATCAAAAACGCAGGAGTAATCCAGATTCTCTGCATCCTAACCAATACTTGGGTGTTACCACTATTTTTCATTTTATTAATAGGTATATTTCCCAGTGGTTTTAATTTGTATTTCAAACATGGCTAATGATGTTAAACAGCTCTTCCTTTTCTTTTTTAATTTTTTTTTAATGTTTTTATTTTATTGTTTGAGACAGAGAGACAGAGCATGAACGGGGGAGGGTCAGAGAGAGGGGGAGACACAGAATCCGAAGCAGGCTCCAGGCTCCGCGCTGTCAGCACAGAGCCCGACGTGGGGCTTGAACTCATGGACGGTGAGATCATGACCTGAGCCGAAGTCGGACGCTCAGCCGGCAGAGCCACCCAGGCGCCCCCAGCTCTTCCTTTTCTAATGTGCCATCTGCATATCTTCCGCCTTGAAATATCCCTTCATGTCTTTTGTCCATGTTCTAATTGGATTGGTGGTCTGTTTTTACTATTCTCTAATTTTTTTATGTATTGTAAATGCTAGTATTTACACGCAAGATAACATGGTTTACAAATAAATTCTGCCACTCTGTAGCTTTTCTTTATAACCTCTTACCCAGCGTCTTCAGCAGAATAAGAGTTTTTAATTTTCACAAGGTTTTATTCATCAATTTTTCCTTTTATGGGTCATGCTTTTGAAGTATATGAACTCCTTGTCTACGCCAAGATTCTGAAGAATTTCTCCTATTTTCTTCTAGAAGTTTTACAGTTTTAAGTTTTACATTTTATACTGAAGGCTATAATTTGTTTTCAGTTCATTTTTGTATAAGGTATAAAATTCAGGTCAAGAGTCTTTTTTCTCCCCTTTGGATGTCCAGTTGCTCAAGTACCATTGTTGAAAGGCTCTCTTTCCCTACTGAACTTTTTCTGTTTTTGTCAAAATCAGTTGAGCATAATTGTGTCTATTTCTCATTTCTCAATTTTGTTACATTGAGATGTGTGTCCATCCCTTTACTAGTACAATACTACCTTGATTATTCTAGATATACAGTATAATACCTTGATTATTCTAGATATACAGTAGGCATTAATAACGAGTAGAATGATTCCAACAATTTAGTCTTTTTCAAGATTGTTTTAACTATTCTAGGGTCTTTACTTTTTCATACAAATTTTAGAATAAGCTTGTCTATATCTACAAAAACACCCTAGGATTTAAATATAATTTCTGGAATACAGATCCTATACATGTTTCATTAAGTTTATACCTAAGTATTATATTTCCTTAGAGTAGCTATAAATTGTATTTATAAATTTTGATTTTCATATATAAATCAATAATATACAGAAATATGACTGATTCTGTGTATTGATCTTAGAGCCTGTGACATTGCTAAAATCACTAATTCTAAGGAGTTTGGGGGGCTTTTTTGTAGACTCTGAAAATTTTTACATATACAAACATATTATCTGCAAATAGGGACAAATTTCTTTTTTTTTTTTAATTTTTTTTTAACATTTATTCATTTTTCAGAGAGCATGAGCAGGGAAGGGGCAGAGAGAGAGGGAGACACAGAATCTGAAGCAGGCTCCAGGCTCTGAGCTGTCAGCACAGAGCCCGAAGTGGGGCTCGAATTCATGAACCGCGAGATCATGACCTGAGCCAAAGTCGGACGCTCAACCAATTGAGCCACCCAGGCACCCTGGGACAAATTTCTTTCTTTTTAATTAGGATACCTTTTATTTCATTTTCTTGCCTTCCTATGGCTTGAACTTTTGGTACTATGCTGAGTAAGAGAGGTAAGAGTAACATTCTTTCCGTTTTCCTGACCCAAGGGTTTTGTATTCAATCTTTCATCATTATATATGATGTTACCTGTGGGTTTTTTTATAGATGCTCTTTATCAAGTCAACAGAGTTACGCTATATTCCTGATTTTCTGAAAGTTATCACAAATGGGCATTTGATTTTGTCATATGCCTTTTTGGCATCAATTAATATAATCACATGATTTGTTATTAAGGTGCATTATACTGATTGATTTTCAAATGCTAAACCAGCCTTGCATACCTGGGAAAATTCCACTGGTCATGGTGTATAATTCTTCTCATACAGGACTAGATTCAATTTGCTAATATGTCAAAACTATTTTGGGTCTAAGGTAGTGAAAGACATTGGTCTGGACTTTTGTGGGGATTTTGTACTAACTTTGAATGGTTTTCATATTAGGGTAATATTAGGGTCAAAATGAGTTCTATTTTTTTCGGTGAGATTACATAAAGTTGATTTTAATTATTCTTAAATAATTTGCAGTATATAACATTGAAATCACCTGGGTCTTAAGATTTCTATTTAGAATCTTTCAAATTACACATTCAATTTCCTTAATGGCTATGGGACTATTCAAGTTGTGCATTTAATTGTGGTTTAGATTCTCTCAAAAATAAATAAAGATTTAAAAAAAATTTTTAAAAAGAGGCGCCTGGGTGGCTCAGTCGGTTAGGTGTCCAACTTCGGCTCAGGTCATGATCTCATGGTTTGTGGGTTCGAGCCCCATGTCAGGCTCTGTGCTGACAGCTCACAGCCTGGAGCCTGCTTCAGATTCTGCATCTCCCTCTCTCTCTGTTCCTCCCCTGCTCTCACTCTGTCTTTCTCTCACTCTCTCAAAAAAAACATTAAAAAATTTTTTTTAATTGTGGTTTAGATTAAGTAGTTTGTTGATTTTGAAGAACTGGTCTTTAAGTTCTAAGGTGATTAATTTATGAGTATAAACTCATTCATATTATGCCCTTATCTTTTCAAGGGCTATAGGATCTTTCCTGATACTGTGACTTGTCTTCTTTATCTTTGTTATACTTCCAAGAAGTTTACCAACGTTATTTTTTGTTTCACTGATTTCTCTATTGTTTTCTACTCTCAAATTCATTAATTTCCTTCCTTTTGCTGGTTTGGGATTAATTATACTCCTTCCCCTACCCCACCCCCGTTTTTACTTTATTGAAGTGGGAAGTAAATTATGGAATTGAGAACTTTCCTCATTTCTAACAAAAGTATTTAGTGATATAAATTCTTCTCCATACCATGCTTTAATACTTTGTCTCACATATTTTGGTAGCTGTGCTTACATTTTCTTTCAGATGCATATATATAAAATTTTCCTCCTTGAGACTTTATCTTTGACCCACGGATTATTTAAAAGAGACGTTTAATATCCAAGTAGTTAGAAAGTCCCTTGTTGTTTTTCTACTTTGAATTTTCAGTTTGATTCTATTAAAGTCAGAACACACTAAGTATGATTTAAATTATTTCAAATTTGTTGAGGTTTGTTTCATGGCTGATATTTGGTCCAAAGAGTACAGAAAATACTACAAAACAGTATGTATTTACTATTCAGCAATAAAAAGAAATGAACTAACAAGCCAGGAAGACATAGAGGAACCTTAAACGCATGTTGCTAAGTGAAGAAATAAAGTGAAAAGGCTAATCATAATCATAATCATAATATATGATTCCAACTGTATGACATTCTGGAAAAGGCACAAAAATAAGGAGAGTAAAATACAGTAGTTGTTTGGAGTTTGAAGGGAGGGATGGATGAAAAGTTGGGAGTACAGGGGATTTTTACAGTAGTGTGACTACTCTGTGATACTGTAATGTGATATTATAATTTAACATTTGACAAAAACAAATATGTATAGAGTGAACCCTAATGCAACCTATAGATCTTAGTTAATAATACATCAATATTGGTTCAATTGTGATAAATGTACCATACCAATACACGATAGTAATACAGAAAACTGGTTTTATGGGGGAGGGGTTGTGAAGGATATATAGGAACCATCTGCATTTTCTCAATTTTTCTGTAAACTTAAAACTTTAAAAAAATGAACCCTTATTAATTAAAAAATAATAATGTATATTCTTCATTTATTAGGTAAAATATTCTATAAATGCCACTTAAATCTTATTGGTTTACAACACTATTGAGTTCTCCTATATACTTACTGATATTCTGTCTTACTGTTCTGCCAATTGTGAAAAGATTGCTTAAGTCTTACAGTTCTATTGCTTGGTACATATACTTTAGGACTGTCATATAATCTAAGTGAATTTTATCTTTACAAAGTATCGTCCCCTTTAGCAATTTTTTTTTTTTTTTTTTTTTTTTTTTTTTTTTTTTTTTTGTCTAAAGCCTACTTAATCAATATTAAAATAGTTACTACTGGGGCACCTGGCTGGCTCAAGTCAGTAGAGCATGTGACTCTTGATCTCGGGGTTATAAGTTCAAAGCAGCATGTTGGATGTAGAGATTACTTAACAATAAAATTTTTTTAAGAAATAGTCACTACTGCTTTCCTTTGATTAAGGTTTGCATGGCATACTCTGCCTACATTTGTACCCTCAATCTGCCTGTATAATCATATTTGAAGTGAGTTTCTTATTAACACATATAATTGGGTCACAGCTATTACAATATTCTGACAGTCTCTTCTAAGTGGTACAGTCAGACCATTTAAATCTAATGTATTAGTGCTTACATCTGGCATTTTATTTTTCCTTTGTTCTCTTGGTATTCTTTTTTCTTTTTCTTTTAACCTGCCTCTCTGTGGGTTACTTTAACATTTCTTTTGGAATTCTGGTTTATCTCTTCTGTTTCTGAGTATGTTTTTTATATGGCTTTTTAGGGACTGCTCTCTATATATATCACTATTACTGTCAACATTTTACTAGTTCAAATCAAGTGTAGAAACCACCCTTCCTTTATGACCCTTCACCCTCCCCCATATATACCATAATTGTCTTAAATATTTCCTTTAAGTACAATTTTGATACACCAAAAGCATGATCCATGAAAGAAATAACTGATAGGTTATACTGCTTTGTAAAAGAAACTGAAAAGACAATCCACAGACTAAGAGAAAATTTTGCAAAACGCATATCAGATAAAGGACTTGTATCCAAAATATACAAACACTCATAAAATTCAACAATTAGGAAATAAGAAACCTAGTCAAAAAAAAAAATCTGAATAGTCACCCAAAGAAAATAAGGAGATGAAAAGATGTGCAACATATGTGATAAGAGAACTATAAACTAAAACAATGAAACCCCACTACACACCTATCAAAATGGCTAAAATAGAAAAACAAAAAACAAAAATCAAAAAACCCCCAAAACAAACAAAACTTGGTAATACCAAATGCTAGCAAGGACAAAGAGCAACAGAAACTCATTCATTGCTAGTGAGATGCAAAATTACCACAGCCACTACAGAAGATAGTTTGACAGTTATTACAAAACTAAACATACAATTAAGCAATCACACTTCTTGGTATTTACCCCAAAGAACTGAAAATTTATGTCTACACACCAACCTGAACAAGGATGTTTATAGCAGTTTTATTCATAAAGGTACGGGTTTAATTAATAATACATCAATTGCCAAAAATTAGAAGGAACTAAGATGTTTTTCAGTAGATGAATGGTAAAGAAACTATGGTACATCCAGACAATGGATTATTATTCTGCACTAAAAAGAAATGAGCAATCAAACCATGAATAGACATGGAGGGACTATAAAAGCACATTGCTAAGTGAAAGAAACCAATCTGAAAAGGCTACGTACTATGTAATTCAGACAATATGATATGGAAAAGGAAAAACTATAGAGACAAAAGGATCAGTGGTTGCTAGAGACTTGGGTGAGGGCAGAGGAAACGAAGGGATAAATAGATGGTGCACAGGGGAAACTATTCCGTGTAATATTACAATGTTAGATACATGACATCACACATCTGTCAAGACCCTTAGAACTGTAGGACACAAAGAGTGAACCTTAATATAAACTACAGACTACAGTTAATGATAATATGACTATTAGTTCATTTATTATAACAAATGTACCACACTAATGAAGATGGGCAAACTGTGTATGATTGGGGGGGGGGGGGGCGCCGAGGAGTAGTATTATGGGAACTCTCTGTACTATTTGCTCAATTTTTCTGTAAGTTGAAAACTGTTTTATAAGTAAAATTAATTAGAGTAAGTTAAATTACCTTTAATAGACTAAAAGACCTAAATGTAAGAAATAAAATGATAAAACTAGAAAAAAAACATACAGTATTTTCCATACTTTGGCATAATACTCCTTAGATAAAAAACATAAAGTACATACCAAAAAGAAAAAAAATTTATGAAATAGATTTCACCAGAAAAATTCTGATCTCTTAATAACATACTTAAGTAAACCAAAAGGCACACCAGGGAATGGGAGAAAATATTCACAATACATACAGCTGACAAAGGATTTATATATAGAAAATATAAAAAAAATTCTATCTCAATACTAAGAGAAGCACCACAATTTAAAAAGGACAAAAATTCTGACCAGGCATTTCACCAAAGATATAAATGTCAAAAACACATGAAAAAATACTCAACATCATAGTTATTAGGGAAATGCAAATTAAAATGACAAGATGTGGGGGATAGGCTTAGGAATCCCCCAGGCTTACACCAACGGGTTAACAAGGCATAAAGAAATACAAAGCCATAGAATGCTCACACCCAAGTTTGGGTAAACCAGATTGGCACCGCAAGAACATGGAGGAGCAAATGCACCCCAGAATAGAGAGGGGATACAAAGATACCCCAAAATAGAAAGGGGTGCAGAGCCCCCAGAATAGAGAGGGAGGGGCAAAGGCCCAAATATAGGGGCACAAAGGTGTCCAATACATAGGTATATGAAATAAATAAGATTATACATTCAGGGTGGAAGCACCCCAAATTTAGTACTATAGCAGAAAGCTGCTTTCACAGGAAGAAAGGACCAAGTTAGGTAAACAGGCAAATTGGGCTAAAGACGGCTGTGCTGCAGGTGAAGCAGCCCAGTGTGGAGATGGTTAAAAAAAGACAAGGTGCCTTGTTAACCCTGAGGTTATTTCCCCTATCTGTCTCATCCCCTAGGCTAGCTAAGTCAAACAGACACCGCACCTCCGGTCTGCCATTAACAACGACCCGCCCATCTGCCCAGCACCAGGATTTTGCTTTATATTGACCCAAACTCCAAACACTGTGTACCTTCAAAACCCCCCTTTCCCCTCACGTCCCCAAGTTAATGCTCCCAGTTTGTCTCTTTATGCATGTCCACCACATTTGTAAGCCTTCTGATCTGAATAAATACGGGGCAAGGACCCTCATTCAGGGCTCTTGTCTCTTCCCAGACATTAGCCATCTCTCGCTTTAATCCTGCATCCTGCTCTTTTGCTGGCCAAAAGAGAACTTTAGACTTAGAGTCTACAACAAGAAGATACTACTAAACACCTATTAACATGGCTTTTTTTAACACTATGAAATGCTGGTGAGAATGTAGAACATCTGGAAACTCATACATTTCAGGTGGGAATATAAAACGGTAAAGCTTTTTTAGAAAATCATTTGGTAGTCTCTTGTAAAGTTAGATATACTCTTACCGTAGGAGTTAGTAATCCTACTCTTAGGTATTTACCTAAGACAAAAATAAAAATAAATATCTATACCAAAACTGGTATGCAAATATTCAGAGGCTTTATTCATCACCAAAAAAACCCTTCAACAAGTGAATAAATTACTGTCAATTTTAATTTATTTGTAAATTATATCTAAATTGAAAGAAAAAGGAAGAAAGGTAACTAACAAACCCGGGGAAAATATTTGCAATTTATCTCCACAAAGGGTTATATCCTATTAAATATATAAAGAAATCTTTAAAATTGCAGGAAAAAGTATCAAAAATCTAACAGGTAAATGGAAAAAGAAGCAATTACTTGAAAAAGAAAAGCCTATAAAAATGATACTTAAATATAAGAAAAACTTTAAACTCAAAATTTTTAAAAATACAAATTTAAAAAACACTGTAATGCCATTCCTCACCAACCAGATTGGCAATATTTTTAAAATATGAGAACTGGGAAAAAAGAAAAAGCTAAAATGGCAGCATTGTAGGGGGACCCTAGGCTTGCCTCATCCCTTGAACTCAGCTAGATCATTATCAAATCATTCTGAATACCCAAGAAATCGACCTGAGAACTGACAGAAAAAATTACACAACCAGAGAAAGAGAAGAGCCCATGTTGGGGAAAGTAGGAAGTGCCAACACCCAGTTTTAGGGAGAAATGGATCATGGGTGCAGCAGAGGGGAGGGAGTGCTGATTGTGGAGGAAGGTGAGAGAAGAGTGGAGTACACAGGTATATGCACAAGGAGAACACTTCTCCAAAGCTATTGGCTACTAAACCCAAGAGGCTGATTTTCATGAGTTTTTTAAATCAGTGGGGGTTAAAGGATGGAGTTTCAGAGGTCCATGGACTTGGCTGGGACAGAGACCTGAGGGTACCTTACTGCCCTACTCCTGAAGAAAAGGCAGATAGGCAACCCTGAGGCACACGGTGTTATCTGAGGATCACCTATGGTGCACAGTCTCGCTGTTCTTAGAGCACATCTGTGAGAGGTGGCATTACCTCTCAGGGGACAAAAGAGCCAGCCAGCGCTATTTCCCTCCCCCACCCTTCAGCATAGATGCAGAGACACCTCTGAGCCTGCCTGCTTTGCTCCAAATCCCACACCCTTACACTCTGGTGTGACTGCCTTTCTCTGTCAAACCTTCATCAGTCCCAGTGTGGAGAGACCCTTCCCCAGAAGATCAGCACATGTCCCTGCCACACCAAGTTCCTAAAGTTTGGAGTTTTAAAAGTCAGCAGACTTGCATGTAATAGAGCCCAAAGTGCACTGCACTGCTCCAGGCAGGCAAACCTAAAGATAGACAGTGTGAAAACAGTGATCTGAAAAACACTTGGAACACAGGAGGGAAAATTATTTGCTCTTTCTGGAGTGCTTCCCTAGAGCAGCGAGCACGAACTCTCCCTCTGAGGACAAAATGCTGACTGGAGCCATTTCTCTCCCCCATCCATCAGCATGAACCAACTTCAGTAAATAGCACAGCACCAACACTGGCTGCCTAAACTGCTTATACCAAATCCCACCCATCCTCCTGCCTTCCCCCACACTCTGCTGGTACTGTTTTACTCCAACAAGTGTGCCTAATGACCAGCACAGCAGGCTCCTATCCCAAAAGTCCAACAGAAACTCCCAACACACCAAGTCTACCAACCACAGAGTTCGGCAAGGCTTCAGTTCTAGTGGAAGTAGCATCAGGGCTCATTTAACAAGACCAGAGCATACCTAATTAAAACCCACCACACTCTGCCCAAGGTCCAAACACTGCCCACTGAAGGCAAGGAGAACCACTACAGAAGAATGACCTGAGGGATAGAGCGGCCAAAACACAGCACCAGAGTGCATGCAGCATTTACTAGAGACATTCCCTAAAGTGCCAGGCCCTGGACACTACATGACATTTTCTTCATAAAGCCATTATTTTCAGGACCAGGAAACATAACAGGCTTTTCTAACACACAGAAGACAGTGGCCTAGACAAAATGCCAAGATGGAGAAATCCATCCCAAAAGAAAGACCAGAAAAGGTCACAGAGATCTAATCAAAACAGATATAAGTAATATGTCTAATAGAAAATTTAAAACAAATATCATAAAGATACTTGCTGAGCTTGAGAAAAGCATAGGGGACATTAGGGAGATCCTTACAACCGAGATAAAAGAATTTAAAAAATCAGGCAGAAATGAAAAATATAACTGACATTCGAAAGCAACTGTTGTAATGGCCACAAGGACGCAAGAAGCAGAGGAACAAATAAGTGATATAGAAGACAGAATTATGAAAAATAATGAAGCTGAACGAAAGAAAGATGGATGACAGATCATGAGAGTAGACTCAGGGAACTCAGTGACTCCATCAAACATAGTAACATTCATATCATAGGAGCCCCAGAAGAAGACAAAAAAAAAGGGTAGAAAGTTTATTTGAGGAAATAGTTTAAAACGTCCCTAGTCTGGGGAAGGAAACAGACATCCAAATCCAGGAGACACAAAGAACTCCCAACAAAATTTAAAAAAGCAGGCCAACACCAAGACATATTGTAGTTAAATTTGCAAAATATGGTGATAAAGGAAAAATCCTAAAAGCAGCTAGACAAAAGTCCCTAACTTACAAAAGGAAACCCATAAGGTTAACTGCAGATCTTTCCAAAGAAACTTTGTGAGCCAGAAAGGAGTGGCATGATTTTTCAATGTGCTGAATGGGAAAAATCTGCAACCAGGAACACTCTATCCAGCAAGGGTACCATTCAGAATAGAAGGAGAAAGAAAGTTTCCTAGACAACCAAAAACTAAAGAACGTTGTGACCACTAAACCAGCCCTGCAAAAAAATATTAAAGGGGACTCTTTAAGTACAAAGGAAGACCAAAAGCAACAAAAATTAGAAAGAAAGAAAGATAAAATCTCCAAAACCAATGTAAAAACAAGTAATAAAATGGCACTACATTCATATCTATCAATAATTACTCTGAATGTAAATGAACTAAATGCTCCAAACAAAAGACACGGGGTGTAAAAATGGATAAAATAAAAGCAAGACCCACCTATAGGCTGCCTACAAGAGACTCATTTTAGACCTAAGGACAAGTACAGATTGAAAGTGAAGAAATGGAGAAACATTTGCCATGCAGATGATGCCAAAAGAAAGCCAGAGTAGCAATACTTCTACTAGACAAACTAGATTTTAAACCAAAGATCGTAACATAAGATGAAAAAGGGCACTATATTGTAATAAAGGGGTCTATCCAACAAGAACATCTAACAATTGTAAATATTTATGCCACTAACTTGGAACCACCCAAATATATAAAACAATTAACAAGCATAAAGGAACATCATTCATAATAATAAGAGCAGTGGACTTTAACATCCCACTTACATCAATGGACAAATCATCTAAGCAGAAAATCAACAAGGAAACAATGGCTCTGAATGACAAACTGGACCAGATGGACTTAATAGATATATTCAGAACATTCCATCCTAAAGCAGCAAAATACACATTCTTTTCAAGTACATATGAGATATTTTCCAGAATAGATCACATACTAGGTCACAAATCAGGCCTCAAAAAGTACAAAAAGACTGAGATCATACCATTCATCTTTCCTGACCACAACACTATGAAACTTGAAGTCAAGCACAAGGAAAAAATTTGAAAAGAGCACAAATACATGGAGGTTAAACGACATGTGAGTAGACAATAGGTCAACCAGGAAAATAAAAAAGAAATAAAAAAACTGTGGAAACAAATGAAAATAAAATCACACTGGTCCAAAATCTTTTGGATACAGCAAAAACAGTCATAAGAGGGAAGTATTTAACAATTCAGGCCTACCTCAAGAAGTAAGAAAAATCTTAATACACAACCTAACCTTACACCTGAAGGAGCAAGAAAAAGAACAAAAAACAAAGCATATAGACAGCAGAGGAGAAATAAAAATTAGAGCAGAAATAAATGATACAAAAACTAAAAAACAAACTAACAAAAACAGTAGAACGGATTAATGAAACCAGGAGCTGGTTCCTTCAAAACATTAATAAAATCAATAAACCCCTAGCCAGATTTATCAAAAAGAGGACCCAAATAAATAAATCACAAATGAGAGAGACAAAAGAACAACCAACACCACAGAAAAACAACTACAAGAAAATATTATGAAAAATTATATGCCAACAAATTAGTCAACCTAGCATTTGACAAAATACAGCATCGTTTCTTTTTAAAAAAAAACCCTCAAGAAAGTAGGGATAGAAGGAACACACCTCAACATAATAAAGGTCATTTACAAAGTACCCACAGCTAATATCATCTTCAATGTGCAAAAACTAAGAGGTTTTCCTCTATTGTCACGAGCAAGACAAGGATGTCCAATCTAACCACTGTTATTTAACATAGTGCTGGAAGTTCTAAACACAACAATCAGAGAAAAGAAATAAAAATCATCCAAATCAGCAAGAAAAGAAGTCAAACTTTCACCATTTGCAGATGACATGATACTCTATGCGGAAAACCCAAAAAACTCCAAAAAATTACTAGAACTGATAACACGAATTAATTAAAGTCACAGGATACAAAATCAACATACGGATATCTGTTGCACTTCTATTCATCAATAATAAAGCAGCAGAAAGAGAAATCAAGGAACCAATCCCATTTAGAATTGCACGAAAAATAATAAGATACCCAGAAATCAACCTAACCAAAGAGGTGAAAGACCTGTACTCTGAAAACTATAAAACACTGATGAAAGAAACTGAAAATGACACAAAGAAATAAAAAAACAGGAGCACCTGGGTGGCTGTCAGCTGGGCGCCCAACTCTTGATTTTTGCTCAGGTCATGATCTCACAGTTGTAGGATTGAGCCCCACATTTTGAGCCCCACATTGGGTTTGTTGCTGAGCATTGAGCCTGCTTAAGATTCTCTCTCTCCCTCTCTCTCTGCCCCTCTCCCCTGCTGGCACACTGTTTCTCTCAAAATAAATTAAAAAAGAAAGAAACCTTTTAAAATAAAAAAAAGAAATGAAAAAACATTCCACATTCATGGATTACAACAAATATTGTTAAAATGTCTATACTACCCAAAGCAATCTACACATTTCATATAACACCTATCAAAACACCACCAGCATTTTTCACATAGCTAGAACAATCCTTAAATTTATATAGAGCCACAAAAGACCCCAGATAGCCAAAGAAATCTTGAAAAAGAAAAGCTAAGCTCGAGGCATCACAATTCTGGACTTCAAGCTATATTAGAAACCTGTAGTGATCGGGGCGCTTGGGTGGCTCAGTCGGTTAAGCGGCCAACTTCGGCTCAGGTCATGATCTCGCGGTCCGCGAGTTCGAGCCCCGCGTCGGGCTCTGTGCTGACAGCTCGGAGCCTGGGGCCTGTTTCGGATTCTGTGTCTCCCTCTCTCTGATCCTCCCCATTCATGCTCTGTCTCTCTCTGTCTCAAAAATAAATAAACATTAAAAAAAATTTTTTTTTTAAAAAAAAGAAACCTGTAGTGATCAAGACAGTATGGAATTGGCACAAAAATAAACACATACATCAATGGAACAATAGAAAACCCAGAAATGAACTCACAACTATATGGTCAACTGATCTTCCACAAAGCTGGAAAGAATATCCCATGGGAATAAGACACTCTCTTCAACAAATGGGGTTGGGAAAACTGGACAGCAACAGGCAGAAGAATGACACTGGCCACTTTCTTATACCATACAAAAAAATAAATTCAAAATGGATGAAAGACCTACCTTTGTGTGGGAGAGGAAACCATCAAAGTCCTAGAGGAGTACACAAACAGTAACCTCTTTGACAGGGGCCAGGCTGTAGCAACTTCTTACTAGATACATCTCTTGAGGCAAGGAAAACAAAAGCAAAAATAAAGTGTTGGGACTTCATCAAGATAAAAACCTTCTGCATAACAAAACAAACCTCTGCAATGAGAGAAGATACAGTATTTGCAAATAACATACCTGATAAAGGGTTAGAACTGGGGTACCTGGGTGGCTCAGTCACTTGAGTGTCCGACTTCGGCTCAGGTCATGATCTTGCGATTCATGAGTTTGAGCCCCACATCAGGCTTGCTGCTGCCAGCCTGTCAGTGCAAAGCCTGCTTCGGATCCACTGTCCCCCTCTCTCTGCCCCTCCTGATTTGTGCTCTCCCGAAAATAAATATTTTTTAAAAATAAAATAAAATATATAAAGAACTTATAAAACCCAACACCCAAGAAAACAAATAATCCTGTTAAAAAATGGGCAGAAGGCCTGAATAGAAATTCTTTCCAAAGAAGACATACAAATGGCTAACAGACACATGAAAAGATGCTCAAAATCACGCATCATCAGGGAAACAGAAATCAAAACTATGATGAGGTATCACCTCATGCCAGTCAGAAAGGCTAAAATTAACAACACAGGTAACAACTGGTGTTGGCAAGGATGGAGAGAAAGGGGAAACCTCTTACACTGTGGAATGAAAAATGGTATAGCCACTTGGAAAAACAGTGTGAAGGTTCCTCAGAAAGTTAAAAATAAAACTATCTTGGGGTGCCTGGGTAGCTCAGTTGGTTGAGCGTCCAACTCTCGGTTTCAGCTCAGGTCATAAACTCTCAGGTTCTGTGAGTTTGAGCCTTGCATTGGGCTCTGTGCTGTCAGTGTGGAGCCTGCCTGGGATTCTCTCACTCCCTCTCTCTCTACCCCACCTCCGCTCATGCTGTCTCTGTCTCTCTCAAAATAAATAAATAAACTTAAAACAAAAAAATATATAAATAGAACCATCCTATGATCCAGCCAACTGCACTATTAGGTATTTATCCAAAGGATACAAAAACAGTGATTCAAAAGGATACATGCACGCTGATGTTTATAGCAGCATTATCAACAAGAGCCAAATTATGGAAAAAGCCCAAATGTCCATCAACTGATAAGTGGATAAAAAAGAGATGGAATATTACCCATAAAAAAGAATGAAGTCTTGCCATTTGCAACAACATGGATGGAACTAGAGGGTATTACGCTAAGCAAAGTAAGTCAGAGAAAGACAAATACCGTATGATTTCACTCATATGTGGAAATTAAGAAACAAAACAGATAAACATAGGTGAAAAAAAGAGAAAGGCAAACCTGCAAACAGACTCTTTTTGGGGGTTGGGGACCAGATGTGCCCCATCTTTCTAATTTTTTTAAATTTGAGAGTGAGTGAGCAGGGGAGGGGAAGAGAAAGAAGGAGAAAGAGAATCCCAAGCAAGCTCTGCACTGTCAGCCCAGAGACAGAGGTAGGGCTTGATCTCACAAATCTTGAGATTATGACCTGAGTCAAAATAAAATCAAGAGTCAGATGCTTAACCGACTGAGCTACCCAGATGCCCCGGAAACAGACTCTTAAATATACAGAACAGGGGCGCCTGGGTGGCGCAGTCGGTTAAGCGTCCGACTTCAGCCAGGTCACGATCTCGCGGTCCGTGAGTTCGAGCCCCGCGTCAGGCTCTGGGCTGATGGCTCGGAGCCTGGAGCCTGTTTCCGATTCTGTGTCTCCCTCTCTCTCTGCCCCTCCCCCGTTCATGCTCTGTCTCTCTCTGTCCCCAAAATAAATAAAAAACGTTAAAAAAAATTTAAAAAAAAAAAAAATATACAGAACAAAATGAGAGTTACTGGAGAGCTACTGGAGAGTTGGTGGGTATGGGGTGTGTTAAGTAGATGATGGGTATTAAGGAGGGTACTTGTGATGAGCACTGAGTGTTTTATGTAAGTGACGTATCACTAAATTCTACATCTGACACTAATCCTACATTTGAAACTAATATTACACTATGTTAACTAACTGGAATTTAATAAAAATTTGAAAATAAAATTAAAATAAAAAATATATGAAAATTCAGAAATCTGAAAAAGATTAGAGAACCGTATCAAAGCAATTTCCTTGTTACATTTGGACAGTTTTACAAGATGTTACCATTGAGGAGAATTCAGTAAACAATACATGGGTTATCTCTGTATTATTTCCTACAACTAAATGTGTATCTACAATTATTTCAATATAAAAGTTTAATTTTTAAAAAATACACAGACCATATTTATACAGATTAAGATCTGATTTTATTTTTTATTTAATATTTTTAAAGTTATTTTTGATAGAGAGAGCATGAGAGCACAAGTGGGGAAGGGGCTGAGAGAGAGGGAGGCAGAGAATCAAAGCAGGCTCCAGGCCCCAAGCTGTCAGTGTAGAGCCCTGATGCAGGGCTTGAACCCATAAACGTGAGGTCATGGTCTGAGCTGAAGTCGGATGCTTTACCAACTGAGCCATCTAGGTGTCCCATTTTACTTTTTTAAAATGTTTATTTATTTTGAGAGAACGCACATGCACGAGCAGGGAAGTGGCAGAGAGAGAGGGAGAAAATCCCAAGCAGGCTATATGCTGTCAGTGTGGAGCCCAATGTGGGGCTCAATCCCACAAACCACAAGATCATGACCTGAGCTGAAACCAAGCTTAGGTCATGATCTCACAGTTCACGGGTTCAAGTACCGCATAAGGTTTTGTGCGAACGGCTCAGAGCCTGGAGCCTGCTTCAGTTCTTTATCTCCCTCTCTCTGCCCTTTCCCCACTTATGCTCTCTCAAAAATAAATAAACATTAAAAAAATTTTTTTTAAAAAGTGGGAAGATTAGGGGTGCCCGGGTGACTCAGTTGCTTAAGTGTCCGACTCTTGGTTTTGGCTCAGGTCATGATCTCACGGTTCTGTGAGTTCAAGCCCTGTGCTGGGCTCTGTGCTGGCGGTGTGGAGCCTGCTTAGTATTCTCTCTTCCTCTCTCTCTGCTCATCCCCTGCTCATACTGTCTCTAACTCTCTCAAAACAAATTTAATAACTTAAAAAAAAGAAAAGAAAAATTGGAAGATTAGAAGAGAATGAACCCTGTGCTTTTATTTAGAATCACACATATAAATATGAATTCATGGTTTTACATACACACAACCACACAAACACATATGTATAGAAGAATACTTACAGAAATAAGGATGTCTATGTTTGTGACTATAAACTTACACTTCCTAATTCTGTCGACTGAGAGGACCTAAAAACAATGACACCCCAATAACAATGGGCACAGGAACCAAGATCCCTTAGTAAAATGGTTGATTCCAGAGTTGGGTGGGAAAAAAAACAAGTTATGCCTAATACATATTGTGATGTGAGAAAGTAGAGCAATACTCAAAATCCATGGGGGCATATCAAAAGGACACAGGAGCTAACCCAAAGAAAAGCCCAATGGCAAAACCTCAGAGCCATTACAACAAAATGATAGTATTAGATTACAACCAAAGAATGAAGTAAGTATCAATGAGTCTATACTAATTAATAAATATTTAATTAAATAAATAAAGTGGAGAGAAGGCACAGCTATTCCTTACAGACTTCCAATTACTAAACATAGAAGGAATAACCTTGAAACAAACACTAATATAATCATTGTGGCAGGTTAAGAGGCATGGATAGATAATTTCAGTGGGTGAAAGTAAGATGAAAAACATGACATATGCAAAATCTCAAAGTAGATCCCCACAAGAAACATATCAAACTGAAAGAGAAAAGCAACAACTTTACAGTGGAAAATGTTGGTAACACTTTATTTTTTTGTTGTTCTTTTTTAAAAATTTTAATTCCATTATAGTTAACACACAGTGTTATATTACTGTCAGGTTTACAACATAATGATTCAACAATTCTATATATCATTCAGTACTCATCAAAATAAGTGTACACTTAATCCCCATCACCTATTTCACCCATCCCCCCATTCCATCTCCACTCTGGTAACCATCAGTTTGTTTTCCACAGCTAAGAGTCTGGTTTTTGGTTTGTCTCCTTTTTTACATATTTTAAAAATATTTATTTATTTTTGAGAGAGAGCATGCAAGCACGAGTTGGGGAGGAGCAGAGAGAGGGAGACACAGAATCTGAAGCAGGTTCCAAGCTCTATGCTTTCAGCAGAGCCCGATGCAGGGCTCGAACCCACGAACGACAATATCATGACCTGAGCCAAAGCAGACACTTACCAGACTAAGCCACCCGGTGTCCCAGTTTGTTTTTCTGTTGTTCATTTCCTTTATTTCTTAAATTCCACATGCAAGTGAAATCATACAGTATTTGTCTTTCTCTGACTATTTCTCTTAGCATAATACTTGCTAGATACACCCATGTTGTTACAAATGGAATGATTCCATTTTTTATGGCTGAGTAATATTCCATTGTATACATATATCACATCTCCTTTACAACTTTGGTACACTTTAACCAAGAGATGAAAGTTACCATCACATGTATTAAGACATACTGACAACATGTACAACATGATGCACAGAGAATGGCACAGCACTGCTTCTACTGCATTATTGCCAAGGCTGCATAACATGAATTAAATCATGAAAAATGCCAACAAGATGACAGTTCTTGAAACTATCTGATAAAGACCTTAAAATAACTATTATAAAAATGCTGAGAAAAGCAACCACAAACATTTTGCAACAAATATTGAAAGTGACAATCTTGTCAATAAATAGGATATCAAAAAAAGTGAAAATTCTAAAGTTAAAAATATAATAACTAAAATTAAAAAATAAATAAATGGACACACTCAAAAGCACAATGGAGATGACAAAGGAACTTAAAGAGATAAATAGAAACCATCCAATGCTAATAGCATAAATGAGCATAAATGTACAAAGGCTCAGGGAACTATGAGACAATAACAGAAGGTAAGAGAAAGAGTGTAGGACTGAAAATATTTGAAAAAATTAATGCATGAAAACTTTCTAAAGTTTGCAATACACATAGACCTACAGATTCAAGTAACTAAGAAAACTTCAAAGGGATAAGCACAAAGAAATCCACAGCCAGATATATCATAATAAAACTGCCAAAAAGTGAAACCAAATAAAATATTATACAAGCAGTAAGAAAAAAAAATAAAACGTTACCATATAGAGAAATAATGATTCAATTGATTTCCCATCAGAAACTAGGGAAGCCAAAGGAAGTGGTGCACATGTTTAAATGGCTGAAAGAAAGGGAATGTTAGCCTAAAATAATCTATCCAGAAAAATTACTTGTAAGAATGAAAATAAAAGACATTCTCAGATGATAGAAAACTAAGCATATATAGCCCCTCAGATCTTATCTAAAGAATTGCTAAAAGTTCTTCATGTAGAAGGGAAACACCAGAAGGAATTCTGAATCATCAAGAATAAAGAGCAACAAACATTTATCTGGATAATGCAATAGATTATTTATCTCTCTTGAATTCTTTAAAATCGTTTTAGGGGCGTCTGGGTGGCTTGGTCGGTTAAGCGTCCGACTTCGGCTCAGGTCATGATCTCACGGTCCGTGAGTTCAGGCCCCGTGTCGGGCTCTCTGACAGCTCAGAGCCTGGAGCCTGTTTCAGATTCTGTGTCTCCCTCTCTCTCTGCCCCTCCCCTGTTCATGCTCTGTCTCTCTCTGTCTCAAAAATAAATAAACGTTAAAAAAAAAAAAATTAAAATCGTTTTAGGGTTGAAAACAAAAAATACGAGCATCTGATAGTTTTCAATGTATGCTGATGCGATATATGACATTATAGCATGAAAGAGAGTTAAGGAACCTAAAAGATGTTAAGGTTTCTACATTCCAAATTATAGGGTAAAAGACAGTGAAAACTTAAATAAGTATTGTATAACTCCTAAAACAAATACTTAAAAAGGAAAACTAAAAAGTATTCAAATAACCCAAAAGAAGGCACAAAGGGGGTGGGGGGCGGGGGGAGAAAGAGAAACAAAAAAGGAACAAAAAAAAAAAACAAAGAATAAAGTAGTAAACCTAAATCCAAATATAACATATCAATATTACATTAAATATAAATTACCTAAGCACGAAAACTCAAACACAGAAATTGTGAGAATGACAGAAAGAAAGAGCCTAAACCATGACACAATATCCTATCTACAAGAAAGACTTCAGATATATTTATACAGGAAGACTAAAAGTAAAGGAATATGAAAATACACACCATGTAAACACCAACCAAACAACAGGACTGGCTATTTTATACATTAAATGCAAAAACAGATTTCAGAGCAAAGAAAATTACCAGGGAAAATGAGGGGAATTACATATGATAAAAGGGTCAATTCAACCAGAAGCCACAGCAATGCTAAACATATATGCACCTAATAGAGCCTCATAATACATGGGAAAAAAAACTGACAAAAGAAATACAAATCAACAAGTATAAAGACTTCAACACTTTCCTGTGAGTAGTAGAATTAACAGGCATAAAATCAGCAAGGGTATAGAAGACTGAACAAGATTATCAACCAAGGAAATGTTTTCAGTAGTTATAAACAATCCAACAACAGCAGGATTCACATTCTTTTTAAGTACATACAGAATACTCACATAAAGCAAAGCTTAATACACATAGAAAAATTGAAAGTATACAAAGTATTACCTCAAACTGCAATATAACTAAAATAGAAATCAATAACAGGAAGATGATGAGAAACTCTCTCGACATCTTAAAATTTAAAAACCAGGGGTACATGGGTGGCTCAGTCAGTTGGGCATCCGACTGCGGTTTGTGGGTGTGAGCCCCACATTGGGCTCTGTGCTGACAGCTCAGAGCCTGGAGCCTCCTTCAGATTCTGTGTCTCCCTCTCTCTCTGCCCCTCCACTACTTGTGCTCTGTCTCTCTCTTTCTCTCTAAATAAACATTTAAAAAATTACACTTTTAATTCTCAGAAGTTGAAATCTTTTTTATATCTTTCATAGAAGTTAACATTTTCAGTCTTTCCTCTACATTCATAATAACTGTAAAGTCTTTAAACCATTAACTCTATCATCTATATCATTCTGGAGTCAGCTTCAATTGATAGATTTCTCTCCTCATATTTTCCAGATCTATGCCGGCGTAATATTATTTCTTTAATCTACTTTATTCACTTTTCAAAGTAAAAACGTTTGTTACCTTGCCACTCTTTTCCACCATATTGGTAGTCAAAAATTACTGTCATAAGATAGATAAAAATCCAACTTAAAAATTGGGCAGAAGATCTGAATAGACTTTTTTTCCAAAGACATCCAGATAGCCAACATGTACATGAAAAGATGCTCAACATCACTAATCATCAGGAAAATGCAAATAACAATGTTAACCACAATGAGATTATCACCTCATACCTATTAGAATGATTTTTATCAAAAAGAAAAGGAATGGCAAGTGTCTGTGAGGGTGTAGAGACAAAGGAACTCTTGTGCACTGTTGGTGGGAATGTAAACTGGTAGAGCCACTATTGAAAACAGTACAGAGGTTCCTCAAAAAGTTAAAAATAGAACTACCATATGATTCAGCAATTCCCCTTATGGGCATATATACAAAAGAATTAAAATCAGGATCTCCAAGAGACATATGAATTTCCCTGTTCACTGAAGCATTATTTACAACAGCCAAGACATGGAAACAATGTAAGTGTCCATTGATGGATGAATGAATAAAGAAAGTATAGTGTATATTATACAATATTATTCAGCCATAAAAAAGAATGAAATATTGCCATTTGCAACATGAATGGATCTCAAGTGCATTATGCTAAATGAAATAAATCAGACAGAGAAAGACAAGTTCTGTATTGAGTTCCCTTATATGTAAAATCTAAAACAACAAAACCAAGCTCACAGATACAAAGAACAGACTAGCGGTTGCCAGAGGAATGGAGTGGGAGGACAAATGGGTGAAGGGGTCAAAGAGTAAAAAAGAGAAAAAAGAAATTCAATACTAAAAACCTATTTGAAACTACAGCTCTGGGGCCCATATTGATAGATATAAAATAACACTTTAAGAAAGAACATTAAAAAGTGAAATATAAAATGGTATTTTTAAGACAGATTGATTATAACTACACACAATGCTTATGTGTACATTAGTAAAGACAGATTAGTTTGAATAAAAATGGTTTAATATTTATTACCTTTGGTATATTTAAGTTTGGAAAGAAATCAGAATGGAAGAGATGTGCAGAAAGTTCTAATACAAAAAAAATTATTTGCATAAGATAGCTGTAGTTTTCCTCATATATCAGTCACCAATATTTTTGTTCAGTGTGCTTTTATCTCTGCCTTTCAAAGGGGCAAAATGGTAAGATGCAGAAAGAATATATTTACTCATGTTTAAGAGAAATGCTATAGCATAAAATCTTTTCTCAATTATTGTTGAGTGCTATTGTGGTGATAGCATAATATAGAGTAACAGGTACAAGGGATGTTTGTTTAAACTAAGGGTAGGAGCACCTGGGTGGCTCAGTTGGTTAAGCATCAGACTGTTGGTTTTGGCTCAGGTCATGATCTCGTGATTCATGGGTTTGAGCCCCACATCAGGCTCCATGCTGGCAGTGAGGAGCTTGCTTGGAATTCTGTCTCCCTCTCTCTCTGCCCCACCCCTGCTCGCTATGTCTCTCTTTCTCAAAATAAATAAACATTAAAAAAAATAAACTAGGGGCGCCTGGGTGGCTCAGTCGGTTGAGCATCCGACTTCGGCTCAGGTCATGATCTCGCGGTCCGTGGGTTCGAGCCCCGCGTCGGGCTCTGTGCTGACAGCTCGGAGCCTGGAGCCTGTTTCAGATTCTGTGTGTCTCCCTCTTTCTCTGACCCTCCCCTGTTCATGCTCTCTCTCTGTCTCAAAAATAAATAAATGTTAAAAAAAACAAATTTAAAAAAAAATAAATGTATAAAAAAAAATAAACTAAGGGTAAGCAAACCCTTTCATTACAAGTCAGTAAGGGGCGCCTGGGTAGCTCAGTTGGTTAAGTGTCCAACTCTTGATTTTGGCTCAGGTCATGATCTCACAGTAGGGCCCTCCGCAGATAGCACAGAGCCTCCTTTGGATCCTCTGTCTCCTGTCTCTCCCCTCTCTGTCCACCCTCCCCCCTTCTCTCCCTCTTTCAAAACTAAACATTTAAAAAAGAGTCAGGGGCACCCGGGTGTCTCAGTGGGTTAAGCATCCAACTTCAGCACAGGTCATGATCTCACCATTCCTGAGTTCAAGCCCCATGTCAGGCTCTGAACTGACAGCTAAGAGCCTGGAGCCTGCTTCAGATTTGTGTCTCCCTCTCTCTCTCTGACCCTCCCCTGCTCACATTCTATCCCTCCCTCTCTCAAAAATAAATAAACATAAAAAAATTATTTTTTAAAGAGCCAGTAAATATTTTAGTCTTTGCAGGTCACATGGACACTGTCTTAATTACTCAATTCTGTTTTTGTAGAATGAAAGTATCCATAGACAATATGTATGCAGGTAAGTATAATTGTATACCAGTAAAACTACTTATGGACACTGAAATTTGAAATTCACATGATTTTCACGAGTTAAGAAATACAATTCTGCTTGTAAATTTTTTAAACCACTTAAAAACGTAAAATTACTCATAGTTTACCAGCCATACAAAGTCAGGCAACAGGCCCAATTTCACCCACAAACCATACCTTGAAGAACTTTAGGACTGAAATCATACAGAGTATGTTCTCCAACATGATAGATTTTTATCTTTAATTTTTTTTACTGTTATTTATTTTTTGAGAGACAGAAAGAGAGAGCGAGCAGGGAAGGGGCACAGAGAGAGGGAGCCATAGAATCCAAAGCAGGCTCCAGGCTCCGAGCTGAGGGCACAGGGCCCGATGCATGGCTCAAACCCACAAACCACAAGATCACGACCTGAGCTGAAGTCAGACACTCAACCAACGGAGCCACCCAGATGCCCCTAACACAATGGAATTTTTAAAATTCAAAATCAAAACAAAAATTCAGGATTCAACAAATACTTAGAAATTAAATACTACATTTCTAAATTACCCATGAAACTAAGAAGAAATCAGAAGCAAAATTAATAGAAATTTCTGTGAACTGAATTATAATGAAATCACAAACCAAAATGTATGACATGAGAGGACAACACCAAAAATGGGAGAATATGGAGCTCCTAGGATCCATTCTTCCACTGAAATTATTAAGCTGGCAAAAAACGTAAGAATCTTTTACAGAACTCCAGAACCTAATCAGAAACTTACTCTAATCAGGACAGTGCTTAATGAAGAAAAGGGCTGCCATTCTGTCATTTAAAGAAATCTTATCAGGCTTCTGCCTGACAACTAAGATAATGGAATGGACACTTTACTCCTCACGTATAACAAGGAATATAGTCTGCAAAAATCATTTAGAAAAGTCATCAAACAAGTAGATGACTGCACCCCACAATATGGAACAACACAAACCCTGGGGAGGGGGGAAATACTCTGATTTCCAGAGCCACCATACTTCAAAATGCAAAGTACCTACTTTTCAAGAAAATCTTTCATTAAAAAATTATTAGGCATGTAAAGAAACACGTATGGCCCATTCACAGAAAGAAAAAAAGTTAACAGAAAGAGTCCCTGAGGAAGCCCAGACATCACTTACTAGAAAAATCAACTATCATAAATATGATAAAGAGCTAACAGAAACCATGGACAAAAACTAAAGAAAACCAGGAAACAGTGTATCAATAAATAGAAAATAGCAATAAAGAGACAAAAATTACTGGGACGCCTGGGTGGCTCAGTCGGTTAAGCAACCAGCTTCGGCTCAGGTCATGATCTCACAACTTGAGTTCGAGCCCCATGTCAGGCTCTGTGCTGACAGTTCAGAGCCTGGAGCCTGCTTCAGATTCTGTGTCTCCCTCTCTCTCTGACCCTTCCTCACTCACTCACTCTCTCTCTCTCTCTCTCTCTCCCCCAAAACTAAATAATAAAAAAAAATTTTTAAACTTTTTTAAAAAAAGAGACAAAAATTACAAAAAGGAACAAATACAAATCCTGTTGCTGAAAAGCAAAAGAAC
Organism: Panthera pardus; assembly: GCF_024362965.1. Classification (NCBI taxonomy): domain Eukaryota; kingdom Metazoa; phylum Chordata; class Mammalia; order Carnivora; family Felidae; genus Panthera; species Panthera pardus. Next base: position 66,053,150 of record NW_026526843.1, read on the forward strand.
CGAAATTCAAAATTCACTGAATTTTAGAGGGGTTCAACGTAAGATTTCAATAGGCCAAAAAATGAATAAATGACCATGAAGGTAAGTAAATTAGGATTATCCAGTCTGGGGCACCTGGGTGGCTCAGTCGGCTAAGCGTCCAACTTGGGCTCAGATCATGATCTCACAGCTTGTAAGTTCGAGCAAGCCTCGTGTCAGGCTGTGCTGACAGCTCAGAGCCTGGGGCCTGCTTTGGATTCGGTGTCTCCCTCTCTCTTTGCCCCTCCCGTGCTCACACTCTGTCTCTCTCTCAAAAATAAATAACAGAAAAAAAAATTTTTTAATTAAAAAAAGAGACAAAAATTACAAAAAGGAACCAAATAACAAATCCTGTTGCTGACAAGCACAATAACTGAAATTCAAAATTCACTGAATTTTAGAGGGGTTCAACATAAGATTTCAATAGGCCAAAAAAAGAAAAAATGACCATGAAGATATGTAAATTAAGATTATCCAGTCTGGGGCACCTGGGTGGCTCAGTCGGTTAAGTGTCTGACTTCAGCTCAGGTTATGATCTCAGTTCCTGAGTTCAAGCCCCACATCAGACTCTATGCTGACCACTCAGAGCCTAGAGCTTGCATTGGATTCTGTGTCTCCCTTTCTCTCTGCCCCTCCCCCCACTGACTCACGCATTTGCTCTCTCTCAAAAATAAACACTAAAAAAAAAAAAAAAAAGATTATCCAGTCTGAGGAGTAGAGAAAGAAAAAAAAAAAAAAATGAAGAAAAATGGAAAGAGCCTAAGCAACAACATCAAGTATACCAACATATACAAAATGAGAGGTCCAGAACAAAATCAAAGAGGCACAGAAAATATGTGAACAGGAGCACCTGGGTGGCTCAGTTGGTTAAGCATCCAAGTCTTGATCTCAGCTCAGGTCTTGATCTCAGGGTCATGTTCAATCCCTGCATTGGGCTCTGTGCTGGGTTCCACACTGGGCATGAAGCCTACTTAAAAAAGAAAAAAAAAAAAAGAATATTTGAACAGTGGCCAATCTACATATCTTAAAAAAATTCAATGAACCCCAAAGAGAATAAACCCAAAATGATGCAGTGAGATGTAGTATAATCAAACTGTTGAAACTCCCCAAAAAAAGACAGAATTCTAAAAGCAAGAAAAGTAACCCATCATCAGAGGCCAGAAAGCAGTGCAATGACATATTTACAGTGCTGAAAGAAAAAAGCTGTCAACCAACAAATCTCTGACAAAAATGTCTTTCAAAAATAAAGGAAAGAGAACAATTTATGGCATGACAGCATGAGCTCAAGTGACCTGTTGCTCTGCACTGAAACTGATGAAAACTACTTTTTTAAGCCATTTAAAGCCTCTGGAAACTGACCTAAAGACAAAAGGCAAATGAAGAAACCTACATTCAAGAACAACTTCAAAAATTCACTAAGAAAGATGAGTTGTATTTGAACCAAGACCACTCCCTCCCTCTCCCATGCCAGCTCAAGGAAGGGGAACCTCCACTCAAGACTCCTGCAACCAAGAACACAGGGTTCTGTCCCCACCCTACCCCCACAGGTCTCATTCAGAGGGCTTTCTTCCCAGGAGGAACAGAGTTTCTCATCCAACCCCCAGCTGCCTGTTGCTAGGGCTGAGTCCTAGACAAGTGTGCTTGAGAGGCAGGGGTTCCAGGCCTTCCGGCCCCCACTGGTAGAATGTATACTTTATTGGGTGTGGTGCATGGAAAAGCCTGGGACCCTAATCATCCTTGCCCTGGATTGTGAGGAGAGAAAAGCAAAACCAGATGACCTGTGGCTGCACCCTCCCCTCCAAGAAGTACTATTGTCACTCAGAAACTTGCCACTGTTCCCACCCCACCTCCAGAGACCAGGCTCAGAGCTTCTGTTTGAGGAAAGAAGCAGACATTAAAACAGATAGCTCTTAATTTCTTCCCAAAGGGACTAACTTCATTTGTAAGAGCTTGGAGAAAGTCAAGCCTACAGGAGTAGTGAGAAAAGTGAGGTTGGAGCAAAAGCCAAATAGCCCATTCAAAATACAGAGGCTAAACTGTAGGGAAACTAGTTTGCAGGAGAGAACTAGAGACTAAAACAACTGGGAGGGGCCCTCCTGGGGTCAGAACAAATATCAAACAATAAGCTTAGAAACTATTTCTTCAAAGGACACACGTTTTGACTGCATTTGCTTTCAAAGTAGTTTATGCCCCAGGGCATTGTGGAAAACAATTAATTAGTTCCCAGTAAGTGGATCTTGGCTGCTGGGTGTGGTCAGGGAAAGACAGCCCTAACAAAACCAGCCATCCCAGGGTGATTGGGGGCATATTCAAATTGCCCCTCCCTAAGGACCAAGGTCAGAGGACTAACCTTGTGGGAAAGAAGACTACAATGAGACACCATTTCACACCCACTAGGATGGCTAGAATTGGATGAAGTCAGATGATGACATGGTTGGTGAGAATGTAGCCAAGTTAGAGCCCTCATATACCGCGCTGCTGTGAATGTAAAATGGTGCCGCCACTTTGGAAAAAAGTCTACAGTTTCCCAATTAAACATAGATACCATATGACCCAGCAAAAACACTCTTAAATATATACCTAGAGAAATGAAAACATTTCTAGAAAGAAATTTGTACATGAATATTTCAGCAGAATTATTCTTAATAGCCAAAGGCAGTAACAACTTAAATATACATCAATAAATGAATGCATAAACAAAATGTGGTATATCCATAATGTGGAACATTATTCAGTCATAAATGGAATGAAGTATTGATACATGCTACAACATGGATAAACCTTGAAGCATTATGCTAAGTGAAAGAAGCCAAACACAACAGACTACATATTCTGATTCCATCCATACAGAATGTTCAAAACTGGGAAATCTGTAGAGACAAAAAGTAGATTAGTGGTTGCCTAGGGCTGAGCAGGTAGGGCTCAAGGGGTATGGGTTTATGGCTAAAGTGCATGGACTTCTTGGGGTGATTAAACATTCTAAAATGTTTGTAGTGATGGTTGCACATATACTGAAAACCAATGAACGATACACCTTAAGCGGGTAACTGATGTGTGAACTATATTTCAATATATCCATCAAAAGAACTGAAAAGAGAAATTAAGACATTGCCAGATAAAGAAAATCTGAGGAAGTTCGTTGCTAATAGATTTACCTTACACGTACTGTCAAAGGGAGTTCTTCAGGCTAAAACGGAAGGATAAAAGACTAACTCAAAAGTGTATGAATAAATAAAAGACATTGGTAAAGATAACTACATAGGTAAACATAAATGCCAGTATTATTGTATTTTTGGTTTGTAGCTCCTCTTATTTTTTTTCTGTATGACTTAAAAAGAAATGGACAAGCTGATCCTAAAATTCATATGGAATTGCAAGGGGCCCTGAATAGCCAAAACAATTTTGAAAAAGAACAAAGTTGGCGGAGTGACACTTTGCAATTTTAAAACTTACTATAATCTATAGTAAGCAAAACAGTGTGGTACTAGCATAAGGACAGATACAGAGACAAATGGAATGAATATGAAAGACCTGAAATAAACTTACACATCTAAGGCTAACTGATATCAACAAGGGTGCCAAGACCATTCAATAGGGAATAAACAGTCTCTTCAACATATGGTGCTGGGTCAATTGGCTATGTGCGTATAAAAGAATGAAGTTGGACCTCACATCATATACAAAAGTGAACTCAAAATGGATCAATGACATAAATACAAGAGTTAAAACCATAAAACATTTAAAAGAATAGAGATGTATGACTTCATGACTTTGGATTTGACAAAGAATTCTTAGATTTGACACCAAAAGCACAAACGAGAAAAAAACAAATTGGACTTCCAACTTTTAAAAAATTGTACGCCAAACGACATTATCAATAAAGTGTGAAAAATACCTACAGAATGGGAAATTTCAAATCAAATATATAACAGTTCAAAATATATAAAGAATTCTTACAACTCAACAACAGCAACAAAAAAAAATACCTAAATTAAAAAATGGGCAAAGGATTTGAATAGACATTTCTGCAAAGAAACATACAAATGTTCAACAAGGACATGAAAACATACCCCAAATCAGTCTTTAGGAAAACACAGATCTAATCCATAAGGACTCACCACTTCAAACACACTAATATGGTTGAATTAAAAAACAAAACAAAACAAAACAAAAACAGGAAATAACAAGTGTTGGCAAGGAAGCATGGTAATTCCGTGTTTAACCTATAAACTGGCAATCTATTTTTATTTTCCACAGTGGCTGCACCATTTTATATCCCCAAAACAATGTACACCAGTTCCAATTTCTCTACTTCCTTACCAACACTTATTTCCTGTTTTTGTTTTTTTTTTAATTAGATTCTGCCCGCAACTTAAAAGAAATTTCAAATGGCCCCTGTTACTATAATCCACATAACAGGCACTTTAAAACTCCTCTTTTTTATTGACTTTTCTTTTTAAAATTTCTCTTCAAAACTTATTTAAAAAACTAATCCATGCTAGAAGTTCACGTGTCACAAAAGTTTAAGAAATGCATGGGAAATATAATCACTGTTTAAAATAATAGTTACCTCTGGGGATGAAGGAAGAAAGGGACACATTCAGGGATGAGTACACAGAGAACTTCAACTATGATGGTAATATTTTATTTTTATGTTTGGATGGTGAAAACAGAGGTTCACTGTATTTTTTTTTTTTTTGCATCTCTCATTGTATTATTCTTTATGTTTGTATATCTTAAGTACTTCATAACATATGTGGAAAGCCCCCCCCAAAAAGACAAAGAAAGTTAATCTTACATTCCCTCACCATTCCTCCCACCAAAAACAGCATACTAGATATTCTGTAACTTGCTTTTCTCACATAACAATCCATTATATCATTCTCTAGATCTAAAGTGTGTGAAGAGGTAAATCTGTTTCCACAGCTGCAAAATATTTCATAACATAAATGTCCTATATAGATGGATATACAGGTTGTTTTCAGTTACTCCTCATAAAAATAAAGCTGCAAACGTTTTAGTCTTCCCCAAATATGCTACGCTTAACATAAACATATTTTCACCAAAAGATTTGAACATGAAAAATCTAGCTCTTTTCTTAGTGAATCATCAAGGTAATAATCCACAAAATAATGTAACAATTCCCCCAAGAGATTACCTGTACACACACACACCCCTACTTCTGAACAGAACAATGTGCTTCCAGAATAAATGTATGCCCAGAAGTCCTCATCTGAGACCTATACAAAGGATACAAAAAAATTTTAAATCTAGCCCATAATAAGTATGCTACAAACTGATTAGTTTATCAAAACAACCTTTGCACGCGAAATGCAACACAAAGGAAATAAGGTAGGTCCAACGGGTTAGGCTGTTACTGAAAGCGTTCTGGCGTCGGCGTGGTGTCAATAAAAACCCATTTAAACAAGTTAAAAAGAGAGGAAAACGGCTCAGAATCCCTACAAGCTAGTATCCGCAACCGTCTAACTTCATCCGTGGTGGTAAGTGACTAAAAAAAGAGAAATTATTCTCCGATATTTTACAGAGGCAAGAGAGTAAAATGAACAGCAGGCCAGCTCCTCCCCCACTCAGGCAGGCCACGCGATCCCCAAGTATGCAGCCTTATTAACGGACATTTTTCTAGCTGACGTGAAACTCAGCACTCACCACAAAACAAAAAATTAGCGGGTTTCTGTACTTTCCTTAATAGATTTGTCCATTGGCTGCTTTCCACACCCGGTACTTGGTCGGTACTTTCCCTCGGTACAAACGCCGCCATTTTAAGTCTTAGATGAGCCCTAGGGGATAGGGCGCTAAAAACCTGGAGTGAGCGTCACAGCCAAATAGGTCCTGCGCCCAACCGCCGTGCACTGCTCAAATGGCTCCGCCGGCAACGTGACCCAGTCTCACTGTGGCCCGTCCCCCAGGCTTCCAGAGAGCTTGCACTTCCTCCTCTCTCTCTGCCTTTATCTTCAACGGAATTGCTACTTTCTGCGTCCTTTTCTTTCTTTCTCCCCCCCCCCCCCCGATTTCTTTTACCTTTGCCTCCACTCCTTTCTTCCTTCTACATTTCTGGATGTCTCGTTCTCCTCGACTGTCAGTTACCTCACAAGTGTACAGAATTTTATAATGGACAAAACTGTATTTCTGTTATTTTACCTAATTATTACAACTTTGTAAGGTAAGCTGGGGGACTGAATTTCCCAATTTTATAAATGAGGAAACCAAAGCCCATATATAGTGAACCAGTATTCCAAAAGCTGCAACAGCTAGTGTTAGAGTGGACAGAACATATTTCTTTTTGCTCCAGTGATCCTCGTGCTGCTAGAGATAACCGTGTACTTCAACTAATTGAAAAGATGGGAAAACTGAAGACAGAAATAGGAAGAGTTTGGGCCTAAATTCACACATTGAGTCAGTGACAAAACTGAAATCAAAACAATCTGCTTCCTTGTTTAATTCTGTAACAGAAAACATCTCCATAAAGGTGTTGGGATGCTTTTCTCCATCCTAAAATTCCTTCCTCTTTTTTGACTCAGCTCAAGTGGTGACTCCTTTAAGAAGCCTTTATGTTTATCAAAATCTTTATCTTTTTTTCTATCCCTCTCCATGAGGGAAAATACACTAGCTGGATGCCAGCTCCCAAAACATTTTTTAAAAAGGAGGCTGAAACTTCTTTGTGAAGCATCGTGTATGAATGGTGTGAAAGATTAGTAGGGGAGGGTTTGTGCTGCATAAGTAAGGAAAAGACAATTTAGAGGTCCTAATCCCTTTCCAAAGGCATAATTTCTGTCTACATTCTAATGTCATCTCTAGCTTTCTACAAGAACCCAGCACAGAACACCTCTTATTCTATTTATTTGCATCATTACTTTTCCTTTCTTTATTTTCAAAATTGTTACCTTCAAATAGAGGTTAATGGTAGAGAATGTGTAAACTTCTGGGCCTTGATTTATGGCCATTCTTGTGTAAAACACTACATAAAGCCAATCTGTCTTGTCAGTAACCTGTGTAGTGAAATGAAGAGGTCTTATCTTAAGCTTAAAGTGTGTCATTGCCTGGAGTTTAGACAAGTTTGAGCACATCTTGGAAACTGGTAGGGCAGACACCAGAAGTCAATTGCAGAAGGAACTGCTGACCTCTTGAGAAATTACTTATCCTAAGAGAGGAGGGAGTCAGGCAGACAACCTAGGGTAAATATAGAATCAATTCTGAGTATTGCAGGGGATTTGGTTGTACTACAAAGTGTATTTATTTTAAGCTAGGTACACGACATCTCTCTGCAGTGATTTAATTGTAAATAGAAAAGTAGAGAAAATTGAGTGAAATCTATTGCAGTTTTGCTCTGATGACTCTCAGGACTTTTTATGCCTGGAACAAAGGACCATTTGGATTTTAATTTTTTTAATGTTTCTTTTTGAGAGAGAAAGAGAGAGCAAGCATGGGAGAGGCAGAGAGGTAGACACAGAATCCAGGACAGACTTCAGGTTCTGAGCTGTCAACACAGAGCCCAACATGGGGCTTGAACTCATGAACCGCAAGAACATGACCTGAGCCAAAGCTGGACGCTTAACCTACTGAGCCACCCAGGTGCCCCAGGACCATTTGGATTTTAAAGAAATACATATAAATAAATAATCAGGAGGAAGAACTACTAGAAGAATAGGCTTGTGACGCTGCTAGTCAATTTTAGTGGGGGAAAACCTGATGCACTGTTTTATTTAGTGGTGTTTCAGATTGAGAGGTGCTGGACCCAGAGACCTAAGCGGAGAAAAGCTCTATTGATAGCAAAGGTAGAAACTTCATATCCCTGCCTCTACCATTCACATTTCTCCTAGTCTAACTTCCTTGATCCCAAGAAAAATGCGTCCAGAAAATACCCGAGGCAGAGTTTGATGGCCAAGCTACAATATCTGCTCTTTGAGGCTGATCCTGTTGGTTTCCTGGACTCCTGGTCCAGTCAGTTCCTATTCCATTCTCTGTGAGAGCCCAGTTTTCCTCTCTCATTGTAAATGTTTCAAAAGTAAGAAAACTGTCTCCTGCAATATAAAATCCAAAGAGACAAAAGAAGAGTTGGGATTTCACCATCATTCAGCCATATTTGGCAAACTCTCAGAGAATTTACAAAGATAATTGCACAGGCAATGATCCCTGGGACAAGAGTTTCTCTTACCTTTGCATTTATTTTTAAGACAAATAAATGAGTCATGAACCTATAATGACAGTCCAAATGATAGATGCACGCATAGTTAGACTAGAATGCATTCATTTAAAACATGAGTTGGGAAAAAGTACAATTTGATGTGGCAAACGGGAGAGCAGATATAACATAATTTATTCATTCATTAAGAACTTACATGTAAATCTGTAAAGAACATATCACACACAATACCCAAAAAATAAATAATCCAGTTAAAAAATGGGCAGAAGACATGAATGGGCATTTCACCAAAGAAGACATACAAATGGCTAACAGACACATGAAAAAATGCTCAACATCATTCATCATCAGGGAAATACAAATCAAAATGACAATGAGATACCACCTCACACCTGTCAGAATGGCTAAAATTAACAACTCAGGAAACATGAGATGTTGGTGAGGATGCAGAGAAAAGGGGAACCCTCTTGCACTGTTGGTGGGAATGCAAACTGGTGCAGCCACTCTGGAATACGGTATATAGGTTCCTCAAAAAGTGAAAAATAGAACTACCCTACGACCCAGCAATTGCCTGACTAGGTATTTATCCAAAGAATACAAAAATGCTAATTTAAAGGGGCACATGCACCCCAATGTTAATGGCAGCACTATCAACAGTAGCCAAATTATGGAAAGAACCCAAATATCCATTGAATGATGAATGGATAAAGAAAAGGTGATTTATATATATGATATATGATATATGATATATATATGTATATGTATACACACATATGTATTGGAATATTACTCAGCCATCAAAAAGAATGAAATCTTGCCATTTGTAATGACATAGATGGAACTAGAGTGTATTATGCTAAGCAAAATAAGTCAGAGAAAGACAAATAACCATATGATTTGACTCATGGATTTTAAGAAACAAAACAGATGAACATGGGGAAGGGAAGAAAAAATAAGATAAAAACAGAGGAGGCAGCAAACCATAACAGAATCTTAACTATAGAGAATGAACTGAGGGCTGCTGGAGGGGAAGTGGGAGGGATGGGCTAAATGGGTGATGAGCATTAAGGAGGGCACTTGCTAGGATGAGCACTGGGTGTTATATGGAAGTGATGAATCACTGGGTTCTACTCCTGAAACCAATACTACACTGTATGTGTAGTGTAATGAATACTACACTAACTTGAATTTAAATAAAAACTTGGAAGAGAGAAAAAAAAAAAAAAGAACTTGCATGTAAAGAATAGGGCTATTCAAGAGAGGATGGTAAAGAATACAAATGTGAATTAAACCCAGTATTGGTCCTCAAGAAGATTAGGTTCAAGTTGGGAAGCAGAAAATAAAAGGAGTTTTAAAAGAATTATAAGCAGTATTTGTGTATCAGACACTATACTAGGTACAAGGTGGGAATAAAAGTGATGTTTGAGTGTGGAAAGAGAATATTGGAATGAATCTACCATGATGCTTAGCCTCAGGAAATTTATGGGTGAGTGGAAAAAAATAAAATATGAAGGTTGTGTAATGTTTTTTAGTAGGAGACTTAAGGAGATGAATACATATATTTCACACCTAAAATGATTAATAAGGTCATACATTTTGCAAGGCACTGTACTAAATGATGTAGGATATGGGAAGAACAATGAGAAATCTATAAATGTACTTTGAACCATTGAAGGCATTTATATTAGAATGAAGGATGTATCATGAGACATGTAAAATCACACAACTTTCTCTGTGTAAAGTTGACCTGCCTCGAAGCTCCTTTTTTTTTTTTTTTGAGATGTAATTCAGATACCATAAAAATTACCATTTCAAAGAGTATGATTCAGTAGTTGTTAGTAAACTCACAGACTGGTGTAACTCTCACCACTAATTTCAGAACATTTTCATCACCCCAAAAAGAAACCCTGTACCCCTTATCACTCATCCCCTCTTCAAGCCCCCAAACAAGTCCCTGGCAAATTCTAATTTATTTTCTGTATTTATGGATTTATCCCTTCTGAAAATTTCATATAAATTAAATCATACAGTAGGTGACCTTCTGTTTCTGGCCTTTTTTTTTTGCTTAGCATAACATTTTCAAGGTTTATGCATGTTATAGCATTTATCAGTACTTTATTCCTTTTCCATTCCTTTTAGGATTAAATAATATCCCATTGTATGGATATACGACATATTTTTTCATCCAATATGTATGTTTGGATTGTTTCCACTTCTTGGCTCTTATGAATAATGTTGCTATGGACATTTGTGAACAAGTTTTTGTATGGACATGTTTTCAATTCCTTGGGAATATACCAGAACTGCTAGATAATATGGTAGCCCAACGTTGAACCCTTTGAAGAGTTGCAAACTGTTTTCCAAGGCACTGTACCATTTTACATTACCACCGGCAATATATCAGGGTGCCAGTCTCTCCATATCCTCACTAACATTTGTCATTTTAATTATAGCCAGCCTAGGAGGTATGAAGTAGCATCCCATTGTGTTTTTGATTTGGATTTCCCTGATGGCCAATAAGGTTGAGCATCTTTGTACGTGCTTATTGGCCATTTATGTATCTTCTTTGGAGAAATGTCTATTCAAATCCTTTGCCCATTTTTTGATTGGGTTATTGATCTTTTACTTTTGATGATGATATATAATGGAATATATATTTTTAGATATGTTATTGATCTTTTACTGTTATTGAACTTTTACTGTTGAGTAGTAAGATATACATATAAAATGATAATATATATAATGGAATATATATTTTTGGATATGTGTTCATTATCAGACATATTGTTTGCAAATATTTTCTCTTATTCTATGGATTTTTCAATTTCTTGGTGTGTCATCTGAAGGACAAAAGTTTTAAATTTTGATTAAGTATAATTTGTCTGCTTTTTCTTTGTTCCTTGGACTTTTGATGTCGTATCTAAGAAACTATTGTCTAATCTAGGAGCATGAAGATATACACCTAAGTTTTCTTCTAAGACTTTTATAGTTTTCACATTTACATTTAAATCTTTAATTGAATTAGTTTTTGTATATTGTGGAAGATAGAGACCCAACTTCTTTCTTTTGCATATAAATATTCAGTTGTTCCAGCACCATATGTTTAAAAGACTGGTCTTTCTTTGTAGAAAATTGAGCATAAAATGTGAAGATTTTATTTCTGAACTCTCAATTCTATTTTATTTACTTATATTTCTTTTTTTTTTAATTTTTTTTTCAACGTTTATTTATTTTTGAGACAGAGAGAGACAGAGCATGAACAGGGGAGGGGCAGAGAGAGAGGGAGACACAGAATCTGAAACAGGCTGCAGGCTCTGAGCAGTCAGCACAGAGCCCGACGCGGGGCTCGAACTCACGGGCCGTGAGATCATGACCTGAGCCGAAGTCGGACGCTTAACCGACCAAGCCACCCAGGCACCCCTATTTACTTATATTTCTAATGTTATGTCTCTACCACAAATCTTGATTACTGTAGCTTTGAAGTGAGTTTTAGAATCAAGAGGTGCGAATGCTACTACTTTGTTCCATTTTCTAGATCATTCTTAGCTATTCTGGTCCTTTGTAGTTTCTTTTTTTTTTTTTTATGTTTATTTTTTGAGAGAGAGGGACAGAGGCAGAGCATGAGCAGGGGAGGGGCAGAGAGAGAGGGAGACACAGAATCCAAAGCAGGCTCCAGGCTCCGAGCTGTCAGCACAGAGCCCGATGTGGGGCTCAAACCCACGGACCATGAGATCATGACCTGAGCTGGACTCAGATGCTTAACTGACTGAGCCACTCAGGTGCCCCTGTAGTTTCATATTAATTTTAGGATCAGCTTGGCAATTTTTGAAATTATCAAGCTGGGATTTTTATAGGGATTGTGTTAAATGTGTTCAAAATTTGGGGGAGTATTGATATCTAAACAATATGAAGTCTTCTAATCCATGAGCATTGAATGTTTTCCCACATATTTAGGTCCTCTTCAATTTCTGTCAATGACATTTTGTACTTTTTTCTATGTACAAATTTTGTACTTTTTTGTTAAATTTATTCCCAAGTGTTTTTTTTTTCTCATTAAACTTTCGTTTTAATGGGTTTCAAAATTTTGTGACAGATTTTTGGTCAAGTTGTCTCCATTAAAAAGTACTGATTTTATAGACCTACCCTATGACCCAGTAATAGCACTGCTAGGAATTTACCCAAGGGATACAGGAGTACTGATGCATAGGAGCACTTGTACCCCAATGTTTATAGCAGCACTCTCAACAATAGCCAAATTATGGAAAGAGCCTAAATGTCCATCAACTGATGAATGGATAAAGAAATTGTGGTTTATATACACAATGGAGTACTACAGGGCAATGAGAAAGAAGGAAATATGGCCCTTTGTAGCAACGTGGATGGAACTGGAGAGTGTGATGCTAAGTGAAATAAACCATACAGAGAAAGACAGATACCATATGGTTTCACTCTTATGTGGATCCTGAGAAACTTAACAGAAACCCATGGGGGAGGGGAAGGGAAAAAAAAAAGAGGTTAGAGTGGGAGAGAGCCAAAGCATAAGAGACTCTTAAAAACTGAGAACAAACTGAGGGTTGATGGGGGGTGGGAGGGAGGGGATGGTGGGTGATGGGTATTGAGGAGGGCACCTTTTGGGATGAGCACTGGGTGTTGTATGGAAACCAATTTGACAATAAATTTCATATATTGAAAAAAAAAGAAAAACAAAACAAAAATCAAACATTTATAAGTTAGAGACTGTACAAAATATAATTTTAGAGGTTGCAGGGAGGCTATTTGCCTTACAATAACTTTGCATAACAGTTTACAAGCGCTTAAGGAGAACAAGTCATAAGACCTCTCTTATTACCTTTAGTTAGGGCCTTGAGAGCAAAACTTGAATTCCTCAAGGACACTTGCCATTCCCTAAAGAGGCCTTGATTTCATAAAAGGCAGAGGACCTCTCTCTCTCTCACTCAAGTTCATCTCAAGTTTTCACTTGTTTTTTACTTATCTTGAATTTTCAAGTGGATAGTGTGACCTTTTCGTCTCATACACCTGATTTTACATATAAACAAAATCAGGAATTCAGTTCATAAGCCAACTGCCAACTCCACCGAATTATCTCAGGGCCCTTCATTTACACTGCCAAGCACTCTGGAGTTATAAAGATATAGGATACCATTCTCATCTTGAAGTAGCTTAGAATCCAGTAGAGGAGCTGGAACGTATAAAAGTGACAGTGCAGTCAAGGCTGTAAATGCCAAACAGCTGCCATTGCTTCCTGATTAAAGTCCCAGCTCTTTAGTTAGATCAAACCATTCCTGTGTGCCTATGTCTGGTCCAGCTTCATTTCTCACTACCCTCCCTCTACTTTACCTAAAAGCAGTTTAGATAGTATATCATCACAGCCATACTGTATATCTTTATTTTTGCCTGGGCTGCCCTTGCCTGCCTCCCTTCTTCTACCACTCTAAATGTTACCCATCCTTTAAGACTTTAGTCTTGAAAACTTTTGTGACCACAGAATCTTTTCCATCTCGGAACTATAATATGAACTATCAGTACCACTCATTTTGTTCTTGGAATACATCTGCTTTGTGTGGAACCTGTTTTTTATTCACTTTAGTCTTTTCTCCCTCTAGATCAGAAAGGGCTTAAGAGTCTAAAAATTTTTTTAGTTTTATTTATTTATTATCTATAATTTATTTATTTTTTATAATTTCCATCCAAGTTAGTTAGCACATGGTGCAACAATGATTTCAGGAGTAGATACCTTGAGCCCCTTATCCATTTAGCCCATCCCCCCTCCAACAACCCCTCCAGCAACCCTCTGTTCTCTATATTTAAGAGTCTCTTATGTTTTTTTCCCTCCTTGTTTTTATATTATTTTTGCTTTCCTTCCCTTATGTTCATCTGTTTTGCATCTTAAAGTCCTCATATGAGTGAAGTCATATGATTTTTGTCTTTCTCTGACTGACTAATATCACTTCATTTCATACCCTCTAGTTCCATCCACGTAGTTGCAAATGGCAAGATTTCATTCTTTCTTTTTTAATGTTTTTATTAACATTTGTTTATTTTGAGGGAGAAAGAGAGACAGAGTGCAAGCAGGGGAAGGGCAGAGAGAGAGGGAGACACAGAATCCGAAGATGGCTCCAGGCTCCAAGCTGTCAGCACAGAGCCTGATGATGCAGGACTCGAGCTCACAAACTGCGACATCACGATCTGAGCCAAAGTTGGATGCTTAACCAACTGAGCAACCTAGGCACCCCAAGATTTCATTTTTTTGATTTCCAAGTAATACTCCATTATATACATATATATACCACATCTTCTTTATCCACTCATCCATTGATGGACATTTGGGCTCTTTCCATACTTTGGCTATTGTCGATAGTTCTGCTATAAACATTGGGATGCATGTGTCCCTTCGAAACAGTACACCTGTATCCCTTGGATAAATACCTAGTAGTGCAATTGCTGGGTCATAGGGTAGTTCTAGTTTTAATTTTTTGAGGAACCTCCATACTGTTTTCCAGAGTGGCCACACCAGCTTGCATTCCTACCAGCAGTTCAAAAGAGATCCTCTTTTTCTGCATCCTCGCCAACATCTGTCATTGCCTGAGTTGTTAATGTTAGCCATTCTGACAGGTGTGAGGTGGTCTCTCAATGTGGTTTTGATTTGTATTTCCCAGATGATGAACGACGTTGATCATTTTTTCATGTGTCAGTTGGCCATCTGGATGTCTTCTTTGGAGAAGTGTCTATTCATGTCTTTTGCCCATTTATTCACTGGATTATTTGTTTTTTGGGTGTTGAGTTTGATAAGTTCTTTATAGATTTTTGGATACTAACCCTTTATCTGATATGTCATTTGCAAATATATTCTCCCATTCTGTTGGTTGCCTTTTAGTTTTGCTGATTGTTTCCTTTGCTGTGCAGAAGCTTTTTATCTTGATGAGGTCCCAATAGTTCAATTTTGCTTTGGTTTCCCTTGCCTCTGGAGACGTGTTGAGTAAGAAGTTGCTGTGGCCAAGATCAAAGAGGTTTTTGCTTGCTTTCTCCTCGAGGATTTTGATGGCTTCCTGTCTTACATTTATGTATTTCATCCATTTTGAGTTTATTTTTGTGTATGGTGTAAGAAAGTGTTCCAGGTTCATTTTTCTGCATGTCGCTGTCCAGTTTTCCCAGCACTGCTTGCTGAGGAGACTGTCTTTATTCCATTGGATATTCTTTCCTGCTTTGTCAAAGATTAGTTGGCCATACATTTGTGGGTCCGTTTCTGGGTTCTCTATTGTGTTGCACTGATCTGAGTGTCTGTTCTTGTGCCAGTACCATACTGTCTTGATGATTACAGCTTTGTAATACATCTCGAAGTCCAGGATAGTGATGCCTCCCACTTTCGTTTTCTTTTTCAAGATTGCTTTGGCTATTCGGGGTCTTTTCTGGTTCCATACAAATTTTAGGATTGTTTGTTCTAGTCCTGTCAAGAATGCTGGTGTTATTTTGATAGGGATTGCATTGAATATGTAGATTGCTTTGGGTAGTATTGACATTTTAACAATATTTATTCTTCCTATCCAGGAGCATGGAGTATTTTTCCTTTTTTTTTTTTTTTTTTTTTTGGTTTCTTCTTCAATTTCTTCATAAGCTTTCTATAGTTTTCAGTGTATAGATTTTTCACCTCTTTGATTAGATTTCTTCCTACTTATTTTATGGTTTTTGGTGCAATTGTAAATGGGATCGATTCCTTGACTTCTCTTTCTGTTGCTTCATTATTTGCGTATAGAAATGCAACTGATTTCTGTGCATTGATTTTATATCCTGCGACTTTGATGAATTCATGGATCAGTTCTAGCAGTTTTTTGATGGAATATTTTGGGTTTTCCATATAGAGTATCATGTTATTTGCAAAAAGTGAAAGTTTGTAGAGTCTACAGTTTTAAATCTCTGTATTTCCCATAATATTACCTGGCTCAGTGCTCAGTTAAGACTTTGTGAATCCATTAATCAGGGTCAGGAGAGGAAAGAAAAATGGTGGTAAATTGTTTTGTAAAGGGCACTGAGGCCTCTTGGAGGAGAACGTATCCCCTGCTCATGAAGTACTCACTCTAAGTAGCCATTTTAGATAGAATAACCACAACAGGGGCAAATTTTGCTCTCAGAAGAATAAGCCTATCTCCATAGTAAATTTGGCCAGGTTGTCCTCAGAAAGTTCTACCACTGATTTGAGGCCATGTCTTCTCTCAGCCCCTCACTTCCATTCCCCAGGAAAGACAAAGCCTAAATCTAAAATAGCTCATTTCTAGAAAGACAATAATTTTAATAGAAACTTAAACTTGTCCTGTGATCATAGTAACTTGCACAAATGAGCCCGACCTGATACTTGGAAAAATAAGAGCCTTTCTCTTATTTTTATCCCTCTATTTCTCCTGCCTTTTGGCACCTCTAACAAAACTTTAAGCTAATTGAGTACAGAGACACTAGCTTACTTACAGCTTTAATTTCCAGAGCAGGGCCTAGCAGAGTGCCTTGCAAATGTATTTTTACACCCAGCAAAAGTTTATTAAAATTAAAGATTAAAAATGGACACTTAGAAGTTACAGATAAGTGATATCCAGTATTGGGAACAAGACAGAGTGGATATATTGGCTAACCAATTAACCAGAAATAATTGAGTGCTTCATGCAAGACTCTATGGTTGCTGCTTCAAGGAATACAGAGGTGAGTAATATGTGATCCCTGCCTTCCAAACATTCATAGACTCGTTGTGAAGACAAGACATACTCACAAATGAAACACTTCCAGAAAAATATCAGCTTAGTATAGTAGAAAGGGTCAGACTAGAAGTCAGGAGTAAAGCTGGGAGCCTATTGACTATTCACATATTTATGACCTTGGACAAATAACCTCTCTGAACGTGTTTCCTCCTCCTTGCTCCATCTAACTGACAGGGTTATATATTAGTTAAGATAAATGACAGTGTTTATACATGTAAGAAAAGGATAAAATTTCAAACTAAAGTGCCACAGAGTTATAATATCATATTGTTATTGTGCTAAGCAGTTCAGATTGTAGGTATGCCCTTTGGCTGTACCATCACCACAATAAGAAACCCAGGCAGGAATTTTAAGAGGAACGAGGTCAGTTCCCTCCCTGCCCCACCTTATTTACCACTTTTTAAAAACTATTTTACTGAGGTATTATTGACACACAAAAAGCTGTATATATTTAATGCATGCAACATGATGAGTTTGGAGATAGGTATACACCCATGAAGCCATCACCACAGTCTATCCCATAAACATATATCAATTACCTCCAAAACTTTCCTCCCATCCTCTTATTATGTTTTTGTGATAAGCTAATATAAGATTTACCCTCTTAGCAAATACAATACAGTATTGTTAACTCTGGGCACTATGCTGCACAGTAGATCTCTAGGATTTATTCATCTTGCATAACTGAAACTTTGTGTCCATTTCCCCCTCCCTTCAACCCCTAGCACCTGCCAGTCTGTTCTCATAGAAACTCTGTTTCTATGAGTCTATTTTAGATTCCTCATATAAGTGGTATCATTTATATAAAGTGTATTTATATATCACTTACATAAAGTGTATTTGTTCTGTATCTGGATTCTTTCACTTAGCATAATGTCCTCTATGTTCATGAGAAAGGAGAGTTCTTAATAAATCACTCCTTGTCTCTTCCATTCTCTTCTTGGCAGCCGCTCTCCACAATACACATATTTATATCCAGATGATATAAATTTTTTTCTGAAGGTCAAGTGTAGTCTTTAAAAGTTGTGACAGGCAGTCACAAAAAGACAAACCTTCAGGTATGTGGATGGGAATTTCCAATGCTTTCTCCCTACCATTTCCATTTGGTGATAGATACTGAATTTGGCCTAGTCCCTTCCCTCAAGTTACTCTAGTTGACCAATCAAATATTTTCCAGGAGTCAGAGAAGTAACATAAATGGGTTAAGTCACCAGACAGTAGGGAGTCGTAGAGGCTATGGGCAACTAGAGAATGCATGCTCCATATTATGACATTTTTATTTAAAAATTGGGGCAACAGTAAACTTGCACAACAAATCTCAAAAGACCTGTCCCCTTGCCCAAAGTGTCACCCTAGAAAGGTACTTACTTGGTTGCTCTTTTGTCTCTTTCTTGGCCAACTGGCACCCATACAGCCTAATCCCTTTCCAACTCTGCAGATTTTTCACTTAAAGAAAGAAGAGATCAGCAGTGGCAATAAGGACCATACTGCATAGGAAAACTGGAAACCTGGATTCTGACCCCCGTTCTGACCCTGACTTCCACATGCTTATTCCCAAATACCACATCCTACCCAGCAAGCAAGTGAGAGTATGTCTTTGAACCTCATTTTCCTCAACTATAAACATAAAGAATGTAGATTCTGATCCCTAAATCCTCATCAGCTGAGACATTCTATATTTAAACTTGGGGTGAGGAAGATGGAGTACTGATAGTTTATTTTTTGTTGCCCATGCCAGCATTCCCTCCTTTCCCTGGTCTTGGGAATAGCCCAACTTAACTTTGGATTAGTTTAGACTCAGAGGAGTTAGCTTTCACTGTAACAATATTTTTTCCTTGCAACTTTGCCATCAGACAGAGAAGAGAGAGATTCTTGCAGAAGACCAAGATCCTTGATCCCCTGCTACTGAAAGCAGGGGAGAGGAATTGGATATAAAAGGTGAAAGTGAAGAAGTGACACCTGAGGAAAGAAGTGCCAGTAGCAGCAAGGAAACTGTCTAAGAGATCTTTGGCCTTTGGCCCCCTTGGCTCTGCAGTCATGTGGCCCATATCCACCTCAGTCGTTTCTTAATTTTCTACCAACTTTCACCTGGTGCCCGTTG
The DNA here is from genome assembly GCF_024362965.1 of Panthera pardus. Lineage (NCBI taxonomy): Eukaryota > Metazoa > Chordata > Mammalia > Carnivora > Felidae > Panthera > Panthera pardus. The sequence continues at coordinate 66,072,192 of NW_026526843.1, forward strand.
CAGAGTATCCCATCCTGGTTACCCCACCCATTAGAAGCATCAAGATTGTGGTGCCAGGGGGAAGCCAGGTAAGGATTGCCTCCTGAGTATATGTGTTTAGGGTAGGGGGACAAAGGGCAATGGAATCCAGTGGTCACCTCTCCTCACCACACAGTGAACAACTAAGAGGACTGGCTGATGAGAGGACCTTGTGGGGGGAAAGCAAAGGAATTTTATTGAGAAGGATGCCACCAATCAGGTTGAAGTGGGTGGTGAAAACCCAGAGCCTGTCAGTAGGTTATTTGTGCAGGAAACTCGGAGATAGAGGATTGGGGCTAAAAGTGGATGTAAGTAGTTGAGCCTGATCCAGGGGGCAGTAGCTCTGAGAGATGAAATAGAAGCACCTCCCCTCCAACTCTACAGGTAGTTCAGCTGCCTGGGGAAAACAAAACTGCAACTCAGTGATGCTCTCCACCTCCAGGCACCCACTCATCATGGAGAGGAGATCTGTGACTTTCTTTACTGTTTCTTTCACTTGCTTACCTCTCCTGTTCTCTCTTGGGGGTTGGCTAATAACTGTTTAGGAAAATTACCATTCTCTAAGATTTGTCTGTTTTAGGATGGAACAAAGGTTTATTCAACATCAAACAAGTCAATCATTCAACCCAAGAAACTTATCCCTCTCCAAGGGCTCCTACAGAGGGAAGTCAAGAGGAGGGTAGGGTACAATTTTGATTGGGATTGCATTGAATGTGTAGATTGCTTTGAGAAGTATTGACATTTTAACAATATTTATTCTTCCAATCCATGAGCACAGAATGTTTTTCCATTTCTTTGTATCTTCCTCAATTTCCTTCATAAGCTTTCTATAGTTTTCAGCATACAGATCTTTTACATCTTTGGTTAGGTTTATTCCTAGGTATGTTAGGATTCTTGGTGCAATTGTGAATGGGATCAGTTTCTTTATTTGTCTTTCTGTTGCTTCATTATTAGTGTATAAGAATGCAACTGATTTCTGTACATTGATTTTGTATCCTGCAACTTTGCTGAATTCATGTATCAGTTCTAGTGAACTTTTGGAGGAGTCTATCGGATTTTCCATGTACAGTATCATGTCATCTGCAAAAAGTGAAAGCTTAACTTCATCTTTGCCAATTTTGATGTCTTTGATTTTCTTTTGTTGTCTGATTGCAGATGCTAGAACTTCCAACACTATGTTAAACAACAGTGGTGAGAGTGGACATCCCTGTCATGTTCCTGATCTCAGGCGGAAAGCTCTCAGTTTTTCCCCATTGTGGATGATGTTAGCTGTGGGCTTTTCATAAATGGCTTTTATGATGTTTAAGTATCATAGTAAATTTCATATTTAAAAAAGAGGAGGGTAGGGTAGCATAAAGTATTATCTTTACCTTGTTGTACAGCTCTGGTGCTCAGCTCTCTCACTGATTATTTTGTTGGAGACTATGGGCCAATACCCATGAATGTAGCCCATGAAGCTCTTCTTACTACTACCATCCTCAAAAAACAGGAAGCAGATGCCTTGCGGAGAAATGCAAACTTCCTTTAGTTTCTCTTCTACCCTCTTCTCCTCCCCATCCTGAAATTCCTCCAATTTATTCCCTTTCTTTCTCTCCAGCCTTTGTACTTCACATGAAGCGAAAGCATCAAAAGAGGTGAGCCATTCAAATCTATACCTACTAAGGGAGGGAAAATCTCTCCAAATCTCCATGGGACCCTATCCCCAGAAATTCCATCCAATGATATGAACTTAGAGGAGAAAATCCACTAAGAGAGTAAGAATGAGGTAAGTGAAAAGTACACTTTTTTAGTCAGAATGGGCTATCTAGGAAAGACACAGAATATAGACACACACACACGTGCGCACGCACACATTTTCCCCTCTGTATGTGTCTTTATCTGCTGTGTGCAAATATGTGTCTAATGTATATATGTATGTATATTAAAAGTACAGTGTATGTGGTTATGAGAGAAGAATCTTAAGTTATACATAGCACTGCTTTCCTGACACTCTATGAAGTTATGTCAATCATTTTTATAGGAAGTTATTAAATGGCTCCAAAAATTATTTTTCTCATATTTTCTAGGTTGGTACCATAGCAAGCTGGCAGAAACTGGCAGAGGAAGCATTGCCAAGAGACAATAGAGGTGCTGTACTCAAATCCCCAAAGACAGTGAGTGGTAGGCTCACTGTAGCCAAGCTCAGCCAACAGTCTCCCTTATGAAGCTTTCCTCCCTTGGACCTTGACTCTGGGCTGATTACAGCACAAAGATCCACTGAATTTTCTGTGACAGATCCATGGGTATCCCAATTATCTGGAGGCCATTTTGAGAAGTATCAGCCTAGGCTACATCTCCAAGAGATAGGCAGGTGTCCATTCCTAAGACTAGACCAAAAGCAGGGTGCTAGTGGCACTGGGTAGGAAGGGAGAAGTAAGCCTTCAGAAAAAATGAGAAAGCAGGTGAAACTGAATCCTTGCATCTGTCTTTTCCTGAGAGATTCTCTCTCTCAGGCACTCTGTCTACCCCCACCCCATTTTCTTTACCTGATATCTAAAACCTGACCCGTTTCCTGGCTATTAATGAATAGAATGTGGACCATTTTCCCACTTAGCTGAAAACTCTTAGAGATTATGTGTCCAGGTCCCTCAATTTTTATCTAGGAAACTGAGTTCCATAACATGAAAATGATTTGTCCAAAGTTATACAGCAACTTGTATAACTGCAAATGTCTCCTGATTCCTTGATCTATGTTTTCTACTACAACACAGTGAGTCTTGACCTGTGTTCCATTGATTAGGTGCCTTATATTTCCATTGGCTTTCCATGGATGGGAGAATAGATCTGTCTCCAGGCTCAGGATACCCTATTTATGTCTTTCAATGTAAGAGTTATTTTTACCAGTCTCCTCATTTGTTTACCTGTATGTATGTTACACTGGCTCCAGCAGAACTCATTTGCCTGTCAAGGTTCCAAGTTCCCAGTATGAGGAAGGAGAGGTGCTTTCCAGTTGTAACCTGAGAGGGGGACTCTGCCCTGTATAACTCTTCCTATGGCTTATTTCCCAAGGGATTTGATAGACATGCTCCTGGAAGAACAGTTGGTTCTAAAACTAAAATAGGTATGATAATGAGTTGAAAGCCATCTGTGGAGGCCAAGATACCTCAATATTAAGGCTGAGAACTGAGTAGGAAGGCCAGAGATTCTAGATGGGGAGCAGGAGATATTTCCTATTTGAAACCTCCTTGGCATTGCTTATCCCTTATGCCTGTCCCACAAAGTATAGAAATGGTGCACTTCGGGGTGCCTGGGTGGCTCAGTCGGTTAAGTGTCCGACTTTGGTTCAGGTCATGATCTCGCAGGTTTGTGAGCTGGAGCCCCATGTCAGGCTCTGTGTTGACAGCTCAGAGCCTGGAGCCTGCTTCGGATTCTGTGTCTCCCTCTCTCTCTGCCCCTCCCCCACTTGCACTCTATCTCAAAAATAAACATTAAAAAATAAATAAAATCTTTTTAAAAAAGAAATGGTACAATTCATTTTACAAAAGACAAAATAAGTTCCAAGAGTTTCAGTATATTGTTCACAGACACACAATGAAATTACAATTCCTATTGAATCCCAATTCACTTCACCTTTCTCTCCAGGCTTATCTCCTAATTTACTCGCTAAAAGTTTTAGGGGTGCCTGGGTGGCTCAGTCAGTTAAGTGTCTGATTCTTGGTTTCAGCTCAGGTCATAATCTCACGGTTCATGAGTTTGAGCCCCACATTGGGCTTTGCACTGACACTGTGGAACCTGCTTGAGATTCTCTCTCTCTCCTTTTCTCTCTGCCCCTCCCATGCTCATTCTCTCTCTCTCTCTCAAAATAAATTAATAAACTTTAAAAAAAGAAGTTTTACTCAGTACACATTAACCAAAAAAGGTCGAGATGCATGTGTGAGTGTTTGTTCAACTATCCTTGATTTCTGTTTCTCCAGCTATTTCTTCATTTGGCTTGAGTGGGTAGGTCATATTTTTCATCAATAGACATAACTGTTCATTAGTGATCAATGTTACAACCCTGATTTTAGCAAACAAAACTTCTAAATGAAACCCAGAGAAGGAATGGGGAGGAGAGAAAATGGAAGAAAAGGAGACTGAGTTTGGAAAATTTTTATCTTTATTCCTAGATTGATCTTTTTCTGATGAAGAGAAAAATTGCTATCCAAGTAAGCTCTCCCATAGGGGTAGAAATCTGGGATTTTGCAATGGGGAAAAGTAAGGGATGAATAAAGATAAGGAAGAAAAGAGGAGTGAGTGAAGATAAGGAGTAGGTGAGTGTGGGTGCAGGTGTGGGAAGTTATCAGGGTAGAATGATAGAAGTAAATGCTGAAGTAAGTGTCCAAGAGCAGGAGGTGGGGAGCAAGGAGAGAGAAGTGTTGAGGAAGAAGCTCTAAAGTTTTAGTTCCAGAGCAAGTGCTATACATTTGAGCCACTGTAGCTCAGAAGTATGTGTGTTCATGTATGTGTGTGTATGTGTGTGCATGTGTGTATGTGTGTGAGAGAGAGACAGAGAGACAGAGAGACAGAGAGAGACAGAGACAGAGAGAGACAGTTTAACGGCTGGCATCCAAGAATTCAGAGGTGATCACTGGCACACTCAGAAATGAATCTCTATTCAGTTGTTTTCCCAAGAAGCAGAACAAGAGAAAATGAGTTAGATGAATCTGCAGTTTTTGACTAGAGATTTCCACTCGGGATTTGTCTTAAGAACTTCCAAAATGATATAAACCTGATCAGAAATTAAGTGGTGGATAATATTCCATTTGTAAATGTAGCCATAACATTCCATAGAGGAAGTTGTTTAGTGTTTGTTCAGACCAACAACTACCTTTAATCCCCTCAGCCAAGGAAGTTAGAGGTGGAGAGTAAGCAAGAACATGCAATGTGGACCTGTTAGGTATTTTTCTTCCTTAATGTAGTAAGGATAAACTCAGCTTTGTCTTATCAACAGATTTTCTTCTCCCCAATATTCCTACCCAGGATGTCCCTACCTTCAGCTCTACAATTCCAACTCAGGTATCTGGACAACTTTGCCTATAAGAGCTCCAGGCCAGAATCATGTTGTCCCATGGGCTCCCCGCTACAAACCAAACTCTCTGGAGCCCAACCATATTTCATTCTACTTCTCTCCTTCATCTTCTTTTTATATATCTTATGGCTTTGCCTGTATCCGTTCTGTCACTGATTATGTCAGCTATGACCGCATGCACCCCCTGTTGTAGAATAGTTACTTGATCAACCTGAGCCCCAACATCCTTATGGTGCTGGTAGTCAACAATGGTGACATGCTGTGGAACCACCAGATGTCATCAGAAGGGACTGTGTAAAACAAAGCCACACCGAGATACCACCTCACACTGGTCAGAGTGGCTAAAATGAATAAATCAGGAAACTACAGATGTGGAGAAATGGGAACCCTTTTGCACTGTTCGTGGGAATGCAAACTTGTGCAGCCACTCTGTAAAACAGTGTGGAGGTTCCTCAAAAAATTAAAAATAGAACTACCTTACAACCCAGCAATAGCACTAGTAGGAATTTACCCAAGGGATACAGGAGTGCTAATGCATAGGGGCACATGTACCCCAATGTTTATAGCAGCACTTTCAACAATAGCCAAATTATAGAAAGAGCCTAAATGTCCATTAATTGATGAATGGATAAAGACAATGTGGTTTATATATTCAATGGAATACTACTTAGCAATGAGAAAGAATGAAATCATGCCATTTGCAGTGACATGGATGGAACTGGAGGGTATTATGCTAAGTGAAATAAGTCAGTCAGAGAGAGACAAATATCATGTTTTCATTCATATGTGGAACTTGAGAAACATAACAGAAGACCATGGGGGAAGGGAAGGGGAAAAAATAGTTACAAACAGAGAGGGAGAGAGGTAAACCACAAGAGACTTAAATACAGAGAACAAACCGAGGGTGGATGGGGGTTGGGGGAAAGAGAAAATGGGTGATGGGCATTGAGGAGGGCACTTGTTGGGATGAGCACTGGGTGTTGTATGTAAGCTAGTTTGACAATAAATTATATTAAAAAAATAAAAACAAACACAGGAAATTAAAATAAAAAAGAAGGGATTGTATAGCTTCCCAGTGACCTGGATAGTATTTACTCTAAGCTCACTGGCAGGGAGAATGTTTGATACTTTCCAGAAACTGTGTCGGAAGGAGCACCACAGGCATATTCAACCTAGTGGACAGGGCCAACAACAATGCTTGGGGCAGTGGGAGGTGGCACCACTAACAGTGTGAATAACAATGGAGGCAATGGAGAAAAGCACAGGGGGAGTCTCCTTTCTCACCCCAAATCCCTCAACATACATGCAGACCCTCACCTCTAAGAGCAAGGCATCTACTATCCATACCTGAAGAGTCAGAAATGGCGAGCTGAGAATTGGAGCATGTTTCTTTCTCTTACTGTGTTACTAAACTTCCTGATTTCTAAGTTTGTGGTTTTCTACTCTTATTGGGTATTTCTTATGGAAGCAGAACCCCCCTGAGAAAATTCATCCTTTCATACCTCTTGTGGTCCCATCAGACCACATCTGCCCTTAGCTTGGAAAAGGTAGAATTGGGTCCCCCAAAGTCATCACTATTGCTCAGTACTTTAAGGAATACACCACTTGTGGTTGCTCTTTATGTCTTTTTTTCTCTTCTCCAAATTATTCATTTATTTCTAAAGTCAAAGATAAGATCTCACTTCTGAGATTTCATCTGAGTGCTCTTCCTTTCTTCAAGATGAGCCCAGGGGACTCCTTTCCAAAACTGGTAAACAACTCAGCATCATGGTCTAATGGTTCTGAAGTCATATTTTCCCCACTCCCCCAAACCCCTATTGTGTGTTTTCTTGCTGTTTCTTAGCTGTTTTTTCTCCTGCTACCACTCCTCCCTGTTTAGGTTCTCTGGGATATGCATAATAAAATGAAGAGGAACGCTAGATACAAGGCAGCATATTGATATCATTCTTTACCCTGGTAACAGCTAAATTTCTGTAAATGTGTGTATATGTGTGCATTTATGAAGGGTAGTATTTGGTTCTTAGATTTTGATATTTTCCCAAATAAGTGGATGCCAGGAGAGGAGTCATTAAATGGCAAATATATCTTGTTTTTCAATAAAATACATTAAAGCTTTACCACTATCTTAATAAGATTGTCAGTTTGGATGGAATGATATTTTTATTATTATTATTTTTAGAGAGGGAGAGAGAGCATGCGAGTGGGGGAGAGGGGGAGAGAGAGAGAGAGAGAGAAAATCCCAAGCAGGCTTCACACTCAGCATGGAGCCCGAGGTGGGGCTTGATCCCATGACCCTGGGATCAGGACCTGAGCGGAAATCAAGAGTCGGGTGCTCAACTGACCGAGCCACCCAGGTGCCCCTGAAATGCTATTTTTATGGAAATTCAAACAATTTTCATTCCTGGTAAGAAATAAGAAGGGAAACATACTGAATAGAGTCCCTTCCTTCCTTCCTTCCTTCCTTCCTTCCTTCCTTCCTTCCTTCCTTCCTTTTCCTTTCCTTCTCCTTTTTGCAAGATTTAAATAGACCTTATTGTTACAAGGACGGCTCTACTGAGCAGGACCTTATAAACCAATATATGTGGTCCCAGGATGTCACCATGGAGAAATCGAGAAGTCATGAAGGGGTCACTGAAGACCCCTGAAGGGGGTCACAGAAGAGGTCACTGTAATTGAAGGACATGATCCAGGGAAGGCCAACCAGGAATGCAACAGACATGATCAGAACAGGTGATCAGGACAGCTTCCTTCACTCTTGCTTCTTATAGCTCTCCAGATATGACAGGACGCAGACCCATGGCAGAAGGAAACACAAGAAGCAGGAGGTGAGCCCAATGGTGATATCCATGTTCCCGAGCTGCCTCCATGGCAGCTTGGAATGAATCTGGGCACAGAGCACCAGAAGCTGCCAGGATAGGCCTGTCAGGACCCTCAGCAGCAGCGGTGTCAGCATGGACATGACCGCACAGAATGACTGCAGACAGTGGCTGGCAGGAGCCCAATATCAGGAACCATTTCTTTATTAAAAAGTTCCTGCCCTGTGCCAGCCACTGGGATACATTCAAATATGAATAAGCCATGGCCCTCGCTTGTAAGCATCTTAGAAATAATTTCAAAAATGCTAAAAGAGTCAAGAGAAGGAAACAATCATTCATGATGTGATCATCAGGGAATGCAACAAGGAAGAAGTAAGACTTGAATTGGACTTTATATTGAAATGGGCACATTTAATGTAAAAACAAAGTAATAGGAAGATGTAAGGTTCGGCTGAAGTAGAAAGCATATATGTGTGAAAAGTGGATGATAAGTTAAAAAGTCAGAAGTAGCATAAGCTGGAAACTCAGAGCCTCAAGGCCTCTCTTAACTCATGCAGTTTTTCCTTGATTGGACAGACTCTAAAGCTCCCAGGGTCATCGCCATAAAATTTTGTCCAGCTCAGACAGGTGACAGAACCTGTGGTCTTTGGCACGAGCTGAGTGAGTGGAATATATAAGGGTAAGAAGAGGGTAAGAAGAGTATCTGCATGGAAGAGGGATCTGGGGCTAGTTAATAAACATATTGGAGCCTAGAGTCCTGAAAACTAGAATGAGGCACGAGATTAGAGGCAAAAGAAACACAAACTTTCACAGTACCACCCATAAATGCAAGCAGCAAAGAAAATAGTGTAAGGGGAAATGGAAAAACCATGGTCCACCGTTCTGGCTTTGCTGGAATTTCCTGCATGATTCTGGGAAGGCCATTGCTCCTGTCTTGGCTTTAGTTTCCCCATATGTGAAAGGAAAAAGTTTTTTTTTAATGTATATGAAAATGTTTTTAATAGTTGTCTGGTATTTTTGAAGACAGGTGAGGGATAGAAAAGAAGGAGTAGTGATTGTTTCACTTTGATTAAATAAGTGTGGGGGAAAACTGACTCAAAGCCTGAGAAAGCACTGCAACCAGGTGGGGTCTCTGACCTTGGTAGTGTGAATCTATGGGCCTTCTTCCTAGATTGTTTCAATTATGGTGGCTCAACTGCTAAGACTTCCTAGCCTCTGTGACTCTCTCTTCTAAATTCTAAATTCAGGGGAGCCAGAGTCTGATTAGTTAAGCTTGAAAGTGAATGCCACTGTGGTAGAGTTTAGCATGGCTCCTAGAAGCCAACTACCTCAACTGAGGGAGTCACTGGAAAATCCATGCAGTCCCAAAGACACCCTCTCTAATAGAAAGCAGGAAACAGAGTGTATGACAGAAGCTCCAAGAAGAGAGCTGCACCTCTTTCATACCTGATGATGGGAAGTCCTTTAAAGTTTTTGGTTTGCCAGCAGAGATTCTTAACATGCAATCTATAGAGTTCACAATCAGCAGTTAGGATGCGTTTTAAATCAAAGTTCTCTCTGCGAATTTGATTAATAGTGCCTGCCAGGGGTGAGATAAAATGGGGAAGTGCAAAAGTTGCCTGTTCAGCATAACAGATTATCTCAAATATGCTGAGAAGAATAGTAGGAAAGGGGAGTTAATGAATCATCACCATCTAAAAATCATGTTGGTTCTAAAATATAGATTTTGTTTATCTTTGAGATTGCTGTTTCCTGGAGGTCTTTAAAAATAACCTAAAAGCTTATAGAAAATATCCTGTTCTTAATTAAGCAGGTAAATGCATTCCTCAGATGGTAGTTAGCAGTGTAGGTTCTATGATCTTAGAACTGTTCAAACTTGGCTCTTTAATGTGCTAAATGTTGAACTTTTGTCAGGTATTTTTTTTTAATTTTATTTTTTATTTTTTAAAATTTACATCCAAATTAGTTAGCATATAGTGAAACAATGGTTTCAGGAGTAGATTCCTTAATGCCCCTTACCCATTTAGCCCATCCCCCCTCCCACAATCCCTCCAGTAACCCTCTGTTTGTTCTCCATATTTAAGAGTCTATTATGTTTTGTCCCCCTCCCTGTTTTTATATTATTTTTGTTTCCCTTCCCTTATGTTCATCTATTTTGTCTCTTAAAGTCCTCATGAGTGAAGTCATATGATATTTGTCTTTCTCTGACTAATTTCACTTAGCATAATACCCTCCAGTCCCATCCATGTAGTTGCAAATGCAAATGGCAAGACTTCATTCTTTTTGATTGCCAAGTAATACTCTATTGTATATATATATATATATATATATATATATATATATATATATATATACCACATTTTCTTTATCCATTCATCCATCGATGGACATTTGGGCTCTTTCCATACTTTGGCTATTGTTGATAGTGCCGCTATAAACATGCGGGTGCATGTGTCCTTTGGAAACAGCACACCTGTATCCCTTGGATAAATGCCTAGTAGTGCAATTGCTGAGTCGTAGGGTAGTTCTATTTTTAGTTTTTTGAGGAACCTCCATACTGTTTTCCAGAGTGGCTGCACCTGGTTGCATTCCCGAAAGGAAATAGTTTATTCGGTAATCATTAAAATACCTTCCAGTTTTGACATTGTATGTTGGGTACTTGGAGACCAGAGTTGTGATGAAGGCTGAGCTTGTCTACAATGGGAGTAAAGGAGTGGGCCAGAGCAGCCCAGAAAGCCCCGGTGCCTGCCTGAAATCCATTTTGTAGAGGACAAAGCCTTCCATTCCATTGTCATATAAAGCTAATGTCAGAAAAATCTTTCCTGAAACTCTGAAGAGTGGGATAAGTCCATAACATGGGGGCCTGTGTAACTCAATGGGCAGGGAGCAGCACAGAGAGGCCCAGAATGAAAGTGTCTGTGCACTTAAGTCAAACATCAAGTTAACAGTCTAGCTTTGGTCCTTTCTGTGATCCAGTCAATCCCTCTACTCATTATAGCAAGTCAGTGGCGAGTTATCAGACTTCAACATGATTCCCAGAGCCAGGTGGACCTGGTATACCATCTAGTATCACAGGGTCAGCCCTACATATAGAAGGAATAGGTAGCCACATATACAACACCTATATTTGGAATTCCACCTTCATCAGGATTTGCCAAAATGCAAATATTTTGGGGGTTCCTGGCTGACTCAGTCATGTAGAGCATGTGATTCTTGATCTCATGATCATGAGTTTGAGCCCCACATTGGGTATAGAGCTTAATTTTTTTTTAATATGAAATTTATTGTCAAATTGGTTTCCATACAACATCCAGTGCTTATCCCAACAGGTGCCCTCCTCAATGCCCGTCACCCACCCTCCCCTCCCTTCCTCCCCCAATTAACCCTCAGTTTATTCTCAGTTTTTAAGAGTCTCTTATGGTTTGGCTCTCTCCTTCTCTAACTTCTTTTTCCTTCCCCTCCTCCATGGTCTTCTGTTAAATTTCTCAGGATCCATATAAGAGTGAAAACATGTGGTATCTGTCTTTCTCTGTGTGACTTATTTCACTTAGCATAACACTCTCCAGTTCCATCCACGTTGCTACAAAAGGCCATATTTCATTCTTTCTCATTGCCAAGTAGTATTCCATTGTGTATATAAACCACAATTTCTTTATCCATTCATCAGTTGTTGGAAATTTAGGCTCTTTCCATAATTTGGCTATTGTTGAAAGTGCTGCTATAAACATTGGGGTACAAGTGCCCTATGCTTCAAAAAAATTAAAAATAGATCTACCCTATGACCCAGCAATAGAGCTTACTTTTTAAAAAGTTACAAAATACAAACATTTTATCTGAGAGTTGTGGACAAACTTATTAACTTGTGATTGATTAGTCATCAAAATCTTAGCTCTATTCCAGTTATCTGACTTGGCTGGATGAAATGGTGCAGAAAGGGTGGGTACAATTTGATAGAGGAGTTGGGGCTGAAGAAATGTCTGAAAGGTTCTGGAACATGGGACATTGGCTGTGTTCAATAGTATGCCAGAGTGCAAAATGGCATGAGGGAGGGGAGGGTTCCCTCTCCTCCTGAAAAAAAGGATGTACTTATTTATTTTTTGTGTAACATTATAGTTAATTTTGTAGACTGTCTTCCCAGCTGAGCTGTGAGTGACTTGAGGTTCTAGTATGCTCATGGCTATTTCCACCAAGTGTCTAATCTGTTATCTCAAATTTCTGCTACTGAATTAGGAGGTAAGTTTCTAAGATCCAGATCTGAATGCCTTTCATGGACAAAGAAGCTTGTATTTTATCTTCTAAACAGGCTTAGAAATGGCTACTTCCCTTACTAGGGGGTGCTTTTTACCTTCTCCTCTCTGTCAGATTTTAACTTCCTGACGACTCCTCATTCATCTATGATCTGAATTAAGATATTAAGAGTAGGACTAGAAAGGAAAGGATGACCAGAAGAAAAGTTAGCAACTTCTTACCTGGTCTCTCTACTTGTAATCTATCATTTTATTTAAATATTTACTTATTTTTAAAATTCCAGTATAATTAATGTATAGTGTTATATTAGTTTCAAGTGTACAATATAGTGATTCAATAATTCCAGACATTACTCAGTGCTCATCACGATAAGTATACTCTCAATCCCTTTCACCTGTTTCATCCACCCACCCCTTTCCTCTGGCAACCACTAGTTTGTTCTCTATATTTAAGAGTCTGTTTTTTTTTAAGTTATTTATAATTTAGTTAGTTAATATACATGGCAATATTGGTTTAAGAAGTAGAATTCAGTGATTCATCACTTACATACAACACTCAGTGCTCATAACTAGTGTCCTTCTTAATACCCATCACCCATCTAGCCCATCTCCTACCCACCTCTCTCCATCAACCCTCAGTTTGTTTTCTATCATTAAGAGTCTCTTGTGGTTTGTGTCCCTTTCTTCTCTTCCCCCCTTCTTAAATTCCACATATGAGTGAAATTATATATTTGTCTTTCTCTGATTGACTTATTTCACTTAGCATAATACATTCTAGCTCCATCCACATCATTGCAAATGGCAACATTTCATTTTTTTGATGGCTGAGTAATATTCCATTGTATATATATACCATATCTTCATCCATTCATCAGATGATGGATATTTGGGCTCTCTCCATGGTTTGGCTATTGTTGATAATGCTGCAATAAACGTGAGGGTGCATTACCCCTTCCAATCTGTATTTTTGTATACTTTGGGTAAATACCTAATAGTGCAATTGCTGGATCGTAGAGTACTTCTTTTTTTAGTTTTTTGAGGAACCTCCATACTGTTCTCTAGAGTGGCTGCACCAGTTTGCATTCCCACCAACAGTGCAAAAGGATTCCCCTTTCTCTACATCCTCACCAACAACACCTGTTGTTTTTTGTGTTCATAATTTGAGCCATTCTGACAGATGAGAGGTGGTATCCCATTGTGGTTTTTACTTTTTTTTTTTTTTTTTTTTTAACGTTTTTTATTTATTTTTGGGACAGAGAGAGACAGAGCATGAACGGGGGAGGGGCAGAGAGAGAGGGAGACACAGAATCGGAAACAGGCTCCAGGCTCCGAGCCATCAGCCCAGAGCCTGACGCGGGGCTCGAACTCACAGACCGCGAGATCGTGAGATCGTGACCTGGCTGAAGTCGGTCGCTTAACCGACTGCGCCACCCAGGCGCCCCTCCCATTGTGGTTTTGATTTGTATTTCCCTAAGGATGAGTGATGTTGAGCATTTTTTCATGTCTCTGTTAGCCATCTGGATGTCTTCTTGGGAAAAGTATCTATTCATGTCTTCTGCCCATTTCTTTTTTTTTCTTTTATTTCAACTCTTTTTTTTTTTTTTTTTTTTTGCTGTTTCCCAACCCCCCACCCCCCATTTTACATCCAAGTTAGCCAGCATACAGTGCAACAATGATTTCAGGAGTAGACCCCCCAATGTCCCCCACCCATTCAGCCCATCCCCCCTCCCACAACCCCTCCAGTAACCCTCTGTTTGTTCTCCATATTTAAGAGTCTCCTATGTTTGGGGCACCTGGGTGGTTCAGTCAGTTGAATGTCCGACTTCAGCTCAGGTCATGATCTCACAGTCTGTGAGTTTGAACCCCGCATTGGGCTCTGTGCTAACAGCTCAGAGCCTGGAGCCTGCTTCAGAATCTGTGACTCCCTCTCTCTCTCTGTCCTTCCCCTGCTCACAGTCTGTCTCTGTCTCTCTCTCAAAAATAAACATTAAAAAAAGAGTCTCTTATGTTTTGTTCCCCTCCCTGTTTTTATATTATTTTTGCTTCCCTTCCCTTGTGTTCATCTGTCCTGTGTCTTAAAGTCCTCATATGAGTGAAGTCATATGATTTTTGTCTTTCTCTGACTGACTAATTTCGCTTAGCATAATACCCTCTAGTTCCATCCACATAGTTACAAATGGCAAGATTTCATTCTTTTTGATTGCCGAGTAATACTCCATTGTGTATATATATGTGTGTGTGTGTGTGTGTGTGTGTGTGTGTGTGTGTGTATCACATCTTCTTTATCCACTCATCCATCGGTGGACATTTGGGCTCTTTCCATAATTTGGCTATTGTTGATACTGCTGCTATAAACATGGGGGTGCATGTGTCTTCGAAACAGCACGCCTTTATCCCATGGATAAATGCCTAAGTAGTGCAATTGTTGGGTCGTAGGGTAGTTCTATTTTTAGTTTTATGAGGAACCTGCATACTGTTTTCCAGAGTGGCTGCACCAGCTTGCATTGCCACCAACAATGCAAAAGAGATCCTCTTTCTCCGCATCCTCGCCAGCATCTATTGTTGCCTGAGTTGTTAATGTTAGCCATTCTGACAGGTGTGAGGTGGTATCTCATCGTGGTTTTGATTTGTATTTCCCTGATGATGAGTGATGTTGATCATTTTTTCATGTGTCAGTTGGCCATCTGGATGTCTTCTTTGGAGAAGTGTCTATTCATGTCTTTTGCCCATTTATTCACTGGATTATTTGTTTTTTGGGTGTTGAGTTTGATAAGTTCTTTATAGATTTTGGATACTAACCCTTTATCTGATAAGTCATTTGTAAATATCTTCTCCCATTCTGTCGGTTGCCTTTTAGTTTTGCTGATTGTTTCCTTCTCTGTGCAGAAGCTTTTTATCTTGATGAGGTCCCAGTCATTCATTTTTGCTTTTGTTTCCCTTGCCTCCGGAAACGTGTTGAGTAAGAACTTGCTGTGGCCAAGATCAAAGAGGTTTTTGCCGCTTTCTCCTCGAGGATTCTGATGGCTTCCTGTCTTACATTTATGTATTTCATCCATTTTGAGTTTATTTTTGTGTATGATGTAAGAAAGTGTTCCAGGTTCATTTTTCTGCATGTCGCTGTCCAGTTTTCCCAGCACTGCTTGCTGAGGAGACTGTCTTTATTCCATTGGATATTCTTTCCTGCTTTGTCAAAGATTAGTTGGCCATACATTTGTGGGTCCGTTTCTGGGTTCTCTATTGTGTTGCATTGATCTGAGTGTCTGTTCTTGTGCCAGTACCATACTGTCTTGATGATTACAGCTTTGTAATACATCTTGAAGTCTGGAATTGTGATGCCTCCCACTTTCGTTTTCTTTTTCAAGATTGCTTTGGCTATTCGGTGTCTTTTCTGGTACCATACAAATTTTAGGATTGTTCTAGTCCTGTCAAGAATGCTGGTGTTATTTTGATAGGGATTGCATTGAATATGTAGATTGCTTTGGGTAGTATTGACATTTTAACAATATTTATTCTTCCTATCCAGGAACATGGAGTATTTTTCCATTTTTTTTGGTTTCTTCTTCAATTTCTTTTATAAGCTTTTTATACTCTTCAGTGTATAGATTTTTCACTTCTTTGGTTAGATTTATTCCTAGGTATTTTATGGTTTTCGGTGCAATTGTAAATGTGATCAATTCCTTGATTTCTCTTTCTGTTGCTTCATTATTGGTGTATAGGAATGCAACCGATTTCTGTGCGTTGATTTTATATCCTGCAACTTTGCTGAATTCATGAATGAGTTCTAGCAGTTTTTTGGTGGGATCTTTTGGGTTTTCCATATAGAGTATCATGTCATCTGTGAAGAGTGAAAGTTTGACCTCCTCCTGGCCAATTTGGATGCCTTTTATTTCTTTGTGTTGTCTGATTGCTGAGGCTAAGACTTCCAACACTATGTTGAATAACAGTTCTTCTGCCTATTTCTTAACTGGGCTGTTTGTTTTTGGGTGTTGAGTTTGTTAAGTTCTTTTTAGATTTTTGGATACTAACCCTTTATAAGATACATCATTTGTAAATATCTTCTATTCCATAGGCTGCCTTCTAGTTTTGTTGATTGTTTCCTTTGCTGTGCAGAAAATTTTTAACTTAATGAAGTCCCAATAGTTCATGTTTGCTTTCATTTCCCTTGCCTTCTGTAATGTGTCTAGTAAGAGGTTGCTCCAGCCGAGGTCAAAGAGATTTCTACCTGTGTTCTCCTCTAGAATTTTGATAGTTTCCTGTCTCACATTTATGTCTTTGAATTGGAAAATTAAACACAGCAAGTATGTCAATTTTCTCCAACCAATCTATGAGTTTAATAACAATCCTGTCAATATTATAGCATGTTTTGTAGACATAGACAAGATCATTCTAAAATTTATATGGGAAGACAAGCAAACCATATGTCTTACAGAAGACTAGAGTTGCTAAAATAATCTTGAGAAAGAAGAGATTACAAGTTAGTTCTACCTGATACAGGCCTACTATCTATTTAGAGTAATCAGAACAGCATGGTATTGGCAGAGGGAGAGCCACATAGAGTAGTGGAAGAGAATAGAGAACCCAGAAATAAACACACACAAATATGTCCAACCGGTTTTTGTTGAAGTTGTA
Organism: Panthera pardus; assembly: GCF_024362965.1. Classification (NCBI taxonomy): domain Eukaryota; kingdom Metazoa; phylum Chordata; class Mammalia; order Carnivora; family Felidae; genus Panthera; species Panthera pardus. Next base: position 66,088,949 of record NW_026526843.1, read on the forward strand.
AAGGCTATTCATCGGAGTGAGGATAACCTTTTACACACATGATGGTGGAACAATTGGACATAAATAGGCACAAATGAACCTTTGCCTGAGTCTCATATCTTTTATAAAAATTAACTCAAATGGATCACAGAATTAATTGTAAAATGCAAAACTATATGACTTTTAGTAAAACATGGGGGAAAAATCTTTGGGTTTTAGGGTGAGGCAAAGGGTTCATATATTTGACACCAAAAGTATGGCCCATAAAAGGAAATACCAATGCCACATCAAAATTTAAAATTTTGCTCAGCAAAAGACTCTATAGAGAAGACAAGCTACAGATCAGGAGAAAATATTTGCAAACCACATATCTCACAAAGAACTAGTATCTAGAATATATAAAGACATTTCACAACAGTAAAAATAAATAAACACACCAAACATTAAATAGATAATGGGAAAAAATATGAAAAGACATTTCACTATGGTGGCTATATAGATGGCAAATAAGTCCATGTAGAGATGTTCAACATTATTAGCCAATTCTGAAAAACAAATTAAACTACAACGAAATATCACTATACACCTTCCAGCTTGCTTAAAATAAAAAATAGTGACAGCAGCAGTTGTTTGTGAAGGGCCAGGGAAATTTGATCACTTATATATTGCAATTGGAATGTAAAATAGTAATCCACTCTGGAAAACCCTTTGGCAGCTTATAGACTACACATGCAAATATCACCTAGCAAATCCATTCTTGGGCATTTATTCCAGAGAAATGAAAACTCCTGGTTACATAAAATCCTGTAAATGAATATTCATCACATCTTTATTCACAATAGCCCCAAAGTGTAAACAATTCAGATGTATTTTAGTAGGTGAATGGCTAAACAAACTGATACATTCATAACATAGAATGCTATTATGCAATAAAAAAGAATGAGCTATTGATACATATGACAACTTGGATGAATTTCCACTGAATTATATTAAGTGAAAGGCCCAATCCCCAAAAGTTACATACTGCATGATTCCATTTATATGACATTCTTGAAATGGCAAAATTGTAGATTAGTGGTTGTCAGGGCTCAGGATGTGTGTGGAGGGGGTGAGACAGGGAAGTGGCTAAGGATAGAAAAGGACAACAGAAGCCATTCTTCAAGGGATGGAAATGTTTTGTATTTTGACTATGTCAGCATCATTTTCTGGTTGTAATATTTTACCAAGTCTTGCAAGATATTACCATTGGGTGAAACGGGGTAAATGGCACATGGTCTCTCTGTATTATGTCTCACAATTGCATATCAATCAATCTATCATAATCTCAAAATAAAAAATTGACATGAAAAACTCATTTAACTCTTATTTACACTGAATTCTGGTTTTGCCTACTAGGTTTAGACCTCAGCTGGCATTCAGGGACTCGGAGTATCCTTACTCTTGCAAGTAAGGATATGTTTAATGAATGATACTAAAGAGCAGTGAAAAGATGGAGCAGGAAGTAAGTTGCCAAGGAAAGGTGCACAAGGCTTGAACAATGTGTACCTGTTTTTAAGGCTTGCAAATGGTTTTGGTTTTTCTTATTTTGAAAGTGGAAAAAGATTTCTGTGTGAGAGAGTATAAATTTGTCATGTTTCCAGGGAATTTATGCTTAAAGCCACTTGATTAATTAGAAAATACCCTTTTGGAGTACAACAAAATTTAAGTGGAACTGCATCGGAAGTGTTTTGCCTACTAGGTTTAGACCTGAGCTAGCATTCAGGGACTTGGAGTATCCTGTGATCAGGAGGCCAGTGCTAGAAATATGGTTATCTAAAGACAGGATTTTAAATGGATGGGAAACTCTGAAATCTGGAGTCCTAGGAGGTAGGACAGAGGAGTCCCAGGCCACTATAGTGACATAGTCACCATGCTGTACATTAGATCCTCAGAACATATTCATCTAATAGCTGAAAGTTTGTAACCTAAGACCAATGTCTCCCCATTTTCCCCAACCCAGCCCCTGGCAACAGCCATTCTACTCTCTGTTTTAAAGTTTGACTTTTTTTTGATTCTACATATAAGTGATATCATACAATATTCTCTGGCTGACTTATTCTACACAGCATAATGCCCTACAGGTTCATTCATGCTATTGCAAATGTTAGGATTTCCTTCTTTTTTATGGCTGAATAATGTGTGTGTGTGTGTATGTGTGCGTGTGTTCACAGATATGTACAATGACATTTTTTCTATCCATTCATCTATTGATGGATACTTAGGTTGTTTCTATATCTTGGATATTGTGTAATAATGCTGCAGTGAACATGGGAGTGCAGATATCTCTTTGAGAAACAGATTTGACTTTCTTTGTATATATACCCAGAAGTGTGATTGAAGGATTTTATGGTAATTCTATTTTTAATTTTTAAAGTACCCTCCATACTGCTTTCCATATGATTGTACCAATTTACATTCCCACCAACAGCGTACAAAAGTCCCCTTTTTTTCTGGGTGTTGAGTTGTATCAGGTTTTTATATATTTTGGATATTACCCTTTATCAGATATGTTATATGCAAATATGTTCTCCCATTCAGTAGGTTGCACTTTAGTTTTGTTGATTGATTCCTTCACTGTGCAGAAGCTTTTTATTTTGATGTAGTCCCAACAGTTTAATTTTGCTTTTATTTCCCTTACCTCAGGAGACATATCTAGAAAAATGTTTCTATGGCCAATGTCAAAGAGGTTACTGACTGCTGTCATCTAGGATTTTTATGGTTTCAGGTCTCACATTTAGGTCTTGCTTAATCCATTTTGAGTTTATTTTTGTGTATGGTGTAGGAAAATGGTCCAGTTTCATTCTTTTGTATGTAGCTGTCCAGTTTTCCCAGCACCATTTGTTGAAAACGGGAGCTATTTTTGAAGCAACTGTATGTAAGTAACACTTGTTTTCTATTACACTAAGCTGGTGTACAGAGCATACACCACTTTATTTTAGTTTTATTTTTTAATGTTTATTTTTTTTTGAAGGGGGAGTCAGAGAGAGAGGAGAGAGAGAGAATCTAAGCAGGCTCTGTGCTGAGAGCACAGAGTCCAATGCTGGGCTCCATCCCACAGACCAGGAGATCATGACTGATTGAGCCATCCAGGTGCCTCCAGAGCACACAACACTTTTAATCTCAAAAGGTCAAGGGGTTAAGCTAGAATAATTGTGTCACATGTTACAAATTTTATAGAAATATGGGAAAATCAGAAGTTAGTTCTGGTCTGTGCCTCCAAGGAAGCATTCTTAGACAAGGTAAGATAGAATTAATTTTTAAAAAGATGGAATTGGCACCTCTGAATTTAAGGTTTTACTTTGAGTTATTTTTCCCCTTCCTGACTTTAAGAATCCATATTAGGGTCTCATGTGGCAACTTGGTGTGGTTGGCACGCATGAGATAGGATAGCTTTTTTTTTTTTTTTTTTGAGATAGGATAGGTTTTTAGAGACAACGTAAAAATAGTTCTCATATCATGGACTCTGTCATTAAGACAAACCAGGTTCAAATGTCAGTTCTTTCCATTTCTAGTTTGTGTGATTGATCCTGGGCAGATCACCTCACATCCCTGAGATTGATTTCTACATCGGTATGATGAAGACTACTTATGATGCCTTTTGTAAGCATCAAGTAGAATAATATATTTAAAACTTTTTCACGGAATATGTGTTCAATATATGGTGGTAATTATTATCATTGCAGAAAAAGGAAGACAACACAATCAAACAACTTGGAGTAATTCTGATGCTGCTGGTTTGCAGGACCTGCCACTCTTTGAGAACCACTGACCTAGCCTATTAGCCTATTAGACTGGTAGATATCAACCAAAAAACAAACAAAAAACCCCCACAACTATGTCGAATATCCCAGTTTGAAGAGAATTAATCTGAGAGGTGATGAAAAAGAAACTGTAAAGAGAATTAATCTGAGAGGTGATGAAAAAGAAACTGTATGTGGTTCTGAGTGGCATACATAGCCATTCTTCTTTTACTACTGATTGCCTGTACTACTCAGAATCAGTTTCTGGTGGATTATTTTATTCAAAGTTATGCTTAATTGTTGAATTCCTTTCTATGAGGTGAGCTACAATCTCTTCTCATCTCATTCTTTCTGGAGGAGTAAACTTTGATGTGCTATTGAATCACCTGGTGCTACACTATGTTTCTATTTTTTTTTTTTTTTTGGCTTAAAACATCAACAATGTATTATTTCTCATGATTCTGTGGGTTGGCTAGGCTCAACTGGGCAGTTCTGATTTATGTGCCATTGTCTGGAGTCACTCATGCAGCTTCTTTCAACTGGGAGCTTGACTATGGCTGGAAACCCAAGATAGCTTTGGTCACTGGTTTGGTACCTTAGCTAGGGTAGCTGGAATGGCTGGAAGCTGCTGGACTTCTCTCTGCCAGGGTAATCAAACTATTTAAATGGTGGGTCAGGGCCCCAATACCTCCATGACCTCTCCCATTTCTTGCCAACATTTTCTTTCTTTTTTTTGTTATAAAACACATAATGTAAAATTTACCATTTAAATCATTTTAAAGTGTACAAGTCAGTGACATATAGTACATTTGAATGTTGTGCAACCATGTCCACTATCTAGTTCCAGAACATTTTCATGACCTTAAAAGGAAACCTCTTCCATTAAGCAGCTTTCCATCCCTCCCACTCCCTCCAACCCCTGGCAACCACAAATCTCCTTTCTGACTTTATGGATTTGCATTGTCTGGATATTTCATATAAATAGAATCATGCAATATGTGGCCTTTTTGTGTGTGGCTTCTTTGACTTAGCATAATGTTTAAAAAAATTTTTAATGTTTATTTATTTTTGAGGGGGCAGGAGAGCAGAGAGGAAGATGGAAACAGAGGATCTGAAGCAGGGTCTGCACTGATAGCAGAGAGCCCAATGTGGGGCTTGAACTCATGAACCATGAGATGATGAACTGAGCTGAAGTTGGATGCTTAACCAACTGAGCTACCCAGGTGCCCCTAGCATAATGTTTTTGAGGTTCATCTACCTTGTAGCATATCTCAGTACTTTATTCTTTTTATTGTTCAATAATATTCCATTGTATGGCCATACCACATTTTGTTTACCCATTCATCAGGTGATGGACATTTGAGTTATTTCCATATTTTGGCTGTTGCACATAATATTCTTAATTTCTTTTTCAAATTGTTCATTGTTAATGTATAGAAATACAACTGATTTGGTATCCTGTACCACTTGCTGAATTCATTTATTAGCACTAATAGTATTTTTTATTGCTTTAAGATTATACATATATATACTATCATGTCATCTATAAATAGAAAGAGTTTTACTTCTACTTTTCCAATTTAGATGTCTTTTATATCTGTTTCTTGCCTAATTACTTGGGTTAGATCTTCCAAGACAATATTGAAAGCAATGGTAAAAGTGGACATTTTTATCTTGCTCTTGGTTTTAAGGGGAAAGTTTTCAGAGTTCCACCATCAAGTGTAATATTAACTGTGGGTTTTTTTTTTTTTAACTAAATGCCCTTTATCATGTTTAGGAAGTCCCCTTCTATTTCTAGCTTGTTGACTGTTTTTATGATGATAAAATGTTGGATTTTATCAAATGCTTTTTCTATATCCATTAAGACGACCATGTTTCCTTCATTTTATCAATGTGATATATTACATTGTTTGATATGCATATGTTGAAATACTTTTGCATTACCAGGATAAATTCTGATTGGTCATGGTGTATAAATGTTTTATATACGGTGATGGATTTGATTTGTCACTATTCTGCTGAGAATTTCTGCATCTATGTACATAAAGAATATGGGTCTGTAGCTTTCCTTTTTTTGTGGTGTCTTCGTCTGAATTTGGTGTTATAGAATGAATTTGGTGTTAGAAGATGTTTCCTACTCCTTTATTTTTTGGAAGAGTTTGAGAATGACTGGTGTTAATTCTTTCTCAAACTTTTGGTAGATTTCCCAGTAAAGCCCTCTGGTCCTGGATTTTTCTATGTTGGGAGGTTTTTTGTCACGATTCAATTTCCTTACTTGGTATAGGTTTGTTTAGATTTACCATTTCTTCTTGAGGCAAGTTTGGTAGTTTGTGTGTTTCTTGGAATTTGTCCCTTTCATCTAGGTTATCTAAATTTTCGGCCTTAAGGGGCACCTGGGTGGCTCACTCGGCTAAGTGTTGGACTCTTGGTTTCGGCCCGGGTCATGATCTCCTGGTTTCTTGAGTTTGGGCCCCACGTTGGGCTCTGTCCTGATGGTGCAGAGCTTGCTTGGGATTCTCCCTCTCTCTCTGCCCCTCCCCCGCTCATGCTGTCTCTGTCTCTCTCTAAATATATACACTTAGAAAATTAATAAATAAATCTTTGATCTTCAATTGATCATAAGAATCACTTATTACTATGTGATCATAGTGGTCACTTATTATGTGATAATGGTAATCACTTATTACAACCTTACTAAAGTAAAAAAAGGTAAGGTCCCATACATAGGATCTTGAGCTAGTTAGAAGATCCTTACAGGTAGGGGTACTTGTACCCCAATATTTATAGCAGCACTTTCAACAATAGCCAAATTATGAAAAGAGCCTAAATGTCCATCAACTGATGAATGGATAAAGAAATTGTTGTTTATATACACAATGGAATACTACTTGGCAATGAGAAAGAATGCAATATGGCCTTTTGTAGCAATGTGGATGGAATTGGAGAGTGTTATGCTAAGTGAAATAAGTCATACAGAGAAAGACAGATACCATATGTTTTCACTCTTATATGGATCTTGAGAAACTTAACAGAAGACCATGGGGAAGGGGAAGGAAAAAAATAGAGAAGGAGGGAGCCAAACCATAAGAGACTCTTAAAAACAGAATAAACTGAGGGTTGATGGGGGTTGGAGGGAGGGGAAAGTGGGTGATGGGCATTGAGGAGGGCACCTGTTGGGATGAGCACTGGGTGTTGTATGGAAACCAGTTTGACAATACATTTCATATTAAAAAAAAAAAAGGAAGAAGATCCTTACAGGGCATGGGGCCTAACTTTTCTATCTAATGATTCTCCTCATAGCATACCCATGAAATACATCATTGGCTTTCCTACCTTCAAGGACTGGCATCTCACCAGTTCTGGGTGTAGTTTGTTCCATCTTTGGATAGCTCAGAGTATTCAGACATCTTTTTTATATAAAGTTACACAAAACAAATCTAATCATTTTCTCCCACTGTAGACAGTCCTTATGAATTGTAAAGAGTCCTTCCCCAAGTATTCTCATGTCCACAATATGTCCTAGTTCCTTTAATTGCTTTTCACTAATGATGACTTTCAGGGTCCCCCCACCAGTCTGTAAATTTGGTTTTGAATGCTTTATGAAAATCCTCTTTGAGGGGCATGGCATTAAAGCCAAGGACAAACTCCCACTCAGGGGACTGTTCAAATTAGAGGGATTTGACTATTTTTCTTTCACTCTTTCTTCTGTTACTGAACTTGTATGAATAAGATATTTCCCCCTTCAATTCAGACCTTAGTTGAGGTTGGTATTAAGAACTTGGCTCCTTTCCTGCAGTCTGGCTCAGTATTTCTTTGATAACTTCATGCTGCCATCTGCTGGCTAAATCAGGTAGTTCCTGCCTTTTTGTTTTGTTTTGTTTTTTGCTTTTTGAACTAATTGAGCAGAGGAGAGGAAGTATAGGTCAACAAAATGACAAGGCAAGAAGTGGTATATTTGAGATCTATTAGGAAGAGGTCTTGATTTCTTCACTCCATATAATTCCTATTGTATGCCATGCATTTGGGAGCCCAAAGTAGAAGTAATGTGGAGACAGCGCGGGTATAGCTGCAGAAAATGTGACTGGAACATTCCCATTCGGTCCAACTCTGACTAGCTAATTGAATTTGAGCAAGTCACCTATTTTTTGTGTGTTATTTTCCACAGCTGTTATCCCAACAAGTTTATAAGACAAAGCCAAGTAGCAGTAAAGGCAACGGAAGAACGTGAAGTGAAGGACTGAAGTCTCAGGGAGAGGGGGTGGGGTGGGGTGGGGGAGGAATAAGTAAAGCCCAAAGGTGATAAATGACAGGAGAGAGCAGGGTTTCTTCAAAGAACATGGGACTTTAGGCAAAAAATTCAGAGAGTCTCTTCCTATTTAAGTAATTTGATTAAATATATTATAAAAGGGCTGCCTGGGTGGCTCAGTCAAAGCATAGACTCTTGATTTCGGCTTAGGTCATGATCTCATGGTTCATGATATTGAGCCCCACATTGGGCTCTGCACTGACAGCATGGAGCCTGCTTGGGATTCTCTCTCTTTCTCTCTGCCCCTCCCCCATCAAAATAAACCTTTAAAAAATAATATAAATTATAATATTCATGAGCCCATGTGAGGTATAGTAGTTACTGTAGCAATGAAGATTAGAATATTGGGTAGTGGGGTGTAGCAATGAATATTTAGAATATTGGGTAGTGGGGTGCCTGGGTGGCTCAGTTGGTTAAGTGTCTGACTCTTGATTTCAGCTCAGTTCATGATCTTACAGATCAGATCGTGAGATCGAGCCCAGCGTCAGGCTCTGTGCTGAGCGTGGAGCCTGCTTAAGATTCTCTCTCTCTCGAGGGAGGGGAGGGTGGGTGATGGGTATTGAGGAGGGCACCTTTTGGGATGAGCACTGGGTATTGTATAGAAACCAATTTGATGATAAATTTCATATTAAAAAAAAAGATTCTCTCTCTCTCTGTCATTCCCCTCTGCCCCTTTCTCCTGTGTGTGTGTGCTCTCTCTCTCTCTCAAAAATAAATAAATAAATAAATAAATAAATAAATAAATAAATAAATAGAATAATGGGTAGAAAGAGGTAGTTACATATTTGTTTATTCAACAGTTCATGTGAAAATTCTTCCGAATGTCCTTGTACCATCTCTTCCTTTCCAGGTCCAGAAACCACTTGTTCAAGTTCTTTACTGTCAAATGTGCTATACCTGGCTAATTTTATACCTCCCTTTAAAAGAAAAAGTAGCAACACTGTGACAACATCCAATGCAATGACCTGTTTGTATCAAAATAGTATAGTTTCTTGCCTCTGCAGTTCTTTTATCTGTATCAACTGTTCTTAGTAGCCTAGAGCCTGAAAATGTCCTGTGTCTGATGTGAGTGACAGTCATCCAGAATCATCATTTTGTCACCATTTTGGCAGCCTAATCTCATCCAATCCCCTGAAAGAAATTACTATGAGAGCCAATGGGAGTAATCTGCTAGCCTGGCTGCTCTCCAGGAACCAGGGCCTGGCTGCAGAACTCCAGGATAACCAGTTTATATCTTGTCTTTTTACCTTTTAAGGTTTTTATGTGAAATAAAACATTTTAATTTCAGAAAGTCAAATTTATCAGTCTTTTGCAGTTGATGATCTGAGTCTTGTTTAAGAAAAATTTCTTTAACCCAAGGTCTAAAAAGTATAGAACATTACCACAATTGTAGAAAATTCTATCAGATAGAGCCATATTAGGCAGGTCTAGTTATCCTAATGATTGGTAGCCTAGGCTAAAGACACAATAAGCTGAAACAGGTAAGTTCTAGAGTGGAGTCAGATTCCTGGTGATACTATTAGTTCATGGCCTATAGAGAAAGAGTTTAAGATTTGTCCAGGTGACCTGATAGCATTGCTGCTGATGATAATTGGCTTGCTTTTTTAAGTCCTACTGGTTAGTCTATGCTGAGAGCCCAGGTGTTAAGGGAATACTAATCATATATTTTTCTCTAATGACTGAGTGATATCAAAGTGGTTGTAGCTACTAAATTTTATAGGTATGATTGTTATTTTTCAAATATACCATGATCATTAAAGTGATTTAGAACTCCACACAAATTACACAATTCTCACTAGAGAGATCTAATACACAAGGCAGTCTTGTTAACAGAATTGTTTTACTAAAGCACCACCAAAGCTATGGGTCCCAGAACCTCTACTCTGGGATCCTCATGCTGTCACTAGCTTTTAAACCAAATGCAAAGAAATCAACATCCTTCAATCTCAATTTACTAACCTATAAAATAAGACTCCTTTACCCCTGTTCCTTTCACTAGAAACTTGTGAAAGCTTAAATTAGAATGAAATCTTAAAGACATTCAGAATTATAATCCCACTTCCTGCCCCAAATCTGGAAAGCACAGCAGGTCTTGTTTGTAGGGGTTTGCTCCATAGTTAATTTTTGGGTATTCAGGAAGGTTCCTGTGGAAAATTATCTTCCAGACTGAAATTCTGTTACTAGATTCTCTTTGTGTTAAACATTGTCTTCTCAAGGGTACCACATGTACAACACAATTTCCCTCATTTTGAATAACAAGTCGGATACTTTTTTGTGTGTGAACCAAGAGCATTTAGAGGATGGAGTGTATCCTAAAGGAAGAAAATTTTACATACTTTATCATTTATCTGGAGACTGGAGGACATGCTTACCTGGTAGTATTTGCCTTAATAGTTACATTTTACAGTTTAGCCAGTAGAAGGAAAATGTATCCCTTGACTTTCTAGGAGTTGTTGTGTGATACTTTACATTGTCTCCCTCTGGTTCTCCATTGTTTCTTTGATAAACAATATAGGAGAGTTTATGAGATTAAATGCTTCTCACTGAAATAGCCAGATTTGTGGGGTCAGCTTTGGCTTTTATATGAGCTTTTGCCTATCAGATACTGCCAGTGGGTGAACTTCACTTCTGTGCCCTCATAATTGGTTCAATGTTGGGGGTCATCAGATTCATGGAGGAAGTAGGGAAATACTAAAGATTAAGGACTCACAGTTAAAAAATTACAAACAGGTCACAAATAGTATAGCGTCTTGATTAATTAGGGGTCAAAATTACTTTCTGTGAATTACCTTCTGTTCTTTCCTTTGTCTTGCTCACCAACTGACTTAAAATCAGTTGATTAGATTACTTCTAATCTCTACGATCAGGGGCCATACAAAGGCTGAGTTCTGGAGTAGAAAAGACACTGGCTCAAAATACTGCTGTGTGACCATACGCATATTAGGTAACAGCTTCATTATCTATAAAACAGGAATAAACCGGTATCTCATTAGATAATGGAAGGGAAAGTCCCTCAGAGAGGGTTCTAACCTTAATGTAGTGCTCTTCCTAACTTCCTTGGTTCAAGAGTTTGGTGGGGTAGTTATACATTCTGGCTGAAAGAGGTATTGGGATTCTTTATCAGCATATCAAAGCTTTACTTCCCCCTTCTTCCCATTTCAAAACCAAGCTGAACTAAAACCCTTTCATTTGTTATGCTGTTTGTGGAGAATTTTAGCATCTGTTATCTAATTCGATTTACCTAACGTCCCTATGTATAGATAAGAACCCATTGAAAACCCATTGAAGTTGTGGTCAATAAATGAAGCCTACTTCTAGCCTAGTGTTGTCTTTCTAATATGTTGCTGTTTTCTCTAAATCTCCCCTTTTTTCTTGTTACTGGTTAAATTTTGAACCAGTTAAACCACAAAGATGTCTGGCTTTCAATCTTCTAGGCCACTCCTCTTCTACTCCTTCCCGCCCTCAGGTCCCCTCCCCCTCACTTCTTAAAGCACTGCAATTTGCTGCGGCCGCCATATTTCTTCCTTTCCCGGGGTGGAAGCTTGCTAACAGTGGATATCTTTGCCCGTGTGGTTCTTTCTGGAACATTTTCCAGCCCCGACCACTCCTTATGGCGTATTTCTTTTAAAAAATTCACGAAAATTCCATAAAATATTTTAACAATTCTAAACTTTCTCCGAGTGTTCTCTTGACATCTCCTCCCTATTTTTTCAGGTATTTGGAATATTTTTAGGTAATTTTCCATTTTAAAGGAATTTTTCACTGGAATGGTTTTTGGTTGATGCCTCTGCTTTGTCGTGGTTTAGTCCCCCCCCCCCCCCCTTCTCTTTTCTACATTTTGCCCATCGGGGCTGTGGATACCAGGTTTTATTATTATCATTTTTTTTCGCCCAACGGGGCTGTGGATACCTGCGTTTTAATTCTTTTCTTTCTTTTTTTTAATTTGCCCATCGGGGCAGCGGATACCTGCTTTTAATTTTTTTTTTCATCCTTAGCCCATCGGGGCCTCGGATACCTGCTGTGTCTCCTTCCCTCCCCTTTAACCCTCTGGCCCATCGGGGCAATGGATACCTGCTTTAAAAAAAGTTCCTTTTTGGCCCATCGGGGCCTCGGATACCTGCTTTTATTATTTTTTTTTTTTTTCCCCTTGCCCATCGGGGCCTTGGATACCTGCTTTATTTATTTATTTTTTTCCTTTGCCCATCGGGGCTGTGGATACCTGCTTAGATTTTTTTTTTTTCTCATGGCCCATCGGGGCCTTTTATGGATGGAAATGTTGGCTTTTGTGGTTCGTTGTACTGTACGGAATGTCTACAAATTTATGCTGCTAATCAATCGTTTGGTGTTGTGTGAGTGGACCTACGGCTTTAGCTGGGAGATGACTTAGCAGTTAGGCCAAGGAGTTAGGCTGGGGAGGAAAGATGGCGGCCACTTCAGCCGCTTGGCTGAGAGTTAGTTGTGCCAAGTATAAATTAGGGAGCTAAGATGGCTAGCGGGACAGGCAGAGGCAGTTACGTGCATTGCATCAGCTACATGTTTTGAATGAGCTGATTTGGGGCTTGTTAGGAGCTTTGCATGAACTGTGGTATCATGAGGTAGAAAAACAGGATGGTCTTCTGTCATGTTACAAGAGGATGGTCAAAAATGAGAGGGAGAAGGTTAAGGCATAGGGTTCAAAATGGCGATTTTGGGTTTGCGGTATTGCTCAGCATGGCTCTCTGCTTTGTTAGAGTGTCCAAAATGGCGGACCCAATTTTGCCGCAGTGTTCATGTGGCGGGAAGGCCACATCATGGTGGTGTCTTTGTTCTAGTGCACAGCATGGCGGTGCAAATATTCTGTTACATAGTAAAAGATGGCGGCTGGAGTACTTGCCGCAGTGTAAAACATGGCGGGCTTTTGTCTTTGCCGTGTGCATTTCCTAACAGGTTTTGCCGCAGGGACAATATGGCAGACCTTGTCATTTGGATGTCATGGCAATTTGTCACGTGGACGTCTTGGCGGGGATTTTTACCGGTACATTCTTGGCGGGCTTTGCACCAGATGGGCCTGCCGCATTGTTAAAGATGGCGGGCTTTGTCGTGTTTGCCGCGAAAAGTGAGAGAAAGGTGGGATGGACAATGTTGGATTGCCGCATGACCCACCCAATCAGAAAGGGTGGAAGGATTGGGCACAGCCAATTACTGGAGGATGGAGTTAGATTGTGTGAGTTAGCATAGCACTTCATCGCGGTCTTTATTCATCCAGTCAGGAGGAAGCAGAGGAGCCATGTTTGTATGTCTTCTCCCAGTGGGTGGTACTCAAGGTCTTTCCAAGGACACTTCTTTTTTACACTTCCCTCCCCTCTCACTTGCTCCCTCCCCTCCAGCATTGCCTCCTGCAGTGTTGAATATTTGGCTCTGTTGGCTGAACCTTACCTCCATTTTTCTGCATTGGTGCCATGGCCCAAGGCTAGTTTACTCTCCCCCCTCCCCCCACCCCTCCCCCTCCCCCGCCGCCCCCCTCCCCCCCCCCCCACCGCTTTTGCTCTTCTGCAATTTGGCCAGGGGCAGTGCTCCAAGCCTGCAGGGTGTGAACATGGTGGTGAGTCCTGGCAAGAACCAGAATGGATCACAGATGATCTTTGGCCAGCAGGTGGCAGAAGAGGAATCCCTGCCTTCTTCAAGAGGAACATCTACCCCGTGGCTACTGCTGGGGTCGGATTTTGATTTTTATTTATTTCTTGGATGACAGTCCTATGTAGTTTGATTATGTGGTCTGCTAGCATTAGTTTTAGGTTTTAAGTTACTATTCCGGAAATGTATTTAGGAGCTTTGCTTATTTGTAGAATTCAATTACATTTAATGAGTTTTTATTTTTGAGTTCCTTAAAATAAGTTAAAATTTTCAATTTTTACTAATTCTTTAAGCTTTTTTTGGCTTTAGATATTCAAATTCAAATTGCTATTTAAAAAATTTTTACTACTTTTCTACTCTGAAATTGACTTAATAAACTACATGTTTTTGGATTTTGTAAGAGTCTTATAGTACAGAAGTAGTTAATTAAAATTTTAGCTTTACGACCAAATGTAATAAGGAATATTTGAAGGTCCACTCCAGTCCAGGCCTCGCTTTGTTCCCATCCTGAATGCTGCACGAATTGAGTAAAACCTATCATGCAGGAAACTAGACTTACTGTGGACTTGTTTCCTTTAGTGAAACGTTATATTTGAGTGTCAATGCCCATAATTTCAATTTTCTGTGGTGCCTTGCCTCCATAGTTCCCATTTCCTCCCCAGCCCTGCTCCCAGCAACCGCGCCCCCAATCTAGCACCAGCCCTTCCCCTGCCCTGTGTCCAGCCCTGCCCCTGCCCTGTCTCCAGCCCTGCCCCAGCCCTAGCTCCAGCTGCCCAGCCCTATCGCCAGCCCTATCCCTAGCCCCAGCCCGAGTCCCAGCCCCAACCCCAACCCCAGCTCCAGCCCCAGCCCCAGCCCCAGCCCCAGCCCCAGCCCCAGCCCCAGCCCTAGCCCCAGCCATTACCCTAACCCTGCTTCTCCCTAAAGTCACTCCAATCTGCATTGATTTGGTGCTAAAAGTTGTCCATTGCTCATCCATAAGACTGGAATAACCCTGTGTGCCTCTAGCATTGCTGAATTTCCGAGTTGACTACCTGAGTTATCATTTTCAATTAATGTACACAATCCCATTTGTCCACTGTCCCACGTTAGAACAATCAATCTATTCACCTTTGTGTCAATGTTAGAAATGTTAATTGAGTTTCATATCAGATAACTATTGTTCATAATTTTAGTTACTCATCATCTCTATTACCTGCCCTTAAGGAAGGAGAAACCATTCTTTTGTCATTGCTGCAGTAGTCACAGTCCCAGTTTTCTGGGCAGTGCTCATAATATTGTGCTGGTCACCTGAACTCTACCCTGAGTGAAATTTTAATTGTCCTGCCCATTGGATTAGATCCCAGTCCTTTTGCTGAATTCAGCAAAAAGAAAACACGAATCTTTTGTTCAATAGTTAACATGCTCAGTCCCAAATTGTATTAGCCTTGTCCATTAAACAAAGGCACCCTACCATTTCTGTCCTGCTTCTGGGATGGCCTGCTGTTCTTTGACAATTAAAGTACCAAACTGTAATTGTACGTTGTCTTGCCCAGTAATCAATGACCCTTCATCCCCTTTGCATTGCCACTAGGCAGTGCTGACTACCTGGGACCATGTTCCTTGAATGATTGATGAGTATAATCCCAATTGTCCACACCCCTGTTCATTACACAAGTCCTTTGCAACTCCTTTGCACTATAGCAGATGGGCTCATCTTCAAAGTCCTTTACTTTGGGATATTAATGAATACAATTATTAATATTCAAGATCCTGCCTAAAAGGTAAGACCCACCCATGCTCTTCTCTTTACTCCTAGGTAGTGCAGACTACTTACTACCCTGCATTAATATGTAAAATCTTCATTGCGCACTGTCCCAACAGTTAGTCTAGGATATAACTTTATCTTTATGCCATTGCTTATGAGGGGTTCTGATTACCCAAGGTCACTTAAACAGTTGATGTGCATAATTGCATATGTCCATGGTGCTGCGCAATAAAAAATGGAATCCCACCCCGTCCTAACCACTTTGGGATATTGCTAGGGAGTGCAGATTATTCAGGAACTCAGTTGTTGGACAGTTAATTTGCACAGTTGGAGTTGTGCAGAGTCCTGTACATTTGAAAGAGCCACTGTATTCCATTTGCATACTATAATGTGGGCTGATCACTCAAAGACACTTCTCTTGAATTGATAATTTTCATAATTGCATTGGCACATGTTCTGTGGACTAGCCACACCCACTCCCTTTGTATTCTAGCAGGGGACCCTTACTACCCAAGAACAATACACTAGGACATTTTATGTGTACAATATTAATTGGCTAGACTGAGCCTTTTGTATCAGGAACCCTGCACCATCTCTATATCTAAAAAGTGCTAATTATCTAAGGCTCTTCTCCTAAAATTGTTCATGTGCAAAATTGCAATCCCCAATGTCTCCTACTGTTAACCTAAAATCCCATTTCCACCTAACTCCCTTTGCATTATTGCAGAGGGTACTTGGGTCCTTTAAGGTGCTTAAGGCAGTTATGGTCCCTTCTGTTAGTCTGGGATCCCATCCCCTCCTACTTCCTTTGCATTACTGCAGAGAATAGTTGGAAACGTTAATGTGCTTAACTGCAGCGATAATTCCTTCCATTAGTCTAGGATCCTATACCCTCCTACTCATTTTGCATTAGCACAGATTGTACATGGGACTGTTAATGTGTTCACATGCAGCTCTGTCCCTTATGTTAGTGTATGATTCTATCCTCTTTAACTCCCTATGCATTACAGCAGAGGGTAGTTGGGATCTTTAAGGCCCTCAAAGGCAGCTATGGTGCCTTCTGTTAGTCTAAAATCCCACCCCCTCCTACTTCCTTTGCATTTCTGCAGAGGATATTTGGGACTACAATGTGCTTAATTGCTGCCAGAGTCCTCTCTGTTTGTCTAGGATCCCAATCTCCTCCCTCTTACTGAGTTTGCATTACACAGAGTACAAGGGACTGTTAATGTGCCTAAGTGGCAGCTATGGTCTCTTCTATTAACCTAGGTTCCCATCCCAATCTAAATTCTTTTGCATTACTGCAGAGGGTACTTGGGACTGTTAACGTGTGTAATTGTAGTTACAGTCCCTTCTGTTAGATCCTGTCCTCACCTACTCTCTTTGCATTATCATGAAGGGTACAATGGGACTGTTAATGAGCTTAATTGCAGCTATAGTTCCTTCTGTTAATCTAGTTTCCCACTTATTCCTGCTTTGCATTATAGCAAAGGGTACTTGAGACCTTTAAGGTGCTTAAATGTAGCTATGAATGACCCCTTCTATTTATGTTCCCATCCCCTCCTACTTTGCATTACTGCAGAGGATACTTGGGACTCTAAATGTGCCCAATTACCACTTTCCCTTTTCTTTTTCTTTGTCCCATCCCCTCCCACAGTTTGTATTATCATAGAAGGTACAAGGGACCATTAATGTGCTTAGAGGCAGCTATGGTTTCTCCTGTTAATCTGGGATCCTGTCCCCACCTAACTTCCTTTTGCATTATTGCAAAGGGTACTTTGGACTATTAATGTGCTCTAAGGAAGCTGTGTGGTTCCTTATATTACTGTAGGATTCCATTGTCTCCAACTCCCTATGCATTACAGCACAGGGTACTTGGACCCTTTAAGATGCTTAAATGCAGCTATAGCCTCTTCTGTTAGTTTTATGCTCCCATCCCCTCCTATTTCCTTTGCATTACTGCAGCAGCTACTTGGGACTGTTAATGTGCTTCATTGCAGCTACAATCTCTTCTATTAGTCTAGGGTCTCATCCCTTCTAGTTGCTTTGCATTAGCACACAATGTACATGGGACTGTTAATTTGCTTAAATGCAGCTCTGTCCCTTATGTTAATGTAGCATTCCATCCAACTCCCTATGCATTAGAACAGAGGGTACTTGGCACCTTTAAGGTGCTTAAATGTAGCTGTGGTGCCCCCTGTTAGTCTAGGATCCCATCCCCCTTCTACTCCCTTTACATTAATGGCAGGGCGTTTGGGACTGTTAATGTGCTTAATTGCAGTTACAATCCCTTCTATTAATCTAGTTATCCTGTGCCTTCTCACTTCCTCTGCATTAGAGCAGATGGAGGATTTGGGACTGTTAATGAGCTTAATGCAGCTATAGTCCCTTCTGTTAATCTAGTTTCCCATGTACTCCTACTTCCTTTGCATTACAGCAGAGGGTACTTCAGACCTTTAAGGTGCTTAATTGCAGTCATGGTCCTGTCTGTTAGTTTAGGATCTCATATCTTTCAACGCCCTTTGTATTCTCTTTGGGACTGTTAAAGTGCTTAGTTGCAGCTGTGGTCCCTTTTCTTAGTCTAGGGTCCTATCCCTTGCTACTCAGTGCATTACCTGGGAGTGGATTTGGGACTAGTAATGTGCTCATTTGCAATTGTGGTCCCTTTGGTTAGTCTGGGGTCCCATGTCCTCCAACTCCTTCTGCATACAGCGGAGGCTACTTGGGACTCTTAACATGTTTAATTTTAGCTGTGGTCCCTTTCAGTACTCTAGGATTCCATACCCTTCTATTCACTTTGCATTAGCACACAGTGTATATGGGACTGTTAATGTGCTTAAAGGTAGTTCTGTCCCTTATGTTAATGTAGGATTCCATCCTTTCCAACTCTGTATGCATTAGAGCAGAGGGTACTTGGCACCTTTAAGATGCTTATACATAGCTGTGGTCCCCCAGTTAGTCTAGGATCCCATCCCCCTTCTACTCCCTTTACATTACATGGCAGGGCATTTGGGACTGTTACTGTGCATAATTGCACTTACAATCCCTTCTGTTAGTCTAAGATCCTATGCTTTCCCATTTCCTTTGCATTAGAGCAGATGGTATTTGGGACTGTTAATCAGTTTAATTGCAGCTATAGTTTCTTCTGTTAATCCCATGCACTCCTACTTCTTTTGTGTTATAGCAGAGAATACTTGAGACATTTAAGGTGCTTAAGAGCAGGTATGGCCCCTTCTGTTAGTTTATGTTCCCATCTCCTCCTGCTTCCTTTGCATTACTGCTGAGGCTACCTGGTACTGTTAATGTGCCTAACTGCCACTATAGTCCCTTCTGTTTGTCTAGATTCTCACCCTCTTCTGCATGGATTACATTACCACAGAGGATACAAGGGACTGTTAAGGTGCTTAAATGCAGCTACCATCTGTTCTGTTAACTCAGGTTCCCATCCCCACCTAATTCTCTTTGCATTATTGCAGAGGGTACTTGAGACACTAATGAACTTATTGTAGCATTGGTCCCTTCTGTTAGACTGGGAACCCACCCTCACAAACTCCCTTTACATTTTAATGGAGAATACACGGGACTGTTAATGTGCTTAAATGCATCCATAGACCCTTATGTTAATGTAGGATTCCATCCTTGCCAAACCCTCTATGCACTACAGCAGAGAGTAGTTTCTACCTTTAAGGTGCTTAAATGTGGCTATGGCCCCTTCTGTTAGTTTATGTTCCTGTCCTCTCCTACTTGCTTTGCATTACTGCAGAGGATACTTGGGATGTTAGTGTGCCTAATTGCTGCTACAATCCCTTCTGTTAATCTAGGATCCTGTCCCATTCCACACTGTTTGCATTACCACAGAGGGTATAAGGGATTGTTAATGTGCTTAAATGCAACTAAGATTTTTCCTGTTAATCTAGGACCCGATCCCCACCTAACTCTGCATTATTGCAGAGGCTACTTGGGACTGTTAATGTGCTGTAATGCAGCTGTGGTCCCTTTTGTTAGATGAGGATCCCATCCCTATCTGCTCCCTTTGCATTATCATGGAGGGTACGTGGGACTGTTAATGTGCTTAAATGAAGCCATGGTCCCTTAAGTTAGTGTAGGATTTCATCCTCTCCAACTCCCTGTGCATTACAACAGAAGGTACTTGAGA
This sequence comes from Panthera pardus, assembly GCF_024362965.1. Taxonomy (NCBI): domain Eukaryota; kingdom Metazoa; phylum Chordata; class Mammalia; order Carnivora; family Felidae; genus Panthera; species Panthera pardus. The sequence continues at coordinate 66,108,526 of NW_026526843.1, forward strand.
CTTTTAAGGTGCTTTTAAGCTATGGTGCTTTCTGTTAGTCTGGGATCCCATTGCTACCTAACTCCCTTTCAATTACTGCAGAAGGTACTGGAAATCTTTAAGATGCTTAAATGCAGTTACAACCCCTCTGTTAGTGCATTCCCAGCCCCTCCTACTTACACTTTGCATTATTGCAGAGGATACTTGGGACTGTTAATGTGCCTAATTGCCACTACAGTCCCATCTGTTTGTCTATAATCCTAGCCCCTCCTAAACGTTTGCATTTCTACAGGAGGCACAAGGGACAATTAAGTGCTTAAATGCAGCTATGGTGTCTTCTGTTAGTCTAGGATCCTATCCTCTACCTACTTACAGAAGGTACAAGGTACTGATAATGTGCATAAGTGCTGCTATAATCCCTTCTGTTTGCCTAGGATCCTGTCCCCTCCTACAGGGTTTGCAATACCACAAAAAGTACAAGGGGACTGTTTATGCTTAAAGGCAGCTCTTCTTTTACCTAGGATTCCATCCCCACCTAATGCATTTGCATAATTGCAGAGGGGACTTGGGACTGTTAATGTGCTTAAATGCAGCTGTGATCCCTTATGTTAATGTAGGATTCTATCCTCTCCAACTCCCTATGCTTAATAGCAGATGGGACCTTCAAGGTGCTTAAGTATACTTACAGTGCCTTCTGTTAGTCTGGGATCCCATCCCCACCTAACTCCCTTTGCATTACAGCAGAGTACTTGAGATCTTTAAGATGCTTAAATGCAGCTATGCCCCCTTCTGTTAGTTTATGTTCCCATCCCTTCCTACTTTGTATTACTACAGAGTACACTTGGGACTGTAAATGTGCCCAATTACTGCTATAGTCCCTTCTGTTTGTCTAGGATCCCATCCCCTCCTACAGAGTTTACATTATCACAGAGTGTACAAGGGATTGTTAATATGCTTAATTGTAGTTATAGTCCCTTCTGTTAGACTAGGATTCCATCTCCACCTACTCCATTGCATTATCATGGAGGGTACATGGTACTGTTAGTGTGCTTGAATGCAGCTACAGCCCATATGTTAGCATAGGGATTTCATCCTCTCCAACTTCCTATGCATTATAACAGAGGGCATTTGGGACCTTAAAGGTGCTAAAATGCAGCTATGGCCCCTTTTATTAGTTTATGTTCCCATTCTCTCCTACTTCCTTTGCATTACTGCAAAGGATACTTGGGACTCTTAATGTAGGTAGTTGGTACTACAATCCCTTCTGTCAATCTAAGATCCCATTCCCTCCTACTTGCTTTGCATTACCACAGAGGGTACAAGGGACTGTAAATATGCTTCAATGCAGCTCCTGTCCCTTATATTAGTGTAGTATTCCATCCTCTCCAATTCCCTATGCATTACAGCAGAGGATAGTTGGTATCTTTAAGGTCCTTGAAGGCAGCTATGGTGCCTTCTAGTAGTGTAGGATCCTATCCCCTCCTACTGACTTTGCATTACTGCAGAGGATACTTGGGACTGTTAACGTGCTTCATTGCCACCAGAGTCCCTTTAATTTGTCTAGGATCCCATCCCCTTCTAGTTGCTTTGCATTAGCACACAATGTACATGGGACTGTTAATTTGCTTAAATGCAGCTCTGTCCCTTATGTTAATGTAGCATTCCATCCAACTCCCTATGCATTAGAACAGAGGGTACTTGGCACCTTTAAGGTGCTTAAATGTAGCTGTGGTGCCCCCTGTTAGTCTAGGATCCCATCCCCCTTCTACTCCCTTTACATTAATGGCAGGGCGTTTGGGACTGTTAATGTGCTTAATTGCAGTTACAATCCCTTCTATTAATCTAGTTATCCTGTGCCTTCTCACTTCCTCTGCATTAGAGCAGATGGAGGATTTGGGACTGTTAATGAGCTTAATGCAGCTATAGTCCCTTCTGTTAATCTAGTTTCCCATGTACTCCTACTTCCTTTGCATTACAGCAGAGGGTACTTCAGACCTTTAAGGTGCTTAATTGCAGTCATGGTCCTGTCTGTTAGTTTAGGATCTCATATCTTTCAACGCCCTTTGTATTCTCTTTGGGACTGTTAAAGTGCTTAGTTGCAGCTGTGGTCCCTTTTCTTAGTCTAGGGTCCTATCCCTTGCTACTCAGTGCATTACCTGGGAGTGGATTTGGGACTAGTAATGTGCTCATTTGCAATTGTGGTCCCTTTGGTTAGTCTGGGGTCCCATGTCCTCCAACTCCTTCTGCATACAGCGGAGGCTACTTGGGACTCTTAACATGTTTAATTTTAGCTGTGGTCCCAGTAGTTTAGGATCCTTTGTATTACCTTTGTATTATCAGATGGTATTTGGGACTAAAAATGCTTAATTGCATCTCTGGTCCCTTTTGTTATAGGATCCCAATGTTGTCCAACTCCCTGTGCATTACAGCAGAGGTCATTGGGGCTGTTAGTGGATTTAACTGTAGCTGTGGTCCCTTCTGTTAGTCTAGTATCCCAAGCCCTCCAACTGCCTTTGTGTTACCTGGGAGTGTATCTGGGACTCTAAGTGGCTTAACTGCAGCTGTTGTCTCTTCTGTTAGTAGTTTCCCATGCCCTCCTATTATCTTTGCATTATAACAGAGGGTCCTTGGGATTGTTAAAGTGCTTAATTGCTGCTGTGGTCCCTTCTGTAATTCCGTGGTCCCATCCCCTCCTACTCTGTTTACCTGAGAGGATTTTTGGGACTGTTAAAAGAGACCACGTAATTAAATTAGTATAGTTTCCCATGCCCTCCTATTCTCTTTGCATTACAACAGATGGTACTTGGGATTGTTAAAGTGCTTAACTGCAGGTGGGGTCCCCTCTGTTAGCCTAGGATCTCTTGCCCTTCCCCCTTTACATTACCCGGAGCAGATTTGGGAATGTTAACATGCTTATTAATTACAGTTGTTGTCCCTTCTGTTAATCTAGTTTCCAGTCCCTTCCAACCCGTTTTCCATTACCTAGTAACAGATTTGGGGCAATTAATATGCTCATGTGCAGCTGTGGTCCCTTCTGTTCGTCTAGCATTCCATGCCCTCTAACTCCCTTTCCATTATAGCAGAGGATATTTGGGACTTTTAATGGCTTAATTGCAGCCCTGGTCCCTTCTGTTAGTCTAGGATCCCATGTTCTCCAACTCACTTTGCATTACCTGAGAATGTATTTGGGACTGTTTAAATGCTCTATTGGAGCTGTGGTCCCTTTTGTGTGTCTAGTTTCCCATGCCCTCCTACCCTTTTGCATTATAGCAGTGGATACTTGGGGCTGTTAAAGTACTTAATTCCTGGTGTAGTCACTTTTGTTGATTTAGGATCCCATCCCCTTCTACTCCCTTTACATTATCTGGGAGGATTTGGGGGACTGTTAAAGTACTTATTTGCAGCTGTGGGTCCCCTTTGTTAGTCTAGGATCCGATGTCCTCCAACCCCCATTGCATTATAGCAGATAGTGCTTGGGACTGTAAATGTGCATTACATACAGGTGTGGTCCATTTTGCTGGTCATGACCACCTCTTCCCTTTATATTACCTGGGATCAGATTTGGTACTGAAAGGTGCTTAATTGCAGCCTGTGTTCCCTTCTGATTAGGATCCCACACCTCCATCTCTATTTGCATTACAGCAGGGCGTACTTGGGCCTGTCAAATGCTCTATTGCAGCTGTGGTACCTTCTGTTTTGTAGGATCCCATGCCCACCATCTCCTTTTTACATTATCTGGGAGTGTATTTGGAACTTATAAAGTACTTAATTTTAGCTGTGGTTCCTTCTGTTCATATACTTTTCCATGCCCTCCTACTGTCTTTGCATTATAGCAGAGGGTACTTGGAACTGTTAAAGTGCTTCATTGCAGCTGTGTCACTTTTGTAGTTTAGGATCCCATGACTTCCCAGCCCCTTTACATTACCTAGAAAGGCATCTGGAACTGTTAAGGTGCTAACTGCAGCTGTGGTCCCTTCTGTTGGTCTAGGATCCCATTCTCTTCTACTCCCTTTGCAATACTTGGGAAGGTTTTTTGGGACCATTAAAGGGCGCTATTGCAGGTGTGGTCCTTTCTCCTAGTCTGAGATCCATGCCCTTCAAACTTTGTTTGGGTTACTGCTGAGGGTACTTGGTACTATGAATGTGCTCAAATGCAGATTTGGTCCCTTTTCTTAGTCTCAGATCTCATGCCTTCCAACTCCTTGTACATTATCAGAGAGGGTGCTTGGGACAGTTTTTATGCTCAGTTACAACAGTGGTCCCTTTTTTAGTCTATGATTTCATCCCTTGGCCTTTGCCCCGCAACTCCCTTTGCATTACCACAGAAGGTACTTGAGACTGTTCAGGTGTATCTCATTCTCTGACCCCCTGTTAGCATTATAGTAAGGGGTGCTGAATACCAAGATCCCCTTTTTTTTGCATTGTTAATGTGCATAATTGCATTTGTTCATCTTTCTCTGCAGTAGGTAAGATTTCACTAACTTCCCTTGTATTCAGCAGTGAATGCCCTTTATTCGAGACCTTTGTACTACAATAAAGTGAACCATGGTAATTGACCACACTGTCATTCATTTAAGTCCCCTGTACTCTCTGTATTAATTACTTTAGTTATTTTTTGGGGGGGATTATTTGTAGCAAAATTCCAATGTTTATGGTCCTTCACTTTTAACTAATTTCCCACCCTTTTTGTATTGCATCAGGGGATGTTAGTATCTCAAAGTACTTCTCTTAGGACTCTAAATGTGCATATACCCTCTTGATAAGCTAATATCTTTATTTCTTAGTATTATAGCAGGGGGTACTAACCACCTAAGGTCCTTCTTTTGGACAGTTAATGTGCCAGATTGCACATCCCCAAATTGGAGATCCCATCCCCATCACACCTTCTCTGTGTCAGGCGTGCTGACCAACTATAACTGCTTCTCCTTTATAGTTTAAATGTGCATAATTACAGTAGCCAATGGTCCCTTATGTTAGAATGGGATCTCATTTCCTTGCCCAATTTACATTACTGTGGGGGCTTCTGACTAGACAAGAGTCACTCTCTTGGACTGTTAATGTGCATACTTAAATTCACTCTTATACCTAGATAAGGATTCTCCCCATACTATTTATATTCCAGCAAGAGGTGCCTACTACTTAAGATTTTACACACTAATGCAGTTAATGTGCACAGCCTTTGTTGTCTTGTGCATACTCAGTTGTCCACAACTGTACCTTTTAGTTCAAGACTCCTGCAATTACTGAAGCAGAAGTGACTGACCACCTTAAAGTGGGACTTTTGGGACTCTGGATGTGTGTAGTATTGGTTGTCCACTGTCCTTTGAGTTAACTTGGGTCCCTGAGTCTTTTCACAGCCTCTAAGCTTTACCGCATGGGGTACTGTCCATTTAAGGCCCCGTTCTCAAACTGTTAATGAGCACAATGACAATTACATTAGGATTCTTCCCCTTTACACTCCCTTTGAAGTACTGCAGGGAATTCTGACCCATAAGGTTCTGTTTCATGGCCTGTTAAGATGCATGTTATATTTATCTGGGTTCTTATGTGCTAGAGAAGAAAACCTCTCTCCACTCCCTGTATCTTCAAGCAGGGAGTGCCCACTGTACAAGACCGTGCCCTGTACAAGACTGTTACACTTGAGCAGTCAAGGAAGACAATTGTAATTGACCACAGCCATGCACCATGGACATTAATGTGCATAATTGCACAGGCTCATCCTGTTTGAATAAGATACTACCTTCTGAGACCCCAGAAGGGGTACTGATCACTAAGGCCTTTTTTTTCATGCCTTGTGATTATGCATAATTGCATTTGTACATTTTTATGTACACCAAATAAGGACACCCCTCTCCCCACTCCCTTTATCTTTAGCAAGGAGTGCCCATTATTTTAAGATCCTTGTATCTGTACAAGATACATGGTTTTAGTTGATCATACCATATCTGTTGGACATTAATGTACATAATTGCAACTTAGTTCATCCTACTCTATTGTATGTCATTTGCTGTATGCCAGGGTTGCTGATCCCTAATTTATCCTGTTAATGTGCATAATTGCATTAGTCTGGGTTCTTGTGCACTAGATGAGGACATCCTCCACCCCTACTTCTATGCCTTCCAGTAGGTGGTGCCCACTGCTGTGACATTTACATTTGGATGGTTAATGTGCAGAATTGTAGTTTCCACAACCCTATCACTTTCAAAACTCTCGTACCTGCTTTGCACTGCTGCAGGGGATACTGTTTTCTCCCCAAGTTCCTTCTAGTAAACCATTAATATTCATAATTGAAATAGTTATACACCCTCAGCTTCCCTTTGCAGTACAGCAGTGTGTACTGATCAACCAAGGCCCTCTTTTGGAGTGGTAATATGTGCAATTGCATTTTTTCCTATTTTGTGCGCTAAGGATCCTGCCTACTTCCTTACCAGGTTCAGCAGGTAGTGTCCACTACTTAAGACTCTTTCACTTGAAAAGTTCATGTGTATAAATGCAGTTTGCTAAGTGTGTCTTATACTAGAACCCCTCTTTGCTTTGGAGTAAGGAGATGTTATTTACCTAATGCCCTTTCTTTTAGACTCTAATGTGCATAATTGCAATTGTCCATCTTTTCTGTTGGACTAGGGTTGCATTCCCTCAAACCCCCTTTGTATCAAGGGTGTGTTAACCATAAATGAGCTCTTCTCTTGAGATTATAATTGTACAGACTTGTATGTGTCTGTGGATTTGTGCAGTGCTAAAGGATGCCCTATGCATTTACCACTATCTTTGGATTGCTGCTGAGGAGTGCTATCATGACCTCAGCTCTTGGACAATTAATGTGCACCACTAGCAATGATGGGACCTCTGTACCCGCTTTGTATACATCAGGGGTACTAAGGCCCCTTTCTTGGACTGTCAATGTGCAATTGTCTATGTTCCCTTCTGTTAGATTTAGGATAACATTCCCTTAAACCCCCTTTGCATTAATGCAGGGGTTGCTGACCACACAAAACTCTATTAGTTTAGAGTTATTAAACTATTAGTGGGCACAATGGCAATTAACAATGGGTTTTTCCTCCCTGGCCTTGTTAGGCAAACACTCCCAGCACCAATTTCCCCTGGCATAATAAAGTATAAACATGGCAGTATGCTGTGAACTTTTCCATCAAATAGTACCCCATACTCCCTCTCCTTTTGTATTGCTTCTTTGTATAAAATTCCAAGTAGTCATGATCTTCCCCTTCCTTCCCTCTTCCCACCCCTTGCTCACCCTTGGACCCATCCAAGGTGCATAAGCACCATTCTCACAATTTCAGGTGTTCATGTATTGGGCCACTAAATAAGATTGTGTTCCTTTTTCCCTCCCAACGCCACCCTGCCCCTTTTGCATTATTGCTGGGGAATGTTGACTGGGCAAGGCCCTTTCTCTTGGATTTAAAACATTAACAATCCCAGATGTCATTGCATTACTCACTTTGTATTGCTGTAATGCCTCAGTTGCACTATCCTTGGTCCCTCCCATCAGACATGGACCCCTCCACTTCTTTGCATTGCTTCTGAGTAATGCTGAGTACCCAAAGTCTCTTCTGTGTTATTAACACAGTACTGATTGTCCCATTTTTTTCAGGTCATCAGCCCAAGATTTTCCTACCATTTTGATGTGTTTGTGCAGTGTTGACTACCCAAAGCAGGCCTGAATTAGGTGGATGGACCTTCACTCCTTTGTCTGCATTTGTTAATAATCCCAATTCCAGTTGTTACATTCTGGGATAGGAACCATCCCTGACCATTTCTGTTACTGCTTTACTGAGCAAAATGCTCAAGGCAAGTCAGGCCTAGAAAGCTGGATTGCCACCTTTTATTTTAGATTTCCAGTATAAGCATCAGTTGAAAATTGTCTCCCAGGAAGAAAGAGTAGCATTGTCTGTGTATTCTTCCTTCCAGAGCAGATTGCCTGGCCAAGAATTTCGCTTCTCCTCTTGTATATTGCTATTGTACCGTGCCTGTTGCCAGCGTACAATTAAAAAAAAATACTGTTTGCAAGGTGGAATTGTAAACCTGGTCATTGAATTTTGAGGTCCAAAAACCCATTTATACCATGTACCTGATGACCAGTGTCTCTCATTTTACTAAGGGTGCTGGGTCTGTGGATAGACCACTGTGACTCTTGCTATTTTGGTATTCCCAAAAGACTTCTAGAGTGGAACTCTTAAGAGCAATATCTTTGGGTTCTACCACCATTTTAAAACCCATTATTTATTTGGGCTTTACCACTGTTCACTTTTAGAAAAACTACCTAAACATTCTAATCCTTAAATTTCTTCATCTGAAGCATCTACCACCCCTTACTTATTTCAAGAAGATTGCTGTAAAAGAATGAAATGAGAGAACATACGCTGAGGCACTTTTGAAAACCATAATTCATCTTACTTGATTAATCTATTACATAAATAAAATGCACACTATTTAAATCTGCTAATTTAAACTAGCCTGAAGCACTACAGTGAAGTGAGGGATTAAAAATGATGGGTCCAGTTTCCCTGTTTTATATTGAAAAATAAGCCAAGATCTAATCATTCTTCTGGACATGAATTTCAACAGCTGCTTGGTAAAAAGAATAATATCCTAGTCTCTAGTGTGCAGGGTGTGGCAGATAAGTGTTTAATATGGAACTCTTGAAGCAAATAACTAGTCGTCACAACAGCAGTTCTTTGTAATCACTGAAAAAGTATACTATTCCTCTGACAAGGATGTCAAAAGATCGGCCCAGCTCAGGGTGCAGTATGCACTACTAGCTCCTTGGACAGCTGTAAGAAGAGTCTCTGGCTCTTTAGAATACTGTAAGTACTACTTTGTAGCTATTAAGTAATCTTTTCCATGTTCTATTTTCTTTCTCTTAAATGCTAGTCGTAGAAAAGTCAGAGGGTCTCCTTCCTTGTTCCTGTCTCATCTACAATTATATATATATATATATATATATATATATATATATATATATATATATATATATATATCACCATATGCGTTAACCAACAGAACTATTGTATACCCCACTCTATGCTAGTTTACACTGAAGTGAGGGGTAGAAATGATGTAGTCCTATATAATCTCATTTCTGCGATGGTTGTATTGCTGGGAAGCTAATATAAGCACACTTGAAATACCTTTAGGGAATGATAATCAAGTGCTGTGTGGTGTGAATTGTAAGTTATAGAGTTTTAAAAAGGGAGCCCACTAGGCTTTGAAGTTAGTTGGATCAACTTAAAGAGGGAGGTGGGTTTACTTTTTCTCTTTGGTCCAGGATATGATTAATATTGCAGCCATATGTGTAGTCCAGTTGGTTTATTTTAGTGTCATTTTGTTTTGAAAAGTGAATAAAGAGACAAGGCCTAGCTTGTTGTGTTTGGCTATATGCCAAGGCTGGGGAATTGTTGATTGTCAAATCTCATTATAAGCTTGAACTTTTCAAGGTTCAGGGATTGGGGGTATAAATCTGATACGTTGGCATTTTGTACCTTTTTATTCTATCTCTGCCCCAAAACATGAGAGTAGTGATGCCTTTTTAGAGATATCTGTAGAACCTACTTTGCAAGAAGGCAATGGAGAAATGTAAGTTTTATAAGAAAACCATGGCATTGCCCACTTTATGAAGTTAAATATACCCTTTCCCCTTCCCCTTTTCTCAGCAGATGTCTTGATAAGCTAAAAAGCTTAGCCTCCCTGGTATGAAACAAACTGAAAAAGGTCCAGCTGAAAAAAATATTAACATCAAATTCGAAACTTTTGTGCATAGCCATGCATCCTGGCAGGAGCAAGAATAACCATATTAATGAGTGGAGCTTCTCTTACTGCTCATTTTAATTCCTGTCAATATTTCCTCATGGCTTGTTTTCCACTGATGCCTAAAGACATCCCCCAGTCTGACTGATTGGTAGTAGTATACAAATGATTCTGAGCCACCTTGGAGATGTGGTCTATGCCATTGTTTCTCAAACTGAATTAGGATAAAATGTGTTTTAAAGGAACAAAATTTTTTGAGATCCTAAAGAATATATGTTTTGAGAAACAGTGACTTAACAAGGTTATTTGAAATGTAAACATGTTTTCCAATTTTAAGATATCTTTATTAAAGGTATATGATGTTTTATATAATTTATGTAGGATTTGGGGATCCCGGAGAATATATCCACAAACCCCCAGGGTTCTTATCACCCCAATTTGAGAAACACCGGTCTATGCTTGAGACCTTTTTTTGTTGCTAATGAAATTATTCAACATTGATATACAACTATAAATATTTATTGGAATTTGTTTTAAAGGGATCAATTCTGAGCTGGTTCTATACCCCCACTGAAGAGGAAGGATGGATCAATTTTAAGTGGATTGAAGCCTGCACTAGACAGCATCCAAAGGTGAATCTTGGATATTATATTATATTATATTATATTATAATTAATTATATTATGTTTCAATTCATTGCTTGAAATAAAGTCTCTAGCATTTATAAAATGGGATGCTCTGAAAATGTGGGCATCTTCAAAATTGATATAATCTTTGTGTTAACTCAACAAATACTTATTGGGTTATATACTGGAATAAATAACAAAACCATAGATATGATTCCTGTCAACAAGGATGCTAAAATGAGCAAATAATTATGGTGTTGGGCAATTTGATGAGTAGCATAAACATGTTGGGAAGTTCTGTGGGGCACAGAGGAAGAAGAGTGAAAGAAACACTCTTATTGAGCAAAGTGATGGCAAGGGGAAAATGCAAAGTATGACTAGGGAGCAGTTTGGTCAGTTTACTCGGGATATGTAGGCTAAAGGCTTATAGACACAACTGCAGTGTTTCTTGCTTTTTGCAAGTGTATTTTAATGAAGCACATGTTTTCTTAGAGTCACTTCTTTTCATGAGTTTGGGGACAGAAGGAATGAGATGCTGGCAAAATTATGAAAAAGTTCAGAAGTGGGAATAGGAACATTTAGCCTTTGGTCCTGGTCCTTGGATAAAATCACCATCTGTCTCAACTTCAGTCTAGGGATGGCTGATAAATTAAGACAGAGACTTGAATTGAATGTCTCAATCCCTGAAAATGACATTTTGTCATTTGGAAAATTGGAAGGCACTTAAGGTTTTTTTTGGGTATTTCTCTAAGTGGTTATTGTGATTTCATTTCTGACTTTCTTTCTTATAGAACCTTAATATATAGGATTGGAGGAAGTTTTCTGATCCTTGTTTTGTGCATCTTTTCCCAAATGCCCCTTTAGTTTTTCTACCTTTCTACAACTTATCTACCCATTTCTCTAACCACCTCCCTAAATTGTAGAAAAACATAAGACCTAGGGCTGCTATGATTAAGCATTCATAATTTTTTTTCAGGATATCTGGGCCCTGGTTAGCAAATGTACACCTGCATGGGAGTTTGACTTGAAGTAAATAATTTAAAAAGTTAATCTGTGGTGTCTGCTAAAATATTCTAATTTGTGAAAGTGTTCTGGGAATTTACCATATTAAAGAGAAGAAAATTGATATCTGAACTGAGGTAACTGTTCCCCCAAACCTTATAAACTTGGTTGGTGACAGAGTATTGATGGTGTATGGTTAAACAGAGCTAATGCCTTCCTCTGCCTCAAGCCTTGCAGATTGGATTGGAAGAAAACTTGATATTCTCAGTACCATAGTTTTGGCATAGACAAATAGCACTTAACACTGGTTTCCCTCAAAATCCAACTCAAGTTGAATCTTAAGTATTTGTTTGAGACTTAGCTGACCCACTGAATTTAACAAGTTAAACTTCAATGGCCATGCACAGTTATATATCATTATATTGATGATATTGTGTTGACTTTTTATTGGTGATTTAGGTTTTACTTGATTGCTTTTCCTTGATCTCTCCAAATTAGAGTACTGAGACATCGAATGTTAGGCTCCTTGTGCTCCCTGTGCAAATGAATTTGATAAAGAACTCTATCCTTCATTCTGATGACTACGTTGGAAATGAGCTTTTGATTTCTTCATGATAGGATGAGAGATTGAAGCAAATTTTAAATTTGGCCAGTGCTAGATTTCTTAGATGTTGGGTAGACTTATTATTTTGTTTGACCAACTAGAATGCTATTCTAGTTTCCCCAGAAATGTTAGAGGCTATGCAGCAGATCCAAGTAATACTTTCTTATTGCATAAAATATGTAACTGAATGTTTGTAACAGTTTGGAAGTAAGGATATTGCTGGGAGATCAGTGTGCATTACCACGTCTCATAAAATTTCTAGGTTACCTTATCCATAGAGGTGAAAACTTTTGTCATACTCTATTACATTACTGGACTCATTATCAAATACCTAGGTTACTTTAATTCATAGCTTTGAAAACTTATGGCATACTATATTTTTTGTTTGTTAGTATGCTTGCCATTGCTTAGCATTGGTATGCAATTATTCTATGATCTATATACCATTAGAATTTTCTAGCCTTACATGTTTCCCTGACTGAAAACTGTCTATGACTCACTGTCTTCGTTTTGTAATGGATTGACTGGGTCCTTCCATAAAGTCTGATGAACAAGAATAAGAGTTTAATTGCTAATTTTAATAACTTTGACATTATGGATTCTTCATATTTGGGCCTCATATGTTTCAACTTTAAAACTAAGTACAATTAAATCCCTATAAACAGAAAAGAAAAAGCAAGTCTTTAGGCCAGATTTGCCAACAATGATGATACCTACTGCAGCAAAATCTGGAACACAGAATTACCAGTTCTCAGGTCCATTTTGCACTTGCTTTAAAAAAAAAAAACAACATGTTGTATGGAAACCAATTTGACAATAAATTTCATATTAAAAAAATAAATAAAAAAAAAACAAAACAAAAACCCTGCGATTTTTAAGCTTTCAGCATCTGGTTGGAAGATTTAAAAGAAAAAAAAAACTTGCTTATTTTAGAGGTTTACTGAATGGTTTTGAAGAGAGTACAGAGGGAGTTTCTGTATACCCCACACCCATTTTTCCTTACTATTAACATGTTATAGTGCTGTGATACATTTGTCACAATTAGTGAACCAGTATTGCTACATTATTATTAACTAAAGTCCATACTTTATTTACATTTCCTCAGTTTTTCTTTAATGCTTTTTTAATGTTACAGGATCCCGTCCAAGATACCACATTTTATCTAGTAGTCATGTCTTCCTTAGGCTCCTCTTAGTTATGATAGTTTCTCAGACTTTATTTTTTGATAGCCTTGACAATTTTGAGGACTAACGGTCAAGTATTCTGTAAAATGTCCCTTTATTGGGATTTGTCTGATGTTCTTCTCATGACAAGACTCAGCATGAGTTTTTGGGTGGAAGACCACAGAAATAGACTGCCATTTTTACTTCTTGAGTACATACTATCAATATGACATATCATTGTTGATATTGATCCTTATCACTTGGCTAAGGTACTGTTTGCCAAGTTTCTCCACTTAACATATAAAATTATTTTTTTCCCTGGGGCTCCTGGGTGGCTCAGTTGGTTGAACGTCTGACTTTTGATATTGGCTCAGGCCTTGATCTCAAGGTCGTGGGATTGAGCCCCACATTGGGCTCGGTGCTGAGTGTGGAACCTGCTTGTGATTCTCTCCCTCTGTCTCTGCCTCTCTCCTACTCATGCTCACACTCTCACTCACATACGCTCTCTCTCAAAAAATAAATAAATATTAAAAAAATTACTTTTTCCCTTATCATAGTGTATTTGAAAGGAAGTCACTATATGCTTAAAGAATGGGGAGTTTTGCTCCACCTCTTTGATGGTTGAGTATCTACATAAGTTATTTGGAATTCTTCTGCATAGAAAATGTATCTTTTCTCCCCCAGTTTATGTATTTATTTAATAATTCACATATACCAATGTGGACTCATGAATATTTATTTTATATGCTGGATAATGATTCAGTATTACTTATTTTGGTTCATATTGTTTCAGCTTTGGCCAGTGGGAGTTCTTTCAGTTGGTTCCTTGAATATAACCTCATCCTTGTGAGTTTTTGTTTTTTGTTTGAGCTCTTTCTGGCACTACAAGATGCTGCAGGCTCATGTGTATGTCTCTCATCCCAGAATCTACCATTTCTCCAATGAGTTCTATTCTTTTTATTGGAGAGCAGTATTAGAAATTGAGATGTGGGTGCTATGTGTGCTCATTGCTACTGGGGTGTTATTGCTTCTATACCTTCTGAATTGATAAGAGCAAAAAGATGTATATATATATATATATATGCATATTAACTCATGTATATGTACATATCTATTAGTATTTATATGTGTAATAATCTCTAGTTTCAGCTGAACATGGGTTTATACAGAGATTTCCAACTATAGCCCATTATCCCATGAATCATTATAGTCTTCTCTCGTGCATTATCTGTTACTTTCTACTCCAACAGCCTGGCTTGGTTAGGGGATTTTTTTTTTTTTTTATGTTCATGTTAGGGTAGGTGAGTACATTGACAGTTGCCTCTATGGTTGAGTTTAGGGAGAGTTTAGCTATAGGTTGATTAAAAGTTTCTGAAATTAAATATGACTGTTCTACCCTAAATGTTTCTCTAAGTTTTGAAACTTACAATAGGTTGCAGAAACAAACCTTTCTTAACAACTAGGCTCTATCCCAATTTCCACATTTTGCACCTCATTTTCAGGTTAAATTACTCTAATAAAGTTAGGTAATCTGTTTCTTGGGTATGCATTTATTTTCTCAGTATTTTTTTTGTGATAAACTATAGTACCTTGAGAACACTGGAGGCGGGGAGGGAAGAGAAGGGCATGTTCCTATGTAAGATAGAGAAAATCCACTTAGTGACCTCCAGCTAGCTGTCCAAAGTACCTACATAAGACCCAAGGAGTAGATTTTTTTTCCTGGCAATTTGTAACCCAAATGCAATTTTCAACATTGTAATTTTACTGAATTTTATTCAAGCTAATTGGTGTGCTAATTTTTAAGTGTTCTGATTGATGTGTCACTTGTATTGCATATGGAGTAGTAACATGTTAATTTTTATTGAGCATAATTTTTATATTTTATGTTAGATATTTGAGACACTGTTTCTGAAATCTGTACAACAAGTTTGACAGTAGGGAGCTCTTGTCTCAATTTTTTCCTCTTTCCCCTCCAACATTTATTATGAACATTTTCAGAAAAGTTGAAAAATTTGTTTAGTGAACACCAATATACTCACCACTTAGATTCTACAATTATCATTTTGCTGTATCTGATTAAACTTTTCTTTAAAAAATTCTTATGCCCCTTCTGAGTTCATGGAAATAATTTTTAAGCTAAAGAGCATGAAAAAAATAAGAATAAAGTCTTTGTGCTTAGATCGATAATAAAACTGTAAAACACAGCAAGTATACAAAGTAATAGTATATAAATGGCTACTAAAATGTGAAAATGTTACTATTATCGTATTGCTTCTTTGCAGCATGGCATGTCTTTTCTCTCATGTGCTGTTAATACCCTTAACCAAATTATTACCCTTTTCAAGCTGCTGCAAGATCTTGTTATAGCACATAGCAGTGCTATTTGTCTTTCATTTGGTACAATATTCATTGATATATTGTTTTCCTCTGTCCTTTTCTTTAAACTCCAGGCAACAAAAGTAGTACCACTTGCCACTAATTTGGCACTGGAATTTTTCCATTTAAAGGTAGTCATCTAAATGATCTAGACTATTTTTATGGTGAAATATAAATGTGGTAAAAAATTTTGTAGAAGCCTCCTATACTCCTGAGTGTCCTTGCCCATACCCCACAGGCAAAAGACCTCTGAATTGAGAGATAACCTGGGTTTAAGTACCACTTGGCCACCTACTAACTAGTTGTATAACATTGATGGAATTTCATTTCCAGGGCTCCCAGTTTCTTTAGGGAATGAAAATGTCCAATTATATGATCAATAATACCCCTTCTAGCTGTGATGATTCTGTGACTTGGCTAGTGTTGGAGTACTTGTACCAGCTGGCCAGCTATGACTCTAGGGTTTTAGGTCTAAAGTATGTTGACGTTTTGTTGAACTATGAGATGACAGATTGAGAGTCTTAAAATTCTTGTCAATGAGTATTGAATCCTAAAATATGGTTTTTTTTGTTTTGCTTTTTTTTTTTTTTTTTTTTTTTTACCAGTTCCAAAATGTAATCACTTTCTCTGGCTTTAGCTTCCCTTTAATGGAAAGGGAATGCTTCTTGAACATGTCATCAGTGTAATAACAAAACTAGAAGGCTTTGGTCTAATGCAGCCATACTCAGTAAATATGGTTCAGAGTGGATCAGAAGATCTGGAGAGATTGGACTAGTCATTTCTTTTTAGGTATCTTAACTGGGGTGTGTATAAATGAATTTGTACTTCAATCCATTAATTTAAAAATTCTTTGAGTAAATTTACTTGTACATGGAATGCCCATTTACCATCATTAATGGGGTTTCAAGAAGGAGCAGAATAAATATGTATAGATATGCATGAATTGCCATGTTTAACTGGAAGCCTGTATTAGGGGATAAAGTATCTAATCTTAAATAAGGATGGGAAAGGATGTTGCCAAGAGATTTTGAAGCCTATTCTGCTCATATTGAGAAAGAACATCATAGAACACCGGTTTGGTTTCACTGGATATCTTATCTAAAGAGTAGAGTTGAATAAGTGATCTTTCACATACTTCTGTTAGAATTTGTTTGATACTGATATAAAGGTACTTATCATATAGTAATTCCTGATCAGGAATCTGGAAGCCATACCTGGTGCTTTCCACACCATACCATACAAAGTGCTTTGTTTTTATTGTTGAGGATTTCTCAACAGTTTTGGTGTCTTCCTGAGTCCTGTCTTTCTTCTCAAGGATGTTCCGAGCATGTGAAACCTGAGGACTGCAAGTAGCTCTAAGCAGCTTCACATTCAGCAGATCTTTCCTTTTGAGAATCTGGATAAACTCCAAATAACCTAAGATGATGGCTTGCAGGCCACCTGGAAGAAAAAAGGTAGTTTGGGGAGCTCATCATTATGGGAATTCTGTCTTTGGCTTTATGGACTTTAACTTCTTGCAGCTCTGCTTTTAACACAGAACATGAGCCAGTTTGTTTTTTTTTTATCAGTTCCTACATTTTTTTTTTTGGTCGTAGACACATATATTTTGACTTTACAGATGAGTGTGGCCTATTATTTCATTTATCCCTCCAGAGCTAAGCTCCAGTGAGGTCTATAAGGGCAAGCATACTTGATCCCCATTTCAAAAACAAAGAATGAGAGACGCAAAACAATAAATCACTTCCTTTCGCATATCATAGCTACTTAGTAGGAAAGATAGAACAAACCTATCCATTCTGATTAGCAAGCCTTGAAATTGAAATTATTTCCACATTCCTTTGACAGACTAGTAGGTAAGTGTTGAGGATTTGTTGATGCATAGTACCAACTTGATATGTGTCCTAGCCCTGTTTTGGCAGTCCCAATTCCATTGCCACTGTCATTCCCTTGTTTTAAAAAGTTGAGAATTTGTTAATTTGAAGAACCATAAAATTGCTGAAAGGTAGAATAACAGAGACCCAAGGGCCTGTGTAAGCTATTTACTGGATTCCTAGCTTTCTGTATCTTGTTTTTCCTTTTGCATAGATATGCTTAGATGTTGTTATAACCGGTGTTTTATATGCCTGTAACCATTATTGATTTCTCTGAATATCCTGGGATTCTGGCGGTGCCCCATTTATATGAGCTGTTCAAGAAAATGTACTATGTGGATTGAGTAGAAAACAGTTTTGTTTACCTTGGCATTGTTACAGTATCTTAATATTTGATATAAAAATTAAAAGAGGGAAATGCTATATAAAACTAGATGGAGAGGCACTTTGATTGAGGTAGATTGCTCAGTTCTTAAAATAGTGCTTTTTAAAAGCCTGAGGCAATGTGAAGAATTCTTAAAGAACTCAGAGTCAGATCACGTGGGAGTTTTTCTAAGTGACTCGATGGCTCACTTGGTTGAGAAAACTTTACCTTTCTTACTTTCAAGCCCTTGATTTCTTGAACCCCATCCTATTTTATGATGAGAATAACAAGATATTAATAATACACCCTAGAGAAATGCTCATCAGTGGATACTGTAGAATAAAGCATGGTATGGGAATTTGGGTAGTTATTCAGTTTTAAATTGCTCTTGGAGATGAAGGGAAATGCAAGGAATGGAGCTGGAATGAATAGAAGCATTTGCATGTTGTTAGGCTGGTAGGTAGGATATGGAGTGCTACACAGTTTTAAATTTTCACCCCTCAATCCATCTGAAGAAAAGGGCAGACAAGGTTTAATTTAATGACTAATTGCTAATTGGGACAGACTTTTCCAGTGTTCTACATTTCAGTAACTTATTTTTCTTTTATCTCTTCTCCAGATCTTCCTCTGAAGAATAGGCTTGTTGCTCTACAGTGTTAGTGACCCATTCCCTTTGACGATCCCTAGGTGGAGATGGGGCATGAGGATCCTCCAGGGGAAAAGCTCACTATCACTGGGCAACAACCCTAGGCTAGGAGGCTTTACCAAGATTCTTTCCTGAGCCCAGGTAGGAAGATGAAGTCTCACAACAACCGCCACACATCAGAGGTGGGTAAGTTGTCCCTAAAAGCATAATAAGTAGCTTTTAATTTTGATCTTGTTTTACGTTGCACTTAGTTTTCCATTAAGATTGTTTCCATTATTATCAACTGTGTATGTTTTGGTCAAAACAGCTTCCTAACTAACCTGGGAAGCAACTGGGTGTGAGATGGTTGAAAATAATGTGAAGACAGTAGTAGGCTGCATGAGTTAGGATGTTTAGGGTAGGACTAGTGTGTGGTAGAGGCTTATAGTTAAATTGTTCTTTTTTTTAATGTTTATTTATTTTTTAGGGAGAGAGAGACAGAGTGCGAGCAGGGGAGGGACAGAGAGAGAGGGAGACACAGAATCCGAGGCAGGCTATAGGCATGGAGCCCGTTGCGGGTCTTGAACTCACCAGCCGCAAGGACATGACCTGAGCCAAAGTTGGATGCTTAACCGACTGAGCCACCCAGGCTCCCATAAATTGTTCTTTCTTTAAGGAGAGCATGGGAAACAACTGCTGCATCTGCACCATTGATCATGGCATATCATCATTTTGGACCCTTTGGTCCCCAGAGTCTTTCTTGAGGCCCTATTGGGGAATCTTGACAATCATTTACATATTTCAAGATGCCTTGGGCTGTCTTTGAGATAAAATGCAAAAACAAACTGTTTGCGAAGATACATAGGAGCTGTATCTTTTTATGCTGTACTTGCTGGTTGATGGAACCTGACCAGAAATGGCACAGAGTTATCTGTCGCCACACATCTAGGATGTAGGATCTAAAGAACCAGGACCCTGCATACTCTAGGTTGGTGATAAGAGAAGCTGATTAAGGGGATGTAGGTTGGGAGATGGAGGTAAGCATCAGTAAGTAGTAAGCCCTGATTATATAGGTTTTGTACAGATTATTCAACCAAAAGAATAAGGGGATTGATGATGTTTGCAGTGATTCAGTGAGTGTTATTAGGCAAGGTAGTTTCCTATTTTTGCCATAGTTTCCTGTTCTGTTGAATGAAGAACGTGTGTTAGTTTTATCTCTAAAGACATAAAAACCTCAACTTTATGTTTCTAAGCTTTGTAGAGACCCGTTTCTATAGCTCATTAATTTGAATTTTCCCATAACTCTTGCCTAGTACTCAGTTAATACTTCTTTATGGCATTTACATTGTTTCCCTCTCATTTTTTGTAGCTCCTGATTGTTCCCTTCTTATCTGCCAAATCATTGTATCCCCAAAGCAATGCAGAGAGCAAGAAATTTGAACACATCAAAGGAAGATCAACATGCCTGGCATGCTAACATTTTAGAACAGCAGAATGAAGTAAGTTGTTAGTGTTATAATCCTGTGAGGATCACTTTAAAGCTAATAGTTGTTTGTTCCAGGTTTGTATAGGATGAAGTATGATGGTTTAACGTGCAGGGGGTGCCAAAAGTGAGTTCCGAGGATAACCAATAACCTGTATTACCAACTAGGTTCACTGAAGCAATTCAAAGGTATTACAGTCTGCATACAGTTGTGTCAGAGTAATTGAGTCTCATCTTGTTTTTTCTTTGTCTTCACCACATAAATGCCTCAATACTCTTAGAGATGTAAACTATAGAAGCCTAAAACAAAAAAAAATGTTTTTTTTTCTGAAATTTTTTTTTTCTCCATGGTTCTTTCTCACCTTCTCTTGTGAAAGCATCTACTGCAGTTAAGATTTAGTGTTAAA
Organism: Panthera pardus; assembly: GCF_024362965.1. Taxonomy (NCBI): domain Eukaryota; kingdom Metazoa; phylum Chordata; class Mammalia; order Carnivora; family Felidae; genus Panthera; species Panthera pardus. The sequence goes on from NW_026526843.1 coordinate 66,128,788, forward strand.
GGAAGCCCAGTCCCTGAAGTTGCCATTGTAATTGGGAAGGGTATGAAAATGAAGTCAGTTTTTTAAAGGGATGGAGAAAGGTGATGAAATAAAGTGAGGGGATTGACTAGATGCTCTCTAAGGGCCCTTTATCATAATATTCACTCGTGGCATCTTATTTGGCTCTTTTGAAAATCCTTGTAAACAATTGAAGCAGGATATTAAAAGGTACACATTCTGTTTAAATCTTCTGCTACTCAATAGGTGTATGGCTTTTGTCAATTTAGTTTGTGGTTAGACTCGTATGTGAGGCTTAAGTGAAATCATGTATGTAAAGTGTTTAGTACAGTGTCTGGCACATGGTAAGTAAAAGGCAACCCAAGAAGTTTTGTAAGTTCATTTGACACAATACAGGTGACCATTAATACCGTCTAGTGGCATGTTTTGATTCTGTGTAAGAAATTTGTAAGGTAAAAGTTTGTAAATAGAAAACATCTATATTGGTGGTGGTTGTTATAATAATTATTGTTAGTAATATAAGTAGTATTGGTACTGATGATAGCTTATTGTAATTATTAATGCACTTTTTGGTTTTCTTTTGTTGTCTTCTTTTTGTGATGCTTCTCATATGCCTGTTGTGCCCCTTACTTTATCTTGTCTTTACTTCTTACCCTCTTCCTCTGAATGTCTACCTTTGCTTACCTCTTTCACTCATAAGTGTGTATTTCTTTGTCTATTTTTTTTCTTGAATCTCTTTGGTCTTCCTTCTCTGTCTAAAGTGTGTCTCAGCCATTCCATGATTCTCTTGTTAGTTTCTTCTCTGTGTATCTTTGTCTCATTTTCTTGTTCCTAAGAGTTGTCTGTGCCTTGTCTTGGATGTCTCTCTCCAGTTTTTTCATTTTGTTAGTGATTCTCTTTGTTCTCCTAGATCTGGCTCTTCTTTCACTGTTCTTCCCTTTGTGTCTCTGTGTCACATGATGTGTTCATGCTTTTTGTTCATTTCTTGTTCTGCCTATACCTCTCTTCTTGTTCTGTTGTGAACTCTGATTTTTTGTCTTCCCTTACCCTTCTTGTTGGTTTCACATTTCACCTTTTTCTCATTCTGCCTTCCCTTCTGCTTTTTCTACTCATTATCTCAAATTTCTGCCTCTCTTGGGCCATTTTCTCTCTATTTTGTCCTGCTTTGTCTCAGTGTCTCTTTTTCTCTCTGTGTTTTTTTTTTCCTGCTCTGTCTCAGTGTCTCTTTTTCTCTGTTTTTTTTTTTCTGCTCTGTCTCAGTGTCTCCTTGCTCTTTGTGATTTTTCCATTTCAGCATTCATCTCTGTTCTCTTGTTTCTTCTCTGCTTTTCCCCTTCTACTCACCTTTGAGTATTTCAGCCTCTTTGTGAGTCTGTGTTTCCCCCTCTTTGACTTTATGCAGTACTCTATCCTTGCATATTTTTGTGCATTTGTATGATCATGTGTGTGTCTTTGTGACAAAGGGGCTTCCTAACCCCTTCCCAATAGGTACAGTGTGTCAACTATCAAAATACACATTGCAGAGCTGTTCGTTATGCCAGGACACCCCGTGAAATGACCCAAGACCTATGATGGACAGAAAGTGGAAGGCCCATAATGGAGAGAAGGCCCAAAGTAAAAGACAGATGGTTTGAGACTTGAGACCTAAAGACAAAAATGGAAAACCTGTCTCAAGATAGATGGAAACTTCAGGCTTGAGACCATCCAAAGTCCTGACAGCCATGATGTAAAAAGGTGGCCCTTGTTGGATAGAAGACCTGACTGAGTTGGATGGAAAGTTCAAGACTTGAGTTAGATAGAAGTCCAAAGACCCAGAGTAGGAGACTGAAGGCCTAAGAATGGGGACCCATCGAAAGCCTGAGACATAAGACACCATGTCTAAGACCTAAGATAAAAACTTTAGCTTGAAGATCTAAGATCCAAGGATGGAAGGCCCCAGACACACATAAAGACCCAGGACTCCAGCCTCTAGATGGACAGAAGGTCAAAGAGAGAAATCTATCTCAAGGCTAAATTAGGTGGGAAGCTAGAAGCCCATGACACAGAATCCAAGAAGGATAGAAGCCCCAAGACCAAAGGAAATCCCAAGATGAGAACGCTAAACCCCAGCTTTTTTCTATTGCCATCCTTCCTACTCTTGGACATTTTCAGTTCTCCCTTGACAGTTCTTATGTTTCCATTTAAGCCCACTTTTTTGAGATGTCCTTTTAGATGTTGCCATTACCTTAAGGAAACATATCTTTACATTGGCAGTATTATGCTTGGTCCAGTCTTAAGCCAATTTTTATCACAGTTTTGGGCCATTTATTGTTTGTTTTTTAAATTTCCGTTTGTCTTTGCCTCCAATTCACATGAGAGAGACATATAGGTAACATTGTATTTCAGTTGTCCCTTTTCTTTAGGAGCTATAGGCTGATGAGCAAAGGCAAGCATCAGGCTGTTGTGGGAAAAAAGGTGCTAGGCTATGTAGAGAAAATGTGAAGAGATGTTCCAGGCCAATGAGAAGAATTAGACAAGAAATACCCAGGTGTGCCAGACTGTTGAAGCACCAGCCAGAAACACCTTACTTCTTTGAGCTTGGGTGAGCAGGATTCCTGGGGTTTGGGATTCCCTAGTGATGGTTAAAAAAACAGATGATTGGTCCTGGGACAGAGTGAGGCCCCAAGGAGGCAGTTTGAACTCCCTGCTCATAGTAGTGGCCTAATAATTTGGTAGACTGTGCCAGTACTGCTCCTGGGTTTAATACCCACCTCAAGGTTTAAAGGTGAGAGAACCTGGGAATATTTACTTAGCAGGTTTAATCCTTTCCTTGATTTCCCCCCCTTACCATGAGAGAAGAAAATTTAAACAATTGAGAATATATGTGAAAGCATTGTAAAGCAGAGAAAAAAGTGCAAGGCATTCTCATTAATAGTATATCAGCAGCCATGCACAGCTGACATTTAAAGTGCACTGTCAGTTGTGAAGCATTATGTAAATCAGGGGTCATCACACCCTTTCTGTAAAGGGTCAGATGGTAAATATTTTAGGTTTTGTGAGCCATATGGTCTCTGACACATTTTTTTAAATTAACGCTTTACAAAGAAAAACTACTGTTAGCATGTGAACCAAGTAGATTTGGTCTGTGGGCCATACTATCATCCCTGATATACATACCAGGGACTGTGTGCTGAATAATACTTGTGTGTGCCTGTCCCTGAGCTAGACACTTAAGGATGCAATAATTATGTACTATTACATCCAGGTGACCTGAAGAAAAATATGTGAATGTGCTTTGTAAACTGTAAAGCACTTAAAGATTTATGAGTTTCAGAGTTGATGAATGAATATTGACTACACAGTATGTACATTCTACTGTACATTCTACTAGACACTGTGAATACAAAGATTAAAAGAAGCCTGAATAAAGTACTTTGTCAGAAGTATGTAATACTATGCAGATATTAGGAATTGTTTGATAAATGAATAATTCATATATTTGTGGCCATCATGTTTCTGCTGCTCTGGTAATTTTAAGTAAAAATACAGTATTCCAGGTAGCAGAAAAGCAAACACATGGAAGCTGCTTTTAAAGCATAAAATATACTGCAAACACAAGGGATTAAGCTATTGTGAAAACTTATAACATGTCACATACCATGCTAAGTGCTACAGATGTCAAAGGGAAAAACAGTGTCCTCATTAGGGAATTAAAAATGTCAGATTATGAGGTGCATATTAAAGTACTTTGTAAACTAAAGCACTGTATAGATACCAGTGTGTTATATGTTTATGAATATTATTTGCCTTTTATGGGCCAGGTATATTTTGGGTACTCTGAAATCTAAGATAATGCTTCCAAGTAATAAGAGGGGGGCTTATGTCCTAGATTAGATGTAAAGAATTGGACATTGCTTGTTTTAATCAATCAAGACTTTAATGGTCATGTCAAATTAAATTATCACCAGTATATTTTACCAGGTAACAGGTAAATGTAATGATTGAGATTGCACTTGCACTTTCTAAAGTGCTATATAAATATAAGACAGCTGTTTTCTGTGTGAATAAAACTTTCTGTGAGATAGGCATTGTCTCCAGAAAATTCTCATTGTGTTCCTGACATCCACTATGACAAAGGTAATATAAATAGTTATAGAAACTGAGGGTTTAAATACTTGTTGAATGAATGAATGAATATCAGTTACTTACTATGTGGACTCACTATTATAGGCACTAAAGAGATACAAAGATTTATCATTTCATTGTGCTTACAGCTGAGAATAAGCCGATACATGTGTCAGCATTTTGGGAACTCTAAAGCATCATATAAGTGTAACTACTGATTTTCTGATTTGGTGCTGAGTACTGGGCTTATAAAATTATATCACACTTATTATACTATGAAAAAAGTTGGAAAAATCTGAGGAAGAGTTCTTAACTATTAAACACTCTGAATATAATATGCAAAGGATTAAATATTTGGTAAATGCAAAACTGGTTAATAATTGTCTATTACGTGCCAGTCTCCTTGCTAGGCATTAGGGATGTGAAGATAAACCATCTTTATTGTGTCCTGGGTAGCAGCAGATAATGTATAAAATCAATTTATAAGTATTAAACTGCCATACATGTATAAGCAATATCTGCTGAATTAACATTGATTATTTACTCTCTCTTATCTGTGGAGACAACAAACGGGGATGCAGAAATTATCATTATTATTGAACTTACAACAGAGATCTGTGTAAATTTACAAGCCTACTGTTCTATACAGATATAAGGAAATAACTTGGCTTAATGAATGATTACTTTCTATGAGGCTTAGAACTATGCCATGCCCTAGGATATAAAAATGATTTTATTCTTATGAGGTGTTCATAGGAAGAAATAAGGAAATCCAGTGAGAAATAAGGAAATAAGTGAGATCCAGACTAAAAGTTACTTAAGCACTACTAAGCTTATTTAATAAAAACATGGGAAAAATGGAATTGTGCCAGGCAGTATGCTAAATGCTGAACTCTGTGGAAAGATAATATCTGAATCAGAGGGTGTCCTTGCTCTCTAGCTAGACTGAAGAGATGGGAAATATTTTTAAAAAAGAAGATGTTATAGTTCTCTATCAGTCTTTAAAATGTTGAATGCTGAAGGTGGAGGTGAATGAGATCCACCCTGCCTGGCTTAAAATTAAATGGCTAAGGTTTGATTTTAGATTCATATGATAAACCTAGAGCATCTCTTATGTGGAATACATCATTTTAGGTCCTAAGAGAAGTGAAATGGCTAAGTCAAAAGGGCATCAGAATACAGATTATAGATGAAGATAAGAAAACATCATTAATTTGTAAGTAGATATTTGAGTGCCTGTTTTCTGGACAGTATTACGCTAGATAAATTAGTTGAGTTGGCCTGGTCCAGAAAACCTATTGACATGCCTTAGAGATTAAAAAAAATAGAAAAATAAGGCATGATTCTTTTAAAGTTAAATGAAGACTTTTTTCCTAATTCTTTCTAATTTTCACTTGCTCATTGACCTAGTTTGAAGCCAGAAGACTGATAATAAGGGAGCTTAGGGTTTGTCCTTTAATTCATTACTTTAACATTCTGTTTTGATTATAGATGAATGGTTTAAGATGAGAATTAAGATAAAACAACTGGTTTTAAAAATATTTGCTTATTGGCCTGGCATAGAGTCAGGAAGCCACTTGAGCAGTAAAGATTTTTTTCTAGATTTTCTGTATTTTGTAAAAATTTATTTACCCTGTATAATGTTCTCAAATGCAGAGAATGAAGAGACTTAAAGGACCTAGACCAAAATGTACTTTAATCTCACTAGTTTATGGTGGAAACATAGGAACTAATTTAATAAGAGACTGCAGTTCTTTCAGTTTATTGAGCAGCTGTGATAGTAAGACATTGAGAACAAATGATCACCTTCTCTTTGGCATGTTTTATAGAGTGGGAATAAGAGAGAACTTTTCCTTTATACAGACTTTGAGGAAGGTGATGTTAAATTGGAACAGATCTGGTAAGAAAGGCACTTATTGTGTCTTGGAGATGCAATAGGGCAAAACAAAAACAAACAAAACAAAACAAAAAGGAATGAAATTCTTCTTTAAATGGAAGTGTTTATTTCAAGGCATTGTGTTAATTGCTAGACAGAAAACAAAAAAAGATCTTGACTGAAAGATACTTTTTAGTTAGCTTTGAGACTAGAATATAAGAGATTACTGTTCATTTCTTCATTTATTCATTCTACAAGTACATTTGAATGCCTATTATGTATAAAGCTCTTTGCTATGTTCCCAGATAGCCCCAGAGACATGAAAAAAACAAAAACAAAAAATAAATGCTTTCCTAGAGAACTTTTAAATCTTTCCTTTTGGCCTGTTTTCTGGTTAGGGGCATGGCATAGTCTGTAAATAACGTTGTGGGTTTTAATTGCTGTTCCATGTTTCTTCTACCACTCTGGCCACTACAATAAGCAGGGTTTTCTATTGAGCTTGCTCTTTAAGTTTCAGGAACGTTCTTTATAAAATAGACACTTTATTTTTCCTGGCCCATCCCTAATGAAAAATGACTGTGACCACTGCTGGACAGAAGGGGGGATGACAAACAATTCCCAAATTCCAGTCTCATTGGTACCAGCGTTGGAGATACACTTATACTCTAGCCACAATTGGTTTTAAAATGCATTTACCAGTTTTGTCTGTTTTTAATTGTTTACATTTTTACATTCTGCCAAATATGTGCTGCCTAAATAGATCTCTTTGAAATACATAACATAATTGGAGATGGAGACATGATTTCTCTTTTGCAATAGTATCTCAACTTAACCTTTAGAAATCTCACAATCAAAACATGTTCAAGAAAGGACTTCTTAATAGTGGAATAATATCAGTTAATTAAAATAGCTTAACAATTTTATCATGTTTAAAATTTCAGAATAATAGAAATTGGAAGTAATTGGCAAAAATTGGAGGGAATCAACAACAATCCTCAATCTAGGCCCAACTGGGTTTTGACCTTTTCTATTTTTAAATCACTCACAGAGGGTGGGATAGGAGGAAGAGTGAAAGAAAAGGTCAAACCAGTTTCTAAGGGCAGCCTGCCTGTGTTTTGTATTGGTTTTAAGAACATTACTACCTCCAAGTCTAACTAGGTGATTGCTTTTTTTAGTTTAATGCAATTCCGATCAGTAGTCCTTATTGAGATGAAGACATGGTACTTTGTCCCCCACTAATTTCTGTAAGTCTTTGAGCAACAATTTTGAGCTAGTTATCAACTAAACCTTGAGTTAGATAATTATGGGATTTGTTAATTAAATCAATGTAACCTCCATCAGAAGGTAGTTTTAAAGTCAACATTCACTGCAAAAGAGGAGGACTTTATTGTTCACAGTAATTTATATAACTTTTAGTTTACATCTGTAAATGAAGAAGGAAATAGGTGAATGGCAAAAGATAATTGGTGGAGGGAACAAAGTTGAAGACAAACTGGGTGTGATGTTTCTGGTTTTCACTTTGTACATTTTTATTTAGGCATCAGATATATCTGAAATACTGTTTGGCCTTTAATACTGTGGTATCAGATGGATTCTGTAACACCCCTATTTTCAAGTTGGGGTCGGGAAGTACATTATTGGAAATTAGACAGGAGAAAGTAACTAAAAGCCTTCCTTTCACAGTTCCTGACATCCTAAGACTACTGCTATTGATAAGAATAAGAACATACTATCATCTGAATTTTTATGGCACAAATGAAATTATGAACAAATACATTTATAAAGGAAATGGCTTCATCTCTACCCTTCTGCCTAAAAGGGAATCTATGCCAAATGTTCCAATAAATGGGAAGATACACTTTGACTTGTGAACTGATGTGAAAATGCAGAATCTTTGATTTTTGAGTGTTTTGAAGATTAAAAATCTTGCTCAGCATGGGTGACCACCAAAAGCAATCTAAAGCTATCGACATGTCACAACTGAGACAAATTGGGGAATGTGTTGTCTAATGTGAAATAAAATGTACTGTTCTGAAAATTTTGTATTTTGATGTGACAAGTTCTACCTCACTGTTCCTAGGTATGCTAGTAATCTCATTTTTTTTTTATTACCTTAATTACCCAGTTTACATACATGGTTTGAGGTCTCATTTCTTTATTCTTTCAGTTGCTTTGGTCAGCGACACTGAGAAGTAGAAACCCAATTAAAAAAATGTGAACAGCAAAAAATTATTGAGGTACAGGGTGGTATAGGAGTAAGGTATAACAAAACTTTTTGTAAGGATGTGGGAAGTAGGATGTATTTGGGCAGGAAATCACTATAATTAAAGAAGTTACAGTCCCAATCCCTGAGTAGGTGAAGAGATCTTTGGTGTTCCTAGAATTTTGAATGATTAAATACTCAAATGTTAGATTGGTGACTTCATAGGTGTATGACTCCCTGCAGTGCTTACAGGCAATAAATATTGTGTTTGAAGAAAGTCTTAAGTCCTTATGGGCCAAGTGACTTCAGTACATGTGCTTTTAATACTGATGCCTGGGAAACTCATTTAACCTTATAAATGAGTATGGTGTCAGATCATAAAATTGGCCCATATCCTGATGTGTTGCTTCTGAAAGGGAATGTACGTAGGTAGCCCTTAGTGGTTATTTTCATTTCCCTGCAAGACTAGGTGTGTGGGACAGGGAGAAAGCTGGTGGGGAAACTGGAGAGGTTAGGAAAGAGCTCCCTGAGGTTATTCTTGGGTGTCCTGCAAGGCTCTGTTTCCTTTGGTAGCTCTGATTCCCTCATGGGCTGACTTACCAGTCTCCCTGTCATTTTGCTCTGCTTGCTCCTGGGTTTGTCGTACCATTGGTCCTCAAAGTTTTCAGTTACAATCCTCTGATGGAGAGGGAATAAAAAACATCATGTCTTGCTTAATGAAAAAAGGTCAGATATGCCAAGTTTAATGAGGCAGCAGCAATATTTAGAAAATGACAAAGCATTTGGTAGTATTTTCCACCTTTCATATTTTCTGTGGGGTAAGGATGAGGTGATCACTGTGTGCTCCTCTACTGTTTTGTTCCAGGCCAAACAAGATTAACTTGATCCTCCTAAATAGGTCGCTATTTTGCCCTTGGTTATAAGTTTTCCTCAGTTATTTCTTTGGAAAAGGTAGTGTTACTGGAACTAGTAGACTTAGGAAACCTAGCATTTCAGTTTGAACATTGTGTAATTTAAGTTGGGCCTAAAATCGAGCCAGCCATTTTGTTCACAATGAGTGGGCATAAAAACTGCTAGTTATAGGTGCAGCTTTTAAAAAGATGAAGGAGGAGGGGATTTAAGATGGCAGAGAAGTAGGGGACTGGCGTTTTCCTTGTTCCTCAAACACAGCTATATTGAGGTAAGATCACTTGGAACACCCAGGAAATTGATCTGCGGAGGCAGAAAGATCACCACACTTGGAGGGAGAAGGCTTGGCAGGATCAAGGTGTATGTGAATTGCAGATAAAACAGCATAAGCATGGAGGGGAGGGAACGCTTTCTGTGCAGTCAAAAGCGAGGGCTTGTAAAAGTTGGCATCTAGTTAGCACAAGAGGGAAACCTCTGGACCACGACTGGGGAATGAGAAATACTGAGAGTGCCAGTTTCCATTTTGCAAACAACCTTCTTTAATCCTCATCAGTGAGGGCGAGTTAAAAACACTTCATTTGGTATGTAGCTACTGGTCTAGAGAATACACTTATTTTGCAAACAATTTTAGGAACTGAAACTCAGAGGTTTCAAAAGTGTGCGACTTTCTCCGGAGAGAATCCTGGAGCAGCCACACTCCTGGGGAGGAGGGAGCTGGCCCCAGAACGCGCCAGGCGAGGTGTAGCGTTTCTCAAGGGTGCACTGGGAGAGAACAATCCCCTTCCTTAAGTACTATGGGAAGAGGGTTTATTGCCTCTCCAAGGACAAAAGACCTTGCAGGTGCCAGCCAAAGGCTTTTTATCAACAGGGTGGAGTGGCTCTACATCAGAACAGGGTCCACGTGGTGCTGTGTCCTTTAAGATACTGGGTTTTAAAAAAATGGAGGCCATGAAAGTCCACTGAAGGACCTTGATACAGTTCTTAGGAATTATGCCAAATGATGGAGCATTAAGACAGTTACATGGTAAATGGGGAAACCTAGGAACAGTTTCCATACTTTTAACCTTTTAACTACATTGCTTCTCTTGGCTTGATAAAGGAGATCTTCTAAAAAAAATTGGGTGTGGTTCACCCACAGTGTTACATTAGTTTCAGGTGTATAACATAGTAATTCAACTTCTCTATACATTATGTTATGCTCACCACAAGTGAGCTACCATTCATCATCATAATGTTATAACAATATTATTGACAATGTTCCCTATTCTAGTGATTTACTCATTTTATATGAAGCCTGTATGTCCCACTTCCCTTCACCCATTTTGCCCATCTCCCGACCCCCCTCCATCATTATGGCTGCCATCAGTTTGTTCTCTATAGGTCTGATTCTGCTTTTTGCTTGTTTATTCATTTTTTTTTGTTTTTCGTTTTGTTTTTTGTTTTTAGATTCCACATGAGTGAATTCATAGGGTATGTGTCTTTCTCAGTTTTACTTATTTCACTTGCACAATACCCTCTAGGTCCATCCATGTTGTCACGAGGCAAGATCACACCACTTTTATTGCTGTATAATATTCCATTGTATACATATATCACATCTTCCTTATCCATTTGTCAAAGGTAGGTGCTTAGGTTGCTTCCATATCTTGTATAAAGGTAATTCTTGAGGGGTTTTTATTGCCCTCAGTTCCTGGGTTTTGCCACAGTCTTTCTTCCAGTACTAACCAGCATTCCTAGTGGCGATGTTCCATTTACCCACTCTGATTTCTTTTCCACGTATACTCTGGATCAAAATAATAACTTCTCTAAAGTGCTAAAGTGATGAAAGTTCTCATCATTTGAATGCATAAGAGAATATCAAAGGAATAGGGGAATGTAGACTAAGGTAGGAAAGAAGTTGGATTTAAGCAGACTTGCGGATAACTACTTACATAAAACCTATCATTTCTGTGGGGAACTTGGTGGTGAGGAAGCAGAATTTACAGGTATAATGAAAAAAAAAACCTTTGTTTCTCAGAAGAAAAATACATGGAAGAAGAATGTTAAAGATAGGATGACTTTTGAGGGCCTCACTTTTATAATCTACAGGAAATGATTAGATACATCCTCCTAGACTTAGAATAAATCCCCTCATCTTTTCCTTTCCCCCCAAAATTTAAGTCAATGATTCTGACAATATCCCTGGAATGACATCTACATTTTGAGAATAGAGGAAGAGATGTGGGATCCATCTATAATGGTGAACTATGCTGCCCTCCCATTATCAGGGGACATTTGGCAATAATGCTGGAGGTTAAGAAACTGCTCCTTTATTACTGCAGATAGTTGCATCTGCAGTGTGGAAATTTTATTCCCTCACTTCAATTAAATTCCATTGGATTTTGTACAGGAGGGTGTTAGCCATGTAATTCTCAGAGTATTTAGAATTGTATATAGAGGTGCCTGGGTGGCTCTATCAGTTGAGCGTTCCACTTCAGCTCAAGTCATGATCTCGCAGTTCACGAGTTTGAGCCCAGCATTAGGCTCTGTGCTGACAGCTCAAAGCCTGGAGCCTGCTTCAGATTCTGTGTCTCCCTCTCTCCCTGCCCCTCCCTTGCTTGCACTGTCTCTGTCTCTGTCTCTCTCTCAAAAAAAAAAAAAACACTAAAAAAATTGTGTATATAAATGCACATAATAAAGATGAGGCATCAGAAGTCCAGGGAACTTAGTGTCACAATAGAAATCTAGCTGTGGTGAATCCAGATCTAAGATCACTTATGTCTAAATTAGTGCTTTTCTCACTATATATTCCATATAGCCTCTTTTATGAGAAGGGAAACATTCTTATAAGAATAGACTTTGGATTATGGATACCTTATCGTTGGAAATAGTGCTCCCTAATTACAACTAACCTCCAGCAGAGTACTTCATGTCCTTATGTTTATGGAGAAATAAAATTTTACAGACTACCCAAAGAAGCATTATAGCAATTGTACAACATTTTTGGGGATCATTGCCTGAGTTCATATTTTGCTGCTGCCACTTACTGAATATGAAGTCATTAAATCTCTGCTTTTGTTTTCTCAACATGGAGATGATGACAGTACCTATCTCATGGAATTGTACTGGGTTTTAAATTAGAAAATGCATGTAAGTACAACAGTGTTTGCCACATAGTAAGCAAATGAATGCTAGAAATAATAATTTAACTATAAGGTTGAAGTGGGTATGACTACTTTTTGGTAATTCACCCTGGCTCATTATAAATTAATTCTTATTGGGATTGGGGGTTGAAAGACATATGGCGAGGATTTTCCAAAGGATAGGCCAAAAAGCCTTGGAGAAGCCACATTTTGCCTATGATTTTAAGGCTATTTTTATGCACATGGTCATCTTAGATCTATAAGGAAGAAGTTGCCATTTTTCCTGTGTGTAATAACATGGTTCCAAGGCGACAGATTCTATTCAAATGAGAGAATTGTGAAAAATATGTTAGCCTTTTATAAAGGACAAGATTCAAAACTTAAAGTATTTTTTATATCTCTTCATGGGGGACTCATATTTTACCTCAACTCAAAGCAGATGCAGGAGACTGCCTAGCAAATCCTGTTAAAGATCAAGTGGGAAAAAATGCAGTGACCTCCAAATTATTATGAGAATGAGGCACCTTTAATTAAGATGAATCTTCCAATCTTGGAACAGGATTGAACCTGTAGTTGAAAGGGAAGGGGTTATGAAGGATCTCCTTTTGGCATTTATATAAATTCCTAGCCCTGAAGACATCGACAAAAATGGGTGATTAAAGATCCCCTATTAGAGGATCATAACCTTTGATCTCCCAGACACTAGAGGGTCCTGCAAATGATGTCTCCTGCCCTGCTGAGTCAGGGTGGTTGTGGTTCCTTGTATTGGTGCCTAATACAAAGAAATCTGAACAGCTTGAAGGAAGGTAAAATGTTCTCTTCATCCCCTTTCCTCCTATCCTGACCCATACTTCCTTTCGTTCAGAAAGGGGTAAGGTCTGAAGCAAGCAAAAAATAATTTTTCTTCTATTACTACTAGGCGGCTGAAACTATCAAATTCTTTTTTCTCGCTCCACTTACTCATTTTTACATCTCTTTTTATATACATTTTTTTTTTTTTTTTTTTTTACTGTTATATCACTACAAAACAGGACAAGAAGTGGCTGCGGGTAGGCAAGAATTGAACTGAGAACAGTCTGAGGGACACCCTTTTACTTGCTCAGGTGAGAGTCATTGTGCTAGAGTACTCTCAGGTGCTATTGCCTGAAGAACTGGAGGCTTTCTCTGGTTGAATATCCAACCAATGGTATTTGGTGTGTAGGAGGAAGGTTTAAACCTGAGTCTGCAGGGAGGTAGTAAGACCATGAGAAAGAGGTAGTTGTCTGAGTAGCTTGCATGAAACCGTTTTATGATCCCAAATACATCTTCTCACATCACCCCTTCTTGCTTGAATAATCATTAGAAAGAATAGGGCTTAGCTGGGAATTAAGTTATTCTTGAGCTCCAAGATGTAGTGAAAGATACAGAAGTGGTTTGAGCTATCTTGTCTTTACTAAGCTCTTGCCTTCAAAAAGGAATGGAGAAAAAATATAGCTGTGACTGACTGATATTGGCTCATCCACACTCTGAAAGGGGAGACCTTCTCTAAAAGATACTACCTATTTCTTGATATTACAACTAGACATTATTTTTGGGTTCTAGGAAGGGGGTCATGGTCAGCTAAGGCTTGAGAAGCTGGACATAAGATTTGGGACTTAACTATTGCCAAATAGAAATTACCATTGATTACTATAGATGGCAAGTTGGCTTTGGGGAAAATTCAGGATAAATAATAAATCCTGCCATTTTCAGAAAAAAAAAAAAAGAGTGTGCTGGAATCCTACATGGTTCACAGAAAATAGCTCTAATAACAACGGCCCACTTAAGCACTAGATTGATTACTAGCACTCAAATGTACAATAGTCATACCATTAGCTATTCTGGAAAGGCTAATAAAAAGCCAAAGCAAAGCCCTAACCATGGACTTCCCTTCCAAATCTAATCTGGAATCAGAAGTCCCTTTATTTTGTCCCTTCTATTTCTTGTCCATTCCCTACATTGCTAAGGAGAGTGCAATGACCAGAAGAAAGTCTGGATGATCTACAAGCAGCCCTTAGGTTAAACAGTGTATAAATATACCACGTGGAGAAAAAGAAATAGAGTAGTCAATATTATGATTATGCTTCTAGTCAATATCAATGATTATGTTACGTCAGGCACTTGTCCCATCTTATGCCATTCTTAATTGAGCCAAAAACAGTGCTCAATTCCCTCTTTCTAACGCCAATCCCTGTACACTTTTTCCTCCATCAGGTTTTTTTGTTTTGTTTTGTTTTGTTTTGCTTTGCTTTGTTTTATTTTGTTTTGTTTTTTACCTATGTATCTTTGGAATAATACATGCTGGAGAAATGGCCAGTGTTAGAGGACATAAGCCTGTAAGGGAAGTCACAGAATGGGCACCAGGCTTTAGGAAAGCAAGACAGAGAAGGACCCTGTTATCAAGCAAGGACTCCCATATGCTAGAAGCCCAAAACATGTTAATTTGTTGGGGAGGAGAGTCTGCACGTTTATTTGATAGGCTGATTAACCAGGTACCAATGCCTTTTAGTTGCTTCTATAACCCTTGCCTGTATTCTGATCCTTTCTCACGTTGGTATTTACAGCTTTTACCTTGCTAAGTGCTTTCTGTTCATTTCTTAATACCTCTGGAATACCACAATCTCACTTTTATAGGGCTATGCTTACATATAGGGAAAGCTGTATATTGCCTGTGTGGTGTGACTTCCAAGGGACAAGAATGCCTCATTACTCAAGTCCCTTCCTCATAGCTGTCTGAAATCCCATTATTTAGAGATGAGTCTTTGATTCTTTAATATGTGATAAAGCAGGGACTATGTTTATTTTGGTTTTGTACCTGCCAGAATCTAACAACAGTGCCTTGCCCATAGGTGATGCTCAACAAATATGTGTTGAATTTGACTTAAACTTCAGAACACTCTAGGAGAGAAAACATGACTTTCATTCCACACATAAGCAAGATCAGCAAATACATCACAGTTTCTTTCTCCCAACCCATGGAAGATAGTATTAAACAATTTTTGCACTTATTCCTGGTAAGCTTAGTTCCTAGAGATTGCTAGTTGCTCACAAAATTACCGTCTCCCCTTCTTAGCTTAACATGTGGATGCTAAGCTAGACTACATTTCCCAGCCTACTTTGCACTTATGTGTATCCAGATGATTGTTATAACCACTAAAATGTGAGTGAACGTTATGTAGGCCTGGCTCTTAAGACTTAGTGTATAATTGCCTCTTCCCACCAGCTGCAATATAGACATAATAGCTATCTACCTTCAGCCATACAGATGACAATCATTCCCTACGAGATGGAAATATAATGAGTTGGTAAGAAAGTAAGTCCCTGAATGACTAAGAAATAGAGTTGCCCCTCTGACCGGAATTTTCTACATTGGGACCATCATGTAAGAAGAAGAATATTTGTTTACACCATTGAAGTGTTGATTTTCATTCTTACAGTAGCCCATTCTTCTTCCCATAACTCAAAACAACTGGATGCAGCCCCACAATCCTTCTTACAAAGCATTTCAGGTAACTACTATTAGTAATTTAAGAGTTGGCATGCAAGATGAAATTTATTTATTGTCCTAGCACTAAAGGATACATTTTTAAGAGAAGATCATATTTTGAAAGAAGATTGTGAGGAAGCTGGAGAACAGAAGGCCTTCAGTCTCTGAATGGACAGGAAAAGGGATTAAAGGAAACTGGAATAATACAAAACAAGATAGCTAAATAGTTGTAACAGAAATCATATCACCCAAAAGTTTAAAATAATTACTATCTGGAATTTTACAGATAAATTTTGCCAATCATTGGGCTAGAAAGTAAGAATGGTAGGTGATAGAGTTGAAAAGGTATGGCACATACTTTTATTTATTTTTTTTCAATATATGAAATTTATTGTCAAATTGGTTTCCATACAACACCCAGTGCTCATCCCAAAAGGTGGCACATACTTTTATATAGAAAGTTGGAAAAGCTCAGGATCACCAAATAACCACCACCTTCAAGAAAGGGAGATACACAGGGGAAGATGGTGGTGGAGGAGGAGGAGGACCCTAGGCTTACCTCATCCTACAAATACAACTAAATAACAAATTGTCCAAAATATCCAAAAACCTGATTTGACGACTGGCAGATCAGACTCCACCACTAAAGGTAGAGAAGAGGCCACATCAAAGAAAGTAGGAAATGTGGGGACCAGCTTGGGAGATAAATGGATTATAGCTGCCATGGTGGGGAGAGAGCCATGGTTGCAGAGAAAGGCCAGAGACAGACTAGCACACAGTGGACTGCAAGGGGAAAATGAATACCCACAGCAATTGGCTTGGAAAGTGAGAAGGGGTAAATTTTGTCAGTTCTGGCAGCCAATAAGGCTTAAAGCTTGGAGTTTTAAAGGTCAATGTTCTTGGCTCTGGGAGAACTGGGAAGAAATTGGGGCTGCTCTTAGAGAAAAAGCAGGGCAAACAGCCCGTGAACATACAGCATGGAAACAGCAATCTGAAGAGTACCTGGGGCACACAGTGGGAAGGTTAGTTTCTCACCTCAGAGCATGTCCCAGAGAGGCAGCATTCACAGAGAGGCCATTCTGGGAACAAAGGAACTGGCAGATGCCATTTGCCTCCCACCCCTCAGCATAAGCACGGAGCCACGGAGCACGTGCAGGAACAAGCGAAGTGCTAACCCTTGCTACTTGTTTACACCACGACTACCCCACCCACAGCCTGGAAAAACCACCCTTCCCAGTCATGCTTGCCTCAGTCCCAGCCTGGTGGGCCTCCTCCCCCAGAAGACCACCTCAAACCGCTGCCAACACAAAGTCTTCTGACCCAGGAATTTTATGGAGCCTCGGTTCCAGTGGCAGTGGTAACAGGTCTCATTTCATAAGCAGACCAGGGCACACCTAGATAAACCCCACCACATTCAGGCCAGGGACCAAACACTGCCCATAACAGAGAAAGAGAGCCTCTGTAGAAGACTAGCCTGAATGATAAAGCAGTCAGGACACAATAGCAGAGCCCATAACATACAATGGAGACACTCCCATGAGCACCAGGCCTTGGGGAGCAGGGAACACTACACTACAGGGAACCATTAGACCTCTTCTTCATAAATCCATTACCGTGAAGAATAGGAGATATAGATCACTTTCCTAACACTCAGAAACAGACACAGAGATTTAGACAAATGAGAAGAGAGAGAAATTTGTCCCAAACAAAAGAATAGGACAAGGCCACAACCAGAGATGTAAGCAAAACAAAAATAAGTAATATGCCTGATAAAGAATTCAAAACAATGATATAAGGATACTCGTTAGACTTGAAAAAAGACGGGAGAACATCAGTGGGACCCTTAACACAGAAATAAGGAATAACAAAACAGATAAAGGGTCCAATGAAAAAAAAATTAGAAACACACTTGATGGAATGAACAGCAGGATGGAATAAGCAGAGGAATAAATTAATGGCTTAGAAGACAGAGTGATGGAAAGTTATCAGGCTGAACAAAAGAGAGAAAAAAGAATTGTGCAAAACCAGAATAGACTTAGAGAACTCGGTGACTCCATCAAATGTAATAATGTTCATATTATAGGAGTCTCAGAGAAAAAGAGACAAAAGGGCACAGAGAATGTATTTGAAGAAATAATACCTGAAAACTTCCCTAATCTTGGGAAGGAAACATATCCAGATCCACGAGGCACAGAGAATCCCCAACAAAATCAACAAAAGCAGATCCACACCATGACATACTGTAATTAAATTGGCAAAACATAGTGATAAAGAAAAAAATATTAAAAGAAGCAAGAGCAAAGAAGACAGTTACAATACAAGGGAAACCACACAGGGTTATCAGTGGATTTTTCTTCCTTTTTTTTGAATTAAAAAAAATTTTAATGTTGCTTTATTTTTTCAAAGAGAGAGACAGAGCACGAGCAGGGAAGGGGCAGAGAGAGACAGTGGGCAGAGAGAGCACAGAATCCCAAGTAGGCTCCAGGCTCTGAGCTGTCAGCACAGAGCCCAAAGCAGAGCTTGAACTCATGAGCCATGAGATCATGTCCTTAGCTGACGTTGGATGCTTAACCAACTGAGCCACACAGGTGCCCCTATCAGTGGATGTTTTAGCAGAAACATTCCAAGCCAAAAAGGAGTGGCATGATACATTCATAGTGCTGCGTGGGAAACATCTGCAGCCAAGAATACTGTATCCAGCAAGGCAATCATTCAGAATGGAAGGAGAGCTAGAAGGATAACAGACACATGAAAAAATTCTCCATATCACTCACAATCAGGGAGATACAAATCAAAACCACAATGAGATACCATCTCACACCTGTCATAATGGCTAAAATTAACAGTTTAGGCAACAGCAGATGTTGGCCAGGATGTGGAAAAAGAGGAATCCTTTTGCACTGCTGGTGGGAACGCAAACTGGTGCGGCCACTCTGAAGCAGTATGGAGGTTCCTCAATAAATTAAAAATAGAACTACCCTATAACCCAGCAATTTCACTACTAGGTATGTATCCAAAGGATACAAGGGTGCTGATTTGAAGGGGCACATGCACCCCAATGTTTATAGCAGCGCTATTGACAATAGCCAAAGTGTGGAAAGAGCCCAAATGTCCATCAACTGATGAATGGATAAAGATGTGGTATATACATACAATGGAGTATTACTCAGCAATAAAAAAGAATGAAATCTTGCCAGTTGCAACAATGTGGGTGGAACTAAAGTGTATTATGCTAAGTGAAATTAGAGAAAGACAAATATCATATGATTTCACTCATATGTGGAATTTGTATACAAAACAGATGAACATAGGAAAGGGAAGCAAAAATAATAAAAAAAAGGAGGGAGACAAACCATAAGACACTCTTAAATACAGAGAATAAACTGAGGGTTGCTGGAGGGGTTTTGGGTGAGGAGATGGGCTAAACAGGTGAGGGGTATTAAGGAGGACACTTGTTGGGATCAGCACTGGGTGTTATATGTAAGTGATGAATCACTAAATTCTATTCCTGAAATCATTATTACACTATATATATTAACTAACTTGATGTATATTTTTTAAAAACTATGTAAAATATGACACCATAAGCCTAAAATGTGGAAAGATGAGTAACTAATGAGTTGAAACTTAAAGGACCATCAACTTAATACAGACTGCTATATGCAGATGATGTTATAAACATAAACTTGATGGTAACAACACATCATAAACCACTAATAAATATGCAAAGTATAAACAGAAAGAAGTCCAAATATATCACTAAAAAAATTCGGCAAAACCATGAAAGAGAGCAGAGAAAAGATCAGAGAAAATCTTCAGAAACAACAACAGAAAAGGAACAAACTGGCAATAAATATATATCTCTCAATAATTACTTTGAATGTAATTGGACTAAAAGTTCTAATCAAAAGACATACAGTGGCACAGTGCATAAAAAACAAGACCCATCTATATGCTGCCTACAAGATACTCAGACCTACAGACACCTATAGATAGAAAGTCAGGGGATGGAGAAACATTTATCCTACAAAAAGATGTGAAAAGAAAGCCAGAGTAGTAGTACTTATATCAGACAAACTAGACTTTAACAAAGACCCTGGGTGGCTCAGTCAGTTAAGAGTCCAACTCTTGGTTTTGGCTCAAGTCATGATTTCACAACTTCATGGGTTCAAGCCCCACATTAAGCTCTGTGCTGGCAGCATGGAGCCTGCTTGGGATTCTCATTACCTCTGCCTCTGCTTCTTCCCCACTTGTGCTGTCTCTGTCTCTCTGAAAATAAATAAACTTGAAAAAATTAAAAAAAAAAGACTGTAAAAAGAGACAAAGAGGGGCACTATCTGATCATAAAGGGGACAATCATACAAAAGATATAACAATTGTAGGGGCTTCTAGGTGGCTCAGTCAGCTAAGCTTCCAACTCTTGATTTTGGCTCAGGTTATGATCTCATGGTATGTGAGTTTGAGCCCTGCATCAGGCTTTCTGCTGATAGCGCGGAACTTGCTTGGGATTCTCTCTCTCCCTCTCTCTTAACCCTTCCCCCATTCACGTGTGCTCTCTCACTCTCAAAATAAATAAATAAACTTTAAAAAAAGATACAACAATTGCAAATATTGTGCACCAAACACGAAAATACCCAAATACATAAAAGTTAATAACAAACAACAAACATAAAGGAACTAATTTATAATAATACAATAATAGTAGGGGATTTTAACACCTCACTTACATCAATGGACAGATTATCTAAACAGAAAATCAACAATGAAACAATGACTCATTTCAATAGATGCAGAGAAAATATTTGACAAGGTATGACATCAATTGATGATTAAAAACTCTCAACAAAGTAGGTTTAGAGGGGACATACAACATAATAAAGGCCATATATGAAAAACCCACAGCAAACATCATACTCAATGGGGAAAACTGAATGCTTTTCCCCTAAGGTCAGGAACAAGACAAGATGTCCACTGTCACCATTTTTATTCAGCATAGTAATGCAAGCACTAGCCACAGCAATCAGACAACAAAAATAAATAAAATGCAGGTATATTGGTAAGGAAGAAGTGAAATTTTCACTATTTGCAGATGACATCATACTATACATAGAAAACCTGAAAGACTTGCCCCTAAAATTACTAGAACTAATAAAGAAATTCAGTAAAGTCACAGGATAGAAAATAAATGTACAGGAATCAGCTGCATTTCTATACACCTATAATGAAACAGCAGAAAAAGAAATTAAGAAAACCCCTCCCATTTACCACTGCACCAAAAATAATAAGATACCTAGTAATAAACCTAACCAAAGAGATGAAAGACTGGTCAATGAAAGAAATTGAAGATGACACAAAGAAATGGAAAGACAGTCCATTCTCATGGATTGGAAGAACAAATATTACTAAAATGTCTATATTACCCAAAGCAATTTACACATATAATGCAGTCCCTATCAAAATTACAACAGCATTCTTCACAGCACTAGAACAAACAATCCTAAAATTTGTATGGAACCACAAAAGACCCCTAATAGCCAAAGCAACCTTGAAAAGAAGAGGAAGGCTGGAGGTATCACAATTCTAGAGTTCAATTTATATCACAAGGCCGTAGTAATCAAGACAGCACAGTACAGACACAAAAATAGACACATATATCTTTAGAACATAATAAAAAATCCAGAAATAAACCCACAATTATATGGTCAATTAATCTTTGACAAAGCAGGGAAGAATATCCAATGGGGAAAAGTCTCTTCAACAAATGGACCACTCTCTTATACCATACACAAAAATAAATTGAAAATGGATTAAAGACCTAAATGTGAGACCTGAAACCGTAAAAATCTTAGAAAAGAGCAGACAGGATCTTGTGTGACATCAGCTGACATTTTTCTAGATATGTACCCCGAGGTAAGAGAAACAAAAACAAAAATAAACTATTGGGACTTCACCAAAATAAAATGTTCTGCATAATGAAGGAAAAAATCAACAAAACTAAAAGGCAATGTACAGGATTGTAATATATTTACAAATGACATATCCGATAAAGGGTTAACATCCAAAATATAAAAAAACTGATGCAACACAACACCCAAACCCAAACAATCCAATTAAAAATGGGAAGAAGACACGAACAGACATATCTCCAATGAAAACATACAGAATGGCCAACAGACACATGAAAAGATGCTCATCATCACTCATCATCAGGGAAATGCAAATAAAACCTACAATGAAATATCAACGCACACCAGTCAGAATGAGTAAAATCAACAACACAAGAAACAGGTGTTGGCAAGTATGAGAAGAAAAAGGAACCCTCTTGCACTGTTGGTGGAAATACAAAGTGGTGTAGCCACTCTGGAAAAGAGTATGGAGCTTCTTCACAATATTAAAAATGGAATTTCCCTGTGATCCAGCAATACACTACTCGGTATTTACCCAAGGAATTCAAAAACACTAACTGAAAGAAATAGAATAATGCTGTTTATAACAGGATTATTTACAATATTGAAGATATGGAAGCCGCCCAAGTGTCCATCAATTGATGAATGGATAAAGAAGATATGAATATTATTATTCCATAAAAAGAATGAAATCTTGCCATTTGCAACAACGTGATGGAACTAGAGTGTATTATGCTAAGCGAAATTAGTCAGAGAAAGACAAATATATGATTTTGCTCATATGGGAAATTTGAGAAACACAACAGATGAACATAGGGGCAGGGAAGGAAAAATAAGATAAAAACAGAGAGGGAGGCAAACCATAACAATTAAATACAGAGCACAAACTGAGGGTTTCTGGAGGGGAGAGGGGGGGATGGGCTAAATGAGTGATGGACATTAAGGAAGGCATTTGTTGGGATGAGCACTGGGTGTTATATGTAAGTGATGAATCACAGGGTTCTACTTCTGAAACCAATACTATGCTGTATGTAAACTATCTTGAAGTTAAATAAAATTTTAAAAAAGAAACAAAATAAAGGAGCAAAGGGAGAGAAAAAAGAGAGAAAAACCAAGAAACAGACTCTTGACTATAGAGAACAAAGTGATGGTTACCAGAGGGGAGGTGAGTAGCAGGTGGGTTAAATATGTGATGGGGATTAAGGGGCACACTTGTGATGAGCACTGCATGATATATGGACATGTTGAACCACTGTATTGTACCCCTGAAAGTAATGTAACACTGTGTGTTAACTGGAATGGAAATAAAAACTTAAAGAAAAGAAGAAAGATAGAAAGAAAGAAAGAAAGAAAGAAAGAAAGAAAGAAAGAAAGAAATTATGACTGGGACAAATTCCCAAAATTCATGATAGGCACCAAACCACAGATCCAGGAATCTCAGCTGACAATAAGAATGCAAAATTTCTACACCTTAGGGTATCATATTCAAACTGGAAAAAAATTAAAGGGAAAGAAAAATATTGAAGATATTTAAAGGAATAAACTTATTTATAGAACACCAAGGATATGAATTACATTGGATCTCTCTTCAGAAACCATGCAAGCAAGAAGAAAGCCCAGTACAATATTTTAAGGCAATAAAAGAAGAAAACTCCCTGTCTAGAATTATGTATCCAACAAAAGTAACTTTCATAGGTAAAGGAGAAATAATCACTTTCTCAGACCAACAAAAATGGAAAGAAATTGTTGGAAGTAGAGATGCCTTTTAAGAAATGGTAAAAGTTCCTCATGAAGAGGGAAATTTTTGTAAGTCAGAAACAGACCTAGATAGAGAAAGAAACAACATTACAGAAGGAATAAATGAAGGTAAAATAAGTACTTTAACCAGAGAAAGTGGAAAAACTGTGAATGATAAAGAATCAAAAAGAAAGAACAGGGGTTCCTGGATGGCTCAGTCGGTTAAGTGCCACACTCTTGATCTTAGCTCAATAAGTTCATGATCTTGGTGTCATGAATTCAAGCCCTGTGTTGGGCTCTGCACTGTTCTTGGACCTTACTTAGAAAAAAAAAAGGGTGCCTGGGTGGCTCAGTTTGTTAAGCGTCCAACTTTGGCTCAGGTCATGATCCCACTATTCGTGAGTTTGAGCCCCATGTCAGGCTCTGTGCTGACAGCTCAGAGCCTGGAGCCTGCTTCAGATTCTGTGTCTCCCTCTCCTCTGCCCCACCTCCACTTGCACTCTGTTTCTCTCTTTCTCTCTCAAAAATGAATAGACATTTTAAGAAAAGAAGGAACAGAGCAATTAACAGAAAACAGTAACAAATAGATATTTCAAGAATACGAATACTAATTTTAAACAGCAATGGTATACACAAGTTAAGAGACAGAAATTGTCATAATGGGAAAAAAATGCTGAAGAACCAAATATGTTGTTGGCAATAAACCCACTTAAAGACATAGATAGGTTAAACATAAGAGTGGAGGAAGATATGATATGCTAACACTAATGAAAAGGTAACTGGAGCAGCTATGTTAATTTGAGTTAAAGCAGTCTTCAGAGCAAGAATGATTATCAGAGATTACGAGGGGCATTACACAATGATAACGTAGTCAGTTCTCTAAGAAACCATAACAGTTCTTAGCGCATATGCATCTAAGAAAGAGCACCAAAATATTTGAGGCAGATCAGATGAAAATACAAGTTGAAATAGATGAATCCACTATTACAGTTGGAGATTTCAACACCCCACAGTTATTAAGTAACTAAACCAGCAGGCAGAAAAATTAGTAAGAAAATAGTTGAACTGAGCAACCTCATCAATCAACTAGATTTAATTACCATGTGCAGAATATGTCATCTAACAACAGCAGAGTACACATTCTTCTCAAGTCCACACAAAACATTCTGCAAGCTATGCCATATTTTGGACACTAAAATCTACCATAAGAAATTTAAAAGAATTGATATAATAAAAATCATGCTCTAGGGTATTTCAATATTTGTAAATTGATCAATGTGATACATCACATCAATAAGTGAAAGGATAAAACCATATGATCATTTCAATAGATGCAGAAAAAGCATTTAGTAATTGCAACATTCATTCACAATAAAGCCCTCAACAAAGTAGGTTTAGAGGGAACATACCTCAACCCAATAAAAACCATATATGAAAAACCCACAGGGAAGATTGTACTGAAAGGGAGAAAACTGAGAGCTTTTCCCTTAAGTACAGGAAAAAAATAAGAGGAAAAAGATGAGACTGTCCACTCTCAACACTTTTATTCAACATAGTACTGGAAGTCCTAGCCACACCAAAAAGAAATAAAAGGCATCTAAATCAGCAAGGAAGAAGTCAAAGTTTCACTATTTGCATATGACATGATAGTATATGTAGAAAGCTCAAAAGACTCCACCAAAAAACTACTAGAACTGATAATTGAATTCATTAAAGTCACAGGATACAAAATCAATGTGCAGGAATCTGTTGCATTTCTATACACTAATAATGAAACATCAGAAAAATAAATTAAGAAAAATAATCCCATTGACAATTGCACTGAAAATAATGATACCTAGGAATAAACCTAACCAAAGAGATGAAATAGCTATACTCTGAACAGTGTAAAACATTGATGAAAGAAACTAAAGATGACACAAAGAAATGGAAAGACATTCCATGCTCATGGATTGTAAGATCAAATATTGTTAAAATGTCTGTACTACCCAACCTACACATTTAATGCAATTCCTATCAAAGCATGAACAGCATTTTTCACGGAGCTAGAACAAACAATTTTAAAATGTGTATGGAACCACAAAGACCCCAAATCACTAAAGCAATCTTGAAACAAACAAACAAAAAAAAGAACAAAGGTGGAGGTACCACAGTTCCAGACTTTAAGTTACATTACAAAGCTGTAGAAATCAAGCCACCATGGTACTGGCACAAAAATAGACACATAGTTCAATAGAAGAGAGTAGAAAATCTAGAAATAAATCCACAATTATATGATCAATTAATCTTTAACAAAGGAGGAAAGAATATACAATGGGAAAAAGGTAATGTCTCCAACAAATAGTGTTGGGAAAACTGGACAGCTACATGCAAAAGAATAAAACTGGACCACTTTCTTACACCACACACAAAAATAAATTGAAAATGTATGAAAGTCCTAAATGTGAGTCCTGAAACCATAAAAATCCTAGAGGAGAACACAGGCAATGATGTCTCTGATACAAGCGATAGCAACATTTTTCTAGACATGTCTCCTGAGGCAAGAGAAATAGAAGCAAAAATAAACTATTGGGAATTCATCAAAATACAAAGCTTGTGTACAGTGAAGGAATCAACAAAACTAAAAGGCAACCTACAGAATGGGAGAAGATATTTGCAAATGACATACCCAATAAAGGGTTAGTATCCAAAATCTATAAAGAACTGGTAAAACTCAACACCCCAAACCCAAATAATCCAAGTAAAAAATGGGAAGAAGACATGAGCAGATATTTCTCCAAAGAAGTCATACAGATGGCCAACAGACACATGAAAAGATCCTCCACATCACTGATTATCAGGGAAATATAAATCAAAAGTACAATGAGGTATCACCTCACACCAGTCAGAATGGCTAAAATCAACAATGCAAGAAACAACAGGAGTTGGCAAGGATTTGGAGAAAGGAGAACTCTCTTGGACTGTTGGGAATGCAAACTGGTGTACCACTCTGGAAACACGGAATTTCCTCCAATCATTAAGAATGGAACTACTCTACAATCCAGTAATCACACTACTAGGTATTTACCCCCTAAAATATATAAACACTAATTCTAAGCAATAGATGTATCCCTATGTTTGTAGAAGCATTATTTACAATAGTCAAATTTTGGAAGCTGCCCACATTTCCATCAATAGATGAATGGATAAAGAAGTTGTGACATATATATATATATATATATATATATATATATTTGCATGTGTATTTGCATATATATATTTGTATATACATATACACACAATGGAATATTACTCAACCATAAAAAAGAGTGAAATATTGCCATTTGCAATGACATGGATGGAGCTGAAGTGTATAATGCTAAGCAAAATAAGTCAGTGAGAGAAGGACCGAAACCATATAATTTCATTTATTGTGGAATTTAGAAACATAGCAAATGAACAAAGGAAAAAAAAAAAGAGAGACAAGCCAAGAAACAGAGTATTAACTATAGAGAACAAACAGATGGTTAGCAGAGGGGAGGTGGGTGGGGTGGAATGGGTGAAATAGGGAATGGGGATTAAGTAGTACAGTTGTTTTAATGAGCACTGGGTGATGTATGGACTTGTTGAATCACTAAATTATACACCTGAAAGTAATAGAACACTCTATGTTAAATATACTGTAATTAAAAAAAAAAAAAAAAAAGAGGGAGAGGAATAAAAATAAAATAAAATAAAATAAATAAGATAAAATAAAATAAAAAAATAAGTCTTGGGGATAAAAAATATGGAATATAGTCAATAATATTTTATGGAATATAGTCAAAATATTTTAATAAATTTGTATGTTAACAGATGGTAGCTACACTTATTGTGATGAGCACTGCATAATGTATACAAGTGTTCAGTCACTATGCTGTGCATCTAAAACTAACATAATAATATATGTGAACTATACTTAAAGAGTAACAATTAAAAGTAATTTTTATAGATAAATATAAATATACTCTGAAACCACAACGGAATTGAATTAAATATCACCAAGTGAAAGACACCTGGAATTCCCTACTTGGAAACTAGATAACACAGTTCTTTTTTAAAAAAAATTTTAACATTTATTTATTCCTGAGTGACAGAGAGAGACAGCCCATGAGTGGGGGAGGAGCAGAGAGAGAGGGAAACAAAGAATCCGAAACAGGTTCCAGGCTCCGAGCTGTCAGCATAGAGTCTGATGCGGGGCTCAAACCCATGAACTGTGATATCATGACCTGAGCCGAAGTCGGACGCTTAACTGAATGACCCATCCAGGTGCCCCAACACACTTCTAAATAACATGTTGATCAAAGAAGTTTCAAGAGAAATTTTAAAATTTTGAAATATAGTCAGAAATTTTATTTATTTTTTAAAGAGAGAGAGAGAAAGAACAGGGGAGGGGCAGAGAGAGCAGGGGAGGGGCAGAGGGAGAGGGAGACAGAGGGTCAGAAGCAGGCACCACCACACTGACAGCAGAAAGTCTGATGTGGGGCTTAAACTCACAAACTGTGAGATCAAGACCTGAGCCAAAGTTGGACACTTAATTGGCCGAGCCACCCAGATGTCCCTAAAACCAGAAATTTCTGAAAGAGAAAATGTTAGAACTGATGCCAAAATAATATAAAGTGTCAAAAGTGACTACAATGAGCAATTATACACCAACAAATTGGTAAACTAGAAAAAGTGGATAAATTCCTATAAACATACAACCTATCAAGAATGAATCATGAAGAAACACAAAATGTGAATAGAGTCTCATGCTCTACCGACTGAGCTAGCCGGGCTAAAATGTGAATAGAAATATAACCAGGGTGGAGATTGAAATAGTAATCACCCTCCCTTCAATTAAAAGTCCAGGATTGAGCTGGTAATCAAATACCTCCCAACAAATAAAGTTCTTTACTGGAGAACTGTACCAAACTTTTAAAGATTAACACCAATCCTTTTGAAACTTTTCCAAATAATTGCAGAGATAGACACACTTCAAAACTTATTTTATAAGGCTAGCATTAAGGCTGGAGGCATCATACTTCCTGATTTCAAAATATATTACAAAGTTATAGTAATTTAAATAGTATACTAAAAAAAGACATACTGATCAAAGGAATACAATAGAGGGCGCAGAAAAATGCATATATGTCAAGAGTGAATATTTAAGAAGAGTGTCAAGAATATACAATGGGGAGAGAACAGTCTCCTCAAGAAATGGTGCCAGGAAAACTGGATATCCACATCAAAATATGAAATTGGGTGCATGTATTACCCCATAAACACAAATCAACTGAAAATGGATTAAAGTTTTTAACTGAAAATGGATTAAAGTTTTAAACATAAGATCTGAAACTAAAATTCCTAGGAGAAAACATAAGTGGAAAACTTCATGACATTGTGCTTGGCAATTATTTCTCGGTTATGACACCAAAAACATAAGAAGCAAAAGCAAAAATAGGCCGTGGAAATATATCAAACTCAAAAGCTTTTGAACAGCAAACAAACATTTAAAAGAGTGAGATGCAATCTATGGAATGGAGAAAGTATTTGGAAACAATTTGTCTGAAAGGGGATTAATATTCAAAATATGTAAGAACTCCTGCAACTCAGTATCAAAAAACAATTTACCTGATTAAAAAATGGATAAAAGATGTGAATGCACATTTCTCCAAAGAAGATATGCAAATTGCCAACAGGTGGATGAAAAGATATTCAATATCAGTAATCACCCAGGCAATGCAAATCAAAGACACAATGAAATGCAACCTTACACTGCTTAGGATGGCTATAATAATACTTTTGAAAAAGCAAAAAAACCCAATATTTGTGAAGATGTGGAGAAGTTGGAAATGTTGTACACAGTTGGTGGGAATGTAAAATGGTCCAGCTTCTATGGAAAACAGTATAGGGTTTCCTCAAATAATAAAAAACGAAACTACTATATGGTCCAGTAATTCCATTTCTGAGTATATATCCAAGAAAATTCAAATCAGGATCTCCAAGAGATATATTGCACTTCCATGTTTATTACAACAGTGGTCACAATGCCTAGGTATGGAAACAACTGAAATGTCTATCAACAGATGAATGAATAAAGAAAATATACAAATACAACAGCACATTATTTAGTCTTAAAATTGAAAGAGATGCTGCCATATTTGACAGCATGGATGAAGCTGGAGCACATTTTAAGTGAAATGCACCAGTCACAGAAGTATAAAATATGGCATGATTCCAGTGAAATGAGGCATCTAAAATAGTTAACAATCAGAGAGTGAGGCTAAAGGGAAGAAAAAAATAAGGAGTCGCTATTCAAAGGGTATGAAAGTTCAGTTATGCAAGATGAATAATTTCTAGAGATTTTTTTATCTCTAGATTGTGCGTATCATTAATGATACTATATACTTAAAAATTTAAGACTTCAGATCTCATGTTAAGTGTTCTTACCACAGTAAAATATATTTTGAACTAAATGAAAATAAAAATACAACTCATGAAAATTTGTGGGATGTAGCAAAACTAGTGCTTAGAAGAGAAATTATAGCATTAAATGCATGTATTAGAAAAATGATCTAAAAGCAATTATATAAACTTCCATTTCAGGAAAGTAGAAAAAGATGAGCAAAGTAAATCCAATATAAGCAGAATGAAAGAAATAATAAATATTAGAGCTGTAAGCATGTCTGCCTTTACCTCCTATTTAACATCAAACTCGCTAATGCAATAATACAAGAAAAAGATTTTTTTTTTTGAAAGTACAAGATGGGGGGGAGGAATTAAGATGGAGGCGTAGTAAGGGGACACTGGGCTTATCTCATCCTTTGAACACAGCTAGATCAACATCAGAGCATTTTGAACACCTAGGAAATCAATCTGAGGATTAACAAAACAATCTGCATAATTTGAGAGAGAGAGCTTAGCAGGTTTGTTGAGCAGAGAAGTGAATTGGGGGACAGACGGGCAGTGCCACAGAGAGGAGGGAGCTGTCTTCACGGAGAGGAGAAAGGGGAAGAGAGAGCAGCACATTAGGTTTGCACAAGAAAGCACCCCCCCCCCCCCAAAGCAGCTAGAGAAAAAGAGTGAAAACATGCACTGGGGACTGCACAAGAAAACTATTCCCCCAAACCATTGATGGGGAAAAAGAAGAAGGTTTCAATACTGCCAGTTTTTTTTTAATCAACAGCGGAGCACAGAGTCTAAGGTTTCAGAGCTCAGCCCCTCCTGGTGCTGAGGCGAGGAAGCAGGGTGGAGCCCAGGGAGCAGGCAAGGAAGTCTGAGGATCCCCTAGGTCGCTCAGGGAGAAGACGTTGCCCTGTTGGAGTGCGTTTGGTAGAAGTGATACTGCCACCCTGCAAGGCAAAGAGCTGGTGGGCGCCATCAAGCCACCATGTTTACCTGCATAGGGACAAAGATGTCGGCTGAGGGCAGCAAACAGTGGAGCAGGGTCTGTGTTACGATTTACCATAAACTCTGAGCAGTTGCCTCTGCACACTGACTCAACTGTTTCCTGGGACAAGCTGCCCCTGGCCACAGTGTGGCGAGACCTTCTCCCAGAAGATCACTGAGGGTCAGAACTGCAGGGGTATCTGAAGTGTAGGGATTTGAAATACAGCCATGCCTGAGATAAAACTCTGGAGACAGGGACTGCCGGGTAGGTGGACAGCTCAGACACAGACAAGGGGAAAGCAGGGAGCTGAGAGAAGTCAGGGACACGGGAAGGGTGACTGATCGTATGTCCGTGAGGTTGTGAACTTCCTGCTCTGGAGACTAGAGAATAGGATAAAGCCATTTTCACCATTAGCCCGCCAATAGTGATCAACCCCAGTGTGCTGAACACCTCCACCGAGTGGAGAACAGAGCCGTTACACCAATCCCTGCCCTATGTCCTCTAGGCACAACTCCACTAGGGCAAGTTGGCCTGAGAATCAGAGCAGCAAGCGCTTCTCCTAGAAGCATAAATCCTTTCCATGAGCTTAGTCTACTGACCATAGGCTCCCGAAAAGTTTCAGCTCTACTGGAAACTGGATCTACCTTCATTCGTTTTTTTTTTTTTTTTTTTTGTTATTTTGTTCTGTTGTTGCTTCTGTTCTTTGTTTTTTGTTGTTGTGGTTGTTGTTTTACTTTTCCTTTGTTTTTTTGGATACAAAAGAGCAAAAATTTTCCCAGTTATTTTATTTTATTATTTTTTTAATTTTTAATTTTTTTCTCTCTTCTTTTAAATTTTCTCTTTTTTCTATCAAGCTTCTCTTAACAAGCAGACCAAAACCCAGCTAGGATCTAATTTCTTTTATTTTATTTTTTAATTAATTTAGTTAATTCTATTATTATTATTATTATTATTATTATTGTTGTTTCTTCTTCCTCCAAAATGACAAGATGGAGGAATTTACCACCTCAAAAAATAAATAGGAAGAAATGACAGCGAGGAATTTACTCAATGCAGATATAAGTAAGATGTCCAAACTCATATTTACTTTATTTATTTTTACTATTATTTTTTAAAGTTTATTTACATATTTATTTATTGAGAGAGAGAGAGAGAGAGAGAGAGAGAGAGAGAATCCTAAGCAGGATCCCAGCTATCTGCACACAGCCCGAGGCAGGGTTCCATCCCATGAACTGTGAGAGATAATGGCCTGAGCCGAGATCAAGAGTTGGATGCTCGGGGCGCCTGGGTGGCTTAGTCGGTTGAGCGTCCGACTTCGGCTCAGGTCATGACCTCACAGATCGTGAGTTCCAGCCCCGTGTCAGGCTCTGTGCTGACAGCTCAGAGCCTGGAGCCTGCTTCTGCTTCTGTGTCTCCCTCTCTCTCTGCCCCTAACCCACTCGCATTCTGTCTCTGTCTCTGTCAAAAATAAATAAACATTAAAAAAAATAAAAAAAAAAAAAAAGAGTTGGATGCTCAACAGACTTTGCCACCCAGGAGCCCTTGAGCTAGAATTTAAGACAACAATTATAAAGATACTAGCTGGAATTGAAAAAAGCATAGAAGAAACCAGAGAATCCTTTTCTGCAGAGATAAAAGAAGTAAAATCTAGTCATGCCAAAATTAAAAATTCTATAACTGAGATGCAAACCCCATG
Source organism: Panthera pardus (assembly GCF_024362965.1). NCBI lineage: Eukaryota > Metazoa > Chordata > Mammalia > Carnivora > Felidae > Panthera > Panthera pardus. Next base: position 66,161,233 of record NW_026526843.1, read on the forward strand.
GAGGCCATAAAACAGAATGGAGGGGTCAGAGGAGTGAACTAGTGATATAGAAGATAAAATTAAAGGAAATATTGAAGTTGTAAAGAAAAGGGAAACAAAGGTCAGGGATCATGAAGGCAGACTTAGGGAACTCAACGATTTATTAAAACATAATAGTATTCATATCATAGGAGTCCCAGAAGACAAACAAAGAAAAAAGGGACAGAAGTTTTATGTGAGCAAATTATATATGAAAACTTCCTTATTCTGGGGAAGGACAGACATAAAAATCTAAGAAGCACAGAGAATTACTATTAAATTAAAAAAAAAAAAGCTGGTCATCACTAAGATATATCATCATCAAATTCACAAAATACACAGACAAGGAAAGAAGTAAAATATATTTTACTGTGGTAAGAACACTTAACATGAGATCTGAAGTCTTAAATTTTTAAGTATATAGTATCATTAATGATAAGCACAATCTAGAGATAAAAAATCTCTAGAAATTATTCATCTTGCATAACTGAACTTTCATACCCTTTGAATAGCGACTCCTTATTTTTTTCTTCCCTTTAGCCTCTACTCTCTGATTGTTAACTATTTTAGATGCCTCATTTCACTGGAATCATGCCATATTTTATACTTCTGTGACTGGTGCATTTCACTTAAAATGTGCTCCAGCTTCATCCATGCTGTCAAATATGGCAGCATCTCTTTCAATTTTAAGACTAAATAATGTGCTGTTGTATTTGTATATTTTCTTTATTCATTCATCTGTTGATAGACATTTCAGTTGTTTCCATACCTAGGCATTGTGACCACTGTTGTAAAAGCTGGTCATCACTAAGATATATCATCATCAAATTCACAAAATACCCAGACAAGGAAAGAATCCTGAAAGCAGCAAGGGAAAAAGTCCTTAACCTATAAGGGAATACAGTCAGGTTCACAGCAGATCTGTCCACAGAAACTCGGGAGGCCAAAAAGGAGTGGCAAGATATTTAATGTGCTTAATGGAAAAAATACGCAGCCAAGAATACTGTATACAGCAAGGTGGTCATTCAAAATGGGAGAGATAGTTTCCCAGACAAACAAAAACTAAAGGAGTTTGTGACCCTAAACCAGCCCTACAAGAAATTATAAAGGAGACTGTTTGAGTGGAGGGGTGGGGGGAAGGACCAAAGCAACAAAGACTAGAAAGGACCAGAGAGCATCACCAGAAACACCAACTCTACAGAAAAGACAGTGGCACTCAATTAATATCTTTCAATATTTACTCTGAATGTAAGTGTGCTAAATTTTCCAACAGACCCATAACCAGTAAAGAAAATGGAATCAGTCATCAAAAATCTCCCAATAAACAAAGGTCCTGGGCCAGATGGCTTCCCAGGGGAATTCTACCAGACATTTAAAGAAGAGTTAATACCTATTCTTCTCAAACTGTTCCAAAAAATAGAAATTCAAGGAAAATATTCAAACTCATTCTACAAAGCCAGAATTACCCTGATGCCAGAACCAGACAAAGACCCCACTAAAATGGATAATTACAGGCCCATATCCCTGAGGAACCTGGATGCAAAAATTCTCAACAAGAAGTTACCAAACTGGATTCAACTGTACATTAAAAGAATTATTCACCATGATCAAGTGGTATTTACTCCTGGGCTGCAGTGTTTGTTCAATATTCGCAAATCAATCAATGTGAAACACCACATTAATAAAAGAAAATATAAGAAGGATATGATCCTATCAATAGATGCAGAAAAAGTATTAGACAAAATACAGCATCCTTTCTTTATTCAAACCCTCAACAAAGTAAGGATAGATGGAACATACCTCAACATCATAAAGGCCATATATGGAAGACCCATGGCTAAAATCATACTCAATAGGGAAACACTGAGAGCCTTTCTCCTACAGTCAGGAGCAAGACAAAGATGTCCACTATCACCATTACTATTTTGACATAGTACTGGAAGCCTTACCTTCAGGAATCAGACAACACAAAGAAATAAAAAGCATCCACGTTGGGAAGGAAGAAGTCAAACTTTCACTATTTGCAGATGACATGATACTCTATGTAGAAAACCCTAAAGACTCCACCAAAAAACTTCTAGAACTAATATATGAATTCACCAAAGTTGCAGGATATAAAATCAATGTGTAGAAATCTGTTGCATTTCTATCCACCAATAATGAAGCAGTAGAAAAAGAAATCAAAGAATTGATACTATTTGCAATTGCACCAAAACCAATAAAACACGTAGGAATAAACTGAACTAAAGAGGTAAAATATCTATACTCTGAAACTATAGAACACTTATGAAATAAACTGAAGGGGACACAAGGAAATGAAAAAGCATTCCATGCTCATGGATTCAAGAACAAAAATTGTAAAATATCTATACCACCCAAAGCTATCTGCATAGTTATTGCATTCCCTATCAAAATACCACCAGCTTTTTTTGCAGAGTGAAATCAAACAATCCTAAAATGTGTATGAAACCAGAAAAGACCCTGAATAGCCAAAACAATCCTGAAAAATAAAGAAAACTGGAGGCATCATGATTCCGGATTTCAAGCTATATTACAAATCTGTAGTCATCAAGAAAGTATGGTCCTGGCACAAAAACAGACACATAGATCAATGGAACAGAATAGAAAACCCAGAAAAGGATCCACAACTATATGGTCACCTCATCTTTGACAAAGTGGGAAAGAATATCTAATGGAAAAAAGTCTCTTGAACAAATGGTGTTGGGAAAACTGGACAGCAGCATGCAGAAGTATGAAACTGGGCCACTTTCTTACACCATACACAAAAATAAATTCAAATGGATGAAAGACTTAAATGTGAGTCAGGAAACCATCAAAATCCCAGAGGAGAATGCAGGCAGAAACCTCTTTGACCTTGTCCATAGCAACTTCTTACTAGACATGTCGCTGAAGGCAGGGGAAACAAAAACAAACATGGACTATTGGGACTTCATCAAGACAAAAACTTCTGCACAACAAAGGAAACTGTCAACAAAACTAAAAGGCAGCCTACAGAATGGGAGAATATATTTGCAAATGACATCTGATAAAGGGTTAGTATCTAAATTCTATAAAAATTTATCAAACTCAACACCCAAAAAACAAGCAACCCAGTTAAGGAATGGGCAGAAGACATGAATAGACACTTTTCCAAAGAAGACATCCAGATGGCTAAAAGACACATGAAAACATGCTCAAGATCACTCATCATCAGGGAAATACAAATCAAAGCCATGATGATATATCACCTCAGACCTGTCCGAATGGCTAATATTAACAACACAAGAAACAACAGGTGTTGGTGAGGATGCAGAGACAGGGGAATCCTCTTGCAATGTTGTTGGGAATGCAAGCTAGTGTAGCCACTCTGGAGAACAGTATGGAGGTTCCTCAAGAAACTAAAAATAGAACTACTGTACAATCCAGCAAGTGAAAAATTAGGTATTTACCCCCCAAAATACAAAAATACAGATTGAAACTGGTACACGCACTTCAATGTACCCAATGTTTATAACAGCATTATCAACAATAGCCAAATGATGGAGAGAGCCCAAATGTCCATAGACTTGATGAATGGATAAAGAAGTGGTACAGGTATACAATGGAATATTACTCAGTCATCGAAAAGAATGGAATCTTGGGGTATCTGGGTGACTCAGTCAGTTAAGCGTCTGATTTCAGCTCAGGTCATGATCTCGTGGTTTGTGAGATCGAGGCCCACATTGGGCTCTGTGCTGACAGCTCAGAGCCTGGAGCCTGTTTCAGATTCTGTGTCTCCCTCTCTCTCTGCCTCTCCCCTTCTCACACTCTGTATCTCTCTCTCTCTCTCTCTCTCTCTCTCAAAAATAACTAATAAAACATTTTTAAAATTATTAAAATAGTTTTTTTTAAAAGAATGGAATCTTGCCATTTGCAATGACGTGGATGGAGCTAGAATGTATTATGCTAAGCAAAATAAGTCTATCAGAGAAAGACAAATACCATATGATTTCACTCATATGTGGAATTTAAGAAACAAAAGAGATTAACATATGGAGGGAAAGAGAAGAGAGGGAAATAAACTACAAAAGACTCTTAATGATAGTGAACAAACTATGGGTTGATGAAGGGAGGTGAGTGCATGATGGGTTAGATGCATGATGGGTACTAAGTAGTGTACTTGTTGTGATGAGCACTGGGCATTGTATGTAAGTGATAAATCACTGAATTCCTCTTCTGAAACCAATATTGCATTGTATGTGAACTAACTGAAGTTTAAATAAATAAAAAAGGAAGAAAAAAGTAAAAATAAAATAAATAAATTAAATAAAAGAAAAAAAGAAATTACAATATGGTTCAATAATCAAATAATATGAATTCACTGAAAAAAAAAAGAAAAGGGAAAAGAAATGAAATAAATGTATATAGTTGGGAAAGAAGAAATAAATTTTTTCCCACATTATATGATTGTCTATGTAGAAATCTCAAAGAATCAACAAAATACCTCCTGTAACTAATAAGCATTTATAGTGCAGTTTTGGATACAAGGTTATACAAATGTCAGTTGCTTTCTCAAAGACCAGGTATGAACACCTGAGATTATAAAATAAAAATACAATACCATTTACATTAGCAAAAACAAAATGAAATACTTAGATGGAAATCTAAGAAAATATGCTAAATATATGAGAAAAACTATACAACTTAGAAGTAATAAATCAAAGAAAATCAAAACCAAGACTGACTTATTAAAATTTTTATTTTTAAAAAATTAATTAACTTATTTTTTAAACGTTTATTTATTCTTGAGAGAGAGAGAGAACCCATGAGCAGCAGAGAGAGAGGGAGACAGAGTATCTGAAGTGGGTTCTGGTCTGAGAGCAGACAGCCCAATGTGGGGCTTGAACTCATGAATGTGAGATCATGACCTGAGCCAAAGTTGGATGCTTAACCGAATGATCCACGCAGATATCCCTTAATAAAATTTTTAATAAAGAAATCTCAATATTTCTCAAATACTTTAAAACAACAGAAGTAATTGAAACACTCTGTAACTCATTTTCTGAAGGTGGTATTAACCTGACACCAAAGCTAAACAATGACATCACTAGAAAAAAAAAACCTATAGACCCATGTCCTTTATGAATATAGATGCAAAAATCCTCAATGAAATTCTAGAAAATAGAATACATCAGTATATAAAAGGATTATTCATCATGACCAAATAAGACTTTTATGCTAGGAACGCAAGAGTGGCTCAATATATAAAAATCAGTAAGTGCACATTAACAGAATGAAGAAAAAAAACCTCACATGGTCATTTTTATTGATGCAGAAATAGCATTTCACTAATATTCAACACATTTCACATTTTCAAGAACTTGATAAACAAGGAATAGAAGGTATGTTAGTTATCCATAGCTATCACAATAAAATGTCACAGACTGGCTTAAAGAACAGAAATTTATATTCTGAGTTTTGGAGACTAGAAGTCCAAATTCAAGATGTTAGCAGGCTTGTTTGTTTGTTTGTTTGTTTTTTGAGTCCTTTCCTTGCTTTGCAGATGGTTGCCTTCTTGCTGTGTCCCCACATGGTCGTGTGGTTTTGCACCCTTGCTATATATTCCTATTCAAATTTCCTCTTCTTGTAAAGACATCAGTCAGATTGGATTAGAACTCACCCTAATAGACTAATTTTAATCTATCCACCTCTTTAAAGGTCTTGTGACCAATTACAGTTACATTCTGATATACTGGAGGTTAGTGCTTCAGTATATGAATTTTGGATGTATGTAATTCAGCTCATAACATAAGGGAACTTGCACAACTTGATAAAGAGCATCGATGAAAAACCCACAGCTAACATACTCAATGATGAAAGACTAAGAGACTAATTACCTAAGATCAGAAATGAGATGACGATGTTTACTTTACACTATATTAATAAGATATAACCAGCAAGATTAGCCAAAGAAATAAAAGGCATCAACATTTAAAAGGAAAAGTAAAATTATTTTAATTCACAGATGACATAGTTTTATATATAGATAACTTCAAAAAATCCAAAACATATTTCAGATTATAAACATGTTCAGTAATGTTGCAGGATACAAGATCTACATACAACAATCAGTTGTTTTTCTGTATGCTAGAAATGACTTATCTGAAAATGAATTAAGAAATTTGCTTCATTAATAATAGCATTAAGAAAAATAAAATACTTAGGATTAAAATTAACCAAGGAGATGCAAGACTTATTTATTGAATACTGCAGAATATTGAAAAAAATTAAGTAAAATATAAATGAATGTAAGGATATTTAATGATTATGGATTGTAAAACTTAATATTGTTAGATGGCAATACTTCCCAAGCTGATCTACAGATTCAATGCAATCTGTATTAAAACCTCTACTACCATTTTTACATAGATGGACAAGCTGATTCTAAAATTCATATTAAATTATCAGGGACCCCAAACAGCCAAAACAATGCTCATAGTTAGAAGACTCATAATTCTTTTTTTTTTCCAAATTTTTATTTAAATTTGAATGTATTTATTTAACATACAGTGCAATATTGGTTTCAGGAGTGGAATTCAGTCATTCATCTATTACATTCAGCACCCAGTGAGCACTGGGTGCACATAACAAGTGCCCTCCTTAATATTCATCACCCATCTAGCCCCCCCTCACCATCAACCTTCAGTTTGTTTCCTATCTGTAAGGAGGACTTGTAATTCTTGATTTTTAAACTTTCTACAAAGCTACAGTAATCAAAAATTTGTAATATAAGCATAAGAATAGACATATAGATTAATGGAATAGAATGGAGAATACAGAATCACACCCGTTTTTGACAGGGTGCCAAGACCATTAAACAATCAAGGAATGGTGCTGAGATAATTGGATATATCCTTGAAATTAATGAAATTGGACTCTTATCTCAAACCAATTTCAAAATTAGCTTAAAATGGATCAAAGACCCAAATGTAAGAGCTAAAAGTATAAAAAATTTAGAAGATTTTCAAGTAAATCTAATGAGTTTGGATTTGGCAATGAATTCTTAGACATGACATCTAAAAGACAAGCCACAAAAGAAAAACTAGATAAACTGAAATTCAGTAAAATTAAGAACATTTGTTCATCAAAGGACACTGTGAAGAAAACAAAAGCCAAAGAATGGGTAAAAATATTTGCAAACCCTATATTCAACAAAGGTTTAACATTTAGTATATATAACAAAGTCCTACAACTCAAAAAATAAAAGACAATCCAATTAAAAACGGGCAAAGAAATTGAATAGACACTTCTATAAAGAAGATATGCAAATTGCCAATAAGCACATGAAAACATGCTCAACATCATCAGGGAAGTGCAAATCAAAATCACAATGAGATACCACTTCACACACACTAGGATGGCTATATAGTAAAGAAGATGGAAGACACAAGTTTTGACATGAATATGGAGTAATTGATACCCTGATATATTGTTGGTGGGTATGTAAAATGCTGTAGAGACTATGGAAAGCCTTTTAGCTGTGCTTCAAAAAGTTAAGTGTAGAATTATATGACCCAGCAACTCCACTTCTACAAATATAACCAGAATTGAAAAGTGATGTTCAAAGAAATATTTGTGTGTGAAAGTTCATAGTAGTACTATTCATATCAGCAAAAATGAAAACAATCCATATGTCCATCCACTGATTAATGAATAAACAAAATGTAAATCCATACAATAGAATGTTTTTTAACCATAAAAGGAATTAATTACTGATATATGGTACAACAAGGATGAATCTCAAACACTTTATGGTAACTGAACGAATACAGACACAAAAGCCATATATGATTCCATTCGTACATGAAATGTTCAGAATAGGTTAAATCAATAAAGGGTATGAGAATTTTGGGAGAGTATGATGAAAATGCTCTGAAATTACACTGTGGTGATAATTCTACAACCTGAATGTTCTAAAAACCACTAATTTGTTGGCTTTACAATGATTACAATGATTAATTTTATGTCACACAAAGTTTACCTGAATAAACAGACGTACCAACCAATCCTGCAATTAAAAGAAAGCTACTTTGGGGACATTTGGGTGGCTCAGTCGGTTATGTGTCTGACGCTTGATTTTGGCTCGGGTTGTGATCTCATGGTTTGTGAGACTGAGCCCCACATTGTGCTCTGCACTGACAGTGTGGAGCCTGCTTGGGATTCTCTCTCTCCTTCTATGCCTCCCCTGCTCATGCGTGCTCTTTCTAAAAATAAATAAATAAACTTAAAAAATAGTTTGGAGTAGTTTAGCTGATACATACAAAATTAAAATAAAATATAGGACATTTACAAAAATGATAAAAACCTTGAGTGGACACCAATTATCTTGTTTGAAACAAGTTAAAAATAATAAATTTCAGTAAAGAATTACAATATATAAGAACTGTGAATAGAACCATGGTAAACATTTTAGAAAAAATTAAATAACTGATATAAACCTTCAATGAATGGAGCTAGACATAGTATGGAGTGGACATATAAAATAATTAATGAACCTCAAGTTACCATCACCAAAATTACCCAAACTGAACAACAGAGGAAAAATAGATTAAACAAAACAAAACAAGAGTCAGAGTCTCAGAAATCTGTACAATTATAACAAAAATGTAACATTCAAGTCATTGGTGGTGTAGAAAGAAAAGAGAATGTGTGTACTGCTGAATAAGTGTTTGAAGAAATAATGGCGAATTAAAAAAATTAGCAAAAGACATAAAAACAGAGATTCAAAAAGCCAAGTAAAGCCCAAACAGAACAAACTAAAACAAAATCCATGCTGAAACACATCACAGTCAAACTTCTGAAAACTAAAGACAAAAAAAGAAAGAAAGAAAGAAAGAAAGAAAGAAAGAAAGAAAGAAAGAAAAAAGGAAAAAGAAAAGAAAAAATGCAACAAACAAAACAGTTACTGGTGAAAACAATTGTAATGATAATGGATTTCTCATCAAAATTCTTTAGAGCCAGAGGAAGCATCACAGCAATGGCAAAAGGGAATTCTTGAAACAAAGAGAAATGATAAAAGAAGGAATCTTGGGACATAAAGGAAGAAAAACAATGGAAAGAAAAAATATGTGGGTAAATACAACAGACTTTCTATGTCTCCTTGAGTTTTCTAGGTCATGTTTGATGGCTGATGCAAAAATTGTACCACTGTCAGTGTAGTCCTAAATAAATGTAGAAGAAATATTTAAGATAATTTAAAAAAGAATTTTGGGCTCCTGGGTGGCTCAGTCGGTTCAACGTCAGACTTCAGCTCGGGTCATCTTGTGGTGTGTGAGTTCAAGCACTGCAACCGGCTCGGTGCTGACAGCTCAGAGCCTGGAGCCTGCTTCAGATTCTGTGTCTCCCTCTCTCTCTGACCTTTCCTCGCTTGCACTCTGTCTCTCTCTCTCAAAATAAATAAAATATTTTTTTAAATATGAAATTTATTGTCAAATTGGTTTCCATACAACACCCAGTGCTCATCCCAAAAGGTGCCCTCCTCAGTACCCATCACCCACTCTCCCCTCCCTCCCACCCCCCATCAACCCTCAGTTTGTTGTCAGTTTTTAAGAGTCTCTTATGCTTTGGCTCCCTCCCTCTCTAACCTCTTTTTTTTTTTCTTCCCCTTCCCCATGGTCTTCTGTTAAGTTTCTCAGGATCCACATAAGGGTGAAAACAGATGGTATCTGTCTTTCTCTGTATGACATATTTCACTTAGCATAACACTCTCCAATTCCACCCACGTTATTACAAAAGGCCATATTTCATTCTTTCTCTTTGCCACGTAGTATTCCATTGTGTATATAAACCACAATTTCTTCCATTCATCAGTTGATGGACATTTAGGCTCTTTCCATAATTTGGCTATTGTTGAAAGTGTTGCTATAAACATTGGGGTACAAGTGCCCCTATGTATCAGCACTCCTATATCCCTTGGGTAAATTCCTAGCAGTGCTACTGCTGGGTCGTAGGGTAGGTCTATTTTTAATTTTTTGAGGAACCTCCACACTGTTTTCCAGAGTGGCTGCACCAGTTTGCATTCCCACCAACAGTGCAGGAGGGTTCCCGTTTCTCCCGTTCCATCTATAATCTCCTGATTTGTTCATTTTGGCCACTCTGACTGGAATGAGGTGATATCTGAGTGTGGTTTTGATTTGTATTTCCCTGATGAGGAGCGATGTTGACCATCTTTTCATGTGTCTGTTGGCCATCTGGATGTCTTCTTTAGAGAAAGTGTCTATTCATGTTTTCTGCCCATTTCTTCACTGGATTATTTGTTTTTCAGGTATGGAGTTTGGTGAGCTCTTTATAGATTTTGGATGCTAGCCCTTTGTCCGATATGTCATTTGCGAATATCTTTTCCCATTCTGTTGGTTGCCTTTTAGTTTTGTTGATTGTTTCCTTTGCTGTGCAGAAGCTTTTTATCTTCATAAGGTCCCAATAGTTCATTTTTGCTTTTAATTCCCTTGCCTTTGGGGATGTGTCAAGTAAGAAATTGCTGCAGCTGAGGTCAGAGAGATTTTTTCCTGCTTTCTCCTCTAGGGTTTGGATGGTTTCCTGTCTCACGTTCAGGTCCTTTACCCATTTTGAGTTTCTTTTTGTGAATGGTGTAAGAAAGGTGTCTAGTTTCATCCTTCTGCATGTTGCTGTCCAGTTCTCCCAGCACCACTTGTTAAAGAGACTGTCTTTTTTCCATTGGATATTCTTTCCTGTTTTGCCAAAGATTAGTTGGCCATACTTTTGTGGGTCTAGCTCTGGGGTTTCTATTCTATTCCATTGGTCTATGTGTCTGTTTTGTACCAATACCATGCTGTCTTGATGATTACAGCTTTGTAGTAGAGGCTAAAGTCTGAGATTTGATGCCTCCTGCTTAGGTCTTCTTCAATATTACTTTGGCTATTCAGGCCTTTTGTGGTTCCATACAAATTTTAGGATTGCTTGTTCTGGCTTCGAGAAGAATGCTGGTGCAATTCTGATTGTGATTGCATTGAATGTGTAGATAGCTTTGGGTAGTATTGACATTTTAATAATATTTATTCTTCCAATCCATGAGCATGGAATGTTTTTCCATTTCTTTATATCTTCTTCAATTTCCTTCATGAGCTTTCTATAGTTTTCAGCATACAGATCTTTTACGTCTTTGGTTAGATTTATTCCTAGGTATTTTATGCTCCTTGGTGCAATTGTGAATGGGATCAGTTTCTTTATTTGTCTTTCTGTTGCTTCATTATTAGTGTATAAGAATGCAGCTGATTTCTGTACATTGATTTTGTATCCTGCGAGTTTGCTGAATTCATGTATCAGTTCTAGCAGACTTTTGGTGGAATCTATCGGGTTTTCCACGTATAATATCATGTCATCTGCAAAAAGTGACAGCTTAACTTCATCTTTGCCAATTTTCATGCCTTTGATTTCCTTTTGTTGTCTGATTGCTGATGCTAGCACTTCCAACCCTATGTGAAACAACAGCGGTGAGAGTGGACATCCCTGTCGTGTCCCTGATCTCAGGGGGAAAGCTCTCAGTTTTTCCCCGTTGAGGATGATGTTAGCTGTGGGCTTTGCATAAATGGCTTTTATGATGTTTAAGTATGTTCCTTCTATCCAGACTTTCCCGAGGGTTTTTTTTTTAAGAAAGGTTGCTGAATTTTGTCAAATTCTTTTTCTGCATCCATTGACAGGATCATATGGTTCTTATCTTTTCTTTTATTAATGTAATGCATCACATTGACTATTTGTGAATGTTGAACCAGCGCTGCAGCACAGGAATGAATCCCACTTGATCATGGTGAATAATTCTTTTTATATGCTGTTGAATTCGATTTGCTAGTATCTTGTTGAGAATTTTTTGCATCCATATTCATCAGGGCTATTGGCCTGTAGTTCTCTTTATTTGCTGGTTCTCTGTCTGGTTTGGGAATCAAAGGAATGCTGGCTTCATAGAATGAGTCTGGAATTTTTCCTTCCCTTTCTATTTTTTGGAATAGCTTGAGAAGGATAGGTATTGTCCCTGCTTTAAATGTTTGGTAGAATTCCCCAGGGAAGCCACCTTGTCCTGGACTCTTATTTGTTGGGAGATTTTTGACAACTGATTCAATTTCTTCTCTGGTTATGGGTCTGTTCATGTTTTCTATTTCTTCCTGTTTGCATTTTGGAAGTGTGTGGGTGCTTAGGAACTTGTCCATTTCTTCCAGGTTGTCCAGTTTGTTGGCATATAATTTTTCATAGTATTCCCTGATAGTTGCTTGTATTTCTGAGGGATTGGTTGTAATCATTCCATTTTCATTCATGATTTTATCTATTTGGGTCATCTCCCTTTTCTTTTTGAGAAGCCTGGCTAGAGGTTTATCAATTTTGTTTATTTTTTCATAAAACCAACCCTTGGTTTCATTGATCTGCTCTACAGTTTTTTTAGATTCTATATTGTTTATTTCTGCTCTGATCTTTATTAATTCTCTCCTTCTGCTGGGTTTGGGGTGTCTTTGCTGTTCTGCTTCTGTTTCCTTTAGGTGTGCTGTTAGATTTTGTATTTGGGATTTTTCTTGTTTCTTGAGATAGACCTGGATTGCAATACATTTTCCTCTCAGGACTGCCTTTGCTGCATCCCAAAGCATTTGGATTGTTGTATTTTCATTTTCATTTGTTTCCATATATTTCTTAATTTCTTCTCTAATTGCCGGGTTGACCCATTCATTCTTTAGTAGGGTGTTCTTTAACCTCCATGTTTTTGGAGGCTTTCCAGACTTTTTCCTGTGGTTGATTTCAAGCTTCATAGCATTGTGGTCTGAAAGTGCGCATGGTATGATCTCAACTCTCGTATACTTATGAAGGGCTGTCTTGTGACCCAGTATGTGATCTATCTTAGAGAATGTTCCATGTGCACTCGAGAAGAAAGCATATTCTGTTGCTGGGATGCAGAATTCTAAATATATCTGTCAATTCCATCTGATCCAATGTATCATTCAGGTCCCTTGTTTCTTTATTGATCCTGTGTCTAGATGATCTATCCACTGTTGTAAGTGGAGTATTAAAGTCCCCTGCAATTACCACATTCTTACCAATAAGGTTGCTTCTGTTTGTGATTAATTATTTTATATATTTGGGGGCTCCCGTATTTGGCACATAGACATTTATAATTGTTAGCTCTTCCTGATGTATAGACCGTGTAATTATTATATAATGCCCTTCTTCATCTATTGTTACAACCTTTCATTCAACGTCTAGTTTGTCTGATATAAGTATGGCTACTCCAGCTTTCTTTTGACTTCCAGTAGCATGATAAATAGTTCTCCATCCCCTCACTTTCAATCTGAAGGTGTCCTCAGGTCTAAAATGAGTCTCTTGTAGACAGCAAATAGATGGGTCTTGTTTTTTTGGTCCATTCTGATAGCCTATGTCTTTTGGTTGGAGCATTTAGTCCATTTACATTCAGTGTTATTATAGAAGGATATGGGCTTAGAGTCCTTGTGATGTCTGTAGGTTTCATGCTCTAGTGTTGTCTCTGGTACTGTGTCTCACAGGATCCCCCTTGGATCTCTTGTAGGCTGGTTTAGTGGTGATGAATTCCTTCAATTTTTGTTTGTTTGGGAAGACCTTTATCTCTCCTTCTATTCTAAATGACAGACTTGCTGGGTAAAGGATTCTCAGCTGCATATTTCTTCTGTTCATCACATTGAAGATTTCCTGCCATTCCTTTCTGGCCTGGCAAATTTCGGTAGATAGATCCGTCACGAGTCTTATTGGTCTCCCTGTATATGTTAGAGCATGTTTATCCCTAGCTGCTTTCAGAGTTTTCTCTTTATCCTTGTATTTTGCCAGTTTGACTATGATATGTCGTGCAGAAGATCGATTCAAGTTACGTCTGAAGGGAGTTCTCTGTGCCTCTTGGATCTCAATGCCTTTTTCCTTTCCCAGATCAGGGAAGTTCTCAGGTATGATTTCTTCAAGTACACCTTCAGCACCTTTCCCTCTCTCTTCCTCCTCTGGAATCCCAATTATGCATATATTACTGCGTTTAATTGTGTCACTTAGTTCTCTAATTCTCCTCTCATACTCCTGGATTTTTTTATCTCTCTTTTTCTCAGCTTCCTCTTTTTCTGTAATTTTATCTTCTAATTCACCTATTCTCTCCTCTGTCTCTTCAATCCGAGCTGTGGTTGTCTCCATTTTATCTTGCAGCTCATTTATAGCATTTTTTAGCTCCTCCTGACTGTTTCTTAGTCCCTTGATCTCTGTAGTAATAGATTCTCTGCTGTCCTGTATACTTTTTTCAAGCCCAGCGATTGATTTTGACTATTATTTTAAATTCATTTTCTGTTACATTGCTTAAATCGTTTTTGATCAGCTCATTAGCTGTCGCTACTCCTGGAGTTTCTTTTGAGGAGAATTCTTCCATTTCATCATTTTGTATAGTCCCTGGAGTGGTGCGGAACTGCAAGGCTCTTCCTCTGTGCTGTCTGGAGTAACTTGCAGTGGTGGGCGGGGCCGCAGTCAGACCTTATGTCTTCCCCCAGCCCACTGCTGGGGCCACAGTCAATGTGGTGTGTACCTTATCTTCCCCTCTCCCAGGGGCAGGACTCACTGTGGAGTGGTGTGGCCCCTGTTTGGGCTACTTGCACACTGCCAGGCTTGTGGTGTTGCTTCGATGGGATCTGGAGTGTTACCCAGGGTGGATCTGCAAGGTGCACTAGGGCGGGAGGGGCAGTCTCAGCTTGCTTTTCCTTTGGTGGTCTGATTCGGGAGGGGACCTGTGGCACCGGGAGGGAGGCAGACCCATCAGAGGATGGATCCACAGAGGCACAGCGTTGGGTGTTTACGCAGTGCAAGTAAGTTCTGTGACTGGAACTGGTTCCCTTTGGTATTTTTGCGGGGGGATGGGTGAGGGAGATGGCGCTGGCTAGTGCCTTTGTTCCAGGCCAAGCTGAGATCTGTCCTCTGGGGCTCAACAACTGTCCCTCCCATTGTCCTCTAGCCCTCCCGCTCTCGGAGCAGAGCTTTTGACTTATAACATTCTAGATGTTAAGTCCCGCTGCTTGTTAGAACACACTCCGTCCGACCCCTCCACTTTGCAAGCCAGACCCAGGGGCTCTGCCTTGCTGGGCAGGCTGCCCCTCCATTGCCCCACCTCCCTCCCGCCAGTCCATGTAGTGGGCACTGCCTCTCCACCCTTCCTACCCTCTTCCGTGGGCCTCTCATTTATGCTTGGCTCTGGAGAATCTGTTCTCCTAGGCTTCTGGAGGTTTTCTGGGTTCTTTAGGGAGATGTGGGTGGAATCTAAGTGGTCAGCAGGATGCGGTGAGCCCAGTGTCCTCCTACGCTGACATCTTCCCGGGTCCTAATTCTGTTATCTGAAGAGACTCCATTTTAGAAAGACTCTAGTTATACTCATTCTCTGCTAAGTCCCATTTACTCATGTTGTATATTTTTCATTCAAGTAAACCAAGAATCTATGTTCCCACTGCAAGAAGAGACAAGAAAATTAATCATTCTCCAATTTTGTCCTAGTGCTTCAAACACCTGATAATATCTAAAAGAACCAGATCCCAAACATGTTTCAGGACATTAGCTTTGAACAAACCATAGTCAAAACTGCATCAGTACTCACTACTTTTGGTGATTCATGGAATAACACACTTATCATTTACCAAACACTCACCTTTGATCAGATTCTCCCCTCTATTCCTGAAGGAACATGTACCCTGGACCTCTTTTCAATATAACCCCTAACCCCAAGTTATGAGGAGACTCACTTTTCCTTTCCCAAACTCCAAGCCTCTCCATCTCCTATACTCAATCACCTATGCTAGTCAATAAACTCTTCTTTCACTTCCTCCTAGCTTGTGTTTGACTTCTATCCTGTATGAAGCCAAAGATCTTCTTGGTTGGGCCTGTGAGAACCCCTCTGGGTCCTCAGACCTTGCCTACCTATGTCAATGCAGGTAAAATCAAGGTGTTAATTTCACCCTCTTCAATGCATCCCATCTATGTTTTTCTTTTTTTCTCCAACAATGTGCTAGAACTTCTCTGCTGGATTCTTGGTCTTCCACAAAGGCTCTCTCATGTGTAGATGATTATATAACTCTGTTCTCCAGAGGTTCACATACCATGGCCTGGAACACCTGAGCTGGTTCACGGTGCATTTCAGGGTCCACAGCTGGGACTGAAGTCTGTATGCTTATTACCTGACATAAAGTTGGGCAAGACTCCTCTTGAGCCCCTTGGCATCTGGTGCTGGATCCCACAGGTCCTACAAAGGCATTTTTCTTCATGAACAGACACCAAATTGCTGTGTTGAGGGAGATATACAAGTGAGAGACATCTTATTTAGCCATCTTCCTGATGTCACTCCAAGATCCTTCCCTTTAAATTACCTTGATGGACTTTCTTTTTTTTTTTATACCTTTTTTTCTTTTTTAACGTTTTATTTATTTTTGAGACAGAGAGAGACAGAGCATGAACAGGGGAGGGTCAGAGAGAGGGAGACACAGAATCTGAAACAGGCTCCAGGCTCTGAGCTGTCAGCACAGAGCCCGACGCGGGGCTCGAACTCACGGACCGCGAGATCATGACCTGAGCCGAAGTCGGCTGCCCAACCGACTGAGCCACCCAGGCGCCCCTTGATGGACTTTCTTTAATCCTATGTGATTTCTTTGTGTTTCTCTTTATTTTTAATGTTTATTTATTTTGAGAGAGAGAAAGAGAGCACAAACAGAAGGAGCAGAGAGGGAGGAGAGGGAGAGAGAGAAACCCAAGCAGGCTCTGCTTTGTCAGTGCAGAGCCCAACACAGGGCAGACTTGATCTCATGAACTGTAGATCATGACCTGAGCCAAAATCAAGAGTCATATACTTGACTGACTGAGCTACCCAGGAGCCTCTGTGTCTCTCTTTAAAGTTTGGCTGCTCCAACTGCTTTGGTTCTTACTTGGCCAAAAGGTTCTTGGATGTTTTTCAACACTACTAGCCACAGTCATAAGGGAGAGGAATAAAAGCATTAGCTTATGTCATCTGTACTAGGCATCAAAGTAATTGAATGATCCATTGTAAGAATCAAAGATTTAGAACTAGTTAAGATCTTTGATACCATTTTATTTAATTTTCACTTTTGACTTATGAGAAAAATAAGGGAAAGTATTCTGCCTCAGGCCACAAAACCTGGGCTACTAATAGAACTCTGGTCTTCTGTCTCCCAACCCAGTTCTCTTTTCATTATATTGCTTATATTTATCAAATATACACATGAAAAGTATCTAGCTTCCATTTTGAAAAAGGAGAGCCTGATTTTGGCACTGTTCGAGGCTCTTACTGGGAGCTTACCCTATATTCTGGGGTTTCCCTTTCCTCCCATCATTCATTAATATGTCTTTACTCTGGGATCAGCTTTTTAGAGTTCTGTTTGCTGTTTTTCCAGGTGACAGATGTTTAGTTAACAGCACTCCAACACTCTATCTCTGTATTTATAATTAGTCTTCTGGCAGAAGTGACCTAAACTAGAAGAATTGTTACTAGTATAAGCTTCAGGCACTGTGAAAGGTCAGCAAGAGGGATATTTAGGGATAATGCTACCTTGTAATGTTCTCAAGTCATACTGTGTGAGTGGTCTCTTAAGGTATTACATTCAGGTCCAGAACTATGAGGTAAAGGAAAAAGATCTTTACAGTTGATAGAGTCACATAATTCTCCAACTTTACCAGCCCTTCTCTCTTCAAATCTGGAGGTACATGAAGAATAAAGAATGATATAGACTCTTTATCATATTTTGGGACACCTCATGGGCTTAGAGTTATGTCACTTGATCTCATATACCTTGCTTCCTTTAGCATGGTCTAATGGAAAGACCACTAGACTAGATGTCAGGAAATCTCGAGTATGTTACTACTTCATTCATTAACTAATGTTATCACCTTGGGCTTGACACCTGACCCTCTCTGGGCCTGTTTTCTTACCTGCAAAAGGAGGAGATTGGACAAGATCAATGGTTATCAACCTTCTATAAATCAGAATCCCCTGACTTTATTTTTATCTATCATCTATGTATCTATGTATCTATGTATCTATGTATGTATCTATGTATCTATGTATCTATCTATTATCTATCTATATATCTATCTATCAATCATCTATTTTAGAGAGAAAGTGCATGAGCAGGGGTGGGAGAGGGGCAGAGGGATAAAAGAGGGAGAATCTTAAACAGGCTATACACTCAGTGTGAAGCCAACATGGGGCTCAATCTCATGACCCTGGGATCATGACCTGAGCCAAACTCAAGAGTTGGATGCTCAATCAACTGAGCCACCCAACCGTCTCCAGAATCACCTGACTTTAAAATACAAGTGAAAAAAATATAAATGCTAGATGACTACTTTCAAGAAATTCTGACTTTTGGGAGGTGGGCTAAAGCATTGGTGTTTATTATATTTCCCATGTAAATCTAAAAAGCTGTGGTTGAGAGCCACTGCACTAAATGTGTTTCTATGAATTGACTCTTCCAAAAAAAGTTATAAAGACAAACAAAATATGTTCAAAAGTGTTTCTGAAAGAAACACTAGGAACAGATTGTAGGGCAGAGAATAGAATGAAAATAACGTGTGTATTATATCAGTGGTTCTCCATTTTTCCTTCTTGTTATCCAGTATGTGACATACCTCGTTCCTCCTTCAACTCGCCTTGAATGTAATACTTCATTTTCTAAACTCTGTAGCTCTACTTTCCATGTTTGTAAAATGCTAGATCTCTAAAACTTGAAAGTTATCAGCAGAGCAGACTCTAGAGATAAAGAGTGGACCAGACTCTAGAGATAAAGTGGGGGATGGTTAGCTCACCTTTTAACAGTCTACAGAATATTGCCACTTATGGCTCAGCATTTCCAGTCTCAATCAGCCCTTCTGAAAATTCATTACAATCTCTCTCAGGTTCTAGATTCTATGCCAGACTGTGAAAGAGATCTGAGATATCTGTGTAATATAAAGTAATAGGAACTAATTGGCACATCATTTTATGAATATGTACACATTGTGAAAAGTGTGCAGAAATTTACCAGTTTCCTTTTTCTCCCCTTCAGGCTCTCTTGCTTCTGATATTTATTAGCCCAGGATAAACAATGGTATATCAACACTGACATGACCTTTACCCTTATCTGATCTGAATTTATGTTGTGTCAATTTTAGAGCCTGAGAAGGCTGAAACAAATCTGAGATTGCTTACAAAGATTTTAGGTGAATAGAGATGGGTAAGGAAGAGGAAAGCAGCTGACTGGCCCTTTTGCAGGTTAAAGGTTGCCTAAATTTTTTACCCTGCGAATGTGGCTTCACCATCTTAATCTTTAGGTGTTTTTGCTTGTAGAATGAGACAGCAGGACTACAGAACCTCTAAATTTCCTCCTAGCTCTGATACTCTAATTCCCATTGTAAAGATAAACCAGGATATTTCTGCCTTATAAAAATCAGAGCTTCAAAATAGGGACGATAGAAAACACTGAGAATGGGCAATTCAGAACAAGTACACCAAAGTGAGGTCAACATTAGTAGGAAGATCATGATTGTGGTGTGTCACCTTGGGTGAATCACTTTTCCTTTCAGGGATGATTTCTTCATCTTGATTTTTATTTTTTGTAAGTTTTCGTTAAAATCCAGTTAGGTAAAATACAGTGTAATATTAGATTCAGATGTACAATATAACGATTCAATACTTCCATACAATGCTTAGTGTACATCACAAATGCACTCCTTAATCCCCATCACCTATTGAACCCATCCCCCCACCCACTTCCCTTCTGGTAACCAAGATTATATTCTCTATAGTTAAGAGTCTGTTTCTGTGTTTGCCTCTCTGTCTCCTTTTTTTCCCTTTATGCATTTCTTTTTTTTTCTATTAAATTTCACACATGGGTGAAATGACATGATATTTGTCTTTCCCCGACTGACTGCACTTAGCAAGCAAAACATTCTCTGGCCCCATCCATCTCATTGCAAATGGCAAGATTTCATTCTTTTTCATGACTGAGTAATATTCCATTATATATATAATATATATTAATATTCCATTATATATAATATATTACATTGCATATAATATATATTATGTATTAATATATATTATTTATGTTATATTATATATAATATTTCATTGTGTGTGTGTATATATATATATATATATATAGTGTGTATATATAATATTCCTGTACACACACACGCACGCACACACACACATACCGCATCTTCTTTATCCATTCATCAGTCAATGAACACATGGGCTGGGCTGTTGGCATGATTTGGTTATTGTAGAAATGCTGCTATAAACATTGGGGTGCATGTATCCCTTTAAATTAGTATTTTTATATTCTTTGGATAAATAACTAGTAGCACAATTGCTAGATCCTAGGACAGTACTATTTTTAACTTTTATTTTTTTTAACTTAAAAATTTTTTTAAATTTATTTTTGAGAGAGAGAGAGAGAGAGAGAGAGACAGAGTGAGAGCAGGAGAGGGGCAAAGAAAGAAAGAGACACAGAATCCAAAGCAGGCTTCAGGCTCTGAGTTGTCAGCACAGAGCCCAGTGTGGGGCTTGAACTCATGAATGGTAAGATCATGACCTGAGCCAAAGTCGGAAGCCCAACTGACGGAGCCATCCAGCCATTCTTATTTTTAACTTTTTGAGGAGCCTGTATACTGTTTTTCAGAGTGGTCACACCAGTTTGCATTCTCACCAATAGTGCAGAGAGTTCCCCTTTCTCCACATCCTTGCAAACACCTGTTGTTTCATGTGTTGTTGATTTTAGCTATTCTGACAGGTATGAGGTGCTATCTCATTATAGTTTTGATTTGTATTTAACTGATGATGAGTGATGTTGAGCATCTTTTCCTGTGTCTGTTGGCCATGTTTATGTCTTCTTTGGTAATATGTCTCTTCATATCTTCTGCCCATTTTAATTGGATTATTTATTTTTTGGGTGTTGAGTTGTAGAAGTTCTTTATATATTTTGGATACTAATCCTTTATCAGACATGTTATTTGTTTTTTTTTAATTTTTTAAAGTTTATTTATTTTTGAAGGAGAGAGAGACAGAGAGCATGAGTGGGGGAGAGGTAGAGAGAGAGGGAGACACAGAATCCAAAGCAGGCTCCAGACTCTGAGCTGCCAGCACAGAGCCTGACATGGGGCTTGAACTCAGGAGTTGTGAGACCGTGACCTGAGTTGAAGTCAGATGCCTAATTGACTGAGCCACCCAGGTGCCCCTCAGATATGTTATTTGTAGTTATTTTCTCCCATTCTGTAGGTTGCCCTTTAGTTTTGTTGATTATTTCCTTTGCTGTGCAGAAGCGTTTTACCTTGATGAAGTCTCAATAGTTTATTTTTCCTTTTGTTTCCCTTGCTTAGGGTACATATCTAGAAAGAAGTGGGTATGGCTGACATCAAAGAGGTTACTGCCTTTTTCTCCTCTTGGATTTTTATAGTTCCAGGTCTCCCATTTCATCAATTTTTAATTTATTTTTTGTGTATGGTGTAAGAAAGTGGTCCAGTTTCATTCTTCCGCATGTTGCTGTCCAGTTTTCCTGACACCGTTTGTTGAAGAGACCATCTTTTTCCACTGGATATCTTTTCTTTTTTTGTAAAAGATTAACTGACCATATCACTGTGAGTTCATTTCTGGGTTTTCATTCTATTCCATTGATCTATGTGTCTATTTTTGTGCCAGTACCATACTATTTTAATCACTACAGTTTTGTAATATAATTTGAAGTCCAGAATTGTGATTCTTCCAGTTTTGCTTTTCTTTTAAAAGGTTGATTTGGAGGGGTACCTGGGTAGCTCAGTCAGTTGACTGTCTGGCTTCAGCTCAGGTCATGATCTCGCAGTTCGTGAGTTCAAGCCCCACATTGGGATCACTGCTGTCAGCCTGGCAGCACAGAGCTTGTTTAGGATCCTCTGTCCCCCTCCCTTTGCCCCTCCCCCACTGTCACTCTCCACAAAATATAAATAAATAAATAAATAAATAAATAAATAAATAAAAATTTGCTTTGGATATTCGAGGTCTTTTGTGGTTCCATACCTATTTTAGGATTGTTTGTTCTAGCTCCATGGAAAATGCTGTTGGTGTTTTGATAGGGATTTCATTAAATGTGCAGATGGCTTTGGGTGGTATAGACATTTTAACAATATTTGCTCTTCCTTTTAAAAATTTTTTAATGTTTATTTATTTATGAGAGAGAGACAGAGTATGAGTTGGGGGCGGACAGAGAGAGAGAGAGGGAGACACAGAATCTGAAGCAGGCTCCAGGCTCTGAGCTGTCAGCACAGAGCCTGATGCAGGGCTTGAACTCATGAACTGTGAGATCATGACATGAACTGAAGTTAGACACTTAACTGACTGATATACCCAGGTGCTCCAGGTTTATTCCTATGTATGTTATTGTTTTTGGTCAAATAGTAAATAGCATTGATTCCTTAACTTCTCTTTCTGTCGCTTCATTATTAGTGTATAGAATGAAACTGATTTCTGTACATTCATTTTGTATTCTGTAACTTTACTGAATTTGTTTATCAGTTTTAGCAGGTCTTAGTCATTTATTTATATTTTTAATTTTTATTCAAATACAAGTTAGTTAACATATAGTGTAATAATGGTTTCAGGAGTAGAATTCAGTGAGTGATTCATCATTTACATATGATGCCCAGGGTTCATCCCAACAAGTGCCCTCCTTAATGGCCATCACCCATTTAGCCCATCCTCCCTCCCAACACCCCTCCAACATCCCTCAGTTCTCTGTTGTTAAGAGTCTCTTATGGCTTGCTTAATTCTAAGTTTTTATCTTATTTTTCCTTCTATTCCCCTATGTTTATCTGTTTTGTTTCTTAAATTACACATATAGGTGAAATCATATGATATTTATCTTTCTCTGACTGACTTATTTTGCTTAGCATAATACACTCTAGTTCCATCCACATTGTTGCAAATGGCAAGATTTCATTCTTTTTGATCACTGAGTAATATTCCATTGTATATATATACCACACCTTCTTTATCCATTCGTCATTTGATGGACGTTTGGGCTCTTTCCATAATTTGGCTATTATTTATAGTGCTACTATAAACATTGGGGTGCATGTTCCCCTTCAAATAAGCATTTTTGTATCCTTTGGATAAATACCTAGTAGTGCAATTGCTGGGTCATAGGGACACTCTATTTTTAATTTTTTGAAGAACCTCCATACTATATTCCAGAGTGGATGCACCAGTTTGCATTCCCACCAGCAGTGCAAAAGTGTTCCCCTTCTCCACATGCTTGCTAACATCTGTTGTTTCCTGAGTTGTTAATTTTAGCCATTCTGACAGATGTGAGCTGATATCTTATTGTGTTTTGATTTGTATTTCCCTGATGATAAGTGATGTTGAGCATCTTTTCATGCGTCTGTTAGCCATCTGGATGTCTTCTTTGGAAAAGTGTTCATTCTTGTCTTCTACCCATTTCTTCACTGGATTAGTTGATTTTTAGTTGTAGAGTTTGGTAACTTCTTTATAGATTTTGGATACTAATCATTTATCCATTATTTCATTTGAATACATCTTTCCCAATTCTGACAGTTGCCTTTTAGATTTGTTGATTGTTTCCTTTGCTGTGCAGAAGATTTTTATCTTCATGAGGTCCCAATAGTTCATTTTTTACTTTTGTTTCCCTTGCCTGGGGAGACATGTCTAGTAAGAAGTTTCTGTGGCCGAGGTCGAAGAGGTTGTTCTCTGTTTTCTCCTTCAGATTTTGTTGGTTTCCTGTCTTACATTTAGGTCTTTCACCTATTTTGAGTTTATTTTTGTGTATAGTGTAAAAAAATGGCCCAGGCTCATTCTTCTACATGTCACTGTCCAGTTTTCCCAACACCATTTGCTGAAGAGACTGTCTTTTTTCCATTGGATACTCTTTCCTGCTTTGTTGAAGATTAGTTGACCATATAATTGTGGATCCATTTAGGGATTTTCTATTTTGTTCCATTGATTTATGTGTCTGTTTTTGTGCCAGGTACATACTGTCTTGATAATTACAACTTTGGAATACAGCTTGGAGTCCAGAATTGTGATGCTTCCAGCTTTATTCTTCTTTTTCAAAATTACTTTGGTTATATGGAGTCTTTTTCTGGTTCCATACAAATTTTAGAATTGTTTGTTCTAGATCTGTGAAGAATTCTAGTAATGCTGGTATTGTTTTTGATAGGTATTGCATGGGATATGAGATTGTTTTGGGTAGTATCAACATTTTAAAAATATTTGTTCTTGTACTCCATGAGCATGGAATGTTTTTCCATTTTTTGTGTCATCTTCAATTTCTTTCATAAGTTTTCATTTCTTTAATTTTTTAAAAAATTTTATTTTTATTATTTTTTAAAAAATTTACATCCAAATTAGTTAACATATAGTGCAACAGTGATTTCAGGAGTAGATTCCTTAGTGCCCCTTACCCATTTAGCCCGTCCCCCCTCCCACAACCCCTCCAACAACCCTCAGTTTTTTCTCCATATTTATGAGTCTCTTTTGTTTTGTCCCCCTCCCTGTTTTCATATTATTTTTGTTTCCCTTCCCTTTTGTTCATCTGTTTTGTCTCTTAAAGTCCTCATATGAGTGAAGTCATATGATTTTTGTCTTTCTCTGACTGACTAATTTCACTTAGCATAATACCCTCCAGTTCCACCCACGTAGTTGCAAATGGCAAGATTTCATTCTTTTTGATTGCCGAGTAATACTCCATTGTATATATATACCACATCTTTATCCATTCATCCACCGATGGACATTTGGGCTTTTTCCATACTTTGGCTACTGTTGATAGTGCGGTTATAAACATCAGGATTCATGTGTCCCTTCAAAACAGCATACCTGTATCCCTTGGATAAATAGCTAGTAGTGCAATTGCTCAGTAGTAGGGTAGTACTATTTTTAGTTTTTTGAGGAACCTCCATACTGTTTTCCACAGTGGCTGTGCCAGCTTGCATTTCCACCAACAATGCACAAGAGATCCTCTTTCTCCGCATCCTCACCAACATCTCTTGTTGCCTGAGTTGTTAATGTTAGCCATTCTGACAGGTGTAAGGTGGTATCTCATTTTGGGTTTGATTTGTGTTTCCCTGATGATGAGTGAAGTTGAGCATTTTTTCATGTATCGGTTGGCCATCTGGATATCTTCTTTGGAGAAGTGTTTATTCATGTCTTTTGCCCATTTCTTCAGTGGATTATTTGGTTTTTGGGTGTTGAGTTTGCTAAGTTCTTTATAGATTTTGGATACTAACCCTTTATCTGATATGTCATTTACAAATATCTTCTCCTATTCTATTGGTTGCCTTTTAGTTTTTCTGATTGTTTCTTTTGCTGTGCAGAAGCTTTTATCTTGATGAGGTCCCAGTAGTTCATTTTTGCTTTTGTTTCCCTTGCCTCCAGAAACGTGTTGAGTAAGAAGTTGCTGTGGCCAAGATCAAAGAGGTTTTTGCCTGCTTTCTCCTCTAGGATTTTGATGGCTTCTTGTCTTACATTTAGGTCTTTCATCCATTTTGAGTTTATTTTTGTGTATGGTGTAAGAAAGTGGGCCAGGTTCATTCTTCTGCATGTTGCTGTCCGGTTTTTCCAGCACCACTTGCTGAAGAGACTGTCTTTATTCTGTTGGATATTCTTTCCTGCTTTGTGAAAGATTAGTTGGCCATAGGTTTGTGGGCCCATTTCTGGGTTCTCTATTCTATTCCATTGATCTGAGTGTCTGTTCTTATGCCAGTACCATACTGTCTTGATGATTACAGCTTTGTAGTATAGCTTGAAGACAGAGTTGTGATGTCCTGCTTTGGTTTCCTTTTTTAAGATTGCTTTGGCTATTCGGGGTCTTTTCTGGTTCCATACAAATTTTAAGATTATTTGTTCTAGCTCTGTGAAGAAAGCAGATGCTATTTTGATAGAGATTGCATTGAATGTGTAGATTGCTTTGGGTAGTATTGACATTTTAACAATATTTGTTCTTCCTATCCCAGAGCATGGAATCTTTTTCCATTTTTTTGTGTCTTCTTCAATTTCATTCATGAGTTTTCTATAGTTTTCAGTGTATAGATTTTTCACCTCTTTGATTAAATTTATTCCTAGGTATTTTATGGTTTTTGGTGCAATTGTAAATGGTATCGATTCCTTGATTTCTCTGTCACTTCATTGTTGGTGTATAGGAATGGAACCATTTTTTGTGCATTTATTTTATATCCTGCAACTTTGCTGAATTCATGAATCAGTTCTAGCAGGTTTTTTTGGTGGAATCATTAGGGTTTTCCATATAGAGTATCATGTCATCTGTGAAGAGTGAAATTTTGACCTCCTGCTGGCTGATTTCTTCTTTTGCCTTTTATTTCTTTGTGTTGTCTGATTGCAGGGGCTAAGACTTCCAATACTATTTTGAATAACAGTGGCAACAGTGAATATCCCTCTCTTGTTCCTGACCTTAGGGGGAAAGCTGTCAGTTTTTCCCCATTGAGGATGATATTAGCATGGGATCGTTCATATATGGCTTTCATGATCTTGAGGTATGCTCCTTCTATCCCTACTTTATTGAGGGTTTTTATCAAGAAAGGATGCTGTATTTTTTCAAATGCTTTCTGTGCATCGACTGAGAGGATCATATGGTTCTTGTCCTTTCTTTTATTGATGTAATGAATCACTTTAATTGTTTTGTGGATATTGAACCAGCCCTTCATCCCAGGTGTAATTCCCACTTGGTCATGGTAAATAATTTTTTAATGTATTGTTGGAGCTGGTTGGCTAACATCTTGTTGAGGATTTTTGCATCCATGTTCATCAGGGAAATTGGTCTATAGTTCTCCTTTGTAGTGGGTCTCTGTCTGGTTTTGGAATCAAGGTAATGCTGGCTTCATAGAATGAGTTTGAAAGTTTTCCTTCAATTTCTATATTTTGGAACAGCTTCAAGAGAATAGGTGTTAACTCTTCCTTAAATGTTTCTTAGAATTCCCCTGGAAAGCCATCTGGCCCTGGACTCTTGTGTTTTGGGAGATTACTGATTACTAATTTGATTTCTTTACTGTTTATGGGTCTGTTCACATTTTCTATTTATTCCTGTTTCAGTTTTGGTAGTGTATATGTTTCTAGGAATTTGTCCATTTCTTCCAGATTGCCCATTTTATTGGCATATAATCGCTCATAATATTCTCTTATTATTTTTTTTTTCTGCTGTGTTGGTTGTGATCTCTCCTCTTTCATTCTTGATTTTATTTATTTGGGTCCTTTCCTTTTTCTTTTTGATAATACTGGCTAATAGTTTATTAATTTTGTTAATTCTTTCAAAGAACCAGCTTGTGGTTTCATTGATCTGTTCTACTGTTTTTTTGGTTTCAATAGCATTAATTTCTACTCTAATCTTTATTATTTCCTGTATTCTGCTCTTTTTCAGTTTTATTTCCTGTTATTTTTCCAGCTCTTTAAGGCATAAGGTTAGGTTTTGTATCTGAGATCTTTCTTCCTTCTTTAGGAAGGCCTGGATTGCTATATGCTTTCCTCTGATGACTGCCTTTGCTGCGTCCCAGAGGTTTTGGGTTGTTGTGTTATCATTTTCATTGGCTTCCATATACTTTTTAATTTCCTCTTTAACTGTTTGGTTAGCTCATTCATTTTTTAGTAGGATGTTCTTCAGTCTCCAAGTATTTGTTACCTTTCCAAATTTTTTCTTGTGGTTGATTTCGAGTTTCATAGCATGGTGGTCTGAAAATATGCACAGTATGATCTCGATCTTTTTGTACTTGCTGAGGGCTGATTTGTGTCCCAATATGTGGTCTATTCTGGAGAACGTTCCATGTGCACTGGAGAAGAATGTATATTCTGCTTCTTTAGGATGAAATGTTCTGAATATATCTGTTAAGTCCATCTGATCCAGGGTGTCATTCAAAGCCCTTGTTTCCTTGTTGATTATTTGATTAGATGATCTGTCCATTGCTGTGAGTGGGATGTTGAAGTATCCTACTATTATGGTTTTACTATCAATGATTTTATGTTTGTGATTAATTGATATATATATATATATATATATGTATATATATATATATATATTTGGGTGCTGCCACATTTGGCGCATAAATGTTTACAATTGTTAGGTCTTCTTGGTGGATAGACCCCTTGATTATGATTTAATGCCCTTCTGCATCTCTTGATACAGTTTTTATTTTAAAGTCTAGATAGTCTAAGTATAGCTACTCTGGCTTTCTTTTGTTGACCATTAGCATGATAAATGGTTCTCCATCCCCTTACTTTCAATCTGAAGGTGTCTTTAGGTCTAAGGTGGGTCTCTTGTAAACAGCATATAGATGGATCTTGTTTTCTTATCCATTCTGTTATCCTATGTCTTTTGATTGGAGCATTGAGTCCATTGACGTTTAGAGTAAGTAGTGAAAGATATGAATTTATTGCCATTATGTTGCTTGTAGAGTTGGAGTTTCTAGTGGTGTTCTCTTGCCCTTTCTAATCTTTGTTGGTTTTGGTATTTATTTATTTATTTATTTATTTAAATTTTCATATTTTCTCTCCTCAGAATGTCCCCCTTAAAATTTCTTGCAGGACTGGTTTAGTGGTCACAAACTATTTTATTTTTGTTTGGGAAAATTTTTATCTCTCCTTCTATTTTGAATGACAGATTTGCTGGATAAAGAATTTGTGGCTGCATATTTTTCTGATTCAGCACATTGAATATATCCTGCCAATCCTTTCTGGCCTGCCAAGTTTCTGTGGATAGGTCTTCTGCAAACCTGATCTGTCTTCCCTTGTAGGTTAAGAACTTTTTTTCCCTTGCTGCTTTCATGATTCTCTCCTTGCCTGAATAGTTTGTGAATTTGACTATGATATGCCTTGTTGATGGTTGGTTTTTGTTGAATGTAATGGGAGTCCTCTGTGCTTCCTGGATTTGGATGTCTTTGTCTTTCCCCAGGTTAAGAAAGTTTTCTGCTATGATTTGCTCACATAACTCTTCTACCCCTATCTCTCTCTCTTCCTTTTCTCGGACCCCTATGTTCTGATGTTGTTTCTTTTTAATGAGTCACTGATTTCTCTAATTCTTAAATCATGCTCTTTTGCCTTAATCTCCCTCTTTTCTGCTTCATTATTCTCCATAAGTTTGTCCCCTGTATCACTGATTCTCTGTTCTGCCTCATCCATCCTTGCTGTTGCAGCATCCATCTGTGATTGCAGCTCAGTTATAGAATTTTTAATTTCATTCTGACTAGTTTTTACTTCTTTTATCTCTGCAGAAAGGGATTCTAATTTTTTTTCGACTCCAGCTGGTATTTTTATTATCGTGACTCTAAATTTTGGTTCAGACATCTTGCTTGTGTCTGTGTTGGTTAAATCCCTGGCTGTCGTTTCTTTGTGCTCTTTCTTTTGGGGTGAATTCCTTCATTTCATCATTTTGAATGGAGAAAAGGAATTAAAGCGGTAGAAAAAAATTAAAATTAAAAATATATTAAAATTAAAAATTAAAAACTCATGCACAAAAATTGAATAAATGATGCTAGATCCTAAGTGTGTTTTGGTTGGGTGTTGAAAGTGGTTTAGATTAGAGAAAAAAGGGGGAAAGAAAAAAAAGAAAATCATTTGAAAATTTGAAAAAAATGAATACACTGAAGTAGACTAAAATGAAATTATGGAAGTAAAATAGAATTTGAAAAAAATTACACAGAAGTAAAGAATATAGTAGAAAAAATTGAAGAAAAATATTTTTAATAAAAATTAAAAATGAAAATGGATTTTTCTCTTTTTGTATTCAAGATAAAGAAAAGAAATGAAAAAGAAAAAAAAGAAAAAAAAGGAAATTTTTTGAAAATTTGAAACAGTGAATACACTGAAGTAGACTAAAATAAAATGATGGAAGTAAAATAGAATGTAAAATTTACACAAAAGTAATAAATATAGAAAAAAAATTAAAGAAAAATATTTTTAATAAAAATTGAAAATAAAAATGAATTTTTTCTCTTTCTGTAGTCAAGAAAAAGAAAAGAAGTGAAAAAGAGGGGAAAAAAGAAAGAAAATTGAATAGATGGACCTGCTAAGAGATTGAAATATGACTGAAATTAGTACGTTTCTCCGTAGAAATCAAGCTATGAAGCACTTTATGGTCCATCAACCAAGCAGGCAGTTAGTCTTATGTTCTTGAAGAGCAAGGTCGGCCCAGTTGTGCAGGACTTAGTGTAATGGCTCCATTCTTCACTAGATGGCACTGCTAGCCTACTGGGGTGGATTGTTTTGTAGCTCATAGGTGTGTATGCACATGCGCAGGAGTGGTGAAAATGGCGTCCCCCAGCTACCCAGTGTCTAGTATCAGAACTCTGCTCTCACTGGTCAGCAATTGTACACATCCTCTGTCTTCAGCTTTTGTCCACTCCCTGGTTTTTTACTGTCCATGACCAAGCCCCAGGCAGTACCTCTCTCCCTAGTTTTGTCTCAGATGTGGCTGTTTTCCCTGGCCCCTTACTTCTGAGGGACTGCGACTTTGACCCGTTTTGCCCCTCTGTGGAGGGTCTCACTGAGTAATGGCCGAATGGTGGCTGCACCCAGGAAAGTTTGCGAGACCGTGCTGCTGCTGGTGCCCAGAGACTGTGGCCAGTTGCAGGCCTGCCCCAGAAAATGTTTGTGAGATAGTGTAGCAACAGCGTTTCAGGGATTATGGAAAAAAGCACAACACACATCTGGCACCAGGCTTCACCCTTAACGACCTTGTTCCAGCACCAGAGATCTCTGGGGTCTGCTGGGACCAGGTGGCCTCAACAATCTCTAACAAATATCCTTCCAGCAGTGGAACTGTTTTCCCCGTGTGGCCCAAGAACCTCCCGGACCCCACTCTGCTCCTGGGGATTCTCCCTTCCCACCAGAGCACTGCCAGTTATCAAGCTGCGGAGTTGCAGACTCTGTGGCTTCTCTCTCCCCAAGTTTACCTCTCCACACCACATACCTGTTGAATTCTGTGATTCAGGCTGTGCAGATTGTTGTGTTAATCCTCAGATCAGTTTTCTAGGTGTGCAGGATGGTTTAGTGTTGGTCTGGGTGTATTTCATGGATACGAGACACACAAAAAACTTCCATGCTGTTCCACCATCCTCTTTCGTTAGTTTTCTATAGTTTTAAGCATACAAATCTTTTACCCTTTTGATTAGGCTTATTCCTAGGCATTTTATGGTATTCAGTACAATTGTAAATGGCATCAATTCCTTGATTTCTCTTTCTGCTGCTTCATGATAGAAATGCAACCAACTTCTATAGAGGTGTATAGAAATGCAACTGATTTCTGTATGTTGATTTTATCAGTTCTAGCGGGTTTTTTTTGGTGGAGTCTTTTAGGTTTTCCACATAGAGTATCATGTCATTTGCAAAGAGTGAAAGTTTGACTTCTTCTTTGCTGATTTGGATGCCTTTTATTTCTTTTTGTTGTCTGATTGCTGAGGCTAGGACTTCCAACACTATGTTGAACAACAGTGGTGAGAGTGGACATCCCTGTCATGTTCCAGATGTTAGGGGGAAAGCTTTCAGCTTTTCCTTATTGAGGATGATATTAGCTGTGGGTCTTTCATATATGGCCTTTATGATATTGAAGTATATTCCTTCTTTCCTCACTATTTTGAGGGTTTTGTTAAGAAGGATGGTGTATTTTTTCAAATGCTTTTTCTGCATCCATTAAGAGGATAGTGTGTTTCTTATCCTTTCTTTTATTAATGTGATGTATCACCTTGATTGATTTGTGGGTATTGAACCAGCCCTGCATCCCAGGTATAAATCCCACATGATCATGGTGAACTATTCTTTTAATGTGTTGTTGGATATGGTTTGATAGTATCTTGTTGAGGATTTTTGCATCCATGTTCATCAGGATTATTGGTCTTTAATTCTCCTTTTTAGTGGGGTCGTTGCCTGGTTTTGGAATCAAGGTAATGCTGGCCTCGTAGAATGAGTTTGGAAGTTTTCCTTCCATTTCTATTTTTTGGAACAGCTTCAAAAGAAGAGGTGTTAACTCTTCTTTAAATGTTTGTTAGAATTCCCCCAGAAAGTCATCTGGCCCTGCATTTTTGTTTTTTGGGAGATTTTTGATGACTGATGAGATTTCTTTACTGGCTATGGGTTTGTTCAAATTTTCTATTTCTTCCTATTTCAGTTTTGGTAGTTTATATGTTTCTTGGAATTTGTCCATTTCTTCCAGATTGCCCAATTTGTTGGCATGTAATTGCTCATAATATTCTCTTATTATTGTTTGTATTTCTGTGGTGTTGATTGTGATGTCTTGTCTTACATTTGTGACTGTATTTATTTGGGTCCTTTTTCATTTTGATCAAAATGGCCAGGGGTTTATCCATTTTGTTAATTTCTTTAAGGAACTAGCTCCTGGTTTCATTGATCTGTTTTACTGTGTTTTTTAAAATGTTTATTTTTGAGAGCGAGAGAGACAGAGTGTGAGTTGGAGGAGGGGAAGAGAGAGAGACACACACACAGAATCTGAAGTAGGCTCTAGGCTCTGAGATGTCGGCACAGAGCCAGACGTGGGGCTTGAACTCATGAACTGTGAGATCATGACCTGAGCCAAAGTCAGAGGTTTACCCACTGAGCCACCCAAGTGCCCCTGTTTTTTTTTTCTTAATCCATCATTGATTTCTGCTCTAATATTTATTATTTCCTTCTCCTGCTGGTTTTGGGCTTTATTTGCTGTTCTTTTACAGCTCCTTTAATGTCATGTTAGGTTGTGTATTTGATAACTTTCTTCCTTCTTAAGGAAGGCCTGGATTGCTATCCACTTCCCTCTTATGACCACCTTTGCTGCATCCCAGAGGTTTTGGGCTGTCATGTTTCTATTTTCCTTGACTTTCATGTACTTTAAAATTTTCTCTTTAATTTCTTGGTTAGCCCATTCATTCATTAGGAGGATGCTCTTTAATTTCCATGTATTTGAGGATTTCCAAACTTTTTCTTGTGATTGGCTTCAAGTTTCACAGTGTTGTGATATGAAGATATGTATGGTATGAACTTGATCTTTTTGTCCTTGTTGTGGGCTGTTTTGTGACCCACTATGTGATCTATTCTGGAGAATGTTCCATGTGCACTTGACTAAAATGAGTAGTCTGTTTTAGGGTGAAATGTCTAAATACATCTGTTAAGTTCTTCTGGTCCAGTATGCCATTCAAACCCCCTTTTCCTTGTTTATTTTCTCCTTACATGATCTGTTCATTGTTGTAAGTGGGTGTTGGAGTCCCTTACTATCACGGTATTATTATCATTGAGTTTCTTTATGTTTGTGATTAATTGATTTATATATTTGGGTGCTGTATGTTGGGAGTGTAAATATTTACAATTGTTAGATCTTCTTCGTGAATAGACCCCTTGATTATGATATCATGCCCTTCTTCCTCTCTTGCTACAGTCTTTATTTTAAAATCTAGTTTGTCCCATGTAAGTATGGCTACTCAAACTTTCTTTTGATGATCATTAGCATGATAGATAGTTCTCCATCCCCTTACTTTCAAACTGCAGGGATCTTTAGGTCTAAAATGAGTCTCTTACAAGCAGAATATAGATGGGTCTTGTTTTCTTATCAATTCTGATACCCTATGTCTTTTTATTGGAGCATTTAGTCCATTAACATTTAGAGTGAGTACTGAAAGATATGAATTTACTGCTTTGTGTTGACTATAGTATTGGTGGTTTTGGTGATGTTGTCTGGTCCTTTCTAGTCTTTGTTGGTTTTTTTTTTTTTTGTCTTTTCTCCACTCAAAAAGTCCCCCTTAAGATTTCTTACAGGGCTGGTTTAGTGGTTACAAACTCCTTTAGTTTTTGTTTGTCTGGGAAACTATCTCTCCTGTTTTGAATGACAGCCTTGATAAAGAATTCCTGGCTGCATATTTTTCTGATTCAGCATGTTGAATATATCCTGCCACTCCTTTTTGGTCTGCCAAGTTTATGTGGATAAGTCTGTTGTGAACCTGATCTGTCTTCCCTTGTAGGTTAAGGACTTTTATTCCCTTGTTGCTTTCATAATTCTTTCCTTGTCTGTGTATTTTGTGAATTTGACTATTATATGCCTTGGTGATGGTTGGTTTTTGTTGAATCTGATGGGAATTCTCTGGGTTTCTTGGATTTTGATGTCTGTATCTTTCCCCAGATTAGGAATGTTTTCTGCTCTAATTTGCTCACATAAACCTTCTACCCCCTTTTCTCTCTCTTTATCTTCTGGGACTCCTATGGTTCAGATGTTATTCTTTTTTTATGTCACTGAGTTCTCTAAGTCTTGTATGCATTTGTTTGCCTTTATTTCCATCTTTTTTTTCCTGCTTCATCATTCTCCATAGTTTTATCTTCTTTATTGCTGATTTGCTGCTGTGCTTTGTCCATCCTTGCCATTGTGGCATCTATTCAAGATTGCATCTCATGTATAGAATTTTTAATTTTGGCCTGACTAGATTTTACTTCTTATCTCCACAGAAAGGGATTCTTTGGTGTCCTCTATGCTTTTTTCAACCTCAGCTAATATTCTTATTATTGTGGTTCTAAATTGTAGCTCAGACATCTTACTTGTATCTGTGTTAAGTCTCTGGCTGTCATGTCTACCTGTTTTTCCTTTTGGGGTCAGTTCCTTCATTTTTTCATTTTGGAAGAAGAAAAATAATAATAAAACAAAAATAAAAATTAAAAAATTAAAAACAACACAAAAAATCAAATAAAGTAAGCTAGATCCTAGGTATGTTCCCATCTGTTTGTTGAAAGAAGCTTGATACAATGGAGAATAAAAGGGGAAGGAATAAAAAAAAACAGTAAAAATTTTTAAAAACTTAAGTAAGTTATAACATAGAATAAAATGAAATAAATAAAATGAAATAGAATAACATTTTAAAAATAAAAATAATGTAAAAAAATAAAAATTTCTTTCTGTATTCAAAGAGAAAGAAAAAGAAAAAAGAAAACAATTTAAGCAAAAACAGAAGCAAAGAAAATGAACAAATAAATGAACCAGCAAACAGAATGAAACCCATATGCAGTTATATTCAGTTTACACCACAACTGAAACTATGAAGTACTCTATAGTCCCTACACTATGCAGGTGGACTGACTTGTGCTGGTCTTCTGGAATATGTGCTTGTAGGATGCAGTTGGGTGGGTCTGGGTATAAAGCCTCCATTCTCCATTAAGTGGCAGTGATTAGCTTATCGGGGTGGATCAGCATGTGTGCGCCTATGTGAGTGTGTGGGAGAGGTGTAAAAGGCTTCACCCATCTCCCTAGTCTCTGGCACAGGAACTTTGTGCTTTCACCAACCAGTGATCAAGCACCCCTACTTTGCCCCCCTCAGGCCTCTGTCCATTCCCAGCCTCTACCCTGTCTGTGTCCAAGCTGTCCACCTGCCAGGCGGCACCTTCCTCCAGAGGTTTATCTCATATGGGGCTCTGTTTCAAAATCCCACACTTCAGAGCCGCCTTGGCTTAGGCCTGTGCTGACTCTCTGGGGGAGGGTCTCACTGAGCAACGGCTGGATACCAGCTTGCTCCAGAGAACCTTCGTGTGATCATGCAGTGGTAGAGGTTCGGAGATTATGGCAAATTATAACACACAGCCAGCAACAAGTTTTACCACACTCTGGCATTTTTTCCCAATACCAGCAAACATGGCCACTCTCCAAGGTCCACTGGGACTTTTGTCTGTGGGAAGGCTGTATGGCTTCTGCCAAATGCCCTCCAAGCATGGGAACCACTTCTCCCTGTATGGCCTTTGGACCCCTAAGACCACACTGCCTGCTTCTGGGGATTTGCCCTATTTTCTCACCAGAACACTACCAGGCACTAAGCTCTGAACCTTCAGACTCTGCCCTCCACTGTTTATAGAATTCTGATAGTATTGAAACCCTGTCCTTTCTCCCCATCAATGATTTTTTAGGAACAGATTTCTTGTCTAGTCCCCTGTGAGTGTTTTTACTCTTTCTCTCTCTCTTTCTTTCCAAGTACTTTTGGGGAGTGTGCTTTCTTGTGCAGTCCTGAAGTGTTGCACTCTCCCCCTTTCTCTTTCTCTCTCTGTCCTCTCTCTGCATAAATAGCTCCCTACCCTTCGTGGCTCCGCAGCTTTTCTCTCCCCCAATTCACCTCTCCACACCACATACCTGCCAAGTCTGTGGCTCAAATTATGCAGGTTGTTGCATTAATCCTCAGATCGGTTTCCTAGGTGTTCAAAGTGGTTTGATGCCGATCTAGCTGCCTTTCAGGGATGAGACAAGCTCAGGGTCCCCATACTACTCCATCATCTTAACACCTTCCGAGCATGTCCTCTATCTTCTCATTTTCAATCTGCAGGTGTCTTTAGGTCTGACATCAGTCTATTGTAG
Source organism: Panthera pardus (assembly GCF_024362965.1). Classification (NCBI taxonomy): domain Eukaryota; kingdom Metazoa; phylum Chordata; class Mammalia; order Carnivora; family Felidae; genus Panthera; species Panthera pardus. The sequence continues at coordinate 66,197,613 of NW_026526843.1, forward strand.
ACTGTATGAGTCTTGTTTCTTTATCCATTCTGACACCCTCTGTGGTTTGGTTGGACCGTTAGTGCATTTACTTTCAAAGTAATTACTGATAGCTATGTATTTAGTGCCATGTTATTACTTGCCATTGTTTCTGGATATTTTCACAATTGCTTTCCTTTCTTTGTCCCTTTTGGTCTCTTCTTTGCACTCAAAGGGTCCCTTTTCATATTTCTTGCAGGGCCGGTTTAGTAGTCACAATCTCCTTTAGTTTCTGTTTGTCTGGGAAACTATCTCTTTTTCTATTCTGAATGATAGCCTTGCTGTATAGAGTATTCTTGGTTGCAGACTTGTCTATTCAGCATATTGTATATATCACGCTAGTACCTTCTGGCTTGCCATGTTTCTGTTGAGAAATCCCTAGCTAGCCTTATGGGTCTTCTCTTGTACATTAAGAACTTCTTTTTTTCTTTCTGACCTTAAGACTTGTTCTTTACCAGTATAGTTTGCAAATTTGATTATGATATGTCTTGGTATCGGCCTGTTTTTGTTCTTTTTAAAATTGTTTTTAATGTTTATTTATTTTTGAGAGAGACAGAGTGTGAGCGGGGGTGGGGGGCAGAGAGAGAGGGAAACACAGAATCCGAAGCAGACTCCAGGCTCCGGGCTGTTAGCACAGAGCCCAACGTGAGGCTTGAACTCACAAGCTGTGAGATCATGACGTGAGCCGAAGTCAGACACTTAACAGAGTGGGCCACCCAGGTGCCCCTGTTTTTGTTCATTTTGATAGGAATTCTCTGTACTTCCTGGATCTGGATCTATTTTTTCCCCCAGATTAGGAAGTTTTCAGCTATGTTCCTCAAATATATTCTCTGCCCCGTTTTCTCTCTTCTTCTTCTGGGACTCCTATAATATGAATGTTATTACGTTTTTTGGACTCACTGAGTTTCCTAAATCTATTCTTATGTTGCATAATTATTCTTTTTCTCTTTTGTTCAACTTCATTGTTTTCCAGTATTTTGTCTTCTGTGTCACTAATACATTCATTTACTTCTTCCAGACTGCTATTCATTGCATCAAGCCTGTTTCCAATCTCTTTTTTTTGCGTTCTTTATCTCTGATTCTTTTTTAGCTCTTTTATCTCTGTAAGGGTCTCACTGATGTCTTCTATTCTTTTTTGATGTCTTCTATTTTTTTCTGAAGTCCAGTGAGTATCCTTATGATTGTTGCTTTAAATACTCCATCAGGCATGTTAGCTATATCTTTTTCCCTTAGATCTCTGGCCATGGCCTTATCTTGTTCTTTCATTTGGGATTAATTCCTCCATCTTGGCATTTTGTTCAAGTCTTTGATTTTTTTCTGGATGTCAGAAATGCCAGTTATGTCTACTACTTCTGAAAATAATGGCGTTATGAAGAAGTGATTATGTAGTGCCCATTGCCTGGCACTTCAGGGAGTGTCTCCATTGTGTGCTGCATGTGCTCTGGTGTTGTGTTTTAGCTGCCCTATCCTTCATCCCACTTGTCTGCAGAGGCTCCTTTTGCCTGCAGTGAGCAGTGTTTGGTCCCTGGCCTGAATGTGACAAGTTGTAACTGGTTGTGTTCTGGTCTGCTTGTGAAATTAGACCTGACAGCACTTTCCTGCAGAACTCTGGTTGGTAAACATGGTGTCAGCTAGTGTGCTTGTCTCTTGGGGAAGGGGACTGCCATGGTGGGACTGAGGCAAACTTGATTGAGATGGGCAGGTTTGCCAGAGGGCAGAGGGGTGAGTCCTCGTGTAAGCATGTTAGGCAGCCAGTTTCAGCAGTCTGCTGCTTCCTGCAGGTTCCTCTGTGCTTATGTTGAGGGGTAGAGGAGGAAAATTACACCAACCACCTTCTTTGTTCCCAGAGAAGTGTCTTTGGGAATACTGCCTCTCAAGGATACACTCTGAGAAGAGCAAATAATCTCTTCTCTGTGTGTCTGAGGCATTCTTCGGAAGGCTATTTCCATGTTGTCTGCCCCTAGGCTGTTTCCTCCCCTTCTGTCCAGGAACAGAGCAGTGTCCTCCAGGCTCTATCCCAGCTAAGTCTGCTGACCTTTAAAACTCCAGGCTTTAAGTTTTGTTGGTTGCAAGAAGTCACAAAAAACAGCCCCTATTTTCCAAGCCAATGGCTTTGTGGAAACCTTCTTGTGTCCTCCTTTCTCTTTTGCTCCTCTCTGCAAACAGGGATTCCTCCCTTCCACAGCACCTGTGATCTGTTTCTCCCTTGTACCACATCTTTTCACTTCTGCACTTCCTACCTTCCTCAATGTGGCCTCTTCTCTCCCTTTAGTTGTGGACTTTATTCTGTCAGTCTTCAGGTAGATTTCTGGGGTATTTAAGATTATTTAATATTATCTAGTTGTGTTCATGGAATGAGATGGGCCTAGGATCCTCCTACTCAGCTGCCATCCTCCCTCTCCTGATTTTCTTATCTTTAAACTGGAGACAATAATGTCTGATTGACTTATCTAGCATATTTTTTTTGTGAGAATTGACAGAAGTGAAAAATCTTTCAAAGTGTTAAAAGTCCTGTATATATGAAAGTGGTGGTTAGATATATAAAAACTGGTTAGATCAGTTTAGTGAAGGGAAAGGAATGAAAGGAAAAGGGATTACAAAGCATTTTTGCAGTGAATTATGTGTGTACTGTTTACACACTATATACAAGTCATCTGTTGAGGAGCATTCTTGGATTCATGGAACTTTAGCATACTCCACATCTGGAAGTCTGCTTACTTGCAGGAATTGTATATGTTCAATTGGCTCATACTGACCCAACTCTTGATCAACCTCTCTTACTTAATGACTACTTTGTTTCTAATTCTGTACTAGGGACCTTCAGCAAGATAGAAGAATTTAAAATTCTGAAATGTATCTTCTTCCCTTGATGACACCATATCTTAACTTTTGGGGCAAGATACTCTATTCCTATGTTCCATATCAAAAATTTAGATTTATGGTGTAAGTACACATGTTCTTATGGAGATATTGGAACAACTTTTTAAAATCTGTACTGCACTAAAGGGATCAGGATGTTTGGTTATAATAGGAAATACACATACATGCAGAAATAACATATACTATATACAATTGCTAGTTAAGTGTTAAAGGAGTGACAGAGACAGTATGCCAAAAGGAAGATTTCTTTGATATGAGGTGGTCAAGAAAACCTTCACTGAAGAGGCAAGATGTATAAGCTTATGAAAAGGAGGGAAAAGGCATTCTAAACATGAACATGATGATTGTCAGAATAGCAAAACTTTTCATATTGGAGAGAATTCAGTACTGGGCAGCTGTTGTTATCACAACTAAAAAAAAAAATTTCTGGTGTGACCTAAGTAACAAACCAAAGTCCACTTAACTCAAAGTTGTAATCTGACTCCATTTTACCCTGAGCAGCAAATTACCCTTTGGGTCTTCATCAGAGGTAGGTATCAAATGGAATGAAAGCAAACCTCCAACTAATGAAGGGGATATGGAAATGCCAGAAATATCTCAACTTGTATGGAAATACATTAACTTAACAATATCTACAAAGTGTATAGATGAATCAAAATGCCAGATCCTGACAGATAGTAGCTTACTAAGGTCAGATAAACTTCATTTCTCAGTTTTGTTCCTGATTGTTTCTCCAAGGAATTCTCTGTGTTTACAGAGATCAGTTTTTTTTTCTATGCAACTGACAACTGCACAATAAGTGGTTCAAGATGCTAAGTTCAATCAAGAGAAAGCCAAGAGATTTTTCTATCTCATAGAATAGTGAATTTATTTGATAAATAACAAATGAAAGTTTCACATAAAGAACTTACAAAGATGTATGGGGTGGTCCTACAATGTATGCATGATAAAACAATATTGGGATAAGATTTTAGAACTGGAATAACCATGATAGATCCTTGAAGTCTCTTATTTGACAGCAGAGACATTGAAGCCCAGATTGCCTAAGATCTCATAGTTAGTGAATGGCAAAGGCAAGACTAGAATCTTGGCTTTAAAAAAACAAAACAAAACAAAAAAAAGTGGTCCGGTGTTCTCTCCATCATACTATGTTGTCACCCACAAATCATATAAGAATGTCTTACATTTATTGAATTTTTGCTTTATGCCAGACTCTGGGTTAAGTACTTTATATGCACTGTCTTACTGAATCTGCACAAGAACACTAAGAATCTGGTACTATTAATATGGTGATATTAATGAGGAAACTGAGGCTTTGAGAGGTTAATTTGTTCTAAGTCAAAGAGCTACAAGGTAGTTTAATTGAGTTCTTTCTAGCACTGAAGCTCATTGTCTTTATAATTATGCTCCTCTGTATAAAAATAGTAAGCCATACTTTGAAGAATACTCAGCCTCACTAGAAATAGGTGCAAACTGAATTATTAGATACATTTTACTCCCCTTAAGTTAATAATAATAATAAAGGATCTCAATGATAAAGAGGCTGCATTTACACATTGCTGATAGTGATATACTTTGTCAGTTTAAATCTTTATAGCGAGCAATCTGGCATTATGCATCAAAAGTTGCAAAGTTAGCCTGCCCTTTAAACTAGCAATTCCACTTCTGGGATGTATCCTAGGGAAATACTTAAGAATAAGTTAAAAGAAATTTGTGTAATACCATTGATATTTCTATTAGTGGAAAATTGAGGAATTGTTCAAAAGTCCCCAGTGGGGAAATGTTTAAATTTCATAATCGTAGAATGCTAAAACTAGAATATTTGAGGTCATTTTATTCAAATGCCATTTCTTTGTCACCCCACCTTAATTTTCATATAAAGCAATTGAACTCAAGTAAACTCTGGTATCAACTGGAATGATATTTTACCACCATCAAGCATGATAAAGACCATAAAATATAGGAAAATATATAAATAAAATATTGTAGTCATAGCTTCGCATGAAAATGTAACGAATAGTTTAAGAAAAAAGCCAGTGAAAAGTCAAATTTTTAGACCCAATCCTTGACAGCCATCTGATATCTCTAAATTATTGAAGTTTGCATCATGCTGCTTGCATCATGCATTTGCCTAATTCAGAGATCATTTATCTAGAGATGGGAGGAGAGAAAGCAAGTGCTCCTGTTGTTAGCAATGTAAAGAGAATCCAAAGAAAACAGAATAAATAATACTGCAAAGGGAATCAAGCAACCTTAGCTTCAGTTCCAGCACTGTCACTAAAAACAATTCTCTGTCCCCAATTTAAAACTTTGATTTCTCATTTTTATTGGAGTAGATCCCCTCAGAGATCTTTTTCACATCTAACACTTTATCATTCTGTGTTTCCTGGAAGCTTAAAATTTAAATGCAAATCTGGGTTGAAAACATCATGCTCTTGAGGCTAAGCCAATAAATTTAGATCCCCTTGTTCTATTGTCACAGATTACCTCCTCAACCCTAGCCAGTAGTCTCACAAATATGTGCTACTGATTATGGAGAGGCCTGAACAAGAGTATGTGTGCTACATTCTCAAAACTAGTATAAAAAGTACTAAGGTAATGTTAACCTGAACTTGGAGAAAACAGTGCATGATCTGCTTAAAACCATTATGTTAGTGTGTTGGAAGTCAGTTGAAAAGATAAAAAGAAAGCAAAGCATCTTTAAGAGACTATGTTTGAAGAGAAAAGCAAATAGATTAGTAATCTTTAGTACTATATGCCACTAAGTTTTCACACAAACTTTGAATATCTGAAGGGAATACAGCTGACAGCTGTAGGAGTTCACTGGCCACATCTCCCCTAAGGGGGAGTTCCTTTCTTTTTCATCTGTGCTCTGGTAGCCAGTATGTGTGGAGATGTCCTGGACAACAGCAATTCTCTCCTTCACTTGCAGTTTAGAAAGCTCTTCCACATCCATGATCTCTTTTGATCCTCACAATAGCCCTATGAGGCAAGGATTGTTATATTCTCCCCATTTCATAAGTATACCAAAGACTTTAAGTGATCTCAAAGCTAGAAAAAAGGAGAGCCAGCATTTGAATCCAAATAATCTGATTCCAAGTTCAGTGCTCTTTCCACAAAATCGCTTTTCCTCTACTTCAGGTGTGAGGCCTCACAGCAGTCTCCAAAAGCCACCTAATCTTTCTTTTTCTACCCATTGGTCCATGGTCTCTTTTAATCTTTGTCTTTAGTTTTGCTTTCCATTCTGTTGTGGCTCAACAGACTAGAAAGTGGAAAAGACCCATTGCATACCTAGAAAACAGAAATTTTAAAGTAGACTGTGAGTGTGTTATAGACTTAGTTGCTCACATGTCTTGAGGAACTATTCATTTTCACAAGTTATAAATCATTTTTTTCCAAGAGAGAACATCTCAAAACCTCTTTACAAGCCATGTCCCATTACCTATCTTTTCTTTTAAACATCTTGACAATATAAGCATAAATTGTCTCTGTCAGCTGATTATTACTGAGTTGAGGAGAAAGTGGAACATAGTCTTTGGATGACAGTGTCAGACTTATTTGGATCCAACAGCACACATCCCTCCCATTGCTCTGTTCTTTATGGTAGGTCTTGACCCCATTTCTCTCTTCATTCAACTTCTGGAGCCAGTATAGTCCTGTTCTGAGTGATCAAACCATTTTTCTTAATCTTATGGTATGGCATTCTGGTATCTTTTAACCAGGTACTCATTCTTCCCAACTGAGACTTAACTCTGACTTGGTGCCTGAAATATGCCTAGAGGCCAAGCCAACACTAACATGACTCAGATGAACTCAGTGGGGTGGCCAGTAGAGTTCCCATTGTCATTTTCAAGCACAGATTTATTTGTTGACTGCTTCCATCACTTTGAACAAACAAAAGTTTGAGACAGAGATGAATAAAAGCCAAGGCTGAGATAGAGATAAAAGCCAAACAGAAAGACAAATAAAATTAAGGATTGTATAACACAATACTATAATTGATTACTCATTAAGCTCTTATAGAGTAGAAGACTGACATTACAGATATCATGGAAAACAGGGTTCAGAGGGCAGATGTGTTTCCCTTCAATATGGATGTTAAGAGCATCCAGTTGAAAAGTTTGTTTATTTGAATTTTCCCCTTCTTTAGTCACCTGAAATAATCAGATGGAGGAAAAAGTGTCCCAGAATTTTTCTTCAACATCCAAAAGTATCAAGTCCTTGTTTGTGATTCATCATGCTTGCTCTTTGGCCCCTTTATGTATATCCTATCTGAGCTCATTGAAAAATCACTAATCATGGGAAATTTCTCTCTTGAAAGCATTTGGAGGTCTCCTTTGATCTTCCTCTACCTTTCATTCTGATCATCTATGCCAGTCTGAATATCTGCATTGTTGCCTACTTTTCATTTGTGAAACCCCTCATCAAACTCTAAGTACAGTTGATCCTTGAACAACATGGGTTTGAACTGCATGGGTCTATTTATACATAGATTTTTAAAATATTTTTTAACGTTTATTTATTTTTGAGGAGATACAGAGCATGAACAGGGGAGGAGAGAGAAAGAGGGAGACACAGAATCTGAAACAGGCTCCAGGCTCTGTGCTGTCAGCACAGAACCCGACACGGAGCTCGATCTCATGGACCGTGAAATCATGACCTGAGCCAAAGTCGGACGCTTAACCGACTGAGCCACCCAGGTGTCCCTACATAGATTTTTTTAAGTACAGTACTATAAATGTATTTTCCTTATGATTTTTATAACATCTCTAGTTTACCTTATTGTAAGAATACGGAATATAATACATGTAACCTACAAAATAAGTGCAATAACTGACTATGCTATCAGTAGGGCTTTCAGTCAACAGTAGGTTACTAGTAAAGCTTTTAGGGAGTCAAATTTATACATGGATTTTTGACTGCATGGGGGATTGGTGCCCCTAACCCCTGTGTTGTTCAAGGGTCAACTGTATTCCAGAATGTTTTCTCAGATAAGAGAAATGAGAAGTGGCAGGGGCCACACACAATGGGTGTACAAAGATTGCCAAAAGAACTTGAGGCGTGACCCTAAGTAAAAAGAACTGAGAAAGGACCCACTACTTCTACCTTGGCAGAGTTTTGAATGATCAATATTTTTAACATAAGCAGTAGTAGACAATCCTGGTGAAAGAATGTGATTAATTTATTTCCCTCCCAGAAGGCATAGATTATGAAATTATTCTTCCCTAGAACAAAAATACTGTGATTTGATAGCTTCCCAGCCCTTTCACATTACCTTACTTAATCGTAACAATTCTGTTAGGTGTAATTATTTGTTTTACCAAAGAAACAAAGGCTAAAAGAGTTAAGCTACTTTCTCAAGATTGTCTACAGAAAAATAGAAGGCAGGAAAGTATAAAGCCAGGTTTACAATAAATGTAATATAAATCCAGTGCTTCTTTCCCTGAATTATGACTGCCTTTACAGAATTGGTAAATCAGGTAAGAGGCAGCCATTTTAGGAGAGTGAAAAATAACCATGTAGGAACACAGAATATGGCAAATAATATGTGAGGAAGGGTCTCTTTCATAAAGTCAAATTTAAAAAGCCATCAAGGGAAGTAGTAAATCTGATTGCTGAAATATAGGAAGATGGGTATAATTACAGACAGCCACAAATCGTATTTGCTGGTGTTTTTTTACTGAGCTATCAGAGCTCTATAAATTATAGAATATGAGAGCCAGGGGTTTTCAAGGGGTCAGGCCTTTAGCACTGACTTGTAGGGACAGATCTGCAGGGCTGAGGATGGTGTCCCACATGCCCTTAAGTGGAAGAGCAAGGACCCTCTGTTCTACTGTTAGCTGCTGGGGATGCCAGTTTGATCCTTCCAATTTTCGCAGTACTGCACCTCAGCACCTCTAAGTATTGTGTCTATATTAATTCTTGCTCTTAATTTCCCCCATCTATTCAGAGGAAGACAGAAATACTGTTTATGGGTGTCACATCTCCCATGCCTCTCTTAAAGCAATTTTGCAATATACATCAAGAGCTATAAAGACTTCATATGCTTTCACCTAATTATTTATAGGAATCTTTCTGAAGGAAATTACCAGATTCAAGTGAAGATTTATGTATAAAAATGCTCATGAAGTCATTATTTATAATAGCAAAACACTGAAAACAAACTAAATACAAACAATGGGAAGTTATGGCATATGCAACCATCGTACGTTTATATAAACATGATTTAGTTTCAAAGATTATGTATTGATATGGGAAAATATGAAACTGTAAAAGCAGCACACGGCATACAATGTAATTAAAATTTTTCTTTTTAAAAATCCACTACACATACACATAAAAATGTTATGTAGTAATATTTAAAACATGTTAAAAAGTTGTGGATGATGGGGTTATGGGAAACTTTTATTCTCTTCTTCATGCTTCTTTTACTTTCTAGTGGAAGACAATATTTTTATAATAAAGAAAAAATATCTTAATGGCCATATTTTTCATCCATCAGACCATAATACAGGTCCCATTAAAGCAAAACCTGAGTTAGTTCTGGTTGCAGAATCTAAACATATTGAGTCTCTAACCTATTTTTCTAAAATGTTTTATTTTAGTATAGTTAGCACAAAATGTTACATTAGTTTCAGGTGTACAACATACCGATTCAACTTTTTTATATGTTATACTGTGCTTAGCATAAGTGTACCTACCATCTGTCATCATACAATACTATTACAATATTGACTATCTTCCCCATGTTGTGCCTTTTATTCTAGTGACTTGTTCATTCCATTACTGGAAGCCTATATCTCACATTCCCCTTCACCCATTTTTCCCAATTCCCTAAACCCCTTCCCTCTGGCAACCATCAGTTTGTTCTCTGTATTTATAGTTCTGATTCTTTTTGTTTATTCATTTGTTTTTAGATTCCACATAGGAGTGAAATAATATTAATCTATTTTTTGAGTATTTTTTTACAGAAGGGAAAAAACAATAGCCTAATTTTTAAATAAGTCTAAATTTTCTTTTAGATTAATATCATCTTGGTTCAACATAGCATAAAAAAGAGAAACAATCAGTAGTCCTATCTAAATAACAAAACATAGGATAGGTTTTATGGATTCCTACCTAGAGGTTTTATCATGGTAGTGTCACCTTGGGCAGTATCACCTTTGGGAAATAAGGTAGGCACTGCTTTGGGTGCTTGACCAAACCTTCATTGAAAAGCTTTTGAGCAAAAATTAGTTCTGAAATAATGTGTGTTGAGGGCACTTGTTGGGATGAGTACTGGGTGCTATATGGAAACCAATCTGACAATCAATTATATTAAAAAAAACTTATTCAAAAAAATAAAATAAAATAATGTGTGTGTCCTCCCTGCTTGTGGCTGTGTTTCACTAGAGGGTCTTTGATGCCCCTATTCCATTTGGAAGCCTGACTAGATTTATAACCACTATCCATTTATCATACACTGATCTTCAAAGGCATAATAATTTGAAATACATCATTGTTATAAAATCATCTCATGGAAACTTGCAATGTCAGAATTAAATGAGGCTTTAGAGATTGTCTAGCTCAGGAATCATGAAATCAGCCGGTCATTTGTAAGAAAACAGCTCCCCTCCACCAAAAAAACACAAAACAAAACAAAAAAAAATAACCCTACTCTCCATCCCCTCCCTACCAATTTTTAGAAAGAATATATGTAGCTATCATGGTCAGTATTTTTTCCTCAATTTTGAAAGAGACATGGAATATTTTGCTTTCTTTTTAACTATACCATAAGAAGAACACAACCTGAGTTTCAGGGAGACAAGAGAAAACAGTAATGACCATGGTAAAACAAAAAGTAAATGCTCCTTCCAAAAAGGGCAGGTTGCTGCTACTCAGTGCTAGCTAATTGTTCACACATGAAATTTCTCAAAGAAGTCAGAAATCTGGATTTCTATGTGAAGTCTCTTAATTTTAAGTGCTGGCAACTAATTCAAAATGTGTGAAAAAATTCTGCAAGTCAAAAAAACATATCTGTCAGAGGACTGACTACATTTTAGTTTGCAACCTTGATCTAACAACCGACCTTGGGGATGATGGATAAAATCAAACTCACTGAGTGTCCTGATTTCTGCTAGAGGTCACTCAGATGACAGAAAAGGGATCACAACTCCGATTTATGGTAATTGCAACTGGAGAATTCTAGTATCCCCCAGAGAATTTCCTACATTTAGGTAGGTAAATATCCCACGTGTTAAATATTATTTAATGACATGTGTGGCTTCTGTCTTCAATAATAGAAAATGTAATGTGAAAGTATTTCCCATAGAGTGCATCCTACACCACACCCAAGAAGTTATGAATAAGTATAGATTTTTGCTCCATTCATAAAGTTTGAGAAAAGAATTTTAAGTATATTTATTTATTTAGAGAGTGAGCGAGTGAGCAGGGGAAGAGCAGAGAGAGGGAAAGACAGAATCCCAAGCAGGCTCCACGTTGCCAGCATAAAGCCCGATGCGGGGCTCCAACCTGAGCCATCCAGGCGCCCCCCCCCCCCCCAAAAAAGAACTTTAAAACAAAACATGAAACTTCCCTGTAGGTTTAAGTGTGTCATCTCTACTTTAACATATTAAAATTTAAAGTCTTTTAAAAAATATTCAGTCTAATTATCAAAGATGATGGGAAACATTAAGTTTTTCTTGTTATGTTACATTTTGGTGCTTTGCTGAATTTGCAAAAGTTTGGGATAGTTTAAAAAAATCTAATGTTGCATGATAGCTTGAGTAGTAACTCAAGTAGAAGATGTTAACACTTGAATTTTGTATAACAATCTGATGACAAAAGGAGTCAAAATTTTTGCCAAGTACCGACACATGTCAACATTTCTTACACTAAAAATTATGCTAAGGTGGAATACCACTTCACTTTACTTTTAATTTTGTAGTTCACAGCTAGGCATGCAAAGTAGTTTAGAAATGAATTCCTACTTACCTAAATACCAAGCACTGGGCACAATAAAGGCCCCCAAAGCCAATAGATAGCATGAAGTACTTACAGGGTCAGACATAATACTAGCAAATGCAGGAAGAGGCAATATGCAAAATACAATTTTTAAAAGGAAGCCTTAAGTAAGGCTTTGAAAAAGAAGCCTTAGAATGGTGAAAACAGGGAAGAGTAGGAAGAAAGGAAGGATGCACCAAAGAACACACAATTCATTAACATAGATTTGCGCTTTATTGTAATTTTGCATCCTGAGATAATAAAATTTTATATCTGACAAGTGAACAACAGAAGCAGCAGTGAAAGTTTCAGAGAGGCAGGTGTCCTTCATTTTGGCACAGCTGTATGTATACAGGTTGAGTTCTTTCAGGGGAGTCACTCTCAAACTTGGAAGAAAAATAAATTCATTCCACAGGCTATGTAACAATACAAGATGCACAAATGTTCTTGGTTTGAATGGACATATCCACTTGTATTTTTTTCTGATAAAGCTGTCTCCATAGGAATCCTCTGCCAAAAAGAAATCTTAGGCTTTTCAAATAGATGTTTTGGATCGATGCCCACCTTCCAGCTATCAGAATTTCCTGTTTTTGTAGCTGAGATTCATATTTGTATGTGGTTAATCCAAGGAGGGTGAACTAGCTTGTAGATTATATAATTTCAAACATCTGTAATTTGTTCGAAGTTCAGGCATTAAAACAATTTTACACTATTTGCTTACTAGAAAAATGGAAAATTAAGAAAATTAAGCCAAGATAAAAGCAAACAAATAAGCAGGAATAAAAGGGACATTTGAGAAATTATTGCCTAGACTCATAATGTTGAGTTTATATACAGAACTACTTTGAGACTCAGAAGTTGATATTTACTCCAATGCTAGAACATATTATAACACTTTCCACATTTGCAATCCAAATAAATTAGCTCAGTTATCATCCTGAAACAGAAGAAAACAGAAGGCAGATTCTAACTTGAAATTATGTAGCTCAATCTAGCCAACACACACACACACACACATACACACACACACACACACATGTCTAGCATTTCATTATTTAGGGACTGGGTAGTAACCTGGTGGAGAGGGCCAAATAATCTTAGTTCCTTTATAAAAGTGGCTTCCAATATTTTTACCATAGGGATCCCTTTATTATTCCTTCCCCATGCTTTCAAGTATTTTATTTACTAAACTGCATGTAATAATAGACTTTTTCATTCTTTTACTAATCAAAAGAATTGTCATTCACAACTTCTGATTAGTGTGGGATAACCAGTAGTATGTTAGGCAGGATTGAAAAAATATAAACAAAATGCATGGAAATTCAATGACTCAGTTGGCTTGTGCAGCAGAAATATTATGGATAAATGTATGATTCCTGGTATACTTTTTGAAATATAAAAAAGGTTCAAGGATGTCCTCACTGCTATCTTTATCTTTCCCAAGTTGGGAACCATTGGTTTACATCCACCTGCTTTTCCTCCCTAAGTCAAGTGTTAATTAACATAACACAATTACTCGTGTTAACATATAGGGGATTAATAACAAAATTTACTACTGATAAAATAGATTAACTGCAACACTCGTTCTGTAGGGTTTGACTGAGAAAGAAAACATAACAACATAGATTTAAAGGAATGTGTTTAGAAATTACAAAATTATGATATTCAGTATATCTTTCAGTCAACTTCAAAAGCACATTAATATATGAGAAAAATCCTCAATTCCCCTGTGAGGTAGGTCCAGATTATTGTCCCCACTTCCACAATGAGGACATGAGGTACAGAGGAATTAAGCAGCAGAGCTAAGAATTAAACCAGAAGTGATTTGGGTTTGAATTCCATACTACTTTTCTTTCCATCTAACATCAATTTGTTCCAATAAATCTTTTTGAGGATGTGGAAATTGGTTAAGACACTGAAGCAAATATTGGATATGATATGAAACTTTTCACATCATTGTCAAAATAGGTCCTCCCATATCTCCATTATTGTCACAGTTATAATTCTTGCCTGGATACCAAATGCATAATCAGATTCCACATATGCAAAGCTCACAGACCTTAGTCCTCGGTTCCTAGGGAAACTACACTTATTTTTATCACCATAGAGGGGCTGAGGTCTAGCAGGCATCAGTTCTTTGAGTCTGTGTGACATGAACACATATGAGCTGGGAGCCAGTTGGCAAATCAAACATTTATTGTGTGCAAGGCACTGTGAGAATTTCCACCAAGGGTAGTAGTTTTGAGAAAAATCATTCTGAGATTCTGTAGAATAAAATTTTCCTAAGGATTCCTAGAATCACAGAATGTTAGGTCATCTCTAATTTTCTGTCCAGCTCTAAGTTCAACCCCATGACTTTATAGATAGAGACTGACACGTAATTTAAGTGACTTGTCCAAAGCCCATAATAGATAATTTCCTCATATAGTATGAATCTGATGAAGTCCACATATAATGGAATATATTCTCATGTTGCCATTATCAAAATGAAAAGCCTGGCTCAGAATCACAAAAGAGAAATTTGGGGCAAGATAAGGATATACATATCCCTTTTTTCAGTCTCCATATTACATGAACAAGTATTATTAACAAAATATATTCCTTTTCTGTGGAAAATTTCCCAATAGTTCATCATTTAAAGGGGCCTGAACAATTTGACAATTGTTGCAAAATGAATTTTTTTAAAGCAGAATTTTATAGGCATAAGAGGACTTAGCTTCAATGAATTTGGGCATCTTATAATCCAATTAGCAAAAAGTATTTCCATATGTGAAACTACTCCAGTTAAATGAGTGTATATAATTTCTACATCCCCCTAGGTCAACATAGTTCATTTTAATGAAATATTGTTTGGGGCATTATGTTCAAGTAGTGAGGTTTGATTTTTTTAAGTGGTAGTTTATTTGTAAACAAAATTAAAATGCTAATAATTTTTAAAAGCTCTCATACACTTGGAAAAACCTTATTTGTTCTATGCCTTACAAATGTTATGTAATGTCAGTCAAATTATGAAAAAATAAGAATTTCATTAAAAATGGCAGAGTGCCAAATGCTAACACAGATTAACTGATCAGACATTAGTGTTTATAGGTCATAATATAAATAGCATGTATATTGAATACTTAAGGGGGTTTTTGTAGGGCTTCAAAGACCATTGTTTTTTCAGAACCATGTTGAATTACATATTTACTAACATTAGAATTATACCAGTTTTGTAAGTGATTGATAGTCCTGTAATATTTTAACACTAACATAATATGATTAGGGGAAAACAAAGAAACATGCTTTAAATAATAAATAGAAGAAATATAATATGCTAGTGAAATATTCTAATACTTGAAAAGGATGGTTTTAAATCTAATGATCTACCAATTCATTCATTCTGGTTCCTTCAACATAAAATGTTATCTTTGTTCAAAAAAGACAAGGCACTTCTCCATCTACTTCTAATGTTCAACTACAATGGTGTCTTTCCTAAATTAATAGAGTGGGTAGGAGGGAACAGAGAGTAGCTGAAGAAGGTTAGGGCTTAATTTCATTTTCTACATAATTTAGTTGTTTAAAGGGGCATTGGGATGGAGATGCATAACAGAAGTCAAAGAAGCAATGGTTTTAGCTTACAACTTCAAAGCTTTGCGAGATTTATATACTTTGGCAACTAGATGTTATTTTCTCTGGAAACTACCACAGCAGGTTTCATAAAAGAATATCATGTAACAAAGAAATTCCCAATTACTTTATTCAACCTAAAAAAAGCTTTCACAAAAATATTCTGCTAACTTGACAGAAATATCCAAGTATGCTCTATCCTGAGGATAAAAGAAAAAAAAGGTCAATGGGGGAGTAATTAATGACCACATGTTGTGCTTTGCCATTTCATCATTCACTGCTGCCAATTTCATTGAAAAGAAAACACCCTCCACCAAAGCACTCCAAAATCCCCAACTGCTAATCAGCCTGCTTCATAGGAAAATAGTTTGAAAAAGCAGTCATATAAGAAAGAAGAAAGAAAATTGTGTATTTTCTGAGTAGTTCAAGAAAATAAGATGAGTCAACCAGCATAATGAACAATAAAATAATACATTTAAAAGCAACTAGAGGAGGTATTAAAAAAAAGTTTACAAATGCTGGGAAATGATTTTTTATGACAAATGTTACTGTAACTCAAGTTATATTCTGTCACCTCCAGATGCACTCAATTTCTGTCTCAATATTTGTTTCATGGAAACAGTTCACCACTTTGTGCTGTTCTTTGAGCAAAACCAAGTGTGATTTATACATGGCAGAAAAGTCACTATGACCATCACATGGCCAGATTCTAAGTATACAGAAAAAAATAAATTTTTAAGGATTGACACTTAAAATTATTCTATCATTGGTAATTAGAAATGTTGTATTCTGGAAATCAATTTGGTATTACACAATCACAGTTTGAAGCATAAACCTGATAATATTAGCTGGAGCATAAACCACAGATACAATTTTTCCCTGACCTTAGCTATAAAACAAGACATTTGGTATGCATTTTTAGAGGTTTCCACCTTGTCTATAAAAATACATATTTAATTTTGCAGCAGACAGACAAATGATATTTACAGGCACACATATTAAAAGTTAAAGATTCTGGATGGCTTGGTGGCATGGGGGTAATGGGGTTCTACAGAGGGAGGTGGAAAAGTGTGCAAACAATTACAGTCATAGATCAAACAGTGTTGCTTTTTCCCCTCTTCTTTTATTGGTCCAGGACCGTGGATTTCAAATTAGGCATAAATTTTAAAAATGGCTTTAAAGACTTGACCTTTTATGAAGAAATGACTGTTCTCTTCACTGGGATAAACGTTTGTCTAAAAAGTTTTACTAAAACTAGTAAGATGACAAATAGGATATTATTCAGTCTCAGATACTTTTAATTTCTTTTTAGCAATAGGAATTACAAATAATGCCTATATACAGGCATACATTTGCAGTTGAATTAACACAATATAAAGCTTTAATTGTGTTAAAAATTCAAATTAAGTGTGGTGTTCTCACTCATCTTACTTGGGAGGAGAAAGAGAAATATGTACATGTCAGTGAAAAGGCTACATGTGTGGTGAATTTATAAACTAAAATACTTTTTGTATAAGTACTTGTCTTTCCTCATTAATAATATCTAAATGTTTAAAAAAGATCATCAAAAATATAAAGAATATTTTATCAATTATGAATCAGCCACTATGTATTCTTTAGGTACAGCTTCTCAATTACCTCTCCCTCTTTCCCAAAGCAGAATATCAGAACTCCAAAAAGGGATTAGCAGTGGCTTTCATGAAGATCTAGACACCTCCCAAGATATCTGAAATCTTGAAATACTCCTTAAAGATAACTGTGTGTATTTTCAAAAGGGGGAAAGGATACATAACAGGAAATAAGTACAGTGAGGCTGTGAAATGTGTTGGATATCAAATGAATTTTTTGGGGGGTGGGAGTGGAGGACAAAATGGATATTATTAAATTAAATGGAAAAAGTAAGGTTCTTGGTTTCAGGTGCAATGCAGAATATCTCAGACAACAACTTCAATTTTAATCTACTCATTAGAAAGGGCAATCCTGCCCTACACCTGAAATTTTAACAAACTCATGGCTCTGCTATAAAACATGTTAACAGTCTATACATTCAAAAGGATGCTTGCAAACTTCATTCATATTAAAATCTATGCAGATTTGTTGGCAATACAGTAAGAGTAATATTACATTCTGTAAACCATGGCATATTACATTTTGTTATGCAAAGAGACAATATTTACAAGTCTTTTAAGAGTTTAAATATTTTATCCACTAACATAAGTGATAATTTAGCAAAGTGCAGGACAAAACCAGTGCTATTAATCACATGTCCTTTAAAAGCAAGTAAGAGTAAAACCATTTCTAAAAGCTACCAAAAGCGTATTTACTTATGTCCAGTAAGGGATTACAGAGCATTAAATAGCCTAGAAAAATGATGCATATTTAAGAAACAGTGAGTATGAAAATTATAAGGCAGCATGCTCAGAACAAATTTTTGTTTTTTTGAAACACCGGCACTGATGTCTTTTATCTTTAGTGGCAACTATATATATACATATAAGTCTCTGTGTATTTATTTAAAAATTGAAAGTGCAAAACACAAGCCTCATTTAACAACAAAAAAAGATGTGCAAATTTTCTTCTAAAACCAACATAAATAAAAGAGTAAGGAGAATATTCTAAAGAATAAGAATAAGAAATAAAGAATAAGTTGAACAGAGCAAAGGAGACCATCTTCATTCCAAAATCATCTACAAGGCACTAAGGGTAGGAAATGACAAGTAACACAGAAGTGACTGAATAAAATTCCTCAGTCAGGTCGGAATATGGGATATTTTGGTAGGAATTCTATTAGTATAACCTGTAAAATAAAAACAAACAAGAATATATTGATAAAATAATTTGCATTTACTATAACATATATAACCCAGAAAGTCTATAATCATTTTTCACAGGACTGTGTTTTGGTCCTCTAGCATAAAGTAAGTTAAATATATAAAACAGTTATAAAAAGGATTTACTACAAGTTATCATTACAGTGGCAATTAAATTAAACTGGCAAACATAACTACTTATTGTAGCTAACAGTTTCTATGACTTAATTTACAATAATTATTTGTTTAACTGCAGAAAAGCAAACCCTCTTACATTATTATGTCCTTCTTCACCTCCTACCCTCTTTTTTTTTTAACAAAGTAGAAGAGGTTAAAACTTATATAGATTGGAAAAAATACCTTTTCTATATATTACATGTACATATTTTCAATTAAAGCAACTGCTATTGGTTCTTACTATCTTTTATAAGTTGTTTATAAAAAATAATGAAATATCCAAATGGATTGATTAAAATATTTTAATTAAAGGTTGAAAACACAGTAATAAAAACCTAAGATATTTATAAACTTGTATAAATGTATATGTTAAATTTATATTTAATATTTTACTTATAAATTTAATGTATAAATTTGTAATATTTTATATAAGGTTTTTGCCTATAGTGGATTTGAGATTTGTGGTCAGTCATTTGCACATTTTTTTCCCTAAGCTATTCAAAGTGGAGAAAGATAATGTAATAATCGTTATTTATGAAACGGAAATGGAACGTTTATGTATTAAATACAGACTACATGTCAGCAACTTGAAGCTTAGACAAATTTCATATTCTTTTGAGTGTTAATGATGTTGTAGTTGTCACTTTGGCTATGTGTGAATTTGTGTTTTGTGATTAAGACTGCATAGCTTTCATTAAAAAAAATAGAACCTATAATTTCTTTGTTAAAAATTAAATGTCAGCTTAGAAAAAAAGCCAGGAACATGAATCCAGAATTCAGAAGTCAATTCTTATTTTATGCAAGTTTTGACAAGATAACATTTAGAAATATTTTGTTCAACAGCAGCTGTGTCCATCATCATGTAATGGTCTGCACTTATATTAAAAGAAGATTAAGGCTGTGCAATGTTTTCACTGGAGCATACAAACTGAAATTTTTCTAAGATCTAAGTAATTCCTAGGTTTCAAGATATTTTATGTTGCCTACAGATCTAAAGAAGATGGAAGGAAACCTCCATGTTTCAACTGACAAAAGTTCAGGCTGAGGAGAAAAAGGTAGAAAGAAGAACTGACAAATGATAAGCATAGTGAAATGTAACATTTAGAATGGAATCCAGGGGCGCCTGGGTGACTCAGTTGGTTAAGCGTCTGACTTTGGCTCAGGTCATGATCTCAAGGTTCGTGAGCTCGAGCCTTGAATCCAGGTCTGTGCTGACAGCTCAGAGCCTGGAACCTACTTTGGATTCTGTCTCCCTCTCATTCTGCCCCTCCCTGGCTCATGCGCACACTCTATCTCTCAAAAATAAATAAAGACATTAAAAAAATTTAGAATGGAATCCAAAAGAAAGTAACTAAAAACAACTGCATACTTACATACTCCATCATATTGCTAGTTTCGCATTTCCTTTTTGTCAACTTCCAGTGCAAAGCAAGCTAAGAAAGTACAGTTTGTTAAGAATTTCTATATCAATTTATATTACCTATAACATTTGAATAAATCACTGAAAACCATCCAGGTATAAGCATAAGATGTATAACATAGCATTTAAAAATAACTTGTAAAGAATATATATTAAAATTGAATATCAATTCTCTAATTCATTCTTTTGTGGCCTGAAAAAAATCCCATTTTTTTCAACTTAATAATGCAAATATATAAATGGGGCACTTATTTGTTTAAACTTTCTTACCTTGTGATATAATCTGTTATTTTCCCATTCTAATAACTTCTGAATTGATCTTCTGGTCTAAGAGAAAGAATGAAGACTTTGTTACAAGATGAACTGAAGAACTTTGTAAACTATGTGTATCTGTATTTTTCTGCTTGTTTGTAAAATCCCATTATTTTCTCCTTTTGTTTTTCTATTGGAATCAGAAAAAAAAAACAAAGTAACAGAAACTTCCAAAAGAGGAGTAATATTTTGAGCAATTATTATACTGTTATTATGAGGTCTCTTTCTTTCCCCACCTCTTCACACACCCACATCCGTGTATATGGATTTTTAATATATGCTTTTCAAAATGAAATATGTACAAATTGTTCTGTGTGGTGAGTCCATTCACTGGACTATTGTGAAATCATTACCAATGTTGCTAGCAGTCCATTTATGGACCTAATCTTGACTTTCATATACCTTTTTATAGGGTTACTTTTTCAATATACATGTAATATACCAAGCTAATCTGAGTCTTTACAGAGTTTTCCTATCAGAGCTCCTAGCACAATGCCTGGGATACATTAGTCACTAGAGGTCTACAAGTTGAATAAAGCAAGTCAACATATATCAGAATTTCCATTGAAAAGAACATATTAAAAACAGCCAGTCAGGGGTTGCCTGGGTGGCTCAGTTGGTTAAGCATCTGACTCTTGGTTTCAGCTCAGGTCATGATCTCATGGTTCATGGGTTCAAGCCCTGTGTTAAGCTCAATGCTGATGGTGCAGAGCCTGCTTGGGATTCTCCCTCTCTCCCTCTTTCTCTGCCCCTCCCCTGCTCATGCTCTATCTCTCTCAAAATTAATTAATTAATTAATTAATTAAAAAAATAAAACAACAAAGAGCCAGTCAGAAAACTTGTACTTAGAGGAAAAAATATGAATGAGAAGTAGCACTGTCCTAAACAAGGGGACAGAGGCTGAATTTCTCTATTTGGAGTTGTATGTATTTTGTAGAGAGGAAGAAAAGTTTATAAAACCTTCAAGATAATTAAAATAGAACAATATTACACATTTCAACTCTATTATTTTTATTATTTTTTTAACTTTTATTTATTATTGAGAGACAGAGAGAGACAGAGCATGAGCATGGGAGGGGCAGAGAGGGGGGAGACATAGAATCTGAAGCAGGCTCCAGATGTCTGAGCTGTCAGCACAGATCCTGATGCAGGGCTTGAACCCACAAACCATGAGATCATGAACCGAGCCAAAGTTGGACGCTTAACCAACTGAGCCACCGAGGCACCCCCACATTTTCAACTCTTAATTGGAAGACTTTTAGTAGGTTTCTGATAAAAGGCACTGTTAAAATTTAAAATTACTTCCTAAAATTAAATGATTTACAAACCAGTATCTGAAATGATTTCCAAAGCACCAACACATAAGAAACTTCTATTCATTCAACTATGTAGGTTAACAATCAATGGCAATTGTATTCAGCTAATTCACAGTGGGTCAGATCAGCAACAATGCCAGCTAGAGTATACCTTGGAACTACTATACTTGATAGAATCTCTGTAAACAAAATCAGATGGGTAACAAATAAAGAGATTGAATTAGTAATTATAAATCTTTCCACAAAGAAAAATCCAGGCCCAGATGGTTTTAATGATGAATTCTACCAAATAGTCATAGAGGAAATAATACCATGAACATAAAAGCAAAATTCTCAACAAAATACTAGCAAACTGAATCTAACAACATATGAAAAAGATTATACATCATAACCAAGTGGAATTTATTTCAGGAACATAAAAATAAATTGGTGCAATACATTGTATTAGTAGAATAAAGGACAAAAATGACATCATCATCTTCATAGATTTAGAAAAAGCATTGGACAAAATCCAATATTCATTCATAATAAAAATCCTAAAAAACCCTAGGAATTAATGTGAACTTCCTCAACCTGATAAAGAGCACCTACAAAAAACTACAGTTAATATACTTAATGGAGAGAGACTCTTTTTCTCTTAAGATCAGAAAAAGACAAGACTGTCTCCTCCCACTAGTTTTATTCAATGTTGTACTAGAAGGTATAGACAAAAATAAGAGGTGGTGGTGGAAAGATGGTGGCTTAGGATGACGCTGGGCTCACCGTGTCCTGCTGATCACTTAGATTCCACCCACACCTGTCTAAATAACCCAGAAAACCACCAGAAGACTAGCAGAACAGATTCTCCGGAGCCAAGTGTAGACAAGAGGCCCATGGAAGAGGGTAAGAAGGGCGGAGAGGAGGTGCGCACTACATGGACTGGCGGGAGGGAGCCGGGGCAGAGGGGCAGCCTGCCGGCAAAGCAGAGCCCCTGAGTCTGGCTTGCAAAAGCGGAGGGGCCGGACGGAGTGTGTTCTGACAGCAAGTGGGACTTAACATCTGGAAGGTTATAAGTTAACAACTCTGCTCGGAGAACGGGAGGGCTGGAAGACAACGGGAGGGAGAGTTGTTGAGCCCCGGACAACAGAGCACAGCTTGGCGGGGAACAAAGGTGCTTGCAAGCGCCATCTCCCTCGCCCACCCCCCAGCCAAAATCCCGAAGGGAACCAGTTCCTGCCAGGGAACTTGCTTGCACCGCGCAAACACCCAACGCTGTGCTTCTGCGGATCCATCCCTCCAGCAGCAGGTCTGACTCACTCCCGGTGCCACAGGGCCCCTCCTGAAGCAGATCACCAAAGGAAAAGTGAGCTGAGCCTGCCCCTCCCACCCCTGTGCACCTTGCTGATCCACCATAGCTAATACACCAGATCCCCAGCACCATAAGCCTGGCAGTGTGCAAGTAGCCCAGATGGGCCACACCACCCCACAGTGAATCCTGCCCCTAGGAGAGGGGAAGAGAAGGTACACACCAGTCTGACTGTGGCCCCAGTGGTGGGCTGGGGGCAGACATCAAGTCTGGCTGTGGCCCCGCCCACCAACGCAAGTTATTCAAGACAGCACAGGGGAAGTGCCCTGCAGTTCCTCACCACTCCAGGGACTACCCAAAAGGACGAAGCAGAAGAATTCTCCTCAAAAGAATCTCCAGGAAATAACGACAGCTAATGAGCTGATCAAAAAGGATTTAAACAATATAACAGAAAGTGAATTTAGAATAATAGTCATAAAATTAATCGCTGGGCTTGAAAACACTATAAAGGACAGCAGAGAATCTATTGCTACAGAGATCAAGGGACTAAGGAACAGCCAGGAGGAGCTAAAAAATGCTATAAATCAGCTGCAAAATAAAATGGAGACAACCACAGCTCGGATTAAAGAGGCAGAGGAGAGAATAGGTGAACTGGAAGATAAAATTATGGAAAAAGAGGAAGCTGAGAAAAGAGAGATAAAAAAAATCCAGGAGTATGAGGGGAAAATTAGAGAACTAAGTGATGCACTAAAGAGAAATAATCTATGCATAATTGGTATTCCAGAGGAGGAAGAGAGAAGGAAAGGTGCTGAAGGTGTACTTGAAGAAATAATAGCTGAGAACTTCCTGATCTGGGGAAGGAAAAAGGCATTGAAATCCAAGAGGCACAGAGAATTCCCTTCAGACGTAACTTGAATTGATCTTCTGCACGACATATCAGTGAAACTGGCAAATTACAAGGATAAAGAGAAAATTCTGAAAGCAGCAAGGGATAAACGTGCCCTAACATATAAAGGGAGACCTATAAGACTCGTGACGGATCTCTCTTGAAACTTGCCAGGCCAGAAAGGATTGGCAGGAGATCTTCAATGTGATGAACAGAAAAAATATGCAGCCGAGAATCCTTTATCCAGCAAGTCTGTCATTTAGAATAGAAGGAGAGATAAAGGTCTTCCCAAACAAACAAAAACTGAAGGAATTCATCACCACTAAACCAGCCCTACAAGAGATCCTAAGGGGGATCCTGTGAGACAAAGTACCAGAGACATCACTACAAGCATGAAACCTACAGACATCACAATGACTCTAAACCCATATCTTTCTATAATAACACTGAATGTAAATGGACTAAATGCGCCAACCAAAAGACATAGGGTATCAGAATGGATAAAAAAACAAGACCCATCTATTTGCTGTCTACAAGAGACTCATTTTAGACCTGAGGACACCTTTAGATTGAAAGTGAGGGGATGGAGAACTATTTATCATGCTACTGGAAGTCAAAAGAAAGCTGGAGCAGCCATACTTATGTCAGACAAACTTGACTTTAAATTAAAGGCTGTAACAAGAGATGAAGAAGGGCATTATATAATAATTACAGGGTCTATGCATCAGGAAGAGCTAACAATTATAAATGTCTATGCGCTGAATACTGGAGCCCCCAAATATATAAAACAATTACTCATAAACATAAGCAACCTTATTGATAAGAATGTGGTAATTGCAGGGGACTTTAACACCCCACTTACAGAAATGGATAGATCGTCTAGACACACGGTCAATAAAGAAACAAGGGCCCTGAATGATACATTGGATCAGATGGACTTGACAGATCTATTTAGAACTCTGCATCCCAAAGCAACAGAATATACTTTCTTCTCGAGTGCACATGGAACATTCTCCAAGATAGATCACATATTGGGTCACAAAACAGCCCTTCATAAGTATACAAGAATAGACAAAAATAAGAAAAGGTATCCAGATTGGAATAGAAAAAGTGAAACCATCTTCATTTGCAGACATGATCTTGTATAGAGAAAACCCTAAGGAATCTGAAAACGTGCCCCAGAGTTAATGAAGTCAAAACTGCCACCAGCAAGACCCTCACTGACTCCACTCTTCTTCACAAGAATGTTAACCTTATCTTTTAGAGGCAAACAACAAAAGAGCTCGGGTAGGCTTAGACCAGTTTGAGCTTGACCAAAGCTCACATCTGCGCAGATAGACCATGGAGTGTCTGACAGTAACTTCTACCTCATTATAATCTCTGCCAAGGAGGAGTACAAACCTCATTAACAACATATGATGCATGTATAGGCAAGTTTCCTAAATATATGCAGGTGATGTTATACCTCTACATGTAATGACAAAACCTCCCTTTCTGAATATTCACTCTAACACTAAATAAAAGAAACCCATTTACCCCCACTTAGGAGTCATGGCTTTGGAAGTTATTCCCCTTGGTGATCTCATTTGCTGAAGTAAAGTTTTCTTTGTGTGACAGCTCCACCTGGTGTAGTCTCTATCTGTAACTCACCAAGGGGAGAATTCATGTTAGTTAGTTGTTAGATTACAAATCTATTAAAACATTACTAGAATAAGTAAGTGCAGCAAGTTTGCAGGAAATGAGATTTTGGTAGGTAGAATTCTGGCCTCCAAGATCTTTACCTCCTGGAGTTACACTGGTGACCATGTTACATTACATTGCAAAAGGGATGATGCAGATATAATTAAAGTTACTAATTATGTGGCTTTAAAATAGGGAGATCACCCTGGGTTATTTTGGTGGACCCAATGTAATCTCAAGGGCCCTTAAAAGTAGAGGACATTTTCTGGCAGATGGAAGGACATCCGGAGGGGTTTGAAGCACAAGAACTCAAACAATCATTGCTAGCTTTCAGACAGAAAGGAACACAGAGAAAGTCTAAGAAGGAAACAATTTTTGCCAAAATCTGAATGAGTTTGGAAGAAAATTCTTTCCCAGAATCTCTAGAAAGGAATGTAGTTCTGCCAGCACCTTGATTTTGGCCTTGTTAGACCCTAATAGGAGAACCCAATTGAGCTACGTACGCTTGGGCTTTTCACTGAGATAATAAAAGGTGTTGTTTTAATCCATTAATTTTGTGGAAATTTGTTACACTAGACAGAAAAGTAGTATGAGGATCTACATATAAAAATCAATTGTATTTACTAGCGATGAACAATCTGAAAATGAGTAACAGACCATTTACAGTAGAATTAAGAACAAAATATGTAGAAATAAATTCAACAAAAGAAATATAAGACTTGTAAATTGAAAACTAAAAACACTGTTAAATTAAAGAACAGGTAAATAAATGGAGAGATATTCTATGTTCATGAATCAGAAGACTCATGTGATAGCATTTACAACAATGGGGCTGGGACAATTGGATATCCAAGAGAAAAAAATATGAACTCAAACACCTGTCTCACACCATGCACAAAAATTAATTCAAAATAGATCAAAGTTCTGACCATAAAAGGTGGAACTTTAAAACAACTATAAGAAAACATAGAGATAAATCTTTGTGATCTTGAGTTAGGCCAAGTCCTCTTATATATGATGCAAAAAGTACAAGCAAGAAAAATTTAAATGTGATAAATATGACCTAATCAAAATTAAAAAAAATTTGTGCATCAAAGATACCATCATGAAAGTGAGAGTGGCCAAGTAAGGACCTTATGGAAATCTTTTCCTTGTAGAGAGAGAACTATTAACCTGATCAGTATTAGCAAGGATAATCAGTCAAATGTTCCAGAGATTGAACAAAGGATTACAACAGATTGAGAAGTATTTATTCAACAGCATTTATGGACAATAGGTAAGAACACTGGGAAGCCTTGGTAATGAAGCTAGGCAGTATTAGTCATATCTCCACTGCTCTGCTTTGTGGAGGAACTATTTTAGCAAGCTTGGGAGCTGAGTGACAGGCAGTTCTCCATATCTCTCAGCTCCCTGTGTTACGGACCCAGGCTGGAACGCTGGTGGAAAAACCAAACGACACTTGGAGATCTTGGTGGATCGGAGATTTATTTAACACTGGTGGGCTCAGAGGAGACCATTTCTCCAAAGATCTGAGTGCCAAATGCAAGTGGGGAGGGTAATTTATAGTCGTCAGCTTCCATATCTGTGGGGGTTTTCACGTGCGCAGCAAACAAAGGAAGAAGAACCCAGAGGAGGGGTCGCTAAGCTGGAGACTAGAGTCTGTTTTAGCCCCATCGGCCATCTTTGGCATATTTTATTCACTTCTCCAACATTCCCCCTTTTGACGCCTTTTAAAAAAACTTTTAGTAGGCATCACATTTCAGTTTTACAGGCTGGTACTATAGGAAGGCTAAGACACGTGCCGTAATTTGGTGAGTAACAGTGTTTTCAATAAAACATACCATGGCATTCAGTATACCGGGGCCAATGGATACAAGTAAAATTATGAAGAGGAGGGGCCCCACCAGGGCAGGAAGCCAGGATGCCCAATCTGTGAGCAGATGGGTTCCTTAACCTTAGTTGTAACTATTCCTGACTGGTTTACGAAATAGCAACATTGCTCCCCCAGAAAGATGCATGTCCCTCCTTTTTTTGAAGTGAGGAGGTGAAGGGCTTGCCAATTTTGGAGGGTCACTGCCACCAGAGAGTTTATTTGGTTTTGTAAGGTTACCAGAGAATCTTCCACCCGTTCCAAGTCTTCATTTATCTCTTGAGATAGTCTATGGTATAGTCCTATGGATGAACCTATGCCCCCTATTCCAGTTCCTATTCCTGTCGCAATTCCTGCTCCTATCAGAACAGGTAGCAGGACTGCTTGTTTAGCCCGGGACTTGGGGCTAAAGGCTGTTAGGAGCTGATCTTCAGGGTATTCGGATATCTCTGGGGTTAGGAAGATGGAATAACATATCTGATATCTGAGTCCAGTTGGCCTCTAAGCATCAGTAGGCCAAATTAGAACACAGATAGAACACCCCAGGGGTTGAACATAGGGTTGTATTCCTCTTTAAGGTTATATTTCTTCTGCATAGAGAGGTACCGTTCATACCTTCAGGGACTGTACAGATTAGATTGTTGGCATTTGTGAGATGGACCCCAGTGGCCAGGGGTCCAATTAAGACAGGTGTTGGTTTTCAGATTTTCAGGAGCTTCCCAGGTCAAAGGGATGGGAGTGGCTAAGTAAGCCCTCCAGCTGAGGGGCAAGCACATCCAGCAGGTTTGGGTGTGATTAACTATTTTATGGAGGACTTGTAGAGTAGTGTTGGCCCAACACTGGAGTGGGAAATTGGTAAGCATCTGATTGAGGGCTCAAAGGTTCAAACCTTGGTAGGCTGCCGGGGTAGTGGTCACCTTTATGGCTTGTATTACCCTATCTTGGGTATCCTTTATAACTTTTTGAAGGGCCCTGTCTTGCACCCCTCCCCTGTCCGAGATCCCCCATTGAGGAAGTTAAGTGTAGCAAACTCACTCCCCACTCTGGAGGCCCTTGTTGTGACATGGGTTCCTGACATTTTGGGTTATCTCTACAGTCCAATACTGTAACAATACCCGGTCCTTGGGGCACCGGGTGACTGACAGAGAGTGGGTGTTTTTACCTTGTAGCAATCTTTGTGGAGGGAGGTGAAGGCGCTGAATGCCCTTGACCCTCTTATTGTCA
The DNA here is from genome assembly GCF_024362965.1 of Panthera pardus. Classification (NCBI taxonomy): domain Eukaryota; kingdom Metazoa; phylum Chordata; class Mammalia; order Carnivora; family Felidae; genus Panthera; species Panthera pardus. The sequence goes on from NW_026526843.1 coordinate 66,226,082, forward strand.
TATAACAATCCTGGGGGCAAAGTGGGTAGTGGCAGTTGAGAGGGTGAGAGAGGTTATCATAATATACAGGCAATACATAATAATCCTCCCATCCAGAGGAGGTATATGAGGCCCAGCATGCATCTTTTGTCCCATCTCCAGCTTGTTGGTGCAGTCTCTATCAGCCCAACAGTATGGGCTGGCAGATACCAGTAAGGGGCAAGGGCTGGCAGAGTTGCATCCAAACCTCTGGGCTATGTTCACGCGTTGATTCCTTAAGCTTCTGCCGTGGACAGGCCAGCCAGCTTCTGGGGTGTGGCTGGAGCAGGGCTGGAGGTCTCAGGGGCCAGTTTCCCTTTTGAGGGTCAGTTTAAGCAGGTTGACTGGATCTGGATCACTTTGCCAGGTTGTGGGCTCTTCTGAGTTGGCCTTCTTAACTCTGGAGTGATGGACCCATGGGGTGATAACCTGAAACTTTAAGGGCTGTAGGAGTTGTTAGAATAGCAGTATGAGGCCCAGTCCACCGTGGTCTAAGAGGTTCCCTCTTCCAATCTTTGACTCACACAGAGTCTCCTGGCTGAAAGGGGTGAACGGGGGTCCCTAAGGAAATTGGGGCCCTCTCTATGGTGTATCTCTATAACTTATTAGGACTTCAGCCCCCAAGGTCTGGAGCTGTTCTCTTATTCCCTTGTCTCCAATCTGGTGTAGGTCTCCTGGGAGTTTTCCTAAACATGGGGGTGGGGGTCGCCCATATAATAACTCAAAAGGGGAGAATCCTAGTGCCCCAGGCATGCATTGGGCATGCAGGAGGGCCAGCGGTAGTAAATCTGGCCATGGGAGGATTAGTCTCTTGGTGGAACTTAGCCAGGGTTTCCTTGAGGGTGAAATTCATCTGCTCTACTTTCCCTAAGCTCTGTGGTCGGTAAGCAGAGTGCAGTTTCCAGGTAATGTTGAGGGACTTTGTCAGGGTTTGTATAATGTCTGCCACAAATGTAGGTCCATTATCACTGTGTATGGTTAAGGGTAGACCAAACCGAGGCACAATCTCCCGTAGAAGAGCTCTGGCCACCTTGCAACTTCTTTCCGTTCTGGTCGGGAATGCTTCGACCCATCCCGAATATGTGCAGATTATTACAAGAAGGTACCTAAACCCTTTATTTGGTTGTATGTTGGTAAAGTCCACCTCTAAGTCTTCAAAAGGTGCAGTCCCATCCTATGTGTGCTGGCTGGGGGCCGTGAGGCAGACCAAGCATTGTTTTTTACACGTTACACATTGTTCACTGACAGCTCGGCATAATGTGGGCAACTGGCTGACACAGTAGTTCTTTTTGAAGAGGGCCTCTAGTGCAGTTTTTTCTAGGTGCATGAGTTGGTGATATTCCTTCACTAGATGTTTTCTCATAGACGATGTGACAAAGATGTGTTCATTTGGCATGACCCACCATACCTCTTTGCTTAGTGTGCCCCCTTCTGTCGAGGCCCAACTTCTTTCTTCCTTTGTGTACAGGGGCAGCAGGGAGGCTTCCCTCTGGGGTGCAAGAGTCATAGTGTAGGTAGGAACTTCACCTAGCTCACCACAGGTGGCCGCTCTGGCTGTTTTGTTGGCCAGGCAATTTCCTTGAGTTATGGGGTCATCTCCTTTCTGATGTCCCTTACAGTGTAGCATAGCTACCTTGTCTGGCAGCCATACGGCCTCAAGAAGCTTTAGTATTTCTTCCTTGGTTTTGATAGTTTTCCCTACAGCACTAAGGAGACCTCTTTCTTTATAAATGGCCCCGTGTATATACACAGTAGCGAAGGCATACCAGGAATCAGTGTAGATGTTAACTCGTTTACCTTTGCTAAGGATGAGGGCTCATTGTGCCGACCATCCTTCTGGCAAGGCCTTGGCTTCCAGAACTTTGGTGGTTGTGGTTACCACATATCCTGCTCTTCAGTTGCCCTCTTGTAAATAGCTGCTCCCATCGCTGAACAGGGTGATCTCCAGGCTTAATAGCCTGGTTTTAGAGGTCTGGGCGGCTGGCATAGACTTCATCCACTACTTCGGAATGGTCATGGTCAGGTTCTCCCTCCTCCATGGGAAGGAAGGTGGCCGGGTTTAGTGTTCTTACTGTTTCGAGAATGACCACTGGATTTTCACAGAGAAGGCCTTGGTATTGTGTCAGCAGAGAATTGGAGAGGAAACAATATCCTTGGGTGCTCATGAGGGACATGACCGCGTGTGGGACCTTAACATTTAAGTGTTTGTCCCAATGTGAGTTTGTCTGCCTCCTTGATGAGCAGACTGTGGCTGCCAGCGTTCTGAGGCACAGTGGCCATCCTGTAGCCACAGGATCAAGTTTTTTCGACAGGTGGGACACTGGCTATTGCCAAGGCCCCATACTCTGAGTGAGCACTCCAAGGGCTATTTTGTCCTTTTCATGTACAAAGAGGTTAAAGGGCCTTTCTATGTCTGGCAAACCCAGGGCTGGGGCTCATCCCAGAGCCAGATTTATTTCTGTGAAAGTGGCCCCTGCCTCCTCAGTCTATGCAAGGGGTTCCCGGTCTGGCCCTCCCAACAGGTCATAGAGGGCCTCGCTATGGCTGAAAATCCGGGAATCCAAATGGGACAGAACCCTGCAGCCCCTAAAAATTCACGGAAGCCTTGTTTTGTTTGGGGCTGTGGCAGTGTGGTGATAACTTTCTTCCTTTCCAGTCCTAGTTCTCTTTTTCCTTTTGTGAGGAGGAAGCCTAAGTATCGGACCTGCTGCTGACAAATCTGTGGCTTTTTCCAAGAGGCCCTGTACCCCGAGTAGGATAGGAGCTGCAGGAGGGCCTTGGTACCTTTCATATAGTCTTCTTGGGTGTCACTGGCAAGGATGAGGTCATCTACATATTGGAGGGCACACTCTGTGGTTTCCCTCGTAATGTCAGCGAGGTCTGCAGCTAGTGTTTCCCCAAAAAGAGTGGGTGAGTTCTTGAAACCTTGGGGAAGTCGTGTCCAGGTCAGCTGCATCTAGTGCCCTGTAACAGGCTCAGTCCATTCAAAGGCAAACAATGGTTGACTTTGAGGAGCCAGGTGGAGGCAGAAGAAAGCGTCCTTTAGGTCAAGGCATGTAAACCATCTGGCTGACCCTGGAATTTGGCTGAGGAGAGTATACAGGTTTGGAACCACTAGGTGTAAGGAAACAGTCACTTTGTTAATGGCCCTCAAATCCTGTACTGGTTGGTATCCTCCTCCTGGCTTCTTGACTGGCAAGAGTGGGGTATTCCAAGCCGATTGGTACTCAATTAGAATACCTGCTTCTCTGAGCTTGGTCAGGTGCTCTTGTATACCCATTCTAGCCTCAAGTGGAAGGGGGTACTGCCTTTGTCTCTGAGGTTGGGCTCCAGGGATCAGGTCAACAACGATGGGGGCCCAACTCCAAGCTAGTCCAGGTGGGTTATCTTCAGCCCACACGGAGGGGAATGTAAGCCTGGATTCTGAGGGGCTATAGGGTAAGGCCTGGGCACAGAATAGTCTCCATTCTTCCTCCCTTGGCAGGGTGATCACCAAGACCAGGGTTTCCTTCTGCCTTGGGTTTAATTGGAGGCTAGTGTGTCCAGTGGGTTCAAAAGTTATCTGGGCCCCAAGTTTGGAGAGCAGATCCCGGCCCAGGAGAGGAATTGGCCAGTCAGGTAAGTAGAGGAACTCATGGCAGTCCTTGTGACCCCCAAGTTCACATTGTTGAGCTGGACAGAAGGGCTGCTGCACCGCCCATGTCCCAGTAGCCCCAAGTATGGTTGCTGTCTTCTGGCTTAAGGGCGCCACTGGGGAAGTAACAACGGAGTATTCAGCCCCAGTGTCAACCATGAAAGTTATTGTTCAGCTCCCTACCTTCATTTCGACTGTGGGCTCATGGGGGCCAAGAGAGAAAGGGCCTGGTCCCCCTCAGTCCGATTGTACCCTGGCCAGACCAACGAGGTTCTCGCCTGGAGGTTCCTCCCGATATCGGCTGGGTTTTGAGGGCCCCTTCCAATTCGGACATTCATTTTTCCAGTGTTCCTACTCTTTGCAGTATAGACATTGGTCCCTTGCTAAGGGGGCTCTGGGCTTCCCCCGTTTTGGTGGTTGGAGTCTTCCCGTCTTCTCGGCGTCTGTTTCTTTTAGTGCTGCTGTGAGAAGGGTGGTCTTCTTTCTCAGTCTTCTCTCTGCCTCTCTTTTGGCTGCGACTTCTCTGTTCATGAAAACTTTATTGGCGACCTCTATCAGCTGAGTGATATTCATCCCGGCAAAGCCCTCCAACTTCTGGAGTTTTCTTCTGATATCTAGCCTGTGCCACAAAAGAGGTGTTTACCATCTGTTGACTTTCTGGTGCCTCGGGGTCAAACTGGGTGTATACTCGGTATGCTTCACATAATTTTTCATAGTAGTCTCCGGGAGACTCCCCAGGGTGCGGAGTGACTGACAGTATTTTAGTCACGTCCATGGGCTTTTTGGCTCCAGCTCAGACACCCTGAAGGAGGGCTTCCTGGTATCATTGGATATGGGCCTGTCTTTCTTCTGTGGTGAAATCCCATGTTGGGAATTCTACAGGTGCAGCAGCTTGAGCCCAGACAGCAGGGCCATTGATCCCTGGAGGTGTGTGATCTTCTAGGTACTGTCATGTTTCTCTCATTCCTCTTCTTTCTTCTGTATTAAACAGAGTAGGGAGTAACTGTTGACAATCTTCCCAAGTGGGTCGGTGGGTCTGGAAGAGGGACTCCATCAAGTCGACCATTGCTTGTGGCTTTTCAGAGTATGATGGAGTGTTGTGTTTTCAATTGAGGAGGTTGGTTGTAGAGAAAGGTTGATAATACATCATGGAATGGCTGGGCTGGACTGTTCCATCCTCATTCTGCCTTTCAGGCTCCTTCGTCTCCCTTACAGACATTTGTAGAGCATTAGGTCTGGGTCTGGGGCGCAGTTTGGTGGCTGGCCCCTGTTGGGGAGGGTTCTCTGGGCCGAGAGGGGCGGGGATATGGGCAGCGCCCAGCGGCAGTGGCAGTGGCGACTGTGGCTGCCGCGGCCGCCAGAGGAGAGACAGATGGGGGAGGAGTTTCAAGCTCAGGGGGAGCGGGGAGGAGGTTGGCGAGTCATAAGAAGGCAGAAAGACAAAATCTTCTCCGTGTCTCCTGTCAATATTAGAGGAGCTGTGGGTCGCTTCTTTGGCTCCCTGGGTGAGCCTCCGGATAAAGTGACTAAAACCTTTGCCTGGCTCTGTTTGGTAACGATGAATCACACCCAAGGCAGGGTATTTCGGGCAATTTCAAGCCAGGAGTAGATGTATGGAAATTGATCAGGGTGACCTGGATTCCCAGTGACTATGAGCCAAACCCACTGCACTATTTGAGCATCTAATGTCCCTTCTGGGGGCCATCTTACATTGAATATGGGCCATTCTAGTTCACAAGAGGTCCTTAACTTCCTGGGCATCATTTTCACCCCGCAATCACCTGAAAATCCCTTTTTAAAATTTTTGAGCATGACCTCTAAAATCATAGGCTTACTCTGTTTTGATCCCACTATTCATTTCTTTCTCGTGTTCGGTATCGCAAAGACAGACAAAGAGAGGGTATCCCCTTGGATGAGAGGACAATCAGATATTCCTCTGGTCACATTCCCAAGGGAAACTTTAGGTGAGGTTTGGCCGTAGCAGACTCAGCTTTGTGACTTGTGATCGGAATCTGATCCGATACTACTCTAGACCTTACACTCTCACCATGACACAGGAGAGCCCAGACTTCATAGACTTTTGGGGACCTTAAGGATGCCCGTCTGTGGAGCCACAAACTCCAACTCAACTGGCAAGCCTGGCCGAGCCACACATTCACACACACAAACACACACACACACACACACACACACACACACACACACACACACACCAGAGTCTATTACATTCCCTCCCGGAAGATTTTCTACCTGTGAGACCTATTAAGGCCTCCGGGGATTGATCAGGTCCTCCTTCCACCCTTTTGGGTGGGCCTAACTTCTTTGGGGCCCTGGCCTTACAGGTTCCGACGTCGGGTCCAGGTCCTCACCTACCAGGTCTCTTTGAGTCTAGCGGGAACAACGGAGCGGGGCCGGCCCGAGGCAACCGAGAAGGAGACTGCCGAAATTTAGGCAGGGCGCATGCCTTCTCCCTTGCGATCTCTTGCTCCGTCACCGCCTCGCTGTTCTGCCAAAACGGTGGCAACAATGGGCCAGCGTGGTTGGGTTTCCTGGTCAGGGAACCAGGTATGTTACAGATCCAGGCTGGAAGGCTGGTGGAAAAACCAAGCAGCACTCAGAGATCTTGGTGGATCGGAGACTTATTTAACATCGGCGGGCTCAGAGGAGACCGTTTCTCCAAAGATCTGAGCGCCGAATGCAAGTGGGGAGGGTAATTTATAGTTGTCAGCTTCCATATCTGTGGGGGTTTTTCGCGGCGCGCAGCAAAGGAAGAAGAACCCGGAGGAGGGGTCTCTAAGCTAGAGACCCGAGTCTGTTTTTAGCCCCATCAGCTATCTTTGGTGTACTTTATTTACTTCTCCAACACCTGGAGTGGAACTGTTTTCCTGGGTAGGTTTGGCATGGTGAAAATAGGCAAATCCCATTTTTCCACAACTCTGTGTTACAGAAAGTCTGCATCATGTGGGTTGTGGTAGCAGGGCACCACCCACTTCTCTACCCCCAACTTCTGCAAAATAGGCAAAACAACTGGTAAAAAGTTCAATTCCCCTTTCTGGCACATATCTGAATTGTGGGAAAGCTGATATACTTGGCTTGACAACTGAGTAGCAGTTCCCATCTTCCCAGCTTCCTAGGGCAGAAATATTCTGGGTAGATTTGATAGATGGTGAATATTACCAGACGTCACCTTTCCTGGCTCTGGGGAAAAAAAAAAAAAAATCCACAGCTAACATCATACCAAATAATACGAAATCATAAATCATAAAATTATACCAAAGACTGAAAGCTTTTCCTCTAAGACAGGAAAAAGACAACGATGCCTACATTTGCCATGTCTATTCAGTATACTACTAGAAATTCTAGACAGGTCAATTATACAAGAAAAACAGTAAAAGGCATCTAAATTGGAAAGGAAGAAGTAAAATTATCTCTGTTTGCAAGTGATATTATCTTATATGTAAAAAACCCAAAAGAATGTATACAAAATCTGTTAGAGCTAACAAATTCAGCAACATTTCAGGATTCAAAATTCAGTTGCATTCTATACAATAGTAAATAATTCAAAAAAGAAATTAAGAAAGTAATTATGTTTACAATAGCACCAAAAAGAGTAAAATACTTAATAAACAATAGACTTAAGCAAAGAAGTGAAAGACTTGTACACAGAAAACTACAAAACATTGTTAAAAGAATTTAAAGACCTAAGTAAATGTAAAGACATTCTGTGTCCATGGATTACGAAACTTAGTATTGCCAAGATGACAATATTATCCAAAATGATCTACAGATTCAATGTAATCCTTATCAGAATCCCAGTGACTTTTTTGTAGATATAGAAAAACCCATCCTAAAATTCATATGGAATCAAGAGACCATTATTAGGCAACAATTAAAAATGAAGAACAAATATGAAGGACTCACATTTCCTGATTTCATAATTTATTACAAAGTAATGGCAACCAAAAAAAAAAATATGGTACTGGAATAAAGACAGATATAGAGACCAATGGAGCCCAGAAATAAATCTCAAAACATATATGGTCAACTATTTTTTTACAAGAGTGCTAACTATTCAATGGGGAAAAAGAATAGTCTTCAATAAATGCTACAAGGAAAACTATATATCCACATGCAAAAGTATTAAGTTTGACTCTAAACTTACACAATATATAAAAATTAACTCAAAATGAATCAAAGAACCAAACATAAGAGTGAAAACTATAAAAGTCTGTGAAGAAAACATAGGAGACCATTTTCATGACATTGGATTTTGCAATATTTTCTTGGATATGACACTGAAAGGACAGGCAAAAAGGGGGAAATAGTTTAACTGGACTTCATCAAAATTTTCATCTTTTATGCATCAAATGACACTATCAAGAGAGTGAAAAGATAATGTACAGAATGGGAGAACATATTTCCAAATCACACATCTGATAAGGGATTAATAAGCAGAATATATAAAAACTCCCACAACTCAACAATAAACAACTTAAGTTGCAAAATGAGCAAAGTACCTAATATTAGAAATGGCCAATAGCAAATGTAAAAATGCTCAAAACTAGCCATTATAGAAATACAAATCAAAACCACAGTAAGACACTACTTCATGCATATTAGAGTGGCTATTAGCAATAAAATAGAAAGTAGCAAATGTTGGTGAGGACCTGCAGAAATTGGAATCCTTGTGCATTACTGATGGGAATGTAAAATGGTGTAGCTCCAATGGAAAATTTTGGCAGTTTCTCAAAAAGCTAAACAATTATCAGCAATTCTACTCCTAGGTATACTTCCAAAAGAATTGAAAGCATGGACTTGAACAGATATTTGTATGGCAATGTCGAAAATGCAGTACTATTTACAATAGACAAAGGTGAAAAGAATTCAGGCATCCATCAAATGATGAGTGGAGTAACAATGTGGAATATATATAATAATATACTGTTATTCATCCATAAAAAGGAATGAAGTTCTTTTTTAAAAAAAGTTTATTTTGAAAGAGCTCACATGCAAGTGGCAGAAGGGCAGAGAGTGAGGGAGAGAGTCAGTCCCAAGCAGGCTCCATGTTGTCTGACACAGGGCTCCATCTCATGAACCATGAGATCATAACCTGCATGGGATCAAGAGTCAGACACTCAACCGACTCAGCCACCCAGGTGCCCCAAAGGAATGAAGTTCTTAAACATTCTATGACATGGGTGAACCTTGAAGACATTATGCTAAGTGAAATAAACTAAGTGAAATAATACCAGAACAAATATGGAATCATTTTATTTATATGGGGTATCTAGGCTAGGCAAATGTGTAGACACAGAAAATAGATTAGAGGTTACCAGGGTCTACAGGGAAGGCGAATGAGGAATTATTATCTAATGGTTACAGAGTTTCTGAAAGAGTAATGAAAAAAATTTGAATATAGGTAATGGTAATGGTTATATAACACTCTGAATGTAATTAATGTTACTGAATGGTTAAAAACACTTAAAATGGAGGCACCTGGGTGGCTCAGTCGGTTAAGCATCTGACTCTTGATTTTGGTTCAGGTTATGAACTCACAGTCGTGAGATTGAGCCTTGCATTGGGATCTGTGTTGGGTGTGAAGCCTACTTAAGATTCTCTATCTCCATCTCCCCCTCCCCCCTACTCCCTCCCCAAATGCTTAAAATGGTAAATTTTATGTTATATGTATTTTACTACTATAAAAATTTTTCAGAAAAATCCAGCGAACACATTAGAAACCAAGAAAGGATGTCATTAGCTGACCAAAATATAAGGAATTTCTTTATGATAGATGACCCTACCCTCAAATGAAAAAACAGAACTTTAAAAAATTATAGACTGCAGACATCTTGTTAAGAAGGTGTAGGAGCCTGAAAAAGAAGCAGAGATGAATTTGAAGTAACTTACTTTATTTATTTATTTATTTATTTATTTATTTATTTATTTTTAAATGTTTATTAGTTATTTTTGAGAGTGAGACAGAGTGCAAACAGGAGAGGGGTAGAGAGAGAGGGAGACACAGAATCCAAAGCAGGTGCCAGGCTCTGAGCTGTCAGCAAAGCCCGATGTGGGGCTCGAACTCACAAGCTGTGAGATCATGACCCGAGCTGAAGTTGGAGGCTTAACTGACTGAGTTACTCAGATGACCCAAAGTAACTTTATTTTTTAAATGTTTTCATTTATTTATTTTGAGACAGAGAAAGAGAGAGAGAGAGCGTGCACATATAGGAGAGGGGCATAGAGAGAGGGAGAGACAGAATCCCAAACAGTCTCCATGCTGTCAGTGCAGAGCCTGATGTAGGGCTCGATCTCACAAATGGTAAGATCATGACTTGAGCCAACATTAAGAGTTGGATTCTTAATGAACTGAGCCACCCAGGTGACCCTGAAGTAACTTTATATGTGTGCAGCAAGGAGGATATATGGACCAAAAATGGAATAAAGATTCTCACATAAAGGAATAAAATATGCCATGCTATGACCATAAATTAAAAAACTGAAATTATGTCAATGGCTCATTAAGTGAAGACTACAAGGAGATATAAATTATTAAAAAGAATCAAATGGAATGCTGGAGTTGGGGAGTACAAAACTGAAATGAACAATTCAGTAAAAGAACACAAAGTAGATGTGAGCTAGAATAATCAGTGAACCCGAAGAAAGATCAAAAGGTAATATGCAATCTCAAAAGCAAAAAAAACAAAACAAAAAACAAAAAAAAAACCAGAATAAAGGAAAATGAAAACAGCCTCAGAGAAATGTTAGACATCATTAAGGGCACCAACATACATACACTGGGAGTACCAGAAAAAGACAAGAGCAAAACAGAAGAAATAAATGAAATAATGGTGAAAACCTCTAAATTCAATGAAAAATGTTTATCTACACACCTAGGAAGCTCAAGAAGTCCAACCAGGAAAAAAACCACAAGGAGATCCATAGCAGATACATAACAGTATAATGTTGAAAGCCACAGAAAAATAGACAATCATGAAAGCAGTGAGACTGATTGATTGCTCTCACTGAGAGTACTTATTGACTGATTACTTCAAGGAAACTACAATAAGATAAATAGCTGACTTCTGATTAGAAACAATGTAGGGTAGAAGTCAGTAGGATAACAAATCAAAAGTGATGAAAGAAAAAAAAGACTGTCAACCAAGAATCTCATATGCATCAAAATTAACTTAAAAAAATGAAGGTAATCCATTTAGGCATGTAAAGAGCTTGGAAGTTGTCTCTCCTGCCCACATATGAAGAAGAAAAAAAGACCCAGAACAACCTGAAAACCAACTCCTTACAGATTCATCATAGAAGTGAGGTCATAAGACATATTAGTGCCTCCAAGACTGGGCAGAGATACAAATGAATACATATAAGCACAATTTACCGGAGTAGAAACCCAGGAGGGGAAAACTCTGGGAACCAGGACTAGGGTAGCAGGACCTGAACTTGACGAATTTCTGGAAGCTCAGTGGGGACAAGTTTGAGAGTTAAAAATTCCAAAGGGCTCCAGTCCCAGGGAAGACTCACACTTTTGAGTTTTATTACAAGGAGCCCTATCAGGTTCTCACAGTGATTGGAGAAAACTCCTCTCATCCTTCTAGGAAGGAAAGGGAAAAAACAGATACTTTTAAATATGCCCAGAACATTCTGTTCTTAAAGCCTGCTCTTAAGAGAAACTATTGTGCTAGAGCCTAACCAATCTCGGGGAAGGGAAATATACAACACCAGCACCCTCTAGCCTTCCTGTCCCACCTAAAAGGAAAAACAAAACAAAACAAAACAAATTGAGAAGCACTTGTGAAGGACACAGCTCAGGGCACAGGGTTGCTAAAGAACTCAGGCCAAATCATAGTACTACAGAACACTTCCCATCCTCCAACACCTTACCACTACATCAATAAGGCTTCTTACAATATGGGAATACAACTGAAAGAATTGCATGTCAGACAATATCCAAAATAAATAAATCATGTGGATAAAAGTACACCATAGGGAATATAGTTAATAATATTGTAATAATTGTGTATGATGACAGATGGTAATTATACTTTTATACTTACTGTGGTAAGCACTGTGCAATGTAGAGAACTGTTGAATCACTATGCTGTACACTTGAAATTAATATAATACTGTACACCAACTATACTTCAAAAAATAAAGAATAAAAACAAGCAAAAAAATGAAGATAATTTACTTATGGTCCCCTACACCAGGCAATTTGTTAAATAAATTATGTTAGATTAAAAAAAAAAAAAAGAAATCTCTAGGAAAATCTAAAAACAGGCCAGACAAAAACAAGGACACTGGGGAAAGTTTAGCCTCCAACACTGACAGCTATAGCGAATAGTAAGTAAAGCCAAATGCCTAGCCTGACAACATAAAATCTTATTTAAAGGCCTATTTACCTCAGTTTCTTTCATCTATGTGTAGCTTTCAAACAAAAAGTAGAAATCATACTACAAGAAATAGCAAACATCAGAACCAGACTCAGAAATGGCAGAGATGTTGAAATTATCAGACTGGGACTATTAATCAAATAAAACTAATATGGATATCCTCATGAACATAGATGCAAAAATCCTGAATAGGACATAACAAATACAACAATGTATATACCACAATAAGTGGGATTTATACAAAACTAGTCCAACATTTGAGAATCAATTAACGTAATTCATCACATCAACAGGCTAAAAAAAGAAAAATCACATGGTCATATCAATAGATGCAGAAAAAGCATTTGACAAAATCCAACACCCATTCATTTCCTGTAAACTAGGAACAGAGGAACTTCCTGAAGAACATCTTACTAAAAAACTACAGCTAATATCATCCTTAATGGTAAGAAACTCAAAGCTTTCCTGTTAAGATCAGAAGAGCAAGGCAAGGATATTTCTTTCTTCTCACCATTGCTTTTTGACATCATGAGGTCCTACCTAATGTACTAAGACAAGAAAAGGAAATAAAAGGTATATCCACTGAGAAAGAAGAAATAAAACTGTCTTACTTCATAGATGACATGATTGCATAAGTAGAAAATCCCAAAGAATAAACAACAAAACCCCTGAAACTAATAAGAGATTATGGCAAGGTTGCAGGATACGATGTTAATATGCCAAAGTAATTTGCTTTCTTATATGAGCAAAGAACAAATGGAATTTGAGATGAAAAATATAATACCATTTAGTGTCCAGAAAGCTGAAATACCCAGGCATAAATCTAATAAGATTGTCAAAATCTATATGAAGAAAACTACAAAACTCTGATAAAAGAAATCAAAGAATACCTAAATGATTGAGATAATCCATGAATTTGGGTACAAAGACTCAATGTTGTCAAGGTGTCATTGTTTACAAACTTGATCTACAGATACAAAACAATTCCATTCAAAGTTCCAGCAAGTTATTTTGTGGATACTGACAAATTCTAAAATATTTATGGATATGCATAAGACCCAGAATAGCCAAAACAATACTGAAGGTGAACAAAGTCAGAGGACTGACACCACCCAATCTTAAGACTTACTGTAAAGATGCAATATTCTAGACAGTTTTGAATTGGCCAAAGAATATAAAACAGAATAGGGAGCACAGAAATAGACCCACACAAATAAAGTCATCTGATCTTTGACATATGATCAAAGCAATTTAATGTGAAAAGAGTAGTCTTTTTAACAAATCATGCTACGTGTACCCCAATGTTTATAGCAGCGCTTTCAACAATAGCCAAATTATGGAAAGAGCCTAAATGTCCATCAACTGATGAATTGACAAAGAAGATGTGGTTTATATATAAAATGGAATACTACTTGGCAATGAGAAGAATGAAATCATGCCATTTGCAGCAATGTGGATGGAACTGGAAGGTATGCTGAGTGAAATAAATCAGTCAGAGAAGGACAGATATCATATGCTTTCACTCATATATGGATCTTGAGAAACTTAATGGAAGACCATGGGGGAAGGGAAGGGGGAAAAATAGTTACAGAGAGGGAGGGAGGCAAACCACAAGAGACTCTTAAATACAGAGAACAAACAGAGGGTGGATGGGGGGTGGGGGAGAAGGAAAATGAGTGATGGGCATTGAGGAGGACATTTGTTGGGATGAGCGCTGGGTGTTGTATGTAAGCCAATTCGACAATAAATTATATTCATAAAAAAGGAAAAAATAAATTATGCTAGAACTAAACACCTATATGCAAAAATATGAATCTAGAGACAGACTTAGGCTTTTCACAAAAATTACTCAATGTGGATCACAGACCTAAATGTAAAATCCAAAATTATAAAACTCCTAGAAGATAATATGAGAAAAATCTAAGTGACCTTGGCTTTGGTAATGGATTCTTAGATACAACCCAAAGCACAAGGAATAAAAGAAAAAACCTGATAAGCTGGACTCCATTAAAATTAAAAACTTCTACTCTGCAAAAGATGTTATTAAGAAAATGAAAAGCTAAGACACACACTGGAAGAAAATATTTTTTTATTTAAAAAAATTGTTTTTAATGTTTATTTATTTCTGAGGCAGAGAGAGACAGAGCATGAGTGGGGGAGGGGCAGAGAGAGAGAGGGAGACATAGAATCAAAAGCAGGCTCCAGGCTCTGAGCTGTCAGCACAGAGCCCGACACGGGGCTCGAACTCACAAACCATGAGATCATGACCTGAGCTGATGTTGGTCGCTCAGCCAACTGAGCCACCCAGGCGCCCCTAGAAGAAAATATTTTCAAAACAAATATCCGATAAAGGACTGGTACCCAAAATATATAAATAGTGCTTAAAACTCCACAATAATAATACAAAAACCCAATTAAGAAATGGGACTATGTATGAACAGAAAAATCTCCAGAGAAGATGTATAGATGACAAATCAATACATAGAAAGATGCTCAGTATCATATAACCTTAGAGAATTGCAAATTAAAAAAAAAACAGTGATACCACTACACACTTCTTAGAATGGTCAAAATTCAAAATATTGACAACACCAGCTGTTGACAGGAACATGGAGCAACACAAAGTCTTATTCACTGATGGTGGGGAATATAAAATAGTATAGCCACTTTAGAAGAGAATTTGGCAGTTTCTTATAAAATTAAACATAATCTTACTATATGATCCAGAAATTATACTCCTTGTTGTTTTTTTTTTACCTAAATTACTTGAAGTTTCCTGACACGAAACCTGTACATGGAATGTTTGTAGCAGCCTAATTTATAATTGCCAAACCTTGAATACAATGAAGACATCCTTCAATAGGTGAAGGGGTAAACTGTAGTGCAACAAAACAACAGAATATTATTTAGCACAAAAAGGGCCTATCAAGCCACAAAAAGACATGGAGAAACCTTAAATGCATATGCTAAGTGAATGAAGCCAATCTGAAAAGACTACATCTTGTAGGATTTAAACTATATGACATTCTGGAAAAGGCAAAATTATGGAAACAGGTTAAAGTTCAGGGATTCCTTGGGATTTTGGGGTGGGAGAGAGAAATGAATAGGTACCTTTTTCAAGCAGTGAAATTATTATTCTGTGATACTGTAACAATGGATACAGGTCATTATAAATTTGTCAAAATTCATAGAATGTACAACACAGAGTGAACTCTAATATAAACCATGAATTTTAGTTAATAACAATGTGTCAATATTGGCCTCATCAGTTTTAACAATTGTACCTCAATAGTGCAAGATGTTACTAATAGGGTAAGTTGGGGGTTGGGTGAGGAGGGTATATGGGAACTCTGTACCTTTGTCTTAAATTTTTTCTGTAAACCTAAAATTGCTCAAAAATAGTAAGTTAATTAAAATATTATATATTAAAAAGTGAAGATGAAATAGATATTTGTAGATAAATACAGACAACATTTGTTCCCTGCAGACCCAGTGTACAAGAAATATTATGGGAAATTATTCAGGCTGAAATCAAGGGACACCAGATATTAATTTGAGTCTATAACACACATAAAAAAGGAAAATTCCAAGAAGCTCAAAGAATTCCGAGCAGAATAAACTCAAAGAGATCCATTCTGAAAGAAATTATAATCAAACTCGAAGGCCAAAAACAAGGAGGGAAATCTTAAAAGCAGCAAGAGAGAAGTGACTTGCTATATTCAAGGGATCCCCACTAAGATTAACTGCTGTTTTCACATCAGAAACCATGAGGTCGCAAAGCAGTGGGATGGTGTATTTAAAGTGCTAGAAGAAAATCTGTAATCCAAGAATTCTAGATTTGGCAAAACTATCCTTCAAAAAAAAAAAAAGGGAGAAATTAAGACATTCCCAGATAAATAAGCCCTAAGGGAGTTCATTCCTACTAGAATTGTCTGTAAGAAATGCTAAGGAGAGTCCTTCAGGTTGAAATAAAAGAACTTTAGACAATAACTCATGTCATATGAGGACATAACACCAGTAAAAGTAACTGCATAAATAAATGTAAAAGACAATATTTTTGTGTTTTTGTTTTGGAACTCCTCTTTTATTCCTATGTGATTTAAAAAATGCATAAAATAATAATTATAAATCTATGTTAATGGACACACAAATATATAAGATATAATTTGTGATAATAACATATGGGGAGGAGGGCCTGGGTGGCTCAGCTGGTTAAGTGCCCGACTGTTTTGGCTCAGGTCATGATCTCATGGTTTGTGAGTTTGAGCCCCGTATCTGGCTCCATGCAGAGCCTGGATGGCATTCTTTCTCTCTCCCTCTCCTTCTGCCCCTCCCCTGCTTGTGCGCACGCTCTCTCTCTCTCTCTCTCTCTCTCTCAGAATAAATAAATAAACTTAAAAAATAACATATGTGGAGGTATGGATATGCATAGAAGCAGAATTTGTGTATTACCAAAGCTAAGGTAACAGTAATTCAAACCAGTATAAGTTTATGATGTTAATTATAATCTGCAAGGTAACAACTAAGAAAATAACTAATATATATATATATATATATATATATATATATATATATATATAAAGAAAATGAGAAGGTACATGGTACATTACAAACATTAATTAAATATAAAATAAGGAAATAATGGAGTAACTGAGTAAAAATATGTATGATATATGGAAAACAAATAGCAAAATGGCAGAAGTCCTTCCTTATCTGTTATGGACTGAACTACTTTCCCCCAATTCATACATTGAAGTCACAACTGCCAGTACCTCAGAATGGGAGTATATTTGGATACAGGGTTTTTGAAGAGGTAATTAAGTTGAAATGAGATAATCAGGGTGAGCTGTAATCCACTATGACTGATCACTTCTGATAAGGACACAGACATGTTAAGAGGGAAGACCAGATGAAGACTCAGAAAATGGCCATCTACAAACGAAGGAGAGATACTTTAGAAAAAAAAAACAAACAAAAAACAAAAACAACCTCTCCCAACACGCTGATCTCAGACTTACGGCCTCTAGAACTGTGAGAAAATAAATTTGTTGTCTAAGGCACCTAGTCTGTGGTACTTTAAGGTAGTCCTAGCAAACTAATATTACCATTAATCACTTTAAATGTAAATAGACTGAACTCTCAATTAAAAGGCAGAGATTTGCAGAATGAATTTAAAAACATAATCCATCTATATCCTGTCTACATAAGAATCCATTTATATTCAAAGACCAAAATAGTTTGAAAGTGAGAGGATAGAAAAAGCTACTCCATGTAAACAGTAACAAAAACAACAACAATAAAAAGAGCTGAGGTGGCTATAATATCAGACAAAATAGATTTTAAGTAAAAAAAAGTGTTACAAGAGAAAAAAGATGGACAGTATATGTTTAACTATGCTCAGGCTGCTATAACAAAATACCATAGACTCAATGGCTTAAACAGCAGAAATCTATTTCTCACAATTCTAATGGATGGGAAATCTTAGATCAGAGGGCTAGCACAGTTTGTTGAGTTCAGGGGAGAGCCTTCTTCCTTGGTTTCCTTGGCCACTGGCTTGCAGACAGCTGCCTTACTGCTGTGACCTTTCACTGTGGAGAAAGTGCAAGCACTGGTTTTTTCTTTCTTTTTTTTAATATTTATTTTTGCAGGGGAGAGAGAGAGAGAGAGAGCCTGAGTGGGGGACAGGCAGAGAGAGGGAGACACAGAATCTGAAATGGGCTCAAGGCTCTGAGCTGTCAGCACAAAGCCCGACATGGGGCTTGAACTCAATAACCGTGAGATCACGACCTGAGCCGAAGTCAGACACTTAACCGACTGAGCCACCCAGGCGCTGCAAGCTCTGGTTTTTTCTTATAAGGGCACTAATTCCACCATGAGAATCACACCCTCACGACTCCATCTAAACCTAATTACCTCTCAAAGACCAATATACCATCCACCTCCAAATATCATCAGGTTAGGCGGGAGAGCTTCAACATATAAATTTCAAAAGAAATACAAGGCTTGTACAACACTATCAACCAACTATACCTAACAGATATATATGGAACACTCTGTTCCACAACAATATAATATAAATTCTTCTCAGGTGTACATGGAGTATTCTCCAGAATGGGCCATATATTATGCCACTAAACAAGTCACAATAAATTTAAAAAGAGTAAAGTCATACAAAGTATGAAATTGTAAGAGAAGGAAAACAACATCATATTCATGTTGCAAGACTGAGAGAACAGTCCCTTTCATCTGAACAACCCTTTAAACTTAGCAAATATTATAGCAAAAAAAGGTAACATTTAAAAAGTAATTTCAAATTTAAACATGGTGGCATGAATAGGCCTATTGATTATAATATCACAGTTGTTTCAGTGCTAAATGTAAGAATGGGTAAATGAAAACCTTCAGTTCATATACCATTCAGTCATAGTATCCTATCAGAGCCAAAAGTGACTAGGAAGAACTCAGGACACCCTAATGTGTATTTCTTTTCTTTCATCTAATTTACTAGAAAATATATCCATGAAGTATACTGGCTGAAAAAAAAATGTTCATTAAGGTAGACAGTTTACAAAGTTCTTTTCTTGGAAACATTTTTTAAGTTTATTTATTTATTTTGAGAGAGACAAAGAGTGCGAACAGGGGAGGGACAGAAAGAGAGGAAGAATCCCAAATAGACTCTGCACAATTAGCACAGGGCCCGATGTGGGGCTCAAACTCACAAAACTGTAAGATCATGACCTGAGTTGAAATCAAGAGTTGGATGCTTAACTGACTGGGCCATCCAGGTGGCCTTTTTCTTGGGAACATTTTACAATCAGTTTACAAAGCAACCTTGTGACATAGGGCAATGTAACTACATTATTTCCATTTTATTTTGTGGATAAACACAGACATGACTTTCATAAAGCTAGATACCCCATTAGAGTTGGCTAGAGCAGGATGGCAAACTAGCCCACAAAATCTGGCCTGCTGCAAGTTTTTGTAAATAAAGTTTTACTGGAATACAGCAATGCTCACTCATTTACATATTGCTTATAGCTGCTTTCATATGAAAACTGGAGAGCTGGGTAATTGCAACAGAGACTTCTGGCCCACAAAGCCTAAAATATTTACTATTTGGTCCTTTAAGAAAATGTTTGCCAACCCCTGCTAAAGAATTAAAACTCAGTGGGCTATTTATTATACCACTTATCCTAATGTTTCTTGTCCCAGCAATAGGAAATATGACCTAGGAAACATGATGTAGTCAAGAAAATACAGTGTTACAAGAGACAGAAACCAAACAGAAAAAAATATTTTTCTGGGTGTGCCATTTACTATGTGACACTGAGAAAGTCACTACATCTCTCTGGATCTGCTTCCATACCTGTAAAATAAGGGATTTGGCAAATGAATGCTAATCATCTTTACAATTAAACTATTAGAGTCTATACAACTTAGTTTACAGATCAGGAATCAGTAGTGAAAGCATAAAAGTTCTTAAATTATTGTATTTTATTTTTAAAAATTTCTCCCTGTGGACACAAAAGCAGTGGGCACCTTAAATTTCTTTATCATCACACTATCTTAAAATTAAGTAATATTATCCCAATTTTGCAGGTAAGGAAACTGAGGCTCTAGAAAGGGCAGTATCTTGCACAAGGTTACCAACACATGTGTAGTGTTTTTTCTAGTGTGTTAACAACACAGCATGTACAAAATCAAAGGCTGTAACTATAAACTGTAGAGAGCAAGGCAGATAATATAAATGCTAGGTGGTTCTGTGGTGAATTGGAGACCTCATGCCCTATTTAAAGGCAGAAACCAACACTCAGCTAGGGCCAACTGCTGAAATATAGGCATGTGGGTCCAATTGGTCAGATCTTTAGATCTTAAAAAAAGAGGCTGGCTATCTCAAATTTTATTTTAATTTTTTTAATGTTTATTTTTTTATTTTTGAAAGAGAGAGAGAGGGTAAGAGAGAGAGAGAGAAAGAGAGAGAGAGACAGTGCACCACCGGGGGAGGGGCAGAGAGAGACAGAGACACATCCGAAGCAGGCTCCAGGCTCTGAGCTGACAGCAGAGAGCCTGACGGGGGGCTTAAACTCATGAGCCGTGAGATCATGACCTGAGCCAAAGTCAGATGCTTAACCAACTGAGCCACCCAGGTTCCCCTAAATATTCCAATTAAAAACATTTTTTTAATGTTTATTTATTTTTGAGAGAGACAGAGACAGAATGCAAGTGTGTTAGGGGCAGAGAGAGGGGGAGACACAGAATCCAAAGCAGGCTCCAGGCTCTAACTGTCTGCACAGAGCCCGATGCAGGGCTTGAAACCATGAGCTGTGAGGTCATGACCTGAGCTGAAGTTGGATGCTCAACTGACTGAGCCACCCAGGTGACCCTAAATATTCCAATTTTTAAATGTTGGCAACTGATTCAAATGTTTAAAAAACAGAATGGTCCAGATTTGGCCCACAGGATGACAGTTTGAAAATCTGTACTAAATAAATGTTTTTAAACTGACAGATTAGTGGTCTAAGAATACAGATGGTCCCTGACCAACAATGGTTATACGTACTATGTTTCAACTTCCTGAAGGTGTGAAAACTGTAAACATTCAGTAGAAACCATACTTCAAATTTTGAATTTTGATCTTTTCCTGGGCTAGTAATATGCAATGTTATACTCTCTTGTAATGCTGGACAGTGGAAACAAACCACAGCTCCCAGTCAGCCATGTCATCACAATGATAAACAACTGATACCCTTACCACCATTCTGTACCCATGCAACTATTCTGTTTTCACTTTCAGTACAGTATTCAATAAATTATATAAGCTATTTAACACTTCATTATAAAATATGTTTTGTATTAGATGATTTTGCCCAACTACAGGCTAATGTAAGTGCTGTGAACACATTTAAGTAGGCTAGGTTAATCTAGCCTAGATTGTTGGTTGGTAGGTTATGTGTATTAAATGTGTATTATGCGTATTAAATGCATTTTCCACTTATGATATTTTCTTCTGATGAATTTATCTGGATGTAACCCCACTGTAAGTTGAAGAAGATCTGTGCACTGACACCTCAACTTCAATATGAATAATTAATTAACCAAAGTAATGGGGGCTAGGGTGAAATCACAGCATCAGTATTAATCTCACTTTCCATTGAATATCTCACTTTCCATTGAACTATCAAAAGTTCTCAAAGTAAAGCCACATGACTGAAAAAAATGCTTCTATTTCAGGACCTGTGGCGAAAGTATCAATAAACAGGCCAAGAGTAAGGTCATCAGTAAAAAAGACAGATCCTGGATAATATTAAAACCAAAAAAATCTGTTCTTAAGTAATTAAAATTAGCTGTATTTGTGTGATAGAAAATCTAAATCATAATTAATTCACACTGAGGCTTTAAAATAATGGGAATGGACAGGAATCACTATTTTGTAATTGTCAAAAGATATGACAGGGAAAGAAATTTATGTTGTCAATTTTTTTAACTTCTAGAAAGCCATTTGAAAATACAGTACATGCTTTGACAAACAATAAACTAAGCCTTACTTAAAGTTAAGCTCTGACCTACTGGTACTTAAGAATCAATAAAATGTTTAACTTTTCCATTCAAAAAGTCATAGGGATGGCAGTGTTTCATTATTTTCCTTTTTGAAATACACATTAAGAAGGGCAGGAGAAAGAATGGAGAAAAAAAAATAACTGGTAACATTTTTGGCCTTTATGAAACAACTGTATCATTCATTAATTATAGCTGTACAAGGTGCTGTAATTTTGAAGATGGTTCAGTAGGTTAATTATTATTTAAAAGTTTAAATGAAGTCATCAATGTGATACAGGGTGGCTTCCTTCTTTCCACTGAAAATAAAAACATTCTGAAGACAAAAATAAAGTTGTAAAGAAGATGAAATAAGATATTAGTCTTAAATCCATGATGTAACTAGTAATGTCTTGTTATAATGTTATTTCAACATGTTCAAAACTAAGCAGGATCTCCTCCCAGCTCTGTACAGTGACTCTCACTTTTGCTTTTTCTTAGATCTGAAGACACGATCTCCTATTTGTAGCTTAGAAATACTTCAAATCACAGCTTTGGGTTTTGTAAAAGGAGAAAGTAGCCTAGTTACATTTGTATTTACTCCTGTACTCCATTTATATTTCACTTACTTAAAATAGTGGGAACTCATATTAACTAACAAAGTGTTAATAAAGGCTGGGCAAATGACTTTAGCTCTGTCCCCAAGTCTGCCTCTTGAATCAGGATAGCACTGTTATGAGAATTTAAAAAATCATATAAAGTACTTAGCATATACAAGTGTTCAATAAATGTTAGCTCCTATGGTTACACAATAAAATGGTTACTTACTCTTTTGTTGAGACAAATAACAGGCCACAGGCTGCAACCCAGTGTGCAACAGCAGCAGAGACAACCACAGAGCAGCCATTTCACATTGACTGGGAGAGCCTTTTTCAAACATGCATTCACTCGGCCAATGCTGGTCTTAAATTCTTCTGGGGCCACCTACAACAAGGGCACAGTCTTTATTTAACAGTTTGTGGGAAGCTTTCCACTATTTATCTTTAAACTTAAAGGAAATGTCTGTATTATGACAAAGGCTTTAAGGAATTACATGTCTAAAAATATTTCCTCTGTATACATATTACATACTCTGGATGACATTAGAAAGCAAAACAATATAATTTCGTGTTTATAGAATTTATTCTGATATTCAAAAATAATCTTCTGAAATTACCAACAATAAAATGACAACAAAATTGATGGTAAGAATACCTGTCAAGCAGTTTTCCTACCAAATATTCTCATTATTCAGGCAATATTACGGTCTCTAATCATTCTGACTAGTAAGACTAGAAGCATAATATAACAATAAAATTCTAAATACTACAAGAGGAAATGGAATAAAATGAGACTTTGGCAATATTCCTGGATTACTTTTAAAAAGGCAGCTCTTGAAACTTTTTCTCCCTGGCAAATTTGCAATGTAACAATTTTAACACTTGCCATTGTTTGTAGGGAAAAGCTACAGTAACAAGACAGTGAGGAGTGATTATATTAAAAAAAAAAGGCCTTAATATTCAGCATAAAATGGACTCAAAACTGCTGTAAATTTTCAGATTTGAAAGGTCTTTAAATATACAAATTTAATATTTTAAATCACTACCTCCATTCCTGGAAGTGGCTGCTTGTGCCTCTCTGTAAACAATGATAAAGTCAGTTCAAAGGAAAGAGCATGACAGACATAAGATTAATACCAAAAATTCTGCTTGAAGGTTATACAATTCAAAGCCATACTAAAAATATTTTGCTTTCAGTGAAATCACATTTCTGGATCACAAAAATTATTCCCTTTCATTTAAAAAACTGTTAGACTGTAAAATCTATAGGGAAAAATTCCAGCATCTGGCTGTAAAAGCAAAAATTATGAAAATACTAGAAAAAATAAGTTGCCATTAAATAAAAACCCCTTTAGAATGTTTGGTATAAAAAATAGTTTTACAACTCTTTCAAGTAAAAATTGTACTAGAGGAATCAATTTATTACACTTTATCTTTTAATAAACATGTCTTAGAATCAACACTACAAAACATATACTCCTTAGCAGATGTTATAAAGATACATGATCAAAGAATTCAGCACCATTATGATTAAGACATTAATTATACTAGCTTTATTAGAATTGTTCATGCCACTCAATAAAATTAATTGCTTAACCCATAAATTTGATTTTCCTCCTAATATGTTAACCAACAACAGCTGTAAAACTGCAAGGCTCAAAACTGTATTTACAAAGGGTAAATAAGTTAATCTATTCTCCACCTAAATTGTCAGCAATATGACCTAAAGACAATCACTGAGTAAAAAGAATTCCAATTAAATGACTAACTTCTTGGGATAAATATGAAAATAAATTCAGAGAACCATGCCTTATGACTGAAAAACAGAACATGATAACAGGCTAAGCATATTAGACAATAAATCAAGATTTGGATTCTAATTACTTATTAGTTATGAAAAATCCTAGGAAAATTCATTTTAATTTCTGAGTTTTAGTTTCCCACCTAGTAAAATGACAATAAAACCCTTTGTTTTACATATCTCACAGGAAATGGAAATCATAACTTAAAAAGAACCTCATGACCAGAATGCTATGAAAAGGGAAGCCAGTGAATCCTATCTCTTGACTAGATTTGGAGAAAGAAAAGCAAAGCTCTTGTTTGCGTGGAGTCTCACCTTAAGGCAAGGGGTTTGATCTGGCAACCATTAATAATCCACAGACTTGCTACACATTTTATTATAAACAAAAGGATAATTAGCTACACTTTTTTTTTAATTCTTAATTTTAATTCCAGTAAATTAACATACAGTGTTGTATTAGTTTCATGTGTACAATAGAGTTAATTCAACAGTTCCATACATCACCCTGTGCTCATCATGGCAAGTGATCATCACCTTAATCCCCTTCGCCTATTTAACCCATCCCCCACACCCCCTCTGGTAATCGCCAGATTGTTCTCTATAATAGAGTCTGTTTCTTGCTTTTTCTCTCTCATTTTTCCCCTTTGCTTGTTTTGTTTCTAAAATTCCACATATGAGTGAAATCCTATGGTATTTGTCTTTCTCCAACTGACTTATTTCACTTAGCATTATATATACTCTCTAGCACCATCCATGTCATCACAAAGGGCAATATCCTGAATGATATTCCTATAGATACAGATATATATCACATCTTCTTTATTCATTCATCAGTTGATGGACACTTGGGCTGTTTCCAAACCTTGGCTATTATAAATAATGCTGCTATAAACAAACATCGGGGTTCATGTATCCCTTTGAATTAGTGTTTTTGTAGAGTTTGGGTAAATACCCAGTAGTGCGATTGTTGGATCATATAGTAGTTCTATTTTTAACTTTTTTGAGGAACCTCCATACTGTGTTCCACAGTGGCTGCACCAGTTTGCATTCCTACCAATAGTACATGGGTGTTCTCTTTTTCTCCACATCCTTTTTATGCCACTACCATACTGTTTTGCTTACTATAGCTTTGAAATATAACTTGAAGTCTGGAAGTGTGATGCCTCCAGCTTTGCTTTTCTTTCTCAAGATTGCTTTGGCTATTCAGGGTCTTTTGTGGTTGCAGACAAATTTTAGGATTGTTAGTTTTAGCTATGTGAAAAATGCTGTTGGTATTTTGATAGGGATTGCATTAAATGTGTAGATTGCTTTAGATAGTAAAGACATTTTAACAATATTTGTTCTTCCAATCCATGAGCATGGAATGTTTTTCCATTTCTTTGTGCCGTCTTGAATTTCTTTCATCAGTGTTTTATGGTTTTCAGAGTCTAGGTCTTTTACCTCTTTAGTTAGGTTTATTCTTAGGGATCTTATAGTTTTGGGTGCAATTGTAAAAGAGGTTGTTTTCTTAATTTCTCTTTCTGCTGCCTCATTATCTGTATATAGAAATGCAACAGATTTCTGTATATTAATTTTGTATCCTGTGACTTTATGTTTATCAGTTCTAGCAAAGTGGAGCCTTTAGGATTTTCTATATATATTATCATGTCATGTGCAAATAGTGAAACTTTGACTTTTTCCTTGTCAATCTGGATGCCTTTTATTTTTGTTGTTTTTGCTGTTGTCTGATTGCTACAGCTACAACTTCCAGTACTATGTTGAATACCAGTGGTGAGGGCAGACATCCTTGTCTTGTTCTCACTTCTTTCCCATTAAGGATGATGTTAACTGTGGGTTTTTCATAGATGGCCTTTATTATGATGAGGTATGTTCCCTCTAAACCTACTTTGTTGAGGGTTTTTATCATGAATGTGCATTTGAAAAGAATGTACTCTGTTTCAGGATAAAATGTCTGAATATAAGTGTTAAATCCCTCTGTTCTAGTGTGTCATTCAAAGCCATTGCTTCCTTGTTGATGTTCTGTTTAGATGATCTGTCCATTGATGTAGGTGATGTGTTCAAGTCCCCTACTACATTATTATATTACCAATTAGTTCCTTTATGTTTGGCCATAATTGTTTAATGTATTTGGGTGCTCCTATGTTGGGTGCATAAATATTTACAATTGTTATATCTTCTTGTTGGATTATGCCCTTTATTATTATATAGTATCCTGCTTTGTCTCTTGTTACAGTCTTTTTTTAAAAATTTATTTTACTTTAAAAAAAGTCTATTTTAAGAGAGACAAAGACAGTGTAAGTGGGGAAGGGGCAGAGAGAGAGGGTGAGAGAGAATCCCAAGCAGGCTCCACATTGCCAGTGCAGAGCCCGATGTGGGGCTCACACCCAAACCAAGAGTTGGACACTTAACTGACTGAGCCACCTAGGTGCCCCCAGTCTTTGTTCTAAAGTCTATTTTATCTGATAAAAATGTTGCTCTCTGGCTTTCTTTTGACATCCATTTGCATGATAAATGTTTCTCCCTCATCTCACTTTCAACCTGCAGGTATCCTCAGGTCTAAAATGAGTCTCTTGCACATAGCAAGCAAATAAACACGTCTTTTTTTTTTTTTTAATCCATTCTGTCACCTTATGTTTTTTGATTGCAGCATTTAGTCATTTACATTCAATATAATTATTGATAGATATTTATTGCCACTTTATTACTTGTTTTGTGGTTGTTACTGAAGATTTTCTCTGATCCTTTTTTGTCTTTCTCTATTTCATGGTTTGCTGGACTTCCTTAATGATATATTTGGATATCTTTCTCTTTATTATTTGCATATTTATTAGTGGTTTTTGACATATGGTTACCATTAGGTTTGGATATAACCTCTTCTGGATATAGCCATCTATATCAAGTTGATGGTTATTTAAGTTTGGGCACATTCTTTTCTCCTCTCCTCCCCACATTTTAGGTATATGTTATTTATTTTATATCTTTTTTGAGAGTTCCTTTACTTTTCACAGAAAAAATTTTGTTTACTGTTTTTGTGTTTCCTACCTTTACACTGTCACTTTTGGTCTCTCCACTCAAAGAGTCCTTTTTAATATTTCTTGTAGAGATGGTTTAGTGGTCATGAACTCCTCTAGTTTTGCTTGTCTGGGAAACTCTTTATTTCTCCTTGTATTTTGAATGAGCCTTGCTGGGTATTATTATTATTATTATTATTATTATTATTATTATTATATTTTTTTGGTGAAAAAAAGGTGATTTTATTAAAGCATGGGAACAGGACCTGTGGGCAGAAAGAGCTGCCCTGGGTAGAATATTCTTGGCTGCAGACCTTTCTTATTCAGCATTTTGAATATATCATGCTAATCCCTTCTGGTTTACAAGTTTCTGTTGAAAAATCTCCTGTTAGCCTTATGGGTTTTCCCTTGTAATTTAATGACTACTTTTGTCTTGCTTTTTAAAGTATTTTTTTCTTTATCACTATATTTTGCAAATTTAATTACAATATGTCTATGTGTCATCTGCTTTTGCTGAGTCCGCTGGGGGCTCTCTGTGCCTTCTGGATCTGGAAATCTCTTTCCTTCCCCGGATTAGGGAAGTTTCCAGCTATTATTTCTTCAAACAAATTTTCTTCCCTCTTTCTCTTTCTTCTTTTTCTGGGACTCCTATAATATGAATGCTATTTATTTTATGTAGTGGCTGAATTCCCTAAGTCTATTCTTGTTTTTGCATAATTCTTTTCTCCCTCTTTTGTTCAGCTTGATTACTTTCCATTACTCTGTCTACTAGGTTACTAATTCATTTCTTTGCTTCTTCCATCCTCTGTTCATTACATCAAGCATGTTTCTCATTTCATTTATATTGTGCTCTTTATCTCTGCTATGTTATTCCTCATCTCTGTGTTAAGGGTCTCACTCACGTTTTCCACTTTTTTTCTCAAGTCCAGTGAGTATCCTTATGATCATGGCTTATATTCTCCATCAGGCATGTTACTTACATCTGTTTTGCTTAGATCTCTGGCTATGGCCTTGTCCTGTTCTTCCATTTGTCTCCTCATTTTGCCTGCCTCCCTGTGTCTCTTTCTGTTTGTTAAGAAAGTCAGTTTTTTCTTCTGTTCTTGAAAGTAGTGATTTTATGAAGAAGTCCTGGAGTCCATGTAGTGGTGTCCCCTGTTCACCAGAACCTGGTACTCTAGGAGAGTATCCTATGGTGTTGTTATGCCCTGCTGTTTTGTCTGATTCAATTTTCCTTTCAGTGCAGATATTTGCACTGAGTCTTGGCATGTTGTGGGCTGTGCTTGCTTTCTGTGGTGCTAGTGGGACTTAGCAGGCCAGCTCTGGTCGGGGGGCATCACTGGGGAAGCAGTGATAGGAGCAGAAGGGCGGTGTTACCAAAATTTGGTCTGGGCCACTAGTCCTGTGCTGGATCCCCTGAAGCACTGCAACAGCTGGGGGCTGTTTGCAGGGGTGGCCAAGGGCACAACGCTGGGCATGGTGTGCAACAGTGGCTGAGGGTGCATGGTTGGGCACAGCATGCAAGGGCTGCCAGGGGAACATGACTAAGTGTGGTGCACAAAGACACCTGTGGGCACTTAGGGGCAATGGAAGGTATCCAGAGAGGTCCATGGGTAGGTATGGCACTCGATGGTCAATTAGCTATATTTTGAATGCAAATTCAATGCTCTTTAGTTCTTCAATTCTTTAGAGGAAGAAAAAGAGATGTCCTTTTAAAGTACAAGGTGCCAAGTTGCTATCTTAATATTTAACTCTCAGGGGCACCTGGGTGGCTCAGTCGGTTAAGCATCCAACTTCGGCTCAGGTCACGATCTCACTGTTTCTGGGTTCAAGCCCCGCGTCGGGTTCTGTGCTGACAGCTCAGAGCCTGGAGCCTGCTTTGGATTCTGTGTCTCACTCTCTCTGCCCCTCCCCTACTCACATGTGTGCTCTCTGTCTCCCTCTCTCTCAAAAATAAATAAACATTAAAAATTAAAAAAAAAAAGATTTAGCTCTCAAACAGTGAGACTCAACTTTTTTCCTAGTGAATTACTGAGCAACCAAACAGAAATTAAAATAAGGAAAATATATTTATATACTTAGCTCTAGTCTAATATAACATTACTATCAATTTTCTTTAAATTGTATATCCAGAAACACATTTTTGAAATATGGTAAATTTTGATATAAGCTCATGTAAATCACAAAATTATTAAATCTGTCTAGTCACAAATTTTTTAAATCCTTATTTAAAAAATTTTTATTTTTTTAATGTTTTATTTTAGAGATAGAGAGAGAAAGAGCATGTGGAACCCACTTCGGGTCCTCTGTCTCTTTCTCTCTGCCCTCCTCTGCTCATGCTCTCTCTCTCTCAAAATAAATAAATAAACATTAAAAAATAAATTTAAAAAATGAAGTAAAATTTTTACTTAAGATATTTATTTAGAAGTGTATAAGCACAGATAAAAAAATAAAAGTAAAGCATGAAGCCTAAGCCAGAAATGAATCAGTCCAAAATGTAAAACTTGCTTTTTGTTTAAAATATTGTGAATAAATTATATGCCAAGGTATATAACATTTGTTATATAAGTTTTCTTTTACTACATGCTTCTGTAAACGAATTAACCAAAACTTTTTAAAAAATGCAGTAATTTTCTTTCTTTCCTGCCAATAGTTTCCACCTTTAACACATAATAGTATCCATTAGTGCTCTGTTACCATGGGCAAACTAAAAACTACAATATTGAAGTCACTACAAATGAGAATTCAGAGTTTTTGAGGTCAAAAGATAAATATATTCAAAAGAAAACTTTTACCAGAATTTCAAACAATAAAATAAAATCTGCATTTTGACTTTAAAAGAATGCTAGGATTCTCTCTGAAAAAAAAAATCTGTATTTGAATAACAGTAAAAGTCATAAAACAAATGATAAAAGCATAGGAAATGAGAATTGGTTAACTCAATTTTAAACATTGTGAAAAAAAGGTTTAGTTAACTGTGTGGAATCAGAGTTTTACTCATTTACTTCTACATAATTGAGAACCTTTAGTAATGAAGGTTAGATGGGAGCCATTTACTTTCTAGCTGAATGGCAGGTTGTAAAGAAATATTTGATTCCTTTTGACTTTCTTGGAAAGAAAAAAGAAAACCACATCATAAAGTTGGGGGAAAGGGTCATAATATTTTATAACAGGATGCAAGAGACTCTGCAAACAGAAGACAATATAAGCAAAACCCAGCAAGACTGTTTTGCCTCCTTCAACCATGGGGAACACAACTCTATCATTCACTTGTCATATTGGATCACAATGGCAATGGTCAATTTTATGGCTTAGGTTTCCCCCAACACACACACTAATCTCCCCATAATACCATTTAATTGTTTCAAGCTGAGGGCTGGAAGCTTTATTTCTTTTCTAAAGTTCTGTGGTTCTTTCATTTTCTGGTCACCATAATCTTGTGTGTATGTACCTGTTTGGTATGTCCTATCATGACAGGAAGACTTATCTTAAATGAAACAGGGGAAACAATCTTTTCTGAACTTAAAATATAAGGCTACCTTTTTATTTGTATTAGAAGCATTAACACATAAGTACAAAATTAATACTGAATCACAAAGCTTGTCAAAATGACTCTTTAGGTTTTCAGAATTAACTGCAATTTTGCTTAGTTTAGGCATAAAAGCTACTTAGAATCCCACTCACCCCAAAAGACTGATTTTGTAAAAGGTAGATTTATTTTTCTATTTTAGATACCGCAATTTATTCATTTTTAAATATTTTACACAAAGACTATTAAGTTTCAAATTCAGATAATCCTTTTAGTTTTTTTTTTCTGGTTCATATAATTCTTCTTGCCTCTTCCTCCAGTTATCAGAAAAGCATTTTGATAATTCATAATAACCTATACAAATACAATAGTGCCTATGGGACAAAAATGGTCTCATTAAAGGGAAAATGAATACAGCTAATGTTATCACCCTGTGACTTTTAAAAATCAGACTTTCAGAATTTCTTTTACTGTTTTCATCACCAAAAACTAAACCAAGAAAAAAACATCACAGTATCACTTATACCTCATCTAATATATGAGAAATCTTGGATGTTTTAAATAATGCACACTAGAATAAATATCGAATCATTGATATGTGCTACAAAAACGGTCACCTGAAAAGACAGGATATCTTTAAGAACAGCTCATGTCCAGATCATTTAGGTTTTGTAAATGAATACTAAAAGCAGCTTAACATTCTTACTCTAGTTGTAAAGAAGAAAAACTAGACTATCTTTTGCGATGGCGGAGTTTGTAGTTTTAGAAGGCTTGGAAAAAAATGAAGTGTGAAGAAATATTCAGAAGATTGCTTGAGCACATAAAACTGGCCAGTTTCAAAGATGGATTAATTTTGTGCCTGGGAACTCCATTCTCTGACATATTTTTGATTATTCATCTTCTATAATTCCTTTGACTTGTAATTCAAGCTTTTAAAAACCAAACCAGTAATAAAACTGGATGTAACTGCCCAGACAACACATGCAGCAACACCAGAGAAATATAAAGAACAAGTTTTCCATTGGAGATGTTTTAATTCACAGTTTTTTAATATTGAATTTGTCATCTTTCCACAAATATATTATTATTCAAGAGATTTTTCCACAGCTATTTTTTAGAGAAAACATTTATGATTAATTCATATAAAACAAATCTAAGTTTGAACTGCTGCTTCAATTGGCAAATTATTCTAAATGATCAGGATAGGAAGGTAGAACATTCTATAGAGTGAGGCCAAAACCTCAAACCAAAGGGCTCTTTTATCCTAAAAAGGTAAAAGGACACATAATTTCTGTTAACTTGGCTAGGGACTATTTCCACCCGCTTAATTTTGATACCTCAGGAGAAATAGAAAGAGTCAACAGTTAAAAGGTCAGATTATTAGTGGGACCAGTGAATAAACTATTATTCAAATAAAGAATGTAAAAGTAGCAAAAGCAGTTAAAAATTGACAGTTGGTAAGAAAAAAATGGAGAAATAAATAATCAGGTTTGAAATTGGGATACACTGCTAAAAACTGGTCAACAACAACCACAAACTTACACTGGGAAGCTAATAAGTACCTGACATACTAGAAGTTTTATATATGCTCTTTCAATTACTCCTTACGGCAAGAACTGAGGTACTATTATCATCATCTCTATTTTTCACATTAAGAACTAAAGCTCAGAGAAGTGGCTTGCCCAAGGCAACAAAGTGACAGACTTGTATTCCAACCCAGATCTGATGTCAAAGTATAACCAGTCTATACCATCTCTCACTAGCTCCCATTTTTCAGCAGGTAAAGGAAGAAAATAAAGTATAAAATACCTTTCAGGGTTAAATCAAATAGAATTTCTTATAATTTTAGTGATAACCCTTGAAGAAAGAAGTAGGTCTGCTGTCTTTCTCTCCCCGTCCACCTTCTAATAAGGCTGGGGAGAAGACTGGGATTCAGCCAAAAGTGAAAAGTAAGCAGCTGGAAAACGTATCATGATTAAAAGCAGCCAATATTAGATGTATTGTATCCTGTTCTCAGAGAGTTTAGAATGAGAGGACAAATTAAAGTAAGTTAGGGTTTGAATAGGTAATATAGTAACATAGTTCAAAAATCAAAACAACACTAAAAGATACTCGAAAAATAGTCTGATCCTTACCCTTGCCTCCATCCATCTCATTCCCTTTCTCTCATCAAAGTAACCACTTTTTTTTTCAAAGTAACCACTTTTATTTAGTTCCTTGTGTACCCTTCTAGAATTTCTTTATACAATTATCAATGTGCTTATTTCTCTCCTTTATTACACACACTGTAGACACTGATTTGCACCTTGCTCTTCTCGTTAACAATATGAGAAAAATTAACAATAAAAATACAAATTAACAATAAAAGCCCTTTAGGGAATTGAATGATTTTAAATCTGACCCAAATCTACACTGACAAACAGCATTGTTCTAGTACTAAAACTGAACAGAACAGTATTAAATCACAGGCTTCAAAATACAAAAAAGTTAGTTTATTTTTAACCCCAAATCATCATTTTAGCTATCAAGCATTCAGCTATTAACCATTTGGAAATTATTGAGTATTTTGTAATATAATTGCCTTTCTCTTTCATCTACATTCCCTCCAGTAACAAATGTGAAAATAACTTTTTGCCTTAGAGCCTTTTCCTTTGGACCTACAAGTTAGCATTACTATTGTAAGAGGATTTTCTAAACATAGTTTTAAATCCTAGGAAGTCTTTGAATACTGAGCCTCAAGCTTGAACATACTACTGAATGTAGAAAAGCCAGGGAACCGAAAGGTAGTAATTTATTGCAGTGAGTCCAATTTTAGAAACTCAAACTATCTAAAAGGCAGAAAAATGTCTAACGAAACATCTGATTCTTTTGATAGTAACAAATCATACTGCAGGACACTTTAAAAATAATAGATTGATACAAAGTTAAACAATGATAACTTAGTTAACTCTAAAAACATTGGGATTACTGACATAAATGAGAAGAATTATAGCTACTAGTGCTGAGAATAAAGGCAAAACTGGGAAAAATTAATAAATAAATAATGGCTGGCATTAATGGACAATGAACAAGATAGACTAGTAGTCATGGTGACAGCTTTCAGTCACTAATGACACAGTCTCCAGGTACTCTGGCCTCGTTATTAGACTTCATTACCTGTGAGCCAAAGCATTTATCATAACACTGAATAAGCTATAAAACAATGCTTTTAGAATCGAAAAGTTCAAAGCAAACTCCCACTTACCTTCCCTGTTAGAATGGAGGGAAATTCAGTATCAAACTTGTTGCTCAAGCCAAACCTTAAAAACAAAGAAAAAAATATATTCTACCCAGCATATTTAACTTTTTACCCCCTCCCTTTTTAAGTTACAAAGCCATGCACTTCTATTTTGATGCTGTGATTTAAAAATGTGTCCTAAAAATAACTTTGTGATACTTACAGAATATAAATGTTTAACTATTAATCTGAATTAATAGTAAAAGAAACTTAAGGTGCAAATCTTAAAGTAGGATTCTAACTAGATCCATGCACATTATGGGATTAAATAATAACACAAACTGGAACAAAAATTTTTTTAATGTTTATTTGTTTTTGAGAGAGACAGAGACAGAATAAAAGTGGGTTAGGGGCAGAGAGAGAGGGAGACACAGAATCTGAAGCAGGCTCTAGGCTCTAAGCTGTCAGCACAGAGCCCAATGCGGGGCTTGAACTCATGAGCTGTGAGATCATGACCTGAGCCGAAGTCGGAAGCTCAACCAACTGAGCCACCCAGGCACCCATGGAACCAAAATTTTTGATTAAAATGTTTCTGTTAAACCCCATTTCAGTCGATAACTATTAGAACTGGCTGATTGGTAGTATGTAGGAATGGATTGTACTATTCTTTCTACTTTTATGTATATATGAGAATTTTCCTAACAAAAGTGAATAACCTTTGGAACTATAGTTTGAAAACTTATGATCAGTTAGTATTCAGATACTCAAAGTTTGATCTTTATGAATGGTTTTCATGTAAACAAATGCTCAATTAATTTTCAAAAAAACAGGTCTCAGTCTTGAAAGCTCTCTCTTCAAGTAAGCCCACTGAAGTCTGTTTTAAGAAGTCAAGATGAATTTCATGAGCCATCATTCACCTACTGATTGATTTCAGTAGGGATAACAAAGGTCACTTTCTGTATCTTAGATGATATATCATGGTGACTACAATTTTTAGTATAGTATAGTATAGTATAGTATAGTATAGTATAGTATAGTAGAGTATAGTGTAGGAATGGAATGAAACAGAATATTAGTGGATGATGGGTTGTAAGCAAAAATGAAAAAAACAGGAATATTTATTGGGAACTCCTGGTGAGGTAGCTAATAATGGTAACAGTTACCATTAACTATCCACTTACCATGGGCTAGATAGACACTGTGCTACATAAATACATTACTTCTAAAGTTTACAACCCTGCAAGAATGGTATTGTCATCCCCCTCTTATAAACAAAGAAGCTGACACTCAGAACTTTTTTTTCCAAAAACTAATTAAATGACTTTGCCCCAAGTCATGTATCTAATAAGATGGGGAAGACCAAAATTCAAATTCTGATCCCTAAGTTCTTTCTGTATTGTATTAAGCTCTTTGAAAACAGAAACTATGGCTTATTTATTTTGTTATCTTCCATTTTGCTTATTAGTAGCATAATGTAATCTAGTAGGTATTTAATGAAAGTTTGGTGAATAATAAGCTGTTACACTGTTTCAACTGGTTTATGGCACTTTGGTCTTATGGTCACATTAAAGACATGTCAGGAATCCAATGTCCTATTAAAACTCTATGTGGGAATACCATGTAATCCTTGTATCATTTATGCTAATAGCTCCTTTTCTGGGACACAAGCCCATCTTAAACACAAAGATTCTCTATGCTTGGCAGCTAGTAGCAAGGTATACATCTGCACATATACTTTGTGTATTTAAAATGTATTTTAAAACAAATTCTATTGTTAAAATAGTTGAGAAAATTAATTAGCAACTGTAAAAAGGCCTTAATTTTATTAAAAATACTTACTTACTTTTCCAGGTATCAGTACATAATGTAATGAGAACATAATATTCTCATAATAACATTTTCTTTAAATCTATACATAGACATAGAATATAGCCAAACTTGAAAATAAGATGCTATACCCCTGTACATGAATTTTTATGGCAAATTTCATGTGCTGTTTGAGAAACTGAGTCTAGTATTAAATATATATTTGCAACTATCTACTAACTCACCAATCAATAACATGACAAATATATAATAGACCAAGGAACATACTTCATTTAAGTTACATTTAGCTAAATAGTAACCTCATCACTAGTCAAAAAGATGTAATTTAATTCATTATTCCACAGAGTAAATTCTTACTGTTTAACACAAAAATAGACACATTTCATTTTAAAAGGAGATATTATACATTTTAAACTAGAGCTCTATTTCCATATCTTCTCTGAACACTTTTAGATGTAATGCAATGTCAATAATATGTTCCTGATTTAGAGTCTGGGAGGATGGCGGAGTAGGAGGATCCTAAGCCCTCCTCATCGCACAGATACACCTAGATAACAGCCATATCAGTGCAACGAACACAGAAAACAACCAGAAGATTGGCACAACAAACTTTCCACAGTTAACTGTAGAGAAGAGGTCACACTTGGAAAGGGTAGGAAGGGCAGACACATGGTCAGGAACCAAACTCCCAGTGAAACTAACCACAAATGGAAGGGACACCACAAGCACAGAGAAGGGAGAGGAGCAGAACGCATACTAAACACCTCAGACACAGGGAACTACACTGGTAAGACAAAAAGCCCCCATAATATTTGGCTTTGAAACACAGTGGGGCTTAATTCTGGGTACTTTAAAAATCAGCAGGCTTAGCTCTGAGGGAACCAGAAGGCAATAGGAAACTGACTTCCTGCCCTTAAAGAGACAAGCATAGCATAACAAAAAACCCTGTTGAGATAAGGCATTGAAACAGAAGTTTGAAAAGCACCTGCGATATACAGGAAGGAGATTTATTTACTAATCTGGGGCAGGGATCTTTAGGAGACTTCTCCAAGAACAAAAAAGCTGGTGGTTGCCATCCCCACCCCCACCCTATCCCCAGCCTAGATAGCAGGACACCTGTGGGAACCAGTGAGAACGTCCTCCACCTACCTTACTAACACCACGCACCCTGCCCCTGTGTTCTCCTGTGGATCTACCCCCATCCAACCTGCCCCACTAGGTGGGCTACTCTCCAAAGCAGCTCCTGCCACATTTTATCCTGTAAGCAGCCCTGGAAGGGACCACCTGCACTCCAAAATGACTCCTGCTTGAGGAGAGGGAAAGATAACCACACACCAGTTCAAATGTAGCCCCAGCAGCCAAACCTTGTAACTGGCAGGAAAGAAAGAGTGCTCTGTTGATCAGTGCCTCTGCAGCCCCAGCAGATGAACCAGGAATAGGCATCTGATCTGACTGCTGGCCCTGCTCACCAACAGAAACCTGTCAGGGGGCAGCACAGAGAGAGTGTCCTGTAGTTTGTGGTCACTGCAGCCCCAACACATGGACTGGAGCAGGCATTTGGTTTGAATGCAGGCTCCTCCTACCAACAAAAGCCTCTCCAGGGATAACACAGGGAGAGTATCCTGAAGTTTGGTGCGATCACAATACCAGCAAACAAGCTGAGGGCAGATTTCTGGTTTTACTGGTGACACCAACCAACTATAAGCCCAGGGTAGCTCCAGACTGGTCCTTTAACAGCATAGGGACCAAACCTTGCCCTCTGTGTGCCCACAACAGGCAAAGCGGGCCACTGTGGCCAAGTGGACTGAAGGCAAATGCTGCTCATCCAGCCACAAACAACAGTAGGTTGCACGCAGTCCACATAGGAGAGATCCCTGAAGTACCTGGTTCTGGTAAACAGGGGACATTGCTACAAAGCACAACAGGACCTCTTCTTCATAAGGCCACTATTTTCAAGATCAGGAGACATAACTAATTTTCCTAATGCACAGAAATAAATACAGAGAGACAAAATGAGGAGACAGAGGAATATGTCCCAAATGAAAGAACAGGACAAAAGAGCTAAATGAAAGGAGATAAGCAATAAGCCTGACAAACAGTTCAAAGTAATGGTCATAAAAATATCTACTGGACTTGAGAAAAGAGTGGAGGATTTCAGTGAGACCTTCAACAAAGAGATAGAACCAATCAGAAATGAACCAATCAGAACCAAAAGAAGAACTAATCAGAAATGAAAAACTCAATAACTGAAATAAAAATACACTAGAGGGAATCAATAGCAGATTAGAGACAGAAGAATTTATCAGCAACCTGGAAGACAGAATAATGGAAAGCAACCAAGGTGCCCAGCAAAAAGAAAAAAAAATTAACAATGAGAATAGGTTAAGAGAACTCAGTGACATCATCAAGTATAATAACATTTACATTATAGGGACTCCAGAAGGCGAAAAGAGAGACAAGGGGGCAGAAAACTTCTTTGAAGAAATAATAGCTAAAATCTTCCTTAATCTAGGGAAGGAAACAGATATCCAGATCCAGGAGACATAGAGAGTCCCGAACAAAATCAACCAAAGGAGGTGCACACCAAGACACATAATAATTAAAATGATAAAAACTAGTGACAAAGAGAGAATTTTAAAAGAAAGAGAAAAGAGCTATATACAAGAGGAACCCCATAAAGCTATCAGCTGATTTTTCAGCCGAAACTTTGCAGGCCAGAAGGGAGTGGCATGATATATTCAAAGTGCTGAAAGGAAAAAATCTGCAACCAAGAATACTTTACCCAGCAAGGATATCATGTAGAATAGAAGGAGACAGTTTCCTAGACAAACAAAACTCAAAGATGTTCATTCATTACAAAGAAACCAGCCTGACAAGAAACATTAAAGGGAATTCTTTGAATGGAAAGAAAAGGCCATTATCAGGAGTAAGAAAATTGTGAATGGAAAAAATTTCACAGGTAAATACAAACATAATAAAAGTATTTTAACCACTATGGAGGTTGAAGGACAAAAACAGTAAAATCAATATTATCAATAAAAATCAGTCAAAGGATTCACAAAATCAAAAGATGTAAAATATGACATCATATACATAAAACATGGGGGGAGGAGTACAAATTTACTGCTATTAAAATGGCTTCAAAAGATGCTCAACATTGCTCCTCATCAGGGAAATACAAATCAAAACCACACTCAGATATCACCTCACGCCAGTCAGAGTGGCCAAAATGAAGAAATCAGGAGACTATAGATGCTGGAGAGGATGTGGAGAAACGGGAACCCTCTTGCACTGTTGGTGGGAATGCAAATTGGTGCAGCCGCTCTGGAAAACAGTGTGGAGGTTCCTCAAAAAATTAAAAATAGACCTACCCTATGACCCAGCAATAGCACTGCTAGGAATTTACCCAAGGGATACAGGAGTACTGATGCATAGGGGCACTTGTACCCCAATGTTTATAGCGGCACTCTCAACAATAGCCAAATTATGGAAAGAGCCTAAATGTCCATCAACTGATGAATGGATAAAGAAATTGTGGTTTATATACACAATGGAGTACTACAGGGCAATGAGAAAGAATGAAATATGGCCCTTTGTAGCAACATGGATGGAACTGTAGAATGTTATGCTAAGTGAAATAAGCCATACAGAGAAAGACAGATACCATATAGTTCCACTCTTATGTGGATCCTGAGAAACTTAACAGAAACCCATTGGGGAGAAGAAGGAAAAAAAAAAAAGAGGTTAGAGTGGAAGAGAGCCAAAGCATAAGAGACTCTTAAAAACTGAGAACAAACTGAGGGCTGATGGGGGGTGGGAGGGAGGGGAGGGTGGGTGATGGGTATTGAGGAGGGCACCTTTTGGGATGAGCACTGGGTTTCCATTGTATGGAAACCAATTTGACAATAAACTTCATATATTGAAAAAAAATAAATAAAATGGCTTCAAACTTAAGCAAACATTAACTTAATACAGATTGCTATGTGTATGTTATATATGAACCTAACAGTAACCACAAATCAAACATCTATAATAGATACACACAAAACAAAAAGAAAAGAATCCAAGCATATCACTAAAGATAGCCACCAAACCACAAAGGAAGAAAGCAAGAAAAGAAACAGAGAACTACAAAAACTACAATAAAACAAGTAATAAAATGGCAGTAAGTACACATTTATCAATAATTACTTTGGATATAAATAGTACATAGTTATCAATAATTACTTTGGATATAAATAGACTAACTGCTCCAATCAAAAGACACAGGGTCTCTGAATGGATAAAAAATCAAGACCCATCTATATGCTGCCTACAAGAAACTCGCTTTAGACGTAGAGACACATGAATATTGGATGTGGAGGAATGGAAAAACATTTACCATGCAAATGGAAATGAAAAGAAAGGTGGAGTAGTAATACTTACATTGAACAAAATAGATGTTAAAACAGACTGTAACAAGAAACAAAAAAGGAAACTACATAATGATTAAGGGAATGCCACAAGATAATATAACAATTGTAAATATTTGTGCACCCAATGTGGAGGAACCTAAATTCATGAAGCAAAAATCAACAGACACAAAGGAAGACACTGACAGTAATACAATAGTGGGGGACTATAACACCCCCTTCCTTACATTAATGGATAGATCATCCAGACAGAAAATCAATAAGGAAACAATAGCTTTGAATGACACATCAGACCAGATGGACCTATCAGATATTCAAAACATTCTATCCCAAAACAGTAGAAAACACATTCTTTTCAAGTGCACATGGAACGTTCTCCAGAATAGATTACATGGCAGGCTACAAAGTAGTCTCAGTAAATTAAAAAAGATTAAAATCATATCATGCAACTTTTCTAATCACAGGTTATGAAACTAGAAATCAATCACAAGAAAAAAATCTGGAAATAATACAAATACATGGAGGCTAAATAACATGCTACTAAACACTGAATGGTTCAACCAAGAAATCAAAGAGGAAATAAAAACATACACTGAGGAAATGAAAATGAAAATGTAATAGTCCAAAATCTTTGGGATGCAGCAAAGGCTGTTCTAAGAGGGAAGTTTATAGCTCTTATAGGCCTGCTTCAAGAAATAAGGAAAATCTCAAATAAACAACATAATCTTACACCTAAACATTCTGGAAAAACAAGAACAA
Source organism: Panthera pardus (assembly GCF_024362965.1). Taxonomy (NCBI): domain Eukaryota; kingdom Metazoa; phylum Chordata; class Mammalia; order Carnivora; family Felidae; genus Panthera; species Panthera pardus. The sequence continues at coordinate 66,266,822 of NW_026526843.1, forward strand.
AGTCCAAAGTCAGTAGAAGGAAGGAAATAATAAAGAGTAGAGAAGTGAAAAAAAAATAGAGTCTAAAAAAATAATGGAAGTGATCATTGAAATCAAGCGTTGGTTCTTTGAAAATATCGAGAAAATTGATAAACCTTTAGCCACATTCATTGAAAAAGGAAGAGAGAGAGTATAATTAAATAAAGGCAGAAATGAAGAGAAGAAATAACAACTGAAACCACAGAAATACAAAGAATTATAAGAGAATATTATGAAAAATTATTTGCCAACAAATTGGACAACCTAGAAGAAATGGAAAAATTCCTAGAAACACATAGCTCTACAAAACTTAAGCAGGAAGGAATCGAAAATTTGGCAGACCAATTATGGGCAATGAAACTGAATCAGTAATCAAAAAAAAAACAAAACAAAACAAAAAACCTCTAATACACTACAGTCTAGGACCAGATGGATTCACAGGTGAATTCTACCAAAAATTTAAAGAAGAGCTAATACTATTCTTCTCAAAGTATTACAAAAGATAGAAGAGGAAGGAAAGTTTCCAAATTTATCCTACAAGGCAAATATTACCCTGATACCAAAACAGATAATGACACTACAAAAAACAAAACAAATCAAAACAAAAAGAAACCAGTATCTTTGATGAAAATTTATGCAAAAAATCCTCAAAAAATTATTAGCAAACTGAATCTAACAATACCTTAAAAAAATCATCACCACAATCAATTGGGATTTATTCCAGGGATGTAAGTGTGGTTCAATATTTGCAAATCACTCAAGGTGATCCATCACATCAGCAAGATAAAAGATAAAAACTATATGATTATCTCAATAAATGCAGAAAAAGCATTTGATAAAGGAGAACATGCCTCATGATAAAAATTCTCAACAAAGTAGGTTTAGAGGAAATATACCTCAACATAATAAAGGCCATATATGAAAGGTCTACAGCTAATATCATCCTCAATGGTGAAAAGCTAAGAGCTTTTCCTCTAAGATCAGGAACAAGAAAGACAAGAAGGTCCATTCTCATCACTTTTATTCAACATAGTACTAGAAGTTCTACACACAGCTATCAGATATGAAATAAAAGGCATCCAAATTGGTAAGGAAGACTTAAAACTTTCCCTATTTGCAGATGATACGTTACTATATATACTGAAACCCTAAAGTCTTCACCAAAAACTACTAGAACTGCTCAATGAATTCAATAATGTCACTGGGTACAAAATTAATAAGCAGAAATCTGTTGCATGTGTACACTAGTAATGAAAGTAACAGAAGGAGAAATTAAGAAAATAATGCCATTTATAATTACACCAAAAAGGATAAAATAGCTAGGAATAAATGTAACCCAGGAGGTGAATGACCTATACTCAGAAAACTGATACACTGATGAAAGAAATCTGAAGATGACATAAACAAATGGTAAGATATTTCATGCTCAGCTTTGAAGAACCAATATGGCTAAAATGTCCGTAGTATCCAAAGCAATCTACAGATTTAATGCAATCTCTATGAAAATACCAATAACATTTTTCACAGAAGTAGAACAAATAATTTTAAAATTTGTATGGAACCACAAAAGACCCTGAGTAGCCAAAGCAATCTTGAACAAGAACAAAACTGGAGTCATCACAAACCCAGATTTCAAGATATGCTACAAAGCTGTAGTAATCAAAACAGTATGGTACTGGCACAAAAACAGACACATAGATCAATGGAAAAGAACCAGAGTCCAGAAATAAACCCATGCTTGCATGGTCAATTAATCTCCAACAAAGGAGGCAAGAATATAAAATGGGAAAAAGACTCTTTGAGAAATGGTGCTGGGAAAACTAGACAGCTATATGCAAAAGAATGAAACTAGACCACTTACTTCTACCATACATAAAAATAAACTCGAAATGGATTAAAGAACTAAATGTGAGAGCTTAAAATTCCTAGAAGAAAACATTGGCAGTAATTTCTTTGACATTGGTCATAGAAACAGTTTTTTAGATATGTCTCTTCTGGTAAGGGAAACAAAAGAAAAATTAAACTTTTGGGACTATACCAAAATAACAAGTTTTTACACAGTGAAGGAAATTGTCAACAAAACTAAAAATCAACCTACTGAATGGGAGAAGATATTTGCAAATGATATATCCAATGAGGGGTTAATATCCAAAATATGTAAAGAACTTCTACAACTCAACACCAGGAAAACAAATCATCAGATTAAAAATAGGCAGAGGACCTAAATAGACATTAGATGGTCAACAGACACATGAAAAGATGGTTAACATCACCAATCTTCAGGGAAATACAAATTAAAACCACAATGAAATATTACTTTACACTTGTCAGAGTGGCTAAAATCAAAGTGAGAAGAAATAACAAGTGTTGGCAAGGATATGGAGAAAAAGGAACCCTTATGCACTGTTGGTGGGAATGTACACTGGTGCACCCATTGTGGAATACAGTGTGGAGGTTCCTCACAAGATTAAAAATAGAATTACCATATGATCTAGTAATTCCACTAGCAGGTATTTGACCAAAGAAAATAAAACCACCACTAATTTGAAAAGATATATGCACCCTATGTTTATAGTAGCATTATTTACAAGAGCCAAGATATGGAAGCACCCATTTCCAGCAATAGATGAATGGCTAAGGAAGCACTCTCTCTCTCTCTCATTCACACTCACACTCTCTCTCTCTCAGGAATATTACTCAGCCATAAAAAGAATGAAATCTTGCCATTTGCAACAACATGGAAAGACCTAGAGGATATAATGTTAAATGAAATAAGTCATAGAATACCGTATGATTTCACTCATATGTGGAATTTAAGAAATGTAACAAGTGAACATGGAAAAAAAGAGACAAACCAAAACAGACTGTTAAACACAGAAAAAAACCTGGTGGATATCAGAGGGGAGGTGGGCGGGGAATGGGTAAAATGAATAAAGGGGATTAAGAGTACACTTACCTTGATGAGTACTGAGAATGTACAGAACTGAATCATTGTATTGTATGCCTGAAACTAATATAACAATGTATGGTAATTATATGTCAATTAAAAAAAAACCACATTCCTACCTCATTAGAGATTGCTGCCATTATAGCTTTTCCAAGCTGCCATTCTTGGCAAATAAGTAGAGGATATAGACAGATGTATCCTTTGAAATATATGGAATATTTTTATTATTTTAAAACTTCTGAGTTTTGCTATTCTTGTTGCATTTGTCACCAGGCAAGTGGATTTTCCTTTCCTGTTTTTATTTCTTTAATATTCCCTTTCTTAACCGTTCAGAATTTGCCTTATGATGCTGTCACTTTACTGAAAATAATCTCTGAGTAAATTTATTCAGAAAGACAAGTTCATCAAGTATTATTTATTGCCAATTTTATGTCCTCTTCTTAGAAAATTTTCCCTTGACTTTGCAGCTTTATACTCTCCCATCCTTTCACTCTCTAACATTCTTGCCTTTTCTTAAAATTTACCTTTTAGTCAACTGCTTGTCTTTCTAAGGGAGCTTTAACAATTTTTCTATATTTAATAGCTTTGACATCACTTCTATGCTGATGACCATCAAATCTATATCTCTAGTTCTATATTTTCCAACATTCTTTGGTCCCTCATTTCTAATTTCATACTGAAAGTTTCCACCTGGATATCTTACTAAAATAATACCACCTCAAGTAAACCATGCCTAAAATTAAATGTTATCTTTTCATTGGAAACTAGACCCCTTTTCAAATTTCTCGTCTCTATCAGTGGCACATTGATTCCCTTTAACCTAGACCTTGGTATTGGTTTTGCACCTTCCTTCTCCTATTTTTTGCACCTTGCTTGCTCTGAGGTGGCTCCAAGTCCTGTTATTTGTTCCTTTGAAATCATTCTCATAATGATTCCTTCCTTTCCATTGCAACTGCCATATTGGCTCTTGTCTTTGCTCAGGTGGTTTCCCTTGCTTCCCCTCCCTGGTTTAAATCCTAGTCAACCTTCAGGGCTCAAGTCAAGTCCCAATCCCTGCTGTAATGCCTTGAATGTTTAAACTGTCATGGATTCCCCCTTTCTCTGAATACTCTCAGCCACTTCAAATCCATACTATACAATTCAACAGCTAATAAAATATTTTCCATTATTCTTTGCTGCTCTATATCAGTATCTTAAAAGCAATTTTCCTATTAGTTTTGTAAAGCATGGCTTGTACTTTATTTTTTTATTTTCGGTGTTTTTTTTGTGGTACTTAGGCCAGTGCTCAAGTTCTCAATATATACTTGCTATATTCTCATTACTAATTTTCTTCTTTAATATATAAAGGGATTGTCTTTTCTAAAATATAAAAAGTATATTAAAAATGGTAAGGAAATATAATTTTACTTTTTAAAATACTCCTTTATGGCACATATATATATATAAATGTGTAAAGACAGGCAAACCAGGCCTGATATACTCTCATAATTTTGGGTAAAAGGCAGTAGCAATCCTATTCCTGTCTACCAGGAATTTCTTTTATCTTTCTTCATTAAGAGACTCAGCACTTAAAAAGAATACTTAACTCAAATAATCTTAGGCACAACATTTCACTTGATAGCTACTAGGAAATGTTGAAATGGCTGCTGCTGAATAAACACCTCAGCTCTATTTCATAAACAAACTATTAAGAACTGTGAATCCACAAGATCATCTACCCATTACTGATTACTGATAGGCATTAGTCAAGATGTGGGGTTTTCAGCATTAGACAAATAGGCACTTGGGAACTTCTCACACTTTCCATTTTATCAGCCTCATTAAATATAGAACCTATTATGTGTTTGAAGCTGTCCTAGTTGATGGTTTCTAATGATCATATTTTATTTGTCAAGCATCTTCAATGCTTCAAAATTTTAATTTCTTGGATGATTCTTTGGAGTAAAGGAAACTGAGGCAAAGAAGGATGGGTCCTCTTAGTTGCTCTTCCCTCTTCTCTCCCTCTCTAGAACCCTGTTTTTAATCCTTTTGGAAATGGCTACATACCAACCTTTGAAAACCCTATACAAATTAAAGTTTATGTGTTCAGATTATTTAAGGAAACAGATCAAGCTAGTAAAATTCTGCCAACAAGAAACATGATTTCACTAGAAAACTTTGCATGTATAGTAACAATTCTGAAGTGTGTGCATTGAACTTTATTTACTATACCATGAAAAAGAAAAGTCTATGCCATAAAATTCAAAGATATTTTCAAAAACATTATAGTTAAATCTCTTTAATCTTTTATATGAAAAGAATCATGTCTTGCCACACTGTAAAATGGCAAGTTACCATATTTCTGTATTCTGAAAGCCTAAAATCTTATAAAATATTTACCTTATACAAATACGTATTAACAATGCATCACTGTAATTCCTCAAAGACAGCTGTTTATGAAAAAGCATTCCATTAACTGATTTGAGAAGTATCAATAATTGTAGTGCTGTTTAACTTTTTTCAGAAATGCACTGTTTGGCAAATGTGGCCATCTTTTTTCAATTCTATATGCAACAACTCTAGCTTTAATAAATTAACTTTTATGAGACAATTTTATAAGTCCCTGAGAATTGGTAACTCTCTACTAAATTCTATACAGATATATTATCAAAGGTAAATATCTCTATGTTTTAAGTAATATAAACAGTGTGATAATGCCTAAAAATAAAATATCTCATGGGATAGAATTTTCCTTATTATTTCAAAATACTGGATCCAAACACTTATCCTAGAATATCAAGAAGTAAATTGGTAGATACTAAGTTATATTCCTCAGATGTATATTATTTCTAAAACGCTTAATATTTCTAAGAGATATTTCATTATGTCAGTTTCTATAAACTCAAATCTGTGCAGTTAATTTTGTTATATAATTTTTTAGTTGGGAAAAAAATCCCCAAATATCCATTCATCATCATCATCCTCTGAGAATTGGAATTACAATTAGTGTGGTTAGCTCATTCTATTTCTTAAGAAATTATAATTAATTCCATGTTAAAAAATTAGTATCTTGTTAAAGTAATAAGAAAGCCAATACGTTAAGATGATACAAATAGACAGGGGTATTCTGACATCTTAACAAAGATTTCAGAGGTAAGGCCATGCCATAACACCCATCACTGGGACTGGTGACATTACTGTAGCCATATGTATCTTTGCTCAGAATCACAAGTACTCTCTACAGTGTGAGTCAAGTAACCAGTATTTGTTGAGGACCTATAATACAGTATGCATTATGATAGGCATATTGAGTGTTACTAAAGCAAACCAATATTCCTTCAACTCACTTTTATTGATTGCCTACTTCAGGGCAAGCATTGTGCTAGGCAATGAAGATTCAGAGAGAACTAAAACTTGTTCCTGCTATTGCAGCTTACAATTTAGTGGGGGCAGGGAAGACTTGCAGGAGGTGGTGACATATGGAGAGCTGAGGTAAGGGTGGTGGGTACTGGAATTCTAGATGGAGGTCCTAGATTGAGTAGAGGCAACGAGATAAGAAACAGCATGCTACAGGGGCGCCTGGATGGCTCAGTCAGTCGGTTAAGAGTCCGATTCTTGATTTCAGCTCGGGTTGTGATCTCGCAGTTGGTGAGATTGAGCCATGCGGTGAGCTCTGTGTGGACAGTGTGGAGCCTGCTTAGGATTCTCTCTCTCCCTTTCTTTCTGCCCCTTCCTAGCTCTCTCTCTATCTCTCTCAAAATAAAAAAACAGCACGTTAAAAAGAGGAAAATACAAGCCACAGAGAAAATATCAGAAGATTAGGCTGACAGATAGGCAAGGTCCAGTTCTATATGCCATGTTATGGAACTTGGATTCTATCCAGCAGGTAAGGGGAAAACCACAGGACAGTTTTAAGCAGTAAAGTGGTATCTTAATCTAGCAGCAGGCTGCGGAATGGATGTGAAGTGATGACAATGAAGGCAAGTTGATTAGTTAGGGTGGTGAAAGGGGCCCGAATCAGGGAAGTGTCAGTAGGGAGGAAAAGAAAAAAAATTTAGGTCAAATATTATTTTACTTGCTGATAAGTGTATGTGAGGAAGAGGAACCAAGGATAAATAACGGGATAGGTGGAGGTACATTTAACTGAGATGGAAAAAACAGATATAGAAGGGATTTTTTTAAAGGGTTGGGATGGAGGTATAAGGAGGCGTTGGGGGGGGGATGAGTTCTGTTATGAATATGTTGAACTTAGGATGATGATGGGCTGTCAGGTGAGAAAGCCCAGGTGAAAGTCTGAGCAAAGTCTGGCACAGAGATACATATTTGGGAGATGTCAGATAATTGAAACCATGAGAATCAAGATGAGATCATCTAAGCACAGTAAGGAATGAGAAGAATAGTAAGGTGAAAACAAAACCTCAGAGACCACTGGTATTCAAGGGTCAACAGAATAAGAGAAGCCCGTGAATGAGAGAGTTAAAGAATAGCAAGAAAAATACAGGGAGCCCAGGAGAATCAAGTGGCCAAGGAATTCCTAGGTTTGTTTGGCAAAATGTTTTTACAAAATCAGAATTTGAATACCTTTAGGCAAAACACATACCATCTTCCAGTTCAACTAAAGCCCCATTATTACTCATGCTGCACCATTTTCTGTGGCCTGTCTTACCTCTGAAGGCTTGTGTGTTTGTGGCCCCTGGAATAGAAGCCTCCAAAAAAGAGGGAGTCATTTTAAGTGTCATATATATAGCAGAGAGGACCAGAAAGACAGGGAATGAGAAAAGCCCACTAATGTAGCAACAGAGGGTCATGGTGGTGATCTTAACAAGGATAGTTACCCCCATCTGTGGTCATGATGGCAAAATCCAGGTTAGAGAGGGGTGAAAAGTAAATAGATATAGTGAATGTGGCTATTCCTAAGAAATTTGGAGAGGGAAGGAAGAAAGACAAGACAGTAGCTAAAAGGGAACATAGGTCTAGGAAGGCTTTGTTTTATTTTGTTTTTAAAGAATGAGAGAGACTCTGAATATGTCTATAGGCTGATGCAGAGAGAGGTAATATTAGAGAGATGGGGCTACCTGATGGAGCAAGATTTGGGAGGAGGCTGGAAGAGAAGGGTATAGAAGGTACAAGTGGAGTGGTGAGCTTTGGACAAGTGAAGGAACTCCTTGACCTCTGAGGCTGGAAGAAGACAGAATAAGAATTCAGACCTAATTAAGACCTAGTGCAGGTTTTTCAGCAGGAAAGTGACATGATCAAACTGTGTTTTAAGAAAATTAGTTTGGCACAAGCATGCAGGATGAATTGAAGAGAGGTGGAAGACTGTGGAGATGATGGCAACCTAAACTAGAGTGGTACCGGTAGAAATGGAGAAAATGAAAAATCTAATAGACATTTTAAAAGATATGACATAATTCTGGGACAGAGTAGCACTGGAAAAGTCAAGGACAAGGAAGAGTTAAAATGACTCCAGGATTTGAAAACCTACCCCAAAAGATTAGAGTGGTGGTAAAGGGGCAAGTGGAATGCACAGCCAATGTGGGGAGGGAAAATTATGGCTTAAGATATATTGAGTTTGAAGCAATGGTTCTCAAATTTGAACCTTGAAAAAGAAACAAAGTCCTCTAGAGATTAGACGACTGCACAGAAAATAGGGAAAAAAGGGGGTGGGATAGTGTCATTCAGACAGGACAACTCTCTCATGCCAGAAAAAATTTAACAGAAGCTGATTATTTTAGACATTTCAGAATTAGATTAACTATTTCATAAGGATCTTAATTTACCTGATATAAGGAAAGGTTTACTACTATACAAAGGCCAGTTCTTCAGATTCAGCAAAACTTTCTCCTAAACATTTATTTTTTTTCGAATCCCAGACATTTAACATTAAGTGTGCTTTTTAGTTGAGAGAATTTATAGAATACAACTGAACAATTTTTTCAAACTATATACATGGGTTAGTGATTCAAGTACTGGTTTGCTGCTTTTCAGGTTTTGGCTTCCATTAATACCAATAGTTACTACCAGCACCACTACTTCACACTCCCAATTCCAGAATTTTTAAGCTGGGAGGGACATTACACCATCACAAGGGCTTGGATATGGCAAGTGTCAGTGCTTTGCTTTTAATTGAAAGTTGGTTGATAAGTGCTTCACCATGATTGTGTGAAGAATAGAATGGAACCACAAATAAGTTTCTGGTAACTTAAATTCTGTTTTCTTGCCCCTCCTCTGTTTTCTGAATGTTAGAAAATAAAGAGGGGGTGGAATGTTGAAATATAAAATTATAGACTGGAATAAAAACCCTTTTTCTGTTCAGTCATGTGAAATAATCTGCATGAAAATAATGTTTGGTGCCAGAATTATAATTAGTTTGAGTAATGAATTGTCTCCCTAGTAATGAAAGGAATAAAAGTAAAACAGTGCAGTAAGCTGGCATCTGATCATTGTAGGCTATCTGCAAAATTCTTGGACCAAGAAAAACTGTGTTAAAATAATTCCCTACCAAAAAGCAGGTCTAAAAATCTCCCCTTCCACAATTTCAAAATATTTCTTAACATATTTTATGCAAATATCACAAAAGTATATTATAATCAAAACAAGTGACATGTTAAAATTAAAAGCTAACATGATGGGGGGAGGTGTTGCATATTATATGATTTCTGATGATACGAACTCAATTGAAAGACAAAGGGACCAGGTGAACCATTATCAAAATTAGAGGCAATGATAGGAAAATGCAGTAAAAGACAGCATAATTAAGAGGATGAACATGACACACACTCAAACTTCCAAGTATTTACAGCCCAAGCACATAAAAAAGAAAAAGCACTCTCCAAAGCCCAGAGAGCCATTAAAATTTTCTTTTGCTTTGCAACCACAATGCTATGAGATTGCTCCTCCTTTTATTTTCTTAAATATGATCCAAGATTTCAATTTTTTAAAAAAGTCACTCTGCATAAGTTTTCAAAAAATCAACTTCAGCTCCTGGGGGACTCATTTCCATAAGTATTTAATGTCTGCATATTTAATATTTGGGCATACAAAATCTCCTGTAGGTATCTTAAATTATCTCAGAGCTGAAAGGCTTCGGAAGCCACCTACCCCGACCCTTCATTTTACAGATGGAGAAATTAAGGCCCAGAAATAGGAAGTAATCTGAGCAAGGTCACAGGGCCAGTAAGAGGCAAAGCTGGGACTAACATCCAAGAGTCCCTACTCTCAATCCATTGCTCTTTTACTTTTCACAACTGCCTCTTAATATGAACCTCTGTGATATTTACAGAACGTCAGAATGAGGAATTATCAAGACATCGAAAGGATAATGGTATTCATTCATATACGGATTAGATAGGAAGAATGGATGAATGAATGTATGGGTAGGTGGATATTCTATAATATTATTCACAAAACATATCACGTTTCTGTTTTGAAGAAAGTCTAGGTCTTGTCACTTGTCACAGCAGTCACTGTGTTGCACTACACACCAATCTTAGCAGTAAAGAATCCTCTGGTACATCCTGCAGTTTAAAGACTATTTACTTGCCAGCAAACACAGAAAGAAGTAGACTCACCTTTACTCCTATCCCTCTGGCTCTCAAACCTCTAACTTCCCCGTCCTATATATACTCTTTACCTGATGTCAGTGCATCACATTTGCATGCTCCTCACTCCCTTTGCACCTACCACCCTCGGTTTCTCCATTTAGACGAAGTGTCCTTTTCTAACTGTATGCCTCAGTCGGCCCTCCCCCACTCCACAGGCCCCTCGATCACCTTCTCATTACTCTGTCGACAAATCTCAGCGTTTTCAAACCCTATGGTCCCCTCTTGCTTACACAGTGATGTGGCCGGCTCCCCGCACCAATACAGGATCGGGGGAATATCTCCGCAGATGTTCCTCACTCACTACCCGCGGTGGGGGAGGCGTCTCCTCCTCTTCCTCCTCCTCTTCTTCCTCCTCCTCCTCTTCTTCCTCCCCCTCCTCATCTTCCTCGTCGTCGTCAGGTCCCGATACCGACGACGACGACGACGGCGACGACGACGACGTTGCCGCTTCTTCTTCCTCCTCCTCTAGTTCCGAGATGGTGTCGAACTCCGCCATGTTGGGCAGCAGGATGCTCATCACGTGACCTCTCGATCGCCGCCACCCTCACGGAGAAGAGTTTGAACCTACCGAGGTGGTGGAAGAGGAGGGGGAACGAAATGAAGAGAAAGCGGACGGGGGAAGGGACAGGATTTGAAGAGATGCGCCTGCGTGTTGAGGCAGACGATGAGGGTTGGAGGCGGGGGCATGAGGGGGAAAGGAACAAAATCTGTGTACGCTTGCGCGGCTCCAAAGGAAGGGGGGCGTTAGAGGTGAACTCCAGGGAATTATTGAGGCCCGGTTTGCGGGTGCAGTGGTTAATACTGCTCTTTGGGCTTCTGTTGCTTGTGCCCTGGGACGTATTTTCTGGTTTTATTTCCCATTAATTAGTAGTAGCTATCATTTCCCTCCCCACACCCCGTACAGGGAATGCATATTCCATAACGTGAGGTTAGAACTTTGCCTCAAATATCGCAAGGTATATACCAATCCCTTACTTTTGTTCAGCATTAGAGTTTAAAAGACTTTTGCATCAGAATTTTGCAACCCTGGGAGGCATTTTTATAAACACTTCGCTGAAGTGGAAATTTTTCTATTACTACTTCTATGCCTACTATGTAATACTTTAAATAGAGGATTTACTAAGTGTCTGGGACTGTGCTAAGCACTCTTTGGGCATATCTCATTTAATACTTCACAACTGCATGAGGTTACATACCAGGATGATCTCGCCTGACAGGTGGGAGACTTAGCAGCAGGGAGGATAAGTAACGTGCCCAAGGTCACGGAGTTACTAAATATTTGGCAGACCTGGTTTTAAACTTGGGAATCTCTTCTGATTTTAAAAGCTCAGTGCTCTTAAACAAAGGGCTACCCTGCCTGAAGTCGTTTGCAAAGGCTTTGTAGTGTGGTGCATTTGGGGATGTTTCTTGAAAGATGTTTGAAGTTCGGAGGGTGTTTGTTTTACAGGTGAGAGGGGCATGGAGGAGGTGCAGGGAAAATTCCAACCTAAAGAAACATTAATTAATATAATCCATCTTCCAGACACTGAGCTAGACTCTTTCACGTGACGATATCTCAGTTAACCCTTAAACACTCCTACGAGGTAAGCATTATCATATCCATTTTATAGATGGCAAAACTGAGTCTCAGGAAGTTTAAGTAATTTGTTAAGGTCTGTGGTAACATTTTGTCCAAAAGTTTCCATTCAAATATTTTTCCTATCTTCTCCACAACTGCTAAAACGTTGCAGAGATCACATATTTGAGTTTGCAATCCATGTCCCAAACTACTTAATACTTAGCAGCAGCACAGAAATCCATGTCATAATTCAGGGATCATTAAGACAGCAAAGTCACATAGCTGCTAATTAATAAAACAAATCCTGACTGCTATGCCACAGCTCCATCCCCATCAGATGGTGAGACCGAGGAAACAGACATAACTGCACTTTAAGGTAAACATTACATTAGCAGTATAGCAATATAAACAAAGCATTTAGGATGTATGAAGGACAAAGAAATGAGCTTGGAAGAGGCGCCGATCAAACCATGATCATTATCAACAAGTTTATGTTACTAAAGTGAAGAAAATGTTTTGTATTCCATACCTTGTTTATTTAGAAACCTTAAAAATAAGCTGAAACACTATCAATAAGCAATAAAATCTAGTTTTCATAGTATAGAGAACTTAATCTGCTAGCCTAAAAATTTTTATAATAATTTTGCCTTCTGATAAGACAGATAAAATATATCTGTTTTCTTGGATATTAATAAAAACATGTCATATGTCATTTATGGAAATGAAATACCTTAGACTTGAGATCAAATCAGTATTTCACACCAGTTCTTCCCTTTCAAAAAGCAAAAAAAGCCAGGGTGCCTGGGTAGCTCAGTTGGCTAAGTGTCCAACTTTAGCTCAAGTCATGATCTCATAGTTAGTGGGTTCAAACCTTGTGTCAGGCTCTGCACTGACAGCTTGGAGCCTGGAGTCTGCTTCAGACTCTGTGTGTGTCTCTCTCTGCCCCTCCCCTGCTTGTGTGTGTGCTCTCTTTTTCTCTCTTTCTCAAAAATTAATAAGTAAACATTGAAACAACAGCAAAAAAAGCCATAGGAAATACTAAAAATTTTCCAAACATACTATATTATCCATAAAGTTCCACTAAATTACTTTCTAGAAAGAAGTATTTTGCTGATTACTACTTAAATGGTATTTTCTCTTTTTCACCAGTCAGGATTAGGCTAGGAAGGGATATTTGAAAGGGAGAAAGGGAAAGGAATATAAGGGGTGGACTTTGTGATAAGTGCAAGTGAGATATTGGAACTATGGTAAAAATGAAGAAATGATGGGTGTGGGGGATGGAGAGAAGGATAGGGAGGGGGAAATTACACTGTCAAAATAGAAACAGGTCTCTGACATTTAGTCAGATGTCAAAAGAACAAAGGAGTGCTATGCTTCAAGAAACTCACAAGTTTAGTCAAATCTGCTTGTCTGCTTTCTTGCATATACAGTGTGCTGAAAATGCATATATAATTCCAGAAGTATTTTTTTTTTCTAAACGGAGAATTTGGAATCGGGGAAGCCAAGAAAAACACGTTTTATCAGTAAACACAAGGAACAACATGCTTTTTAAATAATACTTTAGCAAGCATCAAGAATACTAAAGCTAGCAGTGGGTGGAGAAGAAAGCAGGCCATATAACCTTCCATCTGATGAAGTAAGCAGGGCATGGGTGTAATTACCCTGTCTGAATGGGGATCTGAAGCCAGAGGTCACAGGTTTAGCCATCTGAGGGGGTTACAATCTAGAACAGCTGAAAGGGACTGTAGCTTAAAAGACACCTTTCTTCCTTTTCTAAGTGTGCAATTCAGTGATTTTCGTAAATCTACAGTTGTTCAACTATCACCACAAACTAATTTTAGAACATTTCTGTCACACCCAAAAGAAATCACTGTCCCATTTTCAGTCATTCCCCATTCTGACCCCTAGCCCCAGGCAATAATTAATCTACTTTCTGTCTCTATAGATTTCTTTTCTGGACATTTCAAATAAAGTGGATCATACAATATGGAGTCTTTTGTTTAATTTCTTTTGCTTAGCATAATATTTTTGAGGTTTATCCATGTTGTGTCTTGTATGAGTACTTCATTACTTTTAATTGATAAATAGTATGCCATTGTAAGGATATATCACATTTTGTTTACCCATTTACCAATTGATGATATTTGGGCTGCTTCCACAGTTTGGATATTATGAAAATGCTTCTATGAAAATTCACATACATGTCCTTGTGTGAACATATGTTTTAATTTCTCAAGGGTAGATATCTATGAGTGGAATTACTGGGTCATATGGTAAGACTGTTGATTTTAAGATAACTGCCAAACTTTTTCAAGGTGGATCAATCGGTTTACATTCCCACCAGCAATGTATGAGAGTTCCATTTTCTCCACATTCTTTCCAACGTTTGTTATTTTCATTTTTATTATAGCTATTCTTCTGGGTATGAAATATCTCACATTGTAGGTTTATTTTGCATTTCCCTAATGAACAATGATGTGGAGCATCTTTTCATGTGCTTGTTTCACTTATATACCTTCTTTGATGAAATGTCTATTCAAATCTTTTGTCTTATTTATTAACTTAAGCTTTTTTTCAAGATAATTATACATAGATTCAAGATTCATATATAATTATAGAAAATAACACAGGGATGTCCTATTTACTCTTTATTCAGTGTTCCTCAATGTTAAAATCTTGCATAACTCTAGTACATTATGACAACCACAAAACTGACATGATAGAATCTACCCAACTTACTCAGAGTTCTGTAGTCATACATGTATTCATTTGTGTGTGTGTGAATTTAGTGCTATGCAAATTTAGCACAGGTGTAGGTTTATATGTCTACCACTATAGACAAGATAAAGAACGGTTACATCACCACAAGGATTGCTCCTGTTGTCTTTTTAAAAAAATATTTATTTATTCTGAGAGAGAGAGGGTGGGGGGAACCATTGGGGGAGGGGCAGAAAGAGAGAGAGGGAGAGAGAGAATCCCAAGTGAAGCAGGGCTCAGTTGTGAAATCATGATGTGAGCCAAAATCAAGAGTTGGAGGCTTAACCAGGTGAGCCACCCAGGCGCCCCTCCTGTTATCTTTTTATAACAATTTCTCCCTCCATCCCTGACAACCATTAAACTGTTTATGGTCTATAATTTTTGCACTTTCACGAATAGTATGTAAATTGTGTTATATGGTATGTAACCTTTGAGAGTTGGCCTTTTTCACCCAGCATACTTCTGAGAATCATCTACATTACTGGGTGTATCCATGGTTCATTCCTTTTTATTGCCATATAGTATTCATAGTACAGATGTACAACAGTTTATTTAGCAATTCACCCACTGACAGGCATCTGGGTTTTTTCCTAATTTTTGGCTTTTATAAATAAAATGGCCATGAACATTTGTGTACAGCTTTTTTACTTAAAAAAAAAAAACTGGATTGTCTACTTATTGAGTTACAAGGTGCTTTTTACATGTTCTAGATAGAAGTCTTTTATCAGATATATGGTGTACACACATTTTCTCCCAGTCTGTGGCTTGCCTTTTTATGTTGTTCATGGTGTCTTTTGAACTGAAAAAGTTTTCAATTTTGATGAAATCCAATTCATCAAATTTTATTGCTTGTGCCTTTTGTTTGAATGTTTATGTATTTTTGAGAGATAGAGCATGAGCAAGCAGGGGAGGGGCAGAGAGAGAGAGGGAGACACAGAATCCAAAGCAGGCTCCAGGCTCTGAGCTGTCAGCACAGAGCCTGACATGGGGCCGAACCCATGGACCACAAGACCTGAGCTGAAGTTGAACACTTAACTGGTTGAGGCACCCAGGCACCCCTTCTTGTGCCCTTAATGATGTATCTAAGAAATTTTTGCCTAACACAATATCAAAAAGATTTGCTCTTATGCTTACTTCTAAAAATTTTTTAGGTCTGTGATCCATTTTGAGTTCGTTTTTGTTTATGGTATGTATAAGGGCCTAAATTCACATTTTTGCATGTGGCTGTTGAATTGTCCCAGCACCATTTGTTGAAGACTGTCCTTTTTCTGAATTGAATTGCCTTGATACCTCTGTTGAAAATCAATTAACCAGAATTATGGGTTTGTTCCTGGACTCTTAATTCTATTTAATTGATCTCTAGGTCTATCTTCATGTCAGTACCACACCATCAGGAATACTATAGCTTTGTAGTAAGTTTTTAAATTGGAATATGTAAATCCAACAAATTTGCTCCTTTTGACTACTATTTTGACCTCCCTGAATCTTTCACATTATTACATAAATTTTAGGATCATATCATCAATTTCTCTTAGAAAAACCAGCTGGAATTTTGATAGGAATCACATTGAATCTGTAGATAAATTTGGCAATATTGCTAACTTAACAATGTTAAGTCTTCTGATCCTGAACATGGGATATTTCGCCATTTATTTAAAGCTTTAAAAATTTCCTTCAATAATGTTTTATACTTTTCAGTGCACAAATCTTGCAATTCTTTTGTTAAATTTATCTCTGTCTTTCTTATTTTTAATACTATTGTTAATGGAATTATTTAATTAATTTCATTATTGGATTGCACATTGTTACTTTATGGGAACACAATTTGTTTTTGTATATTGATGTGTAGCCTCTTACTTGCTGAGCACATTTACTAGTTCCAATGTATGTGTTTTTTTGTGTCTGTATGTATCTGTGCCTGTGTCTGTAAAATTCTTAGGATTTTCTACATATAAATTTACATAATCTGTGAATGAATACTGCTTTCACTACATCCTCTAAGCTTTTGTATCATGTCTTTTATTTTGATTCTCTCAAAATATTTTAAAAGGTTTTCTTGTGTTGTCTTTTTGTGCCCGTTATTTCAGTGTTATTTAATTTCCATATATTAGAAAATTTTTCACGTTTTTTTTTTTTTTGCTATCGATTCTATTATCATTCCTTTGTGACCAGAAAAATACTTTTCATGATTGCAGTCCTTTTAAATTTGTTAATACTGTTTTGTGCACTTAGAAGACATCTATTCGGGAAATGTCCCAAGTGCACATGAGAAGAATGTGTGTCCTGCTGTTGTTTCATGGAGTGTTATATATATGCCAGGTCTAGTAGATTTACTGTGCACTTCAAGCCTTCTATCTCCTTACTTACACAATGTCTGATTATTCTATGCATTCTGAATGTGGTGTATTAAAGGCTCCAACTATTATACTTAGGGCTGTCTATTTTTTCTTTCAATTATGTCAATGTTTGCATTATATATTTTGAGCCTCGATAGTTGCTATATATATGTTTTTAATTATTATAACATCTAAGCGAATTGACTACTGGCAATATATAATTTCCTTTTTGTCTTTTGCAACCATGTTTGACTTACAGCTTCTTTTGTTTGTTATTGGTATAGCCACCTTCACCCTCTTTTGGTTACAGTTTGCATGCTATATATGTTTTTAAAATTTTTAGTCAAGTATAATTAACAGGAGTGTTATATTAATTTTAGGTATACAATATAATGATTCAACAATTTATACATTTCTCAGTGCTCAGTAAGATTAGTGTACCCTTTTTTGTAATATGAAATTTATTGTCAAATTAGTTTCCATACAACACCCAGTGCTCATCCCAACAGGTGCCCTCCTCAATGCCCATCACCCACTTTCCCCTGCCTCCCATGCCTCATCAACCCTCAGTTTATTCTCAGTCTTTAAGAGTCTTTTATGGTTTGCCTCCCTCCCTCTCTAACTTTTTTTCTCCACTTCTTCTCCCCCATGGTCTTCTGTCAAGTTTCTCATGATCCACATAACAGTAAAAACATATGGTATCTATCTTTCTCTGCATGGTTTATTTCACTTAGCATCACACTCTCCAATTCCATCCAGGTTGCTACAAAGTGCCATATTTCATTCTTTCTCATTGCCACATAGTACTCCATTGTGTATATAAACCACAATTTCTTTCTCTATTCATCAGTTGATGGACATTTAGGCTCTTTCCATAATTTGGCTATTGTTGAGAGTGCTGCTATAAACATTGGGGAACAAGTGCCCCCATGCATCAGTACTCCTGTATCCCTTGGGTAAATTCCTAGCAGTGCTATTGCTGGGTCATAGGGTAGGTCTATTTTTAATTTTTTGAGGAACCTCCACACTGTTTTCCAGAGTGGCTGCACCAGTTTGCATTCCCACAAAAGTGCAAGAGGGTTCCCGTTTCTCCACATCCTCTCCAGCATCTATAGTCTCCTGATTTGTTCATTTTGGCCACTCTGACTGGCGTGAGGTGATATCTGAGTGTGGTTTTCATTTGTATTTCCCTGAAGAGGAGTGATGTTGAGCATATTTTCATGTGCCTGTTGGCCATCCAGATGTCTTCTTTAGAGAAGTGTCTATTCATGTTTTCTGCCCATTTCTTCACTGGGTTATTTGTTTTTTGGGTGTGGAGTTCGGTGAGCTCTTTATAGATTTTGGATACTAGCCCTTTGTCCCATATGTCATTTGCAAACATCGTTTCCCATTCCGTTGATTGCCTTTTAGTTTTGGTGATTGTTTCCTTTGCTGTGCAGAAGCTTTTTATCTTCATGAGGTCCCAAAAGTTCATTTTTGCTTTTAATTCCCTTGCCTTTGGGGATGTGTCAAGTAAGAAATTGCTGCGGCTGAGGTCAGAGAGGTTGTTTCCTGCTTTCTCCTCTAGTGTTTTGATGGTTTCCTGTCTCACATTCAGGTCCTTTATCCATTTTGAGTTTATTTTTGTGAATGGTGTAAGAAAGTGGTCTAGTTTCATTGTTCTACATGTTGCTGTCCAGTTATCCCAGCACCATTTGTTGAAGAGACTATCTTTTTTCCATTGGATATTCTTTCCTGCTTTGTCAAAGATTAGTTGGCTATACGTTTGTAGGTCTAGTTCTGGGGTTTCTATTCTATTCCATTGGTCTATGTGTCTGTTTTTGTGCCAATACCATGCTGTCTTGATGATGACAGCTTTGTAGTAGAGGCTAAAGTTTGGGTTTGTGATGCCTCCTGCTTTGGTCTTCTTCAAAATTACTTTGGCTATTCGGGCCTTTTGTGGTTCCATATGAATTTTAGGATTGCTTGTTTTAGCTTTGAGAAGAATGCTGGTGCAATTCTGATTGGGATTGCCCTGAATGTGTAGATAACTTTGGGTAGTGTTGACATTTTGACAATATTTATTCTTCGAACCCATGAGCACAGAATGTTTTTCCATTTCTTTATAGCTTCTTCAATTTCCTTCATAAGCTTTCTATAGTTTTCAGCATACAGATCTTGTACATCTTTGGTTAGGTTTATTCCTAGGTATTTTAGGCTTCTTGGTGCAATTGTGAATGGGATAAGTTTCTTTATTTGTCTTTCTATTGCTTCATTATTAGTGTATAAGAATGCAACTGATTTCTGGACATTAATTTTGTATCCTGCAACTTTGCTGAATTCATGTATCAGTTTTAGCAGACTTTTGGTGGAGTCCGTCGGGTTTTCCATGTATAATATCATGTCATCTGCAAAAAGTGAAAGCTTGACTTCATCTTTGCCAATTTTGATGCCTTTGATTTCCTTTTGTTGTCTGATTGCTGATGCTAGCACTTCCAACACTATGTGAAACAACAGTGGTGAGAGTCGACATCCCTGTCGTGTTCCTGATCTCAGGCGGAAAGCTCTCAGCTTTTCCCCATTGAGGGTGACATTAGCTGCAGGCTTTTCATAAATGGCTTTTATGATGTTTAAGTATGTTCCTTCTATCCCGACTTTGTCGAGGGTTTTTATTAAGAAAGGATGCTGAATTATGTCAAATGCTTTTTCTGCATCGATTGACAGGTTCATATGGTTCTTTCTTTTCTTTTATTAATGTGATGTATCACGTTGATTGATTTGTGAATGTTGAACCAGCCCTGCAGCATGGGAATGATTCCCACTTGATCATGGTGAATAATTCTTTTTATATGCTGTTGAATTCGATTTGCTAGTATCTTATTGAGAATTTTTGCATCCATATTCATCAGGGATATTGGCCTGTAGTTCTCTTTTTTTACTGGGTCTCTGTCTGGTTTAGGAATCAAAGGAATGCTGGCTTCATAGAATGAGTCTGGAAGTTTTCCTTCCCTTTCTATTTTTTTGAATAGCTTGAGAAGGATTGGTATTATCTCTGCTTTAAATGTCTGGTAGAATTCCCCAGGGAAGCCATCTGGTCCTGGACTCTTATTTGTTAGGAGATTTTTGATCACTGATTCAATTTCTTCTCTGGTTATGGGTCTGTTCAAACTTTCTATTTCCTCCTGATTGAGTTTTGGAAGAGTGTGGGTGTTTAGGAATTTGTCCATTTCTTCCAGGTTGTCCAGTTTGTTGGCATGTAATTTTTCATAGTATTCCCTGATAATTGCTTGTATTTCTGAGGGATTGGTTGTAATCATTCCATTTTCATTCATGATTTTACCTATTTGGGTCATCTCCCTTTTCTTTTTGAGAAGCCTGGCTAGAGGTTTATCAATTTTGTTTATTTTTTCAAGAAAGCAACTCTTGGTTTCACTGATCTGCTCTACAGTTTGTTTTAGATTCTATATTGTTTATTTCTGCTCTGATCTTTATTATTTCTCTTCTTCTGCTGGGTTTAGGCTGTCTTTGCTGTTCTGCTTCTATTCCTTTTAGGTGTGCTGTTAGATTTTGTATTTGGGATTTTTCTTGTTTCTTGAGATAGGCCTGGATTGCAATGTATTTTCCTCTCAGGACTGCCTTCGCTGCGTCCCAAAGCGTTTGGATTGTTGTATTTTCATTTTCGTTTGTTTCCGTATATTTTTTAAATTTCTTCTCTAATTGCCTGGTTGACCCATTCATTCTTTCGTATGGTGTTCTTTAACCTCCATGTTTTTGGAGGTTTTCCAGACTTTTTCCTGTGGTTGAGTTCAAGCTTCACAGCATTGTGGTCTGAAAGTGCACATGGTATGATCTCAATTCTTGTATACTTATGAAGGGCTGTTTTGTGACCCAGTATGCGATCTATCTTGGAGAATGTTCCATGTGCACTGGAGAAGAAAGTATATTCTGTTGCTTTGGGATGCAGAGTTCTAAATATATCTGTCAAGTCCATCTGATCCAATGTATCATTCAGGGCCCTTGTTTCTTTATTGACCATGTGTCTAGATGATCTATCCATTGTTGTAAGTGGGGTATTAAAGTACCCTGCAATTACCACATTCTTGTCAATAAGGTTGCTTATGTTTGTGAGTAATTGTTTTATATATTTGGGGGCTCCCTTATTTGGCACATAGACATTTATATTTGTTAGTTCTTCTTGATGGATAGACCCTGTAATTATTATATAATGCCCTTCTTTATCTCTTGTTCCAGCCTTTAATTTAAAGTCTAGTTTGTCTGATATAAGTATGGCTACTCCAGCTTTCTTTTGACTTCCAGTAGCATGATAAATACTTCTCCATCCGCTCACTTTCAATCTGAAGGTGTCCTCAAGTCTAAAATGAGTCTCTTGTAGACAGCAAATAGATGGGTGTTGTTTTTTTACCCATTCTGAAACCCTGTGTCTTTTGGTTGGCTCATTTAGTCCATTTACATTCAGTGTTATTATAGAAAGATATGGGTTTAGGGTCCTTGTGATGTCTGTAGGTTTCATGCTTGTAGTGATGTCTCTGGTACTTTGTGGTCCTTGCAACATTTCACTCAAGGAATCCCCCTTAGGATCTCTTGTAGGGCTGGTTTAGTGGTGATGAATTCCTTCAGTTTTTGTTTCTTTGGGAAAACTAATCTCTCCTTCTATTCTGAATGACAGGCTTGCTGTATAGAGGATTCTTGTCTGCATATTTTTTCTGTTCCTCACTTTGAGGATTTCCTGCCATTCCTTTCTGCCCTGCCAAGTTTCAGTAGGTAGGTCTGCTACTATTCTTATGGGTCTCCCTGTGTAAGTTGGAGCCTGTTTATCTCTAGCTGCTTTCAGAATTTTCTCCTTATCCTTGTATTTTGCCAGTTTCACTATATGTTGTGCAGAAGATCGATTCAAGTTATGTCTGAAGGGAGTTCTCTGTGCCTCTTGGATTTCAATGCCTTTTTCCTTCCCCAAATCAGGGAAGTTCTCAGCTATGATTTTTCAAGTACACCTTCAGCCCCTTTCTCTCCCTCTCTTCTTCTTCTGGAATTCCTATGATACGGGTACTGTTCCGTTTGATTGCATCACTTAGTTCTTTAATTCTCCCCTCATACTCCTGGATTTTTTTTATCTCTTTTTTTCTCAGCTTCCTCTTTTTCCATAATTTTATCTTCTAGTTCACCTATTCTCTCCTCTGCCTCTTCAATTCGTGCTATGGCCACCTCCATTTTATTTTGCACCTCATTTATAGCTTTTTTTTTTTTTTAGCTCCTCATGAGTATTTCTTAGTCCTGTGATCTCTGTAGCAATAGATTCTCTGCTGTCCTCTATGCTTTTTTCAAGCCAGCGATTAATTTTATGACTATTATTCTAAATTCTTGTTCCATTATATTGCTTAAATTGGTTTTGATCAATTCATTAGCTGTTGCTACGTCCTGGAGTTTCTTTTGGGGAGAATTCTTCCATTTTGTCATTTTGGGTAGTCCCTGTAGTAGATCCAAACTGTAGGGCAATTCCCCTGTGCTGGCCGGAGTAACTTGTGTTGGTGGACAGGGCCACAGTCAGACCCGATGTCTTCCCCCAGCCCACTGCTGGGGCCACAGTCAGTGTGGTGTGTACCTTATCTTCCCCTCTCCCAGGGGTAGGACTCACTGTGGAGTGGTGTGGCCCCTGTCTGGGCTGCTTGCACACTGCCAGGTTTGTGGTGCTGCTTTGATGGGATCTGTCCAAGGGCATATTAGCTGGGGTGGATCTGTAAGGTGCACAGGGGCAGGAGGGGCAGGCTTAGCTTGCTTTCCTGATGGTGGTCCCCTGGGGGAGGGGCCCTGTAGCACCAGGAAGGAGGCAGGACCTTCAGAGGGATGAATCCACAGAAGCACAGTGTTGGGCATTTGCAGGGTGCAAGAAAGTTCAGTGGCGGGAACAGGTTCCCTTTGGAATTTTGGCTGGGGGATGGGAGAGGGAAATGGTGCTTGCCAGCATCTTTGTTCCCCTGCTGAGCTGAGCTCTGTCTTCTGGGGGTCAACAACTCTCCATCCCGGTGTCCTCTCACCGCCCCCCCCACCCCCGCTCTCCAAGAGCACAGTAACATTCCAGATGTTAAGTCCCGCTGGCTGTCAGAACTCACAGAGTCCAGCCCCTCTGCTTTTGCAAGCCAGACTTTGGGGGCTCTGCCTTGCCTGGCGGGCTGTCCCTCTACCGCCCCAGCTCCCTCCCACCAGTCTGTGTAGCATGCACCGCCTCTCGCCCTTCCTACCCTCTTCTATGGGCCTCTTGCCTGCACTTGGCTCTGGAGTGGCCATTCTGCTAGTCTTCTGGCATTTTTCTGGGTTATTTAGGCAGATGTGGGTGGAATCTAAGTGATCAGCAGGACAAGGTGATCCCAGCGTCCTCCTACGCTGCCATCTTCTCCAAGATAAGTGTACTCTTAATCCCCTTTATCTATTTTACCCATCCTTCCCAAGTTTTTAAACCTATTATTGAAGTATTATTAACATACAATGTCATATGAGTTTCCAGTCTATAACATATTGATTTGACAATTCTATATATTACTCATCATTATAAATGTAGTCACCATCTCTCATCATACAACGTTATTACAATATTATTGATGATATTCCCTATGCTATCCTTTTCAGTTCCATGACTTATTTATTTTATAGCTGGAAGTTTGTAACCCTTAATCCCCTTCATCTATTTTGCCCATCACCCAACCACTTCCCCTCTGGCAACCACCAATTTATTCTCTGTAATTAAGGCTTTGTTTGTTTGTTGATTTGTTTTGTTTTTGAGATTCCTCCCACATAAGTGAAACCATACGGTGCAGTATTTTCTTTCCCTATCTGACTCATTTCACCTGGCATAATGCATTCTAGGTCCATCCATGTTATTGCAAATGGCAAGATTTCATTATTGTTTATGGCTTAGTAATACTCCATATATTGCTACATGTAATAAATATATATGTAATATATGTTATATATGTATCCCTATTTGGTGTGTATGTATGTATGTGTGTGTGTGTGTGTGTGTGTGTGTGTGTGTATATTCCAAATCTTTTTTATCCATTCATCTTTTGATGGTTACTTGGGTTGCTTCCATATCTCATTTATTATAAATAATGCTTCAGTGAACATATGAATATATCTCTTTAGATTGGTGTTTTTGTTTTCTTTGGAAAAATACCCAGAATTGGAATTTCTCAATCATATGATATTTCTATTTTTAATTTTCTGGGAATCTCTTTACTGGTTTCCACAGTGGTTGCATTCACATTCCCACCAACAGTGCATGAAAGTTCCCTTTTCTCCACGTCCTCGCCAACTTATCATTTGTCATTTTGATTATAGCCATTCTAAAAGGTGTGAAGTCATTCTGGTTTTGATTTGCATTTCCCTGGTGATTAGTGATGTTGAGCATCTTTTAATATGTCTGTTGGTCATCTGTATGTCTTTTTTTAAAAAATGTCTATCAGGGCCTTTGCACATTCTTTAAATTTATTTTTAATTTAATCCAAGTTAGTTAACATACAGTGTAATAATGATTTCAGGAATAGAATGTAGTGATTCATCACTTACATGTAGCACCCAGTACTCATCACAACAAGTGTTCTTCCTAGTACCCATAACCCATTTAGCCCATCCCCCACCTACCTCCCCTCCAGCAAACCTCAGTTGGTTCTCTGTATTTAAGATTCTCTTATAGTTTGCCTCCCTCTCTGTTTTTATATTATTTTTGCTTCCCTTCCCTTATATTCATCTGTTTTCTTTCTTAAATTCTACATATGAGTGAAATCATATGATATTTGTCTTTCTCTGACTGACTTATTTGGCTTAGCATAATACACTTTAGTTCCATCCACATTGTTGCAAATGGCAAGATTTCATTCTTTTTGATCACCAAGTAATATTTCAATATTTCATTTATATTATTTTTGCTTCCCTTCCCTTATGTTCATCTGTTTTGTTTCTTAAATTCTACATATGAGTGAAATCATATGATATTTGTCTTTCTCTGACTGACTTATTTCGCTTAGCATAATACACTTTAGTTCCATCCACATTGTTGCAAATGGCAAGATTTCATTCTTTTTGATCGCCAAACAATATTTCTTTATCCATTCATTAGTCAATGGACATTTGGGCTCTTTCCATACTTTGGCTATTGTCAATAGTGCTGCTGTAAACATTGGGGTGCATGTGCCCCTTTGAATCAGCATTTTTGTATACTTTGGATAAAATCCTAGTGGTGAAATTGCTGTGTCATAGGGTAGTTCTATTTTTAAGTTTTTGAGGACCCTCCATACTGTTTTCCAGAGTGGTTGCACCAGTTTGCATTCCCACCAGCACTGCAAAAGTGTTCCTCTTTCTCAGTATCCTCACCAACATCTGTTGTTGCCTGAGTTGCTACTTTTAGCCATTCTGACAGGTGTGAGGTGAGAATTTTTTCATGTGTCTGTTAACCATCTGGATGTCTTCTTTGGAAAGACTTTGCACAGTTTTAAATCAAATTGGCTGTGTTTTTTTTTTTTATTTTGAGTAGTATAAGTTTTGTATACATTTTGGATATTAACCCCTTATAGGATATATAATTTGCAAGTATCATCTCCCTTTTTGTTTTGTGGATAATTTTGGTTGCTGTGTGAAGGCTTTTTGTTTTGGTGTAGTCCCAATAGTTTAATTTTACTTTTGTTTCCCTTGCCTGCGGAGACAAATCCATTAATATGTTGCTAAGGCTGATGTCCAAGAGATTACTGCCTATGTTTGAGATTACTGCCTATGTTTTCTTTTGGGAGTTTTATGCTTAGGTCTCACACTTAGGGCTTTAATCCATTTTAAGTTTATTTTTGTATATGGTGTAGGAAAGTGGCTTAGTTTCATTTTTTTTGCAGGTAGCTGTCCAGTTTTCCTGACACCATTTGTTGAAGAGACTGTCTTTTCCTTATTGTATATTCATGCTTCCTCTGTCATATATTAATTGACCATATAGGTGTGAGTTTATTTCTGGGCTCTCTATTCTATTCCTTTGGTCTATATGTACATTTTTGTATCAGTACCATACTATTTTGAGTACTATAGATTTGTAGTGTATCTTGAAATTTTCTTCCCCCTTTTCTCTCTGTTCTTATGGGATGCCTATAATGCGAATGTTATTTCACTTGATGGAGTCACTGCATTCCCTAAGACTATTCCCTAAGATAATTTGCATATTTCCCCCCTCATTTGCTCTGTTTGTTACTCTCCATTACTCTGTGTTCCAGGCCACTAATTTGTTCCTCTGCTTTATGTAGCCTGCTATTTATTCTATAAAGTGCATTTTTAATTTCGTTTATTGTGTTCTTCATCTCTGAATGGTTCTTTGTTTTTTATCTCTTTGCCAAGGGTCTCCACTCTTTTCTCAAGTCCAGTGAGTGTCTTTATGATCTTTATATTAAATTCTCTATCAGGCATATTAGTCACATTCGTTTTGCTTAGGTCTCTTGCTGTGGTTTGGTCCTATCCTGTCATTTGGGACACATTTCTCTGTCTCTTCATTTTGTCTAAGTCTCCGTGTCTGTTTCTCTGTGTTAGGAAAATCAGATATGTCTATGGCTTTTGAAGGTAATGGCCTTATGAAGAAGATGTCTTGTAGTGCCCTGCAGTGCAGTGTCTCCTGTTCTCCAGGACCTAGGCCCGCATGGAGTATCTCCTGTGTGTGTGTGTGTGTGTGTGTGTGTGTGTGTGTGTGCCCTGCTGTTGAGTCATGGCCTCTTTATCCTTCCGTTCTATTGTCTGCAGAGGCTGTCTTTGCTTGTTTTTGCCAGTGTTTGCTCTGCAGATTGGTTGGTCACATTTTAACAAGGTGTGTGCTGGTCTGCTTGTACAAATGAGACCATCCCCACCCTCTCCTGCCAGTAGAGCTTCTTCAACAAAACACATGGGTTGGAGATGAAATGCTGATGGTGTTTGTATGAGTCTTCTGGGGGAGGGGGCCGACAACACTGAGTTTGAGGCAAACATGACTGGGAAGCACAAGGGTGGGGTGAAGCTCAATATAAGCATGTTATATAGTGAGTGTTGGCACTGTGCTGGTCCCCACATATGGTCTTGTGTTCATGCTGGGAGCTGGGGAGGGAAATATTGCCTACCAGATCCCCTGTTCCTGGAGGCATCTCCCTGTGATCCCTGCCTCTCTAGGCCATGGTCTGAGATGAGTTAATCACTCTCCTTCCTGTATGCCCCCCATGTTTTCAAACTGTTGATTCTATACACTATCTGCATGGTCTGTTTGTTGTGTTGTCTCTTTAAGGGTGTGAATTCCCCTTCCTATCACTCTCTGGGATCTCCCAGAGCTCTGCCCACTGATTTTTAAAGTACCAATCTTTAAGTCCCACAGATTGTAAGAAGTCATGAGATTCAACCCATCTTGCTTCAAAAGCCAAGGATTAATTTCCTCATGCAGCCTCCCTGGTGTGAAGCTCTGCTTTCCACCCTTCTCCATGCCACTGGCTCCCTCCCCACTATGGACAGTCATAGTCCATTTAGCTCTGAAACCACCTCTTTGCCCTTTCTACCTTCTTCAATGTGGCATCTTCTCTACCTTTAGTTGTGGAGTTCTGCTAGTCTTCAGGCAGATTTCTGGAGGTATTTGATTGTTATCTAGTTGTGTTTGTGGGACTAAGTGAGACCAGGGTCTTCCTACTCCACCACCATTTTACCCCTTCTCCTCATGGTAATTTTATAAGTTGTACACTATTATATGATTATTTTAAAGCAAGGAAATGGAGGCTCAGAGATATAGTTTGGAGTTTGTTCTGCCAGTTTTTGGATCATTTTCTGGATTATTCATGCTGATATGAGTGTTATCTAGTTGTATCCATGGGATGAGGTGAGGTTAGGGTCTTCCTACTCTGTCATCTTCCCATCTCCTCACCCTAGTTCTAACAGTTTTTTGATGGAGTTGTCTGGGTTTTCTATATATAAGATCATATCATCAGAAAACAAAAAAATTTTCTTCTTCCTTTCTGACTTGGATGTCTTTTTTCCCCCTGACAGATAATTCTATATAGGATTTTCAACACTATGTTGAATAGAAGTGGCAAAAGCAGGCACTTTTGTCTTGTTCTTGATCTAAAGAAAAGGCTCTGAGTATTTCACTGTTGATTACAATGTTAGCTGTGGGTTTGTAGATTATGGCCTTTATTATATTGAGCTACTTTTCTTCTATAAGTAATTTGTTGACAATATTTTTTTTTATTATGAATGGATTTTGAATTTTGGAAAATTCTATTTCTGCATCTGTTAAGAAGGTCATAAACTTTTAATCCTTCATACTGTTGATGTGGTATCACAATTATTAATATTGCAGTTGATCCATCTGTACATTTAAGGGATAAACCCAAGTTGGTTGTGTTGGGAAATCCTCTTAATCTGCTGGTAATTTTTGATTGCTAGTTTTTTGTTTTTTTGGGTTTTTTTGAGGATTACTGCATCTATGTTCATTCAGGGACGTTGTCCTACAATTTTCTTGTAGTGTCCATGCCTGGCTTTGGTATCACCATAAGAATGGGTTTAGAAGGGTTCCCTCCACTTCAATTTTTGAGAGTTTGAGGAGTTTTGTGTTAATTCCTTAAAAAATTGGTAGCATTGACCAGTGAAGTCATCTGGTCCTGGGCTTTTTGTTGTTGGGAGGCTTGTGTTAATTGCTTCAATCTCCCTATTCATGATTTGTCTCTTCAGATCTTGTTTTTTTTTTTATCCGTTCAGACACCCTATATGTTTTAATTGCAGCATTTAGTACACTTATATTCAGAGAGATTATTGATAGATATGAATTTAGTGCCATTGTATTACCCATAAAGTCAGTGTTTCTGGAGATTTTCTCTGTTCTAGTCTTTGTTGCTTTTGGTCTTTCTTTACCACTCAAAGAATTCACTTTAATATTTCTTGTGGGGCTGATTTAGTCGTCATGAATTCTTTTAGTTTTTGTCTGGGAAACTCTTTATTTCTCCTATTCTGAGTGACATCCTTGCTGGATAAAGTATTTTGACTGCATATTTTTCCCATTCAGCACATTGAATATATAATGCCACTCCCTTCTGACCTGCCAAGTTTCTGTGGAGAGATCTACTGAGAACCTGATTTTTCTTCCCTTGTAGATTAAGGGCTTCCCACCACCCCCTGCTGCTTTCAGGATACTTTCCTTATCTGTGTATATTGTAAATTTTACTGTGATATGTTTTGGTGTTGGTCGGCTCTTGTTGGTTTTGATGGGAGTTCTCTATGCTTCCTGAATTTGGATGTCTATTTCTTTCCCCAGGTTATGGAAATTTTCAACTATAATGTGCTCAAATAAACCTCCTTTTCCCATTCTTCTTCTTCTGGGACTCCTATGATATGAATGTTATTACACTTTATGGGGTCGCTGAGTTCTCTAACTCTACATTTGTGATCCAATACTTTCCTTTTCCGTTTCTTTTCAGATTCATTATTTTCAGTAATTTTATCTTCTATATCACTGATTTGTTCCTCTCCTTCTTCAATCTTTGTTGTCAATACCACTGGCCAGTTTTGCATCTTGGTTATATCATTTTTTTTACTTTGGACTGACTAGTTTAATTCTTTTTATGTCTGCAGAAAAGGACCCCCTAGTATCTTCTATGCTTTCCTCAAACCTAGTTAGTGTCCTTATGATTGTTGTTTTAAATTCTGGTTTAGAGAAGTGTCTATTCATGTTTTCTGCCCATTTCTTCACTGGGTTATTTGTTTTTCGGGTGTGGAGTTTGGTGAGCTCTTTATAGATTTTGGATACTAGCCCTTTGTCCGATATGTCATTTGCAAATATCTTTTCCCATTCCGTTGGTTGCCTTTTAGTTTTGTTGGTTGTTTCCTTTGCTGTGCAGAAGCTTTTTATCTTCATAAGGTCCCAGTAATTCATTTTTGGTTTTAATTCCCTTGCCTTTGGGTATGGGTATTGAAGAGGGCACCTTTTGGGATGAGCACTGGGTGTTGTATGGAAACCAATTTGACAATAAATTTCATATATTGAAAAAAAAAAGATAAAAAAAATAAATTCTGGTTTAGGCACATTACTTATACCTCTTTTGATTAGATCCCTGGCTAGGACTTCTTGTTCATTCTTTTGGAATGAATTCCTCTGTCTTGGCATTTTGCCTAGATCTCTGTCTTTCATGTGTTAGGAAAGCCTGTTATGTTTCCTGCTCCTGAGACTAATGGTTATATTAAAAGAAGTCTTGTACTGTCCAAGGCCTGATGCTTCAGGTAGCATATTGGTGTATGCTGTGTGCATTCTGCTATTGTGTTTTGGCTGCTCTTTCCCTCAGATCAATCCTCTGCTGTGATTCTCCTTGCCTGCAATGGGGAGTGTTTGGACCTTGTCCAGTGTGTGGTGAGTTTTAACTACATATGTTTTGGTCAGCTTGTTAGAAAAGGCTAGATCCTATTTCCCCTAGAGCTGAAGCTTTGCAGCACTCTATGATCAGTAGAGTTGGTGTATGTAGGGGCATTTGTGCTGGTCCTCTTGGGGAGGGCCCTGCTGCACTGGTGCTCAGGTCAACTTGCCCTGGTGTAAGAATCTCCAGCCTCCACTGTGGGTGCTGTGTACCTCACTGAAGTCTGGACTTGCTGATGGGCAGGGGGAAATCATGTCACCCTGCTCTCTTTTCCCTGGAAAGTTGAGTTTGCACCTTCCACTGTTCAGGAAGCCCTCACAAAAGAGTGAACATTCTCCCCTCTTGTGTCTCAGGCTTCTGTCAGAACCCTGCTTTCACCCTATCTTTGTTCAAGCTGTCTGCCTGGCTGGCAGCATAGTGATGTTGTGTTTTATCTCTAGTGCATGGCTGGGTTTCAAAACTCCAAATTTTAGAGTTGTGTCTGGTACTGTGTCTGGTACTGATTTCTCCCAGAAAAGCAGTCACACGACCATGCAGGGGCTCCGAGTTTATGGTAAAGTGCAGCCAAAAGCTCGCTTCCAGGTTAGCTGCCTTCAGCAGGTGCCTCTGCTGCTATGGTAATTAATGGTGCAGCTCAATGGCACCCTCTGTCTCTTTTGTCCCCTGCTGAGGCAGTGCCACCTCTCCCAAACATGTTCCAAGAATGGGAACTGTCTTTCCCAGTGAAACCCAGGTGATTCTCAGACCATGTTGTCCACTCTCAGGTCTCTGCCCTCCTTCCCCATAGGACCACTGTTGAGCCCACCAGGCTTGACTCTTGTGATGGCACGGACTTCTAAAACTTTAGACTTTGAGCTCTACTGCTTGTAAAAATTGTGATAATCAGTCCCTCCCTTTTCCGAGTCAATGATTTTGGGAAAGTGTTTTTCTTGTGCAATCCCCTGTGCACGGCACTCTCTCTCTCCCTCTGTGATCAGGGCTCCCTACCCTCCACAGCACCCGCAGTTCTTTTCTCCCCCAATTCAACTCTCCACAATTCCTATCTTCCATTATGTGGCCATTTTTCTCCCTCTAGATGTGCAGTCTAATCTGTCCTCAGATCAATTTCTTTGACATTCAGAATGATTTGATATTTTTTTTATAATTTTTTTAACGTTTATTTATTTTTGAGACAGAGACAGAGCATGAACGGGGGAGGGTCAGAGAGAGAGGGAGACACAGAATCTGAAACAGGCTCCAGGCTCTGAGCTGTCAGCACAGAGCCCGACGCGGGGCTCAAACTCACGGACCGTGAGATCATGACCTAGCTGAAGTCGGTCGTTTAACCAACTGAGCCACCGAGGTGCCCCATGAAAGATTTGATATTTATCTAGCTTGTGTTCAAGGGACAAGGCAAGCATAGGTCCCCCTATTATTCTGCCATCTTAACTCTTCTCTTGGAGTCAATTTTATTGACATTTTTCAGAGTGAGCTCTTTGTTTTATTTGCTTTGCTGTTTCAGTTTAATTGATTTCTGTTGTTATTATTATTTAATTTTTTCTGTATGCTTTAGGTTTACATTGCTCTTCTTTTTCTTGATTCTTGAAGTAGAAGCTTAGATTATTGATTGCTATTTTTCTCTCATATATCCATTTAGTGCTATAAATTTCCCCCTCATCAGTGCTTTAACTTTGTGTCATGAATTTTAATATAGAATATTTTATTTTCTGCATAGTTCATTATATTTTTAGTTCTCTAGAGACTTCCTTTTTGAACCATTGATTATTTAGTAGTGTATTTTTCAGTTTCCAAGTATTTGGAGTTTTTTTCTGTTAAGTTTTTGGTATTAATTTCTAGTTTGCTTCCATTTTAGTTAGAGAACACACTCTGTAGGATTTCTTTAAATTTGTCAAGGTTTGATTTATGACCCTGGATATAGCCTGTTTTGATAAATTATGTAGGAAGTTGAAAAGAATATTCATTTTGCTATTGATTGTAGTGTTCTGTAAACTTTGATTAGATATTGTTGTTGAATTCTATAACCTTGTTGATTTTCTTCCTAGTTATTCTATCAGTTTTTGAAAGAGAGCTATTGAAATCTTCAACTGTTGGTTTGTAGACTGGTCCCTATACCTAGAGGGCAAGGAGAGATCAAAGAAAGAGGCAGACCACTCCAGATCAGTAGGTGACATTTTTGATAATAAGGGAACTTACATATAAGTCTTGTCTTGGGTGGCCGCAAATGAGTAGATTGCTGCATCCACCTGCTAGAATCTTAGTTTATATAGAGGCCTTAACAGGGTTTGGCATATATGCTGTCCAGATGGTCTCAATTACACATTGCTCTCTCAAAGCTATGTCCTTGATAATGACTCCTACCATGGGAACGGTGAGCCAAATGTACATTCCAACATTGAGAATGCGTTATAAGATGTGATGTGGGAGACAATGAAGACTGCCTCAGGCTCTTGTAGGCAAACCCGATGTCTTTTCCACATATACATCCCCACAAGGGATTATTCATGATTACTCACTCCTCAACTTCCCTTATCCAAGAAATTGGTTTAATTCTTTTAGATCAGCCCAGTTGTCAGTCAGGGTTAGTGGCCAAGGTTCATGAGCAATCACCAGCCAAACTGCTCTGAGTTCAGCCCCACTGGTTGCTGTGGTCTTTTCCTGTTTCCATTCAGATGGTGTCAGTATTGGGGCTGAATAGTGATTGCAGTCCATGTGGATAGATGCCCTGACTAGATCTATCTGTATACCAGGCATCAGCAGGAATTTCCCCCACTCCCCTCTACAGGATTCCCACCACAGGAATATGTGAGGGCATTTGGAAAACTTATGTACTCCACAGGGCCTAGTAGCTCCTGAATTTCTAGAGACAGTGTGCTGGTGAACATGGTGCTTCTTTTGCTGTCAATAGGCATGCTACTTAGTCAAAGTGGGAGTTTGAGCCATGACAGAGGTGGGTTGATGGCCATGATGAGCCATGGATCAACCCACTCCATGATAGGAAGTGAGTTCTTACTATGACAAACTCTTCCTTCGTGAGAGGCTCTACCTGAGGAAGTTCTAAGTACGCTGTGGAAAAGCTGTTTGCTCTATGGGGGTATATTGAATTTCTGCCCCCTTTCAGAGATGTGACCAAAATCCTAGGGGCATTGTTTTCTGTTGTCTCTGCCACAGTTCCCAACTCATACCTTCTGGAGTCATGGATACATCTAACTCAAATGATAGCCCTCCTTGGGAGATGCCCAGAGCTTTAATCAGCTTCACTAGTATTTTTGTGTTCTCAAAATACAAAATTTTTGCTCTGATCCCCAGACCTACATGTGACCTTTCTTCACCAGTTGTAATAAGGGATGGAGGCACTGTACCAGGTGGGGAATAAAAGTCCTTCCCAGCCTCAAAATCCCGACCAAAGCTATACCTCTTTCACATTCTTAAGGGATGTATAGACTTGCATCTTGTCAATTACAGCTTAACGACAATGCATATCTTAGCCAACCATACTCCTCCCCAAAACTTTATGGAGGTGCATAAGCCTTGCATTTTCTGTAGGTTTATTGTTCATTCTCTCCTTTGCAGATGTTCCAGCAAAGTTTGCAGAGTGTCCTGCAGCAGAGTCAAGTCCTCACATATTAACATTATATCATCAATGTAATGGGTCCATTTTACTGATGTAGGGAAGGAGAATGGGGACAAATCTTGAGCTACCATCACATAACACATTGTAAGGATATACAGTAGCCTTGGGGAAGCAGTTGAAAGATTTATGGTTGCTCCTTTTACATGAAGGCAAATTGATCTTGTGGCCAAGGGTATACTGAAAAAAAAAACCCTTTCCAAGTCCAGGACAACATGGTATACTCCTAGGACCATGGCCAAATTATCTAAGATGTAGTTAGAGAACATACTCTGGAGGATGCAGTGTTGGGCATAGCCACATGGATGTGGGGCACTCCCTTGTTCAGTTCTTGGTAGTCCATGGTTATCTGCCATGAGTCATTTACCTTTAACTGGCCATACCAGGCTGTTGAAAGCACTATGGACATGTATTAGAGTATACTTGGCTCAAATGTCACCTTTTGTTTATTTCTGGGGGACCAGTGAATGGTGAACTTAACATGAAGTCTCCCATCACCTTCAATGGTCCTCACCTGGAGGCAGTCTTGACCTGTATCCTTTATCTGGGGCATGTGAGGCACTCACCTAGAATAGGACTGTATCTCTGAGGCCTCTCCTAGAGAAGGTAGGGCATCAGGAATGGTAAGGGCAGGTGGAACAGGTCTAAACTGTTGTTCAGGTTTTAAGGCTTTCCAGAGACTAACCAACACAGCGTTGGGTTGCTGGTCTATCTTTTCTTTTCTTTTTTTTTTTTATTATTATGAAATTTATTGTCAAATTGGTTTCCATACAACACCTGGTGCTCATCCCAACAGGTGCTGGTCTATCTTTTCAGGTAGGGTTTTAGTAGCAAGGTAAATCACATTTACTTCTGTGTTACTTTTAATGGATACTTTACAGCTGATTGGAATAACCTTTTCACTTTCCAAGCTCCCTTTCTGTTTCAGGTCTTTCCCACAGCCCATATTCATTCCTGGAATTTGTCAGTTTCCCTCATAACAGTAGTTGATTACCCAATATCATAAATTTCTTGCATCATTACTGGGCTAAGCATGGATATCAGCATCCTATACCAGGTGCTAGGATTAAACTGGAATATCTTGGCTTTCATTTCTTTTTGTTGTTGTTGTTGTTTGTTCTGTTGTGTTTTGGCTTTTAATTTCTGCAGTGAATGTGGCCCAATTAGGGCCTTCAAAGATGGGGGCTTAGATTGCTTGTTTCATTTTCAACTCCCTAAAAATTTGTTCTAACTCATCTATAGATTGTACTCATGGAGATTCCCCTTTATTGGGCCAAGATTCCCTGCAGGCTAGAATAATCCAATCTATAAGGAAGTAAGTACCTTGAACTTCCTAAGCACCATGCTAGTGGTATGCAGGATATGTGGTGATGTTGGTCATTTTCTCTGTTTCCTGCCCTGTCAGAGAAATGCCTTTGCATTTCTGATTCCCTGACCTCTGGATCCAATAGCTGCACTAACCATGCCTGGATACTTTCCCTGGCCTTTCGCTGGAGTATGGTAACTATATCAATAAGCTCAGTAGGAGTATATTCTCTCATCATGAACATTTCCTAAATTGGGAGCTGCACTGCTAGTTGGGGTTGTTGCTTTGATTTTTCTTTCCTTTGTATTGGGGCTTGAACAGCAGGGGAATTTTGTGTATTTCATTCTCAATTCCCACAATGTACTTCTGTCTCCCTCCCTTTCCCAGAGATTCCACCTCTTAGTATCCCTTATCAGGTTTGTGCCCTTCTAGGTTTTCAAAATGGCACACCAAGATCTCTAACTTATTGTTCTTCTTTCCCACCTTGTCTGCCAGCCCTGAAGCTAGGAGAGCAGTGGATAAACACATATCCTTCTCTAGCCTCAACTCTTTTTCCAACTTTCTAACTCAAGTTTCTGCCTCTAGTTGGGCATCGGTGGCCAACTGAACTGCCCACAGTAGAGGACAACACACCGTGGCAGCCATTTGCTTTCCTGTTTGGCCACAGTGTGCTCTATGCAGTCCTCAAACAAGCACATCAAATCTGCTGATGTTTTCAAGGAATCTCTGGACTACAAGCATCTAACATATGTGCCATCCTTTCCCACACAGAGGTTGATGGCCAACTCAGGATTTCCCTCAATGATAGCCCTTCCCAAGATTCATTTTTCTGATCTCCTGCCTGGCTTGCCAATTGTGGGTTTGCAAACTGGTACCTGCATATGGAAGGCAAAAAAAGACTGAAGAAAGAGGCAGACTACTCCAGGCTTTGGTGGCAGTTTTAATAAAAAAAGGAACTTACATACAAGGCTTGTCTTGAGTGACTGCAAGATTAAAAATCTCTGC
Source organism: Panthera pardus (assembly GCF_024362965.1). NCBI lineage: Eukaryota > Metazoa > Chordata > Mammalia > Carnivora > Felidae > Panthera > Panthera pardus. The sequence goes on from NW_026526843.1 coordinate 66,303,333, forward strand.
ACCCCCCTGCCAGAATCTTAAAAGTTTATATAGAGGTCTTAGCTGTGTTCAGTTCCACATACCATTGATGGTCTCAACAACACATTCTCTCTCAATACTATGTGCTTGAAAATGGCTCCCACTGTGAAAATGGTGGGCAGAATATATATTCCAAGGACAGGGGAGGGGGTCTGGAGCCTCCAATTGTGTAGGTCCAGCTTCCATGTCAACTGGCAGTCAGGTTCTCTAGATTGCTTCCTCCAGCACCAACTATAATTGTGGATTTATCAAAAACAAAAAAAAAAGAGAGGTTAGAGTGGGAGGAAGCCAAAGCATAAGAGACTCTTAAAAACTGAGAACGAACTGAAGGTTGATGGGGGGTGGGAGGGAGGGGAGGGTGAGTGATGGGCATTGAGGAGGGCATCTTTTGGGATGAGCACTGGGTGTTGTATGGAAACCAATTTGACAATAAATTTCATATATTAAAGAAAATAAATAAAAAAATAAAAACCACACTAGAAAAAAAAATTGTGGATTTACCTATTTCTCCTTTCAAAACGGTCAGTTTTTCCTTCACATGATTTGCAGCTCTGCTGTTTGGTGCACAGGCATTTAGGATTGTTATATCTTTTTGGTGGATTAGCCTCTCTATTATTGTAAAATTTCCCTTTATCTAATAGACTCCTTTGTTTTGAAATCAACTTTACCTGATGTTAATATAGCTACTCCTGCTTTCTTTTTATTAATGTTTACAGGATATGTCTTTCTCCATTCTTTTACTTTCAACCTGCTGATATCATTATATTTGAAGTCAGTGTCTTGTAAACAGCATATAGTTGGAATACACACACACACACACACACACACACACACACACACATATATATATATATATATATATATACATACATACATACATATATAATATTTATACTCAACATGGGACTTGAACTCATAACCCCAAGATCAAGAGTTGCATGCTCTACTGACTGAGCCAGCCTGGTGGCCCTGGATAATATATTTTAATCCACTCTGTCAATCTCAGTCTTTTAATTGGTATAATTTGATAATTTATATTTCTTATAATATTTGATATGTTTCAGCTTAAATCAGCCATTTTATTTTTTTGTTTTCTGTATGTTCTCTGCTTTTTGTTTTTAATTTTTTTAACATTTTTACTTATTTTTGAGAGAGAGAGAGAGAGAGAGAACTAGTGAGGGATGGGCAGAGAGAGAGGGAGACACAGAATCAGAAGCAGGCTCCAGGCTCTGAGTTGTCAGCACAGAACCTGATGCAGAGCTCAAACCCACAAATTGTGAGATCATGACCTGAGCCGAAGTAGGACACTTAACCAACTGAGCCACCCAGGTGCCCCGTGTTCTCTGCTTTTTGTTTCTGTCTTTCTTGTTTGGGTTACTTGAACATATTTGTAGAGTTTTGTTTTGTTATTTATAGTGTTCTGAAGTGTTTCTCTTAGTATAGCTTTTTTAGTGGTTGCTATTGGTATTGTATTATACACACATAACTGTCAAAGTGTATTTTCTTTGAAATTTTACAGTTTCAGTGAGGTAGAGAAACCTTACCTCACTTTACCTCTCTTTACCCACAAAATATATACCTCCCACATAAAATATAATTGTTTAAATATTTTCTCCACATACATTTAGAACCACATCAGATAGTGTTGGACTTTTTATTTCCACCATTAAACATAATTTAAAAGAGTCCAGAGAGAGGGAAAGTATATTGGATTTACCCATATTTTTGCCTATGATGCTTTTTTCTTTTTTCCTGATATTTTTAGGTTCCTGCTTTTATCATGTCCTTTTTGTTTAAAGGAGTTCCCTTAGCCATTCTTTTAGAGTTGGTCTGCTGATGAAAAGTTCTGCCTGATTTTCTTTCTCTGAAACTGTCTTGATCTCCTTCATTCCTGAAGAATATTTTTGCTGGATATAGGTTTTCTGCATTGACTTTTTTTAGCACTTGAAAATGTACCACTTCTTAAGTCTAGCCTCCATAGTTTCTAAAATGGTTCATGTGAATTGTTTTCCCTGTATAGGTAAGGAGAAATTTCTCACATTGATTTCAAGATTTTTATTATGATTTTATTTAATTTTATTTACCTTTCATCATTGAAAGTTTATAATGTGTCCTGTTGTGGACTTCCACAAAGTGTTAATCAGCTTCTTGAATTTGTAAGTTTGGATATTTTCCCCAATTTATGAATATTTGTAATTTGATTACTTGTTCAGCCCATGCTCTGTCTTCTCTCTTTCTAGAACTCTGGTAACCAAAATGTTGTAGTCTCACTGGTCCCTGAGAATCTAGTCTTTTTTTTTAAAGTCTATTTCCTCTTGTTGCTCACGTTGGTAATTTCTATTGTTCTATCTTCCAGTTCACAGATGCTTTCCTCTGTCTCATTCACTATGCTCTTGAGTTTATACATTGTGTTTTAACTTTTAATTATTATATTTTTCAGTTCTAAAATTTCAGTTTGGTTGTTCTTTATATCTTGTACTTCTTTTTTTTTTAATTTTTATTTAAATTCCAGTTAGCATACAGAGTTATATTCATTTTAGGTGTACAATATAGTGATTGAACACTTCCATGATTGAGCACTTCCTGGTGCTCATCACAAGTGCACTCCTTAATCCCCATCACCTATTTAATGCATCCCTCCACCCACCTCCCCTCTGATAACCATCAGTTTGTTCTCTATAGTTAAGAGTCTGTTTCTTGGTTTGCCTCCACCCTTTTTTCTTTGCTCAATTTTCTATTTATTTGCAGGTACTTTTGTTTCTTCACTTTTCTCAAGCATGTTCCTAACTGCTCATTAGGATATTTTGGTGTTGGGGGCACCTAAGTGGCTCAGTCATTTAAGCATCTGACTTTGGCTCAGGTTATGATCTCATGGTTCGTGAATTCAAGCCCCACATACGGCAGTCAGCGCAGACCCTGCCTCAGATCCTCTGTCTTCTCTCTCTGCCCCTCCCCTGCTCACACACACAATCTCTTTTTCCTTGTCTCTCACAAAAATAAACAATAAAACAATTTTTAAAAAAGAATAAAAGCATGTTCCTAATTGCTCATTATAATATTTTGGTGTTGTGGGCACCTGGGGGCTCATTTGGTTAAGTATCTGACCTTGGCTCTGGTCATGATCTCACAGTTTGTTAATTCAAGCCCCATATCTGGCTCTGTACTGACAGCTCAGAGCCTGGAACCTGCTTCAGATTCTGTCTCTGTCTCTGACCCCTCCCCTGCCCATGCACTGTCTCTCTCTCAAATATAAATAAACATTAAAAAATTAAAAAAAGAATACTTTGGTATTGTGTGTAAGTGATGAATTACTAAATTCTACACCTGAAACTAGTATTACACTGTATGTTAATTAACTGGAATTTAAATAAAAATGAAAACAACACAAAATTTTTAAAAAGAATATTTTAATAATAGCTGGTTTAAAATTATTAGATAGTTCGGGGCGCCTGGGTGGCTCAGTCGGTTAAGCGGCCGACTTTGGCTCAGGTCATGATCTCGCGATCATTGAGTTCAAGCCCCGCGTCGGGCTCTGTGCTGACAGCTCAGAGCCTGGAGCCTGTTTCAGATTCTGTGTCTCCCTCTCTCTGGCCCTCTCCCATTCATGCTCTGTCTCTCTCTGTCTCAAAAATAAATAAACGTTAAAAAAAATTTTTAAAAATAAAATAAAATAATTAGATAGTTCTAATATCACTGTCATCTTGGTGGTGCAATCGTTTTATTTTTTAAAATATATTTGAGATATATGAATTACAAAAAAAAACTGTGCGACTTTAAGGTGCACAATGTGTTGCACTTATATATTGAAAAATGATTACAATCATAGTGGTAGCTAACACCATCATCCTGTCACATAATTGTCATTTCTGTTTTTGTGGTAAGATCATTTAAGATCTACTTTCTTAGCAACTTTAAAATACATAATATTGTTAGCTATAATTACCATGTTACAAATTAGATTTGGCATTATTTATCTTATAACTGGAATTTTGTAACTTTTGACCAACATCTCCCCATGTTCCTCAGCCCCCAGCCTCTGGTAACTACCATTCTATTCCATGTGAGTTCAGCTTTTTTAGACTTTACATATAAATGATATAATACATTGTCTTTCTCGGTCTGACTTATATCACATAACATAATACCCTAAATGGTCTATCCATGTTGTTGCAAATGGGAGGGTTTCCTTCTTTTTTATGGCTGAATAATAATTCATTAAATATCATATCTTCTTTATCCACTCATCTGTTGACAGACACTTAGGATGTTTTCATATCTTAGCTCTTGTAAATAATGCTTCAATGAATGTGGGAGTGCATATATAATTTTGAGTCCTGTTTTCATTCCCTTTGGATTATACCCACAAATATTGGTATTTCTATTTTTAATTATTTGAGGAATCTTCATGCTGCTGTCCATAGTCACTGTACCAATTTAAATTCCCACAAACAGTGCACGAGGGTTCCTTTTCCTCCACATCCTCCCCAATATTTGTTATCTCTTGTCCTTTTTTATAATAGCTGTTTTAACAGGTGTGAGATAACATCTCATTGTGGTTTTGATTTGCATTTCCCTGATGATTAGTGATGTTGAGCATGTTTTCATGTACCTGTTCTCCAATTGTATGTCTTCATTGAAAAAATGTGTCTTCTGCTCATTTTAAAATGGCTTTGTTTGTTTTTTGCTATTGAGCTGTATGAGTTTTTAATATATTTTGGACACTAAACATGTATCAGGTACATAATTTGCAAATATTTTTTCCCATTACGTAGGTTGACTTTTCATTTTGTTGATTGTTTTTCTTTTGCTATGGAGAAGGTTTTTAGTTTGATGTAATCCTACTAATTACTTTTGCTTTTGATGTCATATCCAAAAAATTGTTGCCAATCAAGGAGAGTTTCTCTTTTCTTCTAGGAGTATTACAATTTCATTGTTTTATGTTTTTATGTCTTTAATCTACTTCAGATCAATATTTGTAAGTGATGTAATATAGGAGTTCAATTTAATTTTTCTGCATGTGGTTATCCAATTTTTATAACACAATTTATTTCAGAGACTATCTTTTTCTCATTGAATATTTTTGGTTCCCTTGTCAAATATTAGTTTATCGTATATGTAGGTGTTTATTCCTGAGTTCTGTTTTTTTTTTTTTTTTTGAGAGAGAGAGAGTTGAGAGGGCGGGGGCAGGGGGGAGAGAGACTCTTAAGCAGGCTCCATGCCCAGCATAGGGCCTATCACAAGGCTTGATCTCACAACTGTGAGATCATGACCTGGGCCAAAATCAGGAGTCAGACACTTAACCGACTGAGCCACCCAGGCGCCCCTATTCCTGGGTTCTTGATTCCATTGTTCTATTTTTATGCCACAATATTTTTATTACTATAGCTTTGTAGTATAGTTTGAAATCAGGAAGTCTGATGTCTCCTGTTTTGTTCTTTCTCAGGATTGCTTTGGCTATTCAAGGTCTTTTGTGGTTCAATATATATTGTAAGGTTTTGTTTTCCATTTCTGTGAAAAAATACCATTTGAATTTTGATAAAGTTTGCATTGAATCCATAGATGGCTTTGGGTAGTATGGATATTTTAACAATATTAATTCCTCTCACTTATGAACACAGTATATCTTTTCATTTGTTTTGTCTTCTTCAATTTCTTTTATCAAAATCTCATTGTTTCTATGTACAGATCTTTCACTTTCTTGGTTAATTTATTTCTGAGCATTTTATTATTTTTAATGCTATTGTGAAGCATCTTTATTTCTTGTTAAGATATTTCCTTATTAGTGGGTAGAAACACAACTGATTTCTTTGTTTTGATTTTGTATTCTGTAAATTCACTGAATTTGTTGGTTACTTCCAGTGGTTTGTTTGGTTGAGTCTTTAGGATTTTCTCTATAGAAGATTATGTCATTCGCAAAAATATAATTTCACTTTTCCTTTTCAATTTGGATGCCTTTTATTTATTCATCTTGATACACTTGTCAAACTAGGACTTCCAGTACCATATTGAATAAGAGTGGTGAGAGTGGGCACCCTTGTCTTCTTGATCTTAGAGGAAACATTATAAACCTTTCACCTTTGAGTATGTTAATTGTGGGTTTGTTGACATGGTCTTTATTATGTTGAGGTATATTCCTTCTATACCAAATTTGTTGAAGGTTTTTTTTTTTTATCATGAAAGGATGTTACATACATTTTAATTTTTAAAAGTTTTATTGGAATTTAATTGATGCATAACATTGTACAATTTTAAGGTATACAAATATAGTGCTTTGATATATGTATATATTGAAAAATGATTACAACAATAAAATTAGCTAACATTCATCACCTCACATAGTTACAATTTTTCCCTTCAGTTGAGAACTTTAAGATCTACTCTCTTAACAACATTCAAATATAAAATACAGTATTGTTAACTATAGTCATCATGTTGTACATTACACTCCCAGTACTTACTTATATTATAAGTGGAAGTTTGTACTTTTTGACCATCTTCACCTAATTTCCCCACCCATGACTCCTGTTTTGGTGACCAAGAATCTGTTCTCTATATCTATGGCTTTTAACTTTTTATTTTTGTTTTTTAGATTTCACATATAAGGGAGATTATACAGTATTTGTCTTTCTCTGTCTGATTTATTTCACTTAAGCATAATGCCTTTAGGGGCCATCCATGTTGTCACAAATGGCAATATTTCCTTCTTTTTGTGGCTGAATGGTATTCTGCTGTGTACACATACCACAACATTTTATTTATTCATCCATCAGTGGATACTTAGCCTGTTTCCATATCTAGGCTACTGTAAATAATGTTGCAATAAACATGTAGGTATAGATATCTCTTCAGGACACTGATTTCATTCCCTTTGAATATATATCCAGAAGTGGGATTGCTGGATCATATGGTAGATCTATTTTTAATTTTTTGAGGAACCTCCATACTGTTTTCCATGGTGGCTGCACCAATTTACATTCCCAGCAACAATGTACAAGGGTTCCCTTTTCTTCATACTCTTGCCAGCATTTGTTATCTCTTGTCTTTTTGGTGGTAGCCATTCTAACAACTGTGAGGTGATGCCTCATTTTAGTTTTTATTTGCATTTCCCAGATGATTTGTAATGTTTAGCATGTTTTCATGTACCCATTAGTCATTTGCATATCTCCTTTGTAAAAATGTTTATTAAGTTATTTGTACATTTTTTAATCGGATAATTTTTGTTGTTACTGAGTTTATGAGCTCCTTATATTAGGATATTAATCCCTTATCAAATATATGGTTTGCAATATTTTGTCCCATTCCATAGTTTGCTTTTTCATTTCATTGATTGCTTCTTTTGCTGTGCAGAAACTTCTTAGTTTGATATATTCCCATTTGTTTGTTTATTTATTTATTTATTTATTTATTTATTTATTTATTTATTTATTTTGTTCTGTGTGCTTTAGGTATCATAGCCAAGAAACTATTGTGAAGATCCATGTCAAGTATATTTTCCCTTTTTTCTTCTAGGAGTTTTATGGTTTCCGGTCATACATTTTTTTAATTAAAAATTTTTAAAATATTTATTTATTATTTTGAGAGAGAGGGGCAGGCAGAGAGATGGAGACACAGAATCTGAAGCAGGGTCCAGGCCCTGAGCTGTCAGCACACAGCCTGACATGGAGCTTGAACTCATGGACTGCAAGATCATGGCCTGAGCAGAAGTTGAATGCTTAACCAACTGAGCCATCCAGGCGCCCCTCAGGTCATACATTTAAGCCTTCAATTCGTTTTAAGTAAACTGTTGTGAATTTCATTCTTTTGTATGTGAATATCCAATTTTCCTAAATATCCATTTATTGAAGAAACCTTTTTTTCTCTATCAAGTATTCTTGCCCTCCTTGTCAGATAAGTTGACCATACACGGATGGGTTTACTTCTGGGCTCTTAATTTTGTTCCATTGCTCTACATGTCTGTTTTTATGGCAGTAACACACTGTTTTAATTACTTTAGCGTTGGAATATAGTTTGAAACCATGAAGTATAGTGCCTCCAGCTTTGTTCTTTTAAAAATTGTTTTGGCTACTTGGGGTTTGTGATTTCACATGAATTTTAGTATTGTTTCTTCTATTTCTGTAAAAAATGCCACTAGAATCTTGATAGGGATTATATTGGATCTACATGTAGCTTTGGGTAGTATATACATTTTAACAATATTAATTATTTCAACCTATTAATATGGGATATCCTTCCATTTATTTGTGTCTTCTTCAATTTCTTTTATGAATATATTTTAGTAGTGAGTGTAAAGGTCTTTTACCTCCTCGGTTAAATTTATTCCTAACTATATAATTTTTTGATGTTATTGTAAATAAGATTTTCTATTTTTTTCAAATAGTTTATTGTTAATGTAGAGAAACACTACTGATTTTGTATGTTGATTTTGTATCCTGTAACTTTATTGAATTTGTTTATTAGTTTTAACATTTTTATAATGGAGTCTGTGGGATTGTCATCTACAAATGTCATCTATGAGTAGAGAGTTTCCTTTTCAATTTGCAGGACTCTAATTTTTCTTGCCTAATTGCTCTGGCTAGGACTTCCAATACTATGTTGAATAAAAGTGATGATTGTGGGCATCTTTGTCTTTAAATTGTTCCTTAACACCTCTCTAAATGCATTTCACAATGGTTGTCACATCCATTCACTGCAATAACATTGATTTCAATGCAGGAAGCAGGTAGCGCTCTTAACAAACATCTTTTTTACATGTGTCACACACTTGTCTATATGCAATACAGAACCATTAATACATCCATTTACTGATATAACACTGGTTTCAAGATTGCAGTAAGTAGTAATCTTAAAACAATATTTATTGCAACTCATTAAACACCTCTCTACACACATCACAGAATGGCTGTATCATACATAACCTGATATAGCACTGTCTGAATGCATCAAATAAGTAACACTCTTCCAAAAACTCCTTTACATGTGTTCTTAAACACTTCTCCAAGCATTACAGAATGGGCATCATATTAATTCACTGTAATAACACTGTTCTCAATGTAGCAATCAAGTAGTGTTCTTAGAAACATCTTTATTACAACAGTTTTTAAGCACTTTTTTACATACATTACAGATTGGCTTCCACTTCAATTCTTTGATATAACACTATTTTCAAGGTAGCAAGCCACATTCTTTGAAACATTTTTTTTTCCAAATTTTTATTTAAATTCTAGTTACTTAACATATAGTGTAATATTGGTTTAAGGAGCAGAATTTAGTGATTCATCACTTACATATAACACCCAGTGCTCATCACAAGTGCCTTCTTTATACCCATCACCTATTTAACCCAATCCCCCCATTCACCTCCCCTCCAGTAACCCTCAGTTTGTTCTCTGTCCCTAAGAGCTTCTTATGGTTTGCTTCTCTCTTTTTTCCCATCCCCTATGTTCATCTGTTTTCCTTCTCAAATTCCACATATGAGTGAAATCATATGGTGTATGTCTATCTTTGATTTATTTCGCTGAACACAATACACTTTAGCACCATCCACATCATTGCAAATGGTAAGATTTTATTCTTTCTGATGGGTGAGTAATATTACATTGTGTATACATACTGCATCTTTATCTATTCATCAGTCAGTGGGCATTTGGGCTCTTTCCATAGTTAGTCTATTGTTGATAATGCTTCTATAAACATTGGGGGCATGTGCCCCATCAAATCTATATTTTTGTATCCTTTGGGAAATAACTTAGTAGTGCAATTGCTGGGTCATGGGGTAGTTATATTTTTAACTTTTTGAGAAACCTCCATACTGTTTTCCAGAGTGGCAAACTAGTTTACATTCCAACCAACAGATTAAGAGGGTTCTCCTTTCTCCACATCCTCAAATATATCTGTTATTTCCTGTGTTGTTAATTCTAGCCTGATAGGTGTGAGGTGGCATCTCACTGTAGTTCTGATTTTTATTTCCCTGATGATGAGTGATGCTGAGCATCTTTTCATGTGTCTATTACCCATATGCATGTCTTCTCTAGAAAAAATGTCTATTCATGTCTTCTGTCCATTTCTTAACTGGATTATTTATCTTTTGGGCATTGAGTTTGTAAGTTCTTTATAGATTTTGGACACTAAACCTTCATCTGATCTGTCATTTGCAAATATCTTCTTCCATTCCATAAGTTGTCTTTTTTTTTTAATTTGTATCCAAGTTAGTTAGCATATAGTGCTATAATGATTTCAGGAGTAGATTCCAGTGATTCATCCCCTATGTATAACACTCAGTTCTCATCCCAACAAGCGTCCACCCTAATGCCCCTTACCCAAATGGGTAAGCTCACCCACCCACCCACAATCCCTCCAGAAACCCTCAGTTTGTTCTCTGTATTTAAGAGTCTATTATGTTTTGTCCCCCTCCTTGTTTTTATATTATTTTTGCTTCCCTTCTCTTATGTTCATCTGTTTTGTATCTTAAATTCCTTAATGAGTGAAGTCATATGATATTCGTTTTTCTCTGGCTCATTTCGCTTAGCATAATACCCTCTAGTTCCATCCATGTAGTTGCAAATGGCAAGATTTATTCTTTTTAAAAATTTTTTAAAAAGCTTTATTTATTTTTGACAGAAAGAGAGAGAGACAGAGCATGGGCGGGGGAGGGGCAGAGAGAGAGGGAGACAGAATCTGAAGCAGGCTCCAGGCTCTGAGCTGTCAGCACAGAGCCCGACGTGGGGCTCGAACCCACAGACCACGAGATCATGACCTGAGCTGAAGTCGGATGCTCAACCAACTGAGCCACCCAGGTGCCCCAAGATTTCATTCTTTTTGATTGCCAGGTAATACTCCTTTGTGTATACATACCACAACTTCTTTATTCATTCATCCATCGATGGACATTTGGGCTCTTTCCATTCTTTGGCTTTGTTGATAGTGTTGCTATAAACATTGGGATGCATGTGCCCCTTTGAAACAGCACACCTCTGTCCCTTGGATAAATACCTAGTAGTTCAATTGCTGGATCATAGGGTAGTTCCAGTTTTAATGTTTTGAGGAACCTCCATACTGTTTTCCAGAGTGGCTGCACCAGTTTGCATTCCCATCAGCAGTGCAAAAGAGATCCTTTTTCTCTGCATCCTCACCAACATCTGTCGTTGCCTGAGTTGTTTATTTTAGCCATTCTGACAGGTGTGAGGTGGTATCTCATTGTGGTTTTAATTTGTATTTCCCTGATGTTGAGTGATGTTGAGCATTTTTTCATGTGTCTGTTAGCCATCTGAATGTCTTCTTTGGAAAAGTGTCTATTCATGTCTTTTGCCCATTTCTTCACTGGATTATTTGTTCTTTGGGTTTTGAGTTTGATAAGTTCATGATAGATTTTGGATACTAACCCTTTATCTGATATGTCATTTGCATATATCTTCTCCCATTCCATCGGTTGTATTTTAGTTTTGCTGATTGTTTCCTTTGCTGTGCAGAAGATTTTTATCTTGATGAGGTCCCAATAGTTCATTTTTGCTTTTGTTCCCCTTGCCTCTGGAGACATGTTGAGTAAGAAGTTGCTGTGGCCAAGGTCAAAGAGGGCTTTGCCTGCTTTGTCCTAGAGGATTTTGATGGCATCCTGTCTTATGTTTAGGTTTTTCATCCATTTTGTTTATTTTTGTATATGATGTAAGAAAGTGGTCCAGGTTCATGTTCCTGCGAGTTGCTGTCCAGTTTTCCTAGCACCATTTGCTGAAGAGACTGTCTTTATTCCATTGTATATTCTTTCTTGTTTAGTCAAAGGTTAGTTGGCCATACGTTTGTGGGTCCATTTCCGGGTTCTTTATTCTGTTCCATTGATCTGAGTGTCTGTTTTTGTGACAGTACCATAGTGTTTTGATGATTACAGTTTTGTACTACATCTTTTTTTTAATTTTTTTTAACGTTTATTTATTTTCGAGACAGAGAGAGACAGAGCATGAACGGGGGAGGGTCAGAGAGAGAGGGAGACACAGAATCTGAAACAGGCTCCAGGCTCTGAGCTGTCAGCACAGAGCCCGACGTGGGGCTCAAACTCACGGACTGCGAGATCATGACCTGAGCCGAAGTCGGACGCCCAACCGACTGAGCCACCCAGGCGCCCCTGTACTACATCTTGAAGTCTGGGATTGTGATGCCTCCAGCTTTGGTTTTCTTTTTCAGAATTTCTTTGGCTATTCAGGGTCTTTTCTGGTTTGAAACATCTTATTACAAATGTTCTTAAACATGTTTCTACATGAATTACAGTATGGCTGTCTCATCCAATCATTCATATAACAGTGATCCAAATGTAGCAAGGCAATAGCACTGTTTCTTGGTTTGTCCCTCTCTCTTCTTTTACCCTTGCTTATTTGTTTTGTTTTAAAAAAAATCCATGGATGCCTTGGTGCCTCAATTAGTTGAGTGTCCAACTCTTGGTTTCAGCTGAGGTCATGATCTCACGATTCATGAGTTCAATCCCCACATGGGGCTTCATGCTGACAGTGCGAATCCTGCTTGGGTTTATCTTTCTTTCTCTCTCTCTCTCTCTCTGCCCCTCCCTGACTCGTATTTTTTTTCCTCCCTCTCTCTCTCAAAATAAATAAATAAACTTAAAAAGAATTTAAAATTCCAAATGTGAGCGAGACCATATGGTATTTATCTTCCTCTGACATTGTTATTTTGTTTAATTTTTTAAAATATTTATTTATTTTCGAGAGAGAGAAAGAGAGAGACAGACAGACAGAGAACTAGCAGGGAAGGGGCAGAGAGAGAGAGAGACACAGAATCCGAAGTGGGCTCCAGCCTCCAAGCTGACAGCACAGAGCCTGACGCAGGGCTCGAACTCACAAAGTGCAATCTCATGACCTGAGCCGAAGTCGGATGCTTAACCAACTGAGCCACCCAGGTGCCCCTGTTTAGCAATATACTCTGTAGCTCTATTCATGTCATTGCAAATGGCAAGATTTCATTCTTTGTAATGGCTGAATAACATTCCATTGTATGTATACACACACATACACACACACACGCATGCACACACACACACACACACCTTCTTTATCCATTCATTTATTGGTGGACACTTGGGCTGTTTCCATAGCTTGGCTATTGTAAATAATAATGCTGTAATAAACATATGGGTGGATGTGTACCTTTGAATTAGTTTTTTTTTTTTTTTTGAGGTAAATACCCAGTAGTGCAATTACTGGGTTGTAGGGTAGTTCTATTTTTAATTTTTTTGATGAACCTCTATACTGTTTTCCACTATGGCTGCACTAACTTCATTCCCAACAAGAGTGCATGAGGGTTGCTTTTCCTCAACATCCTTGCAAACACTTGTTGTTCCTTGTATTTTTTATTTTAGCCATTCTGACAGGTGTGAGGTGATATCTCATTGTGGTTTTCATTTGTATTTCCCTGATGATGAGTGATGTTGAGCATCTTTTTATGTGTCTGTTAGTCATCTGTATGTCTTCTTTGGAAAAAATGTCTATTCATGTCTTCTGCCCATTTCTTAACTGGATTATTTGTTCTTTGGGTGTTGAGATTGGTAAATTCTTTTTATGTTTTGGATACTCACCCTGTATAAGATACATCATTTGCAAATATCTTCTCCCATTCTGTAGATAGGTTGCCTTTTAATTTTGTTGATTGTTTCCTTTGCTGTGCAGAAGCTTTTTATCTTGACGAAGTTCCAATGGTTTATTTTTACTTTTGTTTCCCTTACTTCAGAGACGTATCTAGTAAGAAGTTGCTACAGCTGATGTCAAAAGGTTACTGCCTGTGTTCTCCTCTAGGATTTTGATGGTTTCCTGCCTCACACATAGGTCTTTAATCCATTTTGAATTTAATTTTTGTGTATGGTGTAAGAAAGTGGTCCAGTTTCATTCTTTTGCATGTTGCTCTCCAGATTTCCCAACACCATTTATTGAAGAGACTGTATTTTTCCATTCAATATTCTTTCGTGCTTTGTTGAAGATTAATTGACCATATAATTGTGGGTTTATTTCTACGTTTTCAATTGTGTTCCATAGACCTATATATCTATTTTTGTGCTGGCATAATACATTTTAAATCACCACAGCTTTGTAATATAACTTGAAGTCTGGAATTGTGATGCCTCCAAGTTTGCATTCCTTTTCAAGGTTGCTTTGGCTATTTTTTTTTTTTTGTGGTTGCATACAAATTTTATAATTCTCTGTTCTAGTTCTGTGAAAAATGCTATTGGTAGTTTGATAAAGATTGCATTAAATGTGAAGATTGCTTTGGGTAGTATAGATATTTTAACAATATTTGTTCTTCCATTTCATGAGCATGGGATGTCTTTCCATTTCTTTGTGTCATTAGTTTCTTTCATAAATGTTTTATAGTTTTCAGAATACTGGTCTTTCACCTCTTTAATTAGGTTTATTCCTAGTCAATTTATTATTTTTGGTGTCATTGTAAATGGGATTATTTTCTGAATTAATTTCTCTATCTGCTGCTTCATTGTTAGTATATTGAAAGGCAATCATCTCTGCACATTGATTTTGTATCCTGAAACTTTAGTGAATTCATTTATCAGTACTAATATTTTTTGGTGGAATCTTTTGGTTTTTTTTATATATATATCGTATCATGTCATCTACAAATAGTGAAAGTTTTAATTCTTCCTTATCAATTTACATGACTTTTATTTCTTTTTGTTGTCTATAGCTGGGGCTAGAACTTCCAGTACTATCTTGAATAAAATTGGTGAGAGTGGACATCCTTGTCTTGTTCCTGACCTTAGGGGTAAAGCTCTGTTTTCCCCCATAGAGTATGATGTTTGCTCTGGGTATTTCATATAAGACATTACTATGTTGAAGTATCTTTCCTCTAATATTATTTGTTGAGGATTTTTGTCATGAATGTATGTTGTACTTTGTCAAATGCTTTCTTTAATACATTGTAATGATCATACAGTTTTTATCATTACTCTTATTGATGTGATGTATCACACTGATTTACAAATACCGTACCACTGTTGCATAATGGTAATAAATCCTACCTAATCTTGGTGAATGATTTTTTTAATGTATTGCTGGGTAATACTGGTTCCTAGAATTATTTTGAGGATTTTGAATCTATGTTAAGCACAGATATAGGCCTGTAGTTGTCTTTTATGTGTGTGTAGTGTCTTTATTGGTTTTGGTATCAGGGTAATTCTGGCTCAAAGAATGAAACTGGAAGTTTTACTTCCTCCTCTATTTTTTAAAATAGTTTGAGAAGAATAGGTATTAATTCTTCTTTAAATGTTTTGTAGAATTCCCCTGCGAAGCCATCTGGTCCTCAAATTTGTTGTTTTTGGTTTTTTTTTTTTATCAACTATTCCTTTATTTTTTTTTCAATATATGAAATTTATTGTCAAATTGGTTTCCATACAACACCCAGTGCTCATCCCAAAAGGTGCCCTCTTCAATACCCATCACCCACCCTCCCCTCCCTCCCACCCCCCATCAACCCTCAGTTTGTTCTCAGTTTTTAAGAGTCTCTTATGCTTTGGCTCTCTCCCACTCTAACCTCTTTTTTTTTTCTTCCCCTCCCCCATGGGTTTCTGTTAAGTTTCTCAGGATCCACATAAGAGTGAAAACATATGGTATCTGTCTTTCTCTGTATGGCTTATTTCACTTAGCATCACACTCTCCAATTCCAGCCATGTTGCTACAAAGGGCCGTATTTCTTTCTTTCTCATTGCCATGTAGTACTCCATTGTGTATATAAACCACAATTTCTTTATCCATTCATCAGTTGATGGGCATTTAGTCTCTTTCCATAATTTGGCTATTGTTGAGAGTGCTGCTATAAACATTGGGGTACAAGTGCCCCTATGCATCAGTACTCCCTCCACACTGCTTTCCAGAGCAGCTGCACCAATTTGCATTCCCACCAACAGTGCAAGAGGGTTCCCGTTTCTCCACATCCTCGCCAGCATCTATAGTCTCCTGATTTGTTCATTTTGGCCACTCTGACTGGCGTGAGGTGATATCTGAGTGTGGTTTTGATTTGTATTTCCCTGATGAGGAGTGACATTGAGCATCTTTTCATGTGCCTGTTTGCCATCCAGATGTCTTCTTTAGAGAAGTGTCTATTCATGTTTTCTGCCCATTTCTTCACTGGGTTATTTGTTTTTCGGGTGTGGAGTTTGGTGAGCTCTTTATAGATTTTGGATAATAGCCCTTTGTCCGATATGTCATTTGCAAATATCTTTTCCCATTCCGTTGGTTGCCTTTTAGTTTTGTTGGTTGTTTCCTTTGCTGTGCAGAAGCTTTTTATCTTTATAAGGTCCCAGTAATTCATTTTTGCTTTTAATTCCCTTGCCTTTGGGGATGTGTCGAGTAAGAGATTGCTATGGCTGAGGTCAGAGAGGTCTTTTCCTGCTTTCTCCTCTAGGGTTTTGATGGTTTCCTGTCTCACATTCAGGTCCTTTATCCATTTTGAGTTTCTTTTTGTGAATGGTGTAAGAAAGGTGTCTAGTTTCATCCTTCTGCATGTTGCTGTCCAGTTCTCCCAGCACCATTTGTCAAAGAGACTATCTTTTTTCCATTGGATGTTCTTTTCTGCTTTGTCAAAGATTAGTTGGCCATACGCTTGTGGGTCTAGTTCTGGGGTTTCTATTCTATTCCATTGGTCTATGTGTCTGTTTTTGTGCCAATACCATGCTGTCTTGATGATGACAGCTTTGGAGTAGAGGCTAAAGTCTGCGATTGTGATGCCTCCTGCTTTGGTCTTCTTCTTCAAAATTACTTTGGCTATTCGGGGCCTTTTGTGGTTCCATATGAATTTTAGGATTGCTTGTTCTAGTTTCGAGAAGAATGCTCGTGCGATTTTGATTGGGATTGCATTGAATGTGTAGATAGCTTTGGGTAGTATTGACATTTTGACAATATTTATTCTTCCAATCCATGAGCAGGGAATGTCTTTCCATTTCTTTATATCTTCTTCAATTACCTTCATAAGCTTTCTATAGTTTTCAGCATACAGATCTTTTACATCTTTGGTCAGATTTATTCCTAGGTATTTTATGCTTCTTGGTGCAATTGTGAATGGGATCAGTTTCTTTATTTGTCTTTCTGTTGCTTCATTGTTAGTGTATAAGAATGCAGCTGATTTCTGTACATTGATTTTGTATCCTGCAACTTTGCTGAATTCATGTATCAGTTCTAGCAGACTTTTGGTGGAGTCTATCGGATTTTCCATGTAGAGTATCATGTCCTCTGCAAAAAGCGAAAGCTTGACTTCATCTCTGCCAATTTTGATGCCTTTGATTTCCTTTTGTTGTCTGATTGCTGATGCTAGAACTTCCAACACTATGTTAAACAACAGTGGTGAGAGTGGGCATCCCTATCGTGTTCCTGATCTCAGGGAAAAAGCTCTCAGTTCTTCCCCATTGAGGATGATGTTAGCTGTGGGCTTTTCGTAAATGGCTTTTATGATCTTTAAGTATGTTCTTTCTATTCTGACTTTCTCAAGGGTTTTTATTAAGAAAGGGTGCTGGATTTTGTCAAAGGCTTTTTCTGCATCGATTGACAGGATCATGTGGTTCTTATCTTTTCTTTTATTAATGTGATGTCTACATTGATTGATTGGCGAATGTTGAACCAGCCCTGCATCTCAGGAATGAATCCCACTTGATCATGGTGAATAATTCTTTTTATATGCTGTTGAATTCGATTTGCTAGTATCTTATTGAGAATTTTTGCATCCATATTCATCAGGGATATTGGCCTGTAGTTCTCTTTTTTTACTGGGTCTCTGTCTGGTTTAGGAATCAAAGGAATACTGGCTTCATAGAATGAGTCTGGAAGTTTTCCTTCCCTTTCTATTTCTTGGAATAGCTTGAGAAGGATAGGTATTATCTCTGCTTTAAACGTCTGGTAGAACTTCCCTGGGAAGCCATCTGGTCCTGGACTCTTATTTGTTGGGAGATTTTTGATAACCGATTCAGTTTCTTTGCTGGTAATGGGTCTGTTCAAGCTTTCTAATTCCTCCTGATTGAGTTTTGGAAGAGTGTGGGTGTTTAGGAATTTGTCCATTTCTTCCAGGTTGTCCAGTTTGTTGGCATATAATTTTTCATAGTATTCCCTGATAATTGTTTGTATCTCTGAGGGATTGGTTGTAATCATTCCATTTTCATTCATGATTTTATCTATTTGGGTCATCTCCCTTTTCTTTTTGAGAAGCCTGGCTAGAGATTTGTCAATGTTGTTTATTTTTTCAAAAAACCAACTCTTGGTTTCGTTGATCTGCTCTACAGTTTTTTTAGATTCTATATTGTTTATTTCTGCTCTGATCTTTATTATTTCTCTTCTTCTACTGGGTTTAGGCTGCCTTTGCTGTTCTGCTTCTATTTCCTTTAGGTGTGCTGTTAGATTTTGTATTTGGGATTTTTCTTGTTTCTTGAGATAGGCCTGGATTGCAATGTATTTTCCTCTCAGGACTGCCTTCGCTGCATCCCAAAGCGTTTGGATTGTTGTATTTTCATTTTCATTTGTTTCCATATATTTTTTAATTTCTTCTCTAATTGCCTGGTTGACCCGCTCATTCTTTAGTAGGGTGTTCTTTAACCTCCATGCTTTTGGAAGTTTTCCAGACATTTTCCTGTGGTTGATTTCAAGCTTCATCGCATTGTGGTCTGAAAGTATGCATGGTATAATTTCAATTCTTGTAAACTTATGAAGGGCTGTTTTGTGACCCAGTATATGATCTATCTTGGAGAATGTTCCATGTGCACTGGAGAAGAAAGTATATTCTGTTGCTTTGGGATGCAGAGTTCTAAATATATCTGTCAAGTCCATCTGATCCAATGTATCATTCAGGGCCCTTGTTTCTTTATTGACTGTGTGTCTAGACGATCTATCCATTTCTGTAAGTGGAGTGTTAAAGTCCCCTGCAATTACCACATTCTTATCAATAAGGTTGCTTATGTTTATGAGTAATTGTTTTATATATTTGGGGGCTCCGGTATTCGACGCATAGACATTTATAATTGTTAGCTCTTCCTGATGGATAGACCCTGTAATTATTATATAATGCCCGTCTTCATCTCTTGTTACAGCCTTTAAATTAAAGTCTAGTTTGTCTGATATAAGTATGGCTACTCCAGCTTTCTTTTGGCTTCCAGTAGCATGATAAATAGTTCTCCATCTCCTCACTCTCAAACTAAAGGTGTCCTTAGGTCTAAAATGAATCTCTTGTAGACAGTAAATAGATGGGTATTGTTTTTTTTTATCCATTCTGATACCCTATGTCTTTTGGTTGGCGCATTTAATCCATTTACATTCAGTGTTATTATAGAAAGATATGGGTTTAGAGTCATTGTGATGTCTGTATGTTTTATGCTTGTAGTGATGTCTCTGGTACTTTGTCTCACAGGATCCCCCCTAGGATCTATTGTAGGGCTGGTTTAGTGGTGATGAATTCCTTCAGTTTTTGTTTGTTTGGGAAGACCTTTATCTCTCCTTCTATTCTAAATGACAGACTTGCTGGATAAAGGATTCTCGGCTGCATATTTTTTCTGTTCATCACATTGAAGATCTCCTGCCAATCCTTTCTGGCCTGGCAAGTTTCAAGAGAGATCCGTCACGAGTCTTATAAGTCTCCCTTTATATGTTAGGGCACGTTTATCCCTTGCTGCTTTCAGAATTTTCTCTTTATCCTTGTATTTTGCCAGTTTCACTATGATATGTCGTGCAGAAGATCGATTCAAGTTACGTCTGAAGGGAGTTCTCTGTGCCTCTTGGATTTCAATGCCTTTTTCCTTCCCCAGTTCAGGGAAGTTCTCAGCTATTATTTCTTCAAGTACACCGTCAGCACCTTTCCCTCTCTCTTCCTCCTCTGGGATACCAATTATGCGTATATTATTTCTTTTTAGTGTATCACTTAGTTCTCTAATTTTCCCCTCATACTCCTGGATTTTTTTTATCTCTCTTTTTCTCAGCTTCCTCTTTTTCCATAATTTTATCTTCTAGTTCACCTATTCTCTCCTCTGCCTCTTCAATCCGAGCCATGGTCGTTTCCATTTTATTTTGCATCTTGTTAAAGCATTTTTCAGCTCCTCCTGGCTGTTCCTTAGTCCCTTGATCTCTGTAGCAAGAGATTCTCTGCTGTCCTCTATAATGTTTTCAAGCCCAGTGATTAATTTTATGGCTATTATTCTGAATTCACTTTCTGTTATATTATTTAAATCCTTTTTGGTCAGTTCATTAGCTGTTGTTATTTCCTGGAGATTCTTCTGAGGGGAATTCTTCCGTTTGGTCATTTTGGATAGTCCCTGGAGTGGTGCGGACCCGCAGGGCACTTCCCCTCTGCTGTGGTGTATAACTGGAGTTGGTGGGCGGGGCCACAGTCAAACCTGATGTCTTCCCCCAGCCTACCGCTGGGGCCACAGTCAGACTGGTGTGTGCCTTCTCTTCCCCTCTCCTAGGGGCGGGATTCACTGTGGGGTGGCGTGGGCCATCTGGGCTACTTGCACACTGTCTGGCTCTTGGTGCTGGGGATCTGGCATATTGGCTGGGGTGGGTAGGCAAGGTACATGGGGGCAGGAGCGGCAGGCTTAGCTCACTTCTCCTTAGGTGATCCACTTCAGGAGGGGCCCTGTGGCAGTGGGAGGGAGTCAGACCTGCTCCCGGAGGGGTGGCTCTGCAGAAGCACAGCGTTGGGTGTTCGCGCGGAGCAAGCAAGTTCCCTGGCAGGAACTGGTTCCCTTTGGGATTTTGGCTGGGGGATGGGCGAGGGAGATGAAGCTGGTGAACGCCTTTATTCCCCACCAAACTGAGCTCTGTGGTCCCGGGGCTCAGCAACTCTCCTTCCCTTTGTCCTCCAGCCTTCCTGCTTTCCTAGCAGAGTTGTTAACTTATGACCTCCCAGATGGTAAGTCCTGCTTGCTCTCGGAACACACTCTGTCTGGCCCCTCCACTTTTGCAAGCCAGACTCGGGGGCTCTGCTTGGCCGGTAGGCTGCCCCTCCACCCCGGCTCCCTCCCGCCAGTCCGTGGAGTACGCACTGCCTCGCCACCCTTCTACCCTCTTCCGTGGGCCTCTTGTCTGTGCTTGGCTCTGGAGACTCCGTTCTGCTAGTCTTCTGGTGGTTTTCTGGGTTATTTAGGCAGGTGCAGGTGGAATCTAAGTGATCAGCAGGACGCGCGGTGAGCCCAGTGTCCTCCTATGCCGCCATCTTCCTTCCTTTTTTTTTTTTTTTGATGTATTTTGATTACTGATTCAATGATCTTACTGGTAACCAGTCTGTTCAAATTTTCTATTTCTTCTACCTCAGTTTTGATACGTTATCTTTTTCTCGGAATTTATACATTTCTAGTTTGTCCAATTTTTTAGCATATAATTTTTCAAAATACTCTCTTACAATTGTTTGTATTTCTGTGATGTTGGTTGTTATTTCTCCTTTCATTTGTGATTTTGTTTCAGTCCTTTCTCTGTTTTCACTCTCTCTCTCTCTATCTCTTTTGATGTGTCTGACTAAAGGATCATCAATTTTCTTTGTCTTTTCAAGGAACCAGCTCCTGCTTTCATTGATCTGTTCTATTATCTTTTTAGTTTCTATGTTATTTACTTCTGCTCTAATCTTTGTTATTTCCTTTCTTTTCCTGTTTTTGCGTTTTGTTTGTTGTTCTTTTTCTAACTTCTTTATGTGTAAGGTTAGGTTGTTTGAGATTTTTCTTGCTTCTTGAGGTAAGCCCGTATTGTAGTAAACTTCCCTCTTAGAATCCCTTTTGCTGCATCCCAAAGGTTTTGGACTGTTGTGTTTTCATTTTCATTTGTTTCCACGAATTTTTGTATTTCTTCTGTGATTTATTCGTCGACCCAATCTTTGTTTAGTAGCATGTTATTTAACCTTCATGTATTTTTGGTCTTTCCAGTTTTTTTCTTGTGGTTGATTTCTAATTTCATTGTGCTATGGTCAGAAAAGATGCATCTAAGTCTTCCATCTATTTTAATTCATTGAGGCTTGATTTTGGCCTAATTTTTATCTATTCTGGAGAATGTTCCATGTACTCTTGATAAGAATGTGTATTCTTTTATTTTAGGATGGAATGTTCCAAATACATCTGTTAAATCCATCTGTTCCAATGTATTATTCAAAGCCATTCTTTTCTTGTTGATCTTGTGCTTAGATGATGTGTCCATTGATGTAAGTGGGGTGTTAAAGTCCCCTACTATTATTGTATTATTATTAATTAGTGCCCTTATGTTTGTTATTAACTGTTTTATGTACTTGGGTTCTCCCATACAGAGTGCATAAATATGTACAATTGTTATATTTTCTTGAGTGATTATTCCCTTTATGATTATATAGTGTCCTTCTTTGTCTCTTTCATGGACTTTGTTTTAAAGTCTATTTTATCCAATATAAATATTGCTCTCCTGGCTTTCTTTTGACATTCATTTGCATGATAAATTTTTTTCCATTTCTTCACTTTCACTCTACAGGTTTCTTCAGTTCTTAAATGAGTTCCTTGTAGGCAGCAGATAGGCGGGTCTTGTCTTTTTATCCACTGTTTCACTCTATGTCTTTTGATTGGAGAATTTAGTCCATGTACATTCAAAGTAATTATTGATAGATATGTATTTATTGCCATTTTGTTACTGTCTGGTAGTTGTTTTTGAAGTTTCTTTATTTTTTGCATATCTACTAACATTGTTTGATTTGTGGCAACGATTCAGTTTATATATAGCATCTTCTGCATATAGCAGTCTATGTTAAGCTGTAGTTCACTTAATTTTGAACTCATTCTTTACTCTTCTCTCCACATTTCAGATATTTGATATCATGGTTTACATCCTTTTACTTTGTACTTCTCTTGACTAGTTTTGACAGATATACTTTATTTTCTTTTGATTTTGTGCTCCCTATTTTTCTTACACTTATTTATTGTTTTTATTTTCTATTCCCAATGTCTCCCTTTTAGTAGTCATAAAATCTTTTAACATTTTTGTTTGGGAATCTTTTTTTAAAAAGTTTTATTTATGTTGAGAGAGAGAGAGAGAGCAAGCAGAGGAGGGGCAGAGAGAGAGAGGGAGAGAGAAAATCTCAAGCAGGCTCTGCACTGCCAGCACAGAGCCTGACATGGGGCTCACACCCACAAACCATGAGATCATGACCTGAGCCAAAACTAAGAGTCAGATGCTAAACCACTTAACCAACAGAGGCACCCAGATGCCCCTGGGAAACTCTTTATCTCTCCTATTCTGAATGATTGCCTTGGTGGATATACTGTATTCTTGGTTGAAGATATTCCTTTTTCAGCACTTTGAATACATCATGCCACTCCCTTCTGGTCTGCAAAATTTCCACTGAAAAATCAGCTGATATACTTATGGGATTTCTTTGTATGTAACTGTCTTCCTTTGTAACCTTTAAAATTCTTTATTACTATTTTTTTACCATTTTAATTACTATGAGTCTTGTTGGACCTCCTTGGGTTGAATTTGTGTGGGATTCTTGGTACCTCCTGAGTTTGGATCTCTATTTCCTTCCCCAATTCAAAAAGTTTTCAGCTATTATTTCTTCAAATACATTTTTTACCCCCTTTCTCTCTTCTTCTGGGATCCCTATAATGCAAATGTTTTTATGCTTGATGATATCACTGAGTTTTCTATTATGCAGTGGTTTTTTTTTGTCCCTGTTCACCCTGACTGCTTTCCATACTCTATCCCCTTGCTTGCTCTCTGTGATGTTAGTGAGACCAGTCAGGCAGGGTCTGAGGGGACACGACAGCAGAAGGGCTTGAGGCAGGGTGTCAGTGTTAGGAAAATTTGTACTGAGCTGTGAGTCCTAGGCTGGATTCCCCACAGCATGGTGCCTGCCAAGTTCATGGAGTGTGGTGGCAGTCGTGGGGTTGGTGGTGGTCTAGAGAATGATACATCTGTGTGGGTGGCAGCAGGGCAGGGCATGCAAGGGGCATTATCAAATTTGTACTGAGCTGCTAGTCTTAGGCTGGATTCCCTGAAGTGCAGTGGCAGTTGGCACACAGCAGCAGCTGCAGCCTGGGTTACAGCTTGTGTGCATGTGGTGGCTGGGCACAACATAGGGCATCTGTGTGCAAGGGGGCTAGGCATACCATGGCATCTGTGTGTGTGGTGTCTGGGTGTGGAATGTGAGGAGCTAGTAAAGCTTGCACTGAGCCACTAGCCCTAGGCGGGATCCCCCAAAGCACATTGGCCATGGGGGCATGGTGTGTAGAGGCAGCAGCTGTGCTGGGTGCTCATGGCATTAACAAAATTTGTGTTGAGCCCAGGGCAGAGACCAGCAGGCTTGGAGTAGGCAAGTCCTCAGGAGAACTCATGGTCAGGGTACACTGCTAACTGGTTAAGTATCTGTGCAGTGCCACCTTCCATAGGTGGCTCTGTGTTTATGCTGAGGCGCAGGGGAGGAAAATGGCAACTGATAGCTCCTTTGTTCCCAGAGAATCCCCTAACATGCTCTGAAATAAGTATAAACAGATCTCCCTCCTGTTGTGCAAGCTATGAATTCTATATTACCTTTCTGTGGGCTGATGTCTCTTTAAGGGCAGAGACCCAACTTTCCCTTGCCTTCCTGGTTTGCCCACTGCTGAGTCAACTGACTTTTGATGCTCCAGGCTCTAAGTCCACTGGTTATACATACTCAGAGAATTCAGCCCCTCTGGTTTTCGAAGCCAGATATTACGAGGATTCATTTTCCCTTTTGGGACTCCCTGGTGGTTTTCCCTCTCCATGACCACAGCTCCTTCCCTCCTGTGCACAGCTCCTGACGTCCATTTTTGCCCTTCCTAAACTCTCTGATGCAGCTTCCTCTCTACATTTAGTTATGGAGTTTGATCTGCTAGTCGTCAGATAGCTCTCCAGTTTATTTACTTGAATGTGAAAGATGTCTAGTTGTAAACATAGGAGAGGTGAGCTTAGGGTCCTCCTACTCTGCCACCTTGCACCCCTTTAATCACAGGGCATGGTAATACTAAGAGATGCCCTAAGGGATCTTTTGCTTTTATATATCCTCTTCCTTACCTCCATTGTGGAGTAGTAGTCCAATTTCTCCTTGGTTGTCACAGTTAATCATACCATCCATTAATCTCCTTCATCTGTTTTGCCCATTCCCCCTTTTATAACCTCTATATTTATAACAGCATTATTTACAATAGCCAAGTTATGGAAGCAGCCAAAGTGTCCATTGATAGATGAGTGAAGAAGATGTGAGATGTATGCATGTGTGTATGTGTGTGTTGTGTGTGTATGTATGTATAGTGGAATATTATTCAGTCATATAAAAGAATAAAATCTTGCCATTTGCAATGACATGGATGGACCTAGAGAGTATAATGCTAAGCAAAATAAGCTAGTCAAAAAAGACAAATATCATATGATTTCACTAATATGTGGAATGTAAGAAACAAATTAAAAAAGAAAAAAAAAGAGGCAAACCAAAAAAATTCCACACATTTAACTATAGAGAACAAACAGATGGTTATCAGAGGAGAGATGGGGGGCAGTGAAAAAGATGAGGGGATTAAGACTACACTTATCTTGCTCATCACTGAGTAATGTCTAGAATTTTGAATCACTGTATTGTATACCAAAACTAGTATAATACTGTATGTTAACTATACTGGAATTAAAATAGAAAGAAATGAATGCTAGAGACTAAAATAAAGAAATTCAGAAAAACAAAACAAAACAAAAACAGGGGTGGGTGAGTAGATTTCAAATGACAAATCTACTCTAACATTTCAATCTCCCTAAACCTTTTTATCCTTTCCTCTACACTAAAACCAAGGCAGGTTTGCTATTACAAACTCACACTTTGGTCCACTTTTTGGTCCGTGTTTCAGACAACCAACAAAAAAAACCTATAAGAGCCCTTTATAACTTCCTGACCTGCAACATTAAAAGTAGTATCTCCACTTAGGGAGCATACATCAATAAGTTTGGCCTCATCCAGCTTTATGTTTCTTCCACTATTATCCCACACACTTAATATCCATTCCCACACATATTCCTTGGATTGCTGTCTGTGTGGATTAGAAACTCAAGTAGTTCTTTTGGAGTGTAGTGAACTTCCCTATGGGTCACACTTTGTACTTCACCCTTTGCAACCTGCTGGGACATGATCTAGTTATAGGTCTAGAAACAAAGAGAAGTGGTGGGGGTAGGTCCTAAGAATAATCAGCAGTGTTTTGCACAGAAACATCCCCAGGGGAGGTCATTAATGTTTCCTCAGGCAGTGTAGGTTTATCCCCTCAGCCAGAGGTAAAGAAACTGCTTCCACTGGGGGTAAGTGGCCTCTTCCACTTGCCAAGAATACTTATCAGAATTTATGGGCTCAATGTTCCTGGTTTCATCAGGGTCTTCCTACACATCTCCATTCCAACTTTCAGGATCTCATTCCTTCCTAATAATGCCCTCATATTAACATTAGACATCCTATGAAGTTGGGAGTTCAACTTGTGTTGTAATTTAGCCAGATGAAATTCCAGGTTTGATTTTCAGTAATCTGAGCCCTGTGGTTATAGAAATTCAAGGTCTATTTCAGGGTACATATAGAAACTTTCATGTCATTATGTAGCACTTAAGTTGGGAATTCTGATTTCTGAGCTCATTATTTTCTTTCCCCAATTTGTCCAGTGACATTAACAGCAATTAGATAGTCTCACCATATTCATTAGTTTGCCAACAATTTTCAAAATTTATACACAGTCAACCAGCTCCTTCTGATAGATGGTCTATTAATACCAAATTGTATGTTTTTCCTCTCTATATTGCTAAAACATAAGATTACCAGTGTTCTCTTTAGTACTGGAATAGAGTCATTAGCACTTAAGAATATAATTGACTCAGAGACCCAATTCCAGAAACCCCAGAACGAATTCAGAAAACTCATCCTTAAAATTCTGTTCCTCTGTAATCACTCTCAGTATCAAAATATATATTAGTCGGGTTTCTAATAACGAATTGGTTCATGAGATAATGGAGGCTGAGAAGTCCCAATATCTATAGTCAGCAAGCTGGAGAACCAAGAGCACTGATGATATAGGTTTCAGTCCAAAGGCCAAAAGGGTTGAGACCCAAGAAAAGTCAATGTTTGAGTTCAAATCTAAAGGTTAGAAACAAACCTATGTCCCAGCTCAAAACAGTAGGCAGGCAGGAGTTTCCTCTTGGATTGGATTGGATTCCTCATCCTGATTGGATGAGGGCTACACATTATGGAGGGCAATCCTTACTCAGTCTAACTATTCAAATGTTAATCTTATCTAAAAACACCCTCACAGACACACCCAGAATAATGTTTGACCAAATATCTGGGCACCCATGGCCTGGCCAAATTAATACAAATTTAACCATCACAAAATAAGGTTCACATAACATAAAATTGAGTATTTTAAAGTGTACAATTCAGTGGCCTTCAGTGAATTCATAGTGTTGTGCAACCATCACCACTATCTAATGGCAGAACATTTTTTCTACCCTTAAGCCAGTACCACACTATTTTGATTGCTTGTAGCCTTGCAGTAAGTTTGGAATAAGGAAATAAGAGTTCAACTTTCTTCTTTATCAAGATTGTTATGGCTGTTCCCCCTTGCCATTTCATATGAACTTGAGAATTAGCATTTCCATTTTTGTTTAAAAAATACTGTTGAAATTTTGTTAGAAATTGCATTGAATCTGTAGATTGCCTTGGGTCATATTGACATCTTAACAACATTAAAGCTTTTAATTCATGAATACAGGATTTCTTTCCATTGATTTATGTCTTTTAAAATTTATTTCAACATTATTTTTTTTTTAAATTTCAGTGAACAAGTCTTATATGTCTTTAGGCTTTTGAGATTAGGTCTTAAGAATAAAAACTGAGGTTTCCTTAGTGAGAAAATCTCTTCTGTGGACTGCAGTACCAGTTTTTGCTTGAGAATTTCCAGCCTGCCAACCTGTCTTATGGATTTCAGATTTGCCTTGCCTATCACCAAAATCATATAAGCCAATTCTTTGCAATAATCTCTCTCATTGTGTTTCTCAGACTCTTTCTTTGTCTCTGTCTATATATATCTATCTCTTTATCATATATATATATATGATATATATATATAGTCTATCTATCTGTATATATAGTCTATATATATCATATATATATCATATATATCATATATATATGATATATATAGACTATATATACAGATAGATATATCATATATATATATATGATAGATATATCATATATATGAGATATATATGATATATATATAGACTATATATACAGATAGATATATCATATATATATATATATGATATATATATATATAGTCTATCTATCTATCTATCTATCTATCTATCATCTATCATTTACCTATTTCCCTTATAGTTGTCTGGCAAAACCCTGACACATATTTTGGTACTGAAAATGATCAGGAACTGAAGATGAATTTCCTAAACTGGTTTTTTGTTTACTGGAAACGACTCTATTTCAGTGGTAAAGAGGGTACTAAAATCCATGGTATGATGTGGCAATAGAGATAAGCAAAATATCACCATGGGAAACTCTTAATCAAATGCTAGTAAAAAGTGAGGTTCTAAGTCACTGTGTCATTGATAGTTAAAAACATTTTCTTTCAAAGTAATATGCGTGGTGAGTTTGGCTTGTTGCTTCTAATGGCACTGGAGTAAGTGGAAAAAGCATGATGAGCTCAGGGCTTCAAATTCCCATGTCAAACTTTTCATAAATAACCTGAAAACCTGTGTATAACTGAAAGCAATCTTCATCTACTGTAGACACAGGGCTGAGATTTCTGAAAACTAATCCCAAAGTTTCATCCTGTAATAACAATGCAGTCTTGCAGGGTATCTTAAATTGGGAAGACATTAATTGGGAAGAAATTGAAACAGGAAATTTGGGATGGAGACATATGGGAAAAATCCCAATGATACTGGGAACATCAAACCCCTAAATTCTGTGGCATCTTCTTGCCAGTAAATGTATTCTTTCCAACCTTATCTAAGTCAGTAATCCTGCGTTTCCTGAAGATCCTCAGGCCTCCTCTTAGGTAACTGTGTGGTAAGACACTTCTGATTCTTCTCAGGACCTATCTCTACCACCTCTCTTAACTTTTAAACCTATAACTAGAGTCAGGTCTCACCAGTCCCCAAAGAATAAAGTATAAAGTATGATCCAGGAGGAGGCATACTAGACACCAAGAGAACTGTGTGGTTTTCTGATTTTTACAGACAAAAGTCCGAGTAATATGTTTGGAGATGGATATTTAGGATGCTGAATAATGGTGGAATGAACATAAAGTTTTATCAGGCTTAAACTGTTTGTATGGACACACTCATCAGATATTCTGGATTCATTGTTTTAACTTGAGGGATTAGAAGGGGCTCTGACAAATTGGTTGGGTGGCTGAACCATGTACCAAAAGGTGGCCTACAAGAAATGAAGTAGAAATGGTAGAACTGCCTTGGTAAAGATTGGAATGTTAGACTGAATTTATCATGTAAGACTTTTACACACATAAATATATAAACATTGAAAATTGATTTTTATCCATTTAGGTTTTAAAAACCTCCAAACTATTCCATGGTGGCTGAACCATTTCACATTCCCACCAGCAATGTATGAGGATTCTGATTTCTCCATATTCATTCCAACATTTTGTATTTTCCATTTCTAAGATTATAGCCATCCTAAATGCATGTGAAGAGGTACCTGATATTGGTTTTGATTTGCATTTTCCTAATGACTAATGATGTTGAGCATCTTTTCATGTGCTTCTTGGTCATTTGAATGTCTTCTTTGGGGGAATGTCTAATCAAGTACTTTGCCCAAGTTTTAAGTGATTTGTCTTACTGAGCTATAAAACTTCCTTATATATTCTGCATGTTAGACCCTTAGATACAGGATTTGCAAATATTTCTTTCAGATTCTATTGGTTGTCTTTTACTTTCTTGATAATGTTCTTTGATGCAAAAACTTTGTAATTTTGATGAAGTCCAAATAATCTATTTTTTTTCTTCTGTTGCTCATGGATTAGGTATTATATCTAAGAATCCAAATACAAGGTCATGAAGATTTACCCTTATGTTTCTTCTAAATGTTTAAATTTTTTTTCTTTTACAAATATATTTTTGATTCACTTTTATTTAACTTTTAAATATGGTGTGATGTACTGGTCCAACTTTGTTAACAGCACCATTTATTGAAAAGGCTATTCCAATGCCTGGTCTTGGCACCTTTATCCAAGACCAATTGGTCACAGATGTATGGCTTATTTCTGGCCTCTCCTTGCACTTCTATTACATGGGTCTAAATGCCTGACTTATGCCAGTACCACACTGTTTTTACTTCTGTGACTTTGTAGTAAATTTTGACACTAGGAAGTGTGAGTCCTGTCACTTCTATTTTTTTCAAAGTTGTTTTAGCTATTCAGGGTCTCTTGTAATTCTGTATGAATTTGAGAATAGGCTTTTACATTTCTGAAAAAAACTGGCTACAGGAATTTGCTAGAGATTTCATTGAATCTGTACATTGCTTTGTGTACTATTGCCATCTTAAAAGTATTCAGTGTTCTAATAAATGAACAGAAGATATCTTTCCATCTAATAATATCAAATGTTTTAATGCATGAACACAGGATGTCTTTACATTTCCAGGTCTTTAATTTATTTCAGCAAAGTTTGTTGATTTCCCAGTAAAAGATTTTTATTTCCTTGATTATATTCCTTACTAGGTATTTTGTTTTTTTAGATACTACTGTAAATGGAATTTTTTCTTAATTTCCCTCTCAGATTGTTTATGACTACTGTTATAGAAATACAACCAGTTTTGTATGCTGATCTTGTACCCTGAAACTATGCTCAATTTATGCAAACCTTTTATAAATTTTCTTGCCTAATTGCTCTGTCCAGAAATTCTAGTACAATGTTGAATAAATGTAGCAGAAATGAGCACACTTGTCTTAATTCCTGAACTGAGTTGGAGAGCTTTCAGTCATTCATTATGTTAGCTGTATGATTAATATGATTTTGGTAAATGTTCTTTATCATATTGAGGATGATATCTTTTATTTTTAGTTTTCTGATTGTTTTTATAATAAAAGGATGTTGAATTTTGTCAAAAGCTTTTCTGCAAATGAGATGATCATGAATTTTTTTTTGTTCTATTCATATGGTATGTTACATTGACTGATTTTTGTATATTGAACACACTTGAATTTATGGGATAAATCTTAGTTATTGTGTGTAATTATATTTTTAAGTTTATTTATTTTTGAGAAGGAGAGGGTGTGAATGGGGGGGGGGAGGCAGAGAGAGGGAGAGAGAGAGAATCTCGAGCAGGCTCTGCACTATCAGTGCAGAACCTGATGTGGTGCTTGAACTCATGAACTGTGAGATCATGACCTGAGCTGAAGTCAGATGCTTTGACTGAGCCACCCAGGTGCCCCTGTGTGTAATTCTTTTTAATATCCTGTTGGAATTACTATGTTGGAACTTGCTGAAGCATTTCGTATCTATACTCAGAAGGGATATTTGTTTGCAATTTTTTTTTCCCCTTGTGGTGTTGTTGCTGGCTTTGGTATCAGGGTAGTACTGTTCTGATAGAATGAGTTAGAAAGTCTTTTTTTTTTCTTTCTTTTCTTTTCTTTTCTTTTCCTTTTAAACTGCTTTATTAAATTCACAATATATAATGAGCTTCTTGCCATTCAATAGGGTAAAACTCCCCTGCTAACAAAATCTTACAAATTGGGTTAAAATCCAACATTCAATTAGAAGCTGGTAATAGGAGACCCACAAGAGACATGTAACACCAAAAGGGTTACAACCAATGTACATTGAGAACATGTAAGTTTAGGAAGTAGGTGTATCTTCCTATTAACTTCAGGGAATTCAAGGACTGAATTGAATTTAGGATTCAAGGCATAATGCAAAACTCATCATGATGGTCATAGTTAGGAGAGTCAGTGCTAACTGCCCGCAGACTATGTTGAATTGCTTTTCCCTCAGCCTTTCTATTTACTGTCTCACCTCCTCCCCAACCCTTTCCATATTCTCTCTCCTTGCCTGTGGCTCTCTAAGCCTCTGAATCAGGGGCTGACTAACACGGAACCACTTACAATTTACTTTAGGCACACAATATTCACCAGCTTCCAAAGGGAGGGCTATGGGATGTCCTTAATTAGCAACTTGCTTCTTTTCATCCTTTTTTCATTTTCCTGGTTGGCATTTTCCATGTTGAGATTTTTTACTGCTTGTTCCTCTTTGGACACCATTGCTCCTGGGCCTATCCTTGTAGTCTCCTCCTCCTCCCGATTCTCACTGGGAGTGTGCTGCCTTAATATTTAGACCCCCCACTCCAGCAACCACCAGTTTGTTCTCTACAATTGAGTTTGTTTTTGTGTTTGTTTGCTCAGTTGTTTTTTAAGATTCTACATATTAATGAAGTCCTATGATATTTGTCTTTGTCTGGCTTATTTCACTTAGTGTAATACCCTCTAGGTCCATCCATGTTGTCACAAATGGCAAGATTTCATTCTTTTTTATGGCTAATATTCCATTGTGGTGTGTGTGTGTGTGTGTGTGTGTGTGTATGACGTCTTTTTTATCTAGTCATCTATTGATTGATACATTAAAGATCTAAATGTGAAACCATAAAACTCCAAAAATATAAGCAGTAATCTCTCAGACATCAGCCTTAGCAATATATTTATATGTGTAGGTCTCCTCAGCAGGGGAAACAAAAGCAAAATTAAACTATTGGGACTACACCAAAATAAAAAGCTTTTACACAGCAAAGGAAACCATCAACAAAACAAAACACAACATACTGAATGGGAGAAGATATTTGCAAATGATATATCTAATAAGGGGTTAATATCTAAAATATATAAAGAACTTATACAAGTCAACATAAAAAAAAAAACCCTAAACAATCAAATTAAAAAAAATTGGCAGTGGACGTGAATAGACATGTTTCTAAAGATGACATATAGATGTCCATCAGACACATGAAAAGATGTTCAATCATAATCAGGAAAATGCAAATTAAAACCGCAGTGAGATACAATCTCACAGCAGTCAGAATGGCTAGTATCAAAAAGACAAGGAATAAGTGTTGGTGAGGATGTGGAGAAAAGGAAACCCTCATGCACTGTTGGTGGGAATGTAAGCTGGTGCAGACACTCAAAGACAGTATGGAGGTTCCTAAAAAAAAAAAAAGAAAGAAAAATATATGATTCAGTATTTCCACTTTGGGTATTCACTCAAAGAAAATGAAAACACTAATTCAAAAAGAATTTTTCACCCCTATGCTTATTGCAGTATTATTTAAAATAGTCAACATATCGTAGCAATTTTATTACTTTTTATAGGTCTGATCAGATTTTCTATTACTTGATGAGTCAGTTTTGTTAATTTGTGTGTTTCTAGAAGTTGGACCATTTTATTTATGTTATCTAATTTGTTGGCCTACCATTGTTTATATTATTATTTTTTAATCATTTTTATTTGTTAGGTTGGTAGTAATGTCCCCACTTTCATTTTTATTTTAGTTATTTTACTCTTCTCTCTATCTCTCTGTTAGGTGAGATAAAGGTTTGTCAATTTTATTGATATTTTAGTTTCATTAATTTTTTTTCATTCTGTATTTTATTTATTTCCTCTCTAATATTTCCTCCTTTCTTCAACCTTTGGTTTAATTTACTTTCTTTTTTCTAGTTCCTTAAGCTATGAATTTAAGTTATTGATTTGAGGTCTAATGTGTTAAGTTATTGATTTGAGGTCTAATGTGTCGGTATATAATGGTGCCTGGTATTCTCTTATAATCCTTTCCATTTCTGAAAGGTTAATAGTTATGTCCCCAGTTTCAGTTCTGTTTTAAGTAAGTTAGTTTATTGATTTGAGATCTTTAGCTTTTTCTCTCTCTTTTTAGTTTTAAAGTGATGCTTGCTTTTTCTTTTTTCTTTTTATTAGGTTTTTAAGTTTTAATTCCAGTATAGTGAAAATATAGTGTTATATTTGTTTCAAGTGCACAACATAGTAATTCAACGATTCTATACATTACTCAGTGCTCATCATGATAACTATACTATTTAATTCCTATCACCTTTTCACCCATCTCCCTACCTACCTCCCCTTTGGTAACCATCAGTTTGTTCTCTATAGTTAAGAGCCTGTTTCTTGGTTTCTCTCTTTTTTCTTTTGCTTTTTTTTTTTAATATATGAAATTTATTGTCAAATTGGTTTCCATACAACACCCAGTGCTCATCCCAAAAGGTGCCCTCTTCAATACCCATCACCCACCCTCCCCTTCTTCCCACCCCCCATCAACCCTCAGTTTGTTCTCAGTTTTTAACAGTCTCTTATGCTTTGGCTCTCTCCCACTCTAACCTCTTTTTTTTTTCCTTCCCCTCCCCCATGGGTTTCTGTTAAGTTTCTCAGGATCCACATAAGAGTGAAACCATGTGGTATCTGTCTTTCTCTGTATGGCTTATTTCACCTAGCATCACACTCTCCAGTTCCATCCACGTTGCTACAAAGGGCCATATTTCATTCTTTCTCATTGCCACGTAGTATTCCATTGTGTATATAAACCACAATTTCTTTATCCATTCATCCGTTGATGGACATTTAGGCTCTTTCCATAATTTGGCTATTGTTGAGAGTGCTGCTATAAACATTGGGGTACAAGTGCCCCTATGCATCAGTACTCCTGTATCCCTTGGATAAATTCCTAGCAGTGCTATTGCTGGGTCATAGGGTAGGTCTATTTTTAATTTTCTGAGGAACCTCCACACTGCTCTCCAGAGCGGCTACACCAATTTGCATTCCCACCAACAGTGCAAGAGGGTTCCCTTTCTCCACATCCTCTCCAGCATCTATAGTCTCCTGATTTGTTCATTCTGGCCACTCTGACTGGTGTGAGGTGATATCTGAGTGTGGTTTTGATTTGTATTTCCCTGATAAGGAGCGACGTTGAATATCTTTTCATGTGCCTGTTGGCCAACCAGATGTCTTCTTTAGAGAAGTGTCTATTCATGTTTTCTGCCCATTTCTTCACTGGGTTATTTGTTTTTCGGGCGTGGAGTTTGGTGAGCTCTTTATAGATTTTGGATACTAGCCCTTTGTCTGAGATGTCATTTGCAAATATCTTTTCCCATTCCGTTGGTTGACTTTTAGTTTTGTTGGTTGTTTCCTCTGCTGTGCTGAAGCTTTTGATCTTCATAAGGTCCCAGTAATTCATTTTTGCTTTTAATTCCCTTGCCTTTGGGGATGTGTCGAGTAAGAGATTGCTATGGCTGAGGTCAGAGAGGTCTTTTCCTGCTTTCTCCTCTAAGGTTTTGATGGTTTCCTGTCTCACATTCAGGTCCTTTATCCATTTTGAGCTTATTTTTGTGAATGGTGTGAGAAAGTGGTCTAGTTTCAACCTTCTGCATGTTGCTGTCCAGTTCTCCCAGCACCATTTGTCAAAGAGACTGTCTTTTTTCCATTGGATGTTCTTTCCTGCTTTGTCAAAGATGAGTTGGCCATACGTTTGTGGGTCTAGTTCTGGGTTTCTATTCTATTCCATTGGTCTATGTGTCTGTTTTTGTGCCAATACCATGCTGTCTTGATGATGACAGCTTTGTAGTAGAAGCTAAAGTCTGGGATTGTGATGCCTCCTGCTTTGGTCTTCTTCTTCAAAATTACTTTGGCTATTCGGGGCCTTTTGTGGTTCCTTATGAATTTTAGGATTGCTTGTTCTAGTTTCGAGAAGAATGCTGGTGCAATTTTGATTGGGATTGCATTGAATGTGTAGATAGCTTTGGGTAGTATTGACATTTTGACAATATTTATTCTTCCAACCCATGAGCAGGGAATGTCTTTCCATTTCTTTATATCTTCTTCAATTACCTTCATAAACTTTCTATAGTTTTCAGCATACAGATCTTTTACATCTTTGGTTAGATTTATTCCTAGGTATTTTATGCTTCTAGGTGCAATTGTGAATGGGATCGGTTTCTTTATTTGTCTTTCTGTTGTTTCATTGTTAGTGTATAAGAATGCAACTGATTTCTGTACATTGATTTTGTATCCTGCAACTTCGCTGAATTCATGTATCAGTTCTAGCAGACTTTTGGTGGAGTCTATCGGATTTTCCATGTATAATATCATGTCATCTGCAAAAAGCGAAAGCTAGACTTCATCTTTGCCAATTTTGATGCCTTTGATTTCCTTTTGTTGTCTGATTGCTAATGCTACAACTTCCAGCACTATGTTAAACAACAGCAGTGAGAGTGGGCATCCCTGTCGTGTTCCTGATCTCAGGGAAAAAGCTCTCAGTTTTTCCCCATTGAGGATGCTGTTAGTTGTGGGCTTTTCATAAATGGCTTTTATGATCTTTAAGTATGTTCCTTCTATCCTGACTTTCTCAAGGGTTTTTATTAAGAAAGGGTGCTGGATTTTGTCAAAGGCCTTTTCTGCATCGATTGACAGGATCATATAGTTCTTCTCTTTTTTTTTTTTTTGTTACTGTGATGTATCACGTTGATTGATTTGCGAATGTTGAACCAGCCCTGCATCCCAGGAATGAATCCCACTTGATCATGGTGAATAATTCTTTTTATATGCCGTTGAATTCGATTTGCTAGTATCTTATTGAGAATTTTTGCATCCATATTCATCAAGGATATTGGCCTGTAGTTCGCTTTTTTTACTGGGTCTCTGTCTGGTTTAGGAATCAAAGGAATACTGGCTTCACAGAATGAGTCTGGAAGTTGTCCTTCCCTTTCTATTTCTTGGAATAGCTTGAGAAGGATAGGCATTATCTCTGCTTTGAACGTCTGGTAGAACTCCCCTGGGGAGCCATCTGGTCCTGGACTCTTACTTGTTGGGAGATTTTTGATAACCGATTCAATTTCTTCGCTGGTTATGGGTCTGTTCAAGCTTTCTATTTCCTCCTGATTGAGTTTTGGAAGAGTGTGGGTGTTTAGGAATTTGTCCATTTCTTCCAAGTTGTCCAGTTTGTTGGCATATAATTTTTCATAGTATTCCCTGATAATTGTTTGTATCTCTGATGGATTGGTTGTAATCATTCCATTTTCA
Organism: Panthera pardus; assembly: GCF_024362965.1. Classification (NCBI taxonomy): domain Eukaryota; kingdom Metazoa; phylum Chordata; class Mammalia; order Carnivora; family Felidae; genus Panthera; species Panthera pardus. The sequence goes on from NW_026526843.1 coordinate 66,340,418, forward strand.
TTCATGATTTTATCTATTTGGGTCATCTCCCTTTTCTTTTTGAGAAGCCTGGCTAGAGGTTTGTCAATTTTGTTTATTTTTTCAAAAAACCAACTCTTGGTTTCGTTGATCTGCTCTACCGTTTTTTTAGATTCTATATTGTTTATTTCTGCTCTGATCTTTATTATTTCTCTTCTTCTGCTGGGTTTCGGCTGCCTTTGCTGTTCTGCTTCTATTTCCTTTAGGTGTGCTGTTAGATTTTGTATTTGGGATTTTTCTTGTTTCTTGAGATAGGCCTGGATTGCAATGTATTTTCCTCTCAGGACTGCCTTTGCTGCGTCCCAAAGCGTTTGGATTGTTGTATTTTCATTTTCATTTGTTTCCATATATTTTTTAATTTCTTCTCTAATTGCCTGGTTGACCTGCTCATTCTTTAGTAGGGTGTTCTTTAACCTCCATGCTTTTGGAGGTTTTCCACACTTTTTCCTGTGGTTGATTTCAAGCTTCATAGCATTGCAGTCTGAAAGTATGCATGGTATAATTTCAATTCTTGTAAACTTATGAAGGGCTGTTTTGTGACCCAGTATATGATCTATCTTGGAGAATGTTCCATGTGCACTGGAGAAGAAAGTATATTCTGTTGCTTTGGGATGCAGAGTTCTAAATATATCTGTCAAGTCCATCTGATCCAATGTATCATTCAGGGCCCTTGTTTCTTTATTGACCGTGTGTCTAGATGATCTATCCATTTCTGTAAGTGGGTTGTTAAAGTCCCCTGCAATGACCACATTCTTATCAATAAGGTTGCTTATGTTTATGAGTAATTGTTTTATATAATTGGGGGCTCCGGTATTCGGCGCATAGACATTTATAATTGTTAGCTCTTCCTGATGGATAGACCCTGTAATTATTACATAATGCCCATCTTCATCTCTTGTTCCAGCCTTTAATTTAAAGTCTAGTTTGTCTGATAGAAGTATGGCTACTCCAGCTTTCTTTTGGCTTCCAGGAGCATGATAAATAGTTCTCTATCCCCTCACTCTCAATCTAAAGGTGTCCTCAGATCTAAAATGAGTCTCTTGTAGACAGCAAATAGATGGATCTTGTTTTTTTATCCATTCTGATACCCTATGTCTTTTGGTTGGTGCATTTAATCCATTTACATTCAGTGTTATTATAGAAAGATACGGGTTTAGAGTCATTGTGATGTCTGTATGTTTTATGCTTGTAGTGATGTCTCTGGTACTTTGTCTCACAGGATCCCCCTTAGGATCTCTTGTAGGGCTGGTTTAGTGGTGACAAATTCCTTCAGTTTTTGTTTGTTTGGGAAGACCTTTATCTCTCCTTCTATTCTAAATGACAGACTTCCTGGATAAAGGATTCTCGGCTGCATATTTTTTTCTGTTTAGCACACTGAAGATATCGTGCCAAGCCTTTCTGGCCTGCCAAGTTTCAAAAGAGAGATCAGTCACGAGTCTTATAGGTCTCCCTTTATATGTGAGGGCACGTTTATCCCTTGCTGCTTTCAGAATTTTCTCTTTATCCTTGTATTTTGCCAGTTTCACTATGATATGTCGTGCAGAAGATCGATTCAAGTTACGTCTGAAGGGAGTTCTCTGTGCCTCTTGGATTTCAATGCCTTTTTCCTTCCCCAGTTCAGGGAAGTTCTCAGCTATTATTTCTTCAAGTACACCGTCAGCACCTTTCCCTCTCTCTTCCTCCTCTGGGATACCAATTATGCGTATATTATTTCTTTTTAGTGTATCACTTAGTTCTCTAATTTTCCCCTCATACTCCTGGATTTTTTTTATCTCTCTTTCTCTCAGCTTCCTCTTTTTCCATAACTTTATCTTCTAGTTCACCTATTCTCTCCTCTGCCTCTTCAATCCGAGCCATGGTCGTTTCCATTTTGTTTGGCATTTCGTTTAAAGCGCTTTTCAGCTCCTCGTGACTGTTCCTTAGTCCCTTGATCTCTGTGGCAAGAGATTCTCTGCTGTCCTCTCTACTGTTTTCAAGCCCAGCGATTAATTTTATGACTATTAATCTAAATTCACTTTCTGTTATATTATTTAAATCCTTTTTGATCGGTTCATTAGCTGTTGTTATTTCCTGGAGATTCTTCTGAGGGGAATTCTTCCGTTTGGTCATTTTGGATAGTCCCTGGAGTGGTGAGGACCTGCAGGGCACTTCCCCTGTGCTGTGGTATATAACTGGAGTTGGTGGGCGGGGCCACAGTCCGACCTGATGTCTGCCCCCAGCCCACTGCTGGGGCCACAGTCAGACTGGTGTGTGACTTCTCTTCCCCTCTCCTAGGGGCGGGATTCACTGTGGGTTGGCGTGGCCTGTCTGGGCTACTTGCACACTGCCAGGCTTGTGGTGCTGGGGATCTGGTGTATTAGCTGGGGTGGGTAGGCAAGGTGCACAGGGGCAGGAGGGGCAGGCTTAGCTCGCTTCTCCTTAGGTGATCCACTTCAGGAGGGGCCCTGTGGCAGCGGGAGGGAGTCAGATCCGCTGCCGGAGGTTTGGCTCCGCAGAAGCACAGAGTTGGGTGTTTGCGTGGAAGGAGCAAGTTCCCTGGCAGGAACTGGTTCCCTTTGGGATTTTCACTGGGGGATGGGCGAGGGAGATGGCGCTGGCGAGCGCCTTTGTTCCCCGCCACGCTGAGCTCTGCCGTCAGGGGGCTCAGCAACTCTCCCTCCCTTTGCCCTCCAGCCTTCCTGCTTTCTGAGCAGAGCTGTTAACTTATGACCTCCCAGAGGCTAAGTCGCGCTTGCTGTCGGAACACAGTCCGTCAGGCCCCTCCGCTTTTGCCAGCCAGACTCTGGGGCTCTGCTTGGCTGGCGAGCCGCCCCTCCGCCCCGGCTCCCTCCCTCCAGTCCGTGGAGCACGCACCGCCTCGCTGCCCTTCCTACCCTCTTCCGTGGGCCTCTGGTCTGCGCTTGGCTCCGGAGACTCCGTTCTGCTAATCCTCTGGCGGTTTTCTGGGTTATTTAGGCAGGTGTAGCGGGAATCTAAGTGATCAGCAGGACGTGCGGTGAACCCAGCGTCCTCCTACGCCGCCATCTTCCCTCGGTGATCTCTTTTGCTTTTTAAAGAATAAGTTTTCACTGCTGTGTATTTTCTATTGAGCACTGGTTCTGTTGCATCCCATAAGTTTTTGTTATTGTGCTTTCATTATAATTTATCTCTAGTATTTTCTTACTTCCCTTGTGATTTCTCCTTTGACCCATTGGTTTCTTAAAAGTGTGTTGCTTAATTTTCCCATATTTGTGAATTTTCCAGTTTTCCTTTTGTTACTGAAGTCTAGCTTATTTCATTGTATTCGGGGAAAACAGTTGGTATTATTTCCATCTTTTTAAATATATTGTGGTTTTTTTATGGCCTAACATATGGACTATTTTGGAAAATAACATATGTTTACTTGAGAAAACTGTATATTCTGTTCTTGGGTGATGTGTTCTTTGTATGTGTCTTAGGTCTATAGTGTTTTTCAAGTTCTATATTTTCCTATTGATCTTTTGTCTAGATGTTCTGCTCATTTAAAGTAGTTTTTTGAAGTATTTATTATTGTAGAACTGTATATTTCTTCTTTCCATTCTGTCAATATTTGCTCATATATATTGAGGATCTGGTGTTTTGTACTTATATGTTTATAATTATTATATCTTCTTGATGAGTTGACCCTTTTCTCAATGTATAATGCCCTTTGTCTCTCGTAATAATTTCTGACTTGTAGTCCTTTCTGCCTGGTATTAGCAAAATCTCCCAGCAGTTTGGTTGCTAGTTGCATGGAATATATTTTTCCACTTTCAACTTATATCTGGTTTTGGATCTAAAGTGACACACTGGTAGACAGCATATAGTTTGATCATGTTATTTGATTCATTCTTCCAATTTCCACCTTTGATTAGAAAGTGTAATACATTTTTTTTAGGTTTATTTATTTTGAGAAAGAAAGCACAAGTTGGGGAGGGGCAGAGAGAGAGGAAAGAGAGAATCCCAAGCTGGCTCTGCACTGTCAGTGCAGAGCCGGATGTGGGGCTTGAACTCAAGAACCATGAGATCATGACCTGAGCTGAAGTTGGATGCTTAACGGACTGAGCCACACAGGTGCCCTAAGTTTAATGCATTTATATTTAAAGCAATCACTGATAAAGAAAAACTTACTTCTGCCATTGTGCTGCTTGTTTTCTGTATGAGCTGTAGTGTATGATTTATGTTGCATATATACATTGTATATTCTATGTATACATATAATACAAATATGTATTATATTTATATTCTATGTATACATATTACATATGTATGTATACATAATACATATTCTATGTATACATAATATATATTTGTATTATATGTATACAATATGTATGATATCTCTCTTTAATGATGTTTTGTCATCTTAACCTTGCTGGATGAAGAGAGACTGTCAATACCTGGGCTAGCCAATTCTTAGAGATAGCAAAGGGCCCAGCAGGAAACATGCCTTTGATATGCAATCCAGAGCCTTGCCTCCTCTTCTTGATCCATGCACTTCAGGAAGTGTTATACCTCTTCTGCCTTAATCATTGCAAGACCAGGCAACTAAAGATTACTCCCATAGCTCAAAGTCCATCAAAATTCAAACTAGCCTATCCTAAACTGTTTACACTGCCCTATCTTGACTTTCTTATGAAACTCCACTAAAGACCATGGCCTAGGCCCTCCCCTGCTCCTGTCTTCTGTCCCCAACCACCCTGATATTTTCCCATGTAGTCATGTCTGGTGTGTGATGCCTCCTGTCTCTACTCCATGTGATTATAATGAGCTTTTTTTTCCCCTGAGACGTTACTGTGTCCCCTTTTGTAGCAGAACCTGACTGACCATCTCATAAAAATTACAAAACATATAACTTTTTTGTTCATGAAGAAATGAATTTTCCTGTTAGTACCTTCTTTAGTATTTAATTGAATGCAGTGTACAATTTTGATTCTCTTCTCATTGTTTTGGTAAATACTTTTTTGAGTAGGCTTCATGCCCACCATGGAGCCCAACGTGGGGCTTGAATTCATGATCCTGATATCAAGACCTGAACTGAGATTGAGTCAGATGCTTAACCAACTGAGCCACACAGGCACCCTGTTTTGGTAAATATTTTTAATGTATTTTCTTTGTGGTTACCATGATTATTACAATTAGTTTTGTAAATTTCTAACAATAAGAACTTATTGACAACCTAGCTTCAGTAGCATACAAAAACTTTGCTCCTATACAACTCTGCCCTCCCTTTATATTGTTGTTGCCACAAGTTCCTCTTTATACATTGTGTGCCTATTAACACAGATTTGTAATTGCTTTCATGCATTTTTATCTCATGAAGCAAATTAAAAAGAGTTGCAAATGAAAAATACTATCCTGTCTTTTATATTTACCTATGATATTACTTATATTGGAGTTCTTTTTTACTTTGCCTGGTTTCAAGTTACTACTCAAAGTCCTTCCATTTCAGCCTCAATGACTCATTTTAGTATTTTTTTGTAGGGCAGCTCTACTAGCAATGAACTCTCTCAGCTTTTATTTATCTGTAAATGTCTTAATTTCTCATTTGTTTTTAAAGGATAGTTTCACTGGAGATATTTGTTGGATACATATTTTTTTTGCATTTTAAAAGTGTTATCCAACTTCTTTTTGTCGTTAATAGTTTCTAATGAGAAATTTATTAATCTTACTGAGAATACCATGTATATGAAAAGTCACTTTTCTTTTGCTGTTTTCAAGATTATCTCTTTGCCATCAGCTTTCAATAGTTTCATAATAATGTGTCAATGTGTACCTCTTTGATTTTATTCTCCTTAAAGTTCATTTAAATAAAAACTTGGAAAAAAAGAAACTAAAAAGGTCATTGAGCCTCATGATGTGTATATTCATGTATTTATCAAAATTGTAGAGTTTTCTGGTGTTTTTTCTTCAAATATTTTATTTTTCGTTCTCTTACTCCTCTATTTTGAGGAGTCTAGTAATGTTTATGTTGGTAAATGTAATGATGTTTCATGGGACTCCTGGGCTCTGCTAATTTGTTTCATTCTTTTATTTTTCTGCTCTTCAGATTGGATCATTTAGATTGACCAGTATTCAAGTTTGCTGATTGTTGCTCTTGCCTGCTCAAATACCCTATCAAAACCCTCTGGCGAGTTTTTCATTTTAGTTATTGTATTTCTCAGTTTCAGAATGTCTGGTTGGTTCCTTTTAAAATCTCTATTCTTTATTGATATTCTCTATTCATTTATATATCATTATCCTTTCTCTCCTTTAGATATTTGTCCATGGTTCCATTAGCTCCTTTACCACATTTAAAACAGTTGATTTAAGGTTTTTGTTTAAGGGGTGCTTTAGAGGCTCAGTCAGTTAAGCGTCTGACTTCAGCTCAGGCCATTGATCTTATGGTTCATGAGTTTGAGCCCCACATCAGGATCTCTGCTGTCAGTGCAGAGCCCACTTTGGATGCTCTGTCAACCCCTTTCTCTGCCCCTTTAAAAAAGACATACTTTTTAAAAGTATGTCTGATGTCTGTGCTTTATCAAGGACAGTGTCTGTTAATTTTTTCTTATTTCTTTGCAAAATTTCTATTTTTTTGTTGAAATCTAAACATTTTGAATATTACACATGCTAAATATGGAAATCAGATTTTCAGGATTTGTTTGTGTTGTTTGCAGTAGCTGTAGCTGTTTAGTACTTTTCTACACTATTTTTGTAAATCTTGTATTATTTGTCATATGTGATAAGTCTGTTCCTTTAGCTTGTGTTCAGCCAGTGTTTTGAGAGAGATTTCCTTGAAGAGGAGGAGAAAAAGGAGGAGGAGTAGGAGGAAAAAAAGTATAAAATCAAAGAAAAAAAGAAAGAAGAAAGAAGAGGAGGAAGAAACCTTTTCTAGTTTTGAGAAATTGGCTCTGTGTTAGAGTACTCCTTTAATACTAGGGACTAAAATTACAAAATTTAGCTCAGTGCTTGAAAATAGGAACTGAATGAGGCCTGCTTATTTGTGAAGAGACACTGACAACTCTGCCTTAGCCTTCACTTTATGCTTGCATTGAGCCTAGAGATTAGTCAGAAGTGAAAGCTTAGGTTCTTCATAGGTCTTTTCCAAATATGAATCTTTCCTTGGTCATTTGCATCACTTTCTAAATTTCCCAATATATATAGGCAATTTTGAATACCTTAATCTCCCAAATAAACAAACTCTCATCCCAGCTTTTCCTTCTAGGCTTTGTCAATTTATTGTATGCCTTAACCATAATCTTTTTCACCAGGCAGCTGTGGTTTGTTTAATTTACAAAGCTTTTGAGGAACGAAAATCACTTTTCTGCCCTGAGTGAGTTGTGAGTTAGGCAAAATAAACACAATTGTCTTGCATCAATCATTCTGGGAGATTCCAGATAACTTAGGGCAAACACAGTTTTCTGGAAATTAGGTCTATTATGCTACTTCCAGAACCAGGGACCAGGGCATCACACTGGTAAAATGAGCTTCCATTTTTAAGACTGCCACAGAGCAATACATACTAGTAGGAGACCCCAATATCTTACTTTCAATAATGGCTAGAAAATACATACCAGAAAACAATAATGAAATAGCAGATTTGAGTAACAGTATAGACCAAATGGGCCTATACATATACAAAGAATATTCCACCTAACAGCATCAAAATATACATTCTTCTCAAGCATGCACATAACATCCTCCATGAAAAATCACATCTTAGGCCACAAAACAAGTTCAACAAATTTAAGAAGACTGAAACCATACCAAAAATCCATCTGAAAACAATGAAATAAAACTAGAAATCAGAAGGAAAATTTAAAAATTCACAAGCCTGTGGAAAATAAACACATTTCCTGAACAACAAATGGCCATAGAAAAAAAGTAAAGAGAAAAGTTACAAAATATCTTCATACAAAATAATGTGAGAACACAACATCAAAAAAGGTATGGGATTCAAAAAAAGGGGTACTAAGAGGAAAGTTTAAAGTGATAAATACCTACATTAAAAAAAGAAGAAATATCTCAAAAACCACCCTGACTTTACACCCCAAGGAGCTAGTAAAAGAACAGGGCACCTGGGTGGCTCAGTTGGTTGAGTCTGACTCTTAATCTCAGCTCAATGATCTCTGTGTTGTCAGTGCAGAGCCTGCTTGGGATTCTCTCTCTCCCTCTCTCTCTGCCCCTTCCCTGCTCACACACACACTCTCTAAAGATAAATAAGTAAATTATACACACAAACACACACACACAAATTATATATATATATACATATATATATATACACACACACAAAAGAACAAAGGAAGCCCAAAATTAGCAAAAGGAAATAATGAAGACTAGAACAATAATAAATGAAGAGGAGAATAGAAAAACAATAGAAAAAAATCAAAACAACTAAGAGTTGTTATTTTGAAAATATACACAAAATTTATAAAAAATTAGCTACTCTACTTAAGAAAAAAAGAGAATATTTAAATAAACAAAATCGGAAGTAAAATATGATATATTACAAGTGTTGCCAAAGAAATAAAAAGGGTCATAAGAGACTTATGAATAATTACAGGTTCACAAATTGAATAATCTAGAAGAACTGGATAAATTCCTAAAAGAGTATAATGTACCAAGATTGAGTCATGAGAAAAAATAGAAGATCTGAATAGATAAATAATGAATAAGTAGACTGAATCAGCAATCAAAAACTTCCAACATAAAAAAAGCCTCAGATTGGATGTTTTCACTGATAAATTCTACCAAATGCTTAAAAAAATAATGCCAATCTTTCTCAAACTCTTACAGAAAATTGAAGAGGAAGGAACACTTTCAAATTCATGTTACAAAGCTAATGTTATCCTTGTATCACAGACAGAAAAAGACAATATCAGAAAAGAAATCTTCATGTTAACATCCCTGATGAACACATATATAAAAGTCTTCAACAAAATACTAAAAGACCAAATTCAACAGCACATTAAGTAGTCACACACTATTAGCAAGTGGGATTTATCCCTGGGATGCAAGGATCATTCAACATACACAAATCAATCAATGTGATACACCACATTAACAAAATTAAAGATAAAATCACACGATCATCTCAATAGATGCAGAAAAAGCATTTGACAAAATTTAACACCCTTTAATAATAAAAATAGTCAACAAACTAAGTATAGAAGGAATGTACTTTAACATAATGAAGTCCATATTTGATAAGCCTACAGTTAACATTACAACCAAATGATGATAAATTATAAGCCTTTCCCCTAAGATCAGGAAAAGACAAAGATGCCCACCCTTATCATTTATATTCAATATGGTACTGAAAGTCTTAGCCAAACCAATTAGGTGAGAAAAATAAATAAAAGTATCCAAATCACAAAGAAAGATGTAAAATTATTTCTGTTTGCAGATGAGACGGTTTTATTTGGAGAAAACCCTAGAGACTCCACAAAAACAAAACAAAACAAAACAAAACAAAACAAAACTAAACTAATAAATGAGTTCAGTAAATTTGCAGGATATAAATAAAAAAATAAGTTGCATTTCTATACAGTAACAATAAACTGTATGGACTGGAAATTAAGGGGGAAAAATTCTATTTACAATAGCAACAAAAAGAATAAAGTTCTTTGGAATAAACTTAACCGAAAAGATGAAAGACTTATACACTGCAAACACCAATGAAAGAAATCAGATAAGTAAATGGAAAGATGTCACGTGTTTATGGACTGTAATATTTAATATTGGTTAAAATGTCCATACTACCCAAAGTGTTGTATAGATTTAATCCTACCCCCATCAAAACCCCAATGACATTTTTTAGAGAAATGAAAATTCTAAAATTTTAATGCAATCACAAAAAAAAAAACCAGAATAGACAAAGCAATTTTGAGAAAAAACAAACCTGGAGGCATCACATCACCTGATTTCAAAATATATTATGAAGCTACAGTAATTAAAACAGTATGGTACTGGCATAAAAACAGACATATAGATCAATGGACTAGAATAGAAATCTCAGAAATTAACCCACACATGTATGGTCAAATGATCTTTGACAAATGTTCTAAGAATACACAACAAGGAAAGAATAAACTCTTCAACAAATTGTGTTGGGAAAACTGGATATCCATATAAAAAGGTATAAAATTAGACCCTGTTTTATACCCTACACAAAAATTAATGCAAAGTGGACTAGTAACTTCAATGTAATATCTTAAACTGTAAAAAAATTTTTTTAAAGGCATTGTGAAAACTTCATTACAGTTGGCAATTATTTCTTGGATGTGACACTTTTAAAAAAGTAAAATAAAGTAAAGTTATGTCAAACTAAAAACTTCTGCATAGTAAACAATCAGAATGAAAAGGCAACATTTGGAATGGGAGACAGTATTTGCAAACCATATATTTGATAATGGGTTAACATCCAAAATATATAAGAAATTCCTACAACTGAATACCAAAGATGCTAATAACCTGATTAAAACTTGACAAGATACTTGAACAGATATTTTTAAAAAAGACATAAAAATAGCCAACACATTATGAAAAGGTGGGCAACATCACTAATTATTAAGAAATTGCAAACCAAGACTACACTGAGTTATCTCCTCACACCAGTTAAGATGGTTATTATCAAAAAAAAAAGATAACAAATGTTGGTGAGTATGTGCATAAATTAGAACATTTGCACAGTTGGTGGGAATGTAAAATGATGCAGTTACTATGGAAAACATGATGAAGTTTATTTTAAAAAAAGAAAATTAGAAAAACTATATCATCCAGCAATCTCACTTCTGGATATATTTCCAAATATATTGGAAATAGGATCTTGAAAGCGTATCTGCACTCCCATGTTCATTGAAGTAGTATTCCCATTGTTCAATATGTGGAAACCATCTAAATGTCCATTGATGAATGAATGAATAAGGAAAATGGCATATAATGTAATGGAATTTATTCAGCTTTAAAAAAGAAAAAAACCCTGCCATTTGTGGCGATATGAATGCAACTGGAAGACATTATGCTATGTTAAATAAGCCAGTCCCAGGAGGACAAATACTGCATGACTCGATTTATATGATATACCTAAATAGTCAAGTTCGTAGAGACAGAGAATAGAACGGTGGTTGGCAGAGGCTGAGGGAGGAGAAAATAGGGAGCTATTGTTCAATTAATAAGAAGTTCTAATTATGCAAGATGAGTAAGTTCTTGAGATCTGCCACACAGCATGGTACCTATCATTAACAATACTGTATTGTGCACTTAAAAATTTAAGAGGGTATGACAGATGAATATAAGGGAAGGGAAACAAAAATAATATAAAACAGGGAGGGAGACGAAACATAAGAGATTCTTAAATATGGAGAACAAACAGAGGGTTATTGGAGGGGTTGTGGGAGGGGGGATGTGCTAAATGGTTAAGGGGCATTAAGGAGTCTACTCCTGAAATCATTGTTGCACTATATGCTAACTAATTTGGATGTAAATTTTAAAAAATATAAAATTTAAAATAAAATAAAATACAATTAGTTTACCCCCCCCCCCAATTTAACAGGGTAGGTCTCATGAAAAGTGTTCTTACAAGAAAAAACAAGCAAGCAAAACAAATGATTGTAAAATAAGAAGGAAGTGATTTCTAGTTTCACATGTAAGGATCTTGGAAATGGCCATTTGTCCTAATAACAAGTAAAAAGCTAAACAGACTGAAAACAAAACAGCTCTTCTTGGATTTGTAAGAAAGGGGAAGACATAGGGAAAACTGCTGCTCCCAACTTTGCAAAGAGAGGCAAAGTCATGAGTCATGAGTCATGACTTATAGGAGCAGACTCACAAGTGGAAACCACCATAGGAACCAATGCTGGGGCAGAAAAAATCTGAGCCATAATTGATGAATTGCTGAAAGCTCAGTATGGACAAGTCTTAGAGTAAAGTACTCCAAAGGAACCCAGTCATGGTGGGGAACACAATACTGTGAGATTGACTTCTAAGGACTTTCCAAGTTTCCCACAGTAAATTTTGGAGAAAAATCCCCTCCTGCTTCTGGTAGATGAGGAGAGGAACCATGTTAACGTACACAAGACCACTGTTCTTAACAACTCTTGCCATCAAGGGAAAGCAGTTAACCAGAGCTTAACCTAATGGGGTGTTATCAGAGCCCAAGTTTGGAGAAGAGAAATACCCAGCCCATTTTATCCATTCTATCTATAAGGGTGGTGAAAAAAACCCTGAGAAACACTTTTGAAGTTCATAGTCCAGAGGCATAAGTTCACCGAAAGACTGAGACCTAGACATATGTCTATAGAATGTTTCCCTTTCTCTTATACCTAGCCACCACATTACTAAAGGCCTATTTATAGCATTTCGTTTTGCCCAGCACATCATGGCTCTGTCTGTCAAGAAAAAATTATAAGATATACCAAAAGGCAAAAAAAAACACACAATTTGAAGCGACAGAGCAAATGTCAGAACCAGACATGACAGAAATGTTGAAATAAGCATGGGAATTTAAAATAACTATGATTAATATGTTAAGAGCTCTCATGGATAGGCAGCATTCAATGACACTGGAAGTATTATGAGAAAGATGGATATCCAAAGAAAGTATCAAGAAGAAATGTGAGAGATCAAAGATACAAACAAATGAAGAATGCCTTTGATGGGCTCACTAGCAGACTGGACACAACTGAACAAAGAATCTCTGAGCTAGATAATGTATCAAAAGAATTCTTGAAAACCAAAAGGCAAAGAGGACAAAGACTGAAAAACAGAACAGAATATCCAAGTACTGTGAGAGAACTACAAAAGGTATAATTTATGCCAAAAGGAGAAGAATGAAAGATAGGAACAGAAGATGTATTTGTTACAATAATGAGTGAGAATTTTCCAACATTAATGTCACACACCAAACCACAGATCTAGGAAGCCCAGAAAACACCAACTGGGGTAAAAGCTAAAAATCATAACAAAATAAAGAAAAATAAAAATCCCACAAAAACTATACCTTAGGCACATTTTCAAACAATAGAAAGTCAAAGAAAAATACAAAATCTTGAAAGAAGCCAGAAAGAAAAACACCATTTCCATAGAAGAAAAATAAGAATCACACCTGACTTCTCCTCAGAAACCTTGTAAATAAGAAGAGAGTGTAGTGGAGTACTTAAAGTGTTGATAGGAAAAATCAGAAACCTAAAAATCTGTACCCTGCAAAAGTATCTTTCAAAAGTGAAAGAGAAGTACAAACTTTCTCAGGCAAACAATAATTGAAGGAATTTGTTGCCAATAGACCTGCCTTGCACCCAATGTAAAAAAAGTTCTTTAGAGATAAGGAAAATAATATAGGTCAGAAAATCAGATCTACAAAAAGAAAAAAGAACACTGAAGAATAAGTTTTATGTTTCTTATTCTTTATATAAGAGATTACATTTTGCTCAAAATGATAATAGTAATAATATGTTCAATTAATATACCTATGTATATAATATATGTGTCTGTCTTTATATAAATGAAATAAATGACAGTAATAAATAAATGATACAGGGACAGAAGGAGAAATTAGAATTATTTTGTTATTGTAATGTACTCACATTACTTGTGAAGTGGTATAGCATTGTTTGAAACAGGACTTGGGTTAGTTATAAATATATATTGCAAACTCTAGGGCAACCACTAAGAAAGATTTTTTAAAAGGAGTATAACCAATAATTTGTGAAAGGAGAGAAAACAGAATCATATAAAATACTCAATTAAAACCACAAAAGGCAGAAAAAGAATAGAAGACAAAAATAACAAACAACAAGAACAACAAATAGAAAACAGTAACAAATATGGTAAATATTAATCTAACTGTATCAGTGATCACTTTGAACGTCAATAGTCTAAATGCACTAATTAAAAGGCAGAGACTGTCGGAGTGGATCAAAAACAAGACCCAGGTATATTGTCCACAAGAAACCTACTTTAAATATAGACACATACAGATTAAAAGTAAATAAATAGAGAAAAGCACACCATGTTAACACTAATAAAAAGAAAGCAGGAGTAGCTACCTTAATTTCAGACTGAGCACTCCAAAGCAAGAAGAGTTATGAGGGATAAAGCAGGGCATTATATCACGATAAAGGGGTAAGTACTTTTCTAAGAAGATATAACAATTGTTAGTGTGTATGAACCTAACAAGAGAGCATCAAACTATGTGAAAAAAAACCTAATAGAAATGCAAAGAAAAATAGATGAATCCACTCTCATAGTTGGAGAACTCAACACTTCTTTACCAGAAACTGACAGACCCAGCATGCAGAAAATCAGGAAAGATGTAGCTGAACTCAAAAACACCATCAATCAACTGGATATAATGGATATCTATAGGCTACTACAACAAGAACAGAATACACATTCTTCTCCAGCTCACATGGAACACTCACCAAGATAGACACATTCTGGTCCATAAAAAGCACACCTCAAAAAATGTAAAAGAATAAAAAATATGAAATGCCTGTTGTCAGACCACAGTAGAACTAAAATTAAATTAGATACCAATATCAGAAAGATAACTGGAAAATCCCCAAGTATATGAAGATTAAGCACACTTCTAAATAACACATAGATCAAAGAAGAAATCTCATGAGAAATTAGAAAGTATTTTGAATTAATTGAAAACAAAAATGCAACTTACCAAGAATTGTATGATGAAGTAAAAGCAGTGCTTAGAGGGAAATTTATATAAGATGTGTATATTAGAAAACAATAAAGACCTAAAATCAATATAAGTTTCTACCTTAGAGAAATAAAAAAAGAAGATCAAGTTAAATCTAAAGAGGAATAGCGGAAACAATAAGAATTAGGGCAAGAATCAATGAAATTGGAAAAATAAAATCAATAGAAAAAGATCAATGGAATGAAAGGCTGGTTCTTTGAAATGTCCTCTCCCCCAAATAAAATAAAAGGATAAGTCTCTACCCAGGCTAAGAAATAAGTAAGAACACAAATTACTAATATCATGAATGAAAGAGGGACATAACTACAGGTCACATGAACATTAAAAGGACAAAAAAGAAATATGAACAACTCAATGCCTAAAAATTGGACAACCTACAATAAATGGATCAATTCTTTGAAAGGCAAAATCTGCCATAATTACAAAAAAATAAATAGGCAATGTGAACAGGCATATATCTATTAAAGAAGTTAAATCAATAATTAATAACCTTCTGAAACAAAAAGCACCCAGGCCCAGATGGATTTACTGGGGAATTCTATCAAATATTTAAGAAACTATACAAAAGAATTATAATAATTATAGATAATAGTAATATAGTATATAACATGTAATATATATTAATAATAATATAATATAATATAATATACATAATATATAATATATAATTATATAATATATAATAATGAAGAATTATACCAGATTCCTTACAATTTCTTTCAGAAAAAAGAAGTAGTGGGAATACTTTCTAACTCATTTTATGAAGCCATCATTATCCTAAAGCCAATATCAGAAAAAGACATTACAACAAACAAAAACTACAGGCCAATGTTTCTCATGAGCATAGACGCAAAAATCCTAACGAAAATATTAGCAAATCAAATATAACAATGTATAAAAAGAATTATACACCATGACTAAGTGGGATTTATTCCAGGTATGCAAGGCTGTTTTAAAATTAAACAATCAATTAATCTAATCCATCACATCACCAGACTAAAGAAGAAAAATGACATGAACATATTAATAGATGCAGAAAAAGCATTTGACAAAATCCAATACCCATGGGTGATAAAAACTTGGTATTCTAGGCATAAAGGGCAACTTCGTCAGCTTGGTAAAGAACATCTACAAAAAACATACAACTAACATCACAATCATGAGAAACTAGAAGCTTTCTCACTAAGATCAGGAACAACACAAAGATGTCCCTTCTCACAACTCCTTTTTAATAGCGTATTGGAAATCCTTGCTAATGCAATAGGGCTAGAAAAGAAAATGAAAGGTATACAGATTGAGAAGGAAGACATAAAGCTATTTTTGCTCACGGATGACATAATTGCTTATATAGAAAATCATAACTAATCAACAAAAAGATCTCTTGGAACTAATAAATGATTATAGCAAACTTTCAGGATACAAGGGTAATATACAAAAGTTAATTGCTTTCTTATATACCAGTGATGAGAAGTGGAATTTGAAATTAAAACTATTTACATAGACACCCCCAAAATAAAATACTTAGGTATTTCCCTCAATTTTCTGTGAAGTGAAAACTGCTCTAAAAAATTTACATCTTAAAAAACAAAACAAAGGAACACAAGGAAACTTTTGGAGGTGGTTGATATGTCTATTACTTTGTGTTGATGTCCAAATTCATCAAATTGCCTATATTATATATCTGCAGGTTTTTAATATCAATTACTTCTCAATAAAATGGAAACACATTTTGTGAAAAGTATGGAAGGTGGTGACTGATTTAGGCTTGGTTTGGAGGACTGTTGGTAATAGTTTTGTAGTAATTTCCCGTAACAAATTACCACAAACTTGGTATCATAAAACAACAGAGATTTATATTCTCACAGCTCTAGAAGTCAGTAGTACAAAATCAAAGTGTCAACAATAATCCTCTTCCCTCCAGATACTCTAGGGGAGAATCTCTTCTTTGCCTCTTCCAGCTTCTGGATTGTTCTCGTGTTCCTTGACTTTTGGCCACATTGCTCCAATAGCTGCCTCCATGGGTGTGTTGCCTCCTCCCACAACATGGGTGTTGTGTCTCCCCCCCCCCCCCCCCCCCCCCGCCAATTCATATCTTGACCACCTAATGCCAAATGTGATAAATGTGACGGTTTTAGGAATTGGAGCCTTTGGGAGGTGATTAGGTCATGAAGCCAGAGCCTTTATAAATGGCATTAGTTCCCTTATAACATATTTATAAAGTTCCCTTGCTCCTTCCATCACATGAAGACACAGCAAAAAGCAAGCAATCTGCAACCTAAAAGAGCACCTTCACCAAAACCTGACCATGTTGGCATCCTGATCTTGGATTTCCAGTTTCTAGAACTGTGAGAAATAAATTTCTGTTGTTCTAAAATTCTTCATTGAAATATGTTTGACATATTGGTTTCAGGTATACAACATAGTGATTTGACAATTGTATATATTATAAAATTCTCCCCACTATAAGTGCAGTTATCATCTGTCACCATACAAAGTTATTAAAATATTATTGACTGTATTTCCTATGCTCTACTTCTCATCCTCATGACTTATTTATTTCATAACTGGAAGTTTGTATCTCTTAATACCCTTCACTTATTTCACCTATCCTCCCACCCCCTCCCTTCTGGCAATCACTAGTTTGTTCCTTATATTTATCAGTTTGTTTCTCTTTGTGTTTTAGTTGTTGTTGTTTATTCATTTATTTTGCTTTGTTTTTTAGATTCCACATATAAGTGAATTCCTATGGTATTTGTCCTTCTCTGACTTATTTCACTTAGCTTAACACTTTCTAGGCCCATCCATGTTATGGCAAGACTTTATACTTTTTTATGCCTGAGTAATATTTCATTGTGTATACATACTACGTCTTATTTATCCATTTATCAGTTGATGGACATTTGGGTTGCTTCCTTATCTTGGATGTTAGAAATAATGCTGCAATAAACATAGGGGTGCATATATCTTTTTGAATTATTGTTTTCATTGTCTTTGGGTAAATACCCCAAAGCAAAATTACTGGATTACATAGTAATTGGATTACATAGTAACTGGATTACATAGTACTCCTATTTTTAGTTTTCTTGAGGAACCTCCATACTATTTCCCACAGTGGCTGCACCAATTTATATTCCCGCCAACAGTGCACGAGGGTTCCCTTTTCTCCACATCCTCACCAATACTCATTTCTTGTCTTTTTTATACTAGTCATTCTGACTGGTGTGAGGTGATATCTCATTGTCGTTTTGATTTCCATTTCTCTGATGATTAGTGATGTGAGCATCTTTTCATGTGTCTGTTGACCATCTGTATGTCTTCTTTAGAAAAATGTCTATTTGGGTATTCTTCCCATTCTTTAAATGGATTATTTGTTTTTTGGTGTTGAGTTGTATAAGTTTTTTAATATATTTTGGATATTAACCCCTTATAGAATACATCATTTACAAATATTTTGTTCCATTTAGTAGGTTTTTGTTTTGTTAATGGTTTCTGTCACTGTGCAAAAGCTTTTTAGTTTGATGCAGTCCCAATTGTTTCTTTTTTGCTTTTGTTTCCCTGAGAAGACATATCCTAAATTTTTATTGTTTATAAGCCTCCCAGTCGGTGGTGTTTTCCATAGCAGCTCAAATAGACTAAGACATATTTGAAATCCCCCTCTGCCTCTATCTTATAAGGACATATAATTGCATTTATGGTTGACACAGACAATCCTGGGTAAGATCCTCCTCTGAAGTTCCTTAATCTAATTGCATCTTTTGTCATATAAGAGAATATTCACTCTTCTGTTATATAAGGTTTTTTTGTTTAGAAGTTTTAATGATTAAGAAGTGGATGTAGCTTTGTGGGGGGGGGGCACTATTCAACCTGTTCCAGGCTTGGAACTTCTACTTTTATTTTATCAGGCTAGTAGAGAACCAGGAGAGGCTGTTCTGGAAGGAGAGGAAAGAATTTTTTCCCTTCCCCTAGAAGACATTTGACTTGTTTCCATCATCCATAGGGGCAAAACAGAAATGTGTGCACAAGCACAACTAAAAACAAACTTATAAAGTCAAACTAATTTGTGCTTATTATTTTGTGGTATTCTTTGACTGTCTTAGGGGATTTATTCCTGTTTTAGGGGAGCATTTCCAAGTGATCCATTTTGAGCTGACCTTTCCAAGGCTTTTCTGGTTGAAAATCATTTAGATAAATGATAGCAGATTAGATGTCTTCCTCTTTCAGTGACATTTGATTTTTAATTAAAGATTCACAAACCTGGAATTTCAGAGACTGATGAGAGTAAGCTCAAGATCCTCATTGTATAGATGGAGACATGGCGACTCTGAAAATGTAAGTCTCCATAGTAAACTCTGGAAGACAGAAAAAGTCTTGGAAACCAAAGGACTGAATATCACGTTAGTGACACTTTAATGTCTGAGAAGCCAAGAGAGGGTGTGTGTGTGTGTGTGTGTGTGTGTGTGTGTGTGTGTGTTATTTTGTGTAAGTGGTGAAGGAATAAAGTATATGGGGTCTTTCCAGGGTGTCATGTAGAAATTAAAGCTACAATAGCTGCTTAAAGCTAAATCAAGTCCCTATATTGTACAAATGAAATGGCAGGGACCCTTATTGGTGAACTGACTCAACTCAAAAGACTTACACAGCCATTTAGTTGCAGGATTAGGTAAAACTAGAATTTCAGGTCTCACTTTCCAGTTTAGTGGTTCATTTTCCATACCATGAGAATAGCTATTTTTACTACTAACTCACAATATTGATCCTGAAAACACACAGTAGGGCACTTATTGCTTAGCACTGGCACTCATACTTGAAGATTCAATGCTCACATACCCTGCTTTTGCTCTACCCTCCAAACCTATTCTCATGGCATGAGAGACACTGATTATCGATTATTGGTGTCCCTCTTCTATAGCACATTCCAACATTAATATAAAGGAAAGTGATCCCTACCTGGAAGGATAAACCTAAGTTATCTAAAGTGACTATTTCCAAAGACTAAATCCTCAGAAACAAAAAATTTGAACAGACCCATAACAAGCAAAGAAATTAAATCAGTAGTGAAAAATATCCCAACAAACAAAACTCCAGGGCCAGATGGCTTTCCAGGGGAATTCTACCAAACATTTAAAGAAGAATTAATACCTATTCTTCTCAAACTATTCCAAAACATAGAAATGGAAGGACACCTTACAAACTCATTGTACAATGCCAGCATTACCCTGATTCCAACATAAAAGACTCCACTAAAAAAGAGAACTACAGGTCAATATCCCCAATGAACATAGATGCAAAAATTCTCCATGATACTAGGAAATCAAATCCAACAGTACATTAAAAGAATCACTCACCACAATCAAATGGGATTTAATCCTGGGGTGTAAGGGGTATTTAATATTTCCAAATCAATCAATGTGATACACCACATTAATAAAAAAAAAGGATGAGAACCACATGATCCTCTCATTAGATACAGAAAAAGCATTTGACAAAGTACAGCATCCATTCCTGATAAAAACCCTCAACAAAGTAAGAATAGAGGGAACATAACTCGACATCATAAAGGCTATAAACAAAACACCCACAATATCATTCTCAATGGGGAAAGACTGAGAGCTTTTCCTCTAAGGTCAGGAATAAGATGGCATTGTCCACTCTCACCACTGTTATTTAACATAGTACTGGAAGTCCTGGCATCAACAATAAGACAACAAAAAGAAATAAAAGGCATCCACATTGACAAGAAAGAAGTCAAACTTTCACCATTTGCAGACGACATGATACTCTGTGTAGGAAGCCCAAAAGACTACCAAAATTTTTCTAGAACTGATACGTGAATTCAGTAAAGTCACAGGATACAAAATCAACGTACAGAAATCTGTTGCATTTCTATATGCCAATAATGAAACAGCAGAAAGAGAAATAAAGGAATCAATTCCATTTACAACAGCACCAAAAGCCATGAGATACCTAGGAATAAGCCTAATCAAAGAGGTAAAAGATCTGTACTCTGAAAACTAAAGAACACTTATGAAAGAAATTGAAGAAGACACAAAGAAATGGAAAAACATTCCATGGTCATGGGTTAGAAGAACAAATATTGTTAAAATGTCTATACCACCCAAACCAGTCTACACAGTTAATGCAATTGCTATCAAAATCCCAGAAGCATTTTCCACAGAGCTAGAACAAATAATACTAAAATTTGTTTGGAACCAGAAAAGACCTTGAATAGCCAAATGAACATGAAGAAGAAAAACAAAGCTGGAGGCATCATAATTCCAGACTTCAAGTTATATTTTAAAGCTGTAGTCATGAAGACAGTATAGTAATGGCATAAAAACACACATAGATCAATGGAACAGAATAGAAAACCCAGAAGTGAACCCACAACTACATGGTCAACTAATCTTTGACAAAGCAGGTAAGATTGTCCAGTGGAAAAAAAAGGCAGTCTCTTCAACAAATTGTGTTGGGAAAACTGCATAGCTACATGCAGGAGAATGAAACTGGGCCACTTTCTTACATCATACACAAAAATAAATTCAAAATTGATGGAAGACCTAAACATGAGACAGGAAACCATCAAAATCCTAGAGGACAACACAGGTAGCAACCTCTTTGACCTCAGCTGTAGCAACTTCTTACTAGACACATCTCTGGAGACAAGGGAAACAAAAGCAAACATGAACTATGGGGACTTCAAAATAAACAGCTTTTGCACGGCAAAGGGAACAACAAAAGTAAAAGGCAACCTATGGAATAGGGGAATATATTTGCAAATAATATATCGAATAAAGGATTACTATCCAACATCTATAAAGAACTTATCAAACTCAACATCCAAAACACAAATAATCCAGTGAAGAAATGGGCAGAAGACATGAACAGATATTTTTCCAAAGAAGACCTACAGAAGACTAACAGAAACATGAAAAGATGTTCAACATCCCTCATCATCAGGGAAATATAAATTAAAACTAGAATGAGATATCACCTCATATCTGTCAGAATGGCTAAAATTAACAACACAGGGAAACAATAGGTGTTGGATAGGATGTGGAGAAAGAGGAATCCTATTACACTGTTGGTCGGAATTCAAACTGGTGAAGCCATTGTGGGAAACAGTATGGAGGTTCCTCAAAAAGTTAAAAATAGAACTACCCTATGATTCAGCAATTGCACTACTAGGTATTTACCCAAAGGATACAAAAATGCTGATTCAAAGGGACACATGCACCCCAGTGTTTATAGCAGCATTATCAACAATAGCCAAAAATCAGCCAAATTATATATCTATATATATCTATATATCTATATATCTATATATCTATATCTCTATATCTCTATATCTATATCTATATCTATATCTATATCTATATCTATATCTATTAGTCAGAGAAATAGCAATACCATAGGATTATGTAGAATTTAAGAAACAAAACAGATGAGCATAAGGAATGGGGGTAAAAAAGAGAAAGAGGCAAGCCATAAGAGACTCTTAACTATAGAGAACAAACTGAGGGTTGTTGGCGGGAGGTGGTCAGGGGATGGGCTAAAAGGGTGGTGAATATTAAGGAGGGCACTTGTGATGAGCACTGGGTGTTATATGTAAGTGATGAATTACTAAATTCTACTCCTGAAGCAAATATTACACTATATGTTAACTAACTAGAATTTAAATAAAAATTTGACACAAACAAACAAACAAAAAAAAACAAAGACTATATCATCTAGTGAGTTCCTCCCTTCTGTATTGTTATTGCAGTTGCAACCACTCTAATGTATTTGTTTTCAGCTTTCTTAAGGAATAATTGATATACAGGAAACTGCATGCATTTAAAGTATGAAAGTTGATTTTGGACATGTGACACTCATGAAACCATCACAGAAGTAACATAAGGAACATATCTAACACCCCCAAAATGTTCTTTTTATACCCTGGTTTATAGTTTGATATTATATATATCAAATAGTTTGATAGTGTTAAAATGTTTCAACCCAGAAAAAAAGCTGGACTCTCTGGATCTGAGCCAAGAGTTGAAATCTTTCCTTGGGGATTGATTCTTTCCTCCTTGGAAGAGAAACCAGACCCTCCCAAAGATCTTTCTTTGCAGTTGTACACAAACAGCTCCCAGACTAGATCAAGGACTTTAAGAAAGGAACTGGGAGATTGGAACACTTTTATAAGTTGCAAGAAGAATTCTAAAATCTCAAATTACTTGAGGACAAACTAAATGTAGATTTGGTGTGAAAACATGTTTCTTAAGGAAACTTTTTTTCTCTTATAAAATAGCATGAATTTGAAATGTAATGAAAATATGAAAATATGCTTAATCCCACCATTGTAGCTAAACACTGTCAGTCATTTAGCATGTTTTTATTCCTAACCCTTCCTTTATCAGAAAAATAATTTCTTTATTGAAAGAAATCTACTTTAAATGCAACTTTTGAATTTTGGTGTTTAACCTTTTTTTTCTGTGCATACCTCCAAAGCACACACCACCACAATAGAGCCATAAAAGCATGGGATGTATATTTTTCTCGGGTCTCAGAGAAAGAATGAACATATTTTATTAGAGAAAGTGGCTGCAAAATGCTATTAAGAACACAAAGCTTTGTATTGTGGTTCTGTTAGTGGGTTCTAGAGAATTAGTATTTATAAAAGTAGAGAAATGTTTCTTCTCTGTTGAACAAAAGTTTATAATAGTAACGAACAACCCGCTGAGAGATCCAACAGCTATAGCCAAAGGTATTCCTTTCTTTTGGTGAAGGAGTGTTAGGGATGAGGAAACTAAGTACTTATGTACACTCAGAATTTAGCTTCCTTATCCTTAAAATCCCCACTTCTCTCCTCACTAGATTGGAAGGACTCATTTTAATGTTGATTTTCCATGTCCAGCACTCCAGATGGCCTACTGGCCAATTAGTATGCTATATATTTCACTCCATATTTATTGGAAGCAATGAGGTAGAACAGAATGTGTGCTGCCCTGGGAGTCAAGAAATCTTAGCACAGTGCCTGGTATGGAGTAGGTACTAAATAAATAATAATTCAATCTAGCAAGCCTGTGTTCTAATCCTAAATCTTGCCATTAATTTACTGAAAAGTTGGTAACTTTTTGAAGAGAAAGAAAGCTTCAATTGATCTCTCCTTATTATCTTCCCCCAATACATAGACGTGGGCTAAGAAAAATATTGGTTAACCAAAGATAGTTAAACACCTCTAGTCTCTAGTTTCTTAACCTACAGAGTGGGAAGTAATAATTCTTGCCTATCTCATGAGAGTATTAGGCCAGATAATATACAAGTGTTAAAGTGCATTGAGAAAATATTACACACATGTAAAGCATTATTAAGATTATTGGTAGAAGCCCCAAATTCACTGATGGGGAGGGTAGGTGAGCTGAAAAACAAAGGGTTAAGGGTCCATTTCTAGGTAGTAATTATCTGCTGGTGGGTACTTAGCTGGATGCAACTTCAGTGACATAATCTGATACCATTGGATAGGAAGGGGTGCTTTGAGTTTGAATCCATCACTAGACACTGCAAAAGAGGGGCGCCTGGGTGGCGCAGTCGGTTAAGCGTCCGACTTCAGCCAGGTCACGATCTCGCGGTCCGTGAGTTCGAGCCCCGCGTCGGGCTCTGGGCTGATGGCTCGGAGCCTGGAGCCTGTTTCCGATTCTGTGTCTCCCTCTCTCTCTGCCCCTCCCCCGTTCATGCTCTGTCTCTCTCTGTCCCAAAAATAAATTAAAAAAAAAAAAAAAAGACACTGCAAAAGATTATTTTTATGTAACTCAGGTTCTCATCAACATCCATGATTGCCTTGCAGTGTATGTTTGGAAAGTGAATGATTGCTTATGTCTCCATTTCCTTATCAGCAAAATGGGGCAATTGGTACCTTCCTTATAAAAATTTTGTGAATATGCATGAAGAGAAGGCAGAATATAACTCCAAGGGCCTGGATCAAAGGTAGAGGGTTTTTTTCTTAAATCTTTTCAAGACTAAATGATGCAACCTCAGGAGAAGCCATAGAAAAGAAGCCTTCTTTCTGAGATTTTCATAAGGAGAGGGAAAGATAAGTTTCTTATCCCTAACCTAAATACAGGTAGTATGCTCAAGAATCTAATTTCTTAAGAATTTCGAAAATGGGGGTGCCTCAGTGGCTCAGTTGGTTAGGTGTCCGACTCTTGATGTCAGCTCAGGTTGTGATCACTAGGTGCTGAGATCAAGCCCCAGCTCGGACTTCCTGCTGACAGCATGGAGCTTGCTTGGGATTCTTGCCCATTCTCTTTGCCCCTCCCCCACTCACACTTGTGCTCCCTCTCTCATAAAATAAATAAATAAACATTAAAAAAAGAATGTTGAAAGGGAAAGTAAAGTTGTGCTTTGATTACTTTCCTACTTTAATGAAACTTTCTTTTATGGGGCACCTGAGTGGATCAGTCAGTTAAGGGTCCGACTTCGGTTCAAGTCATGATCTTGTGGTTGGTGAGTTCGAGCCCCACATCAGGCTCTGAACTGTAAGCACAGGCTCAGAGCCTGGAGCCTGCTTTGGATTCTGTGTCTCCATCTCTCTCTGCCCCTCCTTAACTTGTGCTCTGTTTCTCTCTCTCTCAAAAATAAATAAACATTAAAATTTTTTAAAAATTAAATTTAAAGATTTCTTTTAAATTATCTCAATTTAAAATGATTCAGAGTCCAGTCTTTGGCCACTTTGACATGCAAATAGTCTACTGGACCAACACCAAAAACTCCAGACAATTCTACTCACTGTAACCCAAATTGTGTGTTTGGAACCTGTAAACTGCATCTCTTTGGGCCATATTGCATGGAAATGACATAATGTAAATAAAATTGAACAGATTGATGGTGATGGCAAGGAGAGGCTATAGACCTGCACACTGTCTTTGTGTTTATGTTAACTCTGACTGCCACTGAACTATAGCACTGAATAGAGTAAAAAGACAGAAAGGGGACTAGGGTTTATTCTGTGTGTTAGAGAGCTGCCTTTTTAATGACTCAAGCTGGGCTGTATTTTCCTAATCCAATTTCATTGTTTTGGCAAGATTTGAAATTGATACTACAGGTTGGAAGTTCTGAAATGAGGTACAATCGCCAGAAAATGATTGATCGATGAACAAAAATAGTCTTTCTAGTTGTTACTTTTATTAATCAGTGATAATGGAATCAGAATCTTCTCCTGCTGACTTTTAAACATTTGTCTTGTTGTGAAATTGCTGTTAGCTTTTGAGTTAACCACTGCAAAGGTAGCTACAGGTGGATAAATTTCTGCTTACCTCCCCCACCCCACCAAGATAGCATAAAAGAACACACCCAGCATCAAATAACAAACACAAGTACACATACACAAGTGTGCCTCCTGGCTGAACTATTTTTTACAATTTGTTCACAAGCAAGTTTCTAAAATTGTGAATAGGGTTGCAAGGTCCTGTGATTGTTAGCTTTTAATTACATAGCTTTCCTCCTAGTTCCTAAGTGATGGCCATATAGCATAGCACATAATAGGAGTTTTCTGGGGATAGTTTTTAACAGTAAGTGACCTCTCAATTGTCTTCAACCCACTGTGCATCCACTTGTTCTGAATACCGCTTTATGAGAAGTTACATCCTGTCCTAACTCCCCTGCTGATATCTTAGAGACCAAGAGGACAATGCTAAAGGATAGGGGACTTTCTATTTCTCTTTGCCTTTCTTTCATTCAGAGACTATGACCTGCTGTATCTCAATAGGTTGAAATCTACGAACAGCAGATGGAGTGGTGAAAAAAGTGTTAGGTAGTTCCCCAGGGCTGATGGAACCAAAGTCACATTGCACTGAGCCTCCACTGTTCTCAAACTGGGAGATTTTCTTTTTGATCACCTTTCTCTACGATTCTGAAACCAGATTTTCACCTGAAACACAAAATGCTTTGGATTTAATGGGGCAACATACTGAATGCAGTTTTCATAGTTGTTGCTGATATTGTACAGGGATTTTAGCATTTACAAAACCTTATTACATGTATCACTTCATTTTAGCCTCCCAATGACCTTGTAAAGTATAGCTATTTAACAGGTTAAAAAAAAAAACTGAGATTGAGAGAAGGAAAGTATCTTGCATGAGATGAAACTGAGGTCAAGTCCAGGGCTACTGATTCTAAATGCAGTGCTTTTTATATTATACCTCATCCACCACCTCTGTTGCACAGACAGAAATGAATGATAGAATGGCAGATGCTGAGGTGTGGTGATAAAAAGGGAGGGATTTAAATAACAAAGGTGATTATGATCTGTCATTAAAAGTAACTTCCTAATAATAAAGTTAGTGAAACATAGAACTGGGTGAACAAGGGTGATGAAATACTATATTTATTTCTGTGATACCAATGTGCCTTCATACATGGTTGAAACACAAGCTGCTTGGGATAGGGAATACACTAATGGACTTTAAAATTCTAGCATTCTATGATTCCAGAATTACTTCTAGACTTAAGTGAAAAACCATCAGGTAGTTGTGTAATGTCAAAGTTCAGGTAAATGGAAACCATTGATCCTTGTCATGCTTTAATCTTCATTGAATGCCCACATATGCTAAATGTGAGGCAAGCATAATAGAATTACACAGACCATAGAAAATTAAATTTTATACCATGAATAATAGAAAAACTTGGTTCAGGTAGCAGCATTTGGTGTTCAGTTATTATCATAGTTTGATTGATATGAACCAGATAATTGCCATGATTGCCAATTCTCCACTTTATACATTGGTTGTGACTACTAGGGGGAATCAATCAAGGTTTTGACTTGACTACTTCTATGGGAGTTTTAATCCTTCTCCCCCTCCTACATCCCAACCCTTTGCTTCCATATCTACATATTGTCCATCATATTTAATTATTAATAAACCCACTGATCGATGAGACTAAACGAGGAGGTCCAGTAAGATGAATGTGGGCTTTAGGAAAGCTTGGAAAATGTCTTGGTCTTCTATCTTGCTTCCACTCTAGCTTTTAGACTGCCCTAAAACCTCAGTCTATTGAAATGACCATATAAGACATGTTGGATATACTTCTGGTGTACCTGTCTTTCAGAAAGGCCCAGGTTGACTGCTAGTTCTGATTTTCTCCGAATGGTGATGTATCTATTGCAGTGGAATTTCTTCTCTAGCTCCAATCTCTGATGATCTGTGTAAACCACATGATACTTTTCTTTTGTCCTGGTTTTCCCTGTTATGGGAGAAAGCAATATATTTAATCATATTTTACTTCCTAGGAGATTGTTTTGGTTGAAGGATTCATAACTACTGTCGCCATCCTTATCTATTACTCTCAAATATGAAACAAGTACATTTTTTGAACCAAATATGTCATACGTCCACTTCTCCATTAAACTCTTTGTCATCTGTGGCTATATATATAAAACACACTTATCATGCCACCATTGACTTCCTGCTACACCAAAGCATTTTTTTAAAGCAAACACCTAACCCATGATCTTCATTCCCTTCCCACTCACATATGGGAATAGCATTGGCAGTAGTAACAAAATATATCATATATACACTTTCTTTTATATTTTATGCAGGTCCTTCATACCATTTCCTATTGAACCTCTAACCTACACTTTTGAATTAGGCAGAGTGTGTCTTATCCCAATTTTACCAATAAGAAACCTGAGGCTCAGTGTAGGTAAGTGGTTCTGTGCTAGTAAGCTGAAGTGTGGGGACCCAAACATATACCTCTGACTCCCAGTCCAGTATGCTAAATATTATTCCTAGTTTAAACATGCTTGGAAGCATAAGAATCCCCAAGTGTGGCAAATTATTCTGTGATCCTGACATTATTAGTTACATACATTCTAGTTATGTATACATTCTAGAGATAATTTTGTTTGGGTAGTAATTTAAAAAGAAAATATTTATTGTCTCTTAGATTCTGTGCTAGGATAGCCCTTATTACCTACCAGAAAAAAATATTTTCTTTTCTGAAGTCTTAAATCAATTTTATTTCCAAGTGGCTAATGAATGGGGGAAGGAGGAGGTGTTGACTTAAGCAGAATAAAATGAGTATTCTAGTATTCTTTGAAAGGATATACAAACATTTGCTTTGTGTTACAGCATTTAACTAATTTCTCATGCCCTTCGTCAAATAGAGTATTATTCCTGCTTTTATATTTTCCAAAGGTGATTAGGAAGCTTCCCTTTCTTTTCAGTTTTTCTAACTCCCTCCAGGATCTTCCCCCTTTTCTCTATGGCATTTGGCAAACTGCTTCTGATCTTCCCTGGTTGTTTTTGATGTGAGGTTTTGGGGAGCGATCTGTAGGACAAAGGTTTCTTTAAAGTGGCTCTCTAAACCTCATTGAGGTGTTAAGATGCAGCACAGGCCTAACAAAGGAGGCTACATGGCAACGGATCCCATCCTGAACCCTCTTTGCATTCAGGAACACCAACCAGTTGGTTTGAAATTTACAAGCCCTAAACAAATGTCAGACAATCTTTCATCTCCAGGAAAGAAATAAAAACATGTGAATGTAGAAACAAATTCTAGATGAGATATGTTTTAGTATTAAACTTAATGGGCTGAATAACCCATGGACTAATGAACTAAACAAAACTTCTCCTCTTGAAAACTGGAAATGATGAGCCCTGGTCAATTAACCTACCTGAAAGGCCCAAAGTTTGAGCTGGTTTTCTGAATCCAAACAGAAACCCAGGAAACCAGGGGTCTGGCATTTGGTTTGTTACAAAGGCAGATGTATATTTGAGATCACAGTGAATACTTTGAGATTTAATTTATTTCCAGAACCTCATATCTTAGGATCAAAAAATATTTTTTGAAGAGATGTTTCCTAAAAGCCATTCTAATCCCAAAGTAGCTGAGTATTTAAGTTATAACTTGAGGCAGAAGTTAAAATTCAACTTGTGTATGTTTGTGTTTTCTGTTCTTTGATAACCAGTAAATATAACCAACTTCAAGAACTCTGAAATGTTGCAGTCCTCCCCTACCCCCATTGGCCATAAATTCCCCTCTTGCAGTTTCTTCTGAGGACAATAAAGTCAAGACCAGCCCTCTTTATTTGCCATGAAAATCCTCACCCTTTCCGGCAATATAACCCCTGAAGAAAGGAGGGATGAGGAAGAGCCCAGCTGCATATCAAAGCCATGTGAAGTGTTAAAAAGAATCTGTTGCCTCCATCTGACAGATAAGACCTCAAACGTCAAGAAGATGTAGCCCAGGGGAAATATTGACTGCACATTTTGCAAAGAGAAATGAATTCTTCTTGTGTCCCTCCTCCTGAACTCTCTTCTTTTCTTCTGTTTCATTGCCTCTGCTCCTTAAATGATGAAATTGGATTGAATGGGATTTGACTATCTTCTAGCAGATTCCATATTCCCATACCAAACCAAAGCAAAGATGATGAAAACCAGTTTCCTTCTTTCAGGAGTACAGTGCAATTGACCTCATATTAATGACTTTCCATCTATGCTCCTTTTAGGTAAAAAATGAATCCAGATTCATGTGTAAAAATTGTCCAATGAAATGGTCAAAACAAAAGAACACAATGATAAGCTTCAAGAATTATTAAGCAACTTATTTCCTGAAGTGTCTTAATTGAGTAAAACCTTTTAAGTACAACTTCCTCAGTGTTTTGTCCAGTGGCTTAATCAGAATTATTCAAAGTCACTTCCTTCTCTCTATCTCACTCTTAACAAAAAAACCTTTCTCCAGTCCTGCTTAGGTTACTGCCTTGCCAACACTCATCCAAGGCTATAACTGTGGGTAATAGAAAAGATGAAAAAAAGAATTCCTAGCTGTAATACACTGACAATGTTTAAAATATGAAAATACTTAACTTTTCACAGAACCTTTCTTTCTTTCCATATAATCTTTAAAATGAGATGTGTATTGAAACAAACCACTTAGGGAACAAAATAGAAGTAAAAAAATATCTTTCTTTTTAATCAAACCACCTAGGGGATAGTCATTTACTCTGTATGTAAGTACCCTTTCTGTCTTTAGAAATTTAAAGTAATAATGTCATTATGAAATGTTTTCTGATTGTTCCTTAAATTGTGTATTTTTCTTTCTTTAAGTTAAGGCTATTTAAAATAGTCCTCAGTAATGGAAAGAGCTTTTATTTGATTATCTTAATCAGAGAGGGGTTACTTCCATTTTGTAGTTCATCTAATTGTCTTCTCAGCCATAAGCCAAATGTTGTCCCATAGTACTACAGAGTGAAGTAGAAAATTTAGGAGGATCTGACTCATTCATTCATTTAACAAATATTTGTTTAACACTATGTACTAAGCATACAAATGGGTACATTTTGGTTCAGAGTGGTCCAGTGAGGTGATCAGCTTAATTTTTTTGTGGAGTTCAAAACCTGAGACCCATAGAAGGGCTTCAGTGGAACCATGAATCTCTCAAAATTATTCAAAAAATGACATGTGTGTGTATGTGTGTGCATGTGTGTGCAAGTATGCATGTACATTTTCCTGGGGAAAAGGTACATAGTTTTCATTATATTCTTAAATTGTAGCTAAATCTGCACCTTGGGCTACAAGCATACAGGAAAATGACAATTTTAATTTATAAGACATTAAAATGAAACAAAGGTTGAATACAATAAAGCTTCAACTACAAGATAACCTGCCAGGAGTCAAAGGGGTTCCAAAATAATTCAATTTTAAATTTCTTATAGAGTT
Organism: Panthera pardus; assembly: GCF_024362965.1. NCBI lineage: Eukaryota > Metazoa > Chordata > Mammalia > Carnivora > Felidae > Panthera > Panthera pardus. Next base: position 66,371,828 of record NW_026526843.1, read on the forward strand.
TGGAGAGAAAATCTTGTGAAGGTGGCATTGTATAGCCAAGTTTGAAGGTTTGATGACATGACAAATTAAGGAGTCCGTTTCTAAACTTCTCCTGGCATTACCCAATAGGGATACCTGAGCTTATGAAAGCAAATGTAAATGGAAGACTTTTAAGCACAGAAACCTGTCACATTTTCCCTCATAAACAAAAATTCAAGACTCAAGATAATTTCTTTTGTCCTTCTCCCTTCCACCAATTGTTCTCTCTTCCAAACATACTAAAGAGACTTTCCTTTTCTAAAGTACTTCAAAACATCATCTTGGACTGAGAGCAGCTACTTTTCGACTTTTGTGTTTTTCTCTGATCTTAGGTCTTAGTAAATGTATGTTAATTACAACCCTAAGATTAGATGTAATAACAGCCCCAAGAGTGTCCCACCCTAACCTCATTTTCTATTCTACTTAGCCAGCTGACTTGCCCATATTTTTAAAAATGCAGATTTACTTCCAAACACTTTAAAGCGAAGTGTTTAGCTCTACTCTTAGTTTGGGATTGCTACCCTAGTAATGTCCCAATCAACCAGAACTGCCTCTTCCTAACTAAGATTCCTCCTAATGATAAAAGTTGATCCCTTCCCACTCTCTTGTTTTTGCTTTTTAAAGGGGAGAAAAAGTGCAGAACTTTGAACAAAAACATAATCATTATGGACAAATGCTACTAAAATTCATTTCCTCTCCAGAGGGATAAAAGTGATAGAGTAAAATTTTACCAATTTTCTCCAATGACAGGGAGCGACAGATTGGAATAATAAAAATATGATAAAAGAACAACTACAGCTGAAAACAGACATCTCTCCACCTCCCCTCATCCAGGATTAAAGCAGAGTACCCATTTCCGCTGCCCTGGGCTCCCAGCAGCCCCCATTGGCTTGCTGGTAGGAGCATGAGTCAGCATTAGGCTGGGATCTCTGGGCCTTCCTGCACTCCATCACAGACCTGCATCCAGCCTCTGTGTCTCCAGAAGCCTTTCTGGACAGTTATGAAGTCTTTAACTTCCTATTAGTGCGGGGGCTGATATTCGTTGTGTGCCCATGCATGTTAGAGTTGAGTAACTTATTATGTTCCAGCAGTGTGCTGTTGCCTTCTCACCTGACTCAACTCTTCTATTGGCAGAAAAGATGTTGGAAGAAAGTAATGGGTTTGAGTCCAGCTTGCCTCTGCCAAGTTGGGTGAAGGAAGCTGAAGTTTCCTTGAAAGCCAAGATGACAAAGCCACTTTGCAATGGGAGGCCTTCGTGGCTAAACTGGAAAGTCCATTGCCAACCAAGCACTGTGAAACCTAAGTTGAGCATCACCAGCTTTTGAGGGGAGTGGACCTGCCCAGATGGGGTACATTGCCTTTTCAATAGAAAGGGCAAGCAGCAGTGATAGCACTGGGATATTCTGGCTATCCCCTCCCTTCATTCACCCATTGTCTTTTCCCGTGTATCTCTCTTCCCATCTGGGCAACTACAAGATTGGATCCTGATCCTTGTGGCTCAACATGTCCATTGTCCACCCGTTTGCTTTCTTGACTCGTCAGGAAATGATGAAAAAAAAAAAAAACAACCAACAACCAACAAGCTCCTAGGGTCGGTTTGGTTCTAAGCGCCGCACTCTGAGGACTCTGAGCAGAGGCACATGCAAGGGGAGGTCACTAATGTGGGAGGAGACCCTGGGCACTTAGCCAGGAAGTACTCCTCAGCTAAACTGTTCCTGGAGAGGCCTGAGAAGTAGGGTGCAGACAGGCCAAGAGAAGTAGAAGCTTCAAAGCGAAGAAAGGAAGAGTGTGAGGGCATTGGGATCCATTACTCACCCGTAACCTGCACAGTCTTGCGCATCCACGCATAAGGGCTGTGAAGGGTTCTGTTAGAAGAACTGGCATCTGCGGCGTCGGTGTCTACGGGGAACAGTGACCCGCTGCCTGGGGCTGGCAGGCTGCCACTGCTGCTTCCCCCTCCCACAGGACCCAAGTTGTATTCTGGGAGCCAAAAGCGGCAGGGCTCGAGGTCATGTCGTTCACGGGCACAGTGCCCATTGTACTGGACGACCCAGGGTACGCATTCCAGTCTTCTCGAGGGGGACTATAGGGCGAACCCCAGCCCCCCAGCGACGACCCGTGAGAATCCATGCTGGGCATATGGGGATACCCCACGAAGTGCGCATAGGCAGGGACTGCTGTGAAGTTGGAGGCTGGCAGGAGACTCCCACCGCCCCCAGTGCTGCCAGTCCCGCCTCCCGCGGGGTTCCTGAGAGTGCCCAGGTACATGCCTGCTTCTTTTTCCAAAAGGCAGCTTCTGGGTATGAGGAAGGAGCTCCCTAAGCCATTCTGAAGTTCTTGTAAGGCCCCAATCCGACTTTGAGAAGCAGCAGGGAATCAATAGGTTACTCGGTAGCTGTACTGCACGCTCTGCTGTGCCTCTCAGACTACTCCATCCCGCGTTTCCTACCCGTCAGGTTTCCAGGTGACTGGTAGCCCGGTATAGATAGGCCACTAATAGCTAGGCTGACGTCAAGGGGCTTCGGGCTTTTACATAGCATTTGCATTTAAATGAAGGGCCATTTCACTTTCACAAGGACTTGTTCACTGTAGCTCCCTTTACCAGAGCTCCCAGGCTTTTCGGTCTCATCTTTATCACTTTTGTCCATCTGGTCCCCATAGCAGTAGTTTGCGCTTTTGGACACAAGAGTTCCTCCAAGGGTTTCTGACCAGCTCCCTCCAAAGTGAGATGAAAACAGGCAGAAGCAGGGCCAAGTCCTGCTCTGGGGCCTCCTCTTTCTGCGGAACTTCCCTCACTCCGCCCAGCCTAAATCTGTGGTATCCCTTCTTCCCACATTCTCCTGCAGGGGTATTCCATTGGAATTGGCCCAGGATACCATTGGAAAGAGCTTTCCCTTCTCATTGCTCCCTCCCCCAGGAGGAGGACTTTGTTTCTAAGAACAGAGATTCATTTCACAAGTATATATTTTGTGTCTTCTGAGTGCTAGGCACTGTTGTGGGCACTGGAAATACAGCAGTGAACAAGAGACAAACATTTTGCTCTGCATTACATTACAGTGGGTGACAGGCTGGATTAATTGAATGTTTTAAAGAAAGATGAAGAGAGTAGGTTATGAAACAAGGAAGGAAAGGGAGAAGAGGCATGTGGGAAGTGGGCTTTCTTCGTTTCATGTCAGTCCATTAGTCTCAGGTGTCTTTCCACTTGGTATGACTTATGCCTCAAAGCCAGTGCCCCAAGGACTCAAATTCCTGCAGTCTCAAATCCAGGGTAGCCACAGCTTCCAACTTCCTTTCACACTTGAAAATATTCCCTTTGTGAACCCTCTTGCACTGTTGGTGGGAATGCAAATTGGTGCAGCCACTCTGGAAAGCAGTGTGGAGGTTCCTCAGAAAATTAAAAATAGACCTACCCTATGACCCAGCAATAGCACTGCTAGGAATTTACCCAAGGGATACAGGAGTACTGATGCATAGGGGCACTTGTACCCCAATGTTTATAGCAGCACTTTCAACAGTAGCCAAATTATGGAAAGAGCCTAAATGTCCATCAACTGATGAATGGATAAAGAAATTGTGGTTTATATACACAATGGAATACTACGTGGCAATGAGAAAGAATGAAATATGGCCTTTTGTAGCAACGTGGATGGAACTGGAGAGTGTGATGCTAAGTGAAATAAGCCATACAGAGAAAGACAGATACCATATGGTTTCACTCTTATGTGGATCCTGAGAAACTTAACAGAAACCCATGGGGGAGGGGAAGGGAAAAAAAAAGAGGTTAGAGTGGAAGAGAGCCAAAGCATAGGAGACTGTTAAAAACTGAGAACAAACTGAGGGTTGATGGGGGGTGGGAGGGAGGGGAGGGTGGGTGATGGGTATTGAGGAAGGCACCTCCTTTGGGATGAGCACTGGGTGTTGTATGGAAACCAATTTGACAATAAATTTCATATATTGAAAAAAAAAAGAAAAAGAAAATATTCCCTTTGTAAAGTTCCAATTACTGAAAAAGACATGGGTTTGCCAGTAGATGCCAACAAACACAAGATTTCAGTTCAAGAAACCGGATAACCTTTTGACCACAAAATCACTCTGTACCCCAGTGTTCTTTCCCATCTCTACCCCTGCCCCCCCAAAACATACCACAACCTGTGCTCCTACTCAGGGAATGTGCTCCTCTATAAAGTCCAACCAAACCTGGCACCCCATATAAAGTGACCTCTCTTTGGCTTTGGGAATATCTCTTCACCTCTGGGAATTTCAGGGATTTTTCCTGTATAAAATAGAGATCCTAAGTGTCTACACTACAAGGCAGGATTTGAGATAATATATTCAAATTGCTTAACTTAGTGCTCAGTAACAGTATGAGACCACTGTATTCATTAATTCACTCAACAAATATTTATTGAGTGCTAGGTGCTATTTTATGCATGGAAACATCAACAGTGAACTGATAAAGCCCCTGACCTTATTAAGCTTGTATTCTAGTGAGGTGAGACACTAATAAGTAATTACATTTTATGGTATGTCAGATGGTAATAATCAGTGCTGTGAAGAAAAAGAAAGCAGGAAGGAGGATACAGAATGTTAGTGGGGGGGGGGTGTTGCAATTTTAAATGTGGTGGTCTTGGAGAACCTCACCTCAAAATGACATTTAAGTAAAATATAGAAGAGGTACTGGTATGAACTATGAAGAGAGGATCCAGAGGGAACAAGTGAAAAGAGAATGTCTGTCTTCTATTGGAGAAACAGAAAACAAACAAACAAAACAAAAACAAAAACAAAAAAAAACCCAACCAACCAAACAAGCAAAAAACAACCCAAAAGCCAAAACGAAACAAAAAACCTGTGTAGCTAACGAATAGATGGGGTCAGTTCAAAGGCTAAGGGGGAGTACGTTTTGCTCTATGTGAGGTAGGAAGACATTGTAGGGCTTTGAGCAGAGGAGTGACATAATTTGAGTTTTGAAAGAATCTCTAGCAGTTGGAATAAGAACAGACTGTAAGTGGGCTGATTAATTAAAAGGCTATTGCCATAATCCAGGTGAATGGCATTGGGGTTAGAGGAAAGTGGCTGGATTCTGAATATATTTTGTTTGTTTTTAATGTTTATTTGTTTATTTTGAGAGAGACAGAGAGAGCATGAGTGGGGGAGGGGCAGAGAGAGAGAGACGGAGAGAGAGAGAATCCCAAGCAGGCTCTGCTGCTGTCAGCATGGAATCCGAGGCAGAGCTGGATCCCATGAACCATGAGATCATGACCTGAACTGAAATTGAGTTGATGCTCAACTGACTGAGCCACCCAGGCTCCTCAGATTCTGGATGTGTTTTAAAGCCTGCTTTGAAGAAAGAGAAGAAACAAAAGTAATTGGTCAGCAAAGACTAATTAAAGCCTGCAATTGGGGAGAAGGGACTAAAAGCCAGGGAAAGTAACATACTTATAAAGCACTTTTTACACATGATGTCATTTAATTTTCACAACAGCCCCATGAGTTATTTATTATTATTATTATTGTTATTATTCCCATTTTAGACATGAAGAAACTAAGGCTCAGAGAGGTGACCTGATGATTTCAATGAACTACTGGTGTGTAGTATAGTTAGGTTCCCATCCTATACCACACTAACTGCAAAGTTTATGTTTTTAAATTGGAACTAGACTAAATATACAACCTCGGGGTAAGTTTGGGGCTTGGCTTCTATTTTCTTTTTCTGCTCAGGCTCCCAGGCCTGTCTTTCAATATTTTTCATATCATGTACCCAATTGCCCTTGCATTATTCTCTTTCACCTATTCTATACTGAGGCAAACTGGTCCACCCTCATTTGAAAAACTGTATCAGAATGGAAGCACATGGAGTACGTTTAAAAGTTAGCTAACCAAATATTATCATTTTACCTATGAAAAAACTGAGGGCCTGAAAAGAAAAGGTATTCTTTAAGGAAGTGAATGACAGAACTGAGATTCAAATTCAGGTCTGTTGCCTCCCACCTCAATACTCTTTTTACTAAAAAATGTCTTTACTTATGCAATTTCCTCTGTGTAGGCTATTTTTCTTTATAAAAAAATGTTCAAATTCTCCCTATTTTTCATGACTCTGTTCAAATGCTCCTTCTTCCCTAAAACTTTATGTGATGATGCTCCTGCCAGAAGGCACTCTTCCAATGAAATCTTGTCATTTGCAATGGGATGGATGGAGCTAGAGAGTATTATGCTAAGTGAAATAAGTCAAAGACAAATACCATATGATTTTACTCATATGTGGAATTTAAGAAATGATAAAAAAACAAGCAAAGGGGACAAAAAGAGAGAGAGGCAAACCAAGAAACAAACTCTTAACTATAGAGCACAAATTGATGGTTATCAGAGGGGAGGTAGGGAAGGGGATAGGTTAAATAGGTGATCGGGATTAAGGAGTGCACTTGTTATGATGAGCACCAGGTATTGTACAGAAGTGTTGAATCATATATTGTACACCTGAAACTAATACTACACTGTGTGTTTACTAACTGAAAATTTTAAATAAAAACTTCAAAAAATAAAAAAAAAGAAAGCACTCTTCCTTTTGTCTGAATTCCATTATCAACTTCACTCCATTAATTAATACTATTCTTATCCACCTTAGAATTATTTGGGGTTCTATCTAAATCTTTGGAATTTGAACACCATGAAGAGGTATTAGGAAGCATGTTTGAGCCCAGCAGAGTGGAGTATCATGCACATGGTAGGGTCTTAGGAAATATTTGTGTGCTGAATCAATAAATGACCTTGAAACTATAGAATGGAACTCATCATTTTGACCCAGCTCCGGAGATATCTAGAAGAGAAGCCAGTAACAACATTGCCTAGTGTTTGGCAGAACTTGGCTTAAGGATTACTCCATTTTGTGATTTGTTTGTTTCTAGGAAGATGGGAGTGGATTGGGGAAGTAGGGAATGAAAGGGGAGGCAGACAGGCAGGGAGGTTCAGTCTAGTTTATTTGACTCGAGATTTTGATTTCTTTCTTTACCTGAGAGGTGGCCTCACTGAAGAAAACAGAGTGGCCAGCAGCAGGAGTCAAACTCCACAGTCTGAAGATCAGAGCTCAGGCCATGCAAGTGTTATTTAGTACTTCTAGGGAGTGATCTCTTAATTTTTCTGAGACTTAGAGAGGCATTGGTCAAATAGGCCTCTGTTAGACACTTCCCTTCCATTGCCCACCTCTGGACTGATCCCTACAGACCAAGTTAATTATAAGGCTTGAGGTAGATATGAATGTGAAATTGCTTTGTGAACAGTGAAGTACACTTGTGATGGACTATGGGTATCTGGGCAAACCTTTTCTTTAGTAGTCTTAATGTTTGGAAGGTTCTCATTGCCTGGTAAATATTTTCTAAGCCTGTTCTGGCCTTTCAGAACTGCCAGAGTTGGCCAGGGCAACTCTCCTCCATCCCACCCTCCCCCACCTCCCTGGCCCAGATTTCAGCTGGTTTAGCTTCTACAGAGGACAAGGAGTCTGGACTATGGAGATTGGCTTCAGTCGTCCATCCTGGGGCCCTCATTGCTACCGGGAAGGAAATGAAGAATGCAGACTAAGACCCTCTTACTGACATGGTAATTGAGGCTGAGAGTAGGGCAAAGATTTACCCAAGGCACACCCTAATGAATAATCTGTGGGACTTGGATTTAAATCCAACCATAACTAACTGAGGAACTCTACAAGTCACTCTACCTATCTTAGCCTCAGTTCCCAACAGGAAAAATAGGATGGACAATAGAAATTGCTTCATACAGATTTGGGAGAATTCAGTGCTCCAGTCATGTGCTCAACAAAAGGCCAATGTTATAATCCACAGAGTGGGTAGGACTTCCACAGGGCATGAAACTATTATACCTCCTCTAGCTCACATCCATGCATGGAAGGCACTGAGACTGGGGAGAAGACCCAGAGCAATTTAACCATCTATGCCTGTTGTCTCTCCAGTCAAGTTTTTCTCTCTGGGTTTTAGAAATTAGCTACCCCTGGGGGGTACCTGGGTGGCTCAGTGGGTTACTTGTCCAACTCTTGGTTTTAGCTCAGGTCATGATCTCACGGTTCATGAGTCTGAGCCCCACATATGGCTCTGTGCTTATAGTGTGGAGCCTACTTGGGATTTTCTCTCTCTCCCTCTCTCTCTGCCCATCCCTGCTCATTCTCTCTCTCTCCCTCTCTCTCTCTCTCTCTCTCAAAATAAATAAACTTAAAATAGCCTCCCTCCACTCACCCATCCCCATCTCTCTCCCTTAGTTCTTTGGAGCCTTAGTGATACCAATGTTGAGTCTTGGGCATTGTGTTCCTTCCATCCAGGTTTATCATTGTGATGGGCTTCTGTACTTCCAGGGCCACACACTCTGGAGAATAAGCACCACCACTAGGCTCCAGGCCTGTCCCAAAGTATCACAGTGAAGGTGGGACCAAGGTGTGTTTTGGAGAAAGATTAAGGTTCTTTCATGGGAACCTGAGTAGTTAGGGTTAGGCCAGGACTCTGTACCCACCCTGCCCTCAGGGCCAGGTTCTGGGTTAGGAGAACAAGAGGAATGAGGAAGGTCCAGGGCTTTGAGAAGGAGGCCAGAAGAAAACGTGGAGAAATAGGCTTCTTGGGCATCCAAGGGCATTTTTCACTCTGGGAGAGAGGTGTATACAAGGAAGCAAGTAGGGTCCAGTGCCACAATTCCAAACTTAGGAAGGATGGGTCAGGGAAGGCTTTTATAGATGAGAGAGGGAGGAGGAAGGCAGAGAGGCCAACCAAAAATGAGGAGACTGTAAACCCAACACTCTAGCATTAAAGGGAATTCAGACTAAGTCTGAGAGGATAGGCTAGGCTAATTTTCTGAAGGAAAAAGAGAAATAAAAGTCCTGGCTATCTACTTTGGGAAAGAGAACCAGAGACCCAGTTCACAGGTCATGTACTCTAAGTCAGAACCAGTGATTTTTCCTTTATGGAGTGAACTTTCGTTAGGCTCACTACAATCAAAAGGGGTAGATGGAGGGCACCTGGGTGGCTGAGTCAGTTAAGTGACCAACTTTGGCCCAGGTCATGATCTCATGGCTCATGTATTCGAGCCCTGCATAGGGCTCTGTGCTGACAACTAAGAGCCTTGAGCTTGCTTTGGATTCTGTGTCTCCCTCTCTCTGCTCCTCCCCCACTTGCACTCTGTCAGTCTCTCTCAAAAATAAATAAACATTAAAAAAAGGTGTAGATGGGATAGATCAGCCCTGTTTTACAGCAGGGCGGGGATGGAGGTAAGAATGGAGACTCAATGAGGTTTAGTAACTGGCCCAAGGTTAAATATCCAATAAGAAGCAGTCAGGAAATCATTATCTAGTCTGAGTACAAACTTCATGCAGGGCTTGGAGATCAGGACTCAGAGAATAATGGCCCAGTTGTTATTACTATATTTACTGAACACAGGATAAAAGGGAAAATTGGCATAAACATAATGGGAGAACAGGACATTAGTTCTGAAAACTAACATGCCCACTACGAGGGGCCAGGAAGTACTGAGGTGGGTGAACAAGTTGATGAAATATGGAGTGGCTTCTTTTAGAAGTCTAAATGGAAGCCAAACAGAGTCACATTAGTGACTGACATTTGATTTTATAATGAGAATTTTCACTCTAAAAGGTTTGCTTTTACTTTGATCTTGCTTTAGCCCACTTTCTTTGTTCTCTCCCACTTGAAATGCCTCTTACATCATTTTATCTTACTACTTTTTGCTTGTTTTCTCATTGGAAAATTTCTTCCTGCATTTTCATTCTCTCCTAAACACTCAAACTTCATTATTCTTCAAATAACTAATTATAACCAATTACATGTATATAATATATTACATGTATATAATTGCTAAAATTTATATTTTAAGTTCACAGCAAAATTAGAAATAGACAGTTCTTGTATACCTCTGTCCCCCCACATACCTACAGACTTCACCACTATTGATGACCACTATTTCAGTGATACATTTGTTATAATCAATAAACCTATTTTGATGTATCATCATCACTTAATTCCATAGTTTATGTTAGGGTTCACTCTTAGTGGTGTACATTTTATGAGTTTTGACAAATGTATTATGACATGTATCCACCATTGTATTATCACAGAATACTTTTATTGCCCTAAATATTTTCTGTGTACTGCCCATTTATCCCTTTCTGCCCCAAATCCCTGGAAACCACTGGTATTTTTATTGTTTCCATACTTTTGCATTTTTAGAATGTCATATAATGGAATCATATAGTATGTAGACTTTTTGGATTTCCTTCTTTCAATTTAATATGCATTTAATATTCCTCAGTGTCTTTTCATGGCTTGATAACTCATTTCTTTTTAGCACTGAAAAATATTTCATTGTCTAGATGTACCATGGTTTATTCACCTATGGAAGGACATCTTGGTTGCTTCCAATTTTTGACAATTGTGAATAAAGCTGCTATAAACATCTGTCTGCAGGTTTTGTATGGAAAGAAGTTTTCAATTCATTTGGGTAAATACTTAGGAATGTGACTGCTGAATCATATAAGGGTATATTTAATTTTAAAAGAAATTGCCAAACTGTCTTCTAAAGTGGCTGTACAATTTTGTATTCCCACTAGCAATGAATGAGAATTCCTGTTGCTATACATCTTTACCAGCATTTTGTGTCAGTGTTTTGAACTTTGGCCAAACTAATAGGTATGTAGTACTAACTACGTACATTGCTTTAATTTGCAATTTCTTAATGACAAATGATGTTGAACATATTTTTATACGCTTACTTGCCAACTGAATATTTCCTTTTCTTAAATTTTTACTTAAATTCCAGTTAGTTAACCTACAGTGTGATATTAGTTTCAGGTGTACAATATAGTGATTCCACACTTCCATACATCACCGAGTGCTCATCACAAGTGCACCCTTTAATCCCTATCATCTATTTAACACATCCCTCCACCTACCTCCCCACCTCCGCCCCCGTAATCATTAGTTTGTTCTCTATAGTTAAGAACGTGTTTCTTGGGGCGCTTCAGTGGCTCAGTCAGTTAAGCGTCTGACTCTTCTTGATCCTGGCTCAGGTCATGATCTCCCGCTTTGTGGGATTGAGCCCTGCGTCGTCGTGTTCTGCACGGACAGTGTGGAGCCTGCCTGGTATTCTCTCTCTCCCTCGCTTTCTGCCCCTCCCCCACTTGTGCTCTGTCTCTCTCAAAATAAATAAATAAACTTAAAGAATCTGTTTCTTGGTTTGGCTCTCTCTTTTTCTCTCTGTCTCTCTCTTTTTTCCCCTTTGCTTATTTGTTTTATTTCTTAAATTACACATATGAGTGAAATCATGTGGTATTTGTCTTTCTACGACTTATTTTATTTAGCATAATACTCTCTAGCTTCATCCATGTCATTGCAAATGGCAATATTTCATTGTTTTTTATGGCTGTGTAATCTGAATATCTTCTTTGTTGAAATGTCTGTTTAAATCTTTTGCCCATTTAAAAAATCTTACTGCTCATTTTCCTATTGTTGAGCTCTTTGTACATTTTGGATAAAAGTCCTTTATAAGACCTGTCTTTTGCAAATATTTTCTCCCAGATGTGGCTTGTCTCCTCATTCTCTTGACATAGTCTTTCACAAAGCATAAATTTTTCTTTCATAGATTATGCCTTTGGTGTAATATCCAGAAGGTCCTATTTATACCTAAGGTCATATAGGTTACCTTGTATGTTATCCTCTAGGAATTTTAGAGTTTTGTATTTTAAATTTAGGTCTATGGCCCATTTTGAGCCAATTTTTGTGAAGATTTTAAGGTCTATTTCTTTTTTTTTTTTTTTTTTTTTTTTTGGCATGTGGATGTTCAGTTGTTCCAGCATCACTTTTTGAAAAGACTATACAAGCATAACTTATTTTATTGAAGTTAGGTTTATTGCACTTCACAGATACTGTGTTTTTTTACAGATTGAAGGTTTCTGGCTACACTAGTCAAGCAAGTCTATTAGTGCCATTTTTCCAACAGCGTTTGCTCCTCCCTTCATGTCTCTGTGTTATATTTTGGTAATTCTCACAATATTTCAATTATTTATTATTATTATTATTATTATTATTATTATTATATTTGTTCTTGTGATCTGTGAGCCTTGGTTATGACTTGCTGAATGCTCAGCTGATGATTAGCATTTTTTAGTAATAAAGTATTTTTAAAGTATGTAGATTTTTTTTTGGACATAATGCTATTGCACACTTAATAAACTACAGTATAGTGTAAATCTAACCTTTATATGTATGGGGAAACCAAAAAATTCATTTGACTCACTTTATTGTGATATTCATCTTATTGCAGTGGTATGGAACTGAATCTGCTATATCTCCAAAGTATGCCTATATTGCTTTTCCTCCTCTATCAAAGATCAGTTGATTATATTTACGTGGGTCTACTTCTGGGCTCTCTATTCTGTTCCATTAAGCTATTTTTCTATTCTTTTAGTAAGACCACACAGTCCTGATTTATATAGCTTTATAATAAGCTTTGAAGTCCAGTAGTGTCAGTCCTCTAATTTTGTTCATCTTCTTCAATATTGTGTTGGTTATTCAGGGTCTAAACTTTATATAAACTTTAAATCAGTTTGTTAATATCCACAAGATAACTTGCTGGGATTTTGACTGGGATTGCATTAAATCATATATAGATCAAGTTAAGAAGTGACTTGGCAATACTGAGTCTTCCTGTACATGAATATGGAATATATCTCCATTTATTTAGTTTTTTGATATCCTTCATCAGAGTTCTGTAGTTCTCATAGAGATATTGTATTATTTCAGATTTAGACCTCAGTATTTAAATTGTGTGGATTATAATGCAAATGGTAATGCATTTTTAAATTTCAAATTCCACTTATTTACTGCTGACATATACAACAGTGATTTACTTTTGTATATTTATCTTGTAACCTGCAATATTTCTACAATTGCTTATTAGCTCCATGAGTTTTTAAAATTATAATTCTTTCAGATTTTCTACATAGAAGATTACTTCATCTGCAAAAAATCTCCTATTTCTTTGCTCCCAACTTGTATACCTTTTATTTCCTTTTCATGTCTTACTGTATTAGCTAAGATTTATGGTACTATGTTGAAAACCAGTGGTGAAAAGGGATATCCATATCTTGTTCTTGATTTTATTTGGGAAGCTCCTAGATTCTCACCATTATGATGTCAGTTGTAGGTTTTTGTAGATTTTTTTGGGATCAATTTGAAGATGTTTCCCTCTGTTCCTAGTTTGCTGAGAGTTTTTGTCATGGATTGGTGGTAGATTTTGTCAAATTCCTTTTTTACATATATTGACATAATCATGTGATTTTCCTCCTTTAGCCTGTTGATGTAATGAATTACAATAATTGATTTTCTAATAGTGAACCAGCCTTGCATACGTGGAATAAATCCCACTCAGTCATGGTTTATAACTCTTTTTATATACAGTATAAATACAGTATAAATAATGTATAAATATATACAGTACAGTATATAATTTCTTTTATATACAGTTATATTCAATTTGCTAATATTTAGTTGAAGATCTTTGCATCTATGTTCATGAGAGATATTGGTCTGTAGTTGTTTGTAATGTCTTTGGTGTTGATTTTTGGGTAATGTTGGCTTCATAGAATGAATTAGGAAGTATTTTCTCTGCCTTTATCTTCTGAAAGAAATGGAAGAGAATGGGTATAGTTTCTTCCTTAAATGTTTGGTAGAATTGATCAGTGAACATATCTGGGCTTTTTGTTTTGAAATATTATTAATTATTGATTTAACCTATTTAATAGAAATAGGCCTATTTAGATTGTCTATTTCTTCCTGGGTGAGTGTTGGCAGATTGTAACTTTCAAGGAATTGGTCCATTTATTCTTTATCAAATATGTGGGCACTGAGTTGTTGTTAATATTTCTGTGTTATCCTTTAATGTCCATGGGATCTATAGTTATATCCTTTCTTTCATTTTTGATATTAGGAACTTGTTTTTCTCTCTTTATTCTTTATTTAACCTAGCTAGAAGCTTATTGATTTTATTGATCTTTTCAAAGAACCAGCTCTTCCTTTCATTGATTTGCTTTATTGTTTTCCTATTTTCAATTTCCTTCATTTCTGCTCTGATTTTTATCATTTATTTTTCTGCCTCTTTTGTTTTTATTAACTTTATTGAAGAATAATTGACAAATATAATTGCCTATATTTAAAGTACACAATGTGATGATTTGCTATACATATACATTATAGAATGATTACCAAGTTCAAGATAAGCACATATCACTTCACATAGTTAACATAGTTAACTTTCTTTTGTGTGTGGTGAGAATGCTTAAGATATACTCTCAGCAACTTTTAAGTATACAACATTGTATTAACAATGGTCACAATGCTGTACATTAGATCCTCAGAAATTTTTCTTCCTAAGACTGAAGATGTGTGCCCTTTGACCTACCTTACCTCACTTTTCCTTCATCCCAAGCCCTGCCAACCACCATTCTATTCTCTGTTTCTATGAAAACAATTTGTTTTTGATTCTAGACATAAGTGATACCATACACCGTTAGTCTTTCTCTGTTTGGTTTATTTCATATAGCATAACGCCCATGAGATTCATCCATGTTTTCACAAATAGGATTTTCTGCTTTTTTATGGCTGAATGATATTCTGTCATATGTACGTATTCCGCTTATTTTTTTTTTATCCATTTATTCATCAAGGAACAATTGTATCCCTGTCTTGGCCTTTGGAAATAATGCTACAATGAACATGGGAATGCAGATATCTTTCAAAATTGTGATTTCATTTCCTTTGTATATAAACCCAAATGCAGAATTGCTGGATCATATGGTAGTTTTCATTTTAATTTTTTGAGGACCCACCATACTATTCTACATAATGAATGCACCAATTCACATTCCCACCAACAGTGCACGAGGTTTCCCTCTTCTCCACATCCTCACCAACACTTATCTCTTGTCTTTTTGATAATAGCCATCCAGACAGGTGTGAGGTATTATCTCATTGTGTATTTGATTTGCATTTCCTTGATGATTAGTGATATTGAGCACCATATTCATGTACCTGTTGACCATTTGTATGTCTTCTTTGAGACAATGTCTCTTAAGTTCCTCTGCCATTATTAAATCACATTTTTTTTCTTATTGGGTTGTATGAGTTTTAATATACTTTTGATAAAACCTCTTATATATGTTTACAATATTTTCTTCCATTCTGTAGGTTGCATTTTTATCTTGGTGATTTTTTCTTTTGCTGTACTGAAGCTCTTGATTTTGATGTAGTCCCAGTGGATTTTTGCTTTGGTTGTCTGTGCTTTTGTTGTCATATTCAATAAATCATTGTCAACTTAATGTCAAGAATTTTTTTTCTTTTTGTATTAATGGGTATTTATACAAAAAATACAAAAACACTACTTCAAAGGGATACATGCAACTCTACGTTCATTGCAGTATTATTTACAATAGCCAAATTATGGAAGCAACCCAAGTGTCCATTGATAGATGAGTTGATAAAGAAGATGTGGTATATTTATACAATGGAATATTATGCAGTCATTAAAAAGAATGAAATCTTGCCATTCTCAACAGTATGGATACAGCTAGAGATTATAATGCTAAGTGAGATAAGTCAAAGAGAAAAAGACAAATAACATATGATCTCACTCATATGTGAAATTTATTTTTATTTTATTTTATTTTATGTTATTTTATTTTATTTTTTTCTTCAATATATGAAATTTATTGTCAAATTGGTTTCCATACAACACCCAGTGATAATCCCAAAATGTGCTCTCCTCAATACCCATCACCCACCCCCCATCAACCCTCAGTTTGTTCTCAGTTTTTAAGAGTCTCTTATGCTTTGGCTCTCTCCCACTCTAACCTCTTTTTTTTTTCTTCCCCTCCCCCATGGGTTTCTGTTAAGTTTCTCAGGATCCACATAAGAGTGAAAACATATGGTATCTATCTTTTTCTGTATGGCTTATTTCACTTAACATCACACTCTCCAGTTCCATCAATGTTCCTACAAAGGGCCATATTTCATTCTTTCTCATTGCCATGTAGTACTCCATTGTGTATATAAACCACAATTTCTTTATCCATTCATCAGTTGATGGGCATTTAGGCTCTTTCCATAATTTGGCTATTGTTGAGAGTGCTGCTATAAACATTGGGGTACAAGTGCCCCTATGCGTCAGTACTCCTGTATCCCTTGGGTAAATTCCTAGCAGTGCTATTGCTGGGTCATAGGGTAGGTCTATTTCTAATTTTTTGAGGAACCTCCACACTGCTTTCCAGAGCGGCTGCACCAATTTGCATTCCCACCAACAGTGCAAGAGGGTTCCCGTTTCTGCACATCCTCTCCAGCATCTATAGTCTCCTGATTTGTTCATTTTGGCCACTCTGACTGGCGTGAGGTGATACCTGAGTGTGGTTTTGATTTGTATTTCCCTGATGAGGAGCGACGTTGAGCATCTTTTCATGTGCCTCTTGGCCATCTGGATGTCGTCTTTAGAGAAGTGTCTATTCATGTTTTCTGCTCATTTCTTCACTGGGTTGTTTTTCGGGTGTGGAGTTGGTAAGCTGTTTATAGATTTTGGATACTAGCCCTTTGTCCGATATGTCATTTGCAAATATCTTTTCCCATTCCGTTGGTTGCCTTTTAGTTTTGTTGGTTGTTTCCTTTGCTGTGCAGAAGCTTTTTATCTTCATAAGGCCCCAGTAGTTCATTTTTGGCTTTAATTCCCTTGCCTTTGGTGATGTGTCAAGTAAGAGATTGCTACCTCTGAGGTCAGAGAGGTCTTTTCCTGCTTTCTCCTCTAGGGTTTGGATGGTTTCCTGTCTCACATTCAGGTCCTTTATCCATTTTGAGTTTATTTTTGTAAATGGTGTGAGAAAGTGGTCTAGTTTCAACCTTCTGCATGTTGCTGTCCAGTTCTCCCAGCACCATTTGTTAAAGAGACTGTCTTTTTTCCATTGGATGTTCTTTCCTGCTTTGTCAAAGATTAGTTGGCCATACGTTTGTGGGTCTAGTTCTGGGGTTTCTATTCTAGTCCATTGGTCTATGTGTCTGTTTTTATGCCAATACCATGCTGTCTTGATGATGACAGCTTTGTAGTAGAGGCTAAGTCTGTGATGCCTCTTGCTTTGGTCTTCTTCTTCAAAATTACTTTGGCTATTCGGGGCCTTTTGTGGTTCCATAAGAATTTTAGGATTGCTTGTTCTAGTTTTGAGAAGAATGCTGGTGCAATTTTGCTTGGGATTGCATTGAATGTGTAGATAGCTTTGAGTAGTATTGACATTTTGACAATATTTATTCTTCCAATCCATGAGCACGGAATGTCTTTCCATTTTTTTATATCTTCTTCAATTACCTTCATAAACTTTCTATAGTTTTCAGCATACAGATCTTTTACATCTTTGGTTAGATGTATTCCTAGGTGTTTTATGCTTCTTGGTGCAATTGTGAATGGGATCAGTTTCTTTATTTGTCTTTCTGTTGCTTCATTGTTAGTGTATAAGAATGCAACTGATTTCTGTACATTGATTTTGTATCCTGCAACTTTGCTGAATTCATGTATCAGTTCTAGCAGAGTTCTGGTGGAGTCTGTTGGGTTTTCCATGTATAGTATCATGTCATCTGCAAAAAGTGAAAGCTTGACTTCATCTTTGCCAATGTTGATGCCTTTGATTTCCTTTTGTTGTGTGACTGCTGATGCCAGAACTTCCAACACTATGTTAAACAACAGCGGTGAGAGTGGGCATCCCTGTCGTGTTCCTGATCTCAGGGAAAAAGCTCTCAGTTTTTCCCCATTGAGGATGATGTTAGCTGTGGGCTTTTCATAAATGGCTTTGATGATCTTTAAGTATGTTCCTTCTATCCCAACTTTCTCAAGGGTTTTTATTAAGAAAGGGTGCTGGATTTTGTCAAAGGCCTTTTCTGCATCAATTGACAAGATCATATGGTTCTTATCTTTTCTTTTATTAATGTGATGTATCACGTTGATTGAATTGTGAATGTTGAACCAGCCTTGCAGCACAGGAATGAATCCCACTTGATCATGGTGAATAATTCTTCTTATATGCTGTTGAATTCAATTTGCTAGTATCTTATTGAAAATTTTTGCATCCATATTCATCAGAGATATTGGCCTGTAGTTCTCTTTTTTTACTGGGTCTCTGTCTGGTTTAGGAATCAAAGGAATACTGGCTTCATAGAATGAGTCTGGAAGTTTTCCTTCCCTTTCTATTTCTTGGAATAGCTTGAGAAGGATAGGTATTATCTCTGCTTGAAACATCTGGTAGAACTCCCCTGGGAAGCCATCTGGTCCTGGACTCTTATTTGTTGGGAGATTTTTGATAACCGATTCAATTTCTTCGCTGGTTATGGGTCTGTTCAAGCTTTCTATTTCCTCCTGATTGAGTTTTGGAAGAGTGTGGGTGTTTAGGAATTTGCCCATTTCTTCCAGGTTGTCCAATTTGTTGGCATATAATTTTTCATAGTATTCCCTGATAATTGTTTGTATCTCTGTGGGATTGGTTGTAATAATTCCATTTTCATTTATGATTTAATCTATCTGGGTCATCTCCCTTTTCTTTTTGAGAAGCCTGGCTAGAGGTTTGTCAATTTTGTTAATTTTTTCAAAAAACCAACTCTTGGTTTCGTTGATCTGCTCTACCGTTTTTTTAGATTCTATATTGTTTATTTCTGCTCTGATCTTTATTATTTCTCTTCTGCTGTGTTTTGGCTGCCTTTGCTGTTCTGCTTCTGTTTCCTTTAGGTGTGCTGTTAGATTTGTATTTGGGATTTTTCTTGTTTCTTAAGATAGGCCTGGATTGCAATGTATTTTCCTCTCAGGACTGCCTTCTCTGCGTCCCAAAGGTTTTGGATTGTTGTATTTTCATTTTTGTTTGTTTCCATATATTTTTTAATTTCTTCTCTAATTGCCTGGTTGACACATTCATTCTTTTGTAGGGTGTTCTTTAACCTCCATGCTTTTGGAGGTTTTCCAGACTTTTTCCTGTGGTTGATTTCAAGCTCCATAGCATTGTGTTCTGAAAGTATGCGTGGTATGATTTCAATTCTTGTATACTTATGAAGGGTTGTTTTGTGACCCAGTATATGCTCTATCTTGGAGAATGTTCCATGTGCACTCGAGAAGAAAGTATATTCTGTTGCTTTGGGATGCAGAGTTCTAAATATATCTGTCAAGTCCATCTGATCCAATGTATCATTCAGGGCCCTTGTTTCTTTATTGACCATGTGTCTAAACGATCTATCCATTTCTGTAAGTGGGGTGTTAAAGTCCCCTGCAATGACCACATTCTTATCAATAAGGTTGCTTATGTTTATGAGTAATTGTTTTATATATTTGGGGGCTCCGGTATTCGACGCATAGACATTTATACTTGTTAGCTCTTCCTGATGGATAGACCCTGTGATTATTATATAATGCCCTTCTTCATCTCTTGTTCCAGCCTTTAATTTAAAGTCTAGTTTGTCTGATATAAGTATGGCTACTCCAGCTTTCTTTTGGCTTCCAGTAGCATGATAAATAGTTCTCCATCCCCTCACTCTCAATCTGAAGGTGTGCTCAGGTCTAAAATGAGTCTCTTGTAGACAGCAAATAGATGGGTCTTGTTTTTTTATCCATTCTGATACCCTATGTCTTTTGGTTGGCGCATTTAGTCCATTTACATTTAGGGTTATTATAGAAAGATATGGGTTTAGAGTCATTGTGATGTCTGTATGTTTTATGCTTGTAGCAATATCTATGGTACTTTGTCTCACAGGATCCCCCTTAGGATCTCTTGTAGGGCTGGTTTAGTGGTGACGAATTCCTTCAGTGTTTGGGAAGACCTTCATCTCTCCTTCTATTCTTAATGACAGACTTGCTGGATAAAGGATTCTCGGCTCCATATTTTTTTTTTCTGTTCATCACATTGAAGATCTCCTGCCAATCCTTTCTGGCCTGCCAAGTTTCAGTAGAGAGATCCATCACGAGTCTTATAGGTCTCCCTTTATATGTTAGGGCACGTTTATCCCTTGCTGCTTTCAGAATTTTCTCTTTATCCTTGTATTTTGCCAGTTTCACTATGATATGTCGTGCAGAAGATCGATTCAAGTTACGTCTGAAAGGGGCTCTCTGTGCCTCTTGGATTTCAATGTCTTTTTCCTTCCCCAGTTCAGGGAATTTCTCAGCTATTATTTCTTCAAGTACACCTTCAGCACCTTTCCCTCTCTCTTCCTCCTCTGGAATACCAATTATGCATATATTATTTCTTTTTAGTGCATCACTTAGTTCTCTAATTTTCCCCTCATACTCCTGGATTTTTTCTATCTCTCTTTTTGTCAGCTTCCTCGTTTTCCATATTTTTATCTTCTAGTTCACCTATTCTCTCCTCCGCCTCTTCAATCCGAGCCGTGGTCATTTCCATTTTATTTTGCATCTCGTTTATAGCGTTTTTCAGCTC
This sequence comes from Panthera pardus, assembly GCF_024362965.1. Taxonomy (NCBI): domain Eukaryota; kingdom Metazoa; phylum Chordata; class Mammalia; order Carnivora; family Felidae; genus Panthera; species Panthera pardus. Next base: position 66,392,346 of record NW_026526843.1, read on the forward strand.
CTCCTGACTATTCCTTAGTCCCTTGATCTCTGTAGCAATAGATTCTCTGCTGTCCTCTCTACTGTTTTCAAGCCCAGTGATTAATTTTATGACTATTATTCTAAATTCACTTTCTGTTATGTTATTTAAATCCTTTTTGATCAGTTCATTAGCTGTTGGTTTTTCCTGGAGATTCTTCTGAGGGGAATTCTTCCGTTTGGTCATTTTGGATAGTCCCTGGAGTGGTGAGGACCTGCAGGGCACTTCCCCTGTGCTGTGTTATATAACTCGATTTGGTGGGCAGGGCCTCAGTCAGACCTGATATCTGCCACCTGCCCACGGCTGGGGCCACAGTCAGACTGGTGTGTGCCTTCTCTTCCCCTCACCTAGGGGAGGGATTCACTGTGGGGTGGTTTGGCCCGTCTGGGGTCCTTGCACACTGCCAGGCTTGTGGTGCTGGGGATCTGGCGTATTAGCTGGGGTGGATCGGCAAGGTGCACGGGGGCAGGAGGGGCAGGCTCATCTCGCTTCTCCTTTGGTGATCCACTTCGGGAAGGGCCCTGTGGGAGCGGGAGGGAGTCAGACCCGCCGCCGGAGGGGTGGCTCCGCAGAAGCACAGTGTCGGGTGTTTGCGCAGTGCAAGCAAGTTTCCTGGCAGGAAGTGGTTCCCTTTGGGACTTTGGCTGGGGCATGGGCAAGGGAGATGGCGCTCACGAGAGCCTTTGTTCCCCACCAGGCTGAGCTCTGTCATCCAGGGCTCAACAACTCTCCCTCCTGTTGTCCTCCAGCCCTCCCGTTCTTCTAGCAGAGCTGTTAGCTTATAACCTTCCACATGTCAAGTCCCGCTTGCTGTCAGAATACACTCCGTCTGGCCCCTCCACTTTTGCAAGCCAGACTCGGGGGCTCTGCTTGGCTGGCGGGCCGCCCTTACGCCCTGGCTCCCTCCTACCAGTCGTGGAGCGCGTACGGCCTCTCCGCCCTTCCTACCTTCTTCCGTGGGCCTCTTGTCTGTGCTTGGCTCTGGAGACTCCGTTCTGCCAGTCTTCTGGCAGTTTTCTGGGTTATTTAGGCAGGTGTAGGTGGAATCTAAGTGATCAGCAGGACGCGGTCAGCCCAGCGTCCTCCTATGCCGCCATCTTTCCAAGACTTCCCTCATATGTGAAATTTAAATAACAAAACAAATGAGTGAAAAAAAAGAGAGAAATCAAGAAAAAAAGCTCTTAACTATTGAGAACAAACTGATGGTTACCAAAAGGGAGTTCGGTGGGGGCATGAGGGAAATAAGGGAAGAAGATTAAAGAATACACTTATCATGGTGAGAAAAACGGAAAAAATTGTTTCCTTGACATTTTCTAGGAGTTTTATGGTTTCAGGTCTTAAAACCTTTAATCCATTTTGAGTTAATTTTTGTGAGTGGTGTAAGATGGGGCCAATTTCATTCTTTTGCATGTGAATATCCAGTTTTCCCAGCACCATTTATTGGAAAGATTACCCTTTCTACAGGAGTACTATGGGCCTCCTTGTCAAATATGTTGATTGTTTATGCATGGGTTTGTTTGTGGTTTCCCAACTTTGCTCTGTTGATCTCTGTAACTATTTTTATGTTGGTACTATACAGTTTTGATTACTGTTGCTTTATAATATAATTGTAATTCAGGAAGTGTGATGCCTCCAGCTTTGTGCTTTGACTATTTGAGGTCTTTTCTGGTTCCATACAAATTTTAACTTTGGTTTTGTTTTTCTTTCTGTGAAAACTTCCATTGGGATTTAGATATGGATTGTGTTGAATGTATAGATGGTGTTGAATAGTACAGACATTGTAACAATATTAATTTTGTTCTATGAACACAGATTATTTTTCTATTTCTTTGCGTCTTCAATTTCTTTTATCAATATGATAAAGGTTTCATTGCACAGATCATTCACTGCCTTGGATAAATTTACTCCTAAACATTTTACTGTTTTTGATGCTATTCTGAATGGGATTTTTTTTCCTTATTCATTTTCCAGATAGTATGCTTTTAGCATATAGAATAATGCTTGCTTTTTTAATGTTAATTTTGTGTCTTACAACTTTACCAAATTCAGTTATTAGTTTTAACAGATTTTTTGACTTATTTATGATATTCAATTAAGTATACACACAAACACACTATATGCAAGCAAAAAATTTTACTTCCTTCAATGTGATTAGGATTCCTTTTAAAAATTTTTTATTTGGTTTGGGGAGAGGCCAAGATGGCAGAGGAACATGGAATATTTTTTTGCCTCTCTCATCCCTGAAAGACAGGTAGATCAACACCAAACCATCTTGCACACCTAGAAAACACAACAATCTGTACAGCTTGAACCACAGAACTCAGCAGGTATACCGCACAGAGAGGTGAACTGGGGGAGAGAGAAGCCATGGAGAGTAGGGAGCTGTTTTTGCTTGTGGAGAAAGGATGAAGACAGTGGGGACAGTACAGGAAAAACACTCCCCCTGAAAGCAGCTGGAGAGAAAGATAAAGAGTGGACTGAGCAAAAAAGGGAGAAAAGGGAAAGGGACTGCAAGGGACTGAACACAAAAAGGGAGAAAGGAGAAAGGAGAAAAGAGAAAGGAGAGGGTTTAAATTCCATTAAGATGCTATGAACAGGGGAGTGTAGAGTCTGAAACTCTGCAGCTCTTTACCTGGCAGAGCTCTGGTGGGAAGGTTAAATCCCCGGGAACAGTGAGGTCCGAGGTGTCATCAGGCCACCAAAAGAGGCAGTTTCCCTGCTGGGAGGACATTTGGTAGAGGCTGTGTGGCCTCCCCACAGACAAAGGTCCCAGTGGACCCCAAAGAACAGTCACATTTGCTGATGTTGGAACAAGGAGCCTGGTATCCAATGGATATTGTGATTTACCATAATCCCTGAAACGCTGCTGCTACATGTTCGCTTGAACTTTTTCTGGGGTGGGCTGGCACGCAGCTGCAGACTCTGAGATCTGCAGCAGCACGGTGGTGCGAATGTACCAAGGGGCAGGCAGGCACCTGGACATTGCTCGGCAAGACGCTCCCCGAGAGGGTTTGAGTCAAAGCTGCAAGGCCTTCAGAAGTGAGGGGATTGGAAACACAGCCCCATGTGAGATAAAACTTGGAAGGGAGATTCTGCCTAGCAGGCTCATGGCTTTGTCACCAACAGTGTAGAAGCAGGGAGTGGATCGAAGCTGGAGAAAAAAGGAGAGGTGCTTGATTCCTGGTCTGCAAAGAGTTCTCATACTAGAGAATGGGTAACTGGTGACGATATTTTCACCCCTCCCACACATGCACAAAGATATCTATGTGTGCCACAACTACCCACCACAGTAAATTAAGCAGTGCCATCCAGTGGAGAATGGAGCTACTACACCAAGCCCACCCAACAGGTCCAATTACACTCCAGAGGAACACCACAAGTCCCTAGGCCTGCTTAATTTACTAACTATAAAGTGCTTCACAGTTTGACTTCAAAGGGAAACTGGATGTCACCTCAATCATATTTCATTCTGGTCACTGGGCCATCTGTTCAAATTTTTTCTTTTTCTTTTCTTATTCTTCAATACAGAAAGGTGAACAGAGAAAGACAGGTACCATATGGTTTCACTCTTATGTGGATCCTGAGAAACGTAACAGAAACCCATGGGGGAGGGGAAGGAAAAAAAAAAAGAGGTTAGAGTGGGAGAGAGCCAAAGCATAAGAGACTGTTAAAAACTGAGAACAAACTGAGGGTTGATGCGGGGTGGGAGGGAGGGCAGGGTGGGTGATGGGTATTGAGGAGGGCACCTTTTGGGATGAGCACTGGGTGTTGTATGGAAACCAATTTGACAATAAATTTCATATATTAAAAAAAAACACAGAAAGGTGAACATTTATTATTTTCTGTTTTTACAAAAAAGATTTTTCTTTATTTTTTCTACAACATTTTTTATTTTTTATAAATTTTAATTCTATTTTACTTTCATAATTTCATTTTATGCTATGTTATTGTATTCATTTTTTAAATTTTCAAACGTTTTCCTTTTCTTTTCTTTCTGTTTTTTTCTCTATTCTATCAACCTTCTGTCAACAACCAGACCAAAACAAATCTAGGAGCTAACATCCTTTATTTGACTTTTTGGTGTTGTTTTTAATTTTTTAATTTTAATTTTTTAATTTTCTATTTTATTAATTCTTTTTATTCCTTCAAAATGATGAAACTAAGGAATTCACCGCATAAGAAAGAACCGAAAAAAATGACAGCCAGGGACTTAACACAGGAACAAGCAAGATGTCTGAACCAGAATTTAGAATCACGATAATAAGAATACTAGCTGGGGTTGGAAAAAAGTATAGAATCCCTCTCTGCAGAGATACAAGAAGTCTAGTCAGTACGAAATTTATATGCTGTAACTGAGACGCATTCTCAAATGTGTGCCACGCAGCAAGGATGGATGAAACAGAGCAGCGAATCAGTGATATAGAGGACAAACTTCTGGAGAATAATGAAGCAGAAAAAAAGAGGGAAACAAGGCAAAAGAGCACGATACAAGAATTAGAGAACTCAGTGACTCATTAAAAAGAAATAACATCCTAATCGTAGGGGTCCCCGAAAATGAAAAGAAAAAGGGGTATAAGGTTTATGTGAGCAAATCACCATGGGAAATTTTCCTAACCTGGAGAAAGACACAGACATCAAAATCCATGAAGCACAGAGAACTCCCGTTAGATTGAACAAAAACCGACCATCAACAATGCATATGATAGTCAAATTCACAAAATACTCAGTCAAGGAAAGAATCATGAAAGCAGCAAAGGAAAAAAAGTCCTTAAAACACAACAGAAGACAGATCAGGTTCACAGCAGACCTAGTCACAGAAACATGGCAGGCCAAAAAGGAGTGGCAGGATGCATTCAATGTGCTGAATTGGAAAAATATGCAGCCAAGAATTCTTTATCCAGCAAGGCTGTCATTCAAAACAGAAGAAGAGATAAACAATTTCTCAGAAAAACAAAAACTAAAGTATTTCGTGACCACTTCACCAGCACTGCAAGAAATTTTATGGGGAACTCACTGAGGGGAGAAAAGATGAAACAAACAAACAAACAAAAGACCAAAAGCAACAAAGACTAGAAAGGACCAGAAAGTACCACCAGAAACTGCAACTCTACAGGGAACATAATGGCAATAAATTCATATTTTCAGTACTCACTCTGAACATCTATGGACTAAACGCTCTAGTCAAAAGACATAGGGTAAAAGCATGGATAAGAAAATAAGATCCATCTATATGCTTTTACTAGCGACCCACTTTAGACCTAAAGACACCTACCTTCAGATTGAAAGTAAGGGGATGGAGAACTATTTATCATGCTAATAGTCACTAAAAGAAGCTGGAGTAGCCATACTTATATCAGACAATCTAGACTTTAAAATAAAGACTGTAGCAAGAGATGAAAAAGGGCATAATATAATAATTCAGGGGTCTATTCACCAAGAAGACCTAACAATTGCAAATATATATGCCCCCAACATGAGAGACCCAAATATATAAATCAATTAATCACAAACATAAAGTATCTCATTGATAATACTACTGTAACAGTAGGGGACTTCAATACCCCACTTACAACAATGGACAGATCATCTAAACAGAAAATCAACAAGGGAACAATGGCTTTCTGTGACACACTGGACCAGATGAACTTAACAGATATATTCAGAACATTTCATCCCAAAGAAACAGAATACACATTCTTCTCGAGTGCACATGGAACATGCTCCAGAATAGATCACATACTGGGACACAAATCAGCTCTCAACAAGTACAAAAAAATGAAGATCATACCATGCATATTTTCAGACCATGAAGCTATGAAACTTGAAATCACCCACAAGAAAACATTTGGAAAGATAACAAATAATTGGAGACTAAAGAACATCCTACAAATGAATGAATGGGCAACCAAGAAGTTAAAGAAGAAATTGAAAAGTACATGGAAGCCAATGAAAATGGTACCACCACGGCCCCAAATTTCTGAGATGCAACAAAGGTGGATATAAGAGGGAAGTATATAGCAATCCAGGCCTTCCTACCTAAAGAAGGAAGAAAGGTCTCAGGTATACAACCTAACCTTACACCTTAAAGAGCTGGAAAAAGAACAGCAAATAAAACCCCAAAACCAACAGAAGATGGGAAATAATAAAGATTAGAGCAGAAATCAATGCTATTGAAATAAAGAAAGAAAATAGTAGAACAGGTCACTGAATTCAGTAGTTGGCTCTTTGAAAGAAGTAACAAAATTGATAAACCCCTAGCCAATTTGATCAAAAAGGAAAAGGAAAGGACACAAATAAATAAAATCAAGAATGAAAGAGGAGAGATCACAACCAACACAGCAGTTATACAAATAATAAGAGAATATTATGAACAATTATACACCAAAAAGATGGGCAATCTGGAATAAATGAACAAATTCCTAGAAACATATAAACTACCAAATCTGAAACAAAAAGAAATAGAAAATTTTAACAGACCCATAACCAGTAAAGAAATCAAAATAGTCATCAAAAATCTCCCCAAAAACAAGAGTCCAGTGTCAGATAGCTTTCTATGGGAATTCTATAAAACATTTAAAGAATTAACACCTATTCTTTTGAAGCTGTTTCAAAAAATAAAAATGGAAGGAAAACTTCCAAACTCATTCTATGAAGCCAGCATTACCTTGATTTCAGAACCAGACAAAGGCCCCACTAAAAAGGAGAACTACAGACCAATTTCCCTGATCAACATGGATGCAAAAATTCTTAACAAGTTACTAGCCAATCAGATCCAACAATACATTAAAAGGATTATTCACCACAATCAAGTGGGATTTACACCTGGGATGCAGAGCTGGTTCAATATCTGCAAAGCAATCAATGTGATACAGCACGTCAATAAAGGAAAGGTCAAGAACCACATGATCCTCTCAATAGATGCAGAGAAAGCATTTGACAAAATTCAGCATCCTTTCCTGATAAAAACCTTCAAGAATGTAGGGATAGAAGGATCGTACTTCTAGATCATAAAAGCCATATATGAAAGACCCCAGGCTAATACGATACTCAGTTGAGAAAAACTTACAACTTTCCCCTAAGGTCAGGAACATGACAGGGATATCCACTCTCACCACTGTTATTCAATATAGTATTGGAAGTCGTAACCTCAGCAGTCAGACAACACAAAGGAATAAAAGGCACCCAAATCAGTAGGAAGGAAGATTCCACCAAAACCTGCTAGAACTGATCCATGAATTCAGTAAAGTCTCAGGATGTAAGATCAATGCACAGAAATCAATTGCATTCGTATACACCAGCAATGAAGCAACAGAAAAAGAAACCGGGAATTGATCCCATTCACAATTTCACCAAAACCCATAAAATACCTAGGTATAAACCTAACCAAAGAGGTGAAAACTGTACACACTGAAAACTATAGAAAGCTTATGAAAGCAATTGAAGAAGACACACACACACAAAGGAAAAGTAGTCCATGCTCACGGATTAGAAGAACAAATATTGTTAAAATGTCAATACTACCTAAAGCAATTTACATATCCCATGCAATCCCTATCAAAATAACACCAGCAATCTTCACAGAACTAGAACAGACAATCCTAAAATTTGTATGGAACCAGAAAAGACCCTGAATAGCCAAAGAAATCCTGAAAAAGAAAACCAAAGCTGGAGGCATCACAATCTTGGGCTTCAAGATGTATTACAAAGCTGTAATCATCAAGACAGTATGGTATTGGCACAAAAACAGACACTCAGATCAATGGAAAAGAATAGAGAGCCCAGAAATGGACCCACCAATGTATGGACAACTAATCTTTGACAAAGCAGGAAAGAATATCCAATGGAATAAAGACACTCGCTTCAGCAAATGGTGTTGGGCAAACTGGACAGTGACATGCAGAATAATGAACCTGGACCACTTTCTTACACCATACACAAAAGCAAACTCAAAATGGATAAAATAAATCCTAGAGGAGAAAGCAGGCAAAAACCTCTCTCACCTCAGCTGCAGCAACTTCTTACTCAACACGCTTGCAGAGGCAAGGGAAACAAAAGCAAAAATGAACTATTGGGACCTCATCAAGATAAAAAGTTTCTGCACAGCGAAGGAAACAATCAGCAAAACTAAAATACAACTGATGGAATGGGAGAAGATATTTGCAAATGACATATAAGATAAAGGGTTAGTATCCAAAATCTATAAAGAACTTATCAAACTCAACACCCAAAAAACAAATAATCCAGTGAAGAAATGGGCAAAAGACATGAATAGACACTTCTCCAGAGAAGACATCCAGATGGCCAACCGACACTTGAAAAAATGCTGAACATCATTCATCATCAGGGAAATACAAATCAAAACCACAATGAGATGCCACATCACACCAGTCAGAATGGCTAACATTAACAACTCAGGCAACAACAGATGTTGGTGAGGATGCGGAGAAAGAGGATCTCTTTTGCACTGAGGGTGGGAGTGCAAACTGGTGCAGCCCCTCTGGAAAACAGTATGGAGGTTCCTCAAAAAATTAAAACTAGAACTACCCTACGACCCAGCAATTGAACCACTAGGTATTTATCCAAGGGATACAGGTATGCTGTTTCGAAGGGACACATGCACCCCCATGTTTATAGCAGTGCTATCAACAATAGCCAAAGTATGGAAAGAGCCCAAATGTCCCTCGATGGATGAATGGATAAAGAAGATGTGGTATATATATACAATGGAGTACTACTTGGCAATCAAAAAGAATGAAATCTTGCCATTTGCAACTACGTAGATGGAACTAGAGGGTATTATGCTAAGTGAAATGGGCAAGTCAGAGAAAGACAAATATCATATGGCTGAACTCATGTAAGGAATTTAAGATACAAAAGAGATGATCATGAGAGAAGGGAAATAAAAATAATATAAAAACAAGGAGGGGGACAAAACATAAGAGACTCTTAAATACAGAGCATAAACTGAGGGTTGCTGGAGGGGTTGTGATTGGGGGAATGGGTTAAATAGGCAAGGGTCATTAGGGAGGACACTTGTTGGGATGAGCACTGGGTGCTATACATAGGGGATAAATCACTGGAATCTCCTCCTGAAATTATCATAGCACTATATGCTAAGTAACTTGGATGTAAATTAAAAAATAAAAGTAGCAAAAAATAAAAAGTAAAAAATAAATTGAAAATAAATTAATAAATTTAAAACAATTTTTAAAATCTCATTTGTCTGATATAAGTATGGCTACCCTGGCTTTCTTTTGATGTCCATTAGCATGATATATGGTTCTACATCCCCTCACTTTCAATCTGCAGGTGTCTTTAGGTCTAAAATGAGTCTGTTATAGACAGCATATCTGCCTTTATCCATTATGATACCCTGTATCTTTCTGTTGGAGCATTTAGTCCATTTACATTCAGAGTGAATTTAGTTCCATTTTTTTAACTGTTGAGTTGGTGTCTCTGGTGATGCTCTCTGGTCCTTTCTAGTCTTTGTTGCTTTTTTTTCTTTTTTTCCTCCACTCAAAGGGACCACCTTAAAATTTTCTGTAGGAGTGTCTTAGTGGTCACAAACTCCTTTAGTTTTTGTTTGTGAGAAACTATATCCCCCTCTATTTTGAATGACAGCCTAGCTGGATACAGTACCCTTGGCTTCATATTTTTCCTTTCAGCATGTTAAATATATCTTGCCACTCCTTTCTGGCTGGCCAAGTTTCTGTGGACAGATCTGCTGCGAACCTGATCTGTCTAACCTTGTAGGTTAAGGACTTTTTTCCCTTGCTGCTTTCATGATTCTTTCCTTGTCTGTATTTTGTGAATTTGAGTATGATATGTCTTGGTAGTGGCCAGCTTTTGTTGAATTTAATGGGATTTATCTATTCTTCTTGGATTTTGATGTCTGTGTTCTTCCCCAGATTAGGGAACTTTTCATCTATAATTTCTTCACATAAACCTTCTGCCTGTTTCTTCTCTTTCTTCATCTTCTGAAATTCCTATGATATGATATAAATGTTATTATGTTTTAACAAATCACTGAGTTCCATAAGTCTGCCTTCGTGATCCCTGACCTTTATTTCTCTCTTCCTTTCAGCTTCATTATTTTCCATAATTTTATCTTCTGTATTGCTATTCACTCCTTTGTCTCATCCATCCTCATTTTTATGGCCTCCATTTGGGTTTGCATCTCAGTTTTGCATTTTTTAATTTGGCCTGATCAGATTTTAGTTATTATATTTCTGCATAAAGGGATTCTCTTGTGTCTTCTATGCTTCTTTCAAGCCAGCTAGTATTCTTATAATTGGTATTTTAAATTCTAGTCCAGACATCTTACTTATATCTGCATTGACTAAATCCCTGTTTGTAATTTCTTCCTGTTCTATCTTATAAGGTCAATTCCTCTGACTTGTCATTTTGGAGGAAGAAAAAAAATAATAATAGAATGAAATAAATTTAAAAATTAAACAAATCAAATAAAGGAAGTTAGATCCTAGGTGTGTTTTGGTTTGTGTATTAAGAGAAGTTTGGTAGAAAAAAGGAGAAAAGAGAAAAGGAGGAAAAAATAAAACTAAATAATAAATAACAAAGTAAAATAAAAATAAATCAAGATAAATATTTTTGCTCCTTCTCTAGCTAAGAAACAAAAGAAGAGAAAAATAACAACAATAAAAACAGAAGCAACAACAACAAAATGAACACATGAACAAACAAAAAACCCAAATGAAGTTAGATTCAGTTTCCCCTACAGCTGAAACTTTGCAGCAGTGTATGGTCAGTAGACTAAGCTCTTGAAAGAGATTTGTGTTGGTCTTTTGGGGGAGGAGCCTGCTGTTCTGATTCTCAGGCTGACTGCCCTAGTGGAGATGTGCCTGGAGGGCACTGTCCCATGCCCCCACCCCCCTCAGGGCTTGGTGTAATGGCTCCGTTTTCCACTTGGTGGCACTGTTTATCTCACTTGGGTGGGTCCCTGTTGGGTGGCTAATAGTGAAAATGGCTCCACCTCGCTCTCTAGTCTCCAGAGCTGGAAGTTCATGCCCTCACAGTCACCTGATTGATCCATCACCGCTCCCCCCCCCCCCCCGCCTTGTGTCCCCGACTTCTGTCAGCTTCCTGCCTTCCCCCTTTCTTTGTCCAAACTGTCCACCTACCAGGCGGTGCCTCTCTTCAGAGTTTTATCTCAGGTGCAGCTGTGTTTCAAAACCTCACAATTCAGAGACCCCCCCCCCACACACACACACACTCATATGGTCTTGGGGATGGTCTCAGGTCACTGTGGCTGGCTTGTCCCAGGAAATAGTCATGGCACCTTGCAGCAGCAGCGGCTCAGAGCCCATGATAAATCACAACAAACAGCCGGCACAAGGGTTTGCTACCTTCAGCCAGTGTCGTTGTCCCTACATGGGTGGACATGTTGGTCTGATGGCACCCACTGGTCTTTTGCTCAGGGAGAGGCCATATCAGCTCTACCAAATGTACTCCAAGCAGGGGAACTGCTTCTCCCTGTATGACCCAGAGGATCTTCAGATAGCGCTGCCCTCTCCTGGGGCTCCTCCCTGCTTCCTTTCCTGAGCACCCCCAGTGGCTTACCTCTGAAACTTCAGACTCTGCTCCATTGTTTATGGAACACTGGTAGTATTGAGACTCTCTTCCTCTCCCCCTATCACTTGTATTGGAGACTCTTATGCAGTCGTCTGTGCAAGTTTTCACTCTTTCTCTCCAGTTGCTTTCAAGGGGACTGCTTTATTGCACAAACCCAGTGTGCTGCTTTTTCTTCTCCTCTGTCTTTCACCTCTCAGCAAAAATGGCTCCCTCCCCTCTGTGGCACTGCAGCTCTTCTCTCCCCCAGTTCACCTCTCCACACCATGTACCTGCTGCATTCTCTCTCTCAAATTATGCAGATTGTTCTGTTAATTCTCAGATAAATTTCCTAGGTGTTCAAAATGGTTTGATGTTGATCTAGCTGTGTTCAAAGGATGAGACAAGCTCAGGGTCCTCTTACTTCTCTGCCATCTTATGTCCTCTCTTCCCCATAAAAATAAATTTAAATCCAGATGGCTTAACTAGTGAATTCTTTCAATTGTTTCAGGAAGAAATATATATATTTATTTAATAACTCTACACAAAATCTTTCAGAGAATATATAATATCAAACAATTCCCAATTTGTTTTATAAAACTCCTATAACTAATATGAAAACATGACTAAGTTATCATATGAAAAGAATATTACAAGGCTGTATAGATCTTGAACATAGCCAAAAAAAAAACCTAAACAAAATAAAAGCTAATTATATGCAAGGATACATGAAAAATACTATATGATACTATATAACCCAATGATATATTTAGTCCAGAAATACAAGATTGCTTTAACATTCAAAAAAATCAATGTAGGAGGGAAGATGGTGGCATAGGAGGACGCTGGGCTCACCGCGCGTCCTGATGATCAGTTAGATTCCACCTACACCTGCCTAAATAACCCAGAAAACCGCCAGAGGATTAGCAGAACGGAGTCTCCGGAGCCAAGCGCAGACCAGAGGCCCACGGAAGAGGGTAGGAAGGGCGGCGAGGCGGTGCGCGCTCCATGCACTGGCGGGAGGGAGCCGGGGCGGAGGGGCGGCTCGCCTGCCAAGCAGAGCCCCCGAGTCTGGCAGGCAAAAGCGGAGGGGCCGGAGGGACTGTGTTCCGACAGCAAGCGCGACTTAGCGTCTGGGAGGTCATAAGTTAACAGCTCTGCTCAGAAAGCAGGAAGGCTGGAGGACAAAGGGAGGGAGAGTTGCTGAGCCCCCGGACGGCAGAGCTCAGCGTGGCGGGGAACAAAGGCGCTCGCCAGCGCCATCTCCCCCGCCCATCCCCCAGCCAAAATCCCAAAGGGAACCAGTTCCTGCCAGGGAACTTGCTCGCTCCGCGCAAACACCCAACTCTGTGCTTCTGCGGAGCCAAACCTCCGGCAGCGGATCTGACTCCCTCCCGCTGCCACAGGGCCCCTCCTGAAGTGGATCACCTAAGGAGAAGCGAGCTAAGCCTGCCCCTCCTGCCCCCGTGCACCTTGCCTACCCACCCCAGCTAATACGCCAGATCCCCAGCACCACAAGCCTGGCAGTGTGCAAGTAGCCCAGACGGGACACGCCACCCCACAGTGAATCCCGCCCCTAGGAGAGGGGAAGAGAAGGCACACACCAGTCTGACTGTGGCCCCAGCGGTGGGCTGGGGGCAGACATCAGGTCGGACTGCGGCCCCGCCCACCAACTCCAGTTATACACCGCAGCACAGGGGAAGTGCCCTGTAGGTCCCCACCACTCCAGGGACTATCCAAAATGACCAAACGGAAGAATTCCCCTCAGAAGAATCGCCAGGAAATAACAACAGCTAATGAACTGACCAAAAAGGATTTAAATAATATAACAGAAAGTGAATTCAGAATAATAGTCATAAAATTAATCGCTGGGCTTGAAAACAGTATAGAGGACAGCAGAGAATCTCTTGCCACAGAGATCAAGGGACTAAGGAACAGTCACGAGGAGCTGAAAAGCGCTTTAAACGAAGTGCAAAACAAAATGGAAACCACGACAGCTCGGATTGAAGAGGCAGAGGAGAGAATAGGTGAACTAGAAGATAAAGTTATGGAAAAAGAGGAAGCTGAGAGAAAGAGAGATAAAAAAAAATCCAGGAGTATGAGGGAAAAATTAGAGAACTAAGTGATACACTAAAAAGAAATAATATACGCATAATTGGTATCCCAGAGGAGGAAGAGAGAGGGAAAGGTGCTGAAGGGGTACTTGAAGAAATTATAGCTGAGAACTTCCCTGAACTGGGGAAGGAAAAAGGCATTGAAATCCAAGAGGCACAGAGAACTCCCTTCAGACGTAACTTGAATCGATCTTCTGCACGACATATCATAGTGAAACTGGCAAAATACAAGGATAAAGAGAAAATTCTGAAAGCAGCAAGGGATAAACGTGCCCTCACATATAAAGGGAGACCTATAAGGCTCGTGACTGATCTCTCTTTTGAAACTTGGCAGGCCAGAAAGGCTTGGCACGATATCTTCAGTGTGCTAAACAGAAAAAATATGCAGCCAAGAATCCTTTATCCAGCAAGTCTGTCATTTAGAATAGAAGGAGAGATAAAGGTCTTCCCAAACAAACAAAAACTGAAGGAATTCGTCACCACTAAACCAGCCCTACAAGAGATCCTAAGGGGGATCCTGTGAGACAAAGTACCAGAGACATCACTACAAGCATAAAACATACAGACATCACAATGACTCTAAACCCGTATCTTTCTATAATAACACTGAATGTAAATGGACTAAATGCGCCAACCAAAAGACATAGGGTATCAGAATGGATAAAAAAACAAGACCCATCTATTTGCTGTCTACAAGAGACTCATTTTAGATCTGAGGACACCTTTAGATTGAGAGTGAGGGGATGGAGAACTATTTATCATGCTACTGGAAGCCAAAAGAAAGCTGGAGTAGCCATACTTATATCAGACAAACTAGACTTTAAATTAAAGGCTGGAACAAGAGATGAAGAAGGGCATTATATAATAATCACAGGGTCTATCCATCAGGAAGAGCTAACAAGTATAAATGTCTATGCGCCGAATACCGGAGCCCCCAAATATATAAAACAATTACTCATAAACATAAGCAACCTTATTGATAAGAATGTGGTCATTGCAGGGGACTTTAACACCCCACTTACAGAAATGGATAGATCATCTAGACACATGGTCAATAAAGAAACAAGGGCCCTGAATGATACATTGGATCAGATGGACTTGACAGATATATTTAGAACTCTGCATCCCAAAGCAACAGAATATACTTTCTTCTCCAGTGCACATGGGACATTCTCCAAGATAGATCATATACTGGGTCACAAAACAGCCCTTCATAAGTTTACAAGAATTGAAATTATACCATGCATACTTTCAGACCACAATGCTATGAAGCTTGAAATCAACCACAGGAAAAAGTGTGGAAAACCTCCAAAAGCATGGAGGTTAAAGAACACCCTACTAACGAATGAGCGGGTCAACCAGGCAATTAGAGAAGAAATTAAAAAATATATGGAAAGAAACGAAAATGAAAACACTACAATCCAAACGCTTTGGGATGCAGCGAAGGCAGTCCTGAGAGGAAAATACATTGCAATCCAGGCCTATCTTAAGAAACAAGAAAAATCCCAAATACAAAATCTAGCAGCACACCTAAAGGAAATAGAAGCAGAACAGCAAAGGCAGCCGAAACCCAGCAGAAGAAGAGAAATAATAAAGATCAGAGCAGAAATAAACAATATAGAATCTAAAAAAACGGTAGAGCAGATCAACGAAACCAAGAGTTGGTTTTTTGAAAAAATAAACAACATTGACAAACCTCTAGCCAGGCTTCTCAAAAAGAAAAGGGAGATGACCCAAATAGATAAAATCATGAATGAAAATGGAATGATTACAACCAATCCCTCAGAGATACAAGCAATTATCAGGGAATACTATGAAAAATTATATGCCAACAAATTGGACAACCTGGAAGAAATGGACAAATTCCTAAACACCCACACTCTTCCAAAACTCAATCAGGAGGAAATAGAAAGCTTGAACAGACCCATAACCAGCGAAGAAATTGAATCAGTCATCAAAAATCGCCCAACAAATAAGAGTCCAGGACCAGATGGCTTCCCAGGGGAGTTCTACCAGACGTTTAAAGCAGAGATAATACCTATCCTTCTCAAGCTATTCCAAGAAATAGAAAGGGAAGGAAAACTTCCAGACTCATTCTATGAAGCCAGTATTCCTTTGATTCCTAAACCAGACAGAGACCCAGTAAAAAAAGAGAACTACAGGCCAATATCCCTGATGAATATGGATGCAAAAATTCTCAATAAGATACTAGCAAATCGAATTCAACAGGATATAAAAAGAATTATTCACCATGATCAAGTGGGATTCATTCCTGGGATGCAGGGCTGGTTCAACATTCGCAAATCGATCAACGTGATACATCACATTAACAAAAAAAAAGGGAAGAACCATATGATCCTGTCAATCGATGCAGAAAAGGCCTTTGACAAAATCCAGCATCCTTTCTTAATAAAAACCCTTGAGAAAGTCGGGATAGAAGGAACATACTTAAAGATCATAAAAGCCATTTATGAAAAGCCCACAGCTAACATCATCCTCAACGGGGAAAAACTGAGAGCTTTTTCCCTGAGATCAGGAACACGACAGGGATGCCCACTCTCACCGCTGTTGTTTAACATAGTGCTGGAAGTTCTAGCATCAGCAATCAGACAACAAAAGGCATCAAAATTGGCAAAGATGAAGTCAAGCTTTCGCTTTTTGCAGATGACATGATATTATACATGGAAAATCCGATAGACTCCACCAAAAGTCTGCTAGAACTGATACATGAATTCAGCGAAGTTGCAGGATACAAAATCAATGTACAGAAATCAGTTGCATTCTTATACACTAACAATGAAGCAACAGAAAGACAAATAATGAAACTGATTCCATTCATAATTGCACCAAGAAGCATAAAATACCTAGGAATAAATCTAACCAAAGATGTAAAAGATCTGTATGCTGAAAACTATAGAAAGCTTATGAAGGTAATTGAAGAAGATTTAAAGAAATGGAAAGACATTCCCTGCTCATGGATTGGAAGAATAAATATTGTCAAAATGTCAATACTACCCAAAGCTATCTACACATTCAATGCAATCCCAATCAAAATCGCACCAGCATTCTTCTCGAAACTAGAACAAGCAATCCTAAAATTCATACGGAACCACAAAAGGCCCCGAATAGCCAAAGTAATTTTGAAGAAGAAAACCAAAGCAGGAGGCATCACAATCGCAGACTTTAGCCTCTACTACAAAGCTGTCATCATCAAGACAGCATGGTATTGGCATAAAAACAGACACATAGACCAATGGACTAGAATAGAAACCCCAGAACTAGACCCACAAACGTATGGCCAACTAATCTTTGACAAAGCAGGAAAGAACATCCAATGGAAAAAAGACAGTCTCTTTAACAAATGGTGCTGGGAGAACTGGACAGCAACATGCAGAAGGTTGAAACTAGACCACTTTCTCACACCATTCACAAAAATAAACTCAAAATGGATAAAGGACCTGAATGTGAGACAGGAAACCATCAAAACCCTAGAGGAGAAAGCAGGAAAAGACCTCCCTGACCTCAGCCGTAGCAATCTCTTACTCGGCACATCCCCAAAGGCAAGGGAATTAAAGCCAAAAATGAACTACTGGGGCCTTATGAAGATAAAAAGCTTCTGCACAGCAAAGGAAACAACCAACAAAACTAAAAGGCAACCAACGGAATGGGAAAAGATATTTGCAAATGACATATCGGACAAAGGGCTAGTATCCAAAATCTATAAAGAGCTCACCAAACTCCACGCCCGAAAAACAAATAACCCAGTGAAGAAATGGGCAGAAAACATGAATAGACACTTCTCTAAAGAAGACATCCGGATGGCCAAGAGGCACATGAAAAGATGTTCAACGTCGCTCCTCATCAGGGAAATACAAATCAAAACCACACTCAGATATCACCTCACGCCAGTCAGAGTGGCCAAAATGAACAAATCAGGAGACTATAGATGCTGGAGAGGATGTGGAGAAACGGGAACCCTCTTGCACTGTTGGTGGGAATGCAAATTGGTGCAGCCGCTCTGGAGAGCAGTGTGGAGGTTCCTCAGAAAATTAAAAATAGACCTACCCTATGACCCAGCAATAGCACTGCTAGGAATTTATCCAAGGGATACAGGAGTACTGATGCATAGGGGCACTTGTACCCCAATGTTTATAGCAGCACTCTCAACAATAGCCAAATTATGGAAAGAGCCTAAATGTCCATCAACGGATGAATGGATAAAGAAATTGTGGTTTATATACACAATGGAATACTACGTGGCAATGAGAAAAAATGAAATATGGCCTTTTGTAGCAACGTGGATGGAAGTGGAGAGTGTGATGCTAAGTGAAATAAGCCATACAGAGAAAGACAGATACCATATGGTTTCACTCTTATGTGGATCCTGAGAAATGTAACAGAAACCCATGGGGGAGGGGAAGGAAAAAAAAAAAAAAGAGGTTAGAGTGGGAGAGAGCCAAAGCATAAGAGACTGTTAAAAACTGAGAACAAACTGAGGGTTGATGGGGGGTGGGAGGGAGAGGAGGGTGGGTGATGGGTATTGAGGAGGGCACCTTTTGGGATGAGCACTGGGTGTTGTATGGAAACCAATTTGACAGTAAATTTCATATATTAAAAAATAAAAAAATAAAAAATAAAAAAAATAAAAAATAAAATAATCCAATAGGGGAAGTGGGTGTGGGCGGGAAACGGCCATGTGTTGATCACTACTGAGGCTTGATGATAAATAAATAGGGGTTCACTATAGTGTAAAAAAAAAAAAAAAAAAAAAAAAAAAAGAAACTTTGGGAACTTGGTCAGTTTCCTGCACTTTCATTTTGCCTTCCATTTACTGAATGGGATACTGGGGAAAAAATAAATCCTACAACTCAGAAATACCCACAGGCACAGAAAAAAATGATGTTAATGAGTCTCAACAAGGAACTGACCTTCCACTCCCTGCTTGGTGATAATAGAGGGTGTTTTGATTCACCCTCCTGGGTGGTGTCAGTGGGGCCAAGCAAGGAGCTGGGTTTCTATGCCCATTCAGCATCAATAAGGCTGAATAAACAAAGAAAGGCAGGACTGCTTAGTTTTCTTTCCATACTAGTATAGTTTCAGTTAATCCCAGTGGGGAGCTACACTTCCAGTTCCACCAGACAACAATAAGGTGTTACTAGTCAATCCACTGCTTTCCAACCCCTGGTGTCAGCAGGACCCAGTGAGAAGCTAAAGTGTTGCTGCCACCCAGAAGCAACAGGTGGTGTGAATTAGAACTCTGCTATTGCAGAGGTAGTGTCAGTGGGTCCCAGATAAGAGCTGGATTTACATCCCTACGAACAGTAAACAGGCAGCACTAGTTGGTACACTGTTTTCCAAATGCCTGGTTTCAGCAGGGCACAGTGAAAAGCTAAACTGCTACTTCCAACATAGAACAACAGGTGGTATGAGATGGCAGTTCACATTCCCCCCTTAATGTCAGTGGGCCTAGTGAGAAACAGACCATCCACCCTGACCTAGTAGTAATGAGTGGCAAAGAGGCAGAAATTATCTAGTGCAAAGCAGTGTAAGTTGGTGTTCTGTTTTTGCAGTGGTGGTGTCAGTTTGGCCCAGTAGGATGCTCACCTTCCGTGCTCACATGGAAGCAATGAGGTAGTGTGATGTGGGACTGACTACTTGGGACTTTGTTTTTCCACAACCCTGGTGTCAGTAGGGACTAGCAGGAAAATGAGGTTCACCAAAACCCACCCACAAAGAGGTGGAATGAGGCAGTGCAAGGTGATGCTAAACTGTACACTGCTTTCCCCTTCCCTGATGTCAGTAGAAGCAGCAAGATGTTGATCTTGCACTTCCACATAGCAGCACAAAGGCAGAAGGCGATGGTGTGAGGCTGTACTAGTTGCCACTATGTCAGCAAAGACCAGTGGAGATACATTTCTACCTCCAGGCAGCAATAATTGATGAAACAAGACAGTAAGCAGCTGTGGTAGTCAACATTGACTGTGATTTCCCACAATTCTAGTGTCAGTTATGCCTAGCAGAGCATTAAACTTCCAGTCTTGTGAAGCATCAATAAGGCAGTTCCAGTCAGTGATTTGTTGTCTCCAAGGAGGAGTAAGTAAGGCTGAGAAGAAAGCTAAAATTCCATCCCTACTAACCAGCAAAAAGGTGGTGTGAGTCAGTGCTTTGCATTTGCAAAAGTGGTGTCAGTAGGACACAACGTGGAGTTGAACATTTATTCACCTTTTGACATGCGTACTACACCTAAAACAGAGTGATTTCATGGTTAAAAATAAATAGAGACCAGAGTCACACAAAATAAAATGGAAACTATCTAAGATACAATTTTTAAAAAGTCACTAAGCATACTAAAAACCAAAAAATAAAATAAAATCACAGTTTAAACTAGCAAAGAATAAACAGACACCAAGACTGGATAATTCAGGTAAAGGAATTTTCTGACAAGGATGTTAAATCAGCCATAATATAACTGCTTCAAAAAGCAATTACAAATATTTTTGAAACAAATGAAAAAAATAGAAAATCCCAGCAAAAAAATAGAAGATATAAAAAGAACAAAAGGGTGCACCCGGATGGCTCAGTTGGTTAAGCGTCTGACTTTTAATTTCAGCCTACGTCATGATCTCATGGTCATGAAATTGCGCCCCAAGTCAGGCTCTGCTCTGGGCATGGAGCTTGCTTAAGGTTGTCTTTTCCTCTGCCCCTCCCCCCAACTAGCGTGTGCTTGCCTCTCTCTTTCTCTACGAAAGAAAGAAAGAAAGAAAGAAAGAAAGAAAGAAAGAAAGAAAACAAAAGGATATTATAGAAATGAAAAATACACTAACTTAAATTAAAAATCACTGAAAGGTGTAAAAATACATTGAAAACCATAGTTGAAAGAATCAGTGGGCTCAAAGAAAAATCAACAGATTACCCAATCTAAACAACATGCAGAAAATAAACTAAAAATAAACAGAGACACAGGAATCATGGAAGAATAACAAAATACATAATATTCATATATTGAGAATACCATAAAGAGAAAATGAAATTATAAGGCTAAAAAATATTTGAAAAAAGTATTTGAATGGCTAAAAATTTCCCAAATTTGATGACAAGCCTATACCCACATTACAGATTTAGTAATGTGAGAGAATCCAAACTAAGATAAATAAACTTTAAAAAACACCAAGGCACATAATAATCAAACTTACAGAAAGTAAAGACAGCCTTTTTTTTTTTTTTCTTTTTGCAATTGAGGAATTGAATTTTTAAAATTTTTTGTTTGTTGTTTCGGGAGAGAGAGAGAGAGAAGGAAAGCACATGAGCAGGGGAGAGATACAGAAGGAGGGAGAGAGAGAGAATCGCAAGCAGACTCTCGCTGCAGGGCTCAAACACATGAACACATGATGACCTGAGCTGAAATCAAGAGTCGGACACTTAACCAACTGAGCTACCCTGGCACCCCAGAGGAATGGAATGTTTAACATAGTTTAAATAGCCACATGTGGCTAGTGGTTGCCAATTGAATGGCACAGTTTTAATGCCTGGTCAAAATCAGTGGTTTATTTGGGGGAGTTCTCTAATCACTGCTAATGGGTGTCCAGGGCTGAGGGTGGAAAGAGAGGGAAGCTCTTAACAGATCTATTTATCTACTTAAACAAATGCTCCACAGCTTTCGGAGGCTGGATGGAGAAATGACCCTGGGGGAGACCTGTGTACACCTTTGAACTCCTGGTTAATGCCAACAGGAGTAAAAGGCCTAGGATTTGGCTTACTCATGTAGGAAGAAAAACATGGTTCCACACACAGAATCTGAGGCTTGGGACATCTGTGCATGGAAATTATTGCTGTGGGGCTGGTGGGGAGGTGGTGATGCTCATTTCTGGATGGGGTTTCCAGAGCTAGAAGAGTATTTAGAGGTGGAGGGAGGACCTGAGGGCCCTTTCTGGCCACGTGTAGGCTATACAGGAGCTTTCTTGTTGGAGATTAAGGTCTTGCTCTTGCTCTTGAACATTTTGCTGGGATCCAGCTTGTTCATGAAGGAGTAGGTCTCTTCCGTGAGCAGGTTTGTGTTGTAGGTAATGGGTTTATACGTGTTGAACAATTGCTTGGCCTGTGGGCTAATGCCATAGCTGGTGAAGGCATACTGCCACTCCGGCAGGCCCAGGTGCATGATGAGCAGGCAATAGTAACCAGTACAAGTATCTGTGATCAAATGCCAGTGTGATGCTCTGGCCAGGAACCAGAAGTCAATGTCTTATGCTACTGCTGCTTTCCCTCTTTTGTAGACAAGGTAAACCTTCCCATTCCCATTTCCAAGGATCCAGCTCAAACATCACACTGCAAGAATCAAAGTGAGGCTTCTCTGGCTGGTTCTCACTGGCTTCAAGTGCATCATCTTCCAGGTCTTCCAGGGTTGGTGCATTAGGGAGTGAATACATGGAAGACTGGTTGAGTTGAGTCAGTTTTGAGATTCTATTAATTGCCATGCTGCCCAATGGAATGGTGTTCTCATCCAGCTTCACACTCCATGTCATGTGGAAGCCATTGTTAATCAGATAAAAATTCTTCACATCCTCTGATAGCAAGCAGTTACTTTTTTGTTCCCCTGAAGAAATCATATGGCGTTCAGCAGGCAGCTTTTCTATGATAGCCACCTTTGTTACACCTGGAGAAGATTTTAGGATGTGCATGATCCCCAGGGTCAGCTTCTCCAGGTGCAGCTGGCTGCAGCCTCAGGGTGAAGCCTCCTCCATGGTTCATACATGGGCTCTTTGTGCAGTGGGGGTGGAGGTGGCGACTGGTGGGAGAGCAGGTTGGGCAGGAGGGCTGGACATCGCCCCAGAGGCTCCGTGGCCGAGTTCACTGCATGCAGGGAGTTGCAGTGCTTGGCATCTGAGAGCGCAGTGGGGCAGAGAAGGGGGGCCTGGGCTGCTCTGGGAGTGATAGTGACATGGGTGCTTGTTCTCCTGGCCCTGACAGCCACTCCACACCACACTGCCAGGACATCTTCAGAGAAAATCTTTGAACACAGCTAGAGAGAAATGATGGATTACCTCTAGGGAAACAACAATTAGAAAGGTAGCAGATGTCTCACTTGAAACTACGGAGGCCAGAAGGAGGTGGCAAAGTATTTTGTATGTGGAAAAATAACTATAGGCCTCATTGGTCCACAAAAGTAACTTCAACAAATTTAAAAGAATTGAAACCATACTTAGTATGTTTGCTGACAATAATAGAATCAATATACAAATAAATAACATAAATATAGCAGTAAACCCTCAAAAGCTTTTGAAATAAACACTGCAACTCTAAATAATCACAGGTAAAAAGGAAACTAAAAATAATGTGCAACTAAAAGAAAAATGAATACAAATATCAACTTTTGTGCAATAAAGTAATGCTGAAGGTAAATTTATAGCACTAGATTCTTATATTAGAAAAGGGTGGAAGAAAAGGGGAATAAAAGAACAAGAAAACTATAAAAAAGCCAGAAAACAATTTATAAGTTGACATTATGAAGTTCATAACTAACAGTAATTACTCTAAATGCAAGTGTATTGAATTCTCCAAAGGACTTTAAGAAAATGCTGACTATAAGAGAGTCCCTTCAGCTTTACAGATACATACAAACTCAAAGTCAAGGAATTGCGAAAATAGCCCATGCCAGTGGAAACAAAAAGCAAGCAGGAGTAGCTTTAGTTAAATCACACAAAACAGACTTTAAGTTAAAACTAGGAAAACAGTCAATGAAGGTAATTATGTAACAATAAAGGGGTCAGTTTATCAAAAGATATAACAATCTTCAATAACAACTTAGCAGGGATGCCTGGGTGGCTCAGTCAGTTGAGCGTTCGACTTCAGCTCAAGTCATGATCTCGTGGTTTATGGGTTCAAGGTCCTCATTGGGCTCTGTGCTGACAGCTCAGAGCCTGGAGCCTGATTTGGATTCTGTGTGTGTGTGTCTCTCTCTGCTCCTGCTCATGCTCTGTCTTTCTCTCTCTCTCAAAAATAAATAAAGATTTTTAAAAATTTAAAAAAGAACAATTTAGCAAACCAAATTCGACAGCAGATCAAAAGGATCATATACCATGATCAAGCAGTATTTATCCTTGGGATGCAAGGATGATTTAACAAACACAAATTAATAAATGATCCATGACATTAGCAAAATGAAGGATAAAAATCATATGATCATCTCAATACATTCATAGAAAACATTTGACAAAATTCAACATATTTTTCATGTTAAAAACTCTCAGAAAACTAGGTTTAGAAGGAAGGTATAAAGACCACATCTAACATAAAGACCATATATAACAATCCCACAGCTAACATCATGTTTAATGGTGAAAAGCTGAAAGCTTTTCCTCTAACATAAGGAATAAGACAAGGTTGCC
Organism: Panthera pardus; assembly: GCF_024362965.1. Classification (NCBI taxonomy): domain Eukaryota; kingdom Metazoa; phylum Chordata; class Mammalia; order Carnivora; family Felidae; genus Panthera; species Panthera pardus. Next base: position 66,416,425 of record NW_026526843.1, read on the forward strand.
AACTTTTACCACTTTGGTTTTACATAGTATTGGAAGTCCTTGCTGGAGTAATTAGACAAGAAAAAGACATAAAAGCCATCCAAATCAGAAAAGAAGATATAAAATTGTCTCTTTACAGAGGATATAATATTATATATAGAAAACCTTAAAGGCTCCACCAAGAAACTGTTAGGACTAATGAAGGAATTCAGGAAGGTCACCAGATAAAAAATCAATACATAAAAATCCATTGTATCCCTACACATTAACAATGAATAATATGAAAGAGAAATTAAGAGTGTTGCATTTACATGGGGCACCTGGGTGGCTCAGTCAGTTAAGTGATGACTCTTGGTTTTGGCTCAGGTTCATGGATTCATACGTTCAAGCCTGCCCCTCCCCCCTCTCAAAATAAATAAATAAACTTAAAAAAAGGAAAATTGCATTTACAATAGTATCAGAAAGAACTAAGATCAAGAAGATGAAAGATCTATACACTGAAATCTATAAAATGCTGATGAAAGAAATTAAAGAAAACACAAATAAATAAAAGATATCCTGTGTTCATGTATTCAAAGAATTAATATTCAAATGTCCATACTACCCAAAGCAATCTACAGATTCAATGCAATCTCTATCAAAATTCAATCACATTTTTCTTTTTACCGAAATAGACAAAATAATCTGAAAATTCATATGGAACCACACAAGGTACTGAATAGCTAAAGCAATCTTGAGCAAAAAGAGCAAAGCAGGAGGCATTACAGTTCTGGATTTAAACTATTACAAAGTTAGGGGCGCCTGGGTGGCTCAGTCGGTTAAGCGACCGACTTCGGCTCAGGTCATGATCTCATGGTCCGTGAGTTCGAGCCCCGCGTCGGGCTCTGTGTACTGAGTAGCTATGTGTACCCATGATGGAGAAGAAACTAATTTCTTTCTCTACTGTTAAGCCCAGAGATGAACATTTCTTTCTTTTTATGCTTCACATGCCTTGTTTGTAGTCTACTCTCAATTATCACCACATCAATTTCTTAGTCTGTTGTAACTGGGATTCTCCATTTCTTACTTAGTAGGAAGATGGCACCGGCTTTGTAGCTTAGATTGGACTCTAATGTAAAAGGTTTTGTTTCCTTTCACGTATTAAGGCAGTGTTGTAAAAGCGAGCAGTGTACATGTTTGGAGCCCATTGAGAAGTGGAGAATTTAGTGGGTAATTGGCTTTAAAAACAGAGTAAGGAAATTTCAGAAAGGTAGCCTTGGAAGCACTCAGGCTGAATATAGATTTGTTTTCATGGCATATTTCTTTAGATAACCAGAGAAGAACAATAGATTCCCCAAATCAGCAAAATCAGGGTAAATTCTCCTTTGATAATGAATTCTTGCTTGACAATCTCAATTTCCCTGGAAGCTTGTTAGTGTAAAAATATCAGAGAGCTAGCATAGGAATGGTTTTAGTGTTTTATTGGAATGGTGCTTAACTTATCAAAGTGTATGATGAAAGTTAGTGAAGTGTTTTTTTTTGTTTTTTTGTTTTTTGTTTTTTTTGTGTTTTTTTTTTAGAATTTAAATATTAGTGCCTACTAACTTGACTGCTCTACTGTACATTTCTCCTATAGCAGTGGTTTTTAAACTTGAGTATGCATCAGAAGTCACTGAAAGGCTTATTAAAACAGATTGGTCTTAACCCTAAAGTTTCTGATTGGGAAGGTCTAGAGGTAGAGTAACTGATAAATTGTAACTGTAATTGTACAACTGTACAGTTGTCATTGTAACTGGTAATTGTAACTGATAAATTCTCTAGTAATACTTAAACTGTTGCTACTAGGACTACACCTGAAACAGTTTGGAGTTCAGGATTGCTTTGTCAATAATGCTCTTTGTTATTGCAGGAGAGATACTGATGATACAAAAACTGGAGAAATTTATAGGCCTTTGACCCCAATGGTGGAAAGTAATAAACTAAGCTCTAGAACCAGGAAAGTTCTACATAAATAAATATTCACACATTGAAGTGATTACTACATACAAATGCATTCTGTATATGATCATGAGATGGAGGGTGCATGTGATGGAGGGTGCTGTGATGGAGGTATACTAAATATTTCCAATTATTCTGAAGTGATTTCTGTTCTTCACATTAGCTATTAAAAGTAAATCAGAAATTCCTAGAATTAGGGACAAAATTGTTGCAACAAATATTCTTAATTTTACCCTTTGGAAAATGCCAAGCTTTTTCAAAGTCCTTTTGCATCTCCCCAAGTTTCCTTATTTCTCTGAAACCTCTACCAAGTCCACTCTTCCCCTACCATGCCATTTACAAATGCATAAAATACTTTCATTTCATTTGCTTACCTGTCTATTCTGCAGGACTTTTCTCTTAAGTTAAGTCTGTCAAATCCTGACTATGCCACTGTGCTTATTGACCCTGACAAAGTGAATAAACTGTCTTGCACACTATAGGTTTTATTCTTGCTCCTAATTGAAATATAAATATTATTAGATAGGTTTGTTATGTTTATAGCTAAAATTATTTCTAAAATTTATAAAAATTTTAGAATTTTAAACAAACAAAAAAAGGTGAGATTATTGGATCATATAGTAATTCTATTTTCTTGAGGCACCTCCGTATTGTTTTCCATAAGAGCTGCACCAATTAACTTTCCAAACAGCAATGTACAAAAGTTTCCTTTTCTCCACATCCTCACCAGCATTATTTATCTCTTATCTTTTGATAATAGACATCTTAACAGTTGTGAGGTTGTATCTCATTATGGTTTTGATGTGCATTTCCTTGATGAGTACTGATGTTGAATATCTTTTCATGTACCTATTGGCCATTTGTATGTCTTCTTTGAGAAAATGTCTAATCACATTCTTTGACCATTCTTTCATTGGTTTACTTGTTGTTTTACTACTGAGTTGTATTAATTCCTTATATATTTTGGATATTAACTCCTTATTGGATATGTGGTTTGCAAATATTTTCTTCCATTTCATAGGTTGGCTTTTCACTTTGTTGATGGTTTCTTGTGCTGTGCAGCAACTATTTTGTTTGATGTAATCCCATTTGTTATTTTTGCTTTTATTGTATTTGTTTTTGGTGTCAAATCAAAAAATCATTGCCAAGACTAACATCAAGGAGCTTTCCCCAATATTTTCTTCTAGTAGTTTTATGCTTTAGGTCTTATGTTTAAGTCTATAATCCATTTTGAGTTGATCTTTGTGTGTGCTGTAAGATACGAGTCTGATTTCATTCTTTTGGTTTTGGAGATCCTATTTCCCCAATACCATTTATTGAAGAAATTATTCTTTCCCCATTGTGTATTCTTTGTACCTTTATCAAAAATTAATTAACTACATGTACCTGGGTATATCTAATTTCTCGTTTTTTCCATTAATCTAATTGCCTGTTTTTTATGCTAATACCACTGTTTTGATTACTATAACTTTGTAATAGTTTATTTTATTTTTTTTAAATTTTTTTAACACTTATTTATTTTTGAGACAGAGAGACACAGAGCATGAACACGGTAGGGGCAGAGAGAGAGGGAGACACAGAATCTGAAACAGGCTCCAGGCTCTGAGCGGACAGCACAGAGCCCGACGCGGGGCTCGAACTCACGGACCATGAGATCATGACCTGAGCCGAAGTCGGTCGCTTAACCGACTGAGCCACCCAGGCGCCCCTAACTTTGTAATAGTTTAAATCCAGAACTGTAATGCCTCCTGCTTTGCTCTTTTTGCTCAAGATTGCTTTAGCTATTCAGTGCCTTGTGTGGTTCCATATGAATTTTCAGATTATTTTGTCTATTTCGGTAAAAAGAAAAATGTGATTGAATTTTGATAGAGATTGCATTGAATCTGTAGATTGCTTTGGGTAGTATGGACATTTGAATATTAATTCTTTGAATACATGAACACAGGATATCTTTTATTTATTTGTGTTTTCTTTAATTTCTTTCATCAGCATTTTATAGATTTCAGTGTATAGATCTTTCATCTTCTTGATCTTAGTTCTTTCTGATACTATTGTAAATGCAATTTTCCTTTTTTTAAGTTTATTTATTTATTTTGAGAGGGGGGAGGGGCAGGCTTGAACGTATGAATCCATGAACCTGAGCCAAAACCAAGAGTCATCACTTAACTGACTGAGCCACCCAGGTGCCCCATGTAAATGCAACACTCTTAATTTCTCTTTCATATTATTCATTGTTAATGTGTAGGGATACAATGGATTTTTATGTATTGATTTTTTATCTGGTGACCTTCCTGAATTCCTTCATTAGTCCTAACAGTTTCTTGGTGGAGCCTTTAAGGTTTTCTATATATAATATTATATCCTCTGTAAAGAGACAATTTTATATCTTCTTTTCTGATTTGGATGGCTTTTATGTCTTTTTCTTGTCTAATTACTCCAGCAAGGACTTCCAATACTATGTAAAACCAAAGTGGTAAAAGTTGGCAACCTTGTCTTATTCCTTATGTTAGAGGAAAAGCTTTCAGCTTTTCACCATTAAACATGATGTTAGCTGTGGGATTGTTATATATGGTCTTTATGTTAGATGTGGTCTTTATACCTTCCTTCTAAACCTAGTTTTCTGAGAGTTTTTAACATGAAAAATATGTTGAATTTTGTCAAATGTTTTCTATGAATGTATTGAGATGATCATATGATTTTTATCCTTCATTTTGCTAATGTCATGGATCATTTATTAATTTGTGTTTGTTAAATCATCCTTGCATCCCAAGGATAAATACTGCTTGATCATGGTATATGATCCTTTTGATCTGCTGTCGAATTTGGTTTGCTAAATTGTTCTTTTTTAAATTTTTAAAAATCTTTATTTATTTTTGAGAGAGAGAGAAAGACAGAGCATGAGCAGGAGCAGAGAGAGACACACACACACAGAATCCAAATCAGGCTCCAGGCTCTGAGCTGTCAGCACAGAGCCCAATGAGGACCTTGAACCCATAAACCACGAGATCATGACTTGAGCTGAAGTCGAACGCTCAACTGACTGAGCCACCCAGGCATCCCTGCTAAGTTGTTATTGAAGATTGTTATATCTTTTGATAAACTGACCCCTTTATTGTTACATAATTACCTTCATTGACTGTTTTCCTAGTTTTAACTTAAAGTCTGTTTTGTGTGATTTAACTAAAGCTACTCCTGCTTGCTTTTTGTTTCCACTGGCATGGGCTATTTTCGCAATTCCTTGACTTTGAGTTTGTATGTATCTGTAAAGCTGAAGGGACTCTCTTATAGTCAGCATTTTCTTAAAGTCCTTTGGAGAATTCAATACACTTGCATTTAGAGTAATTACTGTTAGTTATGAACTTCATAATGTCAACTTATAAATTGTTTTCTGGCTTTTTTATAGTTTTCTTGTTCTTTTATTCCCCTTTTCTTCCACCCTTTTCTAATATAAGAATCTAGTGCTATAAATTTACCTTCAGCATTACTTTATTGCACAAAAGTTGATATTTGTATTCATTTTTCTTTTAGTTGCACATTATTTTTAGTTTCCTTTTTACCTGTGATTATTTAGAGTTGCAGTGTTTATTTCAAAAGCTTTTGAGGGTTTACTGCTATATTTATGTTATTTATTTGTATATTGATTCTATTATTGTCAGCAAACATACTAAGTATGGTTTCAATTCTTTTAAATTTGTTGAAGTTACTTTTGTGGACCAATGAGGCCTATAGTTATTTTTCCACATACAAAATACTTTGCCACCTCCTTCTGGCCTCCGTAGTTTCAAGTGAGACATCTGCTACCTTTCTAATTGTTGTTTCCCTAGAGGTAATCCATCATTTCTCTCTAGCTGTGTTCAAAGATTTTCTCTGAAGATGTCCTGGCAGTGTGGTGTGGAGTGGCTGTCAGGGCCAGGAGAACAAGCACCCATGTCACTATCACTCCCAGAGCAGCCCAGGCCCCCCTTCTCTGCCCCACTGCGCTCTCAGATGCCAAGCACTGCAACTCCCTGCATGCAGTGAACTCGGCCACGGAGCCTCTGGGGCGATGTCCAGCCCTCCTGCCCAACCTGCTCTCCCACCAGTCGCCACCTCCACCCCCACTGCACAAAGAGCCCATGTATGAACCATGGAGGAGGCTTCACCCTGAGGCTGCAGCCAGCTGCACCTGGAGAAGCTGACCCTGGGGATCATGCACATCCTAAAATCTTCTCCAGGTGTAACAAAGGTGGCTATCATAGAAAAGCTGCCTGCTGAACGCCATATGATTTCTTCAGGGGAACAAAAAAGTAACTGCTTGCTATCAGAGGATGTGAAGAATTTTTATCTGATTAACAATGGCTTCCACATGACATGGAGTGTGAAGCTGGATGAGAACACCATTCCATTGGGCAGCATGGCAATTAATAGAATCTCAAAACTGACTCAACTCAACCAGTCTTCCATGTATTCACTCCCTAATGCACCAACCCTGGAAGACCTGGAAGATGATGCACTTGAAGCCAGTGAGAACCAGCCAGAGAAGCCTCACTTTGATTCTTGCAGTGTGATGTTTGAGCTGGATCCTTGGAAATGGGAATGGGAAGGTTTACCTTGTCTACAAAAGAGGGAAAGCAGCAGTAGCATAAGACATTGACTTCTGGTTCCTGGCCAGAGCATCACACTGGCATTTGATCACAGATACTTGTACTGGTTACTATTGCCTGCTCATCATGCACCTGGGCCTGCCGGAGTGGCAGTATGCCTTCACCAGCTATGGCATTAGCCCACAGGCCAAGCAATTGTTCAACACGTATAAACCCATTACCTACAACACAAACCTGCTCACGGAAGAGACCTACTCCTTCATGAACAAGCTGGATCCCAGCAAAATGTTCAAGAGCAAGAGCAAGACCTTAATCTCCAACAAGAAAGCTCCTGTATAGCCTACACGTGGCCAGAAAGGGCCCTCAGGTCCTCCCTCCACCTCTAAATACTCTTCTAGCTCTGGAAACCCCATCCAGAAATGAGCATCACCACCTCCCCACCAGCCCCACAGCAATAATTTCCATGCACAGATGTCCCAAGCCTCAGATTCTGTGTGTGGAACCATGTTTTTCTTCCTACATGAGTAAGCCAAATCCTAGGCCTTTTACTCCTGTTGGCATTAACCAGGAGTTCAAAGGTGTACACAGGTCTCCCCCAGGGTCATTTCTCCATCCAGCCTCCGAAAGCTGTGGAGCATTTGTTTAAGTAGATAAATAGATCTGTTAAGAGCTTCCCTCTCTTTCCACCCTCAGCCCTGGACACCCATTAGCAGTGATTAGAGAACTCCCCCAAATAAACCACTGATTTTGACCAGGCATTAAAACTGTGCCATTCAATTGGCAACCACTAGCCACATGTGGCTATTTAAACTATGTTAAACATTCCATTCCTCTGGGGTGCCAGGGTAGCTCAGTTGGTTAAGTGTCCGACTCTTGATTTCAGCTCAGGTCATCATGTGTTCATGTGTTTGAGCCCTGCAGCGAGAGTCTGCTTGCGATTCTCTCTCTCTCCCTCCTTCTGTATCTCTCCCCTGCTCATGTGCTTTCCTTCTCTCTCTCTCTCTCCCGAAACAACAAACAAAAAATTTTAAAAATTCAATTCCTCAATTGCAAAAAGAAAAAAAAAAAAAAGGCTGTCTTTACTTTCTGTAAGTTTGATTATTATGTGCCTTGGTGTTTTTTAAAGTTTATTTATCTTAGTTTGGATTCTCTCACATTACTAAATCTGTAATGTGGGTATAGGCTTGTCATCAAATTTGGGAAATTTTTAGCCATTCAAATACTTTTTTCAAATATTTTTTAGCCTTATAATTTCATTTTCTCTTTATGGTATTCTCAATATATGAATATTATGTATTTTGTTATTCTTCCATGATTCCTGTGTCTCTGTTTATTTTTAGTTTATTTTCTGCATGTTGTTTAGATTGGGTAATCTGTTGATTTTTCTTTGAGCCCACTGATTCTTTCAACTATGGTTTTCAATGTATTTTTACACCTTTCAGTGATTTTTAATTTAAGTTAGTGTATTTTTCATTTCTATAATATCCTTTTGTTTTCTTTCTTTCTTTCTTTCTTTCTTTCTTTCTTTCTTTCGTAGAGAAAGAGAGAGGCAAGCACACGCTAGTTGGGGGGAGGGGCAGAGGAAAAGACAACCTTAAGCAAGCTCCATGCCCAGAGCAGAGCCTGACTTGGGGCGCAATTTCATGACCATGAGATCATGACGTAGGCTGAAATTAAAAGTCAGACGCTTAACCAACTGAGCCATCCGGGTGCACCCTTTTGTTCTTTTTATATCTTCTATTTTTTTGCTGGGATTTTCTATTTTTTTCATTTGTTTCAAAAATATTTGTAATTGCTTTTTGAAGCAGTTATATTATGGCTGATTTAACATCCTTGTCAGAAAATTCCTTTACCTGAATTATCCAGTCTTGGTGTCTGTTTATTCTTTGCTAGTTTAAACTGTGATTTTATTTTATTTTTTGGTTTTTAGTATGCTTAGTGACTTTTTAAAAATTGTATCTTAGATAGTTTCCATTTTATTTTGTGTGACTCTGGTCTCTATTTATTTTTAACCATGAAATCACTCTGTTTTAGGTGTAGTACGCATGTCAAAAGGTGAATAAATGTTCAACTCCACGTTGTGTCCTACTGACACCACTTTTGCAAATGCAAAGCACTGACTCACACCACCTTTTTGCTGGTTAGTAGGGATGGAATTTTAGCTTTCTTCTCAGCCTTACTTACTCCTCCTTGGAGACAACAAATCACTGACTGGAACTGCCTTATTGATGCTTCACAAGACTGGAAGTTTAATGCTCTGCTAGGCATAACTGACACTAGAATTGTGGGAAATCACAGTCAATGTTGACTACCACAGCTGCTTACTGTCTTGTTTCATCAATTATTGCTGCCTGGAGGTAGAAATGTATCTCCACTGGTCTTTGCTGACATAGTGGCAACTAGTACAGCCTCACACCATCGCCTTCTGCCTTTGTGCTGCTATGTGGAAGTGCAAGATCAACATCTTGCTGCTTCTACTGACATCAGGGAAGGGGAAAGCAGTGTACAGTTTAGCATCACCTTGCACTGCCTCATTCCACCTCTTTGTGGGTGGGTTTTGGTGAACCTCATTTTCCTGCTAGTCCCTACTGACACCAGGGTTGTGGAAAAACAAAGTCCCAAGTAGTCAGTCCCACATCACACTACCTCATTGCTTCCATGTGAGCACGGAAGGTGAGCATCCTACTGGGCCAAACTGACACCACCACTGCAAAAACAGAACACCAACTTACACTGCTTTGCACTAGATAATTTCTGCCTCTTTGCCACTCATTACTACTAGGTCAGGGTGGATGGTCTGTTTCTCACTAGGCCCACTGACATTAAGGGGGGAATGTGAACTGCCATCTCATACCACCTGTTGTTCTATGTTGGAAGTAGCAGTTTAGCTTTTCACTGTGCCCTGCTGAAACCAGGCATTTGGAAAACAGTGTACCAACTAGTGCTGCCTGTTTACTGTTCGTAGGGATGTAAATCCAGCTCTTATCTGGGACCCACTGACACTACCTCTGCAATAGCAGAGTTCTAATTCACACCACCTGTTGCTTCTGGGTGGCAGCAACACTTTAGCTTCTCACTGGGTCCTGCTGACACCAGGGGTTGGAAAGCAGTGGATTGACTAGTAACACCTTATTGTTGTCTGGTGGAACTGGAAGTGTAGCTCCCCACTGGGATTAACTGAAACTATACTAGTATGGAAAGAAAACTAAGCAGTCCTGCCTTTCTTTGTTTATTCAGCCTTATTGATGCTGAATGGGCATAGAAACCCAGCTCCTTGCTTGGCCCCACTGACACCACCCAGGAGGGTGAATCAAAACACCCTCTATTATCACCAAGCAGGGAGTGGAAGGTCAGTTCCTTGTTGAGACTCATTAACATCATTTTTTTCTGTGCCTGTGGGTATTTCTGAGTTGTAGGATTTATTTTTTCCCCAGTATCCCATTCAGTAAATGGAAGGCAAAATGAAAGTGCAGGAAACTGACCAAGTTCCCAAAGTTTCTTTTTTTTTTTTTTTTTTTTTTTTTTTTTACACTATAGTGAACCCCTATTTATTTATCATCAAGCCTCAGTAGTGATCAACACATGGCCGTTTCCCGCCCACACCCACTTCCCCTATTGGATTATTTTATTTTTTATTTTTTTTATTTTTTATTTTTTTATTTTTTAATATATGAAATTTACTGTCAAATTGGTTTCCATACAACACCCAGTGCTCATCCCAAAAGGTGCCCTCCTCAATACCCATCACCCACCCTCCTCTCCCTCCCACCCCCCATCAACCCTCAGTTTGTTCTCAGTTTTTAACAGTCTCTTATGCTTTGGCTCTCTCCCACTCTAACCTCTTTTTTTTTTTTTTCCTTCCCCTCCCCCATGGGTTTCTGTTACATTTCTCAGGATCCACATAAGAGTGAAACCATATGGTATCTGTCTTTCTCTGTATGGCTTATTTCACTTAGCATCACACTCTCCACTTCCATCCACGTTGCTACAAAAGGCCATATTTCATTTTTTCTCATTGCCACGTAGTATTCCATTGTGTATATAAACCACAATTTCTTTATCCATTCATCCGTTGATGGACATTTAGGCTCTTTCCATAATTTGGCTATTGTTGAGAGTGCTGCTATAAACATTGGGGTACAAGTGCCCCTATGCATCAGTACTCCTGTATCCCTTGGATAAATTCCTAGCAGTGCTATTGCTGGGTCATAGGGTAGGTCTATTTTTAATTTTCTGAGGAACCTCCACACTGCTCTCCAGAGCGGCTGCACCAATTTGCATTCCCACCAACAGTGCAAGAGGGTTCCCGTTTCTCCACATCCTCTCCAGCATCTATAGTCTCCTGATTTGTTCATTTTGGCCACTCTGACTGGCGTGAGGTGATATCTGAGTGTGGTTTTGATTTGTATTTCCCTGATGAGGAGCGACGTTGAACATCTTTTCATGTGCCTCTTGGCCATCCGGATGTCTTCTTTAGAGAAGTGTCTATTCATGTTTTCTGCCCATTTCTTCACTGGGTTATTTGTTTTTCGGGCGTGGAGTTTGGTGAGCTCTTTATAGATTTTGGATACTAGCCCTTTGTCCGATATGTCATTTGCAAATATCTTTTCCCATTCCGTTGGTTGCCTTTTAGTTTTGTTGGTTGTTTCCTTTGCTGTGCAGAAGCTTTTTATCTTCATAAGGCCCCAGTAGTTCATTTTTGGCTTTAATTCCCTTGCCTTTGGGGATGTGCCGAGTAAGAGATTGCTACGGCTGAGGTCAGGGAGGTCTTTTCCTGCTTTCTCCTCTAGGGTTTTGATGGTTTCCTGTCTCACATTCAGGTCCTTTATCCATTTTGAGTTTATTTTTGTGAATGGTGTGAGAAAGTGGTCTAGTTTCAACCTTCTGCATGTTGCTGTCCAGTTCTCCCAGCACCATTTGTTAAAGAGACTGTCTTTTTTCCATTGGATGTTCTTTCCTGCTTTGTCAAAGATTAGTTGGCCATACGTTTGTGGGTCTAGTTCTGGGGTTTCTATTCTAGTCCATTGGTCTATGTGTCTGTTTTTATGCCAATACCATGCTGTCTTGATGATGACAGCTTTGTAGTAGAGGCTAAAGTCTGCGATTGTGATGCCTCCTGCTTTGGTTTTCTTCTTCAAAATTACTTTGGCTATTCGGGGCCTTTTGTGGTTCCGTATGAATTTTAGGATTGCTTGTTCTAGTTTCGAGAAGAATGCTGGTGCGATTTTGATTGGGATTGCATTGAATGTGTAGATAGCTTTGGGTAGTATTGACATTTTGACAATATTTATTCTTCCAATCCATGAGCAGGGAATGTCTTTCCATTTCTTTAAATCTTCTTCAATTACCTTCATAAGCTTTCTATAGTTTTCAGCATACAGATCTTTTACATCTTTGGTTAGATTTATTCCTAGGTATTTTATGCTTCTTGGTGCAATTATGAATGGAATCAGTTTCATTATTTGTCTTTCTGTTGCTTCATTGTTAGTGTATAAGAATGCAACTGATTTCTGTACATTGATTTTGTATCCTGCAACTTCGCTGAATTCATGTATCAGTTCTAGCAGACTTTTGGTGGAGTCTATCGGATTTTCCATGTATAATATCATGTCATCTGCAAAAAGCGAAAGCTTGACTTCATCTTTGCCAATTTTGATGCCTTTTGTTGTCTGATTGCTGATGCTAGAACTTCCAGCACTATGTTAAACAACAGCGGTGAGAGTGGGCATCCCTGTCGTGTTCCTGATCTCAGGGAAAAAGCTCTCAGTTTTTCCCCGTTGAGGATGATGTTAGCTGTGGGCTTTTCATAAATGGCTTTTATGATCTTTAAGTATGTTCCTTCTATCCCGACTTTCTCAAGGGTTTTTATTAAGAAAGGATGCTGGATTTTGTCAAAGGCCTTTTCTGCATCGATTGACAGGATCATATGGTTCTTCCCTTTTTTTTTGTTAATGTGATGTATCACGTTGATCGATTTGCGAATGTTGAACCAGCCCTGCATCCCAGGAATGAATCCCACTTGATCATGGTGAATAATTCTTTTTATATCCTGTTGAATTCGATTTGCTAGTATCTTATTGAGAATTTTTGCATCCATATTCATCAGGGATATTGGCCTGTAGTTCTCTTTTTTTACTGGGTCTCTGTCTGGTTTAGGAATCAAAGGAATACTGGCTTCATAGAATGAGTCTGGAAGTTTTCCTTCCCTTTCTATTTCTTGGAATAGCTTGAGAAGGATAGGTATTATCTCTGCTTTAAACGTCTGGTAGAACTCCCCTGGGAAGCCATCTGGTCCTGGACTCTTATTTGTTGGGCGATTTTTGATGACTGATTCAATTTCTTCGCTGGTTATGGGTCTGTTCAAGCTTTCTATTTCCTCCTGATTGAGTTTTGGAAGAGTGTGGGTGTTTAGGAATTTGTCCATTTCTTCCAGGTTGTCCAATTTGTTGGCATATAATTTTTCATAGTATTCCCTGATAATTGCTTGTATCTCTGAGGGATTGGTTGTAATCATTCCATTTTCATTCATGATTTTATCTATTTGGGTCATCTCCCTTTTCTTTTTGAGAAGCCTGGCTAGAGGTTTGTCAATGTTGTTTATTTTTTCAAAAAACCAACTCTTGGTTTCGTTGATCTGCTCTACCGTTTTTTTAGATTCTATATTGTTTATTTCTGCTCTGATCTTTATTATTTCTCTTCTTCTGCTGGGTTTCGGCTGCCTTTGCTGTTCTGCTTCTATTTCCTTTAGGTGTGCTGCTAGATTTTGTATTTGGGATTTTTCTTGTTTCTTAAGATAGGCCTGGATTGCAATGTATTTTCCTCTCAGGACTGCCTTCGCTGCATCCCAAAGCGTTTGGATTGTAGTGTTTTCATTTTCGTTTCTTTCCATATATTTTTTAATTTCTTCTCTAATTGCCTGGTTGACCCGCTCATTCGTTAGTAGGGTGTTCTTTAACCTCCATGCTTTTGGAGGTTTTCCACACTTTTTCCTGTGGTTGATTTCAAGCTTCATAGCATTGTGGTCTGAAAGTATGCATGGTATAATTTCAATTCTTGTAAACTTATGAAGGGCTGTTTTGTGACCCAGTATATGATCTATCTTGGAGAATGTCCCATGTGCACTCGAGAAGAAAGTATATTCTGTTGCTTTGGGATGCAGAGTTCTAAATATATCTGTCAAGTCCATCTGATCCAATGTATCATTCAGGGCCCTTGTTTCTTTATTGACCATGTGTCTAGATGATCTATCCATTTCTGTAAGTGGGGTGTTAAAGTCCCCTGCAATGACCACATTCTTATCAATAAGGTTGCTTATGTTTATGAGTAATTGTTTTATATATTTGGGGGCTCCGGTATTCGGCGCATAGACATTTATACTTGTTAGCTCTTCCTGATGGATAGACCCTGTGATTATTATATAATGCCCTCTTCATCTCTTGTTCCAGCCTTTAATTTAAAGTCTAGTTTGTCTGATATAAGTATGGCTACTCCAGCTTTCTTTTGGCTTCCAGTAGCATGATAAATAGTTCTCCATCCCCTCACTCTCAATCTAAAGGTGTCCTCAGATCTAAAATGAGTCTCTTGTAGACAGCAAATAGATGGGTCTTGTTTTTTTATCCATTCTGATACCCTATGTCTTTTGGTTGGCGCATTTAGTCCATTTACATTCAGTGTTATTATAGAAAGATACGGGTTTAGAGTCATTGTGATGTCTGTATGTTTTATGCTTGTAGTGATGTCTCTGGTACTTTGTCTCACAGGATCCCCCTTAGGATCTCTTGTAGGGCTGGTTTAGTGGTGACGAATTCCTTCAGTTTTTGTTTGTTTGGGAAGACCTTTATCTCTCCTTCTATTCTAAATGACAGACTTGCTGGATAAAGGATTCTTGGCTGCATATTTTTTCTGTTTAGCACACTGAAGATATCGTGCCAAGCCTTTCTGGCCTGCCAAGTTTCAAAAGAGAGATCAGTCACGAGCCTTATAGGTCTCCCTTTATATGTGAGGGCACGTTTATCCCTTGCTGCTTTCAGAATTTTCTCTTTATCCTTGTATTTTGCCAGTTTCACTATGATATGTCGTGCAGAAGATCGATTCAAGTTACGTCTGAAGGGAGTTCTCTGTGCCTCTTGGATTTCAATGCCTTTTTCCTTCCCCAGTTCAGGGAAGTTCTCAGCTATAATTTCTTCAAGTACCCCTTCAGCACCTTTCCCTCTCTCTTCCTCCTCTGGGATACCAATTATGCGTATATTATTTCTTTTTAGTGTATCACTTAGTTCTCTAATTTTTCCCTCATACTCCTGGATTTTTTTTTATCTCTCTTTCTCTCAGCTTCCTCTTTTTCCATAACTTTATCTTCTAGTTCACCTATTCTCTCCTCTGCCTCTTCAATCCGAGCTGTCGTGGTTTCCATTTTGTTTTGCACTTCGTTTAAAGCGCTTTTCAGCTCCTCGTGACTGTTCCTTAGTCCCTTGATCTCTGTGGCAAGAGATTCTCTGCTGTCCTCTATACTGTTTTCAAGCCCAGCGATTAATTTTATGACTATTATTCTGAATTCACTTTCTGTTATATTATTTAAATCCTTTTTGGTCAGTTCATTAGCTGTTGTTATTTCCTGGCGATTCTTCTGAGGGGAATTCTTCCGTTTGGTCATTTTGGATAGTCCCTGGAGTGGTGGGGACCTACAGGGCACTTCCCCTGTGCTGCGGTGTATAACTGGAGTTGGTGGGCGGGGCCGCAGTCCGACCTGATGTCTGCCCCCAGCCCACCGCTGGGGCCACAGTCAGACTGGTGTGTGCCTTCTCTTCCCCTCTCCTAGGGGCGGGATTCACTGTGGGGTGGCGTGTCCCGTCTGGGCTACTTGCACACTGCCAGGCTTGTGGTGCTGGGGATCTGGCGTATTAGCTGGGGTGGGTAGGCAAGGTGCACGGGGGCAGGAGGGGCAGGCTTAGCTCGCTTCTCCTTAGGTGATCCACTTCAGGAGGGGCCCTGTGGCAGCGGGAGGGAGTCAGATCCGCTGCCGGAGGTTTGGCTCCGCAGAAGCACAGAGTTGGGTGTTTGCGCGGAGCGAGCAAGTTCCCTGGCAGGAACTGGTTCCCTTTGGGATTTTGGCTGGGGGATGGGCGGGGGAGATGGCGCTGGCGAGCGCCTTTGTTCCCCGCCACGCTGAGCTCTGCCGTCCGGGGGCTCAGCAACTCTCCCTCCCTTTGTCCTCCAGCCTTCCTGCTTTCTGAGCAGAGCTGTTAACTTATGACCTCCCAGACGCTAAGTCGCGCTTGCTGTCGGAACACAGTCCCTCCGGCCCCTCCGCTTTTGCCTGCCAGACTCGGGGGCTCTGCTTGGCAGGCGAGCCGCCCCTCCGCCCCGGCTCCCTCCCGCCAGTGCATGGAGCGCGCACCGCCTCGCCGCCCTTCCTACCCTCTTCCGTGGGCCTCTGGTCTGCGCTTGGCTCCGGAGACTCCGTTCTGCTAATCCTCTGGCGGTTTTCTGGGTTATTTAGGCAGGTGTAGGTGGAATCTAACTGATCATCAGGACGCGCGGTGAGCCCAGCGTCCTCCTATGCCACCATCTTCCCTCCTACATTGATTTTTTTGAATGTTAAAGCAATCTTGTATTTCTGGACTAAATATATCATTGGGTTATATAGTATCATATAGTATTTTTCATGTATCCTTGCATATAATTAGCTTTTATTTTGTTTAGGTTTTTTTTTTGGCTATGTTCAAGATCTATACAGCCTTGTAATATTCTTTTCATATGATAACTTAGTCATGTTTTCATATTAGTTATAGGAGTTTTATAAAACAAATTGGGAATTGTTTGATATTATATATTCTCTGAAAGATTTTGTGTAGAGTTATTAAATAAATATATATATTTCTTCCTGAAACAATTGAAAGAATTCACTAGTTAAGCCATCTGGATTTAAATTTATTTTTATGGGGAAGAGAGGACATAAGATGGCAGAGAAGTAAGAGGACCCTGAGCTTGTCTCATCCTTTGAACACAGCTAGATCAACATCAAACCATTTTGAACACCTAGGAAATTTATCTGAGAATTAACAGAACAATCTGCATAATTTGAGAGAGAGAATGCAGCAGGTACATGGTGTGGAGAGGTGAACTGGGGGAGAGAAGAGCTGCAGTGCCACAGAGGGGAGGGAGCCATTTTTGCTGAGAGGTGAAAGACAGAGGAGAAGAAAAAGCAGCACACTGGGTTTGTGCAATAAAGCAGTCCCCTTGAAAGCAACTGGAGAGAAAGAGTGAAAACTTGCACAGACGACTGCATAAGAGTCTCCAATACAAGTGATAGGGGGAGAGGAAGAGAGTCTCAATACTACCAGTGTTCCATAAACAATGGAGCAGAGTCTGAAGTTTCAGAGGTAAGCCACTGGGGGTGCTCAGGAAAGGAAGCAGGGAGGAGCCCCAGGAGAGGGCAGCGCTATCTGAAGATCCTCTGGGTCATACAGGGAGAAGCAGTTCCCCTGCTTGGAGTACATTTGGTAGAGCTGATATGGCCTCTCCCTGAGCAAAAGACCAGTGGGTGCCATCAGACCAACATGTCCACCCATGTAGGGACAACGACACTGGCTGAAGGTAGCAAACCCTTGTGCCGGCTGTTTGTTGTGATTTATCATGGGCTCTGAGCCGCTGCTGCTGCAAGGTGCCATGACTATTTCCTGGGACAAGCCAGCCACAGTGACCTGAGACCATCCCCAAGACCATATGAGTGTGTGTGTGTGTGGGGGGGGGGGGTCTCTGAATTGTGAGGTTTTGAAACACAGCTGCACCTGAGATAAAACTCTGAAGAGAGGCACCGCCTGGTAGGTGGACAGTTTGGACAAAGAAAGGGGGAAGGCAGGAAGCTGACAGAAGTCGGGGACACAAGGCGGGGGGGGGGGGGGGAGCGGTGATGGATCAATCAGGTGACTGTGAGGGCATGAACTTCCAGCTCTGGAGACTAGAGAGCGAGGTGGAGCCATTTTCACTATTAGCCACCCAACAGGGACCCACCCAAGTGAGATAAACAGTGCCACCAAGTGGAAAACGGAGCCATTACACCAAGCCCTGAGGGGGGTGGGGGCATGGGACAGTGCCCTCCAGGCACATCTCCACTAGGGCAGTCAGCCTGAGAATCAGAACAGCAGGCTCCTCCCCCAAAAGACCAACACAAATCTCTTTCAAGAGCTTAGTCTACTGACCATACACTGCTGCAAAGTTTCAGCTGTAGGGGAAACTGAATCTAACTTCATTTGGGTTTTTTGTTTGTTCATGTGTTCATTTTGTTGTTGTTGCTTCTGTTTTTATTGTTGTTATTTTTCTCTTCTTTTGTTTCTTAGCTAGAGAAGGAGCAAAAATATTTATCTTGATTTATTTTTATTTTACTTTGTTATTTATTATTTAGTTTTATTTTTTCCTCCTTTTCTCTTTTCTCCTTTTTTCTACCAAACTTCTCTTAATACACAAACCAAAACACACCTAGGATCTAACTTCCTTTATTTGATTTGTTTAATTTTTAAATTTATTTCATTCTATTATTATTTTTTTTCTTCCTCCAAAATGACAAGACAGAGGAATTGACCTTATAAGATAGAACAGGAAGAAATTACAAACAGGGATTTAGTCAATGCAGATATAAGTAAGATGTCTGGACTAGAATTTAAAACACCAATTATAAGAATACTAGCTGGCTTGAAAGAAGCATAGAAGACACAAGAGAATCCCTTTATGCAGAAATATAATAACTAAAATCTGATCAGGCCAAATTAAAAAATGCAAAACTGAGATGCAAACCCAAATGGAGGCCATAAAAATGAGGATGGATGAGACAAAGGAGTGAATAGCAATACAGAAGATAAAATTATGGAAAATAATTCAAAATTATAGAATTATAAGATAATACTATAAAAAATTATATGTCAAGAAACTGGACAATCTTAAAGACATGAACAAATTCCTAGAATCTCACATACTACCAAAACTGAAAAAGGAAAAAATAGATTTTGTACAGGCCCATAACTAGCAAAGAAATTGAATCAGTTATCAAAAATCTCCCAACAAATAACAGTCTTGGCCAGGTGGCTCCCTTGGGAATTCTACCAGACACTTAAAGAAGAGTTAATACCTATTCTTCTCAAACTGTTCCAAAATATAATAATGGAAGGAATGCTTCCAATCTCATTCCATGAGGCCAGCATTACCTTGATTCTAAAACCAGACCAAGACCCCACAAAAAGGAGAATTACAGACAAATATCCCTGATATTTACTATATCCCTCATATAGTATAGAATACTATACTATACTATATCCCTGATGAAACTGGATGCAGAAATTCTCTACAAGATACTAGCAAATTAAATTCAACAGTACATTAAAAGAATTATTCTCCATGATCAAGTGGGATTTATTCCTGAGTTGCAGGCCTTGTTCAAAATTTGCAAATCAATCAATGTGATATTCCACAATAATAAAAGAAAGGTTAAGAACCATATGATCCTGTCAATAGATTCAGAAAATGCATTTGACAAAATACAACATATTTGATAAAAAAAAAACTCAAAAAAGTAGGGATAGAAGGAACATACTTCAACATCATAAAGGCCATATTTGAAAGACCCACAGCTAATATCATCCTCAGTGGGGAAAAACTGAGAACTTCCCCCCTAAGATCAGAAACATGACAGGCATGTCCACTCTCATCACTGTTGTTCAACATAATACCAGAAGTCCTAGCCTCAGAAAGCAGATAAGGAAAAGAAATAAAAGTCATCCAAATAAGCAAGGAAGATGTCAAATTTTCATTATTTTCAGATGACCTAATACTCCATGCAGAAAACCTGAAAGACTCCACCAAAAAATTGCTGGAACTAATACATAAATTTAGCAATTTGTATGAAACCAATGTGCAGAAATCTGTTGAATTTCTATACACCAATAGCAAAGCAGCAAAAAAAAAAAAAGGAAAAAAAGAAAGAAAGTAAGGAATCAATCCCATTTACAATTGCACCAAAACCAGTAAGATACATAGGAATAAACCTAACTGAAGAGGTAAAATGTCTATACTCTGGAAACTATAGAAGACTTATGAAAGAAATTGAAGAGGACACATAAAGAAATAAAAAAGAATTCCATGCACATGGATTGAAAGAACAAACATTTTTAAAATGTTTATACTACCCAAAGCTATCTACACATTTAATGCAAACCCTAACAAAATACCACCAGCATTCTTCACAGGGCTAGATTAAACAGTCCTAAAATTTATATGAAAGCAAAACACCCCAAATAGCTAAAACAATCCTAAGAAAGAAAAACAAAACTGGAGGCATCAAAATTCTGGCTTTTGAGCTATATTGCAAAGCTGTAGTCGTCAAGACAGTATGGTACTGGCACAAAAACATAGGTCAGTGGAACACAATAGAAAACCCAGATAGACCTAGATCTTTGACAAAGCAGGAAAGAATGTCCAATGAAAAAAGACAGTCCCTTCAACAAATGGTGTTGGAAAAACTGGATTGTGAAGTGCAGAAGACTGACACTAGGCCACTTTCTTTCACCATACACAAAAATAAGTTCAAAATGGATGAAAGACCTAAACGTGAGATAGGAAACCATCAAAATCCTAGAGGAGAATACAGGCAGCAACCTCTTTGACCTTGGCAAGAGCAACTTTGTACTAGACACATCACTGAAGGCAAGGGAGACAAAAGCAAACACAAATGATTGGGACTTCATCAAGATAAAAAGCTTCTGTAGAGTGAAGGAAACAATCAACAAAACTAAAAGCAGCCTATGGATTGGGAGAAGATATTTGTAAATGACATATCTGATAAAGGGATAGTACCCAAAATCTGTAAAGAACCTATCAAACTCAACACCCCAAAAACAAATAACCCAGTGAAGAAATGGGCAAAAGACATGAATAGACACTTTTCTATTTTTATTTTTTTATTTATTTTTTTTTTAATTTTTTAATTTTTTTTATTTTTTAATATATGAAATTTACTGTCAAATTGGTTTCCATACAACACCCAGTGCTCATCCCAAAAGGTGCCCTCCTCAATACCCATCACCCACCCTGCCCTCCCTCCCACCCTGCCCTCCCTCCCACCCCCCATCAACCCTCAGTTTGTTCTCAGTTTTTAACAGTCTCTTATGCTTTGGCTCTCTCCCACTCTAACCTCTTTTTTTTTTTTTTTTTTTTTTCCTTCCCCTCCCCCATGGGTTTCTGTTATGTTTCTCAGGATCCACATAAGAGTGAAACCATATGGTATCTGTCTTTCTCTGTATGGCTTATTTCACTTAGCATCACACTCTCCACTTCCATCCATGTTGCTACAAAAGGCCATATTTCATTTTTTCTCATTGCCACGTAGTATTCCATTGTGTATATAAACCACAATTTCTTTATCCATTCATCAGTTGATGGACATTTAGGCTCTTTCCATAATTTGGCTATTGTTGAGAGTGCCGCTATAAACATTGGGGTACAGGTGCCCCGAATAGACACTTTTCTAAAGAAGACATCCAGATGGCCAACTGACACATGAAAAAATGTTCAACATCACTCATCATCAGGGAAATACAAATCAAAACCATGATGAGATACCACCTCACACTTGTCAGAATGGCTAACATTAACAACGTAGGAAACAACAGGTGTTGGTAAAAATGCAGAGAAAGGGGAGCCATTTTGCACTGTTAGTGGGAATGCAAACTGGCACAGCCACTGTGGAGAACAGTATGGAGATTCTTCAAGAAACTAAAAATAAAACTACCTTACAATCCAGCAATTACACTATTATGTATTTACCCAAATGTTATAAGAATACAGATTTGAAGGGGTCCATGCACCTGCATGTTTATAGCAGCATTATCAACAATAGCTAAACTGTGGAGAGAGCCCAAATGTCTATCAACTGATGAATGGATAAAGAAGATGTGGTATATATATATATGTGTGTGTGTGTGTATGAATATTATATATATAATGGAATATAATATATATAATGGAATATATATATGTATATATATAATGGAATATTTCTCAACCATTAAAAAGCTTGAAATCTTGCCATCTTCAGTGATGTGAATGGAGCTAGAATGTATTATGCCAAACAAAATAAGTCAATCAGAGAAGGACAAGTATCATAAGATTTCAATCATATGTGGAATTTAAGAAACAGATGAACATATGGGAATGGCGGGAAAGAAAAGAGAGGGAAACAAACCACAAAAGACTCTTAATGATAGAGAACAAGCTATAGGTTGATGGAGGGAGGTAGGTGCGAAATGGGCTAGATGGGTGATGGTTATTAAGGAGGACACTTGTGATAAGCACTTGAAACCAATATTGCACTGTAAGTTAACTAACTAAAATTTAAATATAAAAATAAAATAAAATAAAATAAAATAAATTTTATGGGATAAATGCAACACTGAATTCAATTTATTCAAAAATTAGCTGATTACCATTTTTTCTTTTGTTATTTTTAAAATAAATTCATCTGTTTATTTTACTTTTTTTTTTAATTTTTAATGTTAATTTATTTTTGGAAGAGACAGAGCATAAGTGGGGGAGGGGCAGAGACAGAGGGAGACACAGAATCTGAAGCAGGCTCCAGGCTCCAAGCTGTCAGCACAGAGCCCAATGTGGGGCTCAAACTCAAGAACAGTGAGATCATGACATGAGCCAAAGTTGGACACTCAACTGACTGAGCCACCCAGGTGCCCCTATTTTAGTTTTATTTAGTTGCATACAGCTATTCATAATATTCTATTTTTAATAAGGTGTAGAATATGTAGTGTTGCCCACATTTTTAAAAAATATTATTTTAATGTTTCTTTATTTTTAAGAGAGAGAGAGACAGAGCATTAGTGGGGAAAGGCAGAGAGAGAGGGAGACACAGAATCTGAGGTAGGCTTCAGGCTCTGAGCCATCAGCACAGACCCCGACGCAGGGCTCAAACTCACGAACTGTGAGATCATGACCTGATCCAAAGTCGGACCCTTAACCGACTGAGCCACCCAGGCGCCACAACCCACTTTTTAATTCATGATTTTTGTAAGTTGTATTTTACTTACTTTTAATTAATCTCTTCACATAAACAAAATGGCTTTGCTTATTGTCTCTATTATGGGTCCATTTCTATTTTATTTATTTTTATTCTTTAATATTTTTTTAAATTCTAAATGACTGGCTTGCTTTGCTATTTGTTTTCTAGCTTCTGAGATGAGAGTTTATATGGTAGGCAGGAAAATGCTCCTATTAAAAATGTTCATATCTTACTTTCTGGATCCTGAAAAATATTATCTACAGGAGAAAGAAAGCTTTGCAAATGTTATTACGTTAAAGATCTTGAGGTAGTGAGACAAATTTGTATTATGCAAGCAAGTCAAATATAAAAATAAAAGTACTTTTAAGATAAAGGAAGAGCATCAGTGTCAGAAAAGGGAAGTAGAAGTCAGAATGATGCAGTTCCTGGATTTGAAGTTAGAGAAAGAGACCATGAGCCAAGGAATGCAGGCAGCATGTAAAAGATAAAAAAGACAAAAAAACAGAATCTCCTTAGAAGTATCCTGAAGTAACGCAATCCTGACAGCTTAATTTTAGTCCAGTGAAACCCATTTTAGATTTCTGATGATTGTAATAATAGTAAGATAAATAATTTTGCATTGTTTTAGGTCACCAAATTTGTGGTAATTCGCTATAATAGCAATAGAAAACTAAAGTGATTTAATGGTATTAGTTTCACAAAAAGTAATATGTTTCTAAAAATAAAGTAATGGTATTTGGTTTTAATACAAATTGATAAGATTTCGGTATCTGAAAATGGGTTGCTATTGTAGTGAATCATTAAAAATGTAGAAGTAACTTTGGAATTAGAGTCTGGAAGAATTTTAAGAAGTATGTTAGAAAAAGTCTTAATTGCCTTAAATAAACTGTTAGAAATATGGATTTTAATGATATTATTAGTGAGATCTCAGAAAGAAGTGGGAACATGGTAGGGAAAAACGTATAATCTTAGAGTATACCTAAATCATCATAAAGATACTTACTAGAAATATAGATGTTAAAGGCACTGCTGGTGAGCATTCAAATGGAGATGAAAAACATGTTATGGAGACTGGAGTTTATTATATAGTGACAGAAACTCAGCTGAACTGTGTTCTGAAGCTATTATGTTCTATAAAAAGGAGAATTTTTAAATGATGATTTGGATTTTATCTTATGATATTTACAAGTAAAGTATTGAAGGTGTGGTATGGTTTCTTCTAGCTACTCATAGTAAAATGAAAGAAAGAAATACATTGAAGGAAAGACTGTTAATCAACAGAGCAAGATGAAGTTAAAAACCAATAACAGAAGGAAAATTTGCAAATTCAAATATGTGGAAATCAAATAAAGCAGTCTTGGAAAAAACAATGGTCAAAGAAGAAATCCCAAAGGAAATTAGAAAATATGTACATAAAGACAAATGATTATGAAAACATAACATACCCAAACTTATGAGATGCAACAAGACCAGTTTTAAGAGTGAAATTTATGGCTATAAATTGCTAAATTTAAAAAGAAGAGAACAAAATTAAAGCTAGCAGAAGAAAGGAAATGATTAGAACACAGATAAACAAAATTTAAAAAATATATATAAAAACAGAAATCATAGAAAGCAAAAATTGATTTTTTGAAGGTATCAATAATATTGACAAATTTTTGGCTAGACTGACAAAGAACAAAACAAAGAAAATACAAATAACTAAAATTAGAAGTGGTTTAAGTTGGTGATGTAAGAAGATCCTGAATTCGCCTGCTCCCATGGACACAGCAAATCTACAGCTACATATAAAATGGTTTACTTTTTAAAATACCTGAAAACTAGCTTAACAACTCTTTCTTTCATAGTAGGCAAATGAGAAAAATATCACATCAAAGTGGGTAGAAGAGGCTGAGACCCCATCTCACCATAAACCCCACTCTTGATGTGGTGACCCTTTATTAGAAAGGAAACTCACAGGGGTGCCTGGGTGGCTCAGTCAGTTGAGCATCTGACTTCAGCTTAGGTCATGATCTCACAGCTTGTGGGGTCAAGCCACGTCAGGCTCTGTGCGGACAGCTCAGAGCCTGGAGTCTGCACTGGATTCTGTGTCTCCCTCTCTCTTTCTGCCCCTCCCCCGCTCATACTCTGTCTCTCTCTCTCTCAAAAAATAAAAATAAACATTTAAAAATTAAAAAAAAAGAAAGGAAACTCACAAACCTGGAGCTTCTTTGTGAGGAACATAAGGTTTATAGCTTACATCAGCCATCCCAACTTTTAACGTCTGCTCCTAAGAGATAAGCCTCCCAATCATCTGCCTTTGAAAACCGACAGGCTTGTGACCATAATACCCAAAGTTCTGTAGCAATTTGAGAGCTGGCTCTTAAAAGGCTTGTGAGCAGACACACTCACCCCAGGGCCTGGTGCATAAGCAGCAGTTTGAAAAGTGCCCAGACTTTATGTGAAAGAGATTTATTTGCTAAAGTATTGGCTGAAAGGGCAGGAGCCTACTTGGATACTCTCCAGGGATGGAGTATGGAGGGTGTCATTTTCACACTCTCCCTCTACCTTTCTGAAACCTGTGGCCACCATCTCTCTCTCTCTCTTTCTCTCTCTCTCTCTCTTTTTTTTTTTTTTTTTTTTTACTCTGGACCTTCTTCTTTTTTAATCAGCAGCCACCATCTTCATTCTCTTCTTCTGCTGTGCTTCAGAGCACCAGTATCTTCCTGAAGGGAGATTTTACACACATCTTGTGCCCCTGACTTTATGTCTGGTGTCACTGTTTTTGAGGTTGCTGCCCAGGGAACACCACTTTACCACTTACCTCTTGAGGTTAGGGTATCTTGTGTTCTTGGGTCCCATGGGACTATAACAACTAGAGATACAGTTCATGGCAGACTTCCCAAAGGAAGACTAAAACACACTTCTAGTCTTCCTGAGGAAGAGGTCTTATGCTTGTTTAGAAGCTTTGGACTAAGAGGCAGGCTTCTGGTCTGTCACTCTTCTATATGTCTATGAAGGTACTCTGGGAAAACAGAAGTTGGTGGACACTATTTTTGCACTCTCCCTTTGTTTCACTGCAGCTGAACAGAAAGGAGCTTATACCCTTTTCTGGTGCCCTGATTTTTGAAGCTGGTTCCAGGGGGCACTATTATATTTCTTGACCCTGGAGGCCAGTGGGGCTTTCACTTGTGGATCCCACAAGACTGTAACTAATGGAAAAAAGTGTTCTTAAATAGCTACAAACCTCAGGCACAGCAAGAGGAAACAGACCTACAAGCTCAGAATTTCTGTGAAAGAGGTCTATAAGCTTATCATCATAGCTGTAGACTGAGGAGTAGGTTTCTAATTGGGTACACATATAAGGGCTGACAGTAAATCTTTCCAGAGGCCTTGAAAGACAGGCACTATCCTTGCATTCTTCCTCTGCCACACACCAGAGTGCCACTATCTCTAGAAAGGGAGCTCTCTCTTATGTCTGATTACCTGGATTTTACATCTGATGTCCTGGGTTTTGTGGCTGCTACCCAAGGGATGCCCCTTGATCACCTGGCTCTTGTGGGAAGAAGAACTCGTGTTTCTGGGACCCATAGGACTGTAACAGTTGAAGAGACAGATTTTAGTAGGCAACTACTCTTAGGGCACTTCACAGACAGCAGACTGAAGCATACCCCAAGTTGTTCTGTGAAAAAGGCCTATTTTCTTGTCCTCGAGCTTTAGTCTGAGGGGCAGGCTTCAGGTTTGGCACACAAGAAATCTATGATCCTTTCAGGGTACATAGGCTGGGAAATACCACATTTGTAATCTCCCTCTGTCTTGCTACAGCTTGCTAGTATATCCAAGAAAAGAACATATACAGTAATCTACAGTCCATTTTTTTTTTTCTGGTGACACTCAGAGGAAACTTTAACATGGTCTATGGTGGCCATCAGGGCTTACACTTGCAGATCACAGGACTGTATATATTTGCATTTTAAAAATGCTGCTGCCTAAGGGTATGGCTTCCAATCAGTCTGATTCTGAGTGCTGACTGAGAACTTCCCCTTTTAGATAACACCCTCAGCTACTGGGAGCTATTAAAAATTAAATAGGCTCCCAGGACTATCACAAAAGTTTGCAAGACGACCATAAGCTAGGGCAAGATTGAATGATAAGGTTCATATCCTACATGAGACCACTTTTTCTTTTTTTTTATTTTTTATTTTTTTATTTTTTATTTTTTAATATATGAAATTTACTGTCAAATTGGTTTCCATACAACACCCAGTGCTCATCCCAAAAGGTGCCCTCCTCAATACCCATCACCCACCCTGCCCTCCCTCCCACCCCTCATCAACCCTCAGTTTGTTCTCAGTTTTTAACAGTCTCTTATGCTTTGGCTCTCTCCCACTCTAACCTCTTTTTTTTTTTTTTTCCTTCCCCTCCCCCATGGGTTTCTGTTATGTTTCTCAGGATCCACATAAGAGTGAAACCATATGGTATCTGTGAGACCACTTTTTCAAGAGGGGGAGAAGTGGCTATTTCATCTAATGCATGGAAACAGGGAGTCAAGAAAAATGAGGAAACAGAGGAAAATGTTCCAAATGAAAGAACAAGATAAAGTGACAGAAAAACCCTTAATAAAGTGAAAATAGGTAATTTACTTGATAAAAAGCTCATAGTAATGGTCACAAAGATGCTCACCAACTTGGGAGAAGAAACAATGAACACAGTCGAGAATATAAACAAAGAGAAAGAAAACATAAGAACATATCAAACAAAAGTCATGAAGCTGAAGAATACAGTAACTGAATTGAAAAATATATTTGAGGAAATAATGGCTGAAAACGTCCCTAATCTGGGACTAGAAAACAGACATCCACATACAGGAAGCTCAGAGAATCCAAATGAGGGGAACTTATAGAGTTCCTCATCAAAACACATTATAATTAAAATGTCAAAAATTAAAGACAAGGAGAGAAATTTAAAAGCAATAAAAGAAAAATAACTTTTTATGTACAGAAGAACTCCCAGAAGACTATCATGGTTCATGAGTTTGAGCCCCTCATCAGACTCTTTGCTGTCAGCACAGACCCTGCTTTGGATCCTCTGTCTCCGTCTCTCACTGCTCCTCCCCTGCTCGTGCGTGCTCGCTCTCTCTCTCTCTCTCAAAAATAAATAAACATTACAAAAAATTTCAGGGGCGCCTGGGTGGCTCAGTCAGTTAAGCGTCTGACTTCAGACCAGGTCATGATCTCACAGTTCATGGGTTCGAGCCTCGCATCGGGCTCTGTGCTGATGGCTCAGAGCCTGGAGCCTGCTTTGGATTCTGTGTCTCCCTCTCTCTCTGCCCCTCCCCCACTCAGGCTCTGTCTCTCTCTCTCTCTCTTTCAAAAATAAACGTTAAACAAATTTAAAAAACACCTGAAAAGATGTTCAACATTACTCTTTATTAGAGAAATACAAATAAAAACCACAATGAGATACCACCTCACACCTGTCAGAATGGCTAAAATTAACAACACAAGAAAAAGCATGTGTTGGCGAGGATGTGGAGAAAGGGGAACCTTCCTGCATTGTTGGTGGGAATGCAAACTGGTGCAGCCACTCTGGAGAAGAGTATGTAGGTTCCTGAAGAAACTAAAAGTAAAACTACCATACAATCCAGCAATTGCACTATTATGTATTTACCCAAAAAACACAAAAATACAGATTTGGAAGGGTATATGCACCCCAATGTTTATAGCAGCATTATCAACAATAGCCTGCCTTGGATTCTGTGTCTCTCTTTCTCTCTGCCCCTCCCCTGCTCACACTATGTCTCTCTCTCTCAAAAATAAATAAACGTTACAAAATAAATAAATCCTTTTAACATTTCTTGTAAAGCTTGTTTAATAGTGATGAACTCCTTCAGCTTTTTCTTGTCTGGAAAACTCTATCTTTCAATTCTGAATGATAACTTGGAGAAGTAAAGTATTATTGGTTGGAATTTTTTTTTTCTTTCAGCGTTTTAAATATATCTTGCTATTCCCTTCTGGCCTGCCGTGTTTCTCCTAAAAAAATCCACTCATAGCCTTGTGGGGGTTCTTCTGTACATAAAAAAGTTATTTTCCTTTTATGACCCAAGCCAAAGTCATACATTAAACCAGCTGAGCCACCCAGGCACCCTTCTTTTCATGTGTTTGTTAGCCATCTGGATGTTTTCTTTAAGTGTTTATTCATGTCTTCTACCTATTTCTTAACTGGGTTGTTTGTTTTTTGGTATTGAGTTTGATAAGTTCTTTGTAGATTTTGGATACTAACCCTTTATCAGATATGTCATTTACAAATATCTTCTCCCATTGGGTAGGCTGTTATTTAGTTTTGTTGATTGTTTCCTTCACTCTGCAGAAGCTTTTTATTTTTGTGAAGTACCAATAAGTCTGTTCACTTTTGTCTCCCTTGTCTTCAGTGATGTGTCTAGTACAATGTTGTTCTGGCCAAGGTCAAAGAGGTTGCTGCTTATGTTCTCCTCTAGGATCTTGATGGTTTCCTGTATCATATTTAGGTCTTTCATCCATTTTGAACTTATTTTTGTGTATGGTGAAAGAAAGTGGCCTAGTTTCGTCTTCTGCACATTACAATCCAGTTTTCCCAACACCATTTGTTGAAGATACTGTCTTTTTTCATTGGACATTTTTTCCTGTTTTGTCAAAGACGAGTTGATCATATAGTTGTGGGTCTATCTGGGTTTTCTATTGTGTTCCATTGATCTATGTGTCTGTTTTTGTGCCAGTACCATGCCGTCTTGATGACTACAGCTTGGTAATATAGCTTGAAATCTAGAATTGTGATGCCTCCAGTTTTGTTTTTCTTTCTCAGGATTGCTTTGGCTATTTGGGGTGTTTTGGTTCCATACAAATTTTGGGATTGTTTGATCTAGCCCTGTGAAGAATGCTGGTGGTATTTTGTTAGGGATTGCATTAAATGTGTAGATAGCTTTGGGTAGTATAGACATTTTAATCATGTTTGTTCTCCCAATCCATGAGCATGGAATTCTTTTTTATTTATGTGTCCTCTTCAATTTCTTTCATCAGTGTTTCACAGTTTTCAGAGTATGGATCTTTTACCTCTTTAGTTTGGTTTATTCCTATGTATCTTACTGTTATTGTTCCAATTGCAAATAGGACTGGTTCTTTGATTTCTTTTTCTGCTGCTTCATTATTGGTGTATAGAAATGCAACAGATTTCTCCATGTTGATTTTACATCCTGCAACTGTACTGAATTCATGTTTTAGTTCTAGTAATTTTTTGGTGGAGTCCTTTGTGTTTTCTACATAGAGTATTATGTCATCTGCAAATAGTGAAAATTTGACTTGCTTCTTGCTGATTTGTATGCGCTTTATTATTATTTTTTGTTGTCTGACTGCTGAGGCTAAGTTTTCTAGTACTATGTTAAATAATAGTGGACATCCTTGTCTTCTTCTTGACACAGGGGAAAGACTTTCAGTTTTTCCCCATTGAGGATTCTATTATTTGTGGGTCTTTTGTGTATGGGCTTTATGATGTTGAGGTATGTTCCTTCTATCCCTACTTTGTTGAGAGTTTTTATGAAAAATGGATGCTTTATTTTGTAAAATGATTTTTGTGTCCATTGACAGGATTATGTGGTTCTTATCCTTTCTTTTATTAATGTGGTATATCACACTGATTGATTTGCAAATATTGAGCCAGCCCTGCAGCCCAGTAATAAATCCCACTTGATTGTGGTGAATAATTGTTTTTTTTTCCCTCTTTTTTCTTTTCTTTTCTTTCATAGACAGAGAGACAGAGACAGACAGAGAGAGAGAGAGAGAGAGAGAGAGAATCTTAAGCTGGCTCAATTCTTGGTGCAGAGCCTGACATGGGACTTGACCCCACCACCCTGGGATCATGACCTGTGCCAAAACCAAGAGTATGATACTCAACTGACTGAGCCAGGTGCCCCTGATGAATAATTATTTTAACGTACTGTTGAATTCAATTTGCTAGTATCTAATTGAGGATTTTTTCATCCAGTTTCATCAGAGATATTGACCTGTAATTCTCCTTTTTAGTCTTTGTCTGCTTTTGGAATCAAGGTAACGCTGGATTCACAGAATAAGTTTGAAAGCTTTCCTTCCATTTCTATTTTCTGGAACAGTTTGAGAAGACTATGTATTAACTCTTTTTAAATGTCTGGTAGAATTTTGTGAATTTCTCGGAATTTGTTCATTTTTTGAAGTTTATTTTTGAGAGAGAAAGCATGAGTCAGGGAGGGGCATAGAGAGAGAATCCTCAGCAGGCTCCAAGTGTCATGGAGGAAACTGATGTGGGGCTTGAACTCAAGAACCATGAGACCATGACCTGAGCTGAAATCTAGAGTTGGAGGCTTAACCACCTGAGCCACCCAGGAACCCTGGAAATTGTCCATTTCTTCCACATTTCCTATTTTGTTGGCATATAATTTTTCATAGTATTCTAAGTGTTTGTGTTTCTGTGGTGTTCATTATAATCTCTCTCTCTCTCTCTCTCTCTCTCTCTCTCTCTCTCTCTCTCTCTCTCTGTGTGTGTGTGTGTGTGTGTGTATGTGTGTGTGTTTATCTACTTGTGCTCTCTCTCTTTTCTTTTTCAGCATTCTGGCCAGAGGTTTATCAATTTTGTTAATTCTTTCAAAGAACCAATTCCTAGTTTTGTTGATCTATTGTTTTCTTGTTGTTGTTGGTGGTGGTGGTGGTGGTGTTTCTATATTGATTATTTCTGCTCTAATCTTTATTATTTCCCTTATTCTGCTGGATTTAGGCTTTATTTGATGTTCCTTTTCTAGCTCCTTAGGTATAAGGTTGGATTGTGTATTTGGGACATTTCTTGCTTCTTGAAATAGGCCTGAATTGCAACATACTTTCCTCTTAGGACTGCCTTTGCTGCATCCCAAAGGCTCTGGACTGTAGTGTTTTTATTTTCATTGACTTCCATGTATTTTTTATTTCTTCTTTAATTTCCTGGTTAATCCATTCATTCTTTAGTAGGATGGTATTTAACCTCCATGTATTTGAAAGCTTTCTAAATTTTTTCTTGTGGTTGACTTCAAGTTTTATAGTGTTGTGATCTGAAAATATGCATGGTACGATCTCGATCTTTTTGTATCTGTTGAGGGCTGATTTGTGACCCAGTTATGTGATCTATTCTGGAGAATGTTCTATGTGCACTTGAAAAGAATGTATATTCTTCTGCTTTAGGATTAAATGTTCTGAATATATCTGTTCAGTTATTGGTCCAGTGTGTCATTCAAAGCCATTATTTCCTTGTGGCTTTTGCTTAGATTATCTGTCCATTACTATAAGTGGGTAGTAAATCCCCTACTATTATTGTATTATTATCAAAGAGTTTCTTTATGTTTGTTATTATTGTTTTATATACTTGGGTTCTCTCAAGTTGGGATCATAAATATTTACAATTGTTAGGCCTTCTTGATGGATAGACATTTTAATTAAGATATAATACCCTCTTCATCTCTTGTTACAGTCTTTGTTTTAAAATCTAGTTTGACATATAAATGTGGCTACTCTGGCTTTCTTTTTGACCTCCATTAGCAGGATAGATGGTTCTCTATCCCCTCACTTTCGGTCTGCAGGTGTCTTCCAGTCTAAAATGAGTCTCTTGTAGGAAGCATACCGATGGATCTTGTTTTTTTTTTTTTTTTATCCATTCTGATACCCTATGTCTTTTGATTGGAGCATTTAGTCCATCTACATTCAGAGTGATTATTGAAAGATATGAATTTAGTGCCATTGTGTTACCTTTAGAGTTGTTTCTGGTGATGTTGTATGATCTTTTGTAGTCTTTGTTGCTTTGGTCTTTTTTTCTACACTCAGTGTCCCCCTTAAAGTTTCTTTAAGGGCTGGTTTATTGGTCATGAACTCCTTTAGTTTTTGTTTGTCTGGGAAAGTCTATCTCTTCTATTCTGAATGACAGTCTTGCTAGATAAATAATACTTGGTTGCATATTTTCCCCATTCATCACGTTGAATATTTCCTGCCACTCCCTTCTAGCCAGCCAAGTTTCAGTGGAGGCCGGCTGATAATCTTATCTGTCTACCCTTGTAGATTAAGGACCTTTTGTCCCTAGCTGTTTTCGGAATTCTCTCTTTATCTTTGTTTTGCAAGTTTCACTATGATATGTTGTGCTATTGACCTGTTTTTGTTGATTTTGAGGGGAGTTTTCTTTGCTTCTTGGTTCAAATGCCTGTTTCCTTCCCTAGATTAGGGAAGTTCTCAGCTATATAAACCTTCTGCACCCTTTTCCTGCTCTTCTTCTTCTAGGACTCCTATGATATGGGTATTGTTTGTTTTATGGAATCACCAAGTTCCCTAAGTCTCTTCTCATGATATAGTAGTTTATTTTCCCCTCTTCTTTTCACCTTCATTATTTTCTATAGTTTTGTCTTCTACATCACCTATTCTCTACTATGCTTCTTCAATCCTCATTGTCACTGAATCCAGTCTGTTTTGCATTTCAGTTATAGCATTTTTTATTTCAGCTTGCCTAGTTTTTGTGTTTGATCTCTGCAGCAAAGGCTTATATTTTTTTTCAAACAAAGGTATTAGTCTTATGACTGTTGGTCTAAATTCCTGCTCAGATATATTGCTTATATCTGTTTTGAGAAAGTCCCTGGCTGTGATTTATTCTTGACCTTTCTTTTGGGGAGAATTCCTATGTCTTGTCATTTTGTCTATGTTTCTATCTTTTGGGTGTTTTAAAAGTTTATTATCTTTCCTGCACCTGAGAGTAATGCTATATTAAAAAGGGGTCATATACTGTCCAAGGCCTGGCAATTCAGGAAGTGTTTCCGGGGAATGCTCTGTGCACTCTGTTGTTGCATTTTGGCTGCTCTTCCCCATTGGTTAATCCTCTGCAGAACTCCTCTTTGCTTGAGGTGGGGAGTGTCTGGACCTTTAACTAGGTGTGGTTTGGTTTGCTTGTAAAATAACTCTGGAAAAAAGGACAAACAAAAAATCTTGATCCCCAAAGAGAAAAAAAGAAAGGGAAAGAAACAAAACAAAGAATCAAAATACTATCAGGTTGATTCTAAAGAAAAAGACACACACAAAAAATGGGAAAAAAGAAAGAAAAATAAAAGAAAAAAAAGAAGACTGATTTTTTAAAAAAAGAGAGAGAAAAGGAAACAAACGAAGAAAAAACTATGAGCCCGATTCCAAAAGAAGAAAAGAAGGAAAAAGAAGAAACAAAAAAGAAAAAAGGAAACTTGCTTGTATTTCCACCAGAACTGCAGATGTTGTTTTGAAACACTCGATTTTCAGTATAGCATGTGGGGTGCTTCCTCTGCTGGTCTTCTGGTGGATAGTCCTGTTGCGTTGGCTTAGAGTCAGTCTTGCTCCAGTATATAAACAGTTGCAGGAACAGGGGGGTAGATTTTGGTGTAAGCCGTTCCCACCTCCACTGGGGGCTGCTGTGTTGCTCTCTAAGTCCCTCTGTGTTGGTGTTTGGGGTAAAATGGTGCCACCCCTCTTTCTAGTCCCTGGAAAGGGGATCTCACACCCCTGCTGTCCAGGCAGCTCTCATAAAATAGCAAGGGCAGTCAGCTCATCCTGTGCCACAGCTCTCTTTTGGTTTTTCTTTGGTGCATGGCTGGAATTCAAAACTCAAAGTCTTAAAGGACTTGGCACTACATGGACCCACCCCCCTCCTCCAAGGTAGAGCTTCTCCACACTATTTCTGATATCCTTTGTCCCCAGTAAATAGTCCTATGCCTGTGCCATGCAGGGCATCTATGATGTAGCACCTCTAAAAGCAGCAAAAAGTTTATATGCCCTCTGGCTGTATGCACCTCTGTCCCCTGATGATGAAAGGCTTTTCGCTGGCACCTACAGGGTCTCTTGTCCTTGGAGACGCAATATACCCTTTTCCAAAAGTACTCCAGGAAAAGGAATGTTCTTTCCCAGTGTTCCCTGGAGATTCCTACACCACGCTATGCACTCCAGTGCCAGCTCCCTCTTTCTTGCCAGGAGCGCACTTTCAAAACCTGAGTTTGATCTCCAAATGCTGTTTGCAAAAAAAACCTGTGACATTCAGTATTTCTCACTCCCCAGTCCTTGATCCAGAGAGGTTTTCCTCTTGTGCTAACCTGATGCTGCACTCTCGCAACACCTCTCTCTTTCTCTCCCTTGTCTCTCTTTGGAAATGGTTCCCTCCTTTCTGCTGCAGCGCAGTTTTTCTCTCCCCCAATTCACTTCAGTGCACCTTGCACCTGCCACGCTGTCTTCCTCCAACTGTAGATATCCTTCTACCAGTCTTCAGCTTGATTTCTTGGGTGTTCCAAGTGATCTGACCTCAATAAAGCTGTGTTTGAGGGGCGAGAAAAGCCCAGGGTCCCCCTACTTCTCCACCATATTAACTCCTCTGATTTCACCTCTTAAAGCATTTACACTTTAAAAATGAGATGTTATGGGATTCCTTCCTTCTTAAAAGTGTTCTAGAGCTACTAAAAAACTTGAATTTACAAAATAGTTGATAAAAATACTCCTTTGGATTATAGAAGAAGGGGGCAAAAGACCACTGATAAGAAATGGCATATGATATTAATCAGACTTGGCTTCTTTCTCTCCTGCTTCATCAGAGACTGAGGCTCCTCATTTTTAGGGTCTCCATTTTCTGCAAGTAAATCTTTCTTGGTTAGCCACTGCAGCCTGTTTTCCCTTTGCTTCCCTTTCCTTTTGCTTCCCTTTATCATTTTCTGCTGTCCTTTTTGGCTTCCTTTACACTTTTGCAGGAGCACTTTTGCTGAATTCCTCTTGGGCTTTTCTTTCAATGCCCCTATTGCAGAGCTAACCTTCCTCTTGGGCATAGTGGTGGTGGGGCAGGCTTGTGCCAGGGGCCTGCAGATCTCAGCATGCTTAGAGCCTTCCTAAAGCTGAGCTGCCTGGCTGCTGCCACCCCTTCCACTTCTAGAGCTGTTACACCACATACTCTCTATCCATTCGTCAGTTGGTGGACATTTGGGCTCTTTCCATAATTTGGCTATTGTTGATAATGCTGCTATAAACATCAGGGTGCATGTATCCCTTCAAATTAGTATTTTTGTATTCTTTGGGTAAATACATAGCAGTGCAATTGCTGGATCATAAGGCTGTTCTATATTTAACATATTGAGGAACCTTGATACTTTTTCCATTGTGGCTATCCAGTTTCCATTGCAACCAATAGTGTAAGAAAGATTACCATTTTTTTTTAATCCTTGGCAACACCTTTTTATCCCTGTGTTGCTGTTTCTAGCCATCTGACTAGTGTGAGATGATATCATATTGTAGTTTTGATTTGTATTTCCCTGATGATGAGTGATGTTGAGCATCTTTCATGTATCTGTTAGCCATCTGTATGTATTCTTTGGAAAAATGTCTGTTCATGTCTTCTGGCAATTTTTGAACTGGATTATTTGTTTTTAGGGTGTTGAGATTTATAACTTCATTATATATTTTGGATAATTACCCCTTATCAGATATGCCATTTTCAAATATCTTCTCCCATTCAGTAGTTTGTCTTTTAGTTTTATTGATTGTTTCCTTTGCCTTTTATTTTGGTGAAGTCCCAATGGTTTACTTTGGCTTTTGTTTCCCTAGCCCCAGGAGATATATCTAGTAAGACATTATTATGGCTGCTTTGTCAAAGATGAGTTGACCATATATTTGTGGGTCCATTTCTGGGTTTTCTATTCTGTTCCATTGATCTATGTGTCTGTTTTTTCTGCCAGTACCATACTGCCTTCATCACCATAGCTTTGTATTATAACTTGAAGTCTGGAATTGTGATGCTTACAGCTTTGCTTCTTTTTTTCAAGACTACTTTGACTATTCAGGGTCTTTTGTGACTCCATACAAATTTTAGGATTGTTTGTTCTTCCTCTGGAAAAATGCTGTTGATATTTTGATAGGTATTGCATTAAATGTGTAGATTGTTTTGGGTAATATGGACATTTTAACAACATTGTTTTTCCCAGTGCATGATCATGGAGCATTCTTCCATTTGCTTGTATTATCTTCAATTTCTTTCATCAGTGTTTTATGGTTTTCAGAGTACAGTTCTTTTGCTTCTTTAGTTAGGTTTATTCCTAGTAATCTTATGGTTTTTGGTGTAGTTATAAATGAGATTGATTCCTTAATTTCTCTTCCTGCTGATTTATTATTGGTGTATAGAAATGTAACAGATTTCTGTACATTGATTGTGTATCTTGCGACTTTACTGAATTCATGTATCACTTCTAGCAATTTTTTTGGTGGAGTCTCTTGGATTTACTATATACAGTATCATGTCACCTGAAAATAGTGGAAGTTTGATTTCTTCCTTGCAAATTTGGATACTTTTTATTTTTTTCTGTTGACTGATTACTGTGCGATTGCTTCCAGTACTGTGTTAAATAACAATGGTCAGAGTGGACAACCCTATCTTGTTCCTGACCATAGGGGAAAAGCTCTCAGTTTTTCCCCATTGAGGAGGATATTAGCTGTGGGTTTTTAATATATGGTCTTTATTATGTTGAGTTTTGTTCTCTCTAATCCTACTTTGTTGAGGGTTTTTTATTATGAATGGATGTTGTATTTTGTCAAATGCTCTTTCTGCATCTATTGAAAGGGTCATATGGTTCTTATCCTTTCTTTTATTAATGTGGTGTATCATGTTGATTGATTGGTGAATATGGAACCACCCTTGCAGCCCAGGAATGAATCCCACTTGATCATAGTGAATAACTCCATTAATACACTGTTGGATACAATTTGCTAGTATTTTACTGAGAATTTTTGCATTCATGTTCATCAGGGATATTGGCCTGTAATTCTCTTTTTCAGTGGAGTCTGTCTGGTTTTCGAATCAAAGTAATGATGGCCTCATAGAATGAATTTGGAAGTTTTCCATCCATTTCTATTTTTTGGAATAGTTTGAGAAGAATAGGTATTAACTCTTTAATTTTTTTTTTAGCATTTTATTTTTATTTGTTTTTTGAGAGACAGAGAGAGACAGAGTGTGAGCGGGGGAGGACAGTGAAAGAGGGAGACAAAGAACCTGAAGCAGGCTTAAGACTCTGAGCTGTCAGCACAGAGCCCAATTCAGGGCTCAAACCCACAAACCATGAGATTATGACCTGAGATGAAGTTGGACACTTAAACTGAGCCACCCAGGCATATTAACTCTTCTTTAAATGCTTGGTAGAATTTCCCTGTGAAGCTATCTGGCTCTGGGCTTTTGTTTGATGGGAGATTTTCTATTACGGATCCAATTTCTTAGTTGGTTGTCAGTCTGTTCAAGTTTTCTACTTCTTCCCATTTCAGTTTTGGTAGTTTATATCTTTCTAGGAATTTATCCATTTCTTCGAGGATGTCCAATTTGTTGGTATATAGTTCTTTATAATACTCTTTTATAATTGCTTGTATATCTGTGATGGTGTTTGTTATTTCTCTTTCATTTATGGCTTTATTTATTTGGGTTCTTTTTCCCTTTTGATAACTCTGGGTAGACATTTATCATTTTTATTAACTTTTTTCAAAGAACCAGCTCGTGGTTTCACTCATCTGTTCTATTGTTTTTTGTTTTTTGTTTTAGTTTGTGTATCATTTATTTCTGCTCTCATATTTATTATTTCCCTTCTTCTGCTGGCTTTAGGCTTTGTTTGTTGTTTTTTCTAGCTCCTTTAGATGAGGTTAGGATATTTATTTGAAGTTTCTCTTTTGCTTCTTGAAGTAAACCTGTATTGCTGTATACTTCCCTCTTTTTACCTCTTTTGCTGCATCCCAAAGTTTTTGGACCTCGTGTTTTCATTTCATTTGTTTCAATGTACTTCTTAATTTCTTATTTGATTTCCTGGTTTACCCATTCATTTTTGAAATCATATTGTTTAACTTCCATATATTTATGGTCTTCCCAAATTTTTTCTTGTGGTTGACTTCAGGTTTCATAGTGTTGTGGTTAGAAAATATGCATGGTATGAGCTTAATCTTTTTGTACTTGTTGAGGCCTGATTTGTGGCCTAGTATGTGATCTATTTTGCACATTGTCAATTTTTGCACTTGACAAGAATGTGTATTCTGTCGTTTTATGATGGAACATTCTGAATATATCTGTTAAGTCTATCTGGTCCAGTGTGTCATTCAAAACTCTTGGTTCCTTATTGATTTTCTGTCTAGATAATCTGTCCATTGATGTAAGTGAAGTGTTAATGTCCCCTACTATTGTTGTATTATCAATTAGTTCCTTTATATTTGTTATTAATTATTTTATATATTTGGGTGCACTCATGTTTGGGGCATAAATATTTATAATTTTAAGATCTTGTTAGATAGACCCTTTTATTATGATACAGTGCCTTTCTTTGTCTCTTGTTACAATCTTTTGTCTGCAATATAGTTTGACAGATATAAGTATTGCTGCTTTGGCTTTCTTTTGACATCGACTTGCATGGAAAATATTTCTTCATCTTCTCATTTTCAATCTGCAAATGTCTTTAGGTGAAAAATGAGTCTCTTGTGGGCAGCATATAGATGAGTCTTGTTTTTTCGTCCATTCTGACACCCTATGTCTTTTGATTGGAGCATTTAGTCCACTTACATTCAGAGTAATTATTGATAGATATGTATTTTTTTGCCATTTCTTACTTGTTTTGTCATTTTTCCTGGAGATTTTTTTCTGTTCCTTTCTTTTCTTTCTCACTTTTGGTCTTTCCTTTCCATTCAAAGAGTGTCCTTTAATGTTTCTTGCGGGTTGGTTTAGTGGCCACGAACACATTTGGTTTTGATTTGGAATGATAACCTTTCTGGATAGAGTATTCTTGACTGCAGATTTTTCCCATTTATCATTTTGAATATTATACCACTCTAGTTTGATTTATTGGTGTTCCCTAGTAAATTATAAACTTCCTTTGTCTTGATGCTTTTAAGATTTTTAATTCATCATTATATAATGCAAATTTAATTACAATATGTCTTGGTGATGACCCTCTTTTGTTGATTTTGATGGGAGTTCTCTGCGTGTCCTGGATCTGGATGTCAGTTTTATTCCCCATATTAGGAATGTTTTCAGCTATTACTTCAAATACATTTTCTGCCCTCTTCTTTTTTTTCTGAAACTCCAATACAAGTGTTATCATATTTGATGAAGTAACTGAGTTCCCTAAGTCTATTCCCATGTGGCATAATAATCCTTTCTCTCTTTTTTTCAGCTTCATTACTTTCCATTATTTTGTCTTCTAGGTCAGTAATTCATTCTTCAGCTTCTTCTAGCCTGCTTTTCATTGCAGAAAGTACATTTCCAATCTCATTTATTGCACTCTTCTTCTTTGATTCTTTTTTTTTAAACTCTTTTATCTCTGTGGTAAGGGTTTGACTGATGTCTTCTATTCTTTTCTCAAGCCCAGTGAATAACCTTATGATCTCTGCTTTAATTTTTCCATCAGCTTTGTTGAAGATTAATTGACCACATACTTGAGTGTTTATTTCTGGGTTTTCTATTCTGTTCTATTTATCTATATGTGTATTTTTTATTTCTACAGCTTTTTAATATGAGTTGAATCCCAGAATTGTGATGTCTCCAGGTTTACTTTTATTTTTCAGGTTGCTTTGTTTATTTGGGGTCTTTTGTAGTTCCATAAAAATTTAGGATTGTTTGTTCTACTCCTGAGACAAATGCAGTAAATATATTGATAGGATTTGCATTAAATATTTAGATTGATTTGGATAGTATAGATATTATAACAATATTTGTTTTTCCAATCCATGAGCATGGAATGTCTTCCCATAACTATATGGTCAATTAATCTTTGACAAATCAGGGAAGACTATCCAATGGGAAAAAGACAGTTTCAACAAATGGTGTTGGGATAACTGGACAGCAACATGCAAAACAACGAAACTGGGCCACTTTATTACACTATACACAAAAATAAATTCAAAAATGGATTAAGACCTAAATGTGATACTGGAAATCTTAAAAATCCTAGAGGACATGGGAAGTAACTTCTTTGACATCTGCTGTAGCAACATATTTCTAGATATGTCTCATGAGGGAAGGGAATATATGGAAAAATAAATTTTGGGGACTACATAAAAATAAAAAGATTTTGCACAGTGAAAGAAACAATCAGCAAACTGAAAGACAACCTAATTAATGAGAGAAGATATTTTGTAAATGACATATCTGATAAAGGGTCAGTATCCAGAATACATAAAGAGTTTATTAAACTCAACACCCAAAATACAAATAATTCAATTAAAATATAAGCAGAAAACATAGACATTTTTCTAAAGAAGATATACAGATGGCCAATAGGCACGTGAAAAGATGCTGAACATTCCTGATCATCAGGGAAATTCAAATGAAATCTACAATGAGGTATCACTTCACACCTGTCATAATGACTAAGTCAACCACACAAGAAACAACAGGTGTTGGTGTGGATGTGGAGAAAGGGGAACACTCTTGCACTATTGGTAGGAATATAAACTGGTATAGCCAGTCTTGAAAACAGTGTGTAGGTCCTTCAAAAAGTTAAAAATAGTATTAGCCTATGATCCAGCAGTTGAACTAATATGTATTTACCTAAAACATAGAATACTAATTCAAAGGTGCACATATACTGCAATGTTTACAGGAAGATAATCTATAATAGTCAAATTATGGAAACAGCCCAAGTGTCCATGGACTGGTGAATGTATAAAGAAGTGGTATATATACACAATGAAATATTATTCAGCAATAAAAAGAATGAATTGTTGCCATTTGCAGAGACATGGATGGAGGTAGAGAGTACATACTAAGCATAATAAGTCAGAATAAGACACATACCATATGATTTCACTCACTTCACTCATATATGGAGTTTAAGAAACAAAACAAACAAGTGTAGGGGGAAAAAAGAGAGTGAGAGAAACCTAGAAACAAACTCTTAATTACAGAGAACAAACTGATAGTTACTAGAGGGGAGGTGTGTGTGGGAGGGGGGGAATGAAGTAAATAGTTGAAAGGGATTAAATAGTGCAATTAGTATGATGAGCACCAGGTGTTGTAAGTGTTGAATCAGTATGTTGTAAACCTGAAACTACTATTAAGCTGTTTGTAAACTAAGTGGAATTTGAATGAATACTAAAGAAAGAATAAATTCTCCATTTCGCATGTCACTTATATCTGTTTTGTTTACATCTCTGACCATGACCTTATCTTGTTCTTTCATTTGGGATAAATTCCTCCATTTTTGCATTTTTCATTTTTGCATTTTGCATTCCTCTGCCTTTTCCTCTGTTTTGGAAAAGCAAGCTATGCTAACAGACATGAAAAGATGCTCAACATCACTCATCATCAGGGAAATACAAATCAAAACTACAATAAGACATCACCTCACATCAGTCAGAGTGGCTAAAATCAACAAAAGAAACAAGAGGTTTTGATGAGGATGTGGAAAAAGGGGAACCCTCTTACACTGTTGGTGGGAATGCAAACTGGTGTAGCCACTATGGAAAACAGTATGAAGGTTCCTCAGAAAAACTAAAAATAGAACTACCCTATGATCAATAACACTACTGAGTACCCAAAGAGTACAAGGACACTAATTCAAAGGGATACATACACCCTCATTTTTACAGCAACATTATTTGCAATAGCCAAGATATGGAAACAGCCCAAATGTCCATCGATTAATGAATGGATAATAAATGGATAAAGAAGAGGTGGTATATATATACAATGGAATATTATTCAGCCATAAAAAACTATGAAATATTGTCATTTTCACTGACAATGTTTCAGCTAGAGAGTATTATGGTAGGTGAAATAAGTTAGCAGAGAAAGACAAATATCATATGTTGTTACTTATATGTGGAATTTATGAAACAAAACAAACAAGCAAGTGAAAAAATAAGAGAGAGAGATGAGAGAGAGAGAGAGAGGAGAGAGAGAGAGAGAGAGAGAAACAGACTCTTAATTATAGAGAACAAAGTGACAGTTACCAGAAGGGATGGGGGGTAGGTGAATGGGGATGGGGTGATGGGAATTAAGGACAACACTCTTCTTCATGAATACAGTGTGAATTACTATATTTTACACCTGGAAGTAATATAACATTGTATCTTAACTAAGTGGAGTTAAAATAAAGACTTTAAAAACAGGAAAAAAGCATTTGAATTGAAAAGAAAGAAGGAAAATTATCTGTTTGCTGATGACAAGATCTTGTATATAGAAAATTATAAATATTCCACAAAAATTTATTAAAAATAATAAAATAATTCAGCGAAGTGTCAGGACTCAAAATCAATACACATAAACATTTGCTTTTTATAAAATAAAATGAATTATTTGAAAAGAAATATGGAAAACCATCCCATTTACAATAACATAAAAAATACAATACTTAAAATGAGCTTAACCAAGAAAGTGGAAGATCTCCACACAGAAAACTATAACATATTGGGATACCTGGGTGGCTCAGTCGGTTAAGCATCCAACTTTGGCTCAGGTGTGATCTCATAGTCAGTGAGTTTGAGCCCCGCGTCAGGCTCTGTGCTGATAGCTCAGAGCCTGGAGCCTCTTTTGGATTCTGTGTCTCCATTTCTCTCTGACTCTCTCCTGCTCACGCTCTGCCTCTCTCTCTCTCTCTCTCTCTCATATAAGTAAACGTTAAAAAAATAAAAAAAGAAAACTATGAGGTATTGATAAAAATAATTGATGAAGTTGGAAATAAGTTAAAAAATATTCTATGTTCATATATCAGAAATTTTAAAAACATTAAAATTTGTATGAAACCATAAAAGGCTCCCAAATAGCCAAAGCAAATCTTGAGGAAGAATGAAGCCTAACACAATAAATATCCAGTGATGAATGGGTAAAAGGATACACACACACACACACACACACACACACACACAGTGGCAGGTTATTCAGCTATTAGAAAGAATAAAATCCTGC
Organism: Panthera pardus; assembly: GCF_024362965.1. Lineage (NCBI taxonomy): Eukaryota > Metazoa > Chordata > Mammalia > Carnivora > Felidae > Panthera > Panthera pardus. The sequence goes on from NW_026526843.1 coordinate 66,459,931, forward strand.
CTTTTGCATGGATGGGACTTCAGGGCATTTTATGATAGATGAAATAAGTCAAGCATAGAAAGGCAAATTCTGTATGTTCTCACACACATGCAGAATATTTTAAAAAGCTGAACTCATAGAAAGAGAGAGTACATTGGTGGTTGCCAGGGGCTGGGTGTGGGGGTAATGGAGAGATATTGGTCAAAGGGTACACACTCCCAGCTATAAGATGAATAAGTTCTGGGTATTTAATGTACATCATGATGACCATAATTAAAAATACTGTATTATATACTTTGTTATTGTTAAGAGAGCAGATCTTAAATGTTATCCCTCTTCTAAAAACGGTAATTATTTGAGGGGATGGAACTGTTAAATAACATTGTTGTGGTAATCATTTTGTAATATATACATGTTTTAAATTGCCACATTGTACTAGGGGCGCCTGGGTGGCTCAGTCAGTTGAGCATCCGACTTTAGCTCAGGTCATGATCTCACGGTTTGTGAGTTTGAGCCCTGTGTTGGGCTCGCAGCCTGGAGCCTGCTTCTGATTCTGTGTCTCCCTCTCTCTGTCCCTTTCCCCCTCACGCTTTGTCTCTTTCTCTCAAAAATAAGTAAATATTAAAAAAATTAAAAAATATTTAAGTTACTACATTGTACTGAGTTTACATATGTTATACATCAATAATATCTCAATAAAGCTGGAAAACAAAAATAGATGTCATATAAACAACTTAACTTTATAACTCAAGGGACTAGGAAAAAAACAAACTAAGCTCAGAGTTAGAAGATGGTAAGAAATAATAAAGGTAAGAGTAGAAATAATGACACACAGTGTAGAAAAATAATAGAAAAGATCAACAAAACTCAGAGTTGGATTTTTGAAAAAATTAAAAAATTGACAAATGTTTACCTTTGCTAAAAAAGAAGACTCAAATAAATAAAATTATATATGAGGAAGAGTTATTTAAATGATACCACAGACAGACAGATAGTCATAAGAGAATACCATGAACACTTACATGTCATCAATTTGAATAACCTAGAGTGTATGTAGAAATTACTAGAAACATATAATCAGAAAAGACTAAATCATGAAGAAATGAAAAATTTGAACAAATAATGAGTAAGGAGATTGGAACACTTAATACAAGTCTCCCAACAATGTAAAGCCCAGGAGCAGATGACTTCACTGATAACTTCACTGAAGAATTAACACAAAAACTCCTCACACTCTTCCAAAAAAATTGAAGTTGAGGGAATACTTCTAAACTCTTTCTTGTGAGACCAGAAATATCTAATATCAAAGCCAGGAATGGACACTACAAGAAACTTATAGACCAGAATCACTGAATGAATATAGATAGAATAATTCTCAAAAAAGATTAGCAAAAAAGTTTGATTGCTAGTCTTTAATTTACCAGCAAATTAAAACAATCACCCAACACAACAAACTGGGATTTATTCCTCAAATTAACAGATGGTCCAACTGCAATATTAATAATTGTGATACCATACCAAACAGCATGAAAGATTAGTATTTTTCCTTCCTAATTGATGCAGGAAAAGCATTTTCCCAAATTCAAAGTCCATTCATGATAAAAAAAAACTGTCAACAAATTTTAGAAGAATTGTAGCTCAACATAATAAAGGCCATATTTTACAAGCCCACAGCTAACATTGTAGTAAACAGTGAAATGCTCAGAGTTTTTCTTTAGACCAAGAACAAGACAAAAGTGCCTGCTCTTGCCACTTGTATTCAATGTAGCACTGGAAATCCTATACAGAGATATTAGGCAGGGAAAAAAAGACATCAAAATCAGGAAAGAAGAGGTAAATTTTTCTGTTTTCTGGTTATGATTTTACATATAGAAAATTCTAATGACTCTGTCAAAAAAATGTTAGAAAAAGGAAGCTGGGAAGATGGTATAGTAGGAAGACCCTAAGTTCACCTTGTTCCACAGATACAACTAGATAATACTCACATCAGTATAAATAACCCATATAACAATTCAAAGAAGGGCAAACTCCTCATCTAAAGGTAGGGAAGAAGCCACATAGAGGAAGCAAGAAAGAGTAAAGACGCTGTTTTCGGTGGAGGATCCTGGGAAGATGGCAACGTAGGAGGACGCTGGGCTCACCGCATGTCCTGCTGATCACTTAGATTCCACCTACACCTGCCTAAATAACCCAGAAAACCGCCAGAAGACTAGCAGAACAGAGTCTCCGGAGCCAAGCGCAGACGAGAGGCCCACGGAAGAGGGTAGGAAGGGCGGCGAGATGGTGCGCGCTCCACGGACTGGCAGGAGGGAGCCGGGGTGGAGGGGCGGCCCGCCAGCCAAGCAGAGCCCCCGAGTCTGGCTTGCAAAAGCGGAGGGGCTGGACAGGGTGTGTTCCGACAGCAACCGGGACTTGACATCTGGAAGGTTATAAGCTAACAGCTCTGCTCGGGGAACGGGAGGGCTGGAGGACAACGGGAGGGAGAGTTGTTGAGCCCCGGACGACAGAGCTCAGCTTGTCAGGGAACAAAGGCGCTCGCCATTGCCATCTCCCTTGCCCATCCCCCAGGCAAAATCCCAAAGGGAACCAGTTCCTGCCAGGGAACTTGTTTGCACTGCACAAACAGCCAACGCTGTGCTTCTGCGGATCCATCCTTCCGGTGTGTCTGACTCCCTCCTGGTGCTGCAGGGCCCCTCCCGAAGCGGATCTCTGAAGGAAAAGCAAGCTGAGCCTGCCCCTCCTGCCCCTGTACACCTTGCCGATCCACCCCAGCACCACAAGCCTGGCAGTGTGCAAGTAGCACAGATGGGCCACGCCACCCCACAGTGAATCCTGCCCCTAGGAGAGGGGAAGAGAAGGCACACACCAGTCTGACTGTGGCCCCAGCGGAGGGCTGGGGGCAGACATCAGGTCTGACCGAGGCCCCGCCCACCAAGGCAAGTTATTCAAGACAGCACAGGGGAAGTGCCCTGCAGTCCCGAACCACTCCAAGGACTATCCAAAATGACGAAACAGAAGAATTCCCCTCAGAAAAACATCCAGGAAATAACAACAGCTAACAAACTGATCAAAAATGATTTAAACAATATAACAGAAAGTGAATTAGGATAATAGTCATAAAATTAATCGCTGGGCTTGAAAACAGTATAAAGGACAGCAGAGAATCTCTTGCTATAGAGATCAAGGGACTAAGGAACAGCCAGGAGGAGCTAAAAAATCCTATCAAAGAGTTGCAAAATAAAATGGAGACAAGTACGGCTCAGAATGAAGAGACAGAGGAGAGAATAGGTGAACTAGAAGATAAAATTATGGAAAAAGAAGAAGCTGAGAAAAAGAGCAAAAAAAAAAAAAAATCCAGGAGTATGAGGGGAAAATTAGAGAACTAAGTGATGCACTAAAGAGAAATAATCTACGCATAACTGGTATTCCAGAGGAGGAAGAGAGAAGGAAAGGTGCTGAAGGTATACTTGAAGAAATATTAGCTGAGAACTTCCCTGATCTGGGGAAGGAAAAAGGCATTAAAATCCAAGAGGCACAGAGAACTCCCTTCAGACATAACATGAATCAATCTTCTGCATGACATATCATAGTGAAACTGGCAAAATACAAGGATAAAGAGAAAATTCTGAAAGCAGCTAGAGATAAACGTGCTCTAACATATAAAGGGAGACCTATAAGACTCGTGACCAATCTATGTACTGAAACTTGGCAGGCCAGAAAGGAATGGCAGGAAATCTTCAATGTGATGAACAGAAAAAAATATGGAGCCGAGAATCCTTTATCCAGCAAGTCTGTCATTTAGAATAGAAGGAGAGATGAAGGTCTTCCCAAACAAACAAAAACTGAAGGAATTGGTCACCACTAAACCAGCCCTACAAGAGATCCTAAGGGGGATCCTGTGAGACAAAGTACCAGAGACATTGCTACAAGCATGAAACCTACAGACATCACAATGACTCTAAACCTATATCTTTCTATAATAACACTGAATGTAAATGGACTAAGCACCAACCAAAAGACATAGGGTATCAGAATGGATAAAAAAAAAAGATCCATCTATTTTCTGTCTAAAAGAGACTCATTTTAGACCTGAGGACACTTTCAGATTGAGAGTGAGGGGATGGAGAACTATTTATCATGCCACTGGAAGTCAAAAGAAAGCTGGAGTAGCCATACTTATATCAGACAAACCAGACTTTAAATTAAAGGCTGGAACAAGAGATGAAGAAGGGCATTATATAATAAGCACAGGGTCTGTCCATCAGGAAGAGCTAACAATTATAAATGTCTATGCGCCGAATACAGGAGTCCCCAAATATATAAAACAATTACTCACAAACATAAGCAACCTTATTGATAAGAATGTGGTAATTGCAGGGGACTTTAACACTCCCTTACAGAAATGGATACATCATCTAGACACATGGTCAATAAAGAAACAAGAGCCCTGAATGATACATTGGATCAGATGGACTTGACTGATCTATTTAGAACCCTGCATCCCAAAGCAACAGAATATACTTTCTTCTCGAGTGCACATGGAACATTCTCCAAGATAGATCACATACTGGGTCACAAAGCCCTTCATAAGTATACAAGAATTGAAATCATACCATGCATACTTTCAGACCACAATGCTATGAAGCTTGAAATCAACCACAGGAAAAAGTCTGGAAAACCTCCAAAAGCATGGAGGTTAAAGAACACCCTACTAACGAATGAGTGGGTCAACCAGGCAATTAGAGAAGAAATTAAAACATATATGGAAACAAACGAAAATGAAAATACAACAATCCAAATGCTTTGGGATGCAGCGAAGGCAGTCCTGAGAGGAAAATACATTGCAATCCAGGCCTATCTTAAGAAACAAGAAAAATCCCAAATACAAAATCTAACAGCACACCTAAAGGAAACAGAAGCAGAACAGCAAAGGCAGCCGAAACCCAGCAGAAGAAGAGAAATAATAAAGAGCAGAGCAGAAATAAACAATATAGAATCTAAAAAAACTGTAGAGCAGATCAACGAAACCAAGAGTTAGTTTTTTGAAAAAATAAACAACATTGACAAACCTCTAGCCAGGCTTCTCAAAAAGAAAAGGGAGATGACCCAAATAGATAAAATCATGAATGAAAATGGAACGATTACAACCAATCCCTCAGAGATACAAACAATTATCAGGGAATACTATGAAAAATTATATGCCAACAAATTGGACAACCTGGAAGAAATGGACAAATTCCTAAACACCCACACTCTTCCAAAACTCAATCAGGAGGAAATAGAAAGCTTGAACAGACCCATAACCAGCGAAGAAATTTAATCAGTTACCAAAAATCTCCCAACAAATAAGAGTCCAGGACTAGATGGCTTCCCAGGGGAGTTCTACCATACGTTTAAAGCAGAGATAATACCTATCCTTCTCAAGCTATTCCAAGAAATAGAAAGGGAAGGAAAACTTCCAGACTCATTCTATGAAGCCAGTATTCCTTTGATTCCTAAACCAGACAGAGACCCAGTAAAAAAAGAGAACTACAGGCCAAAATCCCTGATGAATATGGATGCAAAAATCCTCAATAAGATACTAGCAAATCGAATTCAACAGCATATAAAAAGAATTATTCACCATGATCAAGTGGGATTCATTCCTGGGATGCAGGGCTGGTTCAACATTCACAAATCAATCAATGTGATACATCACATTAATAAAAGAAAAGAGAAGAACCATATGATCCTGTCAATCGATGCAGAAAAGGCCTTTGACAAAATTCAGCACCCTTTCTTAATAAAAACCCTCAAGAAAGTTGGGATAGGGGAACATACTTAAAGATCATCAAAGACATTTATGAAAAGCCCACAACTAACAGCATCCTCAATGGGGAAAAACTGAGAGCTTTTTCCCTGAGATCAGGAACACGACAGGGATGCCCACTCTCACCGCTGTTGTTCAACATAGTGTTGGAAGTGCTAGCATCAGCAATGAGACAACAAAAGGAAATCAAAGGCATCAAAATTGGCAAGGATGAAGTCAACCTTTCGCGTTTTGCAGATGACATGATATTATACATGGAAAATCCGATAGACTCCACCAAAAGTCTGCTAGAACTGATACATGAATTCAGCAAAGTTGCAGGATACAAAATCAATGTACAGAAATCAGTTGCATTCTTATACACTAACAATGAAGCAACAGAAAGACAAATAAAGAAACTGATCCCATTCAGAATTGCACCAAGAAGCATAAAATACCTAGGAATAAATCTAACCAAAGATGTAAAAGATCTGTATGCTGAAAACTATAGAAAGCTTATGAAGGTAATTGAAGAAGATATAAAGAAATGGAAAGACATTCCCTGCTCATGGATTAGAAGAATAAATATTGTCAAAATGTCAATACTACCCAAAGCTATCTACACATTCAATGCAATCCCAATCAAAATTGCACCAGCATTCTTCTAGAAACTAGAACAAGCAATCCTAGAATTCATATGGAAACACAAAAGGCCCCGAATAGCCAAAGTAATTTTGAAGAAGAAGACCAAAGCAGGAGGCATCACAATCCCAGACTTTAGCCTCTACTACAAAGCTGTCATCATCAAGACAGCATGGTTTTGGCACAAAAACAGACACATAGACCAATGGAATAGAATAGAAACCCCAGAACTAGACCCACAAACGTATGGCCAACTCATCTTTGACAAAGCAGGAAAGAACATCCAATGGAAAAAAGACAGTCTCTTTAACAAATGGTGCTGGGAGAACTGGACAGCAACATGCAGAAGAATGAAACTAGACCACTTTCTCACACCATTCACAAAAATAAACTCAAAATGGATAAAGGACCTGAATATGAGACAGGAAACCATCCAAACCCTAGAGGAGAAAGCAGGGAAAGACCTCTCTGACCTCAGCTGTAGCAATTTCTTCCTCGACACATCCCCAAAGGCAAGGGAATTAAAGCCAAAAATGAACTACTGGGACCTTATGAAGATAAAAAGCTTCTGCACAGCAAAGGAAACAACCAAAAAAACTAAAAGGCAACCAACGGAATGGGAAAAGATATTTGCAAATGACATCTCAGACAAAGGGCTAGTATCCAAAAATATAAAGAGCTCACCAAACTCCACACCCGAACAACAAATAACCCAGTGAAGAAATGGGCAGAAAACATGAATAGACACTTCTCTAAAGAAGACATCCGGATGGCCAACAGGCACATGAAAAGATGCTCAACGTCGCTCCTCATCAGGGAAATACAAATCAAAACCACACTCAGATATCACCTCATGCCAGTCAGAGTGGCCAAAATGAACAAATCAGGAGACTATAGATGCTGGCGAGGATGTGGAGAAACGGGAACCCTCTTGCACTGTTGGCGGGAATGCAAATTGGTGCAGCCACTCTGGAAAGCAGTGTGGAGATTCCTCAGAAAGTTAAAAATAGACCTACCCTATGACCCAGCAATAGCACTGCTAGGAATTTACCCAAGAGATACAGGAGTACTCATGCATAGGGGCACTTGTACCCCAATGTTTATAGCAGCACTCTCAACAATAGCCAAATTATGGAAAGAGCGTAAATGTCCATCAACGGATGAATGGATAAAGAAATTGTGGTTTATATACACAATGGAGTACTACATGGCAATGAGAAAGAATGAAATATGGCTCTTTGTAGCAACGTGGATGGAACTGGAGAGTGTGATGCTAGGTGAAATAAGCCATACAGAGAAAGACAGATACCACATGGTTTCACTCTTATGTGGATCCTGAGAAACTTAACAGAAAGCCATGGAGGAGGGGAAGGAAAAAAAGAAGAGGTTAGAGTGGAAGAGAGCCAAAGCATAAGAGACTCTTGAAAACTGAGAACAAACTGAGGGTTGATGGGGGGTGGGAGGGAGAGGAGGGTGGGTGATGGGTATTGAGGAGGGCACCTTTTGGGATGAGCACTGGGTGTTGTATGGAAACCAATTTGACAATAATCTTCATATATTGAAAAAAAAAAAAGAAAAAATAAACAAAATTGATAAACCTCTACCCAGGCTTCTCAAAAAGAAATGAGATATGACCCAAGTAGATAAAATCACGAATGAAAATGGAATTATTACAACCAATCCCTCAGAGATACAAACAATTATCAGGGAATACTATGAAAAATTATATGCCAACAAATTGGACAACCTGGAAGAAATGGACAAATTCCTAAACACCCACACTCTTCCAAAACTCAATCAGGAGGAAATAGAAAGCTTGAACAGACCCATAACCAGCGAAGAAATTGAATCAGTCATCAAAAATCGCCCAACAAATAAGAGTCCAGGACCAGATGGCTTCCCAGGGGAGTTCTACCAGACGTTTAAAGCAGAGATAATACCTATCCTTCTCAAGCTATTCCAAGAAATAGAAAGGGAAGGAAAACTTCCAGACTCATTCTATGAAGCCAGTATTCCTTTGATTCCTAAACCAGACAGAGACCCAGTAAAAAAAGAGAACTACAGGCCAATATCCTTGATGAATATGGATGCAAAAATTCTCAATAAGATACTAGCAAATCGAATTCAACAGCATATAAAAAGAATTATTCACCATGATCAAGTGGGATTCATTACTGGGATGCAGGGCTGGTTCAACATTCACAAATCAATGTGATACATCACATTAATAAAAGAAAAGAGAAGAACCACATGATCCTGTCAATGAATGCAGAAAAGGCCTTTGAAAAAATTCAGCAACTTTCTTAATAAAAACCCTTGAGAAAGTCAGGTTAGAAGGAACATACTTAAGGATCATCAAAGCCATTTATGAAAAGCCCACAGCTAACATCCTCAATGGGGAAAAACAGAGCTTTTTCCTTGAGATCAGGAACACGACAGGGATGTCCACTCTCACTGCTGTTGTTTAACATAGTGTTGGAAGTTCTAGCATCAGCAATGAGAAAACAAAAGGAAATCAAAGGCATCAAAATTGGCAAAGATGAAGTCAAGCTTTCACTTTTTGCAGATGACTTGATATTATACATGGAAAATCCGATAGACTCCACCAGAAGTCTGCTAGAACTGATACATGAATTCAGCAAAGTTGCAGGATACAAAATCAATGTACAGAAATCAGTTGCATTCTTATACACTAACAATGAAGCAACAGAAAGAAAAATAAAGAAACTGATCCCATTCACAATTGCACCAAGAAGCATAAAATACCTAGGAATAAATCTAACCAAAGATGTAAAAGATCTGTATGCTGAAAACTATAGAAAGCTTATGAAGGAAATTGAAGAAGATATAAAGAAATGGAAAAACATTCCGTGCTCATGGATTGGAAGAATAAATATTGTCAAAATGTCAATACTACCCAAAGCTATCTACACATTCAATGCAATCCCAATCAAAATTGCACTAGCATTCTTCTAGAAACTAGAACAAGCAATCCTAGAATTCATATGGAAACACAAAAGGCCCCGAATAGCCAAAGTAATTTTGAAGAAGAAGACCAAAGCAGGAGGCATCACAATCCTAGACTTTAGCCTCTACTACAAAGCTGTCATCATCAAGACAGCATGGTTTTGGCACAAAAACAGACACATAGACCAATGGAATAGAATAGAAACCCCAGAACTAGACCCACAAACGTATGGCCAACTCATCTTTGACAAAGCAGGAAAGAACATCCAATGGAAAAAAGACAGTCTCTTTAACAAATGGTGCTGGGAGAACTGGACAGCAACATGCAGAAGAATGAAACTAGACCACTTTCTCACACCATTCACAAAAATAAACTCAAAATGGATAAAGGACCTGAATGTGAGACAGGAAACCATCCAAACCCTAGAGGAGAAAGCAGGAAAAGACCTCTCTGACCTCAGCTGTAGCAATTTCTTCCTCGACACATCCCCAAAGGCAAGGGAATTAAAAGCAAAAATGAACTACTGGGACCTTATGAAGATAAAAAGCTTCTGCACAGCAAAGGAAACAACCAACAAAACTAAAAGGCAACCAACGGAATGGGAAAAGATATTTGCAAATGACATATCGGACAAAGGGCTAGTATCCAAAATCTATAAGGAGCTTGCCAAACTCCACACCCGAACAACAAATAACCCAGTGAAGAAATGGGCAGAAAACATGAATAGACACTTCTCTAAAGAAGACATCCGGATGGCCAACAGGCACATGAAAAGATGCTTAACGTCGCTCCTCATCAGGGAAATACAAATCAAAACCACACTCAGATATCACCTCATGCCAGTCAGAGTGGCCAAAATGAAGAAATCAGGAGACTATAGATGCTGGCGAGGATGTGGAGAAACGGGAACCCTCTTGCACTGTTGGTGGGAATGCAAATTGGTGCAGCCACTCTGGAAAACAGTGTGGAGGTTCCTCAAAAAATTAAAAATAGATCTACCCTATGACCTATGACCCTAGTAATAGCCTTGCTAGGAATTTACCCAAGGGATACAGGAGTATTGATGCATAGGGGCACTTATACCCCAATGTTTATAGCAGCACTCTCAACAATAGCCAAATTATGGAAAGAGCCTAAATGTCCATCAACTGATGAATGGATAAAGAAATTATGGTTTATATACACAATGGAGTACTACGTGACAATGAGAAAGAATGAAATATGGCCCTTTGTAGCAACGTGGATGGAAGTGGAGAGTGTTATGCTAAGTGAAATAAGCCATACAGAGAAAGACAGATACCACATGGTTTCACTCTTATGTGGATCCTGAGAAACTTAACAGAAACCCATGGGGGAGGGGAAGGAAAAAAAAAGAGGTTAGAGTGGAAGAGAGCCAAAGCATAAGAGACTCTTGAAAACTGAGAACAAACTGAGGGTTGATGGGGGGTGGGAGGGAGAGGAGGGTGGGTGATGGGTATTGAGGAGGGCACCTTTTGGAATGAGCACTGGGTGTTGTATGGAAACCAATTTGACAATAATCTTCGTATATTGAAAAAAAAAAGACGTTGTTTTGGAGCTAAAGAGACCTTGATCGTCTGTGGTGAGTAGGGAGCCAGTGGTGCAAAGGGCAAAAACCAAACATTTACATCAGGTGGCCAGTACAGGGAAGATAAATTCCCATAACATTTGGCTTTGAAAGCTAGAGAGACCTAATTTCATGAGTTCTCTATCTAGCAAGGCTATCATTCAAAATAGGAGAGATAAAGAGTTTCTCAGACAAATGAAACCTAAAGGAGTTTATGACAACTAAACCAGCCCTAGAAGAAATATTAAGGGAGACTCTTTGAGTGGAAAGGAAGACCATGAGTATGAAAAGCAAAAAACAAAAATAAGTATTTCTGTAAAATGCAGTATAGGGATTCATAAAATAAAAGGATGTAAAATATGACACCACATATCTAAAGTATGGGGGAAAGAGGAGTAAAGAAGGGGTTTAAATTTTTTTAACTTTATTTATTTATTTTGAGAGAGAGAGAGAGAAAGCATGAGTAGGGGAAGGGCAGAGAAAGAGGAGAGAGAGAGAGAGAATCCCATCCCAAGCAAGATCCACACTGTCAGCATGGAGCCCAATGCGGGGCTTGATCTCACAAACTGTGAGATCATGACCTGAACTGAAGTCAGACCTTCAACCAATTGAGCCACCCAGGTGCCCTGGGGTTTAAACTTACATGACCATCAATTTAATATAGACTGCTATATGCAGAAGATGGTATATGCAAATGTAATGGTAACCACAAGTCAAAAACCAGTAATAGATATGCAAACTAAAGAGCAAGGAATCCAAGCATATCACTAAAGAGAGCCAACAAACCATGCAAGAGAGCAAAAGAAGACAGGATCAGGGAAAATTTATAAAAAAACAACAACAAAACAAGTATCAAAATGGCAACAAAAATTCCCATTCCCACCTTCCCCGAGACTCTGGCAACCACCATTCTACCTTCTTTCTCTATGAATTTGACTATTCTAGATACCTCATATAAGTGGAATCACAAAATATTTGTCTTTTTGTGTCTGTATTATTTCATTTAACATAATGTCATCAAGGTTAATCCACGTTGTATCATGTATCAGAATTTCATTCCTTTTTAAGGCTGAATGTATATATGTACTACTGTTTTTAAAAAAAAATCCATTCTTCCATCAATGGATATTTACATTGTTTCCACCTTTTGGCTATTGTGGAAAATGCTGCTGGGGCACCTGGGTGGATCAGTCGTTTAAGCATCTGACTTTGGCTCATGTCATGATCTCACAGTTCCCGAGTTCGAGCCCCACGTCGGGCTCTGTGCTGACAGCTCAGAGCCTGGATGGAGACTATATCAGATTCTGTGTCTCCCTCTCTCTCTCTGCCCCACCCCCTGATTGTACTCTCTCTCTCAAAAATAAACATACATTAAATTTTTCTTTTAAATGTTGCTATGAACATATGGGTGTAAAAATATCTGTTAGATACCCTGCTTTCATTTCTTTTGGGTATATACCTAGAAGTGGAATAGTTGGATCATATGGTAATTCTATGTTGATTTTTTTTGAGGTTCTACCATATTGCTTTTTATTGGAGTTGCACCATTTCACATTCCTCAATAATGCACAAAGTTTCCAATTTCTCCATATTCTTGTCTACACTTATTTCTGTTTTTATTCTTCTGATAATAGCCATTTTAATGGGTGTGAAGTGATACCTCTTTGTGCTTTTGATTTGCATGTCTCTAATTAGTGATATTGAACATCTTTTCAGGTGCCATTTGTATCTCTTCTTTGTAGAGATATCTTTTCAAGTCCTTTGCCCATTTTTAACTGATTTGCTTGTTTTTGTTATTCTTGAGTTGTAGGACTCCTTATGTATTCTGGATATTAATCCTCTATCAGTTATATGATTTTCACACATTTTCTCCCACCTGATGGGCTGCCTTTTAACTCTGTTGAGAGTATTTTTTTGTGAACAAATGTTTCTAATTTGAAGAATTCCAATTTATGTATTTTTTCTTTTGTTGCCTATGCTTTGGTGTCATATACTTTTGTTATATGTAATGAAACACATCATTCCCTTTATGGTTTCTGTGGCTGCATGTATGACTATGAAGGACTCTTCAATCTTAAAATTAGATGGCACACATTCTCCTCATCTTTTAATACTTTGGTTCAACGTCATAATATATTTACATAATAGTGGGTTTTCTTTTAAAATTACATTTTTAGAAACTACTTAAGTATACTGGAATATGTTAGTGAGAGGGAAAAGTTTATAAAAGAGTTTATCTCAGTTTTATTTTTAGAAAACTCTAGCCTAAACAGAACACATATGTAGACATGTTAGAAAGAACAAGACCAAAATGTTCACATTGGTTCTCTCAGGGTTCTGAGATTACTAGTGATTTCTGTTATACTCTAAAATTTTCCTCATTTTCCAAATTTCACAAAAATAAGCATGTGTTGTATTTATATCAGATAACTACAAGGAATGGTGCAACTCTAGAACCAGAAAAAAGGAAACTTGGAAAGCAATGAATGGACTCATAACAAGGGAACTACCAGATCAATACATAAGCCTGAAAATTGAATTTTGTAAATATTGTAATGATACACAGTACACAGAAATAAAATATGAAAAAAGAAAAAAATTACCAGTATACTGCAAGAGTCTGAAAAGAAATAAAATATGTAAACAGTGTTTATCTCTGTGATAATAACACAATACAGATTGTTTAAATCTGGGAAATAGTAAAATTTTTAAAATTATTCAATTAATAAATGACCAACATTGGAAATATGGACAAAATAAACATCATCAATGATTCCTAACCAGAGGAAATTTTTAAATGACTGCATACATAGCATTCCACCTTGTGAATACTCTATCATATATTTAACCATGTCTGTAATGCTGAGATTTAGAATATTTTCAGTAACAAAAGCGTCAAGCAAGTGCTGTGATTTGTAAAATAAATATTACTTTACATTTAAACATTTCTTTTTAAAATTCCCAATGGCTTGACAGCCAGCATCAAAAAGGAGGAAGAGGGAAGTCAGTATTAGGAGTGAGTTACTGATTAGCCAGGCAACTGGTTTATTGTCTTGTGTGTTCACTTGTCAGACAGTTGGATACAGCACGTTGGATCTTCACCAAAGTTTAACTAGGCTGTATTTCACACTAACCTTAACTAATCACGTCTTCTGTCACCTCTCCTATCCCAGGAAATGTTAGGAGCATTTCCAATTTAAAATTGCTGCCCACTTACCATTAATCTTGTGGAAAATACAGTAAAAAACAAAAATAGAATATTTAAATCACTGTCAGTTACATCACCCTAAGACCAAGATAGCTAATTTGTTTTTAGTGTTTTCCCTTCTAGCCTCTCTTTATAAACCCCTCCCCAAACCCCTTTCCTCCTTCCAGAGCCTGAGGCTAAAATTAAAGAGACAAATTTAGGATGGGTGGAGGCCTTGTCTTCTCTCCTTGTCCCACATTTTAGGTACTATTTTCTTTTAGCTTTTCTTGAAATCATAAAAGTATAATACTAGTTACAAATTGAAAGAATAAACAAATAAAATTTAAGTTTCTGGAAAAATCAGGCGTGGGGGTGGGGGTTGGATGTTAAGTTAGAGGTAGATGAATCAGCTATATTAGAGAACCTGGGAAGGTGAGCGGGCTTGGAAACTTGATAGATCTAATAATTTATTGGCTCAGGATTTGTCAATCACTATAGCCCAACAAATGAAATTAGAGCAGAGTTGTAGGGAGGAAGGGAGTGACTCAGCAAACTATATGCACCAAGAAAATCTAGTCAGGAGACGTCTGCGTAATCATACTGTGGCACCATTTTTTTCTTGCTGCACTAGCTGCTTGCGGAGGAGGTCCGCCCACTGCAGCTCTCTGCAGTCTCTGGATGGTTCCTGCAAGACCGACCATCGCCTTCTCTGCACTCCAGCCCAGGGCACCATTGCCTCCTCCCGCTTCTCGCGGCCTCAGCACAGCCTTCATCCCGGCAGCAGCCTCAACCATTACTCTTGCAGCCTGCCACCACTGCGCATTCCACCTCTGTCCCAGCCGCCGCTGCTTCTGCTTTTCCGGTGAGTCTTTCGCTGCGGAGGTCAGGTCTCCTTCCTTATCTTGGCGATAGCCACCTTAAGCGTGTACGGTCCTTTGAAAAATGTCCGAGTCAGCCGACCACAAGGAACTGTTAGAATCTAGTCAAGAAGAGGCTGGTAATAAGGTAATGATGGAGGGACCCGGGGAACAACTGGAGCGCAGTGAAGATGTCGCAGCTGGGCCTGGAGATGATAAAGTGCAAGGTGAGGAAGCCGCCGCAGGGCCTGGGGAAGAAGGGGAGAAAGGTGAAGATGCTGCTGCTAGGTCCGGGGAAGGCGGGGTAAAAGATGAAGATACTGATGAGGATTCAGACACAGACCGTCCAAAAGGACTTATTGGTTATCTTTTAGATACAGACTTTGTTGAAAGTCTGCCTTTGAAAGTTAAGTACCGTGTGTTAGCCCTCAAAAAACTTCAAACTAGAGTGGCCAATCTGGAATCCAAATTTCTGAGGGAATTTCATGGCATTGAAAGGAAGTTTGCTGAAATGTATCAACCGTTATTGGAAAAAAGACGTCAGATCATAAATGCAATCTATGAACCTACAAAAGAGGAATGTGAATATAAGTCAGACTCTGAGGACTATGATGATGAGATGTATGATGAGGAAGAAATGGATGGTAATGAGGAGGGTCTGGTACATGAGTATATGGATGAGGATGATGGTTGTGAAGGAGATTATTATGATTATGCTGTCGAGGAGGATGATGATGATGACGATGACGAGGATACTGATGACGACATCGAGGCTACCGGAGAAGAGAATAAAGAAGAACAGGATCCTAAAGGAATTCCTAATTTTTGGCTGACTGTATTAAAAAATGTTGACACACTCACTCCTTTGATTAAGAAATATGATGAGCCTATTCTGAAGCTCCTGACAGATATTAAAGTGAAACTTTCAGATCCTGGCGAGCCTCTCAGTTTCACGCTAGAATTTCACTTCAAGCCCAATGAATATTTCAAAAATGAGCTGTTAACAAAGACTTATGTGCTGAAGTCAAGGCTGGCGTATTATGATCCCCATCCCTATAGGGGAACTGCAATTGAGTATTGCATAGGCTGTGAGATAGATTGGAATGAAGGTAAGAATGTCACTTTGAAAACCATCAGGAAGAAGCAGAAACACCGGATCTGGGGGACAATCCGAACTGTAACTGAAGATTTTCCCAAGGATTCGTTCTTCAATTTCTTTACTCCTCATGGAATCAACTCAACTGGAAAGGATGGAAATGATGATTTTTTACTTGGTCACAATTTACGTACTTACATAATACCAAGATCAGTGTTGTTTTTCTCAGGTGATGCACTTGAATCTCAGCAGGAGGGGGTAGTTAGGGAAGTTAATGATGCAATTTATGACAAAATTATTTATGATAATTGGATGGCTGCAATTGAGGAGGTTAAAGCTTGTTGCAAAAATCTTGAGGGAATAGTAGAAGATGTTGATCGCTGAAGCAAAGTGTACTTGGTCCTGACATTAACTGCTGTAGATCTAGTTACTCAAGATGCAAGAAGTTAATTAGAGCCTTGTGTTCTGAATTTTTTCTTGTAGGGTCATTTAAAACATAGGTCTCAGAAATATAAGAGAGATTTAAATACTAATTAATGTGACCTTGCATTTTAGTAGTAGAATGTTTTCAAGAAATATAAACTGCGGTAGATGGTTTAAAATATCTATATAATGTGTAGTTTAATCCTTCTAAAGTCTTTTCAACATATAGCTATTAATCTGTGGCTGTGAATATTATCAGAACTGCTAAATGAGACCAACATTTGTTTGGAAAGAAAATCTTGGAGAACCAACCCAAGGCTTTTTGAAGCTGTGTGTGTGTGTGTGTGTGTGTGTGTGTGTGTGTGTGTGTGTTTTCTTAGTCCTTTATCTAGTGGGTTTATTCTCTTGTACCTGCTTCATTTTGCAACAAAATACAGTAGAATTTAAAACTTGAATGCTTAAGAAGCCTGCATATGGTTAAAATTTTCAGGTAAAACTACATTTATTGTTAGTAACAGCTTATCCATAGGCTCTTGTATTTTATTTGACCATGATAAATAATAAAACTTAGTTATATTGAGGTTATTGTTTATCAGTGAGGTGTTAATCACAGTGCTTTCAAAAGATTGCCACATGTTGTTCTGTGTAATTATGTAAACTGTAATTACAGTGTGTAATTTCTCTTCCTATAGTACACTTAATCATTCATTGGAAGTAATCACATGAACATTTTGAAAAGTTTTTTTCATGTTCTTTCACTGTAAAATAAAATAAATAAAAATTTCAGTGTGTTTCCTGTTCTACAACTTATCTTTTTTTCTCATTATAAAAGTGTTATGCTTATTGGAAAACATTAGGAAATACTAAACAATACATTGATTAAACCAAAATCCATATACTCACTCCCCAAAGATAAGCACTGTTAATGTCTTGATTTATTTTCTATTATTTTTCAATGTGTTTAAATATGCATGCAGATTTACTAACACTATACTTAGATGTGCAAAGAAACTATCTTAGGTTTTATAACTAATGTAATTTTAATTCTGAGTGCACCTCCACACCCCAAGTTTGCAGAGAAACAAAAGTCTCAGTTTTAATCCAGGAAATTAACTGCTATTTATAATTTAAACACTGCATAAATAACAGGCTCCTGTGTGTTAGTCTATATTTCAGATTTACCTACCCTTCCACAATGTCATCTGGATGTACAGGGGCTTATATTGTTTTATGACATTGGTGGGGAGGGGGCTGCACTGACCAGGAAAAAGGGATGTGGTTGGTTAGAGAGCTGACATTGTCCCAGAGTTGGCATTGCCTTCTTCACGTGTGGAAACCCAGAGGTTCAGCTTCCCATTTTGGCAGACTCTGTGAAGGTCACATCTATCCCTCTGGGACAACACGGAATTTTTAAATGCTTTCCCAGCCGTGTGAGATCTGAGAGTGGCTAAGAAGTACTGTGTCTCGTTATTGCTGCCTATCCACTCTTCCATGCCAGGTGATTGTGATGTGATCCCACAGAAGTATAAGATGAAAGTGGAACAAAATCTCTTCTGCTTGTGACTTATTCCTCCATTATTGAACATGCCTCCTTTGGATTTTGGCTAAGAGAGGTAAGTTTATAACACTGATTTTTTTTTTTTTTTACCTCTGCCTCATCTTTACAATCAACTGAGGAGGAAGATAATGGGCTTTTTCTTTCCTTTTCCTGTCTGGATGGGATCCTCCTCTAAATATATCTTCCTCCCAGGGTCAATAGTAAATGCTCACTTGCTTTTCTATGGGGTTGCAATAGTTGGCAGGGTATAAGGAACTAGAGACAACTTACTATTATAGGGGAACCTAAGTTGGGAAATACAATGTATGCTTGATAAATGTAAACATTTTCATAGTCTTCACCACCCTCAATCTTGACGTTTGTTAAATTCCCAACTCCCCTTCAAACCCTTCCACAAAATAAAGATTGGTACCCTTTTAGTCGTTGTTATTGTTATTATGCATTAAAAAGTCAGGAACGTGGGTGTATCTTTCCTGCTATTTTACAGAGGAGGATCAGGCATCTTGAAGTCTCTCCTTGTCCCTTTCTCTTGCCTCCAGAATAGAGAGCAGTAAAGCTGTTTCTGGGCTTTCTGTAAGGGCAGGCCAGCCCCTTTGCTTTATCCCTCATGTCAGTGGTGTCCAGCCAAAGACCATCAAGGACATACCCATAGTTGAATAAGCACATGCCCAAGTTGAACATAGGTAAACAAGTTGAACATACCCACAGTCTCCATCATCTCCCCCAGGAGAACACACATCCTGGGGAACCATTGTATGTTATCAGTAAGTAAGTGTTAGAAAACATATTGCAGAATTTGGGCTTTGGTTGTGTGATTTGATGGAGGGTCTATGGAAGTGGGGGTTTATTCTATATTGTAGGACAATTTAATGATTGGTAGTTCAATAAATCTCTTCTATGGGGGGAGATACTAGAACAAGGATAAAGATGTAATTGGTAAAGAGGTTGTAGCCACTGATTTTAGAAAGGTAGTAATATTTGGTGTTTTGTGACCTTGTTTTTGTCTGTGCTTAGACAAAATTAGATGGCCTTACTTTGCCTCATTTTTGTACAGTCCCAGCATAACCTTGTCTGAAGTTGGTATTCTATGAGATGGTTTATCCAATAGAATAGCATGGCCTAGCTGTGAGGACCAGACCAGGTTCCTAATGTCAGGGACTGCTTTTTTATATTTCCTTCTCTTTCACCCCTTCTCAGGGATGAAATTTGAGGCAGTCATCACTCTCAGCTTGTCTTGGGATGGATGTTCATTTGATTTAAGTTTAGACTAGTGGAAAGGAAATTTAGGCTTTGAGGGTAGGCCATAGGCTTCAGCCCATATACCGGAGAGGCCTATAATAGGAGGTAGGGCCCAAGTGTGACTAAGAATAGAATTTTTACCTTAATTCTTTTTGTAATTGTTCTGTTGAAAAATGTATCATTTATAAAGTCCTGAAAGGGTTGTTGAGGTGGCTATTGGGCCTTGTTAGAATTTTGGTATTCCCAGGGAATATACTGAAATGCCTAAATACAATAAAATTCCATTTTGGGGGAACCTAATAATTTATGGTGTAAGTTACAGTATTTAGTATTATATACCATATAGCAGAGTGATTCATCTTTGAAGCCAGGCTGCTTAAATTCAAATCCCAATTTTGTAATTTATTATTTGGGTGACCTTGTACAAGCTACTTTGTGTGTCTTAGTTTTCATATCTGTAAAAGTATAATAATAATTTGTGCATCTACTTCACAGATTATTATGAAGATTTAATTGGTTTATATGAAGTGCTTGAAATCTGTATGACACATAGTGAGTGCTGTATAGGTGTATCTATTATTTTTATTACTAAGTTTTTATCTGTGAAATACTAAAAACTGGTATACAATAGGAGTGCAATAAATTTTTATTGAATTATTAATAATTGTCTCCCTAATTTGTTTCTAATTTAACAAAAAGTGAAAGAACATACTTTGCAGTTTAATAACAAAATCTCCAGGATTTCTGCAAGTATTAAGGAAGGCTAAGTGGCAAATTTAGCAGCAGTACTTAAGGACTGGCAAGGTACTGTCAAGCCTGGTTAATGAAGAGGAAAATATAGTGACTGTGGTGTTACTTCCTCACCACTGAGTACATTCATTATCTTTGTAGCTGTGTATGCCAAACTCAATACCACATGCCATTTGTTCACTGGCCAATGATGCATTATTATATTAAAATATTTGGAAACCAGAGAAAAATAGAATACATAAAATAAGAATCACATGGTATTATATATCATCCATAGGTACATAACAAATTTTATTTTTTAGTTACCACATAGGTATGTATGCAACATGTAGCAATTATTTTAAAGCAGTATACTTTTAAAAATAAAGAATAAGTTTAACATGGAACACATTTCTGAAATATATTGTCTCTGAGTTTTTGTTTTTGTTTTTATTTTTTTTGCAGAATAATACAGGGTTTTAAAGCAAAAAAGAAAAGAATGTCCAAAAGTAAACAATCTCTGCCTGTTTTTTAAAACTACTCTAATGATCCATTTGTTGACCTATTCTCAGGGTGTTTTAAGGCAATTAAAACTCTATATCATGCAGCCAATGGGTAATCACTACTTCCATTTTGCAGGTGCACTCACCTCACTTCTGGCTCTTCAGGCGGTGTGTGCGCGCGCGCGCGTTTCTGTGTGTTTGCGCGACGTCCTGTGTGGGATGGGGTAAAGTGGGAGGGAAGCTAGTGCGGGATGGTCACTTGTCATAAAGGACCCTAGCCCTGGTAAAACTTCTCTATTAGGGCGTGTGCAAGAATACGTGGGGGTAGGGGAGACAGACTGAATCATCATAGAGGCCACTAGTGTTTAAGGATCCTCTTTGGCCTTTGTGCGCACGGTCGTGCGTCCGTGCGTGTGTGTGTGTGCGCGCATGCTGGTCAAAAGGAGTGGGTGAGTCGTCTTCCTGGCTCCGGTGCTTTATGAAACCACATTGTGTGTGTACTAGTGCCTGTGGCCGGTAAGAAGAGAGGCAGTTCTGGAGGAGGCATACCCAGGTCAGGTGTCAGTGGTTTTGGAGGAGATCGGAAGTAGAGGTGCGTTCTTCTGCGATGAGGTCAAGGTCGACTTGTCTGCTAAAGCGAAGGTACTCGTAGGGAGGGCAAAAATAGGTGGCAGCGTAGTGGGAGAATCCTGGCTTGGTTAGCATTTGTTCTGACCCCCGCCTGGGGGAAAGAGAAACTTAAGTGGATGACAAGAGGAGAGTCCCAGAATTGGATAATGTGGGAGGTTTTGGTTTTAAATACCTGCAGAATAGATACCTTTTGGTTGATGAAGTACAGTGGCACCTTGGCCTCAGGACAGATTTGGGTCAGGCGTATATAAATACAAGTATAAACATGTATACAAGAAGTAGTGTATATAAAAGGTGTATTACTGGTTCTGACACCTACTTCAATGTCAATACTAGTGTAGGTGTATTTGGAAGACGAAATCAGTCTGTAATACATTAATCATCTATTTGTGATTCACTGCTTCTGTAAAGTACAGAATCTGTGTATTAATTTAAACTTCACATGAAAGGTTCAGCATTCCAATCAAGTGTATCACTTGACATAAGAATAAAAGCTTTCCAAGCAGATTGGTGTTGAAATAAAAATTTCACAAGGCAACTTCATGAAAATGGTGAAAAGCAGCTGTATTTTTACATTTTGTATTTCACATTTAACATGTTCTCAGACTGTTACACACACACACACACACACACACACACACATCTGTATGATCCAGAGTGAGAGGAAACGCATGGTCAGAAGGATTCACAGCAGGTGGAACCAGTATGGAGTGCTTTATCATTTCGTATTTCTACATCAGCTATCAAGGTGAAAATAAATATTGATACTGTGTCTATGTATGTGCATGCTTGCATCTCTGCATGCATGTGCATGTTTTTTTTAAGTTTTTTAAATGTTTATTTATTTTTGAGAGAGAGGGAGAGAGAGAGAGCGGGAGAGGGGCAGAGAGAGGGAGACACAGAAACCGAAGCAGCTCCAGGCTCTGAGCTGTCAACACAGAGCCCGAACACAGAGCTCGAACTCACAAACCGTGAGATCATGACCTAAGCTGAAGTCAGACACTTAACTGACTGAGCCACCCAGGTGCCCCTGTATGTGTATGTTTTAATGTGGAATATATCAGTAACAAGTGGAAATGAAATTCCCACCATAAATCTTTGTTGCCCAAGATATCACCTGTAGTTTGCCAGGAGTCCTATGGATAAGGGAAGATTGAGTGGTTTGTGATGAGTTCCCTTTCTCCCTGTGATAAGGTACTTTTTATTTTACAGCTTAGAGGAATTGAGGAGGTATTTATACTTACTAAGATCCATATTAGCCAATTTAAGGCATTTGCACTTCATGGTCAAGTATTAAATTGCATACTCTTACTTTATATTCACGTGGCATTTTAGGACATTTCAGAATTATGTTCTCACTAGTTTGGATAAGGGTGGTTATCTCCATTTTTCAGATGAGAAATCTGAGATACAGACATTGTAATTTGTCAATACCATTCAATTAGTGGTGCAGGAGTTCATATTTAATCTCATTGCTCATGCTCTTCATCACACTATGCTGCCTTCGGTGAAACTGAATGATGAATGATATTGCAAGTTTGCTTAATATCAAAATGCCTCTGCCCATATTAAAGCTGCTTGGTACTAGTGTAGGGATAGATATGAACATATTTCTTTGTTAGGTATGTTACCTCATTGATTTAATATATCATAGTAGCTGGGCTGAAGCTTTTTAAGAAAACTTCCTAATGCAGGTTAACAATGTAAAATTATTACAGGAATTAAATCTCATTTTCTCTTAAATATTCTATAATTTAGGCTTTGCTAATGTGACCTATTCTTTCCCACATAATCATAGGTTTAATTTAAATTTTTTGCTTTTTTAAATCTCAATTTTAAAATCTCAGTTCTTGTTCCTATTGTGGAACTTGTATATTATGTGATCTGGGTCACCAGTTTCCATATCTATACAGTGGAGATAATTAGTAGTGCCTAGGTCATAAGATTGTTTTGATAATTCATTGTGATATGACTGCCCAGCACTTGGCACAATGCCTGGTACATAGCAAGCCCTAAAACATTAGGTGGTTATTATTATAATAATCATTATCACTTCTTAGGATTGTTATGAAGAAAAAATTATTATATGATGGGCTTGGTACATAATAAGGGTTTAATAAATTATAGCTACTCTTTTATAACTTTATATCCCTGAGGTAATAACAAACAAGAGGATTTTAGGTCATTTTCTTTTGTCATTTTCTCTTTTTTAAACCTTTTATTTGAAATAATTAGAGACTCACAGGCAGGTACAAAAATAGCACATAGAATTACACGAGCTCTGTAGCATTATACTTTTTGCCAGATGTTGGAAATTTTCAGCTTTAATTTCCTTGAATATTTTGTCAGTTCCACAACCCTTCTCCTTTTTTCTGGAACCTAGATGACATGAATGTTAGATCTTTTATTATTATTATAGCTTTCATGGTTCTGTTCATTTTTTTTCAGTCTATTTTCTTTCTGTTGTTCATTTAGGGTCAATTCTATTTATTTGTGTTCAAGTTCACTGATTATTTCCTGCCCATCTGCATTTTGCTGTTGAACCCATCCAGTGTGTTTGTTTATTTATTTTATTTTTTTCAACTTTATTTCTATTTGGTTTATTTTTTATAACTTCTATTTCTTTGCTGAGATTTTCTTATTCATTTGTTTCAAAAGTCTTCATAATTGCTTGTTGAAGCATTTAATAATAACTGCTTCAAATACTTATCAGATAATTACCATATCTGAGTCATGTTGGTATTGGCATCTGTTGATTGTTTTTATTCATTCAAGTTGTGATTTTCTGGTTCTTGATATGATGAGTGGTTTTCGATTATATCCTGGACATTTTTAGTATTATGTTATGATACACTAGATCCTGTTTAAATCTTGTTATATTTTAGCAGACAAGTCACCCTGGTTAGGTTTCATGTGCAGGTGTTTTCTTTTTGATGATCTTGACAGTTTTGAGGAGAATCAGTCAGGTACTTTGTAGAATACCCTCAATTTCATTGTGGCTGTACCATTTCATGAGGGTTTCTATTTCTCTACATCCTCACCAATACTTGTTATTTTCTGTACTTTTAAAAAATAATAGCCATTATAATGTGTGAATTTCATTGTGGCTTTGATATGAAATTCCCTAAAATTAGTGATGTTGATAATTTTTTCACATGCTTTATGGCCATTTGTATTCTTCTTTTGAAGAATATCTATTTAAGTCCTTTGCCCATTTTTGATTTGAGTTGTTGTTTTGCTATTGAATTGTAGAAGTTCTTTGTACATTCTGCGTATTAATCCCTTATCCCAGATCTATGATTTGCAAATATTTTCCCTCATTGCATGGATTGCCTTTTAACCCTATTGATGGCATCCGTGATGAACAAAAGTTTTAAATTTTGATGAAATAAAATTTATTTATATATTCTTCTGTTGCCTGTGCATTTGATATCATAGCCAAGAAATCATTGCCAAAGCTAATGCCATGGAGATTTTCCCTTATGTTTTCTTCTGAGTTTTATGATTTTAGCTTTTACACTTAGGTATTTGATCCATTTGTGTTAACTTTTATATATGATGTAAGATAAGGGTACAACTTTATTATTTTGCATGTGGACATCAGTTTTTCCAGCACCATTTGTTGAAGACTGTCCTTTCCCAATTGAATGATTTCGGCAGACTTGTCAAAAAAAAAAAAAAAAAGACTGACCATTTTTGCAAAGGTGTATTTTTTGAGCTCTTTATTTTGTTGATCTATATGTCTGTTTTGTGCCATTTTCACACTGCTTTGATTACTGTAGCGTCATAATAAATTTTGATATCAGGAAGTATGAGTCCTCCAAAAGTGTTCTTCCTTTTCAAGATTGTTGAGTTATTCAAGATCCCTTGAAATTACATATGAACTCAGGATGGGTTTTTATATTTCTACAAAATTGTAGTTGGGTTTTTGATAGGAATTACATTAAATCTGTAGATTGCTTTGGGTAGTATTCACATCTTAACAATATTGATTCCTCCAATCTGTGAACATGGAATGTCCTTCCATTTATTTCTGTCTTTAATTCTTGTAGCAATGTTTTGTGGTTTACACTGTACAGATCTCTCACATCTTTGGTTAAATTTATTCTTAAATATTTTGTTTTTGATGTCATAAATAGAATTATGGGATTATTTTCTTAATTTCCTTTTCAAATTATTTATTAATGCATGATAATGTAACTGTTTTGTGTATTGATTTTGTGTCCTGGAATTTTGCTGAATTTGATTCTAAAAAAATTGTGGAATCTTTAAGGGTTTTTACATATAAGATCATGTAATCTATGAACAGAGATTATTTTATTTCTTTTCCAACTTGAATGCATTTTATTTAATTTTCTTGACTAATTGTTCTGGATAAATCTTTCAATAATATGTTGACTTGAAGTGGTAAAGTGGGCATCCTTATCTTGTCCCCGATGTTAGAGGAAAAGTTTCAGTCTCCTACCATTGAGTATGATGTTCACACTGGGCTTTTCATTATACCTTAAATATATATTTCAGTAATTTTCTTCTATTCATAGCTTGTTGAGTGTTTTTAACATAAAAGCATGTTGAATTTTGTCAAATGCTTTTTCTGCATAAATTGAGATGATCATGTGTTTTTTTCCCCTCATTCTTTTAATGTGGTGTATTACATTGATTGATTTTCATATGTTCAACCATTCTTGCATTCCAGGAAAAAATCCCACTCGTCATACTATATAATTCTTTTAACATGTTGCTGAATTAATTTTGCTAGTACTTTGTTGAGGATTTTTGCATCAATGTTCATAAGGGGTAATGGTCTGTATTTTTCTTGTCTTGTAGGTCTTTGTCTTTGATGTCAGAATAAAGCTGTCTTCATAAAATAAGGATGTGTTCCCTCCTCTTCAATATTTTAGAAGGGCTTGAGAAGGATTGGTATTATTTCTTGAAATGTTTGGTAGAATCCACCAGTGAAGACATCCAGTTCTAGGCTTTTCTTTATTGGGAAGATTTTGGTTACTGATCCAATCTCCTTTCTAGTTATGGGTCTATACAGATTGTCTAGTACTTTATGATTCAGTCTTGGTAAGGTATGTGCTTCTAAGAATTTGTCCAGTTAGATTATTTGATTTGTTGATGTACAATTGTTCAAAAAACTCTCTAGTAATCCTGTCTATTCCTGTAACATTGGTAGTAAAGTCACTGCTTTCATTTCTAATTTAAGTAATTTGAGGATTGTCTCTTTTTTCCTTATTCAGTCTACCTGAAGGTTTGTCAATTTTGTTGATTTTTTTGAAGTCCCAACTTTTGGTTTTGTTGATTTTCTCTATTGTTTTTCTCTTCAATATTTTATTGATCTCTTATCTAATCTTTATTACTTCCTTATGCTAGCTTTGGCTTTAGTTATTTTTCTAGTTCTTTTGGGTGTCATGATAAATTGTTGATTTGAAGTATTTCTTTTTTAATGTAAGCTTTTAAAGCAATATTTTTTTTCTCTTAGAACTACTTTAATTCATCCCATATGTTTTAGAATGTTGTCTTTTCATTTTTATTTGTCTCAAGATATTTTCTAATTTCTCTTGTAGTTTCTTCTTTGACTAATTTTTTAAAAAGTATCCACATATTTGAGTATTTTCCTCTACCTTATACTGTTGATTATTTTTTACTTATTTTGAGAGAGAGAGCACAAGCAGGGAAAGGGCAGAGAGGGAGAGAGAGGATCTCAAGAAGGCTCAGCACTGTCAGTGTAGGGCCTGACATGGGGCTCGAACCCATGAACCATGAGATCATGACCTGAACCCAAACCAAGAGTCAGATGCTCAACCAACTGAGCCACCCAGGTGCCCCATGATTTTTCTGTTTTATTCCACTGTGATAAGAGAAAATAGTTTGTGTGATTTCTTTTTAAATTTACTAAGACTTGTTTGGTGTTCTTAATAATAGAGAATGTTCCATATGCACATCAGAAAAAGTGTGTTCTTCTCTTGTTGGGTAAAGTGTTGTATATATTCTTGTTACATCCAATTGGTTTATAATGTTGTTCAAGTTCTCTATTTATTTATTAATCTCTGTCTGATGTTACTATTCATTATTGAAAGGAAGACTTTAATAAAAATTCCTACAATTATTATAGAACTGTCGATTTCTCTCATCAATTATTTCAATGTCATATATATGTCTATATCTATATCCATATCTATTTATCTACAAAATGAGTTTTGGGGCACCTGGGTGGCTCAGTCAGTTGAGCGTCCAGCTTCAGCCCAGGTCATGATGTCAGTTCGTGGGTTCAAGCCCCATGTCAGGCTCTGTGCTGATAGATCAACATCATTCTCTGTCTCTCTGTCTCTCTCTCAAAAATAAACATTAAAATTTTTTTAAATGAGTTTTGATATTTGGTGTATGTATAATTGTTTTATCTTTGTGAATTGATTCTTTTATTAATATATACTATCTTTGTCTGTTAAAACATTTTTGAATTAATGTTTATTTTATCTGCTATTACTGTAGCTACCCAGCTACTCTCTTTTGCTTACTATTTGCATGGAATATCTTTTTACATTCTTTTACTTTCAACTTAAGTAAACCTTTAGATGTAAAGAGAGTCTTTACAGTCAGCATAGAGTAGGATCATATTTTTTAATCCATTCTGTCAAACTATGCTTTTATTGAGGAATTTAATCTATTTAAATAAAGGAAAAGGCTTGGATTTCACTTTCTGTTGTTTCCTGTATGTCATACATTTTGGTCCCTCATTTTTTCTCTTACTGCTTTACTATGTTTTTAGTTGTATAAGTCCATGTGCATTTTGGATATAATACCTTATCAGATGTATGGTTTGCAAATATTTTCTTTCATTTAGTAGGTTGCATTTTTACTCTGTTGATTGTTTCCTTTGCTGTGCAGAAGTTTTTTAGTTGGATGCAACCCCATTTGTCAATGTTTGTCAATGTTTTTGAAGAGACTGTCTTTTCCCCCTGTGTATTTTTGGCTCCTTTGCCAAAGATCTGTTGACTGTATATGTGTGGGTTTATTTCTGGACTGTCTATTCTGTTGCATTGCTCTATATGTCTGTTTTTGTTCCAGTACATACTGTTTTGATTACTGTAGCTTTGTAATATACTTTGAAATCAGGAAGTGTGATGCTGCCATCTTTCTTCTTCTTGCTCAAAGTTGCCTTGGCTATTTGGGGTCTTTTGTGGCTTTATGTGAATCATAAATAAAAAATCTCCCAACAAAGAAAAGCCCATGATTAGGTGGCTTCACTGGTGAATTCTAACAAGCAATTAAATAATGAATAAATCACAGGAATAAAAGGCACAGCATAGAGAATATAGTCAATGATATGGTAATAGCATTGTGTGGTGACAGATGGTAGCTATACATGTGGTGAGCATAGCATAACATATAGAGATGTTGAATCACTATGTTGTATGCCTGAAACTAATGTAACATTATGTGTCAGCTATAACCAAATAAAAATATAAATTAAAAGTCAAAAAGCAAGTAATGCCAACTCTTCTCAAACTCTTTCAAAAATTGAAAAGGAAGGAACACTTCCAAACTTATTTTAGAAGGCCAGCATTTCCCTGATACCAAAGGTAGGCAAAGACATTCCAAGAAAATAAAACATCAGACCAGTATCCCTGATGAGCATAGATGCAAAAATTCTCAACAAAATACTAGCAAACCAAATTCAATAGCATAATAAAATAATTGCACACCATGGTCAAGTAGGATTTATATCTGGCATATAAGAAGGGTTAAACATATGTAAATTAATTAGCATGGTATACCATATTAACAAAATGAAGTATATAACTCACATGATCATCTCAACAGATGCAGACAAAGCATTTGACAAAATTCAGCAATGATTCATGATAAAAACTCTCAAGAGTATATTAGAGTGAACATTTCTCAATGTAATAAAGGCCATATATTATAAGCGCACAGCTAGCATCATGCTCAACAGGAAAAAACCGAAGTTTTTTTTTCCCCCTGAGACAAGGAAAGGATGCGTTTTCTCATCATTCTTGTTCAACATAGTACCAGAACTTCTAGCTCAAGCGATTAGACAAGAAAAAGAAAGAAAAGTATCTAAAGTATCTAAATATAAAAGTATCTAAAGCATCTGACTCTTGATTTTGGCTCAGGTCATGATCTCAGGGTTTTGTGAGTTCAAGCCCCCCAACAGGCCCTGCACTGACCATGTGGAATCTGCCTGAGATTCTCCCTCTCTCTCTGCCCTTCCCCCACTTGCACTTTCTCCTTCTCTCTCAAATAAGTAAACTTAAAAAATAAATTGGAAAGGAAGAAGTAAAATGATATATGTTTGCTGATGACATGATCTTATGTAGAAAATCCTAAAGGCCACAAAAAAAGTTGCTAAAACTAATAAATTCATCAAAGTTGCAGAGTGCAAAATCAGCATACAAAAGTCAGTTATGTTTCTACAGGCTAACAAGAAACTTTCCAAAAAGGAAATTAAAAAATCTCATTTAGAATAGTATCAAAAAGAATGAAATACTTAGAAATAAATTTAACCAAGGAGAAGAAAGATTTGTATACTAAAAAGGATAAATCATTGCCGAAAGAAAAAAAAGAAGACACAAACAAATGGAAAGACATCTTGTATTCACAGAATGGAATCCTTAATATTCTTAAAATGTCTATATTACCCAAAGCAGTCTCCAGATTGTTTAATCCCCACCCAAACCTCAATGTTATTTTTTATATAAATTGCTATGTGTAGCTTTATTTTAAATTTTAAGGATGGAAAATACCGGGGCGCTTGGGTGGCTCAGTTGGTTGAGGATCCAAATTTGGCCTAGGTCATGATCTCGCCATTTCCGAGTTCGAGCTACACATCAGGCTTTCTACTGACAACTCAGAACCTGGAACCTGTTTCAGATTCTGTGTCTCCCTCTCTGTCTGCCCTTCCCCCACTAGTGCGCGCGCTCTCTCTCTCTTTCTCTCCCTCTCAAAAATAAAAATAAACATTAAAAAAAAATTTAAGGTGGAAAATATCAATTATGAAACTGTTCTTTTTCAGCATTGTGTTGGCAATTTTGTCATTTCATATCAACATAAGCATAAGCTTGTCAATATCCACAGAATAACTTGCTGGGATTTTGATTGGTATTATACAGTCCTTGTGAGTGGAACTAGTACTCATAAAAGTGGCTTGAGAAAACTCCTTTGCCATTTCCAATATGTGAAATTACAGTGAAAATGCATCCACCTATGAACCAAAAAGTGGACTCTCACCAGACAACAAATCAGCTGGTGCCATGATCTTAGAATTCCAGCCTCTAGAACTTTAAGAAATAAATATTTTTTCAGGGTGCCTGGGTGGCTCAGTCAGTTAAGTCTCTGACTCTTGATTTCAGTTCAGGTCATGATCTTCCGGTTCTGGTTCGTGAGTTCAAGCCTCATGTCAGGCTCTGTGCTGATAGTGTTGAGCCAGCTTGAGGTTTTGTCTCTTCCTCTTTCCCTGCCCTTCCCCTGTTTGAACTCTCTCTCTCAAAATAAATAAATAAACATTAAAAAAATAAATTTTTTGATTTTCATAATCCACCCAGTTTGTGATATATTTGTTATACCAGCCCAATAAGACTAAGTGTATTTAAACAATTAATATTTAAAGTGAATATTGGTATGGCTAGAATAATATGTACCATATGTGTACCTCCTTGTTTTTTGTTTTTATTTTGTCTTCCACTCATCTTTCATTTTCTCAGATTTTAATTGAATATTTTATGTGATTCCATATTCTTTCTTTTCAAATTTCTATTCTAATTTTTTCTTAATTAGTTGTTGCCCTAGAGTATACAATATACATTTATAACTAATTTAGATTCACCTTCAAATAACACTATACTGTTTTATAGTCAGTTCAGGTACTGTATACTAGTGTTCCACTTCCTTCTTCCTATCCTTTATTACATTTCTGACATTGATTTGACTTATCTGTAAACTAAGATCACCCAACACATTGTTGCTATTATTATTTTAAACAAACTGTTATCTGTTACAGCAATTAAGAATAAGAGAAACAAATGATTTTATTTCACCTTTGTTTAAACCTTCTCTAACACTCTCCTTTCTTTATATAGGGCAAGTTACTGACGTATATCATATTTATTCTCTCTGGAGAATATCTAGGTTTTATTGCAAGGCAGGTTTAATGGTGACAAATTCTCTCAAGTTTTGTTTGTTCAAAATCTTTATTCATCCTTCAGTTTTGAATGATTATTTTGCTAGACACAAAGTTCTAGGTTGGTGGATTTGGGTTGTTTTTTTTTTTCTTTCAACAATTTATGTATTTCACTCTACCCTCCTTGTTTTATTTATTTATTTTTTTAAAGAGAAGTTCCGATGTAATACTTATCCTTGTTTCTCTATATGTAAGATGTTTTTTCCCCTCTGACTTTTTTCAAGATTTTTAAAATCATCTTTGATTTTCTGCATTTTGAATGTACTATTCTTGGTGTGCATTTTGGGGGTATTTTTTCTGCTTGGGATTCTCAGGGAATCCTAGATTCTGTTTGGTGTCTGTCATTAAATTCAGAAAGTTCTAGGGGCACCTGGGTGGCTTAGTTGGTTTAGCATCCGCCTTACGTTCAGGTCATGATATCACGGTTCATGGGTTCAAGCCCTGTGTCAGGCTCTGTGCTGACAACTTGGATCCTGGAGCCTGTTCCAGATTCTGTGTCTTCCCCTCTCTCTGCCCTTCCCCCACTCATGCTCGGTCTCTCTCTCTCTCTCTCTCTCTCTCTCAAAAAATAAATAAACATTAAAAAATTTAAAAAAGAAAGTTCTATAACATTACTTCAAATATTTCTTCTCTTTTATTTTTTTATTCTAGAATTCTCATTATGTGGATATAATATCTTTTATAATTGTCCAACAATTCTTGCATATTTTGTTCCATTTTTGTTTTCTAGTTCTTTTTTTCTGTTTGCTTTTCAGTGTAGGAAGTTTCTATTGACATATCTTGAAGCTCACTCTTCCTTTCTCACCTATGACCAGTCTCTTGAAGATCCCATCAAAAACATTTTTTTACTTTCTTACCATGATTTTTTTTTAAAAAAATTCATATTTCCTTTTGATTCTTTTTTTTAATGAAATTTATTGTCAAATTGATTTCCAAACAACACCCAGTGCTCATCCCAACAGGTGCTCTCCTCCCTGACCATCACCCACTTTCTGCTCACCCCCACCCCCCACCTACCCTTAGTTTGTTCTCAGTCCTTAAGAGTCTCTTATGGTTTGCCTCCCTCCCTCTCTGTAACTTTTTTCCCCCTTCCCCCCCGCCCCAGTCTTCTGTTGAGTTTCTCAGGATCCATATAAGAGTGAAAACATATGGTATCTGTCTTTCTCTGTAAGACTTATTTCACTTAGCATCACACTCTCCAGTCCCATCCACATTGATACAAAAGGCCATATTTCATTCTTTCTCATTGCCAAGTAGTATTCCATTGTGTATATAAACCACATCTTCTTTATCCATTTGTGAGCTGATGGACACTTAGGATCTTTCCATTATTTGGCTATTGTTGAAAGTGCTGCTATAAACGTTGGAGTACAAGTGCCCCTATGCATCAGCACTCCTGTATCCCTTGGGGAAATTCCTAGCAGTGCTATTGCTGGGTCATAGGGTAGTCCTATTTTTAATTTTTTGAGGAATCTCCACACTGTTTTCCAAAGTGGCTGCACCAGTTTGCATTCCCACCAACAGTACAAGAGGGTTCCCGTTTCTCCACATCCTCTTCAGCATCTATACTCTCCTCATTTGTTCATTTTAGCCACTCTGACCGGCATGAGGTGGCTTTGATTTGTATTTCTCTGATGAGGAGTGATGTTGAGGATCTTTTCATGTGCCTATTGGCCATCTGGATGTCTTCTTTGCAAAAGTGTCTATTCATGTCTTCTGCCCATTTCCTCACTGGATTACTTGTTTTGTTGGGTGTGGAATTTGGGGAGTTCTTTATAGATTTTGTATACTAGCCATTTATCTGATATGTCATTTGCAAATATCTTTTCCCATTCCGTCGGTTGCCTTTTAGTTTTGTTGATTGTTTCCTTTGCATTGCAGAAGCTTTTTATCTTCGTGAGGTCCCAATAGTTCATTTTTGCTTTTAATTCCCTTGCCTTTGGAGATGTGTCAAGTAAGAAATTGCTAAGGCTGAGGTCAGAGAGGTTTTTTCCTGATTTCTCCTCTAGGGTTTTGATAGTTTCCTGTCTCACATTCAGGTTCTTTATCCATTTTGAGTTTATTTTTGTGAATGGTGTAAGAAAGTGGTCTAGTTTCATTCTTCTGCATGTTGCGTTCCAGTTCTCCCAGCAGCATTTGTTAAAAGACTGTTGTTTTTTTTTTTTCCATTCGATATGCTTTCCTGCTTTGGCAAAGATTAGTTGGCCATACTTTTGTGGGTCCAATTCTGGAGTCTCTATTCTATTCCACTGGTTTATGTGTCTGTTTTTGTGCCAATACCATGCTGTCTTGGTGATTACAGCTTTGTAGTAGAGGCTAAAGTCTGGGATTGTGATGCCTCCCGCTTTGGTCTTCTTCAATATTACTTTGGCTATTTGGGGTCTTTTGTAGTCCCATACAAATTTTAGGATTGCTTGTTCTAGCTTCGAGAATATGCTGGTGCAATTTTGATTGGGATTGCATTGAATGTGTAGATAGCTTCGGGTAGTATTGACATTTTAACAATATTTATTCTTCCAATCCATGAGCACGGAATGTTTTTCCATTTCTTTATATCTTCTTCAATTTCCTTCATAAGCTTTCTATAGTTTTCAGCATAAAGATCTTTTACATTTTTGGTTAGGTTTATTCCTAGGTATTTTATGCTTCTTGGTGCAATTGTGAATGGGATCAGTTTCTTTCTTTGTGCCCGGGGGCACAGATGGGGAGGTCCTCTCTCCACCAACTCCCCTGACCCTGCACTTGGCTAGGATTAAAAGTCCTGGTCCATGTGCTCTGGCCCTGGGGAAGAGCTTCTCAGTGTGGAGATATGTGGTCCCAGCTGGCTTTGTCTGTGCCACAGTACTTCAGGGAGGAATGCTTTCTCCTACTGGGGACTGAGCTGCAGCCCTCACCAAGAGCCCCCGGGGTGGCAGACGCAGGTAGCCTTTATCTTTTCCACAGCACTCTAGGGAAACGGCCACCTTTTCCTCCTGCAGACTTTGTCCTCGGCCCAGCCAGTGCACCGGGGGTGGCGGACGCAGGAAGGTTCTGTACTATCGTGCAGGCCTCCAGGGAGGGAACCACTTTCTCCAGCTGCAGACTGAGCCCCTGACCTACCACCACACCCAGGGCTGGCTCCCCTCCTCCCCAGGTGCACAAACAGGGAGCCAGCTCCAGTCCGAAGAAAGCCCCACAGTTAGAGATCGGATCCCTCTCAGTATCAGTCTGAGGTCTTTCTCTTGTCCAGATACAGTCCTGCACTTCCCTAGCCCTTCTTTCTCTTCCCTTTGTCTCTCCGCAGAAGGGGGTCCCTCCCTTCTGTGCCCTTGTGGCCTTTTTTTATCTCCCCCAGTTCGTAGTTACCCACTTATCTTTTTTCCAGCTTTCCCATTTTCTTCCTAGTAGATTCAGTCTCTTTTCCTCCCAGGTTCTGGTGTTCAAAGTCCTTTGGCTTCTACACTTCTTTGTTTGAGAGATGCGGGAAGTATGGGTTCCCCCTACTTCTCGCCATGTTGGCCCCTCTCCCTTTTGATTCTCATTTAGAGTTTCCATCCCTCTGCTTACATTTCTTATCTGTTCTTGAATTTTTTTCACTGTTTCCATTGGAAATCTTAACGTATTAATCATGGTTATTTAAAAATCCAAATCTGATGGAACCATAGTGTTGTGTTCTGAAAATATGCATGGTATGATCTTAATCTTTTTGTATCTGTTAAGGGCTTATTTACAACACAGTATGTGATCTATACTGGAGAATGTTCACTCAAGAAGAATGTGTATTCTGCTGCTCTGGGATAAAATGTTGTGAATATATCTGTTAATTCCATCTCATCCAGTGTGTCATTCAAAGCCATTGTTTCCTTGTTGATTTTCTGTTTAAATTATCTGTCCATTGCTGTCAGTCAGGTATAAAGTGTCCGGATATCATGGTATCATCAATGAATTTTCTTTATGTTTCTTATTAATTGATTTATATTTTGGGGGCTCTCAAGTTCAGAGCATAAATATTTACAATTGTTAGATCTTCTTGATGGATAGACCCCTTAATTATGATATAATATTGTTCTTCATCTCTTGTTACAGTCTTTGTATTAAAATCTTCATGTCTGATGTAATTATGTCTACTCTGGCTTTATTTGAACTCCATTCACATGATAGATAATTCTCCATTCCCTCATTTTCAATCTTCAGGTGTCTTTAAGTCTAAAATGAATCTCTTGTAGGCAACACATAGATGGATCTTGTGTTTTATCCATTTTGATACCCTATGTGTTTTTATTGGAGCATTCAGTCCATTTATATTCAGAGTGATTATTGAAAGATATGAATTTAGTGTCATTTTGTTACCTCTGGAGGTGGTGTTTCTGGTAATGTTCTTTGTTTTTTTGTAGTCTTTGTTGCCTTGTTCCTTTTTTTTTCTTCAAAGAGTCCCCCTTAAAACTTCTTGCAGGCCGGGCATAGTGGTCATGATTTCCTTTAGGTTTTGTTTGTCTGGGAAACTCTTTATCTCTCCTTCTATCCTGAATGACAGTGTTGCTGGATAAAGAAATCTTAGCTGCATATTTTTCCTATTCAGCATATTGAATATTTCCTGCCACTCTGTTCTGGCCTGTCATGTTTCAGTGAACAAGTCTGCTTCTAACCTTATGTGTCTACCCTTGTAGTTTAAGGACCTTTTGTCCTTAGCTGCTTTCAGAATTCTGTCTTTATTTTTGTATGTTGCAAGTTTCACTATGATATGTCATGGTGTTGACTTGTTTTTGTTGATTTTGAGGGGAGTTCTATGTGCTTCTTGGACTTCAATGCCTGTTTCCTTCCCCAGATTAGGGAAGTTCTCAGCTATAATTTGTTCAAGTAACCTTATGTCACCGTTTCCTACTCTTCTTCTGTGATTCCCATGATACGGATATTGTTTCATTTCATGGTATCACTTAGTTCTCTAAATCTCCCCTTGTGATATAATAATTTCTTCCCTCCTTTTTCAGCTTCATTATTTTCCATAATTTTATCTTCTATCTCACCTATTCTCTCCCGTGCTTCTTCAATCCTCATTTCACTGTAACCAGTTTGGTTTTTTTTTTTTTTTTTTTTTTTGCATCTCAGTTATAGCATTTTTTATTTCATCCAGACTAGTTTTGAGTTCTTTGATCTCTGCAGCAAGGGTTTCTCTGGTGTTTTCTATGCTTTTCTCAAGCCCAGCTAGCAATCTTATGACTGTTGTTCTAAATTTTTATTCAGATATATTGCTTTTATCTCTTTTGAAAAAGACCCTGGCTATGATTTGTTCTTGACCTTTCTTTTGGGGAGAATTCCTCTGTCTTGTCATTTTGGCTAAGTTTCTCTATTTTGTGTGTTTTAAAAGTTGTTACGTTTCCTGCACTGGAGAAGAATGCTATATTAAGGGGTCACACATTGTCCAGGGGCTGGCACTTCAGGAAGTGTTACTGGTGTATGCCGTATGCACTCTGCTGTTGTGTTTTGGCTGCTCTTTTCCTCTGGTTAGTCTTCTGCCGAGCTCCTCCTTGCTTGCAGTGGTGGAATGTTTGGACCTTTAACTCAGTGTGCTTTGATTTGTTTGTTGAACTAACTCTGGGAAAAAGGGGCAAAAAAGCCTGATCCCAACTAAAGAGAAAATGAAAGGGTACAATGAAAAAAACAAAACAGAGAATCAAAGAACTATAAGGCTGATTCCAAAGAAATTAAAAAGGAAAAACAAACAGGGTAAAAAGCAGGAGAAAAGAAAAAAGAAAGAAAAAAGAATAAAAAGCCTGATTCAAAAAAAAGGAAATAGGAAAACAAACAAACAAGGAACTATGAGCTTGAATTCAATAGAATAGAAGAAAAAGGAAAAAAAGAAAGTACTGTAGGTGTCATTTTGAAGCACTCGATTTTCAGTGCACTTGGTGCATGGGGCGTGCTGCCTATGCTGGTCTTCTGGAAGAGAGGCTCATTATGTTGGCTTAGAGTCAGTCTTGCCCCAGTAAATAAGCAGTTGCTAGGCACAGGGTGGTGGGGTTTGGTGCAAGCTGGTCCCACCTCCACCAGGGGCCATTGTGTTGCTCTCTCAAGTCTCACTGTGTTGGTGTTGGGTGGAAAATGGCACCTCCCCAAATCTCTCATCCCCAGACTGGGAATTTTGCATTCCCTGCTGTTCAGGCAGCCCTCAAAAAATAGTGAGAGCAGTCAGCTGGCCCTGTCCCACAAGTCTCCTGTGTTTCTTCTTTAGCTCACAGCTGGGATTCAAAACCCAAAGTCTTAAAGGACCCGGCACCGCACAGATCTGCTCTCCTCCTCCAGAGTAGAGTCTCTCCACCCTGCAGATGAAAGGCCTTTGGCTGCCACCTGCATGGCCTTTTGTTCTTGGGGAGGCAATAAACCTTCTTCCAAAAGTACTCCAAGAAGGGGAATGCTCTCTCCCACTGCACCCTGGAGACCTCTACACCACCCTATGAGCGCCGGGGCCAACTCCCTCCTCCCCAGGAGTGTGTGCCACTGCTGCGCTCTGGAGAAATTTGTGAACTTCTACAACCTCAGCGTTTGAGCTCCAAAAGCTGTTTGCACAAAAGAACTGGCACACTCAGTACTTCTCACTCCCCAGTCCTTGGTCCAGAGAGTTTTCCTCTTGTGCTAACTTGATATGGCACTTTCTCAACCCCTCTTTCTCTCCTTTTTGTCTCTCCATGGGAAGGGTTTCCTCCACTCCATGGCATCACCATTTTTCTCTTCCCCAGTTCAGATCCAAGCACCTGGCAAGCTGTCTCCCTCCAACTACAGAGATCCTTCTGCCACTCTGCAGATTGATTTCCTGTGTGTTCCAAGTGATCTGACCTCAATACAGCTGTGTCTGAGGGACAAGGAAAGCCCAGGGTGCACCTACTTCTCCACCATCTTACCTCCTCTTCTGTTTCATTTATTTTCATATTTTATTCCCTGATTTCTGCTTTTTATTACTCCTTTTCTTCCTACTTTTTGTTTATTTTGCTTTTATTTTTCTACTTTTCTGAGAAGGAAGTCCTATATTATAATTTTTGTTATCTTGCCAAAAATCCCAGTTATATTTAAATATAATTGACATACCATGTTATGTTACGTGTACAACATATTGACATACATTACTCAGTGTTCTATACATTACTCAGTGTTCACCACGATAATTGTAGTCACCATATGGTATTTTTAAAATATTATTGACTCTAGTCCCTTTTGTATACCTTACATCTCCATGTCTTATTTATTTTATAACCGGAAGTTTGTACCTCTTTTTTCCCTTCAACTATTTGGCTCATCCCCTCACTAACCTCCCCTTTGGCAACCACCAGTTTGTTCTTTGTATTTAAGAATCTGTTTGTTCATTTGATTTGTTATTTAGATTTCACATAGAAGTGAAATGTTTTGGTATTTGTCTTTTTTTGTCTGACTTATTTCACTTACCATAATATGCTCTAGATCCACTCATGTTGTTGCAAATGACAAGATTTTATCCTTTTTTATGGCCAAGTAATGTGTGTGCATGTGTGTGTTTGTGTATGTGTGTGTTTACCACATCTTCTATATCCACTCACCGAAGGATGGACAGTTGTAAACACAGAGATGCATATATCTTTTCAAATTAGCAGAGGTTGTTTGTTTGTTTGTTTGGGTAAATAACCAGAAGTGTGATTGATGAATCATATGGCATTTCTATTTTTAATTTTTTGAGGATCGTCAATACTGTTTTCCATAGTGGTTTCACCAGTTTACATTTCCACCAATAGTGCATGAGGGGTTCCTATTCTCCACATCCTCACCAATACTTGCTGTTTCTTGTCTTTTTGATATTAGCCATGCTGATTGGTGTGAGGTGATATCTCATTGTGGTTTTGATTTGCATTTCCCAGATGATTAGTGATGTTGAGCATCTCTTCATGTTTGTCTTCTTTGGAAAAATGTCTATTCAAGTCCTCTGCCCATTTTTAAATTGGAAACAAAGAAAAGTAAACTATTGAGATTATATTGAAATAAAAATCCTTTGCATAGTATAGGAAGCCATCAAGAAAACAAAAGCGTTTGGGGCGCCTGGGTGGCTCAGTTGGTTAAGCATCCAACTTCAGCTCAGGTCATGATCTCGTGGTTCAAGGGTTTGAGCCCCACGTCAGACTCTGTGTTGACAGCTCAGAGCCTGGAGCCTGCTTCGGATTCTGTGTTTCCCTCTCTCTCTGCCTCTCCCCTGCTCATGTTCTGTCTCTCTTTCTCTCTCTGTCTCAAAAATACACATTAAAAAATAAAAAAACAAAAACAAAAAGGCTATATAGTGAATGGGAGAAGATATTTGCAAATGATATATCTGATAAGAGATTAATATTCAAAGTATATAAAGGACTTATACAACTAAACACCACCACCTGCAACAAATCCAATTAAAACATGGGCAGAGGACCTGAATAACCTAGGCTATTTTCAAACTGCTGCTTCTGTGCTGTGTCTCCAGCCAAGTTATTTAGTATTCTCGCTAAGTGTGAGTACTCAGTTACCTATAACCCTCTGTTTCTCTTGTAGTTGTCACCCGGGTTTTAAATCACCCATAGTTAAGCTCTGCTGACTTTTAAAGCTCCTGGAGTTGAACCCTGTGGGTTTTCAAAGCCAGATATTATGGGGACTCATCTTCCCAGTGTGGGTTCCATGTAGGGGTGCCTGGTGTGGGATCTGATCTTCTTGCTTCTTCATGCTTGTGATGTCCTTCCTGTTTGTGGTTAATTGCACCAGTGGATTGGTTCCCAACTGCATCTCCAGTCCTCCTGCCCCTTTTTTTAAACGTTTATTTTTATTTTAGAGAGAGAGAGAGGGAACAAGTTGGGGAGGAGCAGAGAGAGAGGGCGACAGGGGATCAGAAGGATCAGAGGATCTCTGACAACAGAGAGCCCAATGTGGGGCTTGAACCCACTAACTGCGAGATCATGACCTGAGCCAAAGTTGGACCAACTGAGCCACCCAGGCGCCCCCCTTCTGCCCTTTTTGATGTGGCTTTCTGTTTACAATTAGCCATGGAAGGGCTGTTCTGCCAGTCTTCAGGTATTTTTCAGAGTTAGTTACATAGATGTACCTGTTATTTGCTTTGTCCATGGCACAAGGTGAGTTCAGGATCCTCCTACTCCACCATCTTCCCCAAATTCTTTCCTCTTTTGCTCTGTTGTAATGTAAGTATTTAATGTATAAACTTCTTTCTCAGCAATGCTTTATCTGAATTTTTATATAATAGATTCTCATTTTCTTTCATTTCTTAGTATTTTCTATTTTCTTTGAGACTTCCTATTTGATCCATGGATTTCATAAGAAATTCATTGTGTTGCTTAGTTTTCAAGTGTCTGTGATTCTTGTTCTTTCCATTTTGTATTTATAATTTAACTTCAGTATGGTCAGAATAACATAATCTGTATAAATTTAATTATTTAAATTTGATTATGTTTGGTGACACAGGTCATAATCTATCTTGGTGAAGCTTTCACATCTTTGGGTTGAGTGTTCTTAACACAACTTTTTAGTTCATGCAATTGTTCAGGTATTTTGTATCCTTACTGCTTTTCTGTATAGTAGATATAACAATTGTTGAGGTGGCAAAAGGACATTGATATCCCTAACTATAGTCATGGATTTTTCTATGCCTTCTTCACTTCTGTTATGTTTTTGCTTGAAATATTTAAATCTTTCTTGTTTGGTGAATAAACAGTTCGAACTGCTGTGTCTTCTTGGTTGATTGACACTTTTTATATTATCTAAATTTCTTAGACTACCTGGTAATTTTCTTTGCTTTGACATTTACCTTTTCTGAATATTAAAATTGCGTATATATGTGCAATATATATGATGTAGAAAACATATATATATAAATATAAATTCTATGATAGTATATATATAATAGAATTTGTTATTTTGTCCATTTTTACGTATGTGATTAAGTGGTATTGATTACATCACAGTGTTGCACAGCATCATTATGTATTTTGAA
This sequence comes from Panthera pardus, assembly GCF_024362965.1. NCBI lineage: Eukaryota > Metazoa > Chordata > Mammalia > Carnivora > Felidae > Panthera > Panthera pardus. The sequence continues at coordinate 66,501,283 of NW_026526843.1, forward strand.
ATATTTTATCAACTTATAGAAACTCTGTAACCATTAAATAATAACTCCCCATCCCACCCTTCCCACAGCCCCTTTAATTAATTACCTTTCATCTCTAATAAGTTGCTTACTCAAGATATTTCATATAAATATAATCATAGAATATATGCCATTTGCCCTGGAATATTTCACAGACCATAATATTTTCAGTGTCCATCCATATTGTAACATCTGTCAGATCTTCATTTTTATGGTTGAATAATATTCCATTGTGTGGACATATCACATTTTTTGACCCATTATCAGTTTATGGACATGTGGATGTTTTCCACTTTTTGGATATTGTAAATAATATTGCATTGAACACTGGCATACAAGTATGTTTTGATTCCCTAGTTTTCCCCAGCTTAATTGAGGAAAAGAAACATTATGTGTATTTAAGGGATATAATGTGGTGATTTCACATATGTATATATTGTGGGATGATTACAACAATCAAGTTAATTAATACATCCATCAACTAACACAGTTACATATTTTTTTTTGTAGTGAGGATACTTAAGATCTATTTTTTTTGCCAAATTTCAAATATATAATATTATTAACTATATCACTGTACTATACATTAGATCCCCAGAACTTATTTATCTTATAACTGAAAGTTTTTACCCTTTGACCAACATTTCCCCATTTACTTCACCTCCTAGCCCCTGGCAACCACCATCCTACTCTCTTCTTCCATGGCTCCAACTTTTTTAGATTTCATGTATAAGATCATACAGTATTTGTGTTTCTGTTTTTGGCTTATTTCACTTAGCTCAATGTCATCTAGGTTCATCCATGCTGTCATAAGTGACAGGATTTCCTTGTTTGGTGTCTCTGAATCATTCAGATAGATAAGTAGGTGATAGATGGATAGATAGATAGATAGATACATAGAGATACCTATCTATGTATCTATATAAAATACTTCATTTTTCTGTTGGTGGATACTTAGGTTGTTTCCATATTCCATATCGTGGCTATTGTGAAGAATGCTGCAATGAACATGGGAATGCAGATATCTTTTTAACATACTGATTTTATTTCTTTTGGATATATACACAGAAGTGGGACTGCTGGATCATATACTTGAGTTCCTATTTTTGGATATATGTCTAGGAGTAGAATTGCTGGGTCAAATGATTTTTCTGTTTAGCTTTTTGAGGAACACCAATCTGTTTTCCACAGTAACCACACAATTTTAAATATCCACTAGCAATGATGAAAGGTTTCAATTTCTCCACTTCCTTGCCAACATTTGCTTTCTTAAAATATATATATATATATTTTAAGATATATATTTTAAGAAATATATATCTTAAAATATATATATATTTTAAGATATATATTTCTTAAAAAAATATATATAACATATATATATATTTACATATATATATATATATATATATATATATATCCATCTAAGTAAATATGAGTGATATATCATTGTGGTTTGATTTGCATTTTGTAATGGTTACCGATATTAAGCATCTTTTCTTATCTTTCTTGACCACTTGTATATCTTCTCTAGAGGAAAGTCCTTTGTTTTTTTAATTCTATTGTTTGTCTTTTTGTTGTTGAACTGTGTGTTTCTTCACTTACTTTGGGTATTGTTTTTTTAATGTTTATTATTTGTTTTTGAGAGAAGAGAGACAGAGTGCAAGTGGGTGAAGGGCAGAGAGAGAGGCAAACATGAAATCCGAAGCAGGATCCATGCTCTGAGCTGTCAGCACACAGCCTGACCTGGGGCTTGAACTCACAAGCCATGAGATCATGGCATGAGCTGAAGTCAGAAAATTAACTGAGCCACCCAGGAGCCCCAGATATTTTGGGTATTAAATACTTATCAGATGCATAGCTTACAAATATTTTCTCTGAATCTGAATGTCACATTTTTACTTTATTGTTAATATTGAGGCAAAAGACATTTTATAAGTATTTAATTTTGATTAAGTTTAATTTATCTGTTTTTTTCTTTTATTGCTTGTGTTTTCAGTGTAATATCTTAGGACTTACTACAAAATCCAAATTCATTAAGATTTACCCCTGTGTTTTCTTCTAAGACCTTTATGATATTTTAGCTTTTGTATTTACATTGTTGATTCATTTTGAGTTAGTTTTTGTATATGGTATAAATAGGGGTCCAAATCAATTGTTTTGCATGTGGAAATCCAGTTGTTCCAGCATCATTTTTTGGATTAATCTTTCCAAGTTTAACGGTCTTGGCAAACCTGTCAAAAATAAATTGACCATAGAGGTATGGGTTTATTTGTGGACTCACAATATTTCCTTGGTCTATATGTCTGTCCTTATGTCAATATCACCCATTTAATTACTGTACCTTTGCATTAGATTTTGAAATGAGGAAGTGTTAGACCTCCAACATTGATCTCTTTTTTGTTTTCAAGATTGTTTTTGCTATTCAGGGTTCCTTGCAATACCGTATAAATTTGAACATTGGCTCATCAACTTTGACAAGTAAAACAGTTGGAATTTTGCTGGATATTGCATTGAATCTGTATATTGCTTTGGGTAGTGTTGGCATCCTAACATTAAGTCTTATTCCCACAAACACAGAATGTTTTCTAATTATTACAGTCTTAATTTCCTTCAGGAATGTTTTTGTAGATTCAAATTCCTTGGTTAAATCTAAATAGAAAATCAACAAGGAAACAATGGCTTTGAATGACACACTGGATGAAATGGACTTAACAGATATATTCAGAACATTTCATCCCAGAGAAGCAGAATACACATTCTTCTTGAGTGAACATGGAACATTCTCCAGTATAGATCACACACTGGGTTGTAAATAAGCCCTTAAAAGATACAAAAAGATCAAGATCATACCATGCATATTTTCAGAACACAACACTATGAAACTTGAAATCAACGTCAAGAAAAATATTGGAAAGCCCCCAAATACATGGAGGTTAAAGAACATCCTACTAGAGAATGAATGGGTTAACCAGGAAATTAAAGAAGAAATAAAAAATACATGGAAGCAAATGAAAATGAAACACGACAGTCCAAACCTTTGGGGATGCAGCAAAAGCAGTCCTAAGAGAACTGTACATTCAAATGCAGGCCTGTATCAAGAAGCAAGAAAGATCACAAATGTGGAACATAACCTTACACCTAAAGGAGCTAGAAAAAGGAACAGCAAATGAAGTGTAAAGTCAGCAGAAGGGAAATAATAATGATTAGAGCAGGAATAAATGATATAGAAACAAACAAACAAACAAAAACCCCAGAAGAGATCAGTGAAACTAAGAGCTTGTTTTTTGGAAGAATAAACAAAATTGATAACCCCCCAGCCAGACTTCTCAAAATGAAAAGAGGGCCCAAATAGATAAAATCACTAATGAAAGAGGAGATATCACAACCAACACCACAGAAATACAAACAATTATGAGAAAATACTATGAAAAATTATATGCAACAAACTGGACAATCTGGAAGAAATGGACAAATTCCTACACATTCACACACACCAAAATTCAAACAGGAAGAAATAGAATATTTGAACAGGCCCATAACCAGCAAAGAAATTGAGTCAGTAATCAAAAATCTCCCAACAAACAAGAGTCCTGGGTCAGATGGCTTCCCAGGGGAATTCTGCCAGACATTTAAAGAAGAGTTAACACATTTTTCAAACTGTTCCATGATACCAAAACCCGACAAAGACCCCACTAAAATGGAGATTTTTTTTTTAAACAAATGTTTACTTATATTGAGAAAGAGATGGGGGGGATGAGTGGGAGAGAGGCAGAGAGAGAGAATTCCAAGCAGGGTCCACGCTCAGTGTGGAGCTGACACGGTTGTCGATCTCCCGACAGTGAGATCATGACCTGAGCTGAAATCAAGAGTCAGATGCTTAAGTGGCTGAGCCACCCAGGCGCCCCTACTAAAAAGGAGAATTACAGGCCAATAAATAACCCTGATGAACCCGGATGAAAAAATTCTCAGCAAGATACTAGCAAATCAAATTCAAAGGCACATTACAAGAATTATTCACCACGATCAAGTGGGGTTTATTCCTGGGCTGCAGAGCTGTTTCAACATTCGCACAGCAATCAACGTGACACACCACATTAATAAAAGAAAGGATAAGAACCATAAGAGCCTCTTGATAGATGCAGAAAAAGCATTTGACAACATACAGCATCCATTCTTGATAAAAAACTCTCAACAAAGTAGGGATGGATGTAACATACCTCAACATCATAAAGGCTATATATGAAAGAGCCATAGCTAATATCATCCTCAAAGGGGAAAAACTGACAGCCTTCCCCCTATGATCAGGAACAAGACAAGGATGCCCACTCTCACCATTATGATTTCACGTAGTACTGGAAGTCTCACCCTAGGCAATCAAACAACAAAAAGAAACAAAGGGCATCCACATTGGCAAGGAGAGTCAAACTTTCACTATTTGCCGATGGCATGATACTCTATGTAGAAAGCCAGAAAGACTCCACCAAAAACTTGCTAGAACTGATACATGAATTCAGCAAAGTTGCAGGATATAAAATCAATGTGCATAAATCTGTTGCATTTCTGTACACCAATAATGAAGCAGCAGAAAAAAGAAATCAAGGAATCGATCTCACTTACAATTGCACCCAAACCAATAAGTAACCTAGGAATAAACCTAACTAGAGATGTAAAAGATCTGTACTCTGAAAACTGTGAAAGACTTATGAAAGAAATTGAAGAGGACACAAAGAAATGGAAAAGCATCCCATGCTCGTGGATTAGAGGAGCAAACATTGTTAAAATGTCTGTGCTACCCAAAGAAATCTACACATTTAATGCAATCCCTATCAAAATACCTGCATTCTTCGCAGAGCTAGATCAAATAATCCTAAAATTTATATGGAACCACAAAAGACCCCAAATAGCCAAGGCAACCCTGAAAAAGAAAAACAACACTGGAGGCATCACGATTCTGGATTTCAAGCTATATTACAAAGCTGTAGTCATCAAGACAGTATGGTACTGGCACAAAAACAGACACATGGATCAGTGGAACAGAATGGAAAACCCAGAAGTGGACCCACAAGTATATAGGTCAACTAATCTTCGGCAAAGAATAGAAATGGAAGGAAAACTTCCAAATTCATTCTATGAAGTCAACATTACCTTGATCCCAAAACCAGACAAAACCCCACTGCAAAGGCGAATTACAGGCCAGTATCCCTGATGAACCTGGATGCAAATTTCACAACAGCAAACCAAATTCAACAGTACATTAAAAGAATTATTCTCCATGATCAAGTGGGATTCATTCCTGGGCTGCAGGGATGGTTCAATATTTGCAAATCAATCAACGTGACACACCACATTAATGAAAAAAAAAAAAAAGAACCATATGATCCTCCCATTAGATGCAGAAAAAGCATTTAAAAAATACAGCATCCTTTCTTAATAAAAACTCTCAAGAAAGTTGGGATAGAAGCAACATAAATTAATGTCATTAAAGCCATATATGAAAGTTCCACAGCTAATATCATCCTCAATGGGGAAAAACCGAGAGCTTTCCCAGGAACAGGACAGGGATGTCCACTCTCACCACTGTTGTTCAACATAGTACTGGAAGTCCTAGCCTCAGCAACAAAAAGAAGTAAAAGACACACAAATTGGCAAGGAAGAAGTCAAATTTTCACTCTTCACAGATGTCATGAAACTCTACATTGAAACTAATATTGCACTGTATGTGAACTAAGTTTAAATTAAAACTAATTGTTATATCTTCTTGATATGTTGAGTTTTTATCAATATATAATGTCCATGTCTCTTATAACAGGTTTTGACTTAAAGTTTATTTTGTGTGGCAGTCTTATAGTGTCTCTGCTCTCTTTTGGTTACTATTTAAATGGAATATCTTTTTCCATGAACTTACTTTCAATCTATTTATGTCTTTGGATCTAAATCCCTTCATTTGAGTTTTAAGTGCTGTAGAAAATAAAAGGTGGTATTCCAAACCCAAAATACAATAATATTGGCTTTTGTGTGTGCCAGTGTATTTACCTTTAGCAAGATCTTCAATTCTTCCTATGGCATTGAGGTACTGTCTATATGTCTTTTGATTTCAATTTGAAGGACTCTCCTTAGCATTTTTTTGTAGGAAAATTATAGGGGTATCAAACCTCTTTAGCTTTTGTTTTCCTGGCAATGTGTTAATATCACCCTCATTTTTGAAGGATAGTTTTGGCATATATAGAATTCTTGGTTGTCTTTTTTTTTCCTTTCAACATTTTGTATATTCTATCCCACTGTCTTCTAGCCTCCATGGTTCCTGATGGGAAACTGGCATTAATTGCATTGAGGATCTCTTGTACATGACAAGTTGTTTCTCTGTTGTTGCTTTCAAGTTTCTCTGAGTTTGACTTTGGATAGTTTGATTATAATATGCCTTATTGGGAATCTACTTAAGTGTATTGTATATTTGGAGTTCACTGAACTTCTTAGATATGTAGATTAATGACTTTCATCATATTTGGAAAGTTTCTGCCATTATTTTCTCAAATATTATTTCTGTTCCTTTCACTCTTTTTCCCTTCTGAGACTCCCATAATGCATACTTTTGGGCTGCTTTATGCCCTCCCATGCATCCCTTAGGCTGTGGTCGCTTTTCGTCTTCCTTTTTCCTTTCTGATTTCAGTCTCAATAATTTCAGTGGTTCTCTTACATAATCACTGATTCTTTCTACTGCCCACTCAAATCTGTTGTTGAACTCCTCTAGTGAACTTCTATTTTCAGTTATTTTACTTTTCAGCTCCAAATTTGTGTCTGGTGACTTTTTCTAATATGTATCTTTTTATAAATAATCTCATTTTGTTACTATATAATTTCCCTGATTGCATAAATAACCTCATTTTGTTAATATGTAATTTCCCTGATTGCCTATAGTTCTTGTCCATGTTTTCTGTTCCTCAAACATATTGAAGCAAGTTTTTTAAATGTCTTTGTCTAGTAAATCCAATATCTGCATTTCTTTGGGGAGAGTTTCTATCTTTTCTTTGTTGTAAATAGGCCATATTCTTCTGTGTCTTTATATGCCTTGTGATTTTTTTTGTTCATAAAGTGGATATTTGATTTTTATGAAGTGGTAACTCTGAAATCAGTTTCTCATGCTTCCCAAGGGTTTGCTTTATTTTTTTATATTCTCAAAGGTTGTCCATTTGTTTCAGAACTTTCTCTAGTTTTCAAAAGACTGTATTTGTTGTTATCTGTGGTCACTGAACTCTCTGGTCCTTAGATTGTGTTCAGCTTATGTTTTACAAGAGATTTTCTTGAATTCGAGAAACTGGAAAAGAAAACGAAAAGAAAAAAATTATATATAATCAAAACTTTTCCAAGTGGGTTTTTGTGAGACACTCCTTCAGCACTTAGCTATGTTTGCATTGACACTAGGGATCAGCTTACAGTGAAAGTTTAGGGCCTTCTCAAGTTTTTTCTGAGCAAGAGTCTTGCCTTGGACATACATCTTCCCTTGGGCATCTTTGTAGTCTTTTACATTCCCCTTTATAAATGAGTGGTTTTGAATATTTCTTTTTCCCAAAGAACTCTTCCCAGCTTTTGTTCATGGACCTTAGCTGGTCTATTGTGTTTCAAGTATAATCTTTCATCTCAGGCATCTGCAAGTTGTTAGTTTAGCTTGTAGTATTTTTGAGCAGTGCCTGATGTTTTCTAACCTGAGTTTCCAGCTATGCAAAACGGGGATGAGCATCTCATGTTAGTCCTTCAGGTAGCCCCGTGATGATTTAGAACACACACACACAATAATTTGTTAATAAGTTTGGCTCTACTTTCTCTGGAGCCAGGGCCTATGGTTCCATTATGGAAATTTGGGATGCTACCCCTTTAAAACTACCACTGCAATGGGGAAAGTGTACAGCAAAGGCAGATAAAAATTCCCCAGAGCTTTAAGATTTGACCCTTGCCTGGTATCTGGATCTTGACCTCTAAAATAGTCCTTAACTGAAAATGTCTCATTGTTCCTTGGCTGTTTTTACAAATAACATGATTTATGGTGAGCATCTTCCTTCTGGAAGTCTAGAATTTTTATTAGTGACACAGAGAATGCCTATGTGCCCACCCTTGCTATGGTCTGAATGTTTGTATCCCCCTCAAGATTTACATTTTGTAATCCTAATACCCAATGTGATGGTGTTAGGAAGTGGGGCCTTTGAGAGGTGAGCAGGTTATGAAGGTGGAGACTTAATGAATGGGTGTAGTGCCCTTATGAAAGAGATCCCACAGAGTTCCCTAGCTCCTTCCACTACTTGAGAACACAATGAGAATTTTGCAAGCTAGAAGAGGCCTCCACCCAACCATGCTGGTATTCTCACCTCAGATGTCCAGTCTCCAGAACTATACGAAATAAATTTATGTTGTTTATAAGCCACCCTGTCTGTGGTATTTTGTTATAGCAGCCCAAACAGACTAAGACCAGTGTTCAATAAAATCTCTACACTCTTAGTCTCAAAATGACTTCCATGAACATAAATATTATGCATGTTTTGCTATTTTTCTTTTTGTGGTGGGAGAATGTGTTTTTTATGATCCCTCATGGGAGTGGGACAACATAGGAAACTTGTACATGAATTGTTCTAGATTCCACCTGTGTCTTTTTTTTCTCACTGGCTTAGCTATGTATCTTTTCTCTGTCACTGTGATAAATCTTAGCCATGAGTGTGATTATATGTGAGTCCCATGAGTCCTTTCAGTGAATCACCAAATGTGTGGGTAGGCTTGGTGACCCACAAATCAGTATAATGACTCAAACTCAGTAAAATGTGGCCATGTTGTTTATTAGCCGAAAGAAGGAGGAATGGGTCAAGGATTACAAAATCTGATGCCTGGGTAGCTATAAAGTCACTACCTGTGTTATGAAACAGTAGCTATAAAGTCACTACCTGTGTTATGAAACAGTAGCTGACCCACAGTGTGTTATTAGTGGTAAAAAATATCAATGGGATTTTGAAGTGATAAGACAACTTCAGGAAAGTTGGCACATTGGATTCTCCGCCTGCTGTAGGTTGTGCTTACTCAAGTGCAAGAATATGCAGTCCTGGTTGTATCTTTCATTTTGGCTCTCTCTTGCAGGTTTGAGGGAAAAAGACCCAAGATTTTGAGCTTTGGGTGAGTTAAAGATAGTAAAAATTATTTTGTTAGTTTTTCTTTCCTCCGTGTGGAAGGAAAAGGGTTAAGTCTGTTTCCAGGGCTACAACAAATCTTCTTCAGCCATTTCTGTAATCCATCTCCAGTCCCCTTAGCACTCCCAGCAGGTATCCAGCCATTGTGCTGTTAATACTATAAATGCTGAATTTAACTGCTAGAAGTTTAAGTAAATTTCAAATCAGAAATAAAAGGAGATAAGAATCTCCTTTGTGTTGTTTTGTGGGTACTGTATATGGATGTAATTTAAAAACTAATGTAAAATGTTAATATGCTTTTCATTTCACAGATGCTAGAGGGATCATCTAGATCAGAGAAAGTTGCCAAAATAAAAGTATAAGTGGAATATGGTTGTATTAATTTTTGCTGCTGGTAGATGGGCTGAAATTTAAACACTTCAAGTATTGAAAACAAAATAAGTTTTCATGACTAATGACTTTTGTGAATTGGAGCCCCTGCAAAAAAAAAAAAAAAAAAAAAGGAAGCAGTATGCAGATGAAGACAAACTTTTGGAATTTTGACAAAGCTGTTAATATAATACTTTATTAAAAAGTAGTTTCTAGCTCCTGTTAAACTCTTATAAAAACAAGATATCTAACCTTTAGAGGCTAAAGATTTTTCATCCCAATATGAGCAAGTTTTTGATTGGCTCAGTCTGGACTCAGACTGAGTAGAGGAAAGCGCTTAAGGATCCCTTTTTTGTCAGTTGGACTTGTACACACAGCTTTCTGGTCCTGCAGCATCTGGTCTTTACCATTCCCTAAGACACTGGCTTTTTTTCCCCCTGGAATCCTGAATTTATAGATGCTAAGTTTAAACATGATACTGTCGGGAGGAGAGAGGGAAGATGGCGGCCTAGGAGGACGCTGGGCTCACCGCGCATCCTGCTGATCACTTAGATTCCACCTACACCTGCCTAAATAACCCAGAAAACCGCCAGAGGATTAGCAGAACGGAGTCTCCGGAGCCAAGCGCAGACGAGAGGCCCAGGGAAGAGGGTAGGAAGGGCAGCTAGGCGGTGCACGCTCCACGGACTGGCGGGAGGGAGCCGGGGCGGAGGGGCGGATCGCCGGCGAAGCAGAGCCCCCGAGTCTGGCAGGCAAAAGCGGAGGGGCCGGAGGGACTGTGTTCCGACAGCAAGTGCGATTTTTTTTTTTTTCCTTGAGATATTTTTTTTTTTTTAATATATGAAATTTACTGTCAAATTGGTTTCCATACAACACCCAGTGCTCATCCCAAAAGGTGCCCTCCTCAATACCCATCACCCACCCTGCCCTCCCTCCCACCCCCCATCAACCCTCAGTTTGTTCTCAGTTTTTAACAGTCTCTAATGCTTTGGCTCTCTCCCACTCTAACCTCTTTTTTTTTTTTTTTTTCCTTCCCCTCCCCCATGGGTTTCTGTTATGTTTCTCAGGATCCACATAAGAGTGAAACCATATGGTATCTGTCTTTCTCTGTATGGCTTATTTCACTTAGCATCACACTCTCCAGTTCCATCCATGTTGCTACAAAAGGCCATATTTCATTTTTTCTCATTGCCACGTAGTATTCCATTGTGTATATAAACCACAATTTCTTTATCCATTCATCAGTTGATGGACATTTAGGCTCTTTCCATAATTTGGCTATTGTTGAGAGTGCCGCTATAAACATTGGGGTACAGGTGCCCCTATGCATCAGTACTCCTGTATCCCTTGGATAAATTCCTAGCAGTGCTATTGCTGGGTCATAGGGTAGGTCTATTTTTAATTTTCTGAGGAACCTCCACACTGCTTTCCAGAGCGGCTGCACCAATTTGCATTCCCACCAACAGTGCAAGAGGGTTCCTGTTTCTCCACATCCTCTCCAGCATCTATAGTCTCCTGATTTCTTCATTTTGGCCACTCTGACTGGCGTGAGGTGGTATCTGAGTGTGGTTTTGATTTGTATTTCCCTGATAAGGAGCGACGTTGAACATCTTTTCATGTGCCTGTTGGCCATCCGGATGTCTTCTTTAGAGAAGTGTCTATTCATGTTTTCTGCCCATTTCTTCACTGGGTTATTTGTTTTTCGGGTGTGGAGTTTGATGAGCTCTTTATAGATTTTGGATACTAGCCCTTTGTCCGATGTGTCATTTGCAAATATCTTTTCCCATTCCATTGGTTGCCTTTTAGTTTTGTTGGTTGTTTCCTTTGCTGTGCAGAAGCTTTTTATCTTCATAAGGTCCCAGTAATTCACTTTTGCTTTTAATTCCCTTGCCTTTGGGGATGTGCCGAGTAAGAGATTGCTACGGCTGAGGTCAGAGAGGTCTTTTCCTGCTTTCTCCTCTAAGGTTTTGATGGTTTCCTGTCTCACATTCAGGTCCTTTATCCATTTTGAGTTTATTTTTGTGAATGGTGTGAGAAAGTGGTCTAGTTTCAACCTTCTGCATGTTGCTGTCCAGTTCTCCCAGCACCATTTGTTAAAGAGACTGTCTTTTTTCCATTGGATGTTCTTTCCTGCTTTGTCAAAGATGAGTTGGCCATACGTTTGTGGGTCTAGTTCTGGGGTTTCTATTCTAGTCCATTGGTCTATGTGTCTGTTTTTATGCCAATACCATGCTGTCTTGATGATGACAGCTTTGTAGTAGAGGCTAAAGTCTGGGATTGTGATGCCTCCTGCTTTGGTCTTCTTCTTCAAAATTTCTTTGGCTATTCGGGGCCTTTTGTGGTTCCATATGAATTTTAGGATTGCTTGTTCTAGTTTCGAGAAGAATGCTGGTGCAATTTTGATTGGGATTGCATTGAATGTGTAGATAGCTTTGGGTAGTATTGACATTTTGACAATATTTATTCTTCCAATCCATGAGCAGGGAATGTCTTTCCATTTCTTTATATCTTCTTCAATTACCTGCATAAGCTTTCTATAGTTTTCAGCATACAGATCTTTTACATCTTTGGTTAGATTTATTCCTAGGTATTTTATGCTTCTTGGTGCAATTGTGAATGGGATCAGTTTCTTCATTTGTCTTTCTGTTGCTTCATTGTTAGTGTATAAGAATGCAACTGATTTCTGCACATTGATTTTGTATCCTGCAACTTTGCTGAATTCATGTATCAGTTCTAGCAGACTTTTGGTGGAGTCTATCGGATTTTCCATGTATAATATCATGTCATCTGCAAAAAGCGAAAGCTTGACTTCATCTTTGCCAATTTTGATGCCTTTGATTTCCTTTTGTTGTCTGATTGCTGATGCTAGAACTTCCAGCACTATGTTAAACAAGAGCGGTGACAGTGGGCATCCCTGTCGTGTTCCTGATCTCAGGGAAAAAGCTCTCAGTTTTTCCCCGTTGAGGATGATGTTAGCTGTGGGCTTTTCATAAATGGCCTTTATGATCTTTAAGTATGTTCCTTCTATCCCGACTTTCTCAAGGGTTTTTATTAAGAAAGGATGCTGGATTTTGTCAAAGGCCTTTTCTGCATCGATTGACAGGATCATATGGTTCTTCTCTTTTTTTTTGTTGATGTGATGTATCACGTTGATCGATTTGCGAATGTTGAACCAGCCCTGCATCCCAGGAATGAATCCCACTTGATCATGGTGAATAATTCTTTTTATATGCTGTTGAATTTGATTTGCTAGTATCTTATTAAGAATTTTTGCATCCATATTCATCAGGGATATTGGCCTGTAGTTCTCTTTTTTTACTGGGTCTCTGTCTGGTTTAGGAATCAAAGTAATACTGGCTTCATAGAATGAGTCTGGAAGTTTTCCTTCCCTTTCTATTTCTAGGAATAGCTTGAGAAGGATAGGTATTATCTCTGCTTTAAATGTCTGGTAGAACTCCCCTGGGAAGCCATCTGGTCCTGGACTCTTATTTGTTGGGAGATTTTTGATAACCGATTCAATTTCTTCGCTGGTTATGGGTCTGTTCAAGCTTTCTATTTCCTCCTGATTGAGTTTTGGAAGAGTGTGGGTGTTTAGAAATTTGTCCATTTCTTCCAGGTTGTCCAATTTGCTGGCATATAATTTTTCATAGTATTCCCTGATAATTGTTTGTATCTCTGAGGGATTGGTTGTAATCATTCCATTTTCATTCATGATTTTATCTATTTGGGTCATCTCCCTTTTCTTTTTGAGAAGCCTGGCTAGAGGTTTGTCAATTTTGTTTATTTTTTCAAAAAACCAACTCTTGGTTTCGTTGATCTGCTCTACAGTTTTTTTAGATTCTATATTGTTTATTTCTGCTCTGATCTTTATTATTTCTCTTCTTCTGCTGGGTTTAGGCTGCCTTTGCTGTTCTGCTTCTATTTCCTTTAGGTGTGCTGTTAGATTTTGTATTTGGGATTTTTCTTGTTTCTTGAGATAGGCCTGGATTGCAATGTATTTTCCTCTCAGGACTGCCTTCGCTGCATCCCAAAGCGTTTGGATTGTTGTATTTTCATTTTCGTTTGTTTCCATATATGTTTTAATTTCTTCTCTAATTGCCTGGTTGACCCACTCATTCGTTAGTAGGGTGTTCTTTAACCTCCATGCTTTTGGAGGTTTTCCAGACTTTTTCCTGTGGTTGATTTCAAGCTTCATAGCATTGTGGTCTGAAAGTATGCATGGTATAATTTCAATTCTTGTAAACTTATGAAGGGCTGTTTTGTGACCCAGTATATGATCTATCTTGGAGAATGTTCCATGTGCACTCGAGAAGAAAGTATATTCTGTTGCTTTGGGATGCAGAGTTCTAAATATATCTGTCAAGTCCATCTGATCCAATGTATCATTCAGGGCCCTTGTTTCTTTATTGACTGTGTGTCTAGATGATCTATCCATTTCTGTAAGTGGGGTGTTAAAGTCCCCTGCAATGACCACATTCTTATCAATAAGGTTGCTTATGTTTATGAGTAATTGTTTTATATATCTGGGGGCTCCGGTATTTGGCGCATAGACATTTATAATTGTTAGTTCTTCCTGGTGGATAGACCCTGTGATTATTATATAATGCCCTTCTTCATCTCTTGTTACAGCCTTTAATTTAAAGTCTAGTTTGTCTGATATAAGTATGGCTACTCCAGCTTTCTTTTGGCTTCCAGGAGCATGATAAATAGTTCTCCATCCCCTCACTCTCAATCTAAAGGTGTCCTCAGATCTAAAATGAGTCTCTTGTAGACAGCAAATAGATGGGTCTTGTTTTTTTATCCATTCTGATACCCTATGTCTTTTGGTTGGCGCATTTAATCCATTTACATTCAGTGTTATTATAGAAAGATATGGGTTTAGAGTCATTGTGATGTCTGTATGTTTTATGCTTGTAGTGATGTCTCTGGTACTTTGTCTCACAGGATCCCCCTTAGGATCTCTTGTAGGGCTGGTTTAGTGGTGACAAATTCCTTCAGTTTTTGTTTGTTTGGGAAGACCTTTATCTCTCCTTCTATTCTAAATGACAGACTTGCTGGATAAAGGATTCTCGGCTGCATATTTTTTCTGTTTAGCACACTGTAGATATCGTGCCAAGCCTTTCTGGCCTGCCAAGTTTCAAAGGAGAGATCAGTCACGAGTCTTATAGGTCTCCCTTTATATGTGAGGGCACGTTTATCCCTTGCTGCTTTCAGAATTTTCTCTTTATCCTTGTATTTTGCCAGTTTCACTATGATATGTCGTGCAGAAGATCGATTCAAGTTACGTCTGAAGGGAGTTCTCTGTGCCTCTTGGATTTCAATGCCTTTTTCCTTCCCCAGTTCAGGGAAGTTCTCAGCTATAATTTGTTCAAGTACCCCTTCAGCACCCTTCCCTCTCTCTTCCTCCTCTGGGATGCCAATTATGCGTATATTATTTTTTTTTAGTGTATCACTTAGTTTTCTAATTTTCCCCTCATACTCCTGGATTTTTTTATCTCTCTTTCTTTCAGCTTCCTCTTTCTCCATAACTTTATCTTCTAGTTCACCTATTCTCTCCTCTGCCTCTTCAAGCCGAGCCATCGTGGATTCCATTTTGTTTTGCAATTAGTTTAAAGCGTTTTTCAACTCCTCGTGACTGTTCCTTAGTCCCTCGATCTTTGTGGCAAGAGATTCTCTGCTGTCCTGTATACTGTTTTCAAGCCCAGCGATTAATTTTATGACTATTATTCTAAATTCACTTTCTGTTATATTATTTAAATCCTTTTTGATCAGTTCATTAGCTGTTGTTATTTCCTGGAGATTCTTCTGAGGGGAATTCTTCCGTTTGGTCATTTTGGAGAGTCCCTGGCGTGGTGAGGACCTGCAGGGCACTTCCCCTGTGCTGTGGTGTATAACTGGAGTTAGTGGGCGGGGCCGCAGTCCGACCCGATGTCTGCCCCCAGCCCACTGCTGGGGCCACAGTCAGACTGGTGTGTGCCTTCTCTTCCCCTCTCCTAGGGGCGGGATTCACTGTGGGATGGCGTGTCCCGTCTGGGCTACTTGCACACTGCCAGGCTTGTGTTGCTGGGGATCTGGCGTATTAGCTGGGGTGGGTAGGCAAGGTGCACGGGGGCTGGAGGGGCAGGCTTAGCTCGCTTCTCCTTAGGTGATCCACTTCAGGAGGAGCCCTGTGGCAGCGGGAGGGAGTCAGATCCGCTGCCGGAGGTTTGGCTCCGCAGAAGCACAGAGTTGGGTGTTTGCGCGGAGCGAGCAAGTTCCCTGGCAGGAACTGGTTCCCTTTGGGATTTTGGCTGGGGGATGGGCGGGGGAGATGGCGCTGGCGCCTTTGTTCCCCGCCAAGCTGAGCTCTGCCGTCCGGGGGCTCAGCAGCTCTCCCTCCCTTTGTCCTCCAGCCTTCCCGCTTTCCGAGCAGAGCTGTTAACTTATGACCTCCCAGACGCTAAGTCGCGCTTGCTGTCGGAACACAGTCTGTCCGGCCCCTCCGCTTTTGCCAGCCAGACTCGGGGGCTCAGCTTGGCCGGCGAGCCGCCCCTCCGCCCCGGCTCCCTTCCGCCAGTCCGTGGAGCGCGCACCGCCTCGCCGCCCTTCCTACCCTCTTCCGTGGGCCTCTAGTCTGCGCTTGACTCCGGAGACTCCCTTCTGCTAATCCTCTGGCGGTTTTCTGGGTTCTTTAGGCAGGTGTAGGTGGAATCTAAGTGATCGGCAGGACGCGCTGTGAGCCCCGCGTCCTCCTACGCCGCCATCTTCCGGAACCCCCGCAAGTGCGATTTAGCATCTGGGAGGTCATAAGTAAACAGCTCTGCTCAGAAAGCGGGAAGGCTGGAAGACAAAGGGAGGGAGACCTGCTGAGCCCCCGGACAACAGAGCTCAGTTTGGTGGAGAACAAAGGCGCTCGCCAGCGCCATCTCCCCCGCCCATCCCCCAGCCAAAATCCCAAAGGGAACCAGTTCCTGCCAGGGAACTTGCTCGCTCCGCGCAAACACCAAACTCTGTGCTTCTGCGGAGCCAAACCTCCGACAGTGGATCTGACCCCCTCCCACTGCCACAGGGCCCCTCCTGAAGTGGATCACCTAAGGAGAAGCGAGCTAAGCCTGGCCCTCCAGCCCCCGTGCACCTTGCCTACCCACCCCAGCTAATACACCAGACCCCAGCACACAAGACTGGCAGTGTGCAAGTAGCCCAGACGGGCCTCGCCACCCCACAGTGAATCCCGCCCCTAAGAGAGGGGAAGAGAAGGCACACACCAGTCTGACTGTGGCCCCAGCAGTGGGCTGGGGGCAGACATCAGGTCTGACTGCGGCCCCGCCCACCAACTCCAGTTATACACCACAGCACAGGGTAAGTGCCCTGCAGGTCCTCACCACTCCAGGGACTACCCAAAATGACCAAACGGAAGAATTCCCCTCAGAAGAATCTCCAGGAAATAACAACAGCCAATGAACTGATCAAAAAGGATTTAAATAATATAACAGAAAGTGAATTTAGAATAATAGGCATAAAATTAATTGCTGGGCTTGAAAACAGTATAGAGGACAGCAGAGAATCTCTTGCCACAGAGATCAAGGGACTAAGGAACAGTCACGAGGAGCTGAAAAGCCCTTTAAATGAAATGCAAAACAAAATGGAAACGACGACGGCTCGGATTGAAGAGGCAGAGGAGAGAATAGGTGAACTAGAAGATAAAGTTATGGAAAAAGAGGAAGCTGAGAGAAAGAGAGATAAAAAAATCCAGGAGTATGAGGGGAAAATTAGAGAACTAAGTGATACACTAAAAAGAAATAATATACGCATAATTGGTATCCCAGAGGAGGAAGAGAGGGAAAAGGTGCTGAAGGGGTACTTGAAGAAATTATAGCTGAGAACTTCCCTGAACTGGGGAAGGAAAAAGGCATTGAAATCCAAGAGGCACAGAGAACTCCCTTCAGACGTAACTTGAATCGATCTTCTGCACGACATATCATAGTGAAACTGGCAAAATACAAGGATAAAGAGAAAGTTCTGAAAGCAGCAAGGGATAAACATGCCCTCACATATAAAGGGAGACCTATAAGACTCGTGACTGATCTCTCTTTTGAAACTTGGCAGGCCAGAAAGGCTTGGCACTATATCTTCAGTGTGCTAAACAGAAAAAATATGCAGCCGAGAATCCTTTATCCAGCAAGTCTGTCATTTAGAATAGAAGGAGAGATAAAGGTCTTCCCAAGCAAACAAAAACTGAAGGAATTTGTCACCACTAAACCAGCCCTACAAGAGATCCTAAGGGGGATCCTGTGAGACAAAGTACCAGAGACATCACTACAAGCATAAAACATACAGACATCACAATGACTCTAAACCCGTATCTTTCTATAAAAACACTGAATGTAAATGGATTAAATGCGCCAACCAAAAGACATAGGGTATCAGAATGGATAAAAAAACAAGACCCATCTATTTGCTATCTACAAGAGACTCATTTTAGATCTGAGGACACCTTTAGATTGAGAGTGAGGGGATGGAGAACTATTTATCATGCTCCTGGAAGCCAAAAGAAAGCTGGAGTAGCCATACTTATATCAGACAAACTAGACTTTAAATTAAAGGCTGTAACAAGAGATGAAGAAGGGCATTATATAATAATTACAGGGTCTATCCATCAGGAAGAGCTAACAAGTATAAATGTCTATGCGCCGAATACCGGAGCCCCCAGATATATAAAACAATTACTCATAAACATAAGCAACCTTATTGATAAGAATGTGGTCATTGCAGGGGACTTTAACACCCCACTTACAGAAATGGATAGATCATCTAGACACACAGTCAATAAAGAAACAAGGGCCCTGAATGATACATTGGATCAGATGGACTTGACAGATATATTTAGAACTCTGCATCCCAAAGCAACAGAATATACTTTCTTCTCGAGTGCACATGGAACATTCTCCAAGATAGATCATATACTGGGTCACAAAACAGCCCTTCATAAGTTTACAAGAATTGAAATTATACCATGCATACTTTCAGACCACAATGCTATGAAGCTTGAAATCAACCACAGGAAAAAGTCTGGAAAACCTCCAAAAGCATGGAGGTTAAAGAACACCCTACTAACGAATGAGTGGGTCAACCAGGCAATTAGAGAAGAAATTAAAAAATATATGGAAACAAACAAAAATGAAAATACAACAATCCAAACGCTTTGGGATGCAGCGAAGGCAGTCCTGAGAGGAAAATACATTGCAATCCAGGCCTATCTCAAGAAACAAGAAAAATCCCAAATACAAAATCTAACAGCACACCTAAAGGAAATAGAAGCAGAACAGCAAAGGCAGCCTAAACCCAGCAGAAGAAGAGAAATAATAAAGATCAGAGCAGAAATAAACAATATAGAATCTAAAAAAACTGTAGAGCAGATCAACGAAACCAAGAGTTGGTTTTTTGAAAAAATAAACAAAATTGACAAACCTCTAGCCAGGCTTCTCAAAAAGAAAAGGGAGATGACCCAAATAGATAAAATCATGAATGAAAATGGAATGATTATAAACAATCCCTCAGAGATACAAGCAATTATCAGGGAATACTATGAAAAATTATATGCCAACAAATTGGACAACCTGGAAGAAATGGACAAATTCCTAAACACCCACACTCTTCCAAAACTCAATCAGGAGGAAATAGAAAGCTTGAACAGACCCATAACCAGCAAAGAAATTGAATTGGTTATCAAAAATCTCCCAATAAATAAGAGTCCAGGACCAGACGGCTTCCCAGGGGATTTCTACCAGACTTTAGAAGCAGAGATAATACCTATCCTTCTCAAGCTATTCCAAGAAATAGAAAGGGAAGGAAAACTTCCAGACTCATTCTATGAAGCCAGTATTCCTTTGATTCCTAAACTAGACAGAGACCCAGTAAAAAAAGAGAACTACAGGCCAATATCTCTGATGAATATGGATGCAAAAATTCTCAATAAGATCCTAGCAAATCGAATTCCACGGCATATGAAAAGAATTATTCACCATGATCAAGTGGGATTCATTCCTGGGATGCAGGGCTGGTTCAACATTCGCAAATCAATCAATGTGATACATCACATTAATAAAAGAAAAGATAAGAACCACATGATCCTATCAATCAATGCAGAAAAGGCCTTTGACAAAATTCAGCAACTTTCTTAATAAAAACCCTTGAGAAAGTCAGGATGAAGGAACATACTTAAAGATCATAAAAGCCATTTATGAAAAGCCCACAGCTAACATCATCCTCAATGGGGAAAAACTGAGAGCTTTTTCCCTGAGATCAGGAACATGACAGGGATGTCCACTCTCACCGCTGTTGTTCAACATAGTGTTGGAAGTCCTAGCATCAGCAATCAGACAACAAAAGGAAATGAAAGGCATCAAAATTGGCAAGGATGAAGTTAAGCTCTCACTTTTTGCAGATGACATGATATTATACATGGAAAATCCGTTAGACTCCACCAGTAGTCTGCTAGAAATGATACATGAATTCAGCAAAGTTGCAGGATACAAAATCAATGTACAGAAATCAGTTGCATTCTTATACACTAATAATGAAGCAACAGAAAGACAAATAAAGAAACTGATCCCATTCACAATTGCACCAAGAAGCATAAAATACCTAGGAATAAATCTAACCAAAGATGTAAAAGATCTGTATGCTGAAAACTATAGAAAGCTTATGAAGGAAATTGAAGAAGATATAAAGAAATGGAAAAACATTCCGTGCTCATGGATTGGAAGAATAAATATTGTCAAAATCTCAATACTACCCAAAGCTATCTACACTGGTAACACAAAAGGCCCCAAATAGCCAAGGTAATTTTGAAGAGGAAGACCAAAGCAGGAGGCATCACAATCCCAGACTTTAGCCTCTTCTACAAAGCTGTCATTTCAAGACAGCATGGTATTGGCACAAAAACAGACACATAGACCAATAGAATAGAATAGAAACCCCAAAACTACACCCAGAAACCTATGGCCAACTCATCTTTGACAAAGCAGGAAAGAATATCCAATGGAAAAAAGACAGTCTCTTTAACAAATGCTGGACAGCAACATGCAGAAGGTTGAAACTAGACCACTTTCTCACACCATTCACAAAAATAAACTCAAAATGGATAAAGGACCTGAATGTGAGACAGGAAACCATCAAAACCTTAGAGGAGAAAGCAGGAAAAGACCTCTCTGACCTCAGCCATAGCAATCTCTTACTCGACACATCCCCAAAGGCAAGGGAATTAAAAGCAAAAGTGAATTACTGGGACCTTATGAAGATAAAAAGCTTCTGCACAGCAAAGGAAACAACCAACAAAACTAAAAGGCAACCAACGGAATGGGAAAAGATATTTGCAAATGACATATCGGACAAAGGGCTAGTATCCAAAATCTATAAAGAGCTCACCAAACTCCACACCCGAAAAACAAATAACCCAGTGAAGAAATGGGCAGAAAACATGAATAGACACTTCTCTAAAGAAGACATCCGGATGGCCAACAGGCACATGAAAAGATGTTCAACGTCGCTCCTTATCAGGGAAATACAAATCAAAACCACACTCAGATATCACCTCACGCCAGTCAGAGTGGCCAAAATGAAGAAATCAGGAGACTATAGATGCTGGCGAGGATGTGCAGAAACGGGAACCCTCTTGCACTGTTGGTGGGAATGCAAATTGGTGCAGCCACTCTGGAAAACAGTGTGGAGGTTCCTGAAAAAATTAAAAATAGACCTACCCTATGGCCCAGCAATAGCACTGTTAGGAATTTACCCAAGGGATACAGGAGTGCTGATGCATAGGGGCACTTGTACCCCAATGTTTATAGCAGCACCCTCAACAATAGCCAAATTATGGAAAGAGCCTAAATGTCCATCAACGGATGAATGGATAAAGAAACTGTGGTTTATATACACAATGGGTACTACGTGGCAATGAGAAAGAATGAAATATGGCCCTTTGTAGCAACATGGATGGAACTGGAGAGTGTTATGCTAAGTGAAATAAGCCATACAGAGAAAGACAGATACCACATGGTTTCACTCTTATGTGGATCCTGAGAAACTTAACAGAAACCCATGGGGGAGTGAAAGGAAAAACAATAAAGAGGTTAGAGTGGAAGAGAGCCAAAGCGTAAGAGACTCTTAAAAACTGAGAACAAAATGAGGGTTGATGGGGGATGGGAGGGAGGTGAGGGTGGGTGATGGGTATTGAGGAGGGCACCTTTTGGGATGAGCACTGGGTTTTGTATGGAAACCAATTGAACAATAAACTTCATATATTGAAAAAAAAAAACAAAAACAAAAACAAAAGACCATATTTCATTCTTTCTCCTTGCATGTAGTATTCCACTGTGTATATAAAGCACAATTTCTTTATCCATTCATCAGTTGATGGACATTTAGGCTCTTTCCATAATTTGGCTATTGTTGAGAGTGCTGCTATAAACATTGGGGTACAAGTGCCCCTATGCATCAGCACTCCTGTATCCCTTGGATAAATTCCTAGCAGTGCTATTGCTGGGTCATAGGGTAAGTCTATTTTTAATTTTTTGAGGAACCTCCACACTGTTTTCCAGAGTGGCTGCACCAGTTTGCATTCCCACCAATAGTGAAAGAGGGTTCCCATTTCTCCACATCCTCGCCAGCATCTATAATCTCCTGATTTGTTCATTTTAGCCACTCTGACCGGTGTGAGGTGGTCTGAATATGGTTTTGATTTGCATTTCCCTGATGAGCGACGTTGAGCATCTTTTCATGTGCCTGTTGGCCATCTGGATGTCGTCTTTAGAGAAGTGTCTATTCATGTTTTCTGCCCATTTCTTCACTGGGTTATTTGTTTTTCGGGCGTGGAGTTTGGCGAGCTCTTTATAGATTTTGGATACTAGCCCTTTGTCCGAGATGTCATTTGCAAATATCTTTTTCCATTCCGTTGGTTGCCTTTTACTTTTGTTGGTTGTTTCCTTTGCTGTGCAGAAGCTTTTTATCTTCGTGAGGTCCCAGTAGTTCATTTTTTCTTTTAATTCCCTTGCCTTTGGGATGTTTCAAGTAAGAAATTGCTTTAGCTGGGATCAGAGAGGTTTTTTCCTGATTTCTCCTCTAGGATTTTGATGGTTTCCTGTCTCACATTCAGGTCCTTTATCCATTTTGAGTTTATTTTTGTGAATGATGTAAGAAAGTGGTCTAGTTTCATCCTTCTCCATGTTGCTGTCCAGTTCTCCCAGCACCATTTGTTAAAGACACTGTCTTTTTTCCATTGGATATTCTTTCCTGCTTTGTCAAAGATTAGTTGACCATACGTTTGTGGGTCTAGCTCTGGGGTTTCTATTCTTTCCATTGGTCTATGTGTCTTTTTTTGTGCCATTACCATGCTGTCTTGATGATTACAGCTTGTAGTAGAGGCTAAAGTCTGGGTTTGTGATGCCTCATGCTTTGGGCTTCTCTTTCAATATTACTTTGGCTATTCGGGGTCTTTTGTGGTTCCATACAAATTTTAGGATTGCTTATTCTAGCTTCGAGTAGAATGCTGGTGCAATTTTGATTGGGATTGCATTGAATGTGTATATAGCTTTTGGTAGTATTGATATTTTAACAATATTCTTCTAATCCATGAGCACGGAATGTTTTTCCATTTCTTTATATCTTCTTCAATTTCCTTCATAAGCTTTCTATAGTTTTCAGCATACAGATCTTTTACATCTTTGGTTAGATTTATTCCTAGGTATTTTATGCTTCTTGGTGCAATTGTGAATGGGATTAGTTTCTTTATTTGTCTTTCTGTTGCTCCATTATTAGTGTATAAGGATGCAACTGATTTCTGTACATTGATTTTGTATCCTGCAACTTTGCTGAATTCATGTGTCAGTTCTAGCAGACTTTTGGTGGTGTCTATCAAGATTTCCATGTATAATATGTCATCTAAAAAAGTGAAAGCTTGAAATCATCTTTGCCAATTTTGATGCCTTTGATTTCCTTTTGTTGTCTGCTGATAGTAGCACTTCCAACACTGTGTTAAACAACAGTGGTGAGAGTGGACATCCCTGTCCTGTTCCTAATCGCAGGGGTAAAGCTCTCAGTTTTTCCCCATTGAGGATGGTATTAGCTGTGGGCTTTTCATAAATGGCTTTTATGATGTTTAATTATGTTCCTTCTATCCCAACTTTCTCGAGGTTTTTTATTAAGAAATGATGCTGAATTTTGTCAAATGCTTTTTCTGCATCGATTGACAGGATCATATGATTCTTATCTTTTCTTTAATTAATGTTATGTATCATATTGATTGATTTGCCAATGTTGAGCCAGCCCTGAATCCCAGGAATGAATCCTACTTGATCATGGTGAATAATTCTTTTTATATGCTGTTTAATTCGATTTTCTAGGATCTTATTGAGAATTTTTGCATCCATATTCATCAGGGATATTGGCCTGTAATTCTCTTTTTTTTTTTTTTTTTTTTTTTTTTGCTGGGTCTCTGTCTGGTTTTGGAATCAAAGTAATGCTGGCTTCATAGAATGAGTCTAGAAGTTTTCCTTCCCTTTCCATTTTTTGGAAAAGCTTGAGAAGGGGGGATTCTGTGAGTGAAATTTTCCAATGACCACAAAGTACCAGACACATCACTACAAGCATGAAACCTACAGGCATAACAGTGACTCTAAACCCATATCTTTATATAATAACACTGAATGTAAATGGACTAAATGCTCCAACCAAAAGACATAGGCTATCAGAATGGATTAAAAAAAAAAAGCCAAGACCCATCTATTTGCTGTCTACAAGAGACTCATTTTAGACCTGAGAACACCTTCAGATTGAAAGTGACGGGATGAAGGACTATCTATCATGCTACTGGAAGCGAAAAGAAAGCTGGAGTAGCCATACTTATATCAGACAAACTAGACTTTAAATTAAAGGCTGGAACAAGAGATGAAGAAGGGTATTATGTAATAATTACAGGGTCTATCCGTCAGGACGAGCTAACAATTGTAAATATCTATGCGCTGAATACGGAAGCCCCCAAGTATATAAAACGATTAATCACAAACATAAGCAACCTTATTGATAAGAATGTGGTAATTTCAGGGGACTTTAATACCCCACTTTCAGCAATGGATAGATCATCTAGACACAGGATCAATAAAGAAACAAGGGCCCTGAATGATACATTGGATCAGATGGACTTGACAGATATATTTAGAACTCTGCATCCCAAAACAACAGAATATACTTTTTTCTCGAGTGCACATGGAATATTCTCCAAGATAGAACACTTACTGGGTCAGAAAACATAAGTATACGCCCTTCATAAGTATAAAAGAATTGAGGTCATACCATGCACAGTTTCAGACCAGAATGCTATGAAACTTGAATTCAACGACAGGAAAAAGTCTGGAAAACCTCCAAAAGCATGGAGGTTAAAGAACACCCTACTAAAGAATAAATGGGTCAACCAGGCAATTAGAGAAAAAATTAAAATATATATGGCAAAAAATGAAAATCAAAGGACAACAATGCAAACGCTTTAGGATGCAGCAAAGACAGTCCTGAGAGGAAAATACATTGCAATCCAGGCCTCTCAAGAAACAAGAAAAATTCCACATACAAAATCTAACAGCACACCTAAAGGGAATAGAAGCAGAACAGCAAAGACACCCCAAACCCAGCAGAAGAAGAGAAATAATAAAGATCAGAGCAAAAATAAACAATATAGAATCTAAAAAAATGGTAGAACAGAGCAATGAAACCAGGAGTTGGGTTTTTGAAAAAATAAACAAATTGATAAATCTCGAGCCAGGCTTTTCAAAAAGAAAGGGAGATGACCCAAGTAGATAAAATCATGAATGAAAATGGAATTATGACAATCAATCCCTGAGAAATACAAGCGATTATCAGGGAATACTGTGAAAAATTATATGCCAACAAACTGGACAACCTGGAAGAAATGGACCAATTCCTAAGAACCCACACACTTCCAAAACTCAAACAGGAAGAAATAGAAAACTTGAACAGACCTGTTACCAGTGAAGAAATTGAATCAGTTATCAAAAATCTCCCAACAAAAAAGAGTCCAGGACCAGATGGCTTCTCAGTGGAATTGTAAATTTAAACAGAAGTAGTCCAAGTGTTATTTGTATTTCTGTCATTGTATTTGGATCTCATTATAATTTGTGTTAGTCTTAGTCTTCTTAATTCTATAAAAAACAGTTTTCTCAAAGCTGATATCCAAAAATGTTTCTTCTTGTCCTATAGACATCAGATGATGGCAGTGAGTGTTATGAAATTCTTAGGGTGTGTAAAATACTTAAGCCATATATTAAACTATGGAACTCTGAGACTAACAGAAAAGTCCGAGACTGCCTATATCATTGAGTGTTTGTTTTCAGTCTTTTAAATGAGATGTGTTTTAATCAAACACAGGGGTACACATACACACATGCACACACAGACACAATTAGAGTGGTTAAATATTTACATGATACTCACTGAGGGGAAAAAAAACATCTTTTCTTTATATGCTAATTAAGCTCCTTGCTCCATCCTCCAACAAAGCTGCCTCTTGGTCCTTTCATTTTTGTGACTCCCTAACAGGGGTCTTTTAGGCTAATAAGAAGAATTTCATCCCTGTTCTCTTCCTCTTCCTTTTTCTACTCCCATTTCTTCTTCCCCCCTCCTCTTCCTTTTACTCATTATCACCAAGAAGGCTTATTACATGGCAGTTTGGAGGTGCAAAATGTAACAGAGCCACCACATCAAATATAAGACAACCAATCAAACATTCCTAGAAACCTATCATCTAAAAAGGAGGCAAAAAGAAGCACTGAAATAAGACTGCGTTTATAGTTTTCGAAAGCTAAAATACACAGACACAGACACAGACACACACACACACACACACACCTAAAAAGCTGGAAAGAAATATACTAACACTGATTATTTATATGATTATGATGCTAACCAGTAAACTGTTAAGCCTGGAATATAACAAATTCTCTGTAAAAATAAAAATCTTTAAGTTATATGTCATCTGTATTGAAATGTGGACAAGAAAAAACTAGCTGTTTTCCCCACCCTAGGCAATTTTTTAATGCTATATGGCATTCCATCTTGTTAATACATTATCACATCTTTAACCCTTTCCCTAGTGCTGAGTCACTGAGTATTTCCAGTTTATTCAGAATATCAAGGCAAATGTTTTGCTTTCAGTAATAGTACTTCACATTTGAGTATCTTTGGTTTACCTCCAAAAGAACGTGCATGGAGAAAGGGTAATTTGCAATTCAATAGCAGTACTCTGAAATATTGATAATCCAGGTGTATAGTATTAATTAGTCATATATCTAATTGTACACTGGTCACTATATGCCCTTGCTTACCCCCACCCCATTCCATCTCATCTCATTCTTCCCCAGGAAATGTCAGAATTGGTCCAATTTTGAAAATCCAGAAATAGAAAATAAAAAAAATGTGTAAGGAGTGACATCACCTAAAGTTCTTCCTTATTGATATTTTAGTATTTTACCCTTTTCTCTTTTGTTTGTATATTTGAATATAAAAACCCTGTGTTTTGTTTTTGCATGTGTGCTTACTATGGAAGGAAAATAATGAGGTGAATGAGCTGAGGGCATTCTCTTTTGTGTTTTTTTTTTTGTTGTTGTTATTGTTTTTGTTGGTAATTACAGCTGACATTATAGCTACAAACTTTGAGATCTTTTTGGAATTTTTTAAAACTGTAAATTGTGTTAAACATAGATAAAGCGTAGATGTTATCGAAAATATTTTTTAAGTTTGTAGAGAGAGAGAGAATCCCATGCAGGCTTCACACCGTCATCACAGAGCTTGACTGTGGGGCTTGAGCCTATGAACCAGGAGATCATGACCTAAGCTGAAATCAAGAGTTAGACACTCAACCGACTGAGCCACCCAGGTGCTCCTCGAAAAGATTTTTGAACAACACTCTGTTAGTGGTCATCCGTATTAGATCTATTAATCTTACATATAAAAGAGGCAGTCTGGTAGTCTCAGAATAAAATTGTTCAAATGTATTTGACAGTGCATTCCACCTACCATTCCAGTGCTGTAAACTTTTTCAAGAAATGCAAAGGTAGTGAATTCTCTAAGCATATGAATACCTGCTTTTATCAGGTTACTATTAGTTTATAGCCATGGAAAATTACCAAAACTGGTAATAGACATATCTGTTTAGAGATTGTTTTTCTTGGAAAAAGTAAAGCAAGATTACCCCCCTTCCAGCCTTCTCAGTGACTGAGCTTTATTCTGCTTGCACAAGTTATGTCTTCATCTCTTTGTTATACAAAATTAAGTTATTCCACCTAAAATACATTTGATTTACAATTTGAGAAATTACTAATGTAAACATAAACATTTGTAGCAAATCCACATTTATTGTAATTAACTGGTAGCTTGTTTATAGGCTCCATGTACTTCTGCAAAGTTGGGTTAAAGTGTGCATTCTTTTCTGTAATGTTCCTGTCTTTCATGGAAATTAGTTATACAATTAGTTAAGACTTTTTCTCATGCTTATTCCAAAATAAAATTAATACAAATGTTAAAAACTGTTTCTTCTCAGGGTATTGCAGTAAAGGATATGGTCTTGCCCCTTCAAGTGCCAGGTGGAGGATTTGTTTGGAAGGTATTAATTGTTTTAATTAATTTGTTTAATTAATTGTTTTAATTAATTAGAAGGTATTAATGTTTTAATTTCTCTTAAAATCAGAGGGAAAATCAGAAGGAAAAATGAATATAATGGTAATAATGTATACATAAGAATTAATCTAGCCTGGATTATATTTGTTTTATACCAAAAGTGACGTAAAATATTTATGTATATATGCACGCCATAGAGAAAAGGGCCGAAGAAGGTAAAGCTGCCTAGATTCCATGAAACTCATAATGAGAAGGGGGTGAAGGAATGAGGACATAGAGTGGCTGAGGGGGATGGTGATGTGACAAAGGAGAAAAAAGAGGGAGGGGAGGAAGGAAAGAGGTACAAGCAGAGATGGGTTTATCAGGGAAAGGGGAATGGATGGCCTCTAGTCTCTAAGAGACAGTGAATGGCCTGACTGGCAGGGGGGAGAGGGGTAATAGAATGCTGGAGAGGAAAGGGTGGGACCAAAGCCCAGTTGGGGCCTGACTTGGGAGACAAGGGTTGGAGCTTGATTAGGGAGGAAAAAAAAGAGAGAGTCGGGGAGAGAAGATGGAAAAGGAGAATTAAAAAGATGGGTGAGAGGTCTGGAGAACAGAGAAGCAAAGGATGAAAGGGTGAAGCTTTATTAAAGTTGACAGAGCATTTCTTGGTTAGAGGTTACTGAATTTCAGGTTTTATAGTTTTGATACATTTTCTAAAAGTAGTATCCTGTCCAGTAAGAGGAATCCAAAGAGGAAACTAGAGGAGCATTGGCCTGTTGTAAGTCACCTTTAATCATGTTCTTTCATTGCCAAAATAGAGATATATATGAATTAATTAATTATTTTTCATTCAACAAACATATTATACTATTTCTATGCACCAGACATTGTTCTAAGCACTTAACATAGCTGTAGTATTTATGTATAATTTATTGATATTGATTGACTAATATTAATTTTATAATTGATAATATAGTCATTTTCTTTGTTTTTATTTAAATTCCAGTTAGTTAACATACAGTGTTATATTAGTTTTAGGTGTATAATATGATTCAACACTTCCATATAACTCCTGATGCTCATGACAAGTGCAGTCCTTAATCCCCATAACCTATTTAACACATCCTGCCACCCACCTCCTCTCTAGTAACCATCAGTTTGTTTTCTATCCTTAAGAGTCTGTTTCTTAGTTTGCCTCTCTCTCTTTTTTTCCCCTATTCTCATTTGTTTTGTGTCTTAAATTCCACATGTGAGTGAAATCATATGGTATTTGTCTTTTTCTGGCTTATTTCACTTAGCATAATACACTCTAGCTCCATCCACATTGTTGCAAATGGCAAGATTTCATTCTTTTTTATGAGTGATATTCCATTGTGTGTGTTTATATATACATATATATATATATATATATATATATCTGTGTGTGTATATATGTGTATATATATATATATATATATATATATATGTATGTGTGTGTATGCATATACACACACCACGTCTTTATCCAGTCATCAGTTGATAGACATTTGGGCTCTTTCCATAATTTGCCTATTGTAGGTAATGCTGCCACTAATATTGGGTGCATGTATCCCTTCAAATTAGTATTTTTGTATTCTTTGGCTAAGTACCTAGTAGTGCAATTGCTGGATCATAGGGTAGTTCTATTTTTAACTTTCTGAGGAACCTCCATACTGTTTTCCAAAGTGGCTGCACCAGTTTGCATAAAAGTAGTAAATGCAAGAGACGAGGCTCAAACAAGGCAGAATTAATTATAATATCAACTAACACTTCCCTCCAAACCCCATTTTAACTGCTAACAAGCAAATATTTTTGTATTCTTTTTTTCCAAAAAGAAACCATTATAGCATTAATGTTTTCCTATATTTAAAATTTGTTTAATGTTTTCATTTATTTATTCTTGAGAGAGATTGAGAGGAGAGAGATTGAGAGGAGAGAGAGAGAGAGCATGAGCAGGGGGTTGGGGCAGAGAGAGAGGGAGACACAGAATCTGACGCAGGCTCCAGTCTCTGAGCTGTCAGCAAAGAGCCCGATGCAGTGCTCAAACTCACGAACCCCGCAAGATCATGACCTGAGCTGAAGTCGGATGCTTAACCAACTGAGCCACCCAGTGCGCCCCTCCTATATTTTAATTTACAATTTTAAAGCACATTTAAGGCATGCCTGTGTGGCTCAGTTGGTTAAGCGGTTAAGCATCTGACTCCTCATTTTGGCTCAGGTTCATGAGATTGAGCCCTACATCAGGCTCTGCACTGACAACATGCAGCCTGCTTGGGATTCTCCCTCTCCCTCTCTCTCTGCCCCTCCCCTGCTCTCTCTTTCTCTATTAAAATAAATTAGTAGTTTAAAAGTAAATAAATAAAAACATACTTAAAATTTTATGGAAGTATAATTAACATATTAGTTTCAAGTGTGCTGTATGATTTAATACTTCTGTATATTACTCAGTGCTCATCAGAAGTATAATCTTAGTCCCCTTTATCTATTTCATCCATTCCCCCCCCCCCCCACCTCCACTCTGGCAACTACCAGTTCTCTGTATTTGAGTCTTTTTTTATCTGTGTTTCTTTTATTGTTTTGCTTCTTAAATTCCACATATGAGTGAAGTCATGTGGTATTTTTCTTTATTTAATCTCGCTTATTTTACTTATCATAATACCCTCTAGGTCCATCCATATTGTTTCAAATGGAAATATTTCATTCTTTTCTAAGGCTGAATAACATTCCATTACACACACACACACACACACACACACACACACACACACATCTTTATCCATTCATTTATTGATGGACATTTGGGTTGCTTCCATATCTTGACTATTGTAAATAATACTTGAATAAACATAGGGGTCATGTATCTTTTTGAATGAGTGTTTTTGTTTTCTTTGGGTAAATACCCAGTGGTGGAATTACTGGATCATATGGTGATTCTATTTTTAATTTTTTGGGGAACCTTCATATACTGTTCTCTGCAGTGGCTACACTAATTTGCATTCCCACCAACAGTACACCAGGGCTCCTTTTTTCCCACATCCTCACCAACACTTGTGATTTCTAAAAAAGTATAATTATTAATGATCATGTAGTATTCCAATGCATGGGAACACAATCTAACTATTATTTTAATGTTTATTATTAGTTTCTAATTTATATATTTAAATAGACAAATGTTCTTTTTATTATTAAGACTTTTCATTAAGGTTTATTTTTTTAAGTTTTAACCTCCAAGGCTTAGGCAAACTTTATGAAGAGATAAATGGCAAGTTAGAAACAGGAGTCATATCAGTGATTAGCCTGGGTTTCAATGACAAATATAGTCACTAGAATGTAACCTGGTCATTATCAAATGTACTTATAAACCTTAGAGATGGTATTTTTCTACTCAACATGTATAACAACTTTGCCTTCTCCCTGCAGCAAAAAAATATATTTTTTACACATTTTTTGAACATGCAAGAACTTGAGGAATAGAGCTCTCTTGAGCTGTTAGGAGGATGATAAACTTCAGGCCACCGAAAAAATGTTTGGAAGGTCTAGTTCAAATATACCAATGGTAAGTATTAAATAAAATTAGCTATAGGAGTAAGACCAAAACAAACATATGTATTATGGTTAAACACTAAACCATTTAAATGTTAAGATCACTGCAATGTAGAAATAATGGAACTAGCAAAAGTTGGGACTAGAAGGGGAATTTCTTCTTTTATAACTGGGGATCAAAATATCTGGCAAGGTAAGGTGCTAGGCAAAGTGTAGACGCTCAACAAATATTTGTTAAATATATTAATCAATATCTGTTATAGTAAGTGTGAATGCTATAACTCATCTAGGAATTTATCTTACAAAAAACTTTTGCAAAATGGCATGCTTAAGGATACTTATTGTAGCATTATTATACCAAAATAATGGGGAAATTTTCAAGTCCGTTGGTAAGAGATTGTTTTATAAATTATGGCCCATCTATACAATAGATGTTATTAAACACTATGAGATGGCTATATGTTCATAACAATGAAGAGCAGTCATTTACTGAAAGAATATTCAATAGAAAGATAAAAAAGTGCTGATTGCCTATTGTGCCTCTGGCACATAGGTTTTAAATGAACTTTAAATATATAAGATGATGGACCAATTGTCAAATTTTCATGGCCTTAATGATTACTGTGATTTAAGTTACAGTTATACATGGGGATACCACTAAATTTAAACGAAGTTACCTCCTATACTCTTAGAGGAAATTCCAAACATAAAATATAATACAGTTATGCCTCATCTTAACAGCTGAAACAATCACCTTGCCTAAATTCCCAATAGTCATAGCACCCACTGACTTAAGATATACCACAGCAGGCATTGATGCTCTGATCCAAAGAACAATAAATTAAAATTTAAGTCTTTGCCATTTAAAATAAACTTGAGCAAATGGGACCCTGTGAAACTTTCCCTGGGTTAAAATAGCTAATATGTCCCAATGTAGATTAAGACAAATTATATAAAAATTAAGACCCATTATATGACTTAAGGAAGAGGCCATTATTTCTACTATCTTCCCATTTAATATCCTAATTTGGCCAGTGCCTAAAGCAGAAAAAAATATATCACTAAACAGTAATTCTTGCAACCTTAATGCTATGGCACTCCTGATTAAAGCTACCTATGTCTGATATTATTAAAATTACTGACTTCACAAGTAAAAAAAAAAACTGGAAACCATCTTGCTTTTGTAGGTTTTATTAATATATTCTACTTAGTGCCTATTTCAGTATGCTGTCACAGTTTGCCTTCAGTTTTAAAAAAAACCACAATGCACATTTACTCAAGTATCCATGAGGAACCTCAACAGCCCTCCCATGCCACATAATATTGTCAGGCAAGATATTAATCTTATCCAAATTTCCCCAAGAGCACAGATAAGACTGTTTATTGAGACATCCTCTGAGAAAATTCATTTGATACATATATTCATAACATACCAACATTCATAAAGGAGCCCACAGAAAAAAAACATGAGCCACTGCTTCACATAAAATATAAGGCTCCACAACCTCAGTAAAATTTCTTGGTAATATTTGGATAGTTTAGGGCTGCTCCAACCCTGAAACTGTCAAGAAACAGCTATACACAAAGTGTTAAAACAAGTCCAAAAGCTTTTAGGACATTTGGTTTCTGGAGGTAATATATTCCTTATGTAAAAATTTTACTTAAACCCATTAATGTTGTTACAAATCAGCCCACTTTAATAGATTTGATCCCCTGTAACAGAAGTTTCTATTTTGTCCAAATTATAATATAATAAGAACTTTCATCAGTTCCCACAGAGCTTTTTTCTCTACAGAGGCTTTAACAATCTCCTGTCATGCCTCTTGGAGTCTCTGGACCACCTATGATAGCCACAAGTTTCCTGTGGGTGTCTGGTGCAAAAAACTGATTTTCTTGTCCCTATACTACACACCGTTATCATGAAAACTGCTGGCTTCATAGTGAGCCCTTTGGAAAATGTGGCTCTCATAGGCCTGAACCTGTAACCCCCTGTACTTAGCTGGCCATTATGCCTTGAATCATAGAGACAGGACTTGTGGCTTGCCACAGTCACAGAGGCCCTCTTATTGAAGTAAAGTGATAACTTAAAGAGCCAGACCTGGACCCTCTAGCATATCACACCTACAGGATGAAGTAGCTTCCCCTACCTTTAGTCCTTTACCAAATGTAATGGTTTCAGAGGAGGTCACTCCTCTCTCAGACCCATTGGTAACCTGGGAGCCCTTTGGGAAAAACAAATTATGATTAGAAAAAAGATTCCAGATAGCATTACTACCATCACATGTGAGGGGGCTTGCCTGAGAGCTGCTACTATATATCCAAGGGTGAGCACAGTTGGATGAACTTCAGCCATTTTAGCAGTAGAAGTAGGCCCTACTTGCTCATTATTAGGAGACTCTTCAGCCACTGACAATTTTTGAGCCATCTGGTTTGAACAATGACAACAAAAAAGTTTCTTGTCCAAGGTTTCCCTCTTTGGGATAAAATACTCTGCAAATTTCTTGCCTCACCGATACCCAAAGATATAATTCAAGGTCATATATTTATCTACATATATGTATTAGTTTGCTTAGGCTTCCATGACAAAATACAACAGACTGGGTAGCTTAAACAAAATATATTTATTTTTTTACAGTTCTGGAGGCTTGAAGTCCAAGATCCAGGTGCCATCAAGGTTGGTTTTTGAAGAAGATTCTTTCCTTGGTTTGCAAACAGCTACCCCCTCACTGTGTTATCACATGGCCATTTTTAAAAACCTATCTATCACTTCAAATAGTTCCTTTTATATGTGTGTGGTGAGAACAGTAGCCAAGATATGCAAACCACCCAAGTGTTTGTTGACAGATGAATGGATGAAGAAAATGTGGCATATATATCTATGCATGTATATACACACACACACACACACAGTTGAATATTATTCAAACTTAAAAATAGAGGGAAATCACATGTCCTTTGCTCTGTACATGTGCACATCTGGTGTGTTTTCCTCTTATAAGAACACCAAACCTATGAAATTAGGGCTCCAGCAGTGTGACTTTTTTTTTTAACTTTAAATACCATACCTTTAAAGGCCCTATTTCCAAATATAGTCACATTACTGTTTAGACTTCAACATATAAATTTGGAGGATACATAAGTCAGTCCCTAACAATATATAAAAGCTACCATACAAAGTCATACACACACACACACACACACACACACCCCTTATGTCCTTTGACATTCCAGACAAGACCAAGACCCTCACTTCACTTAAAATACACAACACCAGGTCCTTGAATAGGCATCCAATTGAACTTCCATCTTCCTTTTCAGCTTAAGGCCACAAACCCCTTAGAGTGCCAAAAACAAATTAAAATTTAATTAAATAGAACATGACACATTCCAGTCAACAGTAAAATATCAAAAGCAAATTTTAATAAGGAACATGATCACATTTTTGTTTTACTATTGAGAGCTTCCAGGCCTCATACCTCCCCATTTACCTCCTGCTTCATATCTGCATAAACAGAACCTGATTGTTCTACACCTTGG
Organism: Panthera pardus; assembly: GCF_024362965.1. Classification (NCBI taxonomy): domain Eukaryota; kingdom Metazoa; phylum Chordata; class Mammalia; order Carnivora; family Felidae; genus Panthera; species Panthera pardus. The sequence goes on from NW_026526843.1 coordinate 66,536,577, forward strand.
TGCCTATGGGTAAATTCACACCATGCAAACTCCTGATCCATGTGTGGAAACCCTCATTTGGCACCACTCCATAAACACAATAAACACAATAATTTCCCCCTTCCTTTACTAAAAGTCATTCTGAACCAGTTAGGTATCTGCCCCTCTGTCATCAAAAAGGCCCATTGTATGAGTAACAAACCCATTATACGTGCTTGGTGTGTTTATTTTGTCATTAATGTTGACATTCAAACCAATAGGTTAGGTAGCTGGAGATTGATCTTGTTCTCCAGGGTAGCTATGAGACACTCAGTAACGTGGCTTTACATAAATAAGAAATGAGAAGGGGAGTTAGGATAGTGGAGAAGTAGGGGAGCCAGGACTTCCCTCGTCCCTCAAACATAGCTGTATTGAGGTCAGAAAACTTGGAACACCCAGGAAATCTATCTGCAGAGTGAGAGAAAAATCTCCACAGATAGAGGGAGACAGCTTTGCAGGACAGAGGTGCATATATGTGAATTGGGGGAGATAAAACATCAGTGTAAGCATGGAAGGGAGGGATCCCCTTCTGTGGAGAGACAAAAGGGAGAGAAAAAGAAGCTGTGGATTGCAGTATTGTGATAGGACAAGAGAAAAACCTCTCCAGACTATGGATTGAGGAACAAGAAATATGGACAATGCCAGTCTCTTCTTTGCCAACACCCTTAGGAGCTGAAGATCAGAGTTTTCAAAAGTGCGTGACTTTCTCCAGACTGAAGCTTCAGCCTTGTGCATGCACCTGGAAGGGAGGGAAGCCAGCCCTGGGGCGCAGTGGTGATCTCAAGGATGCACTGAGAGAGAAGAGTCCCCACACTTGAGTATTGTGGGAAGAGGGTATACTGGCCCCCAAGGACAAAAGACCCTGCAGATGCCAGCCATATAGGCAGGGAAGACTGGCACTATCCCAGAACCGGATGTGCTCTGTCCAGGATCCTTTAAGACATCGGGTTTTGAATCCCAGCTGACCTCCTCAGAGGCATAGGAGACTGGATCAGGGCAAGCCACCCACCCACACTACTCTGTGAGGGCTGCCTGAACAGCATGGTTTGAGACACCCTATCTCAGGAAGAGAGCTTGGGGTTTTGCCATTTTTCTCCCCATCATCAACACTGTGGGGCTTCAGGGAACAGGACAGTGGCTCCCAGTGGAGGTGGGACCTGCTTACACCAAACCCTGCCCCCCCATGCCTGGCAACTGCTTATCTACTGGGGCAAGACTGACACTGACGGAACAAGATGGCCTGTCCAGACAAGGATATCCACCAGTCTCAGGCACCAACAGACAACTGTTGTGTGGTTTTGTCCCCTGCCCTTTCCTTTCCTCCAGGAAAATCAACAAATCAAAGCACACCTGGTGGAAGGTCTAAATAATTTACCATTTTGAGTAAAGAGGAGCTTTGTAGAAGACTGACCAGTGGGATAAAGCAGCCAAATATGCAACAACAGAGGGCACACAACACACTCCAAAAACACTTCCTGAAGTGACAGGCCCTGGACAGTGCATGACCCTTTTTTAATATAGTAGTTCTCACAAGTGTAAGACACATAACAAGCTCTTACAAGACATAAAAGACAGAAACTTAGCCAGAATGACAAAATGGAAGAATTCTTCTCAAAAGAAATTCCAGGAGGAAATAACAACCAAAGAATTGCTCAAAATAGATATAAACAATATATCTGATCAAGAATTTAAAATAACAGTCATAAGACTTATGTCTGGGCTTGAAAAAAAATCATAGAAGACAGTAGAGAATCTATTGCTACACAGATCAAAGACCTAAGAACTAGTCACGATGAATTAAGAAATTCTATAAATGAGATGCAAAGTAAACTAGATGCAATAACAGTGAGGATGGAAGAAGCAGAGGAGATAATAGGCAAAATAGAAGATAAAATTATGGAAAATGATGTAGCCAATAAAAGAGGGAAAGGACATTACTACACCATGAGGGGAGAATTAGAGAGCTAAGTGATTCCATGAAATGACATAATATCCATATCATAGGAGTTCCAGAAGAAGAAGAGAGAAAGGGCAGAAGGTTTATTTGAACAAATTACAGCTGAGAACTTCCTTAATCTGGGAAAGGAATCAGATATCCAAATCCAGGAGGCACAGAGAAATCCCTACAGATTTAAGAATAGGTCTTCACCACAGCATATCATAGTGAAACTGGCAAAATACAAAGATAAAGAGAGAATTCTGAAAGCATTTAGGGACAAATAGGCCTTACCTACAAGGGTAGACACATAAAGGTAGTAGCAGACTTGTCCACTGAAACTTGGCAGGCCAGAAGAGAGTGGCAGGAAATATTCAATGTGATGAATAGGAAAACTGTGCAGTCAAGAATCCTTTATCCAGCAAGACTGTCATTCAGAATAGAAGGAGAGATAATGGCTTTCCCAGACAAACAAAAACAAAAGGAGTTCATGACTACTAAACCAGCCCTGCAGGAAATTCTAAGGGAGACTCTGTGAGTGGAAAGCAGCAAACACTACAAAAGAAATTACCGGAGAAATTACCATAATCATGAAACCTACAGGTAACATAATGACACTAAATCCATATCTTTCAATAATCACTCCAAATGTAAACAGACCAAATGCCCTGATACCAAAACATAAGGTATCAGAATGGATTAAAAAAAAACAAGATCCATCTATATGCAGCCTACAAGAAACTAATTTTATTTTATTTTTTTAATGTTTTTTTTTTTAATTTATTTTTGAGACAGAGATAGAGCATGAGCAGGGGAGGGGCAGAGAGAGAGGGAGACACAGAACCTGAAGCAGGCCCCAGGCTCTGAGCTGTCAGCACAGAGCCCGACGTGGGGCTCAAACTCATGGACTGTGAGATCATGACCTGAGCTGAAGTCATACATTTAACCAACTGAGCCATCCAGGCACCCCAAAAAACTCATTTTAGACCTGAGGACACCTGCAGATTTAAAGTGGGGATGGAGAGCCATCTAGCATGCACTGGATGGCACAAGAAAACTGATTAGCCCAGACTTATATCAGACAAACTAGATTTTAAAATAAAGACTGTAACAAGAGGTGAAGGGCATTATATCATAATTAAGGGGTCTGTCCATCAAGAAGAGCTAACAATTGTAAATGCGCTCCCAACGTGAGTCACCCAAATATGTAAGCCAAGTAATCACAAACAAATAAATATATAGATAACAATATCGTGATTGTAGGGGGCTTCAATAGTCCACTTACAACAATGGATAGATCATCTAGGCAGAAAATCAGTAAGGAAACAATGGCTCTGAATGACACATTGGACCAGATGGTTTTAACAGCTGTATTCAGAACTTTCCATCCTAAAGGAGCAGAATACACATTCTTCTAGAGTGAACATGGAACATTCTCCAAAATAGATCACATACTGTGTCACAAAACAGCCCTCAACAGTTCCAAAAAGATCAAGATCATACCATGCATATTTTCAGATCACAACACTATGAAACTTGAAGCCAACCATAAGAAAAAATTTGGAAAGCCCCAAAATACATGGAGGTTAAAGAACATCCTACTAAAGAATAAATGGCTCAACCAGGAAATTAAAGAAGAAATTTAGAAAAATACATGGAACAAAAGGAAGTGAAAACACAACACTCCAAACCATTTGGGATGCAGCAAAGGCAGTCCTAAGAGGAAAATACATTGCAATTCAGGACTATATCAAGAAGCAAGAAAGGTCTGAAATACATAACCTAACCTCACTCCTAAAGGAACTAGAAAGGCAGCAGCAAAGAAAGCCCAAAGCCAGCAGCAGCAGAAAAATAATAAAGATTACAGAAAAAATAAATAATATAGAATCCAAATAAACAGTAGAACAGATCAATGAATCTAATAGCTGTTTTTTTGATAAAGCCCTAGACTGACTTCTCAAAACAAAAAGAGTGATGACCCAAATAGATAAAAAAAAAAATGAAGGAAAGAGGAGAGATCACAACCAACATCACAGAAATAAAGTTATCAGAGAATCCTATGAAAAATTATATGCCAACAAACTGGACAATCTGGAAGAAATAGGCAAATTCCTAGACATTCAAACACTACCAAAACTCAAATGGGAAGAAATAGAAAATTTGAACAGACCCATAACCAGTGAAGAATTGAATAGATTATCAAAAATCTCCCAACAAATGGAAGTCCTGGGACAGATAGCTTCCCAGAGGAATTCTACCAGGAATTTAAAACAGAGTTAATACCTACTCTTTTTAAGCTGTTCCAAAAAATAGAAACAGAAGGAAAGCTTCCAGACTCATTCTATTAAATCAGCATTACCTTGATTCCCAAACCAAAGACCCCACTAAAAGAATTACAGGCCAATAACCCTAACATGGATGCAAAATTCTCAACAAGATACTAGCAAATCGAATTCAACAGTATATTAAAAGAATTATTCACCATGATCAAGTGGGATTCATTCCTGGGCTGCAGGGCTGGTTCACTATTCGCAAATCAATCAATGTGACACACCACATTAATAAAAGAAAAGATAAGAACCATATGATCCTCTCAATAGATGAAGAAAAAACATTTGACAAAATACAGCATCCTTTCTTAATAAAAACTCTCAAAAAATTTGGGATAGAAGGAACATAAATGAACGTCATTAAAGCCATATATGAAAGGTCTGCAGCTAATATCCTCAATGTGGAAAAACTGAGAGCTTTCCCAGAAACACAACAGGATGTCCACTCTCACTACTGTTGTTCAGCATAGTACTGGAAGTCCTAGCCTCAGCAACCAGACAACTAAACTAAATAAAAAGGCATCCAAATTGGCAAAGAAGAAGTCAAACTTTCCCTCTTCTCAGATGATGTGATACTCTACATTGGAAACCCAAAAGATTCCACCAAAAAATTGCTAGAGCTGATACATGAATTCAGCAAAGTTGCAGGATATAAAATCAATGCACAGAATTCAGTTGCATTTCTACACACCAATAATGAAGCAACAGAAATAGATATCAAGGAGCTGTTACCATTTACAATTGCTCAGAGAACCAGAAAATACCTGGGAATAAACCTTACGAAAGAAGTAAAAGATCTGTATGCTGAAAATAATAGAAAGCTTATGAAAGAAATTGAAGAAGACACAAAGAAATGGAAAAACATTCCATGTTCATGAAGCAGAAGAATAAATACTGCTAAAATGTAGATACTACCCAAAGCAATCTACACATTCAAATAAATCCAACAAAAATAGCACTAACATTATTCAAGAATTAGAATAAACAATCCTAAAATTCTATTCTGTGAATAGACAATGTAATGTTGAAAAAGAAAACCAAAGCTGAGGTATCAAAATCCTGGACTTTAGCCCGTATTACAAAGCTGTAATAATCAAGACAGTATGGTCCTGGTACAAAAACAGACACATAGACCAATGGAATAGAATAGAGAACCCAGAAATGGATCCACGAATATATGGCTAACTAATCTTCAACAAAACAGGAAAGAGTATCCATTGGAAAAAAAGTCTCTTTAGCAAATGGTGCTGGGACAACTGGACAGCAACATGAAGAAGAGTGAACCTGGACAACTTTCTTACAACATACACAAAAATAAATACAAAGTGGATGAAAGACCTAAATGTGAGACAGGAAACCATCAAAATCTGTGGCCGTGCACTGAAGAAAAAGTTCTCAGACACTAGACTGAGCCGATGTGCAAGGCTGCCTCTGCAAGAGAGCAGCAGCAGCAGTAGTCTGCACATAGCCTTTATTTCATGTTTTATTAGATATCAAAGAATATTAAAGCATGGAAAGAGAACACAAAGAATCTTTACACATTAACAAAACATACATCTGGTAATTACACGAAGGCATGCAGGGAGTACATATAGTATCAAGGAGTGTCAGGGAATTACAGTGGGTTTTGTATCTTAACTATCTTCTGGGGGATCATGGGGCTCTGTATCTCATAATGCTATTGTGTTCAACAACCTCGTGACCAGAACATTGCTGACATTTCTGATATTACCTAATTCACCCTTCAGGACTTACAATACACTTGTTATAAATAACTCCACAAAAATCCTACTGGAGAAAACAGGCAGCAACCTCTTTGAACTCAGCCACAGCAACTCCTTACTTGACATGTCTCTGAAGGCAAGGGAAATAAAGGCAAAAATCAACTTTGGGACTTCATCAAGATAAAAAGCTGTACAGCAAAGGAAACAACCAACAAAGCTAAAAGGCAACTGACAAAATGGGAGAAGATATTTTCAAATGACATATTAAATGAAAGGCTTGTATCAAAAATCTATAAAGAATTTTCCAAACTCAACACCCAAAAACCAAATAATCCAGTGAAGAAATGGAAAGAAGACATGAATAGACACTTTTCCAAAGAAGACATCCAGATGGCCAACAGACTCATGAAAAGATGCTCAACATTGCTCATCAGGGAAATATAAATGAAAACCACATTGAGATACTACCTCACACCAGTCAGAAAGACTAAATTTAACAACCCAGGAAGGAAGAGATGTTGGTGAAGATGTGGAGAAAGGGAAACTCTCTTACACTGTCGGTGGAAATGCAAACTGGTGCAGCTACTCTGGAAAACAGAGTAGAGGTTACTCAAAAAATTAAAAATAGAATTATCCTATGACTCAGGAATTGCACTACTAGGAGTTTATCCAGAGATATAGGAGTGCTGATTCCAAAGGGCACATGCACCCCAATGTTTATAGTGCCCTTGATGTTTATAGTGCACTAGAGCCAAATTATGGAAAGAGCCCAAATGTCCACCAACTGATGAATGCATAAAGAAGATGTGGTATATATACGCAAGGGAATACACAAGGGAATACGATCAGCGATGAAAAAAAAATGAAATCTTGCCATTTGCAACAATGTGGATGGAACTGGACGGTATTATGCTACACGAAATAAGTCAAAGATAGATATATGATTTCACTCATATATGGAATTTGAGAAACTTAACAGATGACCATAGGGGAAGGGAAGGAAAAACAAGATACAAATAGAGAGGAAGAGACTCTTAAGTGCAGAGAACAAACTGAGGGTTGATGTGGTGGAGGGTTGGGGGGTTGGGGAATGTGGCTGATAGGCTTTGAGGAGGGCATTTGTTGGGATGAGCACTGGGTGCTGTACATTATGCTGTACATAATGAATCATGGGAATCTACTCCTGGAGCTAAGAATACAGTGTATGTTAGCTAACTTGACAGCAAAACAAACAAACAAATAGATAAATAAATAAACAAATAAATGTGTTTGAGAAAGAATAAATTAAATAAATAAAATGAAAAAAATTAAGAAATGACCATCAGTGAAGGAATAAATGAAGGAAAAAAGCTTTAATTTTGTATTTCTAATCTAAAAACTTTTAAAAAATATTAATAAATAGAAACAATGATGATAGTATATGGATAAATAAAATGAATGGCAACAATATCACAAGGGACAATAGAATTATAGTGTTATTTGAAGGAGGATTTGAGTTATTTAAGATACTTATTGTAAACTCCAATGCAGACCACTAAAAATGATTTTAAAGTATAAATTATACACCAAGAGAAGATAAAATGGAATCATATAAAATGTGCAATTAAAAGCAGATAGAATAAAAACGAATAAATCCAATGAATAAAAAACAGATACATGATTGATTTTAAAAAAATTTTTATGTATGTATATATGTATGTATGTATGTATGTGTGTGTGTATGCATGTATTTGATTTATATCCAAGTTAGTTAGCATATAGTGGAATGATGATTTCAGGAGTAGATTCCAGTGATTCATCCCCTATGTATAACACCAAGTGCTCATCCCAACAAGTGTCTTTCTTAATGCCCCTTACCCATTTAGCCCATCCCTCATCCCAACCCCTCCAGCAATCTTCAGTTTGTTCTCTGTACTTAAGAGTTTTGTCCTCCTCCTTGTTTTTATATTATTTTTGCTTTCCTTCCCTTATGTTCATCTGTTTTGTATCTTAAATTCCTCATATGAGTGAAGTTATATGATATTTGTCTTTCTATAACTGACTAATTTCGCTTAGCATAATACTCTTTAGTTCCATCCATGTGGTTGCAAATGGCAAGATTTCATTCTTTTTGATTGCCGAGTAATACTCCACTGTATATATATACCACATCTTCTTTGCTCATTCATCCATCACTGGACATTTGGGCTCTTTCCATACTTTGGCTATTGTTGATAGTGCTGCTATAAACACTGGGGTGCACGTGCCCCTTCGAAACAGCACACCTGTGTCCCTTGGATAAATACCTAGTAGTGCAATTGCTGGGTCATAAGGTAGTTCTATTTTTAATTTTTTGAGGAACCTCCATACTGTTTTCCAGAGTGGCTGCACCAGTTTGCATTCCCATCAGCAGTGTAAAAAAAAAAAAAAAAGAGTATCCTGTTTCTCTGGATCCTCGCCAACATCTGTTGCTGCCTGAGTTGTTAATTTTAGCCATTCTGACTGTGTGAGGTGGTATCTCATTGTGATTTTAATTTGTATTTCCCTGATGATGAGTAATATTGAGCATTTTTTTTCATGTGTCTGTTAGTCATCTGGATGTTTTCTTTGGGGAAGTGTCTATTCATGTCTTTTGCCCATTTCTTCACTGGGTTATTTGTTTTACTGGGTGTTGAGTTTGATAAGTTCTTTATAGATTTTGGATACTAACCCTTTATCTGATATGTCATTTGCAAATATTTTCTCCCATTCCTTTGGTTTTCTTTTAGTTTTGCTGATTTTTGCCTTTGCTGTGCAGAAGCTTTTTTTATTTTGATGAGGTCCCAATAGTTTATTTTTGCTTTTGTTTTTCTTGCCTCCAGAGACATGTTGAGTAAGAAGTTGCTGTTGCTGAAGTGAAAGAGGTTTTTGCCTGCTTTCTTCTCTAGGATTTTGATGGCTTCCTGTCTTTTATTTAGGTCTTTCATCCATTTTGAGTTTTTGTGTGTGTGTACCAGCATGATTGATTTTATCCCAACAATGGCAATAATCACTAAATTTGAACAGTCTAAACAAACTAAGAGAAAGACATTGTCAACTTGAACACAAAAGAATAAGCCTCAACTATATTCTGTCTCAAAGAAATCCATTTTAAATTCACTCAGGTAGATTAAAAGTAAATGGATGGAATGAAAGGCATCCAAACTGCAGAGTAAGAAGAAAATTGTCTGTCTGTAGATGATATGGTCTTATATGTAGAAACCCTTAAAAATTACACACACACACACACACACACACACACACTTGATAGAATTAATAAATGAAATCAGCAAGAGTAGTAGGATAAAAAGTCAACACACACACAAAACAATGATTTGCTTTTCTGTGTTCTAATAATGAACAATATGAAAAGGAAATTATGAAAATAATTCCAATTGAAAGATTTAATATTATTAAGATGTCAATACTACCCTAAAGGATCTACAGATTATATGCAATTCTTAAAATCTCAATGATGTTCTTTGCAGAAATAGAAAATCGATCCTAAAATTCATGTAGAATCTCAAGGGATCCCGAATAACCAAGGAAAACATTTTGAAAAAGAAGAACAAAGCTAGAAGAGTCACACTTCTTGCTTTCAAAAATTACTACAAAGCTACAGTAGTAATACTTGTATAAGCTGGTGTAAACATAAATGGAATAAATTAAAGAACTTAGAAATGAACCTTAAATATATAGTCAAATGATTTTTCACAAGGCTATCAAGGCTATTCAATGGAGTAAAAGGACAGTCTTCAACAAATGGTGCTGGGAAAAATGGTATCCACATGAAAACAAAAATCTAATTGGACCCTTACCTAAATTAACTCAAAATGCATCAAAGACCTAAATGTAAGACCTAAAACTATAAAACTCTCAGAAGAAAACATCGGAAAAAAGCTTTATAACATTGGATTTGACAATGATCTCTTGGGTATAACATAAAGACTCAGGCAAAACAAAAAAAAAAAATAGACAAACTGGACCTCATGAAAATTTTTTGAAAAACTATGCATCAAAAGACAATATTGACAGAGTACAAAGATAACCCACAGAATGGGAGAATATATTTGCAACTAATATATCTTGTAACAGATTAAGATCTATAATACATAAGAACTCCTAAAACTTAACAACAACAACAAAAAAAAACCTGAAACAACCCAGTTCAAAACTGGGCAGAGTACTTGAATAGACATTCTTCCAAAGAAGATTTGTATATAGCTAATAAGTACATAAAAATACTCAAAAGTCACTAATCATAAAGGAAATGCAAATCAAAACTACAGTGAGATGCAATCACACATTCATTAGAATGGTTTATTGTAAAAAAAGTAGAAAACAACAAGTATTGGTGAGAACATAGAGAAATTGGAACACTTGTACACTATTGGTAGTAATGTAAAATGGTTTTGTTACTGTGAAAAACAATATAGTCGTCCCTCAAAAAATGAAAAATAGGATTATTATCCAGCAATTCAACTTCTGGGTATATATCTACAAAGGGTTGAAAGCAGGCTTTCAAAGAGATATGTGTACACCTCTGCTCATAGCAGCATTATTCACAATAGTTGAAATGTGAAAACATAAGCATCCATTAATGGATGGATAAGCAAAATGTGGTATACTATTTTAGTAGCATACTATTTAGTAGCCTTAAAAAAGAGGAGATTCTGACATATGCTACAATGTGGATGAACCTTGGTAACATTATGCTAAGTGAAATAAGCCTGTCACAAAAAGACAAGTAGTGTATGATTCCCCTTACATGAGGTAATTAGAGAGTAGTCAAAATTATAGAGATAAAAGTAGAATGGTGGTTGTCAGGGTCTGGGGAGAGGTGAGAATGGAGAGTTATTGTTTAATGGGTATAGAATTTCAGCTTTATAAGATTAAAAGAGTTGTGAAGATGGATGATAACTGCACAACATTATGAATGCATTTATTACTACTGAAGTGTACACTTAAAAATGGTTAAGACAGTAAATTATATGTTATGTATATTTTACCACAATTTTTTAAAATGAGAAGAAATAAGGGGATGGCAAAAGATACTCCATGCTGTCAGTACTCCAAAGAAACCTATAATACCTATATTAATTTCAAAAAAACAAAGTTCAGAACAAGGAATATTATCAGGGAGAAAGAGGGACATTGCATAATGACATGTCATTCTCTAAGAAGACATGTCAATCCTAACAAGCATCAAAAACATGAGGCAAAAATCATACTACTGAAAAAAATTAGATGAATCTACTATTATAGCCAGAGACTATAGCATCCCTCTGTTAGTAGTTGATAAACCAAAACAGCAGAAAATCAAGGATATTCGTGATGTAAAGAACACTATCAATCAACCTGACCTATTTAACATGTATAGAATGCTCCATCCAGGAACAGCAGAATACACACTCCTCTTCCATGCACATAGAGCATTCACAAAAATAGATGATATTCTTTGCCACCAAACACACTTTGAGAAATTTTAAAGGCAAGAAATCATATAATGTATATGCTCGGACAGCAACAAAATCAAACTATACATCAATAACAGAAAGATACCTGAAAAATTCCCAAATATCAGAAATTAAATAAGACACTTCTGAATGACCTGTAGGTCAAAGAAGAATCTCAAGAGAAATGTTTTAAATATATTTAACTAAATGAAAATGAAAATACATGTGATAAAATATGTGTAGTGCATATAAATATTAATTAAAGGGCAATGTACAGCATGAAATATATTAGAAAAGAAGAAAAATCTAAAATGCATAATCTAAGCTTCCTTCTTAATAAGCTAGACAAATAAGACCTAATTAAACCTAAAACAGAAGAAAATAAATAATTTTAAAATGGTGTAAAAAACAATGAAATTGAACGTAGGAAATGATAAAAAAAAAAAAACAAAGGTGGTCCTTTGAAACAATAAAATTAATAAACTTCTATCAAAGCTGACCATGAAAAGAGAGAGAGGATGCAAAATACCTAAGTTAGGGAGTTGGAAGATGACAGCAGAGTGGGAGGACCCCAGGGTCACCTTATCCCACATATACAATTAGATAACTATCAATCATCCTAAATACTCTACAAATTGACCTTAAGACTGACAGAACACTCTACAACTAAAGGCAGAGAAGAGGCCACTTTGAAGAAGGGAGTAAGTGTGAAGAGGTTTAGGACAGAAATGCATCATGGCTACAGTGGTGGGGAGGAAGCTGCTGTAGCAGAGAAGGATGAGAAACAGACTAGTACATGAGGAGCACATGAGGAAAAAAGAATCACTATCTGAATTGGCTAGGAAAGTGAGAAGGCCTGAATTTCATGACTTCTGGCAATTAGTGGGGCTTAAAGCCTAGAGTTTTAAAGGTCAGCAAGCATGACTGGGATAGAGTCTGGAGGGCATTACACTGCTCTTGGAGAGAAGGCAGACAAACAACCTGCAAAATTACAGCATGGAAACAGCCATCTCAGGAGCACTTGGAGCAAACAGTGGGGGAGGTTATTTGCTCATTTCAAAGCATGTCCCAGAGAGGCAGCTTTCATGGAGATACCTCTCCAGGAACAAAGGAACTAGCCAGCACCATTTCCCTCCCTTGCCCCTCAGCATAAGCACAAGACAACCTGTGGGTACCAGCACAGCATAGACACTAGCTACCTAACTTGTTTACACGAAGACCAGCCACCACCACCACCACCCCACACACACTGGTGGAACTGCCCTTCCCAGTCTGGCTTGTCTCACTCCCAGGGTGGGTGCCCCCTTCCCCAGAAGACTGGCTCAAACCCCTATTCACAGTGCATCTCCCAATGCAGGATTTGCAGAGTCATCATCTCAGTGGTGGTGGCAACAGGTCTCATTTCATGAGCAGACCAGAGCACACCTAGTTAAAATGTGCCACATTCAGACCAAAGTCCAAACAGTGCCCACAACAGGTAAAAAGAGCCTTTGAAGACAACTGGCATGAAGGATAAAGTGGCCAGGACAAAACAACAAAGCTCACATAGCACACATTGGGGACACTTCCAGAAGTGCCAGGCCCTGGGGAACAGAAGACACTATGTGGAAGGGCATTACAGGACCTCTTCAGCATAAGACCAGTAACCTCAAACACGGGAGACTTAGCTGACTTTTCTAACACAGAGATATGGTCACAGAGACTTAGACAACATGAGAAGAGAGAGGAATTCGTTCCAAATGAAAGAACAGGACAAGACCATGGCCAAAGATCTAAATGAAACAGATATAAGTAACATGCCTCATGGAGTATTTAAAACAATGATTATAAGGATACTCACTGGACTTGAGAAAAGAGTGGAAGACATTATTGAAATCCTTAACACAGAGATAAGGGATAACATAACAGAGGTAAAGGGCTCAATGAATGAAATGAGAAACATGCTTGACCAGCAGGCTGAAAGAAGCAGAGGAATGAATTAATGACCTAGAAGACAGAGTAATGTAAAGTAATCAAGTTGAACAAAAGAGAGAAATAAGAATTATGGAACATGTAAATAGACTTAAGGAACCCAGTGACTCCAACAAATGTAATAACATTTGTGTTATAAGAGTCCCAGAACAAGAAGAGAGAAAAGAGTGCAGATAATGTATTTGAAGAAATAATAGCTGAAAACGTCCTTATTCTGGGGAAGGAAACAGATACTCAGATCCAGGAAGGACAGAGAACCCCAACAAAATCAATAAAACCAGATCCACACCAGGACATATTGTAATTAAACTGGCAAGATATAGTGATAAAGAAAAAAAAAATTAAGGCAGCAAGATAAAAGAAGACACTAACATATAAGGAAAACCCTGTAAGGCTACCAAGGGATTTTTTTTTTTTCAGCAGAAACATTCCAAGCCAGAAGGGAGTGGAATTATATATTCAAAGTGCTGAATGGGAAAAGTCTGCAGCCAAGAATATGCTATCCATCAAAGCTATCATTCAGAATAGAAAGAGATAGAGTTTCCAAGGCAAAAACTATAAGAGTTCATGACCACTAACCAGGCCTGCAATAAATACTAAAAGGGACACTTAGAGTGGTAAGGAGAGATAAAAAGTAACAGTATGAAGGTAGGGAAAAAAAAAACAGTAAAAATGAATGTTGCTGTAAAAAATCTGTCAAGGAACTCACAAAATAAAAAGATGTAAAATATGACAACATATACCTAAAACATGGAGAGGAGAAAAGAATGGGCTCAAACTTAAATGACCATCAACTTAATGTAGACTGATATATGCAGAAGAAGCTATATACAAACATAATGGTAACCATATATCATGAAACACAAATAAGTATGCAAAGAATAAAGAGAAATAAAAACAAATATATCTCTAAAGAAAATCAGCAAACCATGAATTAGAGAAATACAAGAAAGAATCAGAGAAAATATTGAGGAACAACGACAAATCAAATAATAAATGACAATCAATACATATCTATCAATAATTACTTTTAATGTAAATGGAGTAAACACTCCAATCAAAAGACATGGGGTGACAGAATGTATTGAAAAACAAAGACTATATGCTGCCTACAAGAGACTCATTTTAGACCTAAAGACACCTGTAGATTGAAAATGAGGGGTTGGAGAAACATTTATCATGCAAATGGATGTCAAAAGAAAGCCGAGTAGCAATACTTATACCAGACACAATAGACTTTAAAGCAAAGACTGTAACAAGAGGAAAAATAAGGGCACTGCATAATAATAAAAGGGGACAGTCCAGAAGAACAAATGTCTATAAAATGTCTATACTACCCAAAGCAATCTACATATTCAATACAGTCTCTGTCAAAATACCAACAGCATTTTCCACAGAACTAGAAGAAACAAAACCACAAAAAGATCCCGAATAGTCAAAGCAATCTTGAAAACCAAAGGCAAAGCTAGAGGCATCACAATTCCAGATGTCAAATTATATTACAAAACTATAATAATGAAAACCATATGGTACTGGCACAAAAACAGACACAGATCAATGGAACAGAATGGAAAACCCAGAAATAAACTCACAACTATATGGTTAATCAATCTTAAACAAAGCAGGAAAAAATATTCAATGGGAAAAAGACAGTGTCTTCGACAAATGGTGTTGGGATAACATGTAAAAGAGTGAAATTGGACCACTTTATTACACCATACACAAAAACAAAATAAAAATTGATTAAAGGGGTGCCTGGGTGGTTCAGACAGTTAAGTGGCTGACTCTTGATTTCAGCTCAGGTCATGACCTCGTCGTTCATGGGATTGAACCCTGTGTTGGGCTCTGTGTTGACACTGTGGAGCCTGCTTAGGATTCTCTCTCCCTCTCTCCCCCTCTCTCTTACCCTCTCCCCTGATTGTACTTTCTCTCTCTCTCTCTTTCTCTCTCTCTCTCTCTCTCTCTCTCCCCCTCCCTCAAGAAAATTTAAAAAATAATAAAACATGGGCAGAAGACATGAGCAGACATTTCTCCTAAGAAGATATACAGATGGCCAACAGACACATGAAAAGATGTTCATCATCACCTACCAGAAGGGAAATGCAAATCAAAGCTACAATGAGATATGACCTCACACTTGTCAGAATGGCTAAAATCAACAATACAAAAACAGGTATTGACAAGGATGTGGAGAAAAGAGAACCCTCTTTTACTGTTGGTGGGAATGCAAACTGATGCAGACACTCTCAAAAACAACATGGAGGTTCCTAAAAAAATTAAAAGTAGAACTACCCTATGATCCAGCAATCACACTACTGGGTATTTACCCAAAGACTGCAGAAACACTAATTTAAAGGGATACATGCACCCTTATGTTTATAGCAGTATTATCTACAATAGCTAAGATATGGAAGCAGACCACGTGTCCATCAACTGATGAATGGATTAAGAAGAGGTGGTATATGTATATACAATGAAATATTACTCATCCATAAAAAAGAATGAAATCTTGCCATTTGCAACAACATGGATGGAACTAAAAGTATAATGCTAAGCAAAATAAGTCAGTGAAAACAAGACAAATACCATATTTAATTTACATGTGGAATTTAAGAAATAAATGAGCAAAGGGGAAAAAGAGAGAGACAAATCAAGAAACAGACTATTATAGAGAACAAACTGAGATGTACCAGAGGGGATGTGTGTGGGAGGTTGGGTTAAATAGGTGAAGGGGTTAAGGAGTGCACTTGTCATGATGAGCACAAGGTTATGTATGGAATTGTTTAATTACTATATTGTATACATGAAACTAATAAAACACTGCATGTTAAAAAAAAAATAAGTGCCTGTGTCACACATTTCTCAATATTGGCAGTGAGATCTCTTGACTCTTGATATTCTACATAAAGTTTCCTTTAAAAGTAAAAAAAAAAAATCCCTATGTTAGGAATAAAGGAGGCATCATCACTACTTATTTTCTAGACATTAAAATGATAACAAGGATGCTATGAACAACTGTATGTCCACAAATGTGATATGTTTGATAAAATAGACCAATTCCTTGAAAGAAACTATTATGAAAATTCAGTCAAGGATATATAGATCATCTAATTAGTCCTATATCTATGAAATAAATTGAATAAATAATTTAGAAGTTATTTTTTAATAGATGAAAATATCTGGCCTAGATGGTTTTACTGGGGAATTCTAACAAATATTTAAGAGTAAAATATTACAAATTCTAGACAATTTCTTCCAGAAAATATTTATTTTTTAATATGATATTGATCTCTAATTTTTCATCAGCATAATTGTTAAAAATGAAGAGAAGCTATAGGTCTCACCACATGGAGAGACCAAACACCCACGTCCACATCCAAGTGCTCTGGAGACTATCTCCAGCATATTCTTATGCCAGACATATGCCTTTTATTCATCTGTACCATTGCTCTTCCTACACTGTATTTACTTATCTGGCTCTATATCTGTTTCAGTAAGGTTCTTGAAAGCAGGGTCTCTTGTCTCATGTGTCTTTGTCTCATGGCATCTTACACAGTATATAATTTTGGTATATGTTTGGTGTTTAACCAATTGTCATGGAATGCACATGTGTGTTGTTGATCTTGTAAGTACTGGATGACTTCTGGATTATGTGCAAGTAATTCTGCTCTCCCACCCTCACCATTTAAATAAAAGACAAAATGTCAGAAAACAACAGTACAAGAAGGGTAGTTGAATATGTTTTATCTTTATCTCACATAATGATGTGTTTTTTTAAAGTGTAATAAAGTCCTTCTATGAGACTGTGAAAAGTGATGGAAGTGTTCCAAAAGAATATGATGATAGCCAAGCTCACAACAGAGGTTGGCAAGATTGTCCCAGGGATTATTATGATACCCTGCCATCAGAGGGCAAAAAAGCAAAACCAATGATCTGATAAGGACAGATTGAAGAGGAAAGACATGAAACATTTCTATAAACATAAAAAATGTCTTGAACAATGGGACTCATTAGATCAAGTGGTGATGAAAAAGCAGAATTCTACTAGAATTAACCAAATCTAAAAAGTTAAGTGACAGTTATTCACTTATACTTTCTTACAGTAAATGTTTACTGGGTACCTCCTCTGTTCCAGTTATAGAATAATTATATGTAAGGTACAAATTTATCTGAATGGGCTCAAGAGCATATTAGACACTGCAGAAAAAAAAGTAAATTTTAATACATAGAAATAGAAAAAACCCAAAGTGCAATAATAGCCTTACTTTGTACTCCGCCCCCCCCAGAAAAAAAACTCCAGGATATTTGAAGGACTCAAAAATGTCCAGCATGCAAAGTAAAATTCACAATGCATGGCATCCTATCAAACCAGGCATGCAAACATACAAGAAAATACTACCCTATAATGAGGAGGGAAATTAGTCTATTGGAAGTGAACCCAAACTGACAAAAATACTAAAACTAGTAGACAAGGATATTTAAAGTACTATAGTTATATTCCATAGATTTCAAAAATTTAATTGAATCATAGAAGACATAGGAAAACACCAAAATTGAACATCAAGAGATGAAGACTACTATATGTGAGATGAAAAATAAAATAAAAAATAAATGGACAAAATGATCAGATTAGATCATAGAGAAGAAAAGAATAATAAGCTCAAAGACACAGCAATAAACTATATAACTATAAAACAGAAATAAATAAGAGGTAAAACAATGATCAGATTACCTGGAAGCTGCAGAACAACTTCAGATTTCCTAATATATGTGTAATTAGGATCCTTGAAGGAGGGGGCATAAAAATAATGGCCAAACGTGTCCAAAATTTGTTGAAAATTTTATACTCACAAACATAGGAGGCTTGACAAAGTCCAGTTACAAGAAACATGAAGAAAACTATCAGTGCTCATCAAAATCAAATTGCTCAAGACCATTTGTAGAGAAATCTTTAAGAACTATGAGAACAAAGTCATAGTACATTAAGAGAAACACAGATAAGGATGGCAGCAAATTATCTGTGAAAATAATGCAGTTGGAAAGAGAGGGAAACAATGAATGAAACAAAATGAAACAAAGAGCAATGAAACAAAATGTTCATATATGAAATCTACACTGGGAAAATAAGAGCTTTCAAAATGGAAAGGAGAATAATGTCTTTTTCTACCATTCAAAATCTCCCAATAATTTATCACCAGAAGACTACCAAAAAAAAAAAAATTAAAGAAAGTCCTCAGGCAAAGCAAAATGGTACCAGATGGAAAAATGGATCTATTCAAGGAATAAAGACACAAGAAATGGTAAATACATCAGATTTTTCTACTTTTTAAAATACCTTTCAAATACTGTTGACTGTTTTTAAAATAACAATGCATGTACTGTTTATAACATATGTATGACAACAATAACAAAGACCAGTAGAGGAGAAATAAAGTATACTACTGTAATGTTGTTATTACATGTGTGAAGTTTATGTCACTTGAAGGTAGACAGTGATAACATAAAAATGTATACTAGAAACCCTAAAACAACCAGCAAATTATAAAACATTGGAGGAGACATTTGATAAGGAGGTATGAGGGTTTGGGGCCATGGAAGATGTTACCTGAGATGGGCCCAATAGTTGACAGGGGTCAACATGATGAGTGAGTCCATTTCCATTTGCAAGGCTGGGATCACCATAGGGAATAAGTTCAGCTGCAATTCTAATGTCATTATCAGGGATTAGTCCAGCTTCTGGGCTGGACCATCAGGCCCTAACAGACTTGGTTGACAGTGGGACCATGGACCACAATCTGTTTATAATAATTTTCGGCTGAATTTAGGACCTTAAGACATAATGTTTTGTTAGTCACAAAGTCAGAAATGTTTAAATATAGTTCGACAAAGATAAATGTAATTGAATAAATGAGCCAAAAGATCCACCAGGCTACTGTTTTATCATCACATTGTGGATATAATAGTAATCCTCACATGAAACTTTCCATTGCCCTTTCTTTAATGGTCTGGCATATACTTTAAGAGGCAACATCTGGGCAGTGGGACATTAATCCAAAAAGGTTAACAGTGTGACATGTCACAAGGATATGTGTGGCCTCCTGTGCAGTGTGACTCCTTTGTGAATTTCAAATAGCCAATAATGACTACTTTAAACACTAGGAAATGTTGCCAGTGAAGTGGGAATGAAATTACTGTTCCTTCTAGTGGTTGGCTGTAGCACTGTTGTTGAAAAGGCCAAGCATTGGTGGCAGCATGGCCAAAATATAGTCCAGTAACTTTTCTGTTTCCAGGTGGGGCCCTCCCAATAACCTGCAGTTTCCCAGGCCCAGGTTATTTCCCAAAGTAGGCATACTCAGGCTGTGATAAGCCAGAAGGTCACACAAAAACATGCATGTTATGTGGATGATAGAACCTGATGCACTGGAGAGCCACTGACCACATGGGCATAGTGGGGACTTGTTGCAGTTTCCATATCAGAAATTATCCTATCTATGAGGCAGAGCATGCATTCCTTACTGAATGAAGCTTCTGAACAATGACAATTTTAATCATTTTAGACTGTTTCTGCTATCCACACTGCTCTGGGTGTGGGTCCTGGATATGTGATCTCTACTATGTGAGTGACCTCATCATTGAGACTATTAAACATACCCAGAAAATGTTGACAAAGCGTGTGATTTAAGCATATCATCATCACCATCATTATTTTTTTCTCCTTCTTCTTCCCCTTCATGCCAGAATAGCTCTAAAAGATACCCAGAGGGGCATTTATTTAATAGTGAGTAGACAAAACAATTCATCCCTGATATACTTTCCATAAAAATTTGGATGGGGAAAGAACAAAAAGGGGATAGATGAAAGAGGAGAAGAGTCAGGGAAGAATGCCTAGTTTAATGTGTCCTTCATAGATCCTGATAAGCCAAGTGACACCATGGAAGACAAGGAAAGACAATTGAAGTGCTTTCAGAGCATTTTGGTGTGGTGTAGGAGGCCCCAAAGGTGGTAATTAGTATAATGAGGACCAGTGGAAGGAGAAATACCCATGAATAGCATCATATGTATTTCTTTACTATTTCGGTGAATTTTGTTTAAACAAGTCATTGTGATACTCTAAGACTGGCAGCCTTGGGTCAATAGAGAAGATGAAAGTTCTATTGAATGCCTTGTTCAAGGGCCCAGTGTTGTGTATTTTGAAAAGTAAAGTTAGGGCATTTAATATTGTCAATAATATCTGGAATTCAAGAGGAAATGAGGAGTGCTTTAATTAGGCCTTGTTATAGCATGTCTAGTGAGGTGGATGAGTAAGATACCAGTGTATGTGTTCACTATGATCAAGACATAGTGGCAACAGTGAGGAGGTACAGAGACCCAATAAAATCAATTTGTCAGAAACTATAATAGAAGGCTCTACATGATGTGGCACACCAGTGATTATATCACTGATATCAGGTATTCCTGAAAACAGTGAATTAGGGTGTCACCATGTGGGCAAGAGAAGAGGAGAGAGATGCTCTTTCCATTCAGCTCAAGCCTCAAAAGCAGAAGATAGTCTATGACCTGTTTTATGGGCCACTGGGTCAAATTAAGAAAATGGGATCTGAGGAAGATTGGCCCTAGTCTCCAAAATTTGTGCTAATCTATCAGCTAGAGGATGAAATTGCACACCAGCCGAATAATTCTTGGTGTGGGCAGAGATCTATCACCTTATATGTTTCTTTTCATCTCTTAAAAGAAAAATGCTCCCATGAGAACTGCCTGGTGTTGGTTTCACATGGAATCTAATTGGGACTGGCTCTGGTCTTCCCCACCCCCAATGGAGTGCTCAGAATAATGATATACTGATTGGAATATACTAAATTTACTTAATAAGTCCTTCAACCATCATGTACCCTAATTCATGAAGGCATGCTCATTATTTACTTCACCAAGAAGAGCAAGGAAAAGACCACAAGCTGTGCCCATGAATGTTGAAGTGGGTGGACAACATAGTTGTGTACACCTATTTCCATTAGTCTAGTGGATCCCAGAAGAAATTACTAATTTGAAGAATAGAAGATATATCAGCCAAGTTCATCTAGGCAGAAGTTGAGGTTAATTTAAAGCCAGCATTATATAAGCAAAGGAAACAATCAGTATCCTTTCATCTACTAATTGCTCAAAATTTTTAAATTTTTTTTGAATTTCCATTCAAATTAAACCTAGACCTCTATTCCAGTTCACTCTTCCTTAAAATGTTTATGTTTGGATGGTTATACTATATGCTTCAGGGAGATTTTCTCTCCTCAGCTCATGTTGGTAAACTCTTATTTTAGTTTCATGAGGCCTCTGTAACAAATCACCACAAATGTAGTGGCTTACCACAACAACAAATTATATTTGCACAGTTTTGAGGCAAGAGCTCTGAAATAAATTTCACTGGGCTGAACTCAAGGTGTCTACAGGATTGTGCTCCTTTCAGAGGCTCTAGCAGGCAATCTCTTCTTTCAGTTTGTGGTGGCTACTTGCATTCCTTGGCTTGTGGCCTCTGTGATCACGCTGCATTCTCTTCTTCTATATGAAATCTCCCTAGGCTCCCTATTACAGGGATGCCTGTGATTGCATTTAGGGACCACTCGGGTGATCCAGCACAGTTTCCAAATCTCAAGATCCTTAACTTAATCGCATCTTCAAAGTCATTGCCATGTAAGGTAACATTCAAGGTTCAGCAATAGGATGTGTACATCTTGGGAGGACCTTATCAGCCTACCACAAATTCTTCCCCCAGGGAGTCCCAATCAATATCATTAGAATTAGGAGAATCCTTTATGCTTTCTAGCTTACTAGCTTTAGAGACCTTGGGCCTCAGCCAACAGCAGAGTGCAGAGTATCCCTTTGGCATGTTGATATGCTTCAGCACTTAAGAGGACCTACCCAGATTCACTGTCTTACAATTAATTAGTAGGATCTTGGTATCTTCTGGCCTAGTAAGAAGTTTGGGGATAAGGCATTCAGGTCCCTTTTTATAAACATTTTTTGCCACAGGACACAATGGGTGTTTTCTCTTTCAACCTACAACGCTGAGGATCAGGATGTGTGTGAAAGAAGCATAAGGCAGCACCATCATCAGAGGGAGTTAAGCGTCCTAGTAAATACAGAGCTCAGCATGGCTACTCTCCCCCCTCTTTTCCATCCTTGTAGTTTTTAATTCTCTAACAACTGCTTTTTAATGAGCAACCACCTGATGCACTTGTATATTGCACAGGGTATAAGTCTTTCTTTTGAGCTCTATAGAGCAGAGGCCAAGACCTTGTTAGAGACACACAACCCACCAGTCACAGGATTAGAGTCTTTCCCCTGAGCCTAACATCAGCCACGGTTCATACTTTCAAAGACACAAACAGGGAATTTAAAGAAACCATCATGAATGTATTAAGAGCTCTAATGGAAAAAAAAAACACAACATGCAAGATCAAATGGTATTGTAAGCAGAAGGATGGAAACTGTGAGAAAGAGTCAAACGTAAATGCTGAAAAGTAAAAATGCTAAAAGGTATGAAAAATGCCTTTGATGTATACTGGACACAACCGATGAAATAATTAGTGTGCTTGAAGAGCACTGGGTGTTGTATGGAAGCCAATTTGACAATAAATTATATTAAAAAAAGAAGATATGTCCTTAGAAACTTTGCAAACTAACTGAAATACAAAGAAAAAATATTTAAGAAGTAACATACCATTGAAATATTGTAGGATAAATTGAAAACGAGCAACACAAACATAATTGGAACACCAAGAGCAGAAGAAAAAGAAAATGGAGCAAAGAAATATTTGATGTAATGATGGCTGAGAATATTCCAAAGTTAATGACAGACACCAAAACATGGACCCAGGAAGCTCAGAGAACACCAAGCAGTATAAATGTGAAACAAAACAAAACAGAACAAAAAACAGAATGTTATATTCAGGCTGCAAAAACAAACAAACAAACAAACAAACAAACAAACAAACAAACCAGACAATGGATGAAACCTGGAAAGAAGCCAGGAGAGTCAGGGAAATGTCATTAAGTATAGAGGAACAATGATAATCACACTGGGCTTCTGGTCAGAAACCATGTAAACAAGAAGAGAGTGGAGTGACATAGTTAAAATGCTGAAAGAAAGAAAAATCCAGCAATTGAGCAATCTATATCTAGTGAAATTGTTCTTGAAAAATGAAAACAAAATAAAAACTTCCCCAGATAAACCCAAACTGTGGGAATTCATTGACAGCAGACTTATTGTGCACAACATGTTAAAAGAAGTTCCTCAGAGAGAAGGAAAATAGTAAAGGTCAAAAACTCAGATCTACATAACGGAAGGAAGAACATGGAAAAAGGAATCAATGAAAGTGAAAGAAATTCATTGATTGTCCTTATTCTTAGCTCATCTAAGAGCTAACTGATCATTTAAAGTAATAATAGCAATGCATTCAACGATTATAGCATACTGATAAGTGGAGTAAATGACAGCATTGCCATGAGGGACCAGAGGGAGAAATCAGGAAAAACTCTGGGAAATAGGGAAAATCAGAGAAACTGTGTTAAAGGTACCTGCATCATGCATGAAGCAGCATAGTATTAATTGAAGATAGACTTTGATCAGGTGTTACAAATTCTGAGGTAATCATTTAAAACAATTTTAAAGCATAGGGGCACCTGGGTTGCCCAGTCGGTTAAGCATCCGACTCTTGATCTCAGCTCAGGTCTTGATCTCAGGGTCATGAGTTCAAGCCCCATGCTGGGCTTTGTGCTGAGCATGAAGCCTACTTAAAAAGTCAATTAAAAATTTTTAACACAAAATTGATATGCTAAAGAAGGAGATCAAATGGAATCATATAAAATGCTCAGTTGATCCCAGAGAAGGCAGTAAAAGAGGGGGAGGAAAAAAAAGAAAGGACAAGTGAAAAGAATAGAAAACAGTTACATATGTAATAGATATTACTCTAACTATGTGAATAACCATGTGAAATGTGAATGGTAAATACACTAATTCAAAGGCATATAGTCAGAGTGGATAAAAATACAAGACCCAACTCTATGTTGTCTAAAAGAAACAGAATTTATACATAAAGGAAAGAAGAAAAGTCCCAGATCAATGATGTCATATTCCACTTTGGGAAAGGAGGGAAAATTCAGGGGCACCCGGGTGGGTCAGTCAGTTAAGCGTCTGACTTTTGATTTTGGCTCAGGTCATGATCTCACGGTTTGCTAGATGGAGCCCTGCATCGGGCTCCTGAGATGACAGCCTGGTGCCTGCTTGGGATTATCACTCTCCTCTCTCTCTGCCCTCCCCCATTCTCTCTTCCTCTCTCTCAAAATAAATAAGTAAACATTAAAAAAAAGGAGGGAAAATTCAAACCAAGGTAAAGCCAAATCCAAACCAAAGTAAAGAAAGGGAATAGTAAATATCAGAGCAGAAAACAGGAAAACAATAGAGAAAATCAATGAAATAAAAGCTATTTACTTTGAGAAAATTAATAAACCTAATAAGTCTTTAGGTTGACTGTTCAGGGAAAAGAGAGAGAAGACACAAATTACCAATATCACAATGAAGCAGATGACATCAAGACAGAACCTACAGATATTAAAATGGTAATAAGGAAATATTGTGAAAAAACTCTATGCCAGTAAATTTGACAACTTGGATAAAATGTACAGATTTCTTGAATCATACACACTACCAAAGTTCATTCAATAAAAAATACATAACCTGAAAAGTCTTGTATTTACTAAGGGAACTGAATTATAATTACAAATATTCCCACAAAGAAAACAGCAGATAGGCCCACTGGTGAAATGCCCCAAACCCTGAAGGAACACATAGTACCAAGGTAACATAACTCCTTTCAGATAACTTCATTGTAATGTTCATACACATTCTATCCATGCCAGCATCACTCTGACACCAAAATCCAGAAAAAAAGACATTAAAAGAAAGAAAAAGTATAGACCAACATCAGTCATGGACAAGATGGAAAATTACTAAGCAATATGTTAACAAATAAAATCTAAACAATATATCTTTTAAAAATAACACATCATTAGCAAAGGGGGTTTGTCCTAGGAATATGAGGTTCACCTGTCTTTCAAAAATCAGACAATGCAATTCACTATGTTAACAAACTAAAATCAGAGAAACCATATGATCATCTCAACAGAGCATTTACACAATCCAACACCATTCCATGATTAAAGCTGTCACCAAACTGGGAAGAGAAAGGAGCTCACTCAACCAGACACTGGACACTTATAAATATCCTATAGCTAACATCATACTTAACAGTGAAAGACTGAATTATTCCCTCCTGAGATCACGCACAAGACTGTTGTCCACACTCACCACTTCTATGAAGGGTCTTGCCAGGGCAAAAAGGCAGAAAAGACAAAGGCACCCAGATTGGAAGGGAAGAAATAAAACGATCTCTCTTTGAAGATGTCATGGCCTGATACATGTAAAATCTTAAGGAACACACACACACACACACACACACACACACACACACACGAGTAACTAGACTCAGAGTTTAGCCAGGTTGCAGGACATGATACAGAATCAACATGCAAAAGTCAGTTGTATTTGTATATAATGTAACAAGTGGTGAAAAATTGAAATACATTTTCAACTACGTCAGAAAATGTTGAACTATGAAATACTTAGGGATGAAACTACTGTTGAGAGAAATTAAAGGAAACACAAGTAAATGGGAAGATATTTCATGTTCATTGTGTCAGGAAATGCAATATAATTAACATGTCTGTTCTCTCCAAATTCATCTATAGAATCAACACAATGCCATTCAAAATCCCATAAGGAATTTTGTGTAGAAACTGACAATAATATTCTAAATTTCATATGGGATTACAAAGGATGTACGACAGCCAATATAACCTTAGAAAAGAAGAACAAAGGTGTAAAGTTAACACTACCTTATTTCAAGACTTACTACCAAGTAACAGTTATCAAAAAACTGTGATATTGGCATAAAGAAAGACAAATGGGTCATTAGAACAGAAGAGATGATGCAGAAATAAACCCACCCATGTAAGGACAACTAATTTTTGGCATAGACACAAAGGCAATTCAGTGTAGAAAGTATCATGGTTCAAGAAGTGGTGCTAACACAATCAGATATTTCTATTCCCCAGATGTGGGCATTGATCAATACCTCATACTATATATGGGCAAAAAATGACTCAAAATGGATCACAAACCTAAATGTAAGCTTACGAAAATTCCAGAAGAAAGCAAACAGAAATCTCTTCTGACCTTGGGTTAGGCCTAGCTTTCTTAGGTACAACATAAATCTGATCAAGGGCTGTTATCCAGAATATAAAGAGAGAACTTTCGAAACTCAATATGAAGGAAAAAAACAACCAAGCTAGATGTGGGCAAAAGATCAGAACAGATGGTTCACTAAAGAAGATACGTGGATGGGAAATAAGCACAGGAATGCATGTTCAACACCACAGGCCATTAAGAAGATTCAACTAAAAACCAAATTTTGATACCACATTTAAAAGAATCTCCATGAAGAGCAATACCTATATCGAACAAAAATGGACTTTAAAACAAAGACTGTAGCAAGAGACAAAGAAAGAGGTTATATAATAATAAAAGGCACAATCCAACAAGAAGATATAACTATTGTAAATATTTATGCATCCAATGTGGGAGAGCACCCAAATACATAAAACAGTCAATAACAAACATAAAGGAACTAATGGATATAGTAGGGGATGTTAACACCACACTGACATCAATGGACACATCATCTAAGCAGAAAATCAACAAGGAAACAATGGCTTTGAATGGCACACTGAAACAGATGGATTCAACAGATATATTCAGAAAATTCCATCCTAAAGCAGCAGAATACACATTCTTTTCAAGTGCACATGGAACATTCTCCAGAATAGATCACATATTAAGCCACAAAACTAGCCTCAACAAATTCAAGATGATCAAAGTTATAGCATGCATTTTTTCTGACCACAAACTTTGAAATGAGAAGTCAGCCACAAGAAAAAAAATCTGAAAAGACCACAAACACATGGAGGCTAAATAACATGCTACTAAACAATGAATGGGTGAACCAGGAAATCAAAGAAGAAATCCAAAAGTACATGGGAACAAATGAAAATGAAAACACAACGGTCCAAAACCTTTGGGATGCAGCAGAAATGGTCCCAACTGGGAAGTTTCTAGCAACACGGGCCTACATCAAGAAGCAAGAAAACTTTCAAATAAACAACCTAACCTTACACCAAAAACAAAGAAAAAAGAAAACCCCAAACCATCAAAGGGGAGGAAATAATAAAGATTAGAGCAGAAAAAAACCATACAGAAACAAGCAAACAAACAAACAAACAAACAAACAAACCAATCAAAACAAGGAAAGAAAAAGGAACAGGTCTATGAAAGCAGGATCTGGTTCTTTGAAAAACTCCATAAAATTGATAAACCTCTAGCCAGACTTATCAAGAAAAAAGAGAAAGGACAGAAACAAAATCACAAATAAGACAGGAGAAATAACAACCCACACCTCAGAAATACAATCATAAGAGAATATTATGAAAAACTATATGCCAACAAATTGGACATTCTAGAAGAAATGGATGAATTCCTAGAAACATATAAACTACCAAAACTGAGATAGGAGGAAAGAGAAAATTTGAAGAGACTGATAACCAGCAAATAAATTGAATCAGTAATCAAAAAACTCCCAACGAACAAAAGTCCAAGATCAGATGGCTTCACAGGCCAACGTTATCAAACATTTAAAGAAAAGTTAATTTCTGTCCTTCCTAAACTATTCCTAAAAATAGAAAAGGAAGGGAAATTTCCTAATTCATTCTTTGAGGCCAGAATTATCCTGATTCAAAAACTGATAAAGGCACTGCTAAAAAAGAGAACTACCGGCCAATATCCTTGATGAGCATAGATGCAAAATTTCTCAATGAAATACTAGCAAACCAAATTCAACAATGCATTTAAAAAATCATCCACCATGATCAAGTGGGACTTATTCCTGGGTTGCAAATGTGGTTCAGCGTTCGGAAATCAATCGGTGTGATATAGCACATCAATAAGAGAAAGGATAAGAACCATATGATCCTCTCAACAGAAGCAGAAAAAGCAATTTGCCAAAGTTCAACATCCATTAGTGATGAAAACCCTCAAAAAATAGGTTTGCAGAGAACATACCTTAACATAATAAAGGCCATTTATGAATGGCCTACAGCTAACATCGTCCTTCATGGGGAAAACCTGAGAGCTTTTCCCTGAAGGCCATGAAGAAGACAAGGATGTCCACTCTCACCACTTTTGTTCAACATAGTACTGGAAATGCTGGCCACAGCAATCAGATTGGGAAAACAAATAAAAGACATCCAAATCGGTAAGGAAAAAGTCAAACTTTCACCATTTGCACATGACATGATACTATATACAGAAAAACCTAAAAACTCCACCAAAAAATGGCTAGAACTGATAAATGAATTAAGTAAACTCTCAGGATACAAAATCAACATACAGAAATCTGTTGCATTTCTATACACCAATAATGAAGCATCAGAAAGAGACATTAAGAAAACAATCCCATTTACAATTACACCCAAAATAATAAGATACCTAGGAATAAACCTAGTCAAAGAGGTGAAAGACCTGTACTCTAAAAACTACAAAACACTGATGAAAGAAATTGAAGATGACACAAACAAATGGAAGGGCGTACCATGCTCATGGATCGGAAGAACAAATATTGTTAAAATGTCTATAGTACCCATAGGAATCTACACATTTAATGCAATCGCTATGAAAATACCAATCATGTTTTCCACAGAACTGGAACAAACAATCCTAAAATTTGTATGGAAACACAAAAGATCCTGAATAGCCAAAGCGACCTTGAAAAAGAAAAGCAAAGGTGGAGGCATCACAATTACGGACTTTGAGTTATATGACAAAGCTGTAGAGATCAAAAACAGTATGGGACTGGCACAAAAATAGACACACAGATCAATGGAACAGAATAAATAAACCAGAAATGAACCTACAACCAACTGGTCGATCTTTGACAGAACAGGAAAGATTATCTGGTGGGAAAAAGAATGTCTCTCCAACAAATGGTGTGGGGAAAAGCAGACAGCAACATGCAAAAGGATGAAACCGGACCACTTTCTTATACCACATGCAAAAATAAATTCAAAATGGATCAATGACCTAACTGTGAGACCTCAAACCATAAAAATCCTGGGACAGAACACAGCCATAACTTCTCTGAAACTGTCTCTAGCAACATCTTTTTAGATATGTCTCCAGAGGCAAGGGAAACAAAACCAAAAATAAACTACTGGGACTGCATCAAAATGAAAAGGTTCTGCCAGTGAAAGAAACAATCAACAAAACTAAAAGACAACCTATGGAATGGGAGAAGATATTTGCCAGTGGCATATCCAATAGAGGGCTAGTGTCCAAAATATATAAAGAAATTTTAAAATAAAATCCCCAAAAGCAAATAACCCAATTAAAAAATGGGCAAAAGACATGAACAGATATTTCTCTACAGAAGACATGCAAATGGCCAAAAGACACGTGAAAAGATGCTCACCATCACTTATCATCAGAAAATGCAAACCAAAACTACAAGGAGATATCACCTCACATTGGTCAGAGTGGCTAAAATCAACAACACAAGAAACAACAGTTGTTGGAGAGGATATGGTAAAAAGGAAGCCTCGTGTACTGTTGGTGGGACTGCAAACTGGTGCAGCCACTGTGGAAACCAGTATGGAGGTTCTTCAAAACATTAAAAATAGGACTACCCTATGATCCTGCAATCGCCCTGCTGGGTATTTACTCAAAGAATACAGAAACATTAATTCAAAGGGATACATGCATCCTTATGTTTATAGCAGCATTATTTACAATAGCAAGATATGGAAGCAGCCCAAGTGTCCATCAAATGATAAATGGGTAAAGAAGAGGTGGTATGTATGTATGTGTATATATGCGTGCGCGCGCGCGCACACACACACACACACACACACACACACACACACACTGGATTATTACTCAGCCATAGAAAAGAATGAAATCTTGCCATTTGCAATGACATGGATGGAACTAAAGACTGTAGTGCTAAGCAAAATAAGTCAGTCAGTAAGACACCCTATGGTTTCACTCATATGGAATTCAAGAAACAAAACAAACAAGCAAGGTGAAAGTAAGAGGGAGAGAGAGGAAGACAGAGAAAGAGAAAGAGAGACTACTAATTACAGAGAACAATGAATGATCTGATAGTTGCCAGAGGGGGGCTAGGATGGGGGGATGGGTTAAATAGGTGATGGGAATTCAGGAGTACACTTATGATGAGCACTGGGTGTTGTATGGAAGCACAGAATCACTAAATTGTACACCTGAAACTAGTATTATATTGTATGTTAACTAACTGGAATTTAAATAAAAATTTAAAAAACAAAATAAAAATAAAAAGTGAAACATCAAACAAACATAAACGGAAAGAGCCTCATTGACCTGTGGGACATTATCGATTCACCAAACCTACATATAATTGGTGCCCCTGAATAATAAAAAGGGAGCAATGGACAGGAAAACATTTGAAGATACAATGGTAGAAAATGTTCCAAATATGAGGCAAAGCAAAACCTCACAGCTCCAAGATGGTCTTTGAATTTAAGACCCACCAGAAACCAATTGCCTTGAAAATAAAAATAAAGAGAAATTCTTAAAAGCAGGCTGAGAAAAATTAAGGCACATCACAGAAAAGGGAGCAAAGGTAAAAATGACATCTGTCTGCAAAAATAAAACATGGAATGATCGGGACATTGCTGCATAAATTTGTTTGTCATTAATGCAGACTTTAATACAATAGAATTAACTTGATCTGCATGTACTAACCTGTTCTGTGAACGTAGAAAGTTGCAGAAAATTGTGAAATGTATGATGCCACTTTGACCAAAAAAAAAAAAAAAAAAAGAAAGAAAGAAAAAGAAATAAGAAAAAGAAAACTACTCTGGAAAATGTCAACCTGTTTCTATACATTTGTATAAGCCTGGTTTTATAGATTTTTATGAGCTTGAGAGAAATGTAAAGAGAAAAAACAAAAACAGACAATATTGTTTTGTGTAACCCCAGAGTCTGGGATTGGTGAAGGTTGTTTCTGGAAGTGGATGGATTGCCAACCGCTATTCATATATCTATGTGCACTGTTCCACCTGTTTTAACAGCATATTTGTGTATATATATGCTGCTTTGGGGTATATTTGTGGTTCTGATAAACCAAAAGGGAGACATGTAGTGAAGAATAACACAGTGGTCACCAATAGCAATTCTGGAATGAGACTGTCTTTCTTTGAATCAAATCCCAGACTCTGTCCCTTACATGCTGTGAGACCTTGGCAGGTTATTTAAATACTTGCTACCAAAGTTTTCCCAGGTGTAAAATGAAGATTATAATAACACCCATGTCATAAGTTGTTATAAGATTAAATTGTTTAATGATCAATTGCCTGGCAGCCATTTAGCGTGTGTGTGTGTGTGTGTGTGTGTGTGTGTGTGTGTGTGTGTGAGAGAGAGAGAGAGAGAGAGAGAGAGAGACAGAGAGAGAGACAGAGAGAGAGACAGAGACAGAGAGAGACAGAGACAAAGAGAAAGAGAAAGAAAGAGAGGGAAAGAGAAAGCAGGAGAAGGAGGGAGTTTGATGCATAAGTCAACTATAAATCAAACTCAAATGCAGCATACCTTTTAGAAATTAACAGAATAAGGTAAAAGGGAGGATTTGAACTTGATACTAGGATTAATCTCCTTCTAGTGGCCCAGCCTGCACTCAGTGAAGAAATGTGGCTCTGTGGTCAACATTATTGGAGATTCATTGAAAGGTAAAAGGCTGTCTTGCGTTTTCAAAGCAGAAAAGACTTGATTAGGTTTCCAGAAGTGGATGTAAATGATTATGAGTCTGATTAGAAGAGAAGGTATAAAGGAGGAAAAGAAGTTGAGGGAAGGGAAGGATAAGCATGGCAATATACTCATTTTATAGAAAATCAAGGTAAACTGACTAAGGTATATGCAAAAAACTGAGGGCTACGGATATTATTTAAAGTTAACTAGAGTCACCAATAGAGGAAACAAAAATCAAAAGAAGGTATAAAAACCAAGAGAGAGTGAGGGCAGACTGAAGACAGACACCATGAGTTAAATTCTCCTCTGTAAGCAGAATGTGGTCACTTGATGATGTCTGAAGTTGATGAATTACTGAAATAGCAGATTAAGCACTTTATCTAGATGTAAGAAGGTAACTTCCAGAACAATGGAAACAGGAATTGTTAAAATGGTCTACCCTGGAAAGCACGACAAGGGGTTGAGAAGTGATGGGGTCTCCAACCTTTGCTTTCATCATAAGCTCTTTTGTACTTTCTGGCCATCGCTATTTTATTTATCATGTGCATGATTTCCTTTCATTTCTTTTTTTTCATTTTTCATTCGTTTTTCATTCTTTTTCTTTTCCTTATGTATTTATGTATTTATTTATGTATTCATTTGGAGATCAGGGTAGGGAGAGAGAGAGAGGGGGGTAGGGAGAGAGAGAGAGAGAGAGAGAGAGAGAGAGAGAGAGAGATCCCAAGCAGGCTCCAGGTTGTCAACACAGAGTCCGACGCGGGGCTTGATCTCACAAACCATGAGATCATGACCTGAGCCAAATTCAAGAGTCAGATGTTTAACCAACTGAGCCACACAGGTGCCCCTTCTTTTCCTTTTTTATTTAAAGAATGGTTTTTAAAAGATGGTGTGTATGTTTGGGAGAAAATCCCATAGTTAGCTGTCATGACCTTAGCAAGTCTTTACCATATGGAAGGAGATTTCATTTTACATTTATTATATAGATTGGGAACTTAAATTGCTCAACAATTCATAGTACTGAGAATCAGCCACTCACACATCCATAACCCATAAATGTGTCGCAGCATAATTGTGAATGTTGAAAGCAGTGTTCCAGAGATGTCACGAAGACATCAAAATACATTCAGTATCCTACAGCACTTGGAGGAATGTATTGTCTTACAGTAATTTATGTTCAAAATGTCCCCCAAAAAGGTGCTTGAAGGGATGCATAGCAGTGGAGGGAAACTTCACTCATGACTCAATACCCTATATTGCTGAGATAGTATTATAAAATCTTCTGGGTGGTGTTCTTGACGACAGAAAAATGGCATGCTTTCATGCGTTGACTCGTGAAGTCCTTGGAGCTCAGGAAGAGTAAATAGATGGATTGTAGAAAGTTTCTAAGCCCAGGATAACTGAATGAGGGTATAAGAAAAGTGAGCTCAGGCTGGCAAATCAGGCAGTTGCGTAGAGTAAAATCCAGCTCTAAGCTGGACTGTCACTCAGAGAATCAGACTCGCTCTGAACTGACACTTTGCTCCTGGTTAGAGAGAAAAGGCCAGGCTTCCTTGGACATCAGAAAGGAAAGACACTGGGCCTTCAAAAACGAGCTAAACAAGGATATCCTCAAGATGGAAGGAAGTGACATTAATAAGGAATCTCTTGTGTTGGGCATTGAATGCATGCCAGGCACTGTGAAAAACATTGTCCATATATTATCACTTTTCATCCTTATAACTATCCCCTCGTATGGATGAAGACGCCAAAGCTAAAGAAACAAACGAAAAAGGTAAAGGAACTTGAACAAGGTAAGCACAGCTAGTAAGTCATGGCCTGGGGCATATCTATAGGTATATTTTTGTAAGATCATGTCTGTAAACTGCCTAAGATCATGACAATGAAGGGCATTAGTTAAAATTGTCAGCATACTTTGGAAGGAGAATTGATTCCCAGGGACAAAAATACCTGAAACACTATATAAAAATCATCAGTCAAGAGAGCCCTTGTTCTTGGCTCCTAAGTGGGGCTGGGGCAAAACTACTTGTTATAAAGGAAATTTCCTAAGAACCTGAATTAGAGTTTCTGAAATTCAAACTCAGAGCACATACTGAGGTTCCAAGTGGTTAAGTGTTTTGCTCTGGGATTCTGCCTACAAGTCCATTTGACTCCAAGGCCCATCTTCTTTGAGGAATCTAGGCCCAGGAAATTT
This sequence comes from Panthera pardus, assembly GCF_024362965.1. NCBI lineage: Eukaryota > Metazoa > Chordata > Mammalia > Carnivora > Felidae > Panthera > Panthera pardus. The sequence goes on from NW_026526843.1 coordinate 66,571,137, forward strand.
AGGACTATACAATAACTGGTGGGAGTATAGGCTTCTTCATTTCTCATGACCATCCTGAGCCCAAATATATCACCAATTATGTTCCCTTTTTGCAGACCCTGTCTGCTTCTGAGGGACAAGGAGCAAAGGGTCATCAAAGAAATGCTCGACCTCAGGGAAAGAGTGAGGGGTAAGAGGAGAGAAAAAGAAACAAGAGGAAGAAACTGAAGACTTGCTTGTCTCTTGCCTTTAGTCACACCCCGAAGTGACTTAGGCATGTGCCCTATTGAGGTTGCGGGAAGTGGGCCGGGGGACAGAGGGGAATGGGGTTGGGTAGAGTTCTAAAGGGGATGGCAGCTATGTTTTGGGTTTTTGTTGTTGTTGTTGTTGTTGTTGTTTGTTTGTTTGTTTTTTCATCCTAAGTGACGTGTGTTTGGGTGAGTGTTCTGTGACCCGCTGTAACTTTCTGTATGTTAAAAACCTGTTCATGATTTCAAAAGTATAGAGAAAGACAAATTGGGGTAGGCAGAAGCCCCCAAAAAGAATCAAGCTTGGATCCTGGAGCAGACAGTCAAGAGTATTCTGAGAAGGCCCACAATGATCAGGATATAGAAAAGTGAGAATGGGGAGGGTGGCAAGGGCTGAGTCATGCAGCTCATTATATTTAAGCCACATTGAGGAGTTTGTACTTTAGTCAAAGTGAAATGGGGAGACATTCTGGGGTTTTGAGTAGCGGAGGCGAGAAAATCCACTTATTTTTCAGAAAGATCAGTCCGGCTACTGAATGGAGAAGGAAGTTTGGTGGAAGCAGGCGACCAGTTAGGAGGCTATGTCAGAGCCCATGACAGACGTAATGGTGGACTCCAGTTGATTTGGAGAGGTTCAAGCGGTGTTTGGAAGTAGAGGTGATACGAATTGCTGAAAGATGGGAGAGTGACCAGAGGAAGATGTGGGAGAGGAAGGAAATAGGGGTGCCTCTTCATTTTTGTTTCATTTGAATACCTAGATGGGTGGCTGTGCTATTCGTGGAAGGAGCAAAGTTAGGCGGAGTAGGAATCGGGAGGTGAAAGAAGTTCAGGAGTTCCATTTTTGGCATTTAAGGATGAAATGCCTATGGCACATCCAGGTGGAGATGTCAAATAGGCAGATGGATAAGTATGAGATCACAGCCTCATATCTTCCCACCTCCCCCCGCCCTCTGCCACATACACAAATGGGACCAGGTACTGTTTCCTTCTCTGCAATTTACTTTTTCTCATTTAATAATAGCATATTTTGGAGGTCCCCCTAAATCAACCCATATGGACATAATTCATGCTTGCTTAATAATCCATGCATAATAATCCATGGACTGGCTTCACTGAAATATCTTCAGTCATTTCCCAAACGATGAGTGCTTGCTTTGTGTTCTAGTTTGCCCAATGTGAGCCTTTCTGTGATAAACGTGCTTCTGTGTATGTCCTGATGTCCTGAGACTCTTATTTCTATAGGCCGGATTCCTACTCCATCCCTGCCCCACACATCTGTCTTCCTTAACATTTCACTTTATAAGGATCCAAAGACCGTTTGCTAAATGTGTTGTATTTATTCAAGACAATATAATAATCATTGTTATGATTTGCTAAATAACAAGGGCACATCCAAACACTTTCCAATTCTTCATAAATCAAAGCCTAAGGCTGCTTTTTTGTTGGCCTGCGTCTCATAATTACTTTCATTTGTAGGAATTTGGGGGGCAGTGTGAATTGACAGAAACAATTTCCCTACCCCAAAATACAGTTATGTATTCATTGTCTTTTCCCTGGGCATCCTTCCTATAGCTATGCCAATGAGAAATTCATGGGAAGAGACTTCTTTATGTAGATCACTGTTTTTGGTCTTTTTATTCATTTTTGTACGTGGAGTTTATCTGTCCCTCTCCCCATTGGTACCCCCCATTCCCTACCTTCTTCCGTTCTTTTCTACTCTTTTCCCCTGCTCTCTGAACTGCATCCCCACTCCTTTCTATTTCTTCCTCCTGATAGGAAGAAGGAAGTGAGCCATATGAAATGGAAGACCAGTGCCGGCTCCAAACACTCTTGAAATGTCTCTGTATCTGAACCTATCTGCTTTTAAAGCTCTATTGAGAAATAAACAGAAAGAGAAGCTAAACCCTAGCACACAAAGTCTTTGCTGTGCCTCTTTAAACCAACCCCCATGCACGTGCAGTGAAAACAGGACCTCAGTGAGGACACTGAGGCTGGACCATGCAAGTCAGGTTTGGAGCCAGCCCTTTTACCACCCAGTCCTTCTCAAACTCTTCCCCTGGCTTATCATCCTCAACTGAACTTCTAAATGTTGGCATGTCTCAGGGAATAGTCTTGCACCTTCTTCCCTTCTAGCCCCGTTGCTGTTGCTGGAGGCAACAGGGGTCTAGGGATTGTCTTCAGGTTTGACAGGCTTGGGGATTTGCTGGACATAGCATGACTTCTTCAAACCTCTTTGTCCTGCTTTCTTACTGATTTCTGTTGGCTCTGTGGGCCAAACTGTAATCAAAGCTAGAGGAAGAGATATTGTGGAGCCCTGGTCCTTGAGTTGGTCCCGCTTGACATTTCTGTCTCCTAACAACGGGTTGAGAAGTTGTTCTCGTCACCTGCATATCCCCTACCTTCCCCCCCCCCCCCCCCCAGCAATCATGGCTTCCCCACTTGGCCTCTGCCTCCTCGGGACCCTCTTGGATGGCCACCTGGAATGGTGAGGCACAGCTCATCTGCCTCCTGCCTACAAGCAACCTAGACTTCCAAGAGATGGCTCTTAACAGCAGTGACAGTGATCACCTTGGTCAAACATCGGCTGTACAGCCTGCTTTTCCTACGCCTCTGTTCTTTTCCTTTGTTCGCACTAGCCTTGTCTAGGGGCGATGGGCTGGATTTTGCAAGCTGGCAAGGTATATGTCTGTGTGTCTGCTTCTCAGCCACCTTGGGATGATTTCTTGCCAGCACTGGGAAAGTTCTCACTGCCTCACACCCCACAGTGACTCGGTCAGTTCCGAAGGCTCAGGGTTGTTCTGTCATGTGCAACTGCCTAGGTCCAGCTAACGCTGCCACCACAGAAAACGGCTTTATTTCCCCAAAGAATGTGGATGGGCAGGAATGAGGGGGAGGAGACAATATGTGCTGGGCAGATGAAATCCCATGGCCACCATAGTCCAATCGCATAGCGGCACCTATAGCCCTCCTGTTCTGTTATTTGTATGGGATTCTGTTATTTGTATGGCAGCCTGAGCTTTAGTGGAGTGAGATGTCCTGAGGGAAGGCACTGTGGTTCAATCGTTTTTATATCTGACCCCAAAGCCCACACAGTTCGATGCCTGGCTCACAGTAAGTGAGAAACTCCTATTTATGGGGGAAAGGGGAGACAGAGGGAATGGTTGTTCTATCTCTTCTGGAACTGGTCACATCTGACTGTCTTCTTTTTGTTCTCTCATCTCTGTCTTAGTTGTGTGTAGGGGAAGGCACATGCACACTTATATGTGCATTGATGGGTTGTTTTTGCCCAGCTTTATTGAGCTATAATTGACATATAGCGTTGTATGAGGTTAAGGTGTACAACACAATAATTAGATGATAGATAGATAGATAGATAGATAGAGATATGAACAATAAGTTTAGTTAACATCTGTCACCTCACAGTTACACATTTTTTTCTGGTAATGAAAACTTTTAAGATCTACTCTCTTAACTGATTTCTGTATTGATATTTATTTTGTACTCTGAGGATCCAATCACACCCACTGATTGCCTCCTTGAACGTGCTGAGTGGTGCCCATGGACTTGGGTGCAGAGTCCAAGCACCTTGGCTTGCTTTTCAGGGCTCCACACCTTCTAGCTCCATCTTCTGCCATATGCTCTCGGAGACCATGAGCTCTGCCCACACCAGATTATTAGGCATGACCAGAGGTGCCTTTGTGTGTGCTAGCATGCCACAGGGCCTTGAGCACAATCAGATCCCTCTGTTTGGAATGTCTTCCTTCCTGTCTCGACATTGGTTCACATTGAGGGTTTCATCTTCTGTGCAGCCTCACTTGACTCCTACCAGGAAGAGTTAGTGGCAGGGTCCTCCTTTCTGGAGCAAGTGGGACCCTAGCTTCTGTTATACTCTACTCTCATGGTTGCTCACTTGTCTATCCCCTCAGCATTTGGCCCCCTGTGGCCTCTCTGTTCCCACAACACACACAGCTCACCTTTTCTCACCCCACCCCACACCTCCAATATATCAACACTCACTGCTCACTTATCACATGGCCTGTCCCTTAGCTCCCAGTGCCAAGTACTTGATAAGGCTTTCACAAATATTACCTGATGAAGTGGCACCAGGCACCTCATTCTAGAGATTTGGGGGTTTGGTTTTGTTTTGAACATGGATGTGCATTTCTTGATTCATGTTAGTAACCTTAGCACCTTGAAGGCAGAGCCAAGAATGAACAAGTGCTTGGCTCTGGACCAGGCCCTGTCCCCAGCCCAGGGTATCATTGAGGACAGCACTAAGGACAGGGTGTTCTCGATTCCCCCACTGTCAGGCCGCACCTATTGAGGCTGGGTGTGTGGGAGGAACTGGGGAGGGGATGTGTGGAAGAACCCCATGTCCCTAGTTCTCCTGTAATCTGGAGCAGGGGCAGGGTTTCCCACCCAGACTGTCCATTACCAAGGACAAGCCCCAAACCAGCTTATGTGTCCTGCTTGCCAGACCCCTGTATCCCTAGGGACCAGCACAAGCTCCATAAATATTTGTGGCATGGCATTATCAATGAATGAATACATGTCCTTGTGTTCTTTATTCCCTCTTTTGCAAGTGTTGCAGACGAGGGAAAGAGCTGGAAAAGGGGGAGGGATCTCTGAGAAAATGGGTCAGCAGGCTACAGGGGGAGCTTGCGCCACTGGTCCCAGGTCCTGCTCAGAATAGGTGTTGTTTCCTTGGTGGCAGCGATGTTGCAAAGTGTGTATGAGGTGAAGCGGGGAGAACCCTTGAATGTGAGAAAACCTTTTTTCTCGGCTTTGTTTAGGCCGGGCAAGTGTATTCTCAATGCCACCCACCTGTTCTTGCAAGGCACTTGATTTAATCATTTAGATGTTCTATGGGGGGTGGGGGGGGGGGAGGAGATAAAACAAAACCAACCCTCTAAATCTAAACCGTATTTCCCAGTCCACAGTGGAGCCCTTTCCCTGGCTTCCTCTTCATAAATATCCAGGCAACCTGAGAGACTGAAGACTCTCCCCGCCCCCGCCCCAAGCCTCAGGCTCCCGCTCCCATCCCCGCCCCCTCCCACCGCCCGCGGCCCCACAGCCCCGCAGCAGCCACAGGGGGAACCAAAGAGACAGAAGCCTTCCCAGCTGCCCGGACCACAGACGCCAACACCCCCCGTCCCTCACCACACGCCGCCTTGCCCGCCCGCGCCCCGCACGCTAGCCCACGACCGAGAGGCGGCGGCAGCAGCAGGCTGCAGGCTGCGGTGACTCGCACCGGTGCGCTCCTGGCAGCGCTTGCTATCCCAAGTGACTCGGACTGGCCCCGGGTCCCCGGCCCCAGCTCCCGCTGGCGCCACCCGCCCTCCTGTCCTTTCCCGCCTCTCTACCCCCCAGCTCGCGGGAAGGGAGGTCGCGGCAGCGGCCTGGAGGCACCGGCGACCGTGGCGACAGCGGCGAAAGTGGCGGCGGCGGTGGCGGCAGCGGCTGCGGCGGCGGCAGAGGCTGCGGCGGCGACCGTGGCAGAGGCTGTGGCGGAGGCCTCCGTAGCGGAGGCGGAAGCAGAGGTGGAGGCTGAGGTGGAGGCCGAGGCCTCAGTAGAGGAGGAGGCAGTGGCGGAGGCCACCCGGGGGGAGGTGGCGGCCGCCCTAGCAGAGGGGAAGGAGGCGGGGGCTGCCCTGGCGGCAGTGGTTGTGGAGGCTAGCGCGACTGAAGCTGCCTGCGCCGCCGCCGCCGCCACTGCAGCAGCAGCAGCAGCAGCAGCAGCAGCAGCAGCAGCAGCAGCAGCAGCGGAGGCTGCGGCGCCCTCCTTGGGGGAGGCGGACGCGGAGGCGGAGGCGGAGGCGGAGGTGGCGGCGGCCGCGGCGGCTGCAGCCGCGGGTGCAGATGCGGATGCGGAGACCAGCAGGGTCTCCGAGGGGAACCCAGACTTTCCTATGGCCTCGCTGTACGTGGGCGACCTGCACCCTGAAGTGACAGAGGCAATGCTCTACGAGAAGTTCAGCCCGGCAGGGCCCATCCTTTCCATCCGCATTTGCAGGGACAAGATCACCCGCCGCTCGTTGGGCTACGCGTACGTCAACTACCAGCAACCGGTGGACGCCAAGCGGGCCCTGGAAACCCTGAACTTTGATGTCATCAAGGGCAGGCCCGTGCGCATCATGTGGTCCCAGCGGGACCCCTCGCTCCGCAAGAGTGGGGTGGGCAACGTCTTCATCAAGAACCTGGGCAAGACCATCGACAACAAGGCGCTGTACAACATCTTCTCGGCGTTTGGCAACATCCTCTCCTGCAAAGTGGCCTGCGACGAGAAGGGGCCCAAGGGCTACGGGTTTGTGCACTTCCAGAAGCAGGAGTCCGCAGAGCGGGCCATTGATGCGATGAATGGCATGTTCCTGAACTACCGCAAAATTTTCGTTGGGAGATTCAAGTCGCATAAAGAACGAGAGGCCGAAAGGGGAGCCTGGGCTAGGCAGTCCACCAGTGCTGACGTCAAGGATTTCGAGGAAGACACCGATGAGGAAGCCACCTTGCGATGAAGACATGCCAGGAGCCAGTCAGCCAGCAGAGCCAAATCTTGGCTCCCACCCGGTTTACAACTCCCCTCTTTGCCCCCTAACCCACCAGCAGTGTATTGTATTGTACTGGGAGTGCAGGTCTCTCCTCTCTCTCTCTCTCTCTCTCTCTCTCTCTCTCCCTCTCCCTCTCCCTCTCCCTCTCCCTCTCCCTCTCCCTCTCCTCTCCCCCCTCTCTTCCTCTCTTCCTCTTTCCTTTCATCCCCTCCTCCTCCTCTTCCTCCCTCCTTCCTCTTCCTTCTGTCTTCCCCACCTCTCCCTTCCCCCCACACCCACCAAGGGCGTTGTGAATAATCTTGCTAATCTGTGCCACTTGATAGATTATAGGCTGCCTTTTCTCCTTGTGCTTTGGTTTAAAAAGCACTTCATTCTCGCTTCCTTCACTACACAGGTGACACAATTTCATGGTAGAAACATCAGAAAGGAGAAGGAAATCAGATGAGGGAAAACCCAGAGAGTAATTGTTCCCCATGATTCTACTACCCAGAGGCAACCACTTTTTGGTGTGCTGTTTTTCCAGTCTCTCCTCTCTCCCTCTTTCTCCCTCCCTCTCTTCCTCACTCCCCACCCCCACCTTCCCTTTTAACACACTGTTATAGAATGGTTCACGTGTGTGGTGTTTCTTAATCTGCTTCTTCAGAAACTAAAACCAAACAAAACACAACCCATTGAACTTCTTTCCATGTTATTCAACAGGCTTCCTAAATGTCGTCTTCAGTGCCTGCAGAGTGTATCCATGGATCTTTAACTCTTCTGTAATCATTTCTGCATTGTTGGACATTCAGGTGATGCCTAGTTCTTTCCTTGTGTTTAAACCCAACACTGCATACTCTGAGGAATGAATCCTTCTTTGTCAAGCCAAATCTTTGCTAGCATACCGGATGGTCTTCTTAATTGTGGACTTGCAGGATCCACAATAAAATATCCTTGCAGGATATTTTAGAGACTTTTCCTGTGTGTTGCCAAATGGCCCCTTCATAAGCATTGTACTGATTTGCATTCATGCCAGCCAGCACAGCTAGTAAAAAGAGTATGTCCATTCCCCCTGCATAGTCTCCTAGTCACTGTAATTGATGTGTGTGTGTGCTGGAGTGTGTGTGTTTTGGCCAGCTTGATGGGCTGCAAATGGTATTTCACTGTTTTAGGTTATTTTGCTGGATTTAAATGCCCTTTATCACCCTCTTTTCCTTGTGCCCACTTACTGCCCTTTTGCCCATTGTCAGAAACATCATTCGGCTTTATTGCAGGAAAAAATTAAAATGCAGGCAACGGAAGAAATTTAATGTTCCCAGTAATCAACCCTAATCACCACACATACATTCCTAAATCATTTTCATGTGCACTTCCCCAGTATTTTTCATGTGATATATATGTGAATTTTCATGTATATACTGTTTCAATATCTGCTTTTTCACACATGAATATATAATAGAGATAAGATATAGATGTATAAATAGATATTCTCAAACTTCGTTTCATGTCATTAAATATTCTTCTAAAAATTGTTTCATGGCTGTTTAGTGTTTCAGTGGAGGGGCTTGACAGAGAAATAGATATGTGCATTCATCTCTATATTTGTATTTAGATATAGATATGGGATTATCTTTTCACAGCTTTCTCTTTGTTGAACATCTGGATGTTGAACATTTGTATTGTTTTGTTTTCTTATTCAAAGCCTAGCTGCTCATAATATCATAGTGCACAAACCTTGCTTACATTCAATATTAGTTTCCGAACATTGGTGAGAGCGAATTGCAGAATCAAAGGACACAGAAGGTTTGAAATCTTTTTTTTTCTTTTTCTTTTTCTTTTTATTCCTTATTAAATGAATATCCAGAAAGATAGTATCACTTTACCCTCACCAAGTACACAAATAATATCAGAGGATCGAAACGTTGACAGTTATTTAACCTTGCTATTACTGTTATTTCTGTAGTCTCCCAATATTTTATCAGGGGGACTTGTGCTTTTTAGTTTTTATTTAGTTTGAGCATTTATTTTGATACAAATGACACAATGTCATAATAGAATCTTTTTAAAATTGATCATGAAGAATGTAAATATCACTTCTAATTCTACCACTTGACAAGAAAGACATTGGAATACATAAAACATGTACATAAATAAATAATACCTTCAAAAATGTAATATGTATTGTTTAATTATGGAATACATTCACTAAATTGGTCTTTCATATCTTTCCAAATTATTAAAAATTCTTCTTAATTTTGTTTTTACTTTATGTTCCATTTTATGGTTGAGCTACAGTTTCTAAAACGCAACCCCTTAATGTATATTTAAGTTGTTCTAGTTTTTCCTTAGTAAGATTAACTCTATGAGGAACACATTTGTAGCTGAACATTTGCTGACGTGTAGAGATTTAATTGCGTTAAATACTTGTCAGTCTGTTGCCAAGTGCTTCTTCATAAAGTTTATGCCCATTAACTGTGTATATGTGCTGCCAAATTAAGCACAAGTTTATGTCCATTAACTGTGTAAGAGAGTGTATATTTACCTGCTCATCTTAGTATTCTTTTTGTTTCAGAAATTGGTTAAGCCTGTGTATTTTGGTTTTACTATTTCATTTTACAGGTGTGTTGCTTGAAAAAAAGACATACATATTAAATATATAAAGACATACATATAAATATATACAACAAATATATACAATCTCTTTTAAGAGATTACTTACTTTTTGCCTATTTTCCATATTTAAAACAAATTTTAAGAACACACCAAATGTATTCTTTCAATTTTTTTCATTGTGTTGTAAATATAACTAAAATATCTTTGGTTATTTAGTATTTTTCCATAGCTCACTATCATCGTATAGGTGGATCAGAATTTTTTTAAATGTTTCCTCACTTTTGACTTTAATATAGTTTCTAAACTTTCCCCATTGAGCCCAAATCTGTAGTAAGTAATTTTGCTGCAGAATTATTGTATTCACATAAATACATAGAAGTGGAATTGAAAAATAGAAGTGTTTAAAAAAATTTTAGCTGTACCATCAAGTGGCCTGGATATACCAATTTATACTCCCACTGATACATTGGAAGAATGCCCATTTTCTTGCACAGGTTCCTCCCTGAGTATTATAAGATTTGCTAATATAATGTTATTAAAAAATATATACTTTTTTGTCTTCCTTTTGCAATTTTTAAAAATAATAACTTTTTGTCTTTTATTCAAGGAATATAAATTCATTTAAAACTCACAATGCATTAACTGAGGGTTGATGGGGGGTGGGAGGGAGGGGAGGGTGGGGGATGGGTATTGAGGAGGGCACCTTTTGGGATGAGCACTGGGTGTTGTATGGAAACCAATTTGACAATAAATTTCGTATATTGGAAAAAAAATAAAAATAAATAAAATAAAACTCACAATGCATTGATAGGCAAAATAAAATAAAAGTAGCATTAATAATATAAGGAAAAAAATTTAAATTTTATGTATACATATATGCATATATAAATTTGCATTGTTTAATGCATACATAATTATGTTGTATAATAACTCATATATTTTTATATATTAGATATAAAATCATAATTTGCATTCTTTCCTCTTTTTTTTTTTTTACCCATCCTTCCACCCTTTTTCCCCTATGGTAACCAAGTTTATTCTTTATAATTAAGAATCTGTTTCTTTTTTTTTTTTTTTAATTTTTTTTTTTTCTTAACGTTTATTTATTTTCGAGACAGAGACAGAGCATGAACGGGGGAGGGGCAGAGAGAGAGGGAGACACAGAATCGGAAGCAGGCTCCAGGCTCTGAGCCATCAGCCCAGAGCCCGACACGGGGCTCGAACTCACGGACTCACAGACCGTGAGATCGTGACCTGAGCTGAAGTCGGACGCTTAACCGACTGAGCCACCCAGGCGCCCCAAGAATCTGTTTCTTGATTTCTCTCTCTCTCTCTTATTTTTCCCTTTGTTTCAAAACCTTTAGTAATAAATTAGTCTTGAAATATTTTTATATTCATTTTTTCACATCATTTAAAATAGTCTTTGAATATCCATTGTGTATATGGATGGATTCATTCTTCCTGCATTGATAGCTATTTTCTATGTTTCCAATTCTTTTTTAATTTCAGGCCACTGTGTTGACTACTGTTTACCTAATTTACAGTCCATGTTTCTGTAGCAAACATGTCTAGAAGAAAAAAAGCAGAAAAAATTATAGACCAGTTTTCAGACCATATGGTCAAATTTCCAGTTGTAAAGTAGTGTCAACTTACACTAGGATTCTGTTATTTCTAATCTAAATGTGCACCCAGTTCTTTGCACAGGGCTCTGAGCTGAGTATTAGAATTTGTATTAAACTTTGTTATGTTTTTAGTGGAGAAAATAGAATCCATGTTTTTCAATTTTACCTGTAATAACATTTTTTAAAATTTCTGTCTGCTAGGCAAACAAATCGTAGAAAAAAAACATTATTTATTTTTAAACAGAGTGAATAACATGGAACACAACCATAATCCTATCATGGTATAAAGACCACATGTAGGGGTGCCTGGGTGACTCAGTCAAGCGTCTGACTTCAACTCAGGTCATGATCTCGCAGTTCGCGAGTTCGAGCCCACATTGGGCTCTGTGTGGACAGCTCAGAGCCTGGAGACTGCTTTGGATTCTGTCTCCCTCTCTCTCTGCCCCTCTCCCACTCATGCTCTGTCTGTCTCAAAAATAAATAAAACTATTTTTAAAAAATTAAAAAAAACACTTAAAATTTGGTTGTATTACCTTTCACACTTTTAATTATGCATAGACATAGATGTATGCACTGACGTGTACATATTCATAACTATCCAATAGCTTTTTTTTTTTTTACTAAAATGCCACATTAATATAAATCCATGTCAATTACTATTACACAACATTATTTACAATAGTTACATAGTATATTATGGTCCCTATAGTAAGCCAGTTGACTTAACTAGTGGATTTTTGTTTCTAGTTTTTTCACATTAAAATAAAAACTGTTAGAAGACTATTATTGCAGTCATACCTTCATACACTTTCAGGAATATTTTTCATACATTTATTAGAAATCTAACTATCAAATCACACTGTCAAAAAGACTGTGAGATCATTTCCACATTAACCCTCCATAATACATCCCAGTTTGCAATTTCATCCATTGTTCAGCATTACTGTTACTTGTAATTCTTTTTAAACTATGGGAAAAAGATGGTTCTGAAGACAAATAGTTTTTCAACTTATTTTCAAAAATATTAAAATTGTTTGAGTCAAAATATAATGATCTTATATAATACTCAATTTGTGTCAGGTATTGTTTTATGTGCTTCTCATGTAATAACTCATTTAATCCACACAACAACCTCTATATGGTATATAGTTTTGTTTTTTTTTTACATTTTACACATGAAGTAACTGAAGCACTTACAGCCCAAAGTCATACAACTAGGACATGAACCCATGTAGTATAGATTCATAGTTTACTCTTAACCACTAAACTATAATGAAAAAAAGACATAATGACTGTCCATGTGTTTTTATATCTCCAAATCACTTTTTCTTATGTTTATGCAAGCCAAATTTGACAAAAATATATTCAAATACTTTATCCTTAAATATTTTATTTAGCAAAACACATCTTTAGAAAATGAGAGAATGATGTCATCAAGATGGTGATGTAGGTTGTTTCCATCTTTCAGTCTAGTTACAGGAAGGCCAATTAGCAATCATACATTGATAGGACGTCATTAAGGGAATCCTAAACCCTGAGGGTGAGTCTGAAGGACCCCCCAAACTGCAGAGACCAAGAAGGACCACGTTAGAAGTGTGAGAGGAGGGGCTATACTCTGACAGCATCTTGCCCCAACCACAGGCTGGCATAGAGTCACCCTGAGAGGGTTCCCTGGACTTAAGGTTTCTTCAGTAGGAAAAAGAGAATCCAAGGTGGACAGCCAGTTGCCCCAGTGTTATGGGATGTTTCCCAGGAAGCCCACTTGGATCTTGTTTCATGAGGATCACAGGGAGAATCTGCGGCTCAACCACTGGGGATCAGAGATAGAGGAGTGAAGCTTACAGCAACGAATGCTCAGACCTTGGCAGCTACATTCCTGCTTGCAATGATGCCAGAACAGAGATCCCAGCCAGTGGCTCTGCCCATCTGCAGAGCTAAGCTGGTGGCACTGTCTGGCTAGGGAGCTCAATTGGCAGTTATATTGGATGTGGGTCTCCAGTCAACAGGCCGTACCCACTATGGAAACCATTCTACTGCCATACCTAGGTTAGGACGCAAATTCACATCCCTTCTCAACTGCTGAGGGGAGCCTCCAGTCACATCCTTTGGGAAGCCTAGCCAGAAAACACTGGCAGCTGTGGAAGCTACCTTAGAGCTCTGCTTGGGCAAGGAGCCAAGCCAGAAGCTCTACTCAACTGTTGAGCATAGTGTCTTATACCTCATAACCAGGGAGCCTGAACAGTAACCTTGGATAAGCATGAGCCCAGCCCATTATGATACTGCTGAGCTACAAAGTCCAGCCTACACCCCTGCTTGATTTCTGAACACAGCCTGTGGCCTTGCTCAGGCAAGGAGCCCAGATGGTGACTCTGCCCAATTGCAGAGCATAGCCAAAAGAACCACTTTATGAGAGAGCTTGGACAGTGACCCCACCCAACCACAAAGCATTTTTTACAGTCTCAAGCCCACTCAACTTCATGATGCAGCTGGAGGTCCCTCCTAACCAGATAGTCCAAGCAGGGACCTTGCCCAAAAGCAGAGCATGGCCAGTGACCTCTTGTGACTGTGAAGCCCCACCTGTGTCTTCACCTGAACATAGAGTCCAGTCAACACACCATCTGGTGTAAAAGCATAGCCTAATACCTCATGCAAGCAGAAGAAATTGTGAAGCCAGGCCCACAGACTTGCCCAATTGCAGAGTCCAACCAGTGGCACAACATTGTGAACACTGCAACCCCACTTGACCAGAGGTGATTGCAGAGCTCAGCTAGTGGCCCCATTTGACCACAGTGTATGGCCAGTAGCCTCGCTCAACTAGAGACCCTCAAGACAATCTTTGCCTGCCCATAGATGCTACCAGCTGATCTATCCAGTGCCTCAACCTGAGCTGACTTGTAAAGGTCTTTCCTTGCTGAAGCAAAGCTGTAAAATATTGAAGAGCAGATCACTTACTTGAATGCGCAGATATTAATGCAACGAACCAAGGGTCACAAAGAATCAAGTAAATATCACACCAGAAACTAATTAAACTCCAATAACTTACCGTAAATAAATGGAGATTTATGTATCTATGTATGAACTCTCTGACAAAGAGTTCAGAATAAAACTCTTAAGAATTTCAGTCAACTTCAAGAACACACAGACAACTACATAAAATTAGGAAAACAACATATTAACAAAATGAGTCCAACACAGAAACAGACAGAGCCAGAAAAAAAAAAAAAAACAGAAATACTAGAGCTGAAAACAATAGTGACTGTACTAAAGAATTCAATAGATAGCTTCAACAGCAGATTTGAACATGCAGAAGAAAGAATCAAAGAGACAGAATAGAGAGTCTGGAGATAAACTCACCAATATACAGTCAATTAATATTTGACAAAGGCACCAAGAACACACAATGGGGAAAAGATCATGTCTTCAATAAATAGTGTTGGAAAATTGGATATCCACATGCAAAAAAAATGAAACTGAACTGCTCAAAATTAGCTTAAATGTAAGACTGGAAACCATAAAACTCCTAGAAGAAAACTTAAGGGACTTGGTCTTGGCACTGATTTTTTGATATAACACCAGAAGCACAGGCAACCAAAACATAGACAAGTGGGACTCGATGTCAGACTAAAGAGTTTCTGCATAGCAAAGAAAACAACCCAGTGAAAAATCAACCTATGGAATGGGAGAAAATATTTGCAAACAATATATATAATGATAGATTAATTTATAAAATACACAAGGAACTCATACATCTCAATATAATAAAAATAAACTTATTAAAAATATAAAATTAAACTAATTAAACTTATTGAAATGGATAACAGATACGTGAAAATATGCTCAACATTGCCAATCATCAGGCAAATGAAAATCAAAATCACAATAATATACCACCTCATACCTGTTAGGATAACTATTATCAAAAATACAAGAGGGGTGCCTGAGTGACTCGGTTGAGCATTTGACTCTTGATTTCAGCTCAGGTCATGATCCCAGGGTTGTGGAATAGAGCCCCGTGTCAGGCTCTGCACTAAGCATGGATCCTGCTTAAGATTCTCCCTCTCTCTCTCTCTCTCTCTCTCTCTCTGACCTTTCCCCACTCATGCTCTCTCTCTAAAAACAATTTTAAAAAGACAAGAGAGGGGCGCCTGGGTGGCGCAGTCGGTTAAGCGTCCGACTTCAGCCAGGTCACGATCTCGCAGTCTGTGAGTTCGAGCCCCGCGTCAGGCTCTGGGCTGATGGCTCGGAGCCTGGAGCCTGTTTCCAATTCTGTGTGTCTCCCTCTCTCTCTGCCCCTCCCCCGTTCATGCTCTGTCTCTCTCTGTCCCAAAAATAAATAAAAAACGTTGAAAAAAAAAATTTTAATAAAAAAAAATAAATAAATAAATAAAAAAAAAAATAAAAAGACAAGAGATAGCAAGTGTTGGCAAGGATATGAAGAAAAGGAAATCCTTGTACACGGTTGGTGAATATAAAGTGGCACAGACATTATGGAAAACAGTATGGAGATTCCTAAAAAATTAAAATAGAACTACTATATGATCTAGCAATTCCATTTCTGGAGAAAGGGAGAGAGATAGATGATAGATAGATAGATAGATAGATGATAGATAGATAGATGATAGATAAAATCAGTAACTCAAAGAGATATATACACTCCCATGATCAATGCAGCATTATTGACAACAGCCAAGACATGGAAACAACTTAAGTATACATCAATGGATGAATAAACTAAGAAAAAAATACATATATTTATGTGTGTGTGTGTGTGTGTGTGTGTGTGTGTGTGTATATACACACAATGGAATATTATTGATCCACTTAAAAAAAAAAAGAAATTCTGTCATTCACAACAACATGGATGAACCTGAAGGACATCATGCTAAGTGAAATCAACGAGGCAGAGAAAGACAAATACTGTATGATTTCACTTATATGTGGACTCTAAAAACAAAACAAAACGAAAAAAACCACAAAAAGATAAACTCACTGAAACAGAGTAGAATGGTGGTGGCAAAGGACTAGGGGTATGGGGGAAATTGGGAGATGTTGGTCAAAGGATACAAAATTTCAGTTATAAGATGGAATAAATTTTGAGAATGTAGTGTACAGCATAGTGAATATAGTTAATAATGTTATATAGTACATTCAAAATTTGCTGACAGTAGATCTTAATTATTGTCATATAAAAACAGGTAGCTATGTGAGGTAATGGATGTGATAGTTAACTTAATTGTGGTAATCATTTCACAATGTATATGTATATGTATATTATATCATTACGTTGTATAATTTAAATTTTTTCAATGTTTATTTATTTTTGAGAGAGAGACAGAGTGTGAGTGGGGGAGGAGCAGAGAGAGAGGGAGACACAGAATCCAAAGCAGGCTCCAGGCTCTGAGCTGTCAATACAGAGCCTGACGCAGGGCTTGAACTCACGAACTGCAAGATCATGACCTGAGCCGAAGTCGGACACTTACTGAGGGAACCACCCAGGCACCCCATTACCTTATATTCTTTAAATGTGTCCAGTTTTATTTTTCAGTTAAACCTCAATAATGCTGGGAAAATATAAATAAAATTGAATATCTTCTGCGATGTGAAAGTCACTGTTAAGAGAATAAAAAGGCAAGCCATAGTCTAGGAGAAAATATTTGTAAAACACATATTTGGTAAAGATCTTGTTCCAAAATATTCAAAGTTCTTAAAACTCAAAAATAAGAGAACATCTCAATTTTAAAAATGGGCAAACGATCTGAACAGAAAACTCACAACCAAGAGGTTAGAGGGCCTATAGCTCCATTATATTGTTCTTAATATTAGTGAGAGTTATTTGCTTGTGTAGAGGCCAAGTGCAGGCTTCCCCAAGATGGGCTATTTTGGCATGAAGATTATTTTGAGTTAGAAAGCAATCAAGGGGCGCCTGGGTGGCTTAGTTGATTGAGCGTCCAACTCTTAGTCTCAGCTAAGATCATGATCTCGCGGTTTGTGGGTTTGAGTCCTGCAATGGGCTCTGCACTGTTAGAGAGCAGAGCTGTCCCTCTTTCTGCCCCTCTCTTTCTTTCTCTATTTCTCTCTCAAAATAAATAAATAAACTTTAAAAAAGAAAGCAATCAAAACCCAGCAGATTCAGGAAAAGCTCTTTACCTCCCCCACAACTGCCTAAAAAGAATTTAGATAAAGGACCTACTCTAGGAAGAGAGCTATCACCATAGATAACTATCTTATGATACCATCTTATGATATCTAGGTACCATTGACAGGGAGGAACCAGCAAGGCCTGTTTGATCAAAATCTTCTATGTCCCATTGTTTCTGAGTGGCCCAGCACACATTTGTTTACCAGACATTTACTCTTTCATCTTCCTGTGAATTGTATTCCTTCCCTTTGAAGTCCCAGACCCTTACCTCCTATCTCCTTATTTCAGAATGACATATATACTTCATCTTGCCTGCCTGTCTTTAGAATTTCCATGTCTGTGTGGTCTCCCTATAAGTATGAAATTAAATTCGATTTTCCCGTTAAAAAAAGAATATATACAGATAACAAGTGAGTGAAAAGACTGTTAACATCATATGTCATTAAGTAATTGCAAATGAAAACTATAATAAGATACTATTATACATCAACTAGAATGGCCAAAATCCAAAATACTTACAAAATTGAATTGTAGCAATGATGAAGAGAAACAGGCACTATAATGCATTGCTGCTGATGATGATAAAATATAACAGCTCCTTTGCAAGACCATTTGGCAGTTTCTTACAAAGCTAAACATAGTCTTAATATAAAATCAAGCAATAGTGCTCCTAGATATTTACCAGAATAAATTGATGACATGTCAACACAAAACTTGCATGCAATTCTGTATAGTGGCTTTATTTGTAAATTCTGAAAGCTACAAACAACCAAAATATTATTCAATAGGTGAATGGATAAACTCATACAGTGGAATATTTTTTTAGTGCAAAAAAGAAATGAATCACAAAAACACATGGAAGAAACTTAGAAAAATACTACTAAAGCAGCCAGTCTGAAAAGGCTACATACCGTGTTATTCTAACTATATGACATTTCAGTAAAGGCAGAGCTATACAGATAGTAGAAATATCAGTGGTCACCAGGGTTCTGTGGGAGAGAGAGAGGGACGGATAGGTAAAGTATGGAAGGATTTTGGTGGAACTATTCGCTATGAGACTTTAAAGTTGCATATATAATATTATGCATTAGCATTAGTCAAAACTAATAGAACTGCTCAACAAAATGAAAGAAACTTAATGTAAAGTATTTATCTTTGTTAATAATAATGTATCAGTATTGATTTATGAATTGTAACAAATGCATGACACTAACACAGATGATAAAGGAAACTGCATAGTAAGGCTGTGTTATATGGGAATACTCTGGACTATCTGCTCAATTTTTCTGTAAATCTATAACAGTTCTACTCTATAAAGTCTATTATTTTTCTCAACTGAGGCTTCTATGATCATAGCAGAATAATCCTTATATTAAAGATTATTAATTTGATACACACTGTAAGAAGAAATCATAGATAAAAGCATCTTGAAGATTTTTTTTATGATAATGTCCAATTGCCCTCTATCATGGTTGTAGTAATGCATACTCTTACTAATATTGGGAGAGTATTCATTTCCTTAAACAAACTTCATCACCACTCTATATCAAAATTCTTTTCAAACTTTATGAGTCAGATTGTCTTAAAATGATAGCTTGTTTCATATACTTTAACTTTTTTTTTAACATATTACATGAGAATAGGTCATTGAAGAAAATTTTAAAATACAGTAAGAAAAAAGGACATTCACTAATGATTTCATGAAAAAATAGTCACGATTAATTTGTTTTGCATAAGTTTGTGATTTCATATGAATAAATATACCTGCTGTAGCAAATATAGGATAGAAAGGTGGACACTTTTATTTTTCTCTAGTTTTCTTTTTAGAATGTTACAGAAATTTTCCATATATATTTTTCCACTACTCACTGTGATCTTGGACATGTCCATTCTAAAACATTATCTTCTCCATCTGTAAAATGAAATAGTACCTGAAGGAGTCAAAATTAATCATATATACAATAGGTTTTTTAAATGAATGTTACCAGATGTTTTTGTTAGAAGTTAATATTGGGAAAAATAAGATAAAAACAGAGAGGGAAGCAAATCATAAGAGACTCTTAAATATATAGAGAACAAAATGAGGGTTGCCAGAGAGGTGTTGGATGGGAGGATGGGCTAAATGGGTGGTGGGAATTAAGGAAGGCACTTGTGTTGAGTTGAGCACTGGGTGTTATATATAAGTGGTGAATCGCTAAATTCTAGTCCTGAAACCATTAGTACACTGCATGTTAACTAACTTGGAGTTAGATAAAATTTTTTAAAAAGTTAAATATAGGTGGTCAAACAGTGAAAATTCTATCACAACAAAGATTGAATTTTTAAATGGAATTGTGAATTTTTCTGTGTATCCTTTAATTTCTATCAGTTTATGCGTCATATACTTTGAAGCTTTGTTCTTAGATGCTTACACATTTTATGTCTTCTTGGTGAATCGAAAGTCCCTTTTTGACTTTAGTAATTTTCTTTGTTCTGAAGTCCACCTTTTCTGATATCAACATAAACACTGCTTTTAAAAATTAGTGTTGCACGGTATACAATTTTCCATCTGTTTAGTTTTTTAAGCTACCTATGTTATCAAATCTGCAGTCAGTTTCTTATAGAAAACATATAACTGGATCATTTTTATTTTTAATATACCTATGAATCTCTGTCTTTACTGTATTTTGAACATTTGAGTTTCAGGTAAGTAATGATATATTAGTAGTTAAATTTGTTATTTAATTATATGCTTTGCATTTGTTTCCCCTGGTTCACATTTTCTCTAATGCACTTTCCTTGCCTTCCTGTGAGTTTCCCAAACATTTTTAGGATTTCATTTTGATTTACTTATAGTTTGTTTTTTTCTTTAGTATTTCACCATATATATATATATATATATATATATATATATATATATATATATATATATCTTATCACAGTATACTGGCATTAGTGTTTTACCACCTCAGGTGACATGTAGTAAACTTAATTCCTTTTTTAAAATAATTTATTGTCAAGTTAGCTAACACACAGTGTATACAGTGTACTCTTGGTTTCAGGAGTAGATTCCCATGATTCATTGCTTACATACAACACCCAGTGCTCATCCAAACAAGTGCCCTCCTCAATTCCCATCACCATTTTCTCCCCTGCCCATCAGCCCTCAGTTTGTCCTCTGTATTTCAGAGTCTCTTATGGTTTGTCTCCCCCACTGTTTGAAACTATTTTTTCCCCTTCCCTTCCCCCATGGTCTTAAGTTTCTCAAGTTCCACATATGAGTGAAAACACATGATATCTGTCTTTCTCTGACTTATTTCACTTATTATAATGCCCTCCAGTTCCATCCATGTTGTTGCAAATGGCAAGATTTCATTCTTTCTCATGGCCAAGTAGTACTCGATTGTATATATAAACCACATCTTTTTTATCCCATTCATCAGTTGATGGACATTTGGGCTTTTTCCATAATTTGGCTATTGTTGAAAGCGCTGCTATAAACATTGGGGTACATGTACCCCTGTGAATCCTGTATCCTTTAGATGAATTCCTAGTAGTGCTATTGCTGGGTCGTAGGATAATTCTATTTTTTAATTTTTTGACGAACTTCCCCACTGTTTTCCAGAGTGGCTGCACCAGTTTGCATTCCCACCAGCAGTGCAGTCTCTTTAACAAATTGTGCTGAGAGAACTGGACAGCAATATGCAGAAGAGTGAAACTGGACTGCTTTCTTACACCATACACAAAAATAAACTCAAAATGGAAGAAAAAACTAAATGTGAGACAGCAAACCATCAAAATCCTAGAGGAGAAAATAGGCAGCAACCTCTTTGACCTAGGCTTCAGCAACTTCTTACTTGATATGTCTCCAGAGGCAAGGGAAATAAAATAAAAAATGAACTATTGGGACTTCATGAAGGTAAAAAGCTTCTGCACAGCAAAGTAAACAGTCAACAAAACTAAAAGGCAGCCGATGGAATGGGAAAAGATATCTGCAAATGGCATTGGATAAAGGGTTAGTATCCAAAATCTATAAAGAACTTACCAAACTCAACACCCAAAAAAACAAATAATCCAGTGAAGAAATGGGAAGAAGACATGAATAGACACTTTTCTGAAGAAAACATCCAGATGGCCAACAGACATATGAAAGGATGTTCAACATCACTCATCATCAGGGAAATACAAATCAAAACCACATTGAGATACCACCTCATGCCAGTCAGAGTGGCTAAAATTAACAACTGAGGAAACAACAGATGTTGGCAAGGATGTGGAGAAATGGGAACCCTCTTGCACTGTTGGTGGGAATGTAAACTTATTTCCATTTAGATTTCTTTACCTTTCCTGCTTTTAAAATATAATTATTTTAAATATTTCATTTATTTATATTGGCTATCAGATTAGATAGCATTATAATTTTAACTTCAGCAATCAGCTATGATTTAAGAAACTTATCAGTAGGCTGGTCTCATATTTTCTTCTTTTTTAATGTTTATTCATTTTTGAGAGAGTGTGTGAGCAGGGAATGGGCAGAGAGAGAAGGGGACAGAGGATCCAAAGTGGGCTCCATGCTGACAGCAGGGATCCCAATGTGGGGCTCAAACTCAGAAACCATGAGATCATGATCTGCACTGAAGTAGGATGCTCAAAGGACTGAGTTAGTCAGGGGCCCCAAATCTCATATTTTCTATACATTCTGTTTTCATAATTTCTCATGTTCTTTCTTTTGTGAAGTTTTAAGTTTTTTCTCTTTTATAAGAACTTCCTTTATAAGGATAACTTACTTTTATTCTGTTTTTAGGGATATATTTGTAGGTAACAAAATCTCTTAGTTTTCCTTAGTCTGAAAATATTTTTATATGTGTCCCTCATTCCTGATGTATATTGCTGTTGTTTATAGAAATTTGATCTAATGGGTTGTTTTTACTTGTCTGTTTGAATTTTGGCACTTTAAATATGTTGTACCAATTCTTTTGGGCCTCCATGGTTTCAGACTAGAAATCTCCTGTCATTCAAATTGGTCTTCCCTTATTTGTAATATGGAATTTCTCTGACTACTTTCAAGTCTTAAGCTGACATTCACAAGTTTAATTATGATATATCCTGGGGTGGATTTCTTTGAGTTTATCCTATGTGAATTTCATTCACTTCTTGAATTTTCAACTTATGTCTTTCACCAAATTTCAGAAGTTTCCAGTCATTATTTCTTCAATACTTTTTCAGTTCAATCGTGTCTTTCCTCTTCTTTCAGAATTCAAATTGTACAAATATTATCTGTATTGTTAGAGTCCCACAGATCCCTGATGACTAGTTTCAGTCTATAGTCTCTCTGTTGTTCAGTTTGGATAAATTCCATTGATATGTTTCAAATTCACCAATTCTGTCTTCTATCATCTCCATTCTACTGCTGAGCATAGTCATTTTTAAATTTTTGTTATTGTACCATAAGAGAGTCTTAAAACCTGAGAATAAACTGAGGTTTGATGGGGGGTGGGATGAAGGGGAAAGTGGGTGATGGACATTGAGGATGGCACCTGTTGGGATGAGCATTGGGTATTGTATGGAAACCAATTTGACAATAAATTTTATATTAAAGAAAAACCCACAATCCAATTAAAATGGGCAAAGGACATGAATACACATTTTTCCAAAGATGTATTCAAGTGACCAACAGGTGTATCAAAGTGTGGTCAACATCACTAATCATCAGGGAAATGCCAATCAAAATCTCAATGAGATAACATTACAACTTTATAATGGCCACTATATAACAGAGAAAAGATAACAAATGCTGATGAATATGTGCAATAAAGGAAACCCTGCTGTTCTGTTGTTAGTAATATAAATTAGTACATCCATTATGAAGTACAATATGGAGGTTTCTCAAAAATTAAAAATGGACCAACCATATGATCCAGAAATTCCACTTCTGGGAATAGGGGTATAGATGTAATGGAAATGAAATCAGTATAGATAGATAGATGATAGATAGATAGATAGATAGATAGATGATAAATACATAGATATATAGATGATGGACAGATGATAGATAAAATGAACATAGATAGCTCCTCATGACTATTTCTTAGTCCCTTGATCTCAATAGCAATAGATGCTCTGCTGTCCTCTATGCTTTTTTCAAGCCCTCCCCCATCAGAGGGATGGATCCACAAAAGCGCAGTGTTGGGCTTTTGCGTGGTGCAAGCAAGTTCGATAATGGGAGCTGGTTCCCACTGGAATTTCAACTGGGGGATTGGAGAAGGAGATGGTGCTTGCCAGTGCCTTGTTCCCCTGCCTAGCTGAGTTCTATTTCTGGGGCTGAACAACTCTCTCTCCTAGCATCCTCTCACCCTTCCTGCTCTCCAAGAGCAGAGCTCTTAACTTTTAACATTCCAGATGTTAAGTCCTGCTGGCTGTCAGAACTCACGGATTCCAGCCCCTCCGCTTTTGCAAGCCAGACTTCAGGAGATCTGCCCTGCCGGGAGGGCTACCCCTCCACTGCCCAGCTCTTTCCCGCCAGTCCGTGTAGCACACACCACCACTCCGCCCTTCCTACCCTTTTTTGTGGACCTCTTGTCTACACTTGGCTCCAGAGAGTCCGTTCTGCTGGTCTTCTGGAAGTTTTCTGGGTTATTTAGGCAGATGTGGGTGGAATCTAAGTGATCAGCAGGACAAGGTGAGCCCAGCGACCTCCTATGCCGCCATATTCCAAATGGTTTTCCAAAAGAATTTAGAATAATAGTCATAAAATTAATCACTGGGATTGAAAAAAGCATACAGGACAGCAGAACATCTATTGCTACAGAGATCAAGGGACTAAGAAATAGTCATGAGGAGCTGAAAAATGCTATAAATAAGGTGCAAAATAAAATGGAGGCGGCCATAGCATGGCTTGAAGAGGCAGAGGCGAGAATAGGTGAATAAGAAGATAAAATTATGAAAAAAGAGGAAGCTGAGAAAAAGAGAATTAAAAAATTCCAGGAGTATGAGGGTAGAATTAGAGAAATAAGTGATGCAATCAAATGCAACAATATCTGTATTATAGGAATTTCAGAAGAAGAAGAAGAGAGAGAAAGGGGCTGAAGGTGTACTTGAAAAAATCATAGCTGGGAACTTCCCTGATCTGGGGAAGGAAAAAGTCATTAAAATTCAAGAGGAACAGAGAACTCCCTTCAGACGTAACTTGAATCGATCTTCTGCATGACATACCATAGTGAAACTGGCAAAATACAAGGATAAAGAGAAAATTCTGAGAGCAGCTAGGGATAAACCGGCCTTAACATACAAAGGTAGACACATAAGGGTATTTGCAGACCTATTATCTGAAACTAAGCAGGCCAGAAAGGAATGGCAGGAAATCTTCAATGTGATGAACAGAAAAAAATATGCAGCCAAAAATCCTTTATCCAGCAAGTCTGTCATTCAGAATAGAAGGAGAGATAAAGGTTTTCCCAAACAAACAAAAATGGAAGGAATACATCACCAGTAAACCAGCCCTACAAGAGATCCTAAGGGGGATTCTGTGAGTGAAATGTTGCAAGGACCACAAAGTACCAGAGACGTCACTACAAGCATGAAACCTACAGACATCACAATGACTCTAAACCCATATCTTTCTATAATAACACTGAGTGTAAATGTACTAAATGCTCCAAACAAAAGACATAGGGTATCAGAATGGATCAAAAAGCAAGACCTATCTTTTTTCTGTCTACAAGAGACTCATTTTAGACCTGAGGACACCTTCAGATTGAGAGTGAGGGGATGGAGAACTATTTATCATGCTACTGGAGAAAAAAAAAGCTGGAGTAGCCTTACTTACATCAGACAAACTAAACTTTCAATTAAAGTCTGTAAAAGAGAAGAAGAAGGGCATTATATAATAATTATGGGGTCTATCCATCAGGAAGAGCTAACAATTATAAATGTCTATGTGCCAAATACAGGAGCCCCAAATATATAAAACAATCACAAACATAAGCAACCTTGTTGATAAGAACGTGGTAATGCATGGGATATTAATACCCCACTTTCAACAATGGATAGGTCATCTAGACACAGGATCAATAAAGAAACAAGGGCCCTGAATGATACATTGGATCAGATGGACTTGACAATTATATATTTAGAACTCTGCATCCCAAAGCAACAGAATATACTTTCTTCTCGAGTGCACACGGAACATTCTCCAAGATAGATCACATACTGGGTCACCAAACAGCCCTTCATAAGTGTACAAGAATTGAGATCATACCATGCACACTTTCATACCACAATGCTATGAAGTTTGAAATCAACCACAGGAAAAAGTCCGGAAAACTTCCAAAAGCATGGAGGTTAAAGAACACCCTACTAAAGAGTGAGTGGGTCAACCAGGCAATTAGAGAAGAAATTAAGAAATATATGGAAACAAATGAAAATGAAAAGACAACAATGCAAATGCTTTAGGATGCAGTGAAGACAGTCCTGAGAGGAAAATACACTGCAATCCAGGACTATCTCGAGAAACAAGAAAAATCCCAAATACAAAACCTAACAGAAAACCTAAAGGAAATAGAAGCAGAAGAGCAAAGACACCCCAAACCCAGCAGAAGAAGAGAAATAATAAAGATCAGAGTAGAAATAAACAATATAGAATCTAAAAAAAAATGGTAGAGCAGATCAATGAAACCAAGAGTTGGTTTTTCGAAAAAAATAAAAAAAATTGATAAACCTTTAGCCAGGCTTCTCAAAAAGAAAAGGAAAATGACCCAAATAGACAAAATCATGAATGAAAATGGAATTATGACAACCAATCCTTCAGAAACACAAGCAATTATCAGGGAATACTATGAAAATTTATATGCCAACAAACTGGACAACCTGAAAGAAATAGACAAATCCCTCAGTACCCACACACTTCCAAAACTCAAACAGGAAGAAATAGAAAACTTGAACAGACCCATAAACAGCAAAGAAATTGAATCAGTTATCAAAAATCCCCCAAAACATAAGAGTCCAGGAACAGATGGCTTCCCTGGGGAATTCTACCAGATATTTAACGCAGAAATAATACCTATCCTTCTTAAGCTGTTCCAAAAAATAAAGATGGAAGGAAAATTTCCAGACTCATTCTATGAAGCCAGCATTCCTTTGATTCTTAAACCACACAGAGACCCAGAAAAAAAAGAGAACTACAGGTCAATATCCCTGGTGAATATGGATGCAAAAATTCTCAATAAGATACTAGCAAATCGAATTCAACAGCCTATAAAAAGAATTATTCACCATGATCAAGTGGGATTCATTCCTGGGCTGCAGGGCTGGTTCAACATTCACAAATCAAACAACGTGATACATCACATTAATAAAAGAAAAGATAAGAACCATATGATCCTGTCAATTGATGCAGAAAAAGCATTTGACAAAATTCAGCATCGCTTCTTAATAAAAACCCTCAAGAAAGTCGGGATAGAAGGAACACACTTAAAAATAATAAAAGCCATGATATTACCACAGCTAATATCATCCTCAATGGGGAAAAACTGAGAGCTTTACCCCTGAGATAGGGGACACGACAGGGATGTCCACTCTCACTGCTGTTGTTTAACATAGTGTTGGAAGTTCTAACATCAGCAATCAGACAACAAAAGGAAGTCAAAGGCATCAACATTGACAAAGATGAAGTCAAGCTTTCACTTTTTGCAGATCATATGATATTATACATGGAAAATCCGATAGACTCCACCAAAAGTCTGCTAGAACTGATACATGAACACAGTAAAGTCGCGGGATACAAAATTAATATACAGAAATCAGTTGTGTTCTTATACACTACTAATGAAGCAACGGAAAGACAAATAAAGAAACTGATCCCATTCCCAATTGCACCAAGAACCATAAAATACCTAGGAATAAACCTAACCAAAGATGTAAAAGATCTGTATGCTGAAAAATATAGAAACCTTATGAAGGAAATTGATGAAGATATAAAGAAATGGAAAAACATTCTGTGCTCATGGATTAGAAGAATAAATATTGTTAAAATGTCAATACTACCCAAAGCTATCTACACATTAAATGCAATCCCAAACAAAATTGCACCAGCATTCTTCTCGAAGCTAGAACAAGTAATCCTAAAATTTTTATGGAACTACAAAAGACCCCAAATAGCCAAAGTAATATTGAAGAAGAAGACCAAAGCGGGAGGCATCACAATCCCAGTCTTTAGCCTCTACTACAAATCTGTAATCACCAAGACAGCATGGTATTGACACAAAAACAGACACATAAACCAGTGGAATAGAATAGAGACTCCAGAATTGGACTCACAAAACTATGGCCAACTAATCTTTGACAAAGTAAGAAAGCATATCCAATGGAAAAAAAAAACAGTCTTTTAACAAATGCTGCTGGGAGAACTGGACAGCAATATGCAGAAGAATGAAACTTGACCACTTTCTTACACCAGTCACAAAAATAAACTCAAAATGGATAAAGGACCTGAATGTGACACAGGAAACCATCAAAATCCTAGAGGAGAAAGCAGGAAAAAACCTCTCTGACCTCAGCTGCAGGAATTTCCTACTTGACACATCTCCAAAGGCAAGGGAATTAAAAGCAAAAATGAACTATTGAGACCTCACAAAGATAAAAAGCTTCTGTACTGCAAAGGAAACAATCAACAAAACTAAAAGGCAACCAACAGAATGGGAAGAGATATTAGCAAATGACATATCAGACAAAGGGCTAGTATCCAAACTCTATAAAGAGCTCACCGAACTCCACATCCAAAAAACAAATAACCCAGTGAAGAAATGGGCAGAAAACATGAATACACACTTCTCTAAAGAACACATCCACATGGCCAACTGGCACATGAAAAGATGCTTAATGTCGTTCCTCATCAGGGAAATACAAATCAAAACCACACTCAGATACCACCTCACGCCAGTCAGACTGGCTGAAATGAACAAATCAGGAGACTATAGATTCTGGAGATGATGTGGAGAAATGGGAACCCTCTTGCACTGTTGGTGGGAATGCAAACTGGTGCAGCCACTCTGGAAAACAGTGTGGAGATTCCTCAAAAAAATAAAAATAGATCTACCCTATGACCCAGCAATAGCACTGCTAGGAATTTATCCAAGGGATACAGGAGTGCTAATGCATAGGGGCACTTGTACCCCAATGTTTATAGCAGCACATTCAACAATAGCCAAATTATGGAAAGAGCCTAAATGTCCATCAACTGATGAATGGATAAAGAAATTGTGCTGTATATACACAATGGAAAAGTACATGACAATGAGAAAGAATGAAATATGGCCTTTTGTAGCAACGTGGATGGAACTGGAAAGTGTTATGCTAAGTGAAATAAGTCATACAGAGAAAGACAGATACCATATATTTTCACTCTTATGTGGATCCTGAGAAACTTAACAGAAGACCATGGCGGAGGGGAAGGAAAAAGAAAATTAGAGAGGGAGAGAGCCAAAACATAAGAGACTCTTAAAAACTGAGAATACACTTAGGGTTGATGGGGAGTGGGGGAGAGGGGAACGTGGGTGATGGGCATTGAGGAGGGTACCTGTTCGTAGGAGCGCTGGTGTTGTATGTAAACCAATTTAACAATAAATTCCATATTAAAAAATAAATAAAATAAAATTGAAATAATATTATCTAAATAAAGGAAATTTTGGTTTATATACACAATGGAATACTACTTGGCAATGAGAAAGAATGGAATATGGCCTTTTGTAGCAACATGGATGGAACTGGAGAGTGTTATGCTAAGTGAAATAAGTCATACAGAGAAAGACAGATACCATATGTTTTCACTCTATGTGGATCCTGAGATACTTAACAGAAGACCATGGGGGAGGGGGTAGGAAAAAAAAGTTAGAGGGAGAGAGCCAAACCATAAGATAGTCTTATAAATTGAGAATATACTGAGGGTGGATGGGGGGTGGGAGGTCTCAGTAGGTCTTCAGGTGGGTGTTTGGTATTGAGGAGGGCACCTGTTGGGATGAGCACTGGGTGTTGTATGGAAACCAATTTGACAATAAATTTTCATATTTAAAAAATTTAAAAATAAATAAATTCTTTTTCCGTTATATTGCTTAAATTGGTTAGGATCAATTCGTTAGCTGTCGCTATTTCCTGGAGTTTCTTTTCAGGAGAATTCTTCAGTTCCATCATTTTGGGTAGTCCCTGTGGTAGCTCCAAACTGCAGGGCACTTACCCTGTGCTGTTTGGAGAAACTTGAGTTGGTAGGCGGGTCTGCAGTTAGATCTGATGTCTGCCCCCAGCCCACTACTGGGGCCACATTCAGACTGGTGTATACCTTATTTTCCTCTCTCCCAGGGGCAGGACTCCCTGTGGAGTGGTGTGGCCCTTGTCTGGGCTACTTGCACACTGTCAGGCTTGTGGTGCTGCTTTGATGGGATCTGGTCAAGGGCATATTAGCCGGGGTGGACCCACAAGGTGCATGGGGGTGGGGAAAGGTAGGCTTAGCTAGCTTTGCTGTTGGTGGTCCCCTGGAGGAGGGGCCCTGCAGCACCTGGAGGGAGGCAGACCCGTTGGAGGGATGGATCCACAGGAGCACAGCGTTGGGCATTTGCACGGTGCAAGCAAGTCTGGATTGTGGGGTTTTTTTTTTTCAATTTTAATTATTTATTTATTTATTTATTTATTTTTATTTATTTTTTTAATATATGAAATTTACTGTCAAATTGGTTTCCATACAACACCCAGTGCTCATCCCAAAAGGTTCCCTCCTCAATACCCATCACCCACCCTACCCTCCCTCCCACCCCTCATCAACCCTCAGTTTGTTCTCAGTTTTTAACAGTCTCTTATGCTTTGGCTCTCTCCCACTCTAACCTCTTTTTTTTTTTCCTTCCCCTCCCCCATGGGTTTCTGTTACGTTTCTCAGGATCCACATAAGAGTGAAACCATATGGTATCTGTCTTTCTCTGTATGGCTTATTTCACTTAGCATCACACTCTCCAGTTCCATCCACGTTGCTACAAAAGGCCATATTTCATTCTTTCTCATTGCCACGTAGTATTCCATTGTGTATATAAACCACAATTTCTTTATCCATTCATCAGTTGATGGACATTTAGGCTCTTTCCATAATTTGGCTACTGTTGAAAGTGCTGCTATAAACATTGGGGTACAAGTGCCCCTATGCATCAGTACTCCTGTATCCCTTGGATAAATTCCTAGCAGTGCTATTGCTGGGTCATAGGGTAGGTCTATTTTTAATTTTCTGAGGAACCTCCACACTGCTCTCCAGAGCGGCTGCACCAATTTGCATTCCCACCAACAGTGCAAGAGGGTTCCCGTTTCTGCACATCCTCTCCAGCATCTATAGTCTCCTGATTTGTTCATTTTGGCCACTCTGACTGGCGTGAGGTGATATCTGAGTGTGGTTTTGATTTGTATTTCCCTGATAAGGAGCGACGTTGAACATCTTTTCATGTGCCTGTTGGCCATCAGGATGTCTTCTTTAGAGAAGTGTCTATTCATGTTTTCTGCCCATTTCTTCACTGGGTTATTTGTTTTTCGGGTGTGGAGTTTGGTGAGCTCTTTATAGATTTTGGATACTAGCCCTTTGTCCGATATGTCATTTGCAAATATCTTTTCCCATTCCGTTGGTTGCCTTTTAGTTTTGTTGGTTGTTTCCTTTGCTGTGCAGAAGCTTTTTATCTTCATAAGGTCCCAGTAATTCACTTTTGCTTTTAATTCACTTGCCTTTGGGGATATGTCGAGTAAGAGATTGCTACGGCTGAGGTCAGAGAGGTCTTTTCCTGCTTTCTTCTCTAAGGTTTTGATGGTTTCCTGTCTCACATTCAGGTCCTTTATCCATTTTGAGTTTATTTTTGTGAATGGTGTGAGAAAGTGGTCTAGTTTCAACCTTCTGCATGTTGCTGTCCAGTTCTCCCAGCACCATTTGTTAAAGAGACTGTCTTTTTTCCATTGGATGTTCTTTCCTGCTTTCTCAAAGATTAGTTGGCCATACGTTTGTGGGTCTAGTTCTGGGGTTTCTATTCTATTCCATTGGTCTATGTGTCTGTTTTTATGCCAATACCATGCTGTCTTGATGATGACAGCTTTGTAGTAGAGGCTAAAGTCTGGGATTGTGATGCCTCCTGCTTTGGTCTTCTTCTTCAAAATTACTTTGGCTATTCGGGGCCTTTTGTGGTTCCATATGAATTTTAGGATTGCTTGTTCTAGTTTCGAGAAGAATGCTGGTGCAATTTTGATTGGGATTGCATTGAATGTATAGATAGCTTTGGGTAGTATTGACATTTTGACAATATTTCTTCTTCCAATCCATGAGCAGGGAATGTCCTTCCATTTCTTTATATCTTCTTCAATTTCCTTCATAAGGTTTCTATAGTTTTCAGCATACAGATCTTTTACATCTTTGGTTAGATTTATTCCTAGGTATTTTATGCTTCTTGGTGCAATTGTGAATGGGATCAGTTTCTTTATTTGTCTTTCTGTTGCTTCATTGTTAGTGTATAAGAATGCAACTGATTTCTGTACATTGATTTTGTATCCTGCAACTTTGCTGAATTCATGTATCAGTTCTAGCAGACTTTTGGTGGAGTCTATCGGATTTTCCATGTATAATATCATGTCATCTGCAAAAAGCGAAAGCTTGACTTCATCTTTGCCAATTTTGATGCCTTTCATTTCCTTTTGTTGTCTGATTGCTGAAGTTAGAACTTCCAGCACTGTGTTAAACAACAGCGGTGAGAGTGGGCATCCCTGTCGTGTTCCTGATCTCAGGGAAAAAGCTCTCAGTTTTTCCCCATTGAGGATGATGTTAGCTGTGGGCTTTTCATAAATGGCTTTTATGATCTTTAAGTATGTTCCTTCTATCCCGACTTTCTCAAGGGTTTTTATAAAGAAAGGGTGCTGGATTTTGTCAAAGGCCTTTTCTGCATCGATTGACAGGATCATATGGTTCTTCTCTTTTTTTTTTTTGTTAATGTGAGGTATCACGTTGATCGATTTGCGAATGTTGAACCAGCCCTGCATCCCAGGAATGAATCCCACTTGATCATGGTGAATAATTCTTTTTATATGCTGTTGAATTTGATTTGCTAGTATCTTATTGAGGATTTTTGCATCCATATTCATCAGAGATATTGGTCTGTAGTTCTCTTTTTTTACTGGGTCTCTGTCTGGTTTAGGAATCAAAGGAATACTGGCTTCATAGAATGAGTCTGGAAGTTTTCCTTCCCTTTCTATTTCTTGGAATAGCTTGAGAAGGATAGGCATTATCTCTGCTTTAAACGTCTGGTAGAACTCCCCTGGGAAGCCATCTGGTCCTGGACTCTTATTTGTTGGGAGATTTTTGATAACCAATTCAATTTCTTTGCTGGTTATGGGTCTGTTCAAGCTTTCTATTTCCTCCTGATTGAGTTTTGGAAGAGTGTGGGTGTTTAGGAATTTGTCCATTTCTTCTAGGTTGTCCAATTTGTTGGCATATAATTTTTCATAGTATTCCCTGATAATTGTTTGTATCTCTGAGGGATTGGTTGTAATCATTCCATTTTCATTCATGATTTTATCTATTTGGGTCATCTCCTTTTTCTTTTTGAGAAGCCTGGCTAGAGGTTTGTCAATTTTATTTATTTTTTCAAAAAACCAACTCTTGGTTTCATTGATCTGCTCTACAGTTTTTTTAGATTCTATATTGTTTATTTCTGCTCTGATCTTTATTATTTCTCTTCTTCTACTGGGTTTAGGCTGCCTTTGCTGTTCTGCTTCTATTTCCTTTAGGTGTGGTGTTAGATTTTGTATTTGGGATTTTTCTTGTTTCTTGAGATAGGCCTGGATTGCAATGTATTTTCCTCTCAGGACTGCCTTCGCTGCATCCCAAAGCGTTTGGATTGTTGTATTTTCATTTTCATTTGTTTCCATATATTTTTTAATTTCTTCTCTAATTGCCTGGTTGACCCACTCATTCGTTAGTAGGGTGTTCTTTAACCTCCATGCTTTTGGAGGTTTTCCAGACTTTTTCCTGTGGTTGATTTCAAGCTTCATAGCATTGTGGTCTGAAAGTATGCATGGTATAATTTCAATTCTTGTAAACTTATGAAGGGCTGTTTTGTGACCCAGTATATGATGTATCTTGGAGAATGTTCCATGTACACTCTGTTGCTTTGGGATGCAGAGTTCTAAATATATCTGTCAAGTCCATCTGATCCAATGTATCATTCAGGGCCCTTGTTTCTTTATTGACCTTGTGTCTAGATGATCTATCCATTTCTGTAAGTGGGGTGTTAAAGTCCCCTGCAATGACCACATTCTTATCAATAAGGTTGCTTATGTTTATGAGTAATTGTTTTATATATTTGGGGGCTCCGGTATTCGGCGCATAGACATTTATACTTATTAGCTCTTCCTGATGGATAGACCCTGTAATTATTATATAATGCCCTTCTTCATCTCTTGTTACAGCCTTTAATTTAAAGTCTAGTTTGTCTGATATAAGTATGGCTACTCCAGCTTTCTTTTGGCTTCCAGTAGCATGATAAATAGTTCTCCATCCCCTCACTCTCAATCTAAAGGTGTCCTCAGATCTAAAATGAGTCTCTTATAGACAGCAAATAGATGGGTCTTGTTTTTTTATCCATTCTGATACCCTATGTCTTTTGGTTGGCGCATTTAATCCATTTACATTCAGTGTTATTATAGATATGGGTTTAGATATGGTTTATATAGATATGGGTTTAGAGTCATTGTGATGTCCGTATGTTTTATGCTTGTAGTGATATCTCTGGTACTTTGTCTCACAGGATCCCCCTTAGGATCTCTTGTAGGGCTGGTTTAGTGGTGACAAATTCCTTCAGTTTTTGTTTGTTTGGGAAGACCTTTATCTCTCCTTCTATTCTAAATGACAGACTTGCTGGATAAAGGATTCTCAGCTGCATATTTTTTCTGTTTAGCACACTGAAGATATCGTGCCAAGCCTTTCTGGCCTGCCAAGTTTCAAAAGAGATCAGTCACGAGTCTTATAGGTCTCCCTTTATATGTGAGGGCACGTTTATCCCTTGCTGTTTTTCAGAATTTTCTCTTTATCCTTGTATTTTGCCAGTTTCACTATGATATGTCGTGCAGAAGATCGATTCAAGTTACGTCTGAAGGGAGTTCTCTGTGCCTCTTGGATTTCAATGCCTTTTTCCTTCCCCAGTTCAGGGAAGTTCTCAGCTATAATTTCTTCAAGTACCCCTTCAGCACCTTTCCCTCTCTCTTCCTCCTCTGGGATACCAATTATGCGTATATTATTTCTTTTTAGTGTATCACTTAGTTCTCTAATTTTCCCCTCATACTGCTCGATTTTTTTATCTCTCTTTCTCTCAGCTTCCTCTTTTTCCATAACTTTATCTTCTAGTTCACCTATTCTCTCCTCTGCCTCTTCAATCCGAGCCGTTGTCGTTTCCATTTTGTTTTGCATTTCGTTTAAAGCGCTTTTCAGCTCCTCGTGACTGTTCCTTAGTCCCTTGATCTCTGTGGCAAGAGATTCTCTGCTGTCCTCTATACTGTTTTCAAGCCCAGCGATTAATTTTATGACTATTATTCTGAATTCACTTTCTGTTATATTATTGAAATCCTTTTTGATCGGTTCATTAGCTGTTGTTATTTCCTGGAGATTCTTCTGAGGGGAATTCTTCCATTTGGTCATTTTGGATAGTCCCTGGAGTGGTGGGGACCTGCAGGGCTCTTCCCCTGTGCTGTGGTGTATAACTGGAGTTGGTGGGTGGGGCCGCAGTCCGACCTGATGTCTGCCCCCAGCCCACCGCTGGGGCCACAGTCAGACTGGTGTGTGCCTTCTCTTCCCCTCTCCTAGGGGCAGGATTCACTGTGGGTTGGCGAGGCCCGTCTGGGCTACTTGCACACTGCCAGGCTTGTGGTGCTGGGGATCTGGCGTATTAGCTGGGGTGGGTAGGAAGGTGCACAGGGGCAGGAGGGGTAGGCTTAGCTCGCTTCTCCTTAGGTGATCCACTTCAGGAGGGGCCCTGTGGCAGCGGGAGGGGGTCAGATCTGCTGCCGGAGGTTTGGCTCCGCAGAAGCAGAGTTGGGTGTTTGCGCGGAGCGAGCAAGTTCCCTGGCAGGAACTGGTTCTCTTTGGGATTTTGGCTGGGGGATGGGCGGGGGAGATGGCGCTGGGGAGCGCCTTTGTTCCCCACCAAACTGAGCTCTGTCATCCGCGGGCTCAGCAGCTCTCCCTCCCTTTGTCCTCCAGCCTTCCCGCTTTCTGAGCAGAGCTGTTAGCTTATGACCTCCCAGACGCTAAGTCGCGCTTGCTGTCGGAACACAGTCCATCCGGCCCCTCCGCTTTTGCCAGCCAGACTCGGGGGCTCTGCTTGGCAGGCGAGCCGCCCCTCCGCCCCGGCTCCCTCCCACCAGTCCGTGGAGCGTGCACCGCCTCGCCGCCCTTCCTACCCTCTTCCATGGGCCTCTCGTCTGCGCTTGGCTCCAGAGACTCCGTTCTGCTAATCCTCTGGCGGTTTTCTGGGTTATTTAGGCAGGTGTAGGTGGAATCTAAGTGATCAGCAGGACGCGCGGTGAGCCCAGCGTCCTCCTACGCCGCCATCTTCCTCTGGTCTCTCGATTGTGGGTTTTTTAACCCACAATTTAGTTGCATTAATTATTTATACATTTTGGTTCCTAACCCTTTATCATATATGTGGCTTGTAAATATTTTGTCCCATTTCAAAAGTTTTTTTTTTTTTTTTTTTTTTTTTTTGCCGCACAAAACTTTCTTAGTTTGATGTATTCTCACCTGTTAAATTTTGTTTTTGTTGCTTGTACTTTGGGTGACACATCTATAAAATCATTACCAAGTCCAATGTCAGCAAGATTTTCCAATAATTTTTTTTCTTGGATTTTACAGTTCAGGTTTTACATTTATGTCTTTAATCTATTTTGAGTTAATTTTTATAAGTGGTGTAAAATAGTGATCCACTTTCATTCTCTGGAGTATAAATACCCAGTCTTCTCAACACCATTTATTGAAGACACTATCTTATCTCTATTAAGTATTCTTGGAACTCTTGTCTAATATTAGTTGATTGTATATGCATGGGTTCGTTTGTGGGCCTTTGATTCTGCTCCCACTGGTCTTTTGTCTGTTTTTATGCAAGTGCCATATATTTTTGATTACTAGATGTTTGTTACATAGTATGAAAGCAGGAACTTTGATGTCTCTGGCTTTGGTCTTCTTTATCAGCATTGATTTAGCTATTTGGGATCCTTTGTGGTTCCATATTAAATTTAGGATTGCTTTGTATATTTCTGGAAAAATGCCATTGGAATTTTGATAGATTTCATTGAAATCTATCAAAAGTGTAGATCACTTTGGATTGTCTGGATAATTTAACAATATTAATTTTTCCAATCTGTGAACACAGAATATCTTTCCATTTATTTGTATCTTTTTCAATTGCTTTCATCAATGTCTTAAAGATTACATTGTACAGATATATCAAATTCTTCGTTAAATTTATTCTTGAAGATTTTATTATTTTGATGCTCTAATATATGGGATTATTTTTTTTTATTTTTTGCATAATTTATTTTTGAATAATTTTTTATGGATATAGAAACATGAACATTTATCTATTAATGGACACTTAGGTTGTTTCCATACCTTGGTTATTGTACATAATACAATAAACACAGGTTGCATACGTATTTTCAAATGTGTTTTTATTTTCCTTGAACAAGCACCCAGAAATGAAATTGCTGGATCATATAGTTCTTTTTTATATGGTAGTTCTATTTTTATTTTTTTGAGAAAACGCCATATTTTTCCATGGTGGCTTGCACAAATTTACATTCCCACCAAAAGTAAACAAGGGTTCCCTTTTTTCCACATCCTCATTGACCTTGATATTTTTTGTCTTTTTCATAATACCCACCCTAAAAGGTATGAGGAGAATACCTCGTTGAGATTTTGCTTTGCATTTCCATGATGATTAGTAATGTTGAGGAAATTTCATGTACGTGACGACAATCTGACAATCTTTGGAAAACTGACCATTCAGATCAGTTGGTCTTCAGGCCTCAGTAAGTCAGCTCAGTAGGTCTTCAGTTTCTTTTGGGTGTTGCCATCCTCCTAACTCAAAGCTGTTTTCCAAAAGAAAGTAGAAATCAAGTGTGGAGCAGGTCAGTGGCCTCTGTCTGGTGCCCCCAAAGGAGAGGGTGCCAGGCTCAGCATGAGAAGTGAGGGTGTACAGGAAGAACCTCTAGGGGAAGGCCCTGAACTGGATCATGGAGGTGCTGGCTTGTCCCTTGCAAGTAGCTTA
Source organism: Panthera pardus (assembly GCF_024362965.1). Taxonomy (NCBI): domain Eukaryota; kingdom Metazoa; phylum Chordata; class Mammalia; order Carnivora; family Felidae; genus Panthera; species Panthera pardus. The sequence continues at coordinate 66,608,556 of NW_026526843.1, forward strand.
CACTTAAACTATTTTTGAAAACGTGTTAGGTAAACAAGATTTAGAACTCACAAAAACAAAACAAAAACAAAAAAGAACACAAAAAACACAACAAACATTTTCTTTCCTAGTGCTCACCTTGGGGAGTCTTCTCAAAGGCACATTTTGCTTTCTTTTTTTCTTATCAGTGAATTTTTTTCTTTTTTTTATGTTATTTTTATTTTTTTTTTCAAATTTACATCCAAGTTAGTTAGCATAGAGTGAAACAATGATTTTCAGACTAGATTCCTTAGTGCCCCTTACCAATTTAGCCCATCCCCCATCCCACAACCCCTCCAGTAACCCTCAGTTTCTTCTCCATACTTATGAGTCACTTCTGTTTTGTCCCCCTCCCTGTTTTTATATTATTTTTGTTTCCCTTCCCTTATGTTCATCTGTTTTGTCTCTTAAAGTCCTCATATGAGTGAAGTCATATGATTTTTGTCTTTCACTGACTGACTAATTTCACTTAGCATAATACCCTCCAGTTCTACCCACGTGGTTGCAAATGGCAAGATTTCATTCTTTTTGATTGCCAAGTAATACTCCATTGTATATATATACCACATCTTCTTTATCCATTCATCCATCGAGGGACATTTGGGCTCTTTCCATACTTTGTCTATTATTGATAGTGTTGCTATAAACATGGGGGTGCATGTGTCCCTTCGAAACAGCACACATGTATCCCGTGGATAAATGCCTAGTAGTGCAATTGCTGGGTTGTAGGGTAGTTCTATTTTTAGTTTTTTGAGGAACCTCCATACTTTTTTCCCGAGTGGCTGCACCAGCTTGCATTACCACCAACAGTGCAAAAGAGATCTTCTTTCTCTGCATCCTCGCCAAAATTTGTTGTTGCCTGAGGTGTTAATGTTAGCCGTTCTCACAGGTGTGAGGTGGTATCTCATTGTGATTTTGATTTGTATTTCCCTGATCATGAGTGATGGTGAGCATTTTTTCATGTGTCAGTTGGCCATCTGGATGTCTTCTTTGGAGAAATGTCTATTCATGTCTTTTGCCCATTTCTTCACTAGATTATTTGTTTTTTGGGTGTTGAGTTTGGTAAGTTCTTTATAGATTTTGGATACTAATCCTTTATCTGATATGTCATTTGCAAATATCTTCTCCCATTCTGTCGGTTGCCTTTTAATTTTGCTGATTGTTTCCTTCGCTGTGCAGAAGATTTTTACTTTGATGAGGTCCCAGTAGTTCATTTTTTGCTTTTGTTTCCCTTGCCTCCGTAGACGTGTTGAGTAAGAAGTTGCTGCAGCCAAGATCAAAGAGATTTTTTCCTGCTTTCTCCTCGAGGATTTTGATGGCTTCCTGTCTTACATTGAGGTCTTCCATCCGTTTTGAGTTTATTTTTGTGTATGATGTAAGGAAGTGGTCCAGGTTCATTCTTCTGCATGTCGCTATCCAGTTTTTCCAGCACCACTTGCCAAAGGGACTTTCTTTATTCCATTGGATATTCTTTCCTGCTTTGTCAAAGATTAGTTGGCCATACGTTTGTGGGTCCATTTCTGGGTTCTCTATTCTGTTCCATTGATCTGAGTGTCTGTTCTTGTGCCAGTACCATACTGTCTTGATGATTACAGCTTTGTAGTAAAGCTTGAAGTCCGGGATTGTGATGCATCCAGATTTGGTTTTCTTTTTCAAGATTGCTTTGGCTATTCAGGGTCTTTTCTGGTTCCATACAAATTTTAGGATTATTTATTCTAGCTCTGTGAAGAATGCTGGTGTTACTTTGATAGGGATTGCATTGAATATGTAGATTGCTTTGGGTAGTATCAACATTTTAACAATATTTGTTCTTCCTATCCAGGAGCATGGAATCTCTCTCTCTCTCTCTCTCTCTCTCTGTGTGTGTGTGTGTGTGTGTGTGTTTTCTTCAATTTCTTTCATAAGCTTTCTATAGTTTTCAGTATAAGGATTTTTCACCTCTTTGGTTAGAATTATTCCTAGGTATGTTATGGTTTTATTGTGAAACTGTAAATGGGATCAATTGCTTGATTTTTCTTTCTGTCATTTCATTGTTGGTATATAGAAATACAACTGATTTCTGTGCGTTGATTTTATATCCTGCAACTTTGCTGAATTCGTGAATCAAGTCTAGCAGTTTTTTTGGTGAAATCATTTGGGTTTTCCATATAAAGTATCATGTCATCTGTGAAGAGTGAAAATTTGACCTCCGGCTGGCTGCTTTGGATGCCTTTTCTTTGTGCTGTCTGATTGCAGAGGCTAAGATTTCCAATACTATGTTTAATAACAGTGGTGAGAGTGGATATCCCTGTCTTGTTCCTGACCTTAGGGGAAAGCTCTCAGTTTTTCCCCATTGAGGATGATATTAGCGTGGGGTCATTCATACATGGCTTTTTGATCTCGAGGTATGTTCCTTGTATCCCTACTTTCTTGAGTTTTTTTATCAAGAAAGGAGGCTGTATTTTGTCAAATGCTTTCTCTGCATCTATTGAGAGGATCATATGGTTCTTGTCCTTTCTTTTATTGATGTGATGAATCACATTAATTGTTTTGCGGATATTGAACCAACCCTGCATCCCAGGTATAAATCCCGCTTGGTCGTGGTGAGTAATTTTTTTAATGTATTGTTGGAGCCGGTTGGCTAGTATCTTGTTGAGGATTTTTGCATCCATGTTCATCAGGAGAATTGGTCTATAGTTCTCCTTTTTAGTGGGGTATCTGTCTGGTTTTGGAATCAAGGTAATGCTGGCTTCATAGAAAGAGTTTGGAAGTTTTCCTTCCATTTCTATTTTTTGGAACAGTTTCAGGAGAATAGGTGTTAACCCTTCCTTAAATGTTTGGTAGAATTCGCCAGGAAAGCCATCTGGCCCTGGACTCTTGTTTTTTGGCAGATTTTTGATTACTAATTTGATTTCCTTACTAGTTATGGGTCAGTTCAAATTTTCTATTTCTTCCTGTTTCAGTCTTGGTAGTGTATATATTTCTAGGAATTTGCCCATTTCTTCCAGATTGCCCATGTTATTGACATATAATTGCTCATAATATTCTCTTATTATTGTTTTTATTTCTGCTGTGTTGGCTGTGACCTCTTCTCTTTCATTGTTGATTTTATTTATTTGGGTCCTTTCCTTTTTCTTTTTGATCAAACCGGCTAGTGGTTTCTCAATTTTGTTAACTCTTTCAAAGAACCAGCTTCTGGTTTCATTGATCTGTTCTACTGTTTTTTTGGTTTTGATAGCATTAATTTCTGCTCTAATCTTTATTATTTCCTGTATTCTGCTGATTTGGGGTTTTATTTGCTGTTCTTTTTACAGCTCCTTAAAGCGTAGGGTTAGGTTATGTATCTGAGATCTTTCTTCCTTCTTTAGGAAGGCCTGGATTGCTATATACTTCCCTCTTATGACTGCCTTTGCTGCGTCCCAGATGTTTTGGGTTGTGGTGTTATAATTTTCATTGGCTTCCATATACTTTTTAATTTCCTCTTTAACTGCTTGCTTGCCCATTCATTCTTTAGTAGGATGTTCTTCAGTCTCCAAGTATTTGTTACATTTCCAAATTTTTTCTTGTGGTTGATTTCGAGTTTCATAGCGTTGTGGTCTGAAAATATGCACGGTATGATCTCGATCTTTTTGTACTTACATAGGGCTGATTTGTGTCTATTCTGGAGAACGTTCCATGTGAACTGGAGAAGAATGTATATTCTGCTTTAGGATGAAATGTTCTGAATATATCTGTTAAGTCCATCTGGTCCAGTGTCTCATTCAAAGCCATTGTTTCCTTGTTGATTTTTTTATTAGATGATCTGTCCATTGCTGTGAGTGGGGTGTTGAAGTCTCCTACTATTATGGTATTATTATCGATGAGTTTCTTGATGTTTGTGATTAATTGATATATATATTTGGGTCTCTCACATTTGGTGCATAAATGTTTAGAATTGTTAGGTCTTCTTGGTGGATAGACCCCTTGATTATGATATAATGCTCTTCTGCATCTCTTGATACAGTCTTTATTTTAACGTCTAGATTGTCTGATATAAGTATGGCTACTCCAGCTTTCTTTTGTTGACCATTAGCATGGTAGATGATTCTCTATCCCCTTATTTTCAGTCTGAAGGTGTCTTTAGGTCTAATTTGGGTCTCTTGTAAACAGCATATAAATGGATCTTGTCTTATTATCCATTCTGTTACCCTACATTTTTTGATTGGAGCATTGAGTCCATTGACGTTTGAGTGAGTACAGAAAGATATGAATTTATTGCCATTATGATGCTTGTAGAGTTGGAGTCTCTGGTCCTTTCTAATCTTTGTTGTTAACAACAAAGATTAGAAAGGACCAGAGAACACCACCAGAAACTCCAACTCTACATATATATATGTATATATATATATGTGTATATATACATATACATATATATGTATATATATGTATATGTATATATACATATATATAATTTTATATTTTATATATATATATTTTTTCATCTTTTCTTCCCTCAGAGGGTCCCCCTTAAAATTTCTTGCAGGGCTGGTTTAGTGGTCACAAACTCCTTTAAGTTTTGTTTATCTGGGAAACTTTTTATCTCTCCTTTTATATTCAATGATAACCTTGCTGGATAAAGAATTCTTGGCTTCATATTTTTCTGATTGAGCACACTGAATATATCCTGCCACTCCTTTCTGGCCTGCCAAGTTTCTATGGATAGGTCCACAGCAAACATGATCTGTCTTCCCCTGTAGGTTAGGGACTTTTTTCCCTTGCTGCTCTCATGATTCTCTCTTTGCCTGAGTATTTTGTGAATTTGACTATGATATGCCTTGTTGATGGTCGGTTTTTGTTGAATCTAATGGGGATCCTCTGTGCTTCCTGGATTTGGATGTCTGTGTCTTTCCTCAGGTTAGGAAAGTTTTCCACTATGCTTTGCTCACATAACCCTTCTACCCCTATTTCTCTCTCTTCCTCTTCTGGGTCCCCTATGATTCTGATGTTATTCCTTTTTAATGAGTCACTGATTTCTCTAATTCTTAAATTGTGCTCTTTTGCCTTAATCTCCCTCTTTTTTCTACTTCATTATTCTCTCTAAGTTTGTCCCCTATATCACTGATTCTCTGTTCTGCCTCATCCATCCCTGCCGCCGCTGCATCCATCTGTTATTGCAGCTCAGTTATAGCATTTTTAATTTTATTCTGGCTATTTTTTCTTCTTTTATCTCTGCAGAAAGGTATTTTAATCTATTTTCGACTCCAGCTAGTATACTTATTATCGTGATTCTAAATTCTGGTTCAGACATCTTGCTTGTATCTGTGTTGGTTAAATCCCTGGCTGCTGTTTTTTGTGTTCTTTCTTTTGGGGTGAATTCCTTTGTTTTGTCATTTTGATGGAAGAAAACGAATTAATGAGGTAGAAAAATTAAAATTAAAACAATTAATATTAAAAAATTAAACACACACACACAAATCTAATAAATGATGCTAGATCCTAGGTGTGTTTTGGTTTGGGTGTTGAAAATGGTTTGACAGATTAGAGAAAAAAAGGGGAAGGGGAGGGAAAAAAAAGGAAATCATTTGAGAATTTGAAAAAATGAATACACTGAAGTAGACTAAAATGAGATGATGGAGGGGGCTCCTGGGTGGCTCAGTCGGTTGAGCGTCCGACTTCGGCTCAGGTCATGATCTCATGGTCTGTGAGTTCGAGCCCCGCGTCGGGCTCTGTGCTGACCACTCAGAGCCTGGAGCCTGCTTCAGATTCTGTGTCTCCCTCTCCCTGACCCTCCCCCATTCATGCTCTGTCTCTCTCTGTCTCAAAAATAAATAAACGTTAAAAAAATTTAAAAAAATGAGATGATGGAGGTAAATAGAATTTGAAAAAATATACATAGAATTAAAGAATATAGTAGTAAAAGTTAAAGAAAAATATGTTCATTAAAAATTAAAAATAAAAATGAATTTTTTATTTTTCTATATTCAAGAAAAAGAAAAGAAACAAAAAAAAGAAGAGAAAAAAGGAAAAAGAAAAAAGGGAAAAGAGGAAATCATTTGAAAATCTGAAAAAGTGAATACACTGTAGTAGACCAAGATAAAAAGATGGAAGTAAAATAGAATTTGAAAAAAATTACGTAAAAGCAAAAAATATAGTAAAAAATTAAAGAAAAATATTTTTAAAAGAAATTGTAGGTAAAATGAAGTTTTTCTCTTTCTTAATTCAAGTAAAAGAAATGAAAAGAGAAAAAAAGAAAAAGAAAAAAGAGATCGTTTGAAAATTTGAAAAGGTGAATACAGTGAAGTAAACTAAAATAAAATTATGGAAGTAAAAGAAAATTTAAAAATTTTACACAAAAGTAAAAACTATAGTAATAGAATTTAAAGAAAAATGTGTTTAATAAAAATTGAAAATAAAAATGAATTTTTTTCTCATTCTGCATTCAAGAAAAAGAAGTGTAAAAGAGGAAGTAAAAGAAAGAAAATTGAATAGATGGACCTGCTAACAGATTGAAGTAGGACTGAAATTACTTCATTTTCGCTAGAAGTCAGTCTATGTAGTGCTTTATATTCCATAAACTAAGCCGGCAGTGAGACTTGTGTTCTGGAAGAGAGAAGTTGGCCCAGTTGGGCAGGGCTCAGTGTAATGGCTCTGCTCTGCACTAGACGACGCTGCTAGTCTACTTGAGGTGGAGTGTTGTGGTGCTTGTAGGTGCATATGCAGATGTGTGGGGGGGGTGAAAATGGCACCACTCAGCTACCCAGTCTGTTCTCCCGGGTCAGCAATTGCGTACCCGTCCTCTGTCTTCAGCTCTCATCTACTCCCTGTTTTTTCACACTCAGAGGCTTTTGATAATGACTTCTTTTTTATTTATCAAGTTTTTATTTTAATTCCAGTATAGTTAACATACAGTGTTATATTAGTTTCAAGTGTACAATATAGTGACTCAACAATTCCATACATCCATCACTCAGTGCTCATCAAAACAAGTGCCCTCCTCAATCCTCATCACCTAATTCACCTGTCTCCCCCATCCACCTCCCCTCTGATAACTATATGTTTGTTCTCTATAATTAAGAGTCAGTGTCTTGGTTATCTTTCTCTCTCGTCTTTTTTTCTTTGCTCATTTGTTTCGTTTCTTATATTACACGAGTGAAATAATATGGTATTTGTCTTTTTCTGACTTATTTCACTTAGCATTGTATTCTCCAGCTCCATCCATGCAAATGGTAAGATTTCATTCTTTTCTGTGACTGAATAATATTCCATTATGTGTGTGTGTGTGTGTGTGTGTGTGTCCATTCATCTATTGATGGACACTTGGGCTTCTTCCAATGGTTTGACTATTGTAAATAATGCTGCAATAAACATAGGGGTGCATCTATTTCTTTGAATTAGTGTTTGCATGTTTTGGGTAAATACCCATCAGTGCAATTACTGGATCATAGGGTAAGTTTATTTTTAACTTTTTTGAGGAATTTCTATACTGTTTTCCACAGTGGCTGCACCAGTTTGCCTGCCCCCCCCCAACAGTGTGCAAATCTTCCTTTTTCTCCTTATTCTTGACACTTGTTTCTTGTGTTGTTAATTTTAGCCATTCTGACAGGTGTGAGGTGATATCTCATTGTGGTTTTGATTTGCATTTCCCTGATGATAAATAATGTTTAGCATCTTTAATGTATCTGTTGGCCATCTGTTTGTCTTCTTTGGAATAATTTCTATTCGATCCTCTGACCATTTTTAATTGGATTGGTGAGGGTTTTTTGGTGTTTAGTTGTGTAAGTTCTTTGTGTATTTTTGATATTTACCCCTTATCATATATGTCATTTACAAATATCTTCTTCCATTTAGTAGGTTGTCTTTTTGTTTTCTTGATGATTTCCTTTGGGTTTTTTTATAGTTTCCTTTTTCAGTGAAAAACGTTCTTATTTTGATATAGTCCCAATAGTTTATTTTTTATTTTGTTTTCCTTGCCTTAAGAGATGTAGCTAGAAAAAAATGTTGGTATGGCTGATGTCAGAGAAATTATATCTATGTTCTTTTCTAAGATTTTGATGGTTTCCTGTCTCACATTTAAGTCTTTAATCCATTTTGAGTTTATTTTTGTGCAGGGTGTTAGAAAGTAGTCTACTTTCACTTTTTTACATGTATGTTTGGGAAGACCTTTATCTCTCCTTCTATTCTAAATGACAGACTTGCTGGATAAAGGATTCTCGGCTGCATATTTTTTTCTGTTCATCACATTGAAGATTTCCTGCCATTCCTTTCTGGCCTGCGAAGTTTCAAAAGAGAGATCAGTCATGAGTCTTATAGGTCTCCCTTTATATGTTAGAGCACGTTTATCCCTAACTGTTTTCAGAATTTTCTCTTTATCCTTGTATTTTGCCAGTTTCACTATGATATGTCATGCAGAAGATCGATTCAAGTTACGTCTGAAGGGAGATCTCTGTGCCTCTTGGATTTCAATGCCTTTTTCCTTCCCCAGTTCAGGGAAGTTCTCAGCTATTATTTCTTCAAGTACACCTTCAGCACCTTTCCCTCTCTCTTCCTCCTCTGGAATACGAATTATGCATAGATTATTTCTCTTTAGTGCATCACTTAGTTCTCTAATTTTCCCCTCATACTCCTGGATTTTTTTTATCTCTCTTTTTCTCAGCTTCTTCTTTTTCCATAATTTTATCTTCTAGTTCACCTATTCTCTCCTCTGCCTCTTCAATCTGAGCCGTGGTCATCTCCATTTTATTTTGCAGTTCACTGATACCATTTTTTACCTCCTCCTGGTTGTTCCTGAGTCCCTTGATCTCGGTAGCAATAGATTCTCTGCTGTCCTTTATACTCTTTCAAGCCCAGCGATTAATTTTATGATTATTTTTCTAAATTCACTTTCTGTTATATTGTTTAAATCGTTTTTGATCAGTTCGTTAGCTGTCATTATTTCCTGGATTTTTTTTTAGGGGAATTCTTCCATTTCGTCATTTTGGATAGTCCCTGGAGTGGTCCGGAACTGCGGGGCACTTCCCCTGTACTGTCTTGAATAACTTGTGTTGGTGGGCGGGGCCGCAGTCAGACCTGATGTCTTCCCCCAGCCCACCGCTGGGGCCACAGTCAGACTGGTGTGTGCCTTCTCTTCCCCTCTCCTAGGGGTGGGATTCACTGTGGGGTGGTGTGGCCCATCTGGGCTACTTGCACACTGCCAGGCTTGTGGTGCTGGGGATCTGGCATATTAGCTGTGGCTGATCGGCAAGGTGCACAGGGGCAGGAGGGGTAGGCTCAGCTTGCTTATCCTTCAGTGATCCACTTCGGGAGGGGCCCTGCAGCACCAGAAGGGAGTCAGACCTGCTGCCAGAGAGATGGATCCACAGAAGCACAGCGTTGGGTGTTTGTGTGGTGCAAGCAAGTTCCCTGGCAGGAACTGGTTCCCTTTGGGATTTTGGCTGGGGGATGGGCGAGGGAGATGGCACTGGCAAGCGCCTTTGTTCCCTGCAAGCTGAGCTCCGTCGTCCAGGGCTCAACAACTCTCCCTCCTATTGTCCTCCAGCCCTCCCGTTCTCCGGGCAGAGCTGTTAGCTTATACCCTTCCAGATGTCAAGTCCCGCTTGCTGTCGGAACACACTCCGTCCGGCCCCTCCGCTTTTGCAAGCCAGACTCGGGGGCTCTGCTTGGCCGGCGGGCTGCCCCTCTGCCCCCGGCTCCCTCCTGTCAGTCCGTGGAGCACGCACCGCCTCACCGCCCTTCCTACTGTCTTCCGTGGGCCTCTCATCTGCGCTTGGCTCCGGAGACTCCATGCTGCTAGTCTTCTGGTGGTTTTCTGGGTTATTTAGGCAGCTGTAGGTGGAATCTAAGTGATCAGCAGGATGCGCGGTGAGCCCAGTGTCCTCCTACGCCGCCATCTTCCCAGGATTCCTCTCTGAAAATATTTTAGATATAACAAAGTATTGAGCAAATTAGTAAATATGTTAACGTTGTAGGGAACAAGGTTTCTCACTGTGGAAGAAAGAATAGCAAAATAAAAACTAGAAAACTAGAAAAAGAGGACTGATTTGCGATTGCAGCTTTCAGTGTGAACTCATGATTGTTAAAATATAAATATGTGAGTGATATGCATGATGAAAAACCATCTGATAGACTTATGGGGATTACCTTACACATAACAAGTTGTTTTTATCTTGCTGCTTTAAAGACATCATAACTTTTGATAATTTCATTATAGTATGTCTTAATGTGTGTCTTTTTGGATTCATCTTATTTGGAACTCTCTGGGCTTTCTGGATCTGGATGCCTGCTTCTTTCCCAAGAGTAGGGAAGTAAGGACTCATCATTTCTTTGATTAAGCTTTCTGTCCTTTTCTCTCTTTTCTTTTAGGAGCCCTATAATGCATACATTGGTCCTTTTACTGGTTTGCCATAAGTGTTTTAAGCTATCTTTACTATTTTTCATTCTTTTTTTTCTTAAGTTTATTTATTTTGAGAGAGAGAGAGAGAGAGAGAGAGAGAGAATCCCAAACAGGCTCCACACTGTCAATGCAGAGCTTGATGCAGGGCTCCAACTCACAAAGAGTGAGGTCATGACCTGAGCTGTAATCCAGAGTCAGATGCTAAACTGATTGAGCCACCCGGGCACCCCATTCTTTTTTTTCTTTTTGACCCTCTAATTGGATGAATGCTGCTACCTGATCTACATGTTTGCCAATCCTTTCTTCCACTTGATCTAGTCTGTTCTTGTACACCTATTTTGAATATTCCAATTGAGTTATTCCATTCTACGGCTCTGTGATTTATGTTTGATACTTATAGTTTCTATATCTGTGCTAAAATTCTTACTTTCTTCATTTTTACCTCAGTGTCCATCTTTGTGACCATTATTTTGAAGTCTCTATCAGGTAAATCACATATCTCCATTTCATTAAGGTCTGTTCCTGGAATTTCATCTTGTTTTTTGTTCTTGTTTATTTGGTTTTTTTGGAACATATTCCTCTTTTTCTTCATTTTCTTTAAATCCCTGTGTTTGTTTCTGTGCATTAGATTAAACAGCCACATCTCCCGGTCTTGACATAGGAGATGGATATTACTGATTAGCACAGACTGAAATCTTGGTTGTCTTTCAAACCTTTATGATTGTCTAACCTGCCTTTTTTGTTATTAGTAGCTCCCAGTAGTTGAAGGTGTGCCACGACCTGTCAGGGAATGATTGAAATTGGCATCTAGATACAGACTGGAAACTGAACCCTCAGGCAGAAGCTGGGAAAGTATGTAATTATAGCTCTTCCATGAAGAAACTGAGAGATGGGTCTTTTTCCTTGCCTTCCTCACACTTGACCAAGGTTTGTAAGCATGGGAGAGGAGGATAGGGTGCTCCTGTGTTCAATAAAAACCGCTTATTTTTTGTTAGAGTCCTGTGGCACTTGTGGTACTTGTGAACGCAAACTCCTTGGCTATCACCCAGGGATACAGAGGTCTGTCCCTGTCTGTCAGTCTCAAAAGCTAGGATCTGAGATTTGTGTATAAGCTCCTTCCAGGGAGATAGTGGTAACATGGAGTGCACCATAGGGATAGGGAAGGGCTTTCCTGAACTCTAGGATAGGTTACAGTAATCCTGTTGATGTATACTAAATTAAAGGCCTGACCATCAAGAAGCAGTAGCCCTCTTTCAAAGAAAGATAGGGAGATGAGCATTTCTGTTTGCTTCCTCTGTGTCAAACCCTAGTGGCTAAAACCAGCTAAGACCTATTTCTTTGTTTGCTCCAGTCCTGTCAGAATCATGAATGTGATCCCTGTTGGATATAAGAGTAAGGCAATCTAAGGATCCATCGCTTGAAAGCAGCCAGAAATTGTGGAGTGCCAAACCTGTGTACAAAATGCTTCCAGAGAGATTCAGCAGTTTTGGGGGTGACTCACATGCGAAAGCAGAGGTGGTGTCTGCTGCCTTCTCTGGTCTCCAGCAAAGATCACAGTTAACATCTAGATATATATTAAATTATAAGCCTGACTCTCAGGCAGTTGCTTTAATTTTTTTTTACATTTATTTATTTTTGATAGAGAGAGACAGAGCACAAGGGGAAGAGGGGCAGAGAGAGAGAGAGGGGAGACACAGAATCCAAAGCAAGCTCCAGGCTCTGAGCTGTCAGCACAGAGCCCGACGCGGGGCTCAAATCCACAAACCGTGAGATCATTACCCGATCCAAAGTCGGACGCTTAACTAACTGAGCCACCCAGATGCCCCAGGCAGTTGCTTTTAAAATATACAAATAGGCATCTTTCAGGGAAAGACTGAGAGATGCGAATTTTTGCCTGCTCCCTCTGTGCTGAGACCTGGAAAGATAACCACAAATAGTCCTGTTGAACTCCTTAATAATTGTTTCTTTCTTTCCTAGTCTTGTGGTTCACATGGACACAAGCCTCATTGGCTTGCAGAGCTGGCATTTGGGACCCACCTTTTAGGTAAGAGTCTTAAAATTTGGGATGCTAATGTCAGTCAGAGAAAGACAAACATCATATGACTTCGCTCATATGAGGACTTTAAGACACAGAACAGATGAACATAAGGGAAGGGAAGCAGAAATAATATAAAAACAAGGAGGGGGGCAAAACAAAAGAGACTCTTAAATATGGAGAACAAACACAGGGTTACTGGAGGGGTTGTGGGAGGAGGGAAAGGAGCATTAAGGAATCTACTCCTGAAATCATTGTTGCACTATATGCTAACTAATTTGGATGAAAAATTAAAAAAATAAAATTAAAAACAAGCTGGGGTGCTAGATGTGAACTTAAGTGAAACCTTGGCTCCTCAGGGAAAAAATGGAAGGCGGGAGTTCCCTCCCAATAGGATGGGTGGTGGGTTTTATAACAAGAGCATGTACCAGCTTTTCCTATTCATTTAAATGTGGAATGATGTGGGCATTTTCTTGTTTGCCTGATGTGTAGGAATCACTCAGCTAATTTCTGGATTTACAACAGAAGGAATTGTTTCATGAGTAACTGTGGATTCATTCCACAGGTGAGTTCAGAAAGTCCTATGTTGCCATCTTGGGCCATAACCAGCTAAAAACTTTTCCTATAAAATAAGAAAAAAAAGGATCCCCAATCTTGACACTTTTATTCAACATAACACTGGAAGTCCTAGCCAAAGCAATTAGAAAAAATAAGAAATAAAAATCATCCAAATCATAAAGAATGAAGTAAAATTATCTCCATTTGCAGATGACATGATATTATATACAAAAAACCCTGAAGATCCCACCAAAAATCTATTAGAAGTAATCAATTAATTTATTAAAGTTATAGGATATAAAATATATAAAATCACTTGCATATCTATACACTAATAGTGAACAATCAGAAAGAGAAATTAAGAAAACAATTCCATTTACAGTTGCATAAAAAGAATAAAATACTAAGAAATGATTTAATCAATAAATTTAAATCAATAAATTTAAATTAACAATGAAACTATAAAGCATTGATTAAAAAATGAAGAAAACACGAATAAATAAAAAATATCTGTGCTCATGGATTGGAAGAGTTAATATCGCTAAAAAGTCCATACCACCCATAGTAATCTACAGATTTAATGCAATTCTTATCAAAATTCCAATGTCTTTGTTTACAAAAATAGATAATCCTAAAATTTGCATGGAACTACCAAAGACCATGGATAGCCAAAACAATCTTGAGAAAGAAAAAGCTGAAGGCATCACATTTTCTGACTTGAACATTTATTACAAAGCTATAGTAATAAAAACAGTATGGTGTTTACATACAACCAGACAGATAGATCAATGGAACAGAGTAAAGAGCCCAGAAATAAACCCATAAACATATGATGAATTAATTGATGACAAAGCAGTCAATAATAAACAATGCGGAAGGGAAATGTCTTCAACAAATGGTGTTGGGAAAACTAGACAGCCAGGTGTAAAATAATAAAACTGAACCACTGTCTCCCCAAAATTTACTCTCAATGGATTACAGACAAATTTGAGATTGAAACTACAACATTCTAAAAAGAAAACATAGGGAGTAAGCTCCTTGGCTTTGGTATTAGTGATCTTTTGGATTACATCAAACTAAAAAGCTACTGTATAACAAATAAAAGCATCAACAAAATGAAGGGTACCTGGGTGGCTCAATCAGTTAAGTGTCTGACTCTTGATTTTGGCTCAGGTCGTGATTTCATGGTTTGTGAGATCGAGCCCTCCATTGGGCTCTGTGCTGAATGGTGTGGAGCCTGCTGGGGATTCTCTCTCTTCCTCTCTTTCTGCCCCTCCCCTGCTCTCTCTCCCTCTCTCTCTCTCTCTCTCTCTCAAAATGAATGAATAAACATTTCTTAAAAAGCATCAATAAGGGGCGCCTGGGTGGCTCAGTTGGTTGAGCGCCGACTTTGGCTCAGGTCACGATCTCGCGGTCCGTGAGTTCGAGCCCCGCATTGGGCCCCTGTGCTGACAGCTCAGAGCCCGGAGCCTGTTTCAGATTCTGTGTCTCCCTCTCTCTGACCCTCCCCCATTCATGCTCTGTCTCTCTCTGTCTCAAAAATAAATAAAAGTTAAAAAAAATTTTTTAAAAAAAGCATCAATAAAATTAAAAGAAAACCTAAAGAATGGGAAATATATTTGCAAATTATATATCTGACAAGGGGCTAATATCCAAAATATAAAGAACTCATACAAATCAATAGCAATAAATCAAGTAATCCAATTTAAAAATGGGCAGAGAAACTAAACAGTTTTCCAAAGAATACACACAAATTACCAACTGGTGCATGAAAAGATGCTCAATATCATTAATCATCAGGGAAATGCAAATCAAAACAATGAACTATCACCTCACACAAGTTAGAATGGCTGTCATCAAAAAGACAAGACATAGTGTTGGTGAGAATGTGAGTAAAGTGAACCCTGTATACTATTGGTGAGAATGTAAATTGTTACAGTCACTATGGAAAACAGTATGGAAATTTCTCAAAAAATTAAAAATCACACACACACACACCAGAGTATTATTCAGCAATGAGAAAGAACAAAATCCTGCCATTAACAATAACTTGAATGGACTTTGAAGGATTATGCTAAGTGAAATAAATTAGACAGAAAATGGAATACTGCATTTTATCACTTATTAGTGAAATCTTAAAAAAAAAAAACAATTATCAAACTCAGAGAAACAAAGATTAGAAAAGTGGTTGCCAGGGGCTGGGAGTGGAAGTAAAGGGAGAAGTTGGTAAAAGGGTAAAAACTTTCAGCTATAACATGAATATGGTTTGAGGAGGTAATGTGTAATACGGTGACTGTAGTTGATAGCACTGTATTGTGTAATTGAAATTTGCTAAGAGAATAGAACTTAAATGTTTACATATTTGTATACCTATATCTGTATCATCTATATCTATGTCTGTATCATCCACTTTCAGTCATGTTGATAAACAATCTCTGGCTGTTTAGCATGTAGAGCAAATAATATTAAATATTACATATTTTAACTGGTTGTTATATGGTCAGGTAGAAAATCCTTCATTGATGTGTCAAATTACTTACTACTGTAGTGAAGATCAATGTAAAAAAACAACAAAATAAAGAAATATGGGGATATTCTGGTAGAGCTCTTCAGGAATTTATCTTGTCAAAAAACTTTATCATAATTAAGCTTAAAGATATAGCATTATTGAGTTTTATTTAATACTATCCTACCCACTATGTTGATCCTACTGTTTGAGTATTCATATTTGTTGAACTGTCTTTCTATGTTTTTTTTTTCTTGGTCTTACTTTTCCTCATTCTCTCTTGCTTTCTCCATTCATCTATTCTCTTTCTTTTATTCACCCATCGTCTCTCCCTTATTTGACCCCTTCCTCTTTAATTCTTTCTATTAATTTGCTTACAATTTTCATATGGATTAACTAATAAATGAATATAATATTTGCCTTAAACATTACTGGTACAAATAATCTCCATGGACTAAAACTGACACTGTCTTAATTGTACAGGATAAAATTTGTTGTTGACTAAAAATTATAGGAAGAATAAGATCTTGGCAACATTTGGATCTGAAAAAATATATATCATTTTACCTATCTGATTATCAAGATTATAAATAAAATAACATACAATGTAGAGGATACTTGGCAGAAAACTTCTCATGACCATCTTGTAGAAATGTAAATTGGTACAGCAATTTAAAATGGTATTATGAACAGACAGATGTAAAATCAGACTTGTAAATACAGAGAACAAACTAATGATTACCACAGGGTGGAAAGGAGATGGGCAAAAAGAATAAGGGGGAGTGGGAGATACAGGTTTCTAGTTATGGAATAAGTCATAGGAATATATAGTACAACATAAGCAATATAGTCAACGATATTGTAATAGCATTGTATGGTGACAAATGGTAGCTACACTTATGGTGAGCATACCATAATATATAAACTTGTTGAATCACTATGTTGTACATCTGAAACTAATGTAACATAGTGTGTCAACTACACTAGAATAAAAAAAATAGTTTTATGACAGTATATAGAGTAAACTTGAAAACAAATTCTAAAATAAAGCAATTCCCACTCTAGGACCGCCTGGGTGGCTCAGTCAGTTGAGCATCCAACTCTTGATCTCAGCTCAGGTCATGATCTCAGGGTCATGAGTCTGAGTCCCATGTTGGGCTCAGCACTGGGCATGAAGCCTACTTTAAAAAAAAGAAATTTCCAACTCTAGACACTCTTACAAGGAAATATATTTAAAAGTGTTCATTGCTGTGTATTCACATTAAAAGCAAAAGCTGGAAACAGTCTAAGATGCCCATCTATGTGAGAATATATAAAAATATGCTATAGTTATACAAGTAAACATTACAATGAATTTAAAGAAATTAAATACAATTGATTAATATCAATAGATCTCAAAATAGAATGTTAAATAAAAACTTTTATAATGAATTGTACAATTTGTTGCCATATACTAAATGTTTTAACATATATCAATATTATTATTTATATGGCCATAATAGATTAAAGAAAAGGCATAGAAAGTGACATGAAATAACACACATTAATTATATGTAAAATTGGGTAATAGGAATAGGGTTAACAAATATAGGGGTAAAAGAAAAGGTGCTGCATCCAGGCTGATGAAAAGTTTCTATAAATTAATGTAATTTTATTCATTTGAACATATGGCATAAAAATAGAGAAAAAAATGCTTTTAAAAGCTGATTTGGGATGCCTGGCTGGTTCAGTCAGTGGAGTATGCAACTCTTGATCTTGGAGTTGTGAGTTCAAATACCATATCGGGTATAGAGCTTACATTTAAAAAAAAAAACAAAACTGGCTTGCCTTCCTACCAACAACATATGTAGGAACCATGGGCTTGGTAACCAAAGTTTATCAAGAAAATTATCAAATGAAAATTATATTTAAAATCCAAAATCCACAACTTCCTCACCCATATTGATACCTCCAAAAAGGAATGCTGGTTTATTTTCCAGAAAATGAAAGATTATCCTTGGTTCTATCTCATTGACTTATCTTGGAAACTCTAGTGGGCCAAGAAAACTTTCTTAGACAATGATCAAAACCCCAACAAGTTATTTGATGGACATTGACATTCTAAAGTTTGTACTGCGAGGCAAAAGACCCAGAACAGCCAACACAATATCTAAGATGAATAAAGTTGAAGAACTGACATCACCTGAATTCACGACATAGTATAAAGCTATAGTAATGAAGACAGTGTGATATTGGGGGTGGGGGAAGCAAATAGATCAGTGAAATAAAATAGGAAACTCAGAAATAGGTTCTGGTCCAAGGTGACAATGTAGGAAGACCCTGAACTCACCTCCCCCATCAAACACACCATTATACCTATTTATAGAACAATTCTTCCTGTAGAAGTGAGGGCTGACTGAACAGCTTCTAAACAATCAAAAATTGAAAGAATGGCAAAAGAAAAGCAAGTGTGATGGAGGCATGGTAACAAATGGAACACCCCACCCTCAACACTGTGAATGGCAGTAGGGAGGAACAGTACTGAGGGAATGGAAATAGATTCCTCTGTCCTTGGACACAGAGAAAAAGTTGTGGTTTTAAAAAGTAACGTTTGAGATGAGCACTGGGTGTTGTATGGAAACCAATTTGACAATAAATTTCATATTTAAAAAAAATAAATTACAAAGAGGTATTAAATTTTAAAACAAAAAACAAAACAAAAAAAAGTAACTAGCATATAAGAGATAATACTAGAACTCTGCCAAGCAGCTAAGGAGCTGTGGGAATGCTCTGCATGTGAGAGGGAATGGAAAATGACAGGGTTTACATTCCTACTCTGCCTTAAAAGCTTAGACTGGACAGGGTCTGAACACCATAACAGGTGTGCCTGGTAATCACAGTCATCTTGCAACCTTAGTAAATCCAGGGTCTACAAGCCCACACCAGTTCCCATCATGCTGGGACACAGAAAAAAAATCCATGGTTAAAAAAGCCAAGGAGCTTCAGAGATACTCTCTTCCTCCATGTTAAAAGCTCAGGACAAAACAGGGTCCGGGTAACAGTAGGCTTGTGACCTCAGTGATCCCAGTGTCCACAAGCACACACCAAACCCCATGGTGCTGGGGCACAGAAAATAAGTCACATTTTTTAATTTAAAAATTTATTTTATTATTTTTAATAATAAAATTGTATTGTTTTTATTTTTTGATCTTTTTTTCTTTTCTTTCTTTTTCACTTTTATTATCTTTTCTTCTTTCTTCTTCTTCTTCTTCTTCTTCTTTCTTCTTCTTCTTCTTCCTCTTCCTCTTCCTCATCGCTATTACTATTATTCTTCATTCTGTAAAAGGCTGTGGTTTCAAAGTGTAACAAGTATATACAGCCCAGCTCCAGCCACCAAAAAAAAGTCACCAAGCACGCACAGTCTATATAGAGAACACCATACACAAGACCATTCCACCAAGTTTAGAAGTAGCCATTCTTCCTAACCCATAGAAACAAACACAGAAAGTAGAGCAAACTGTGGAGACAGAGGAATAATCTTTAAAAGAAACAAGAATTCTATTTCCTTGATGATGAGTGATGTTGAGCATCTTTTCATGTGTCTGTTAGCCATCTGGAAGTCTTCTTTGGAAAAAGGTCTATTCATGTCTTCTATCCGTTTCCTATTTTTTTAATTTTTTAATGTTTATTTATTTTTGAGAGAGAGAGAGAGACAGAAAGAGAGAGAACAAGCAGGGGAGGAGCAAAGAGAAAGGAAGACAGAGGATCCTGAAGCAAATTCCACACTGTGAGCACAGAGCTTGATGCAGGGCTTGAACTCATTGACCATGAGATCATGACTTGAGCTGAAACCAAGAAACAGCCAGTTGACTGACTGAGCCACCCAGGTGTCCCTGTCCATTTCTTAACTGAATTGTTTGTTTTTTGGGTGTTGAATATGATAAATTTTTATAGATTTTAGATACTAACCCTTTATCAGATATGTCATTTGTAAATATCTTCTCCCATTCTGTAGGTTGCCTTTTAGCTTTGTTGATTGCTTCCTTCAGTGTGCAGAAGCTTTTTATCTTGATGAAGTCCCAATAGTTTATTTTTGCTTTTGTTTCCCTTACCTTAAAAGACATGTCTAGTAAGAAGTTGCTGCAATCAAGGTCAAAGAGGTTTCTGCCTGTGTTCTCTAGGGTTTTGATGGTTCCATCTCACCTTTAGGTTTCATCCATTTTGAATTTATTTTTGTGCATGGTATAAGAAAGTGGACCAGTTTTATTCTTCTGCATGTCACTGTCCATTTTTCTCAAAACCACAATGAGAGACCACCTCATGCCTGTCAGAATGGCTAAAATTAATAACACAGGAAATGACAGATATTGGTGAGGTTGCAGAGAAAGAGGAACTATCTTACACTGTTGGTGGAAATGCAAATTGTTGCAGCCACTCTGGCAAACAGTATGGAGGTTATTCACAAAGTTAAAAATAGAACTATTCTATGTCCCAGAATTTGCACTGCTATGTATTTGCCCAAAGGATATAAAAATACTGACTCAAAGGGGCACATGCACCCTGATGTTTATAGCAACATTATCAACAATAGCCAAATTACGTAAACAGCCCAAAAGTCCATTGACCGATGAATAAGTAAATAAGGTGTGGTGTGTGTGTGTGTGTGTGTGTGTGTGTATAATGGGATATACTCAGCCATCAAAAAGAATGATATCTTGCCATTTGAAATGACATGGATGGAGCTAGAGTGCATTATGCTAAGTGAAGTAAGTCAGTCAGAGAAAGAAAAATACCATATGATTTCACTTATGTGTGGAATTTAAGAAAAAACAGATGAACATAAGGGAAGACAGAAAAAAAGAGAGGGGAGCAAACCATAAGAGACTCTTAACTATAGAGAACAAATTGAGAGCAGCTGGAGGGGAGGTGAACAGGGCATGGCTAAATGGGTGATGGGTATTAAGGAGGGCACTTGTGTTGAGCACTGGATGTTATATTTAAGTGACAAATCACTAAATTCTACTGCTGAAACCAGTGCTATACTATAGTTAACTAATGAGAATTTAGATAAAAAGTTGAAAAACAATAAAAAAAAGGTGATGGAAATAAAGGAGTGTACTTACGTGTTGAGCACTGGGTGTTGTATGAAGTGGTGAATCACTATATTGTACAAATGAAACTAATATTACACTATGATAACTGGAATAAAAGTAAAACCATAAAGAGCAAAAATCAATCAATCTCTTTTAATTGCTTTTAAAAAAAGAAACAACAAGAAAACACAGCAGAAAAATAACTAAATGAAACACAGGTAAGCAATATGCTTGATAAAGAATTTAAACTAAAGATTATAAAGATACCAGGCTGGAGAAAACAGTGAAAGAACTCACTGAGACCTTCAATAAAGAGATAGAAAATATTAAAAAGAACCAAATGGAGTTGAAGAGTACAATAACTTACATAATAAGAAACAACTAGAGGAAATCAACAGATTAAAAGATGCAGAAGAAGTAATAGCAATCTGGAAGATAGGGTAATAGAAAGCACAGAAGCAGAACAGCAAAAAGATAAAATAATTTAAAAAAATGAGAATTGATTAAGATATTTCTTGGACTGCATCAAATAAAAAAACATTTGCATTTAGGGGTCGAAGAAGAAGAAGAAGAAGAAGAAGAAGAAGAAGAAAGAGAGAGAGAGAGAGAGAGAAAACTTATTTGAAAAATAATGACTAGAAACTTTCCTAACCCTGGGAAGGAAATAGACATCCAAGTCCAAGAAATACAGAGAGTTCCAAACAAGTTGAACCTGAGGAGACCCACACCATGATACATAATAATTAAGATATCAAGTATTAAAGATAAAGAGAGAATCTTAAAAGTAGCAAGAGAGAAAAGTTAACTCCAAGGGAAAACCTATGAGGCTGCCAGCTAATTTTTCAGCAGAAACTTTAAAGCCAGAAGGAAGTGGCCTGATATATTCGAAGTTTTAACTGAGGGTTGATGGAGGGGAGATGGGAGGGATGGGATAAATGGATGGTGGGCATTAAAGAAGCACTTATTGGGATGAGCACTGGGTATTATATGTAAGTGAGGAATCACTAAATTCTACTCCTGAAACCAATACTCTTCTATATGTTAACTAACTTGAAACTAAGTAAAAATAACCTGAAATTTACTGTGTAGCGGTCGGAATCAATAAATCCAACTTTTTGTGTCAAAAAAAGCCATAATACCTAAAAAAATTTTTTTAAGTTTATTTATTTTTAGAGAGAGTGAGAACACACAGGAGGGGTAGTGAGAGGGGTAGAGAGAGAATCCCAAGCAGGCTCCACAGTGTCAGTGAAGAGTCTGGTGTGGGGCTCAAACTCATGAAACACGAGATCATGACCTAAGCCAAAATCAAGAATTGGACACTTACCTGACTGATCCACCCAGACGCTCAGCCATAATACTTTTCTAATTTAAAAAAATTGTTATTTGAATAAAAGAACATTTGAAAACAAATAA
This sequence comes from Panthera pardus, assembly GCF_024362965.1. Lineage (NCBI taxonomy): Eukaryota > Metazoa > Chordata > Mammalia > Carnivora > Felidae > Panthera > Panthera pardus. The sequence goes on from NW_026526843.1 coordinate 66,630,506, forward strand.
AAATCAAAGTGCTAATAGTAAAAAACCTACATAACCAAAATTTAAATAAAAATTTGGAAGAGAAAAAAAAGAGAACAATTTGCAGAAATCTGAAAAATCCAAAAAAAAAAGTAAAACGCTTACAACCAAGAATACTCTACACTGAAAGTTTATCATTCAAATTTGAAAAAAAAGATAGTTTACCAAACAAAAGGTAAAGGATTTTATTATCACTAATTGAGCCTTATAAGAAATGTTAAAGGAACTGCTTTAAGTGGAAAAGAAATGGCCATAATTAGTCATAAGAAAATTATGAATAAAAAGATGTAAAATATGACAACATATATATAAAACATGGAGGAGGGAGTAAAAAGGGAAGAGAAAAGGAAAAAGAAGAAAGATTTTTTTTTGTCTTTTTTTTTCTTTTTAGAATGCGTTTGAAATTAAACAACCATCAATTTAATATAGACTGCTATTTACTTAAGATGGTATATATGAAACCTATGGGAACCAGAAACCAAAAATCTATAATAGATAAAAATAAAAAGAAAGTCAAACATAACACTATAGAAGTTCATCAGTCACAAATAAAGAGAGCAAGAGAAGAAAGGAGAAAAGAAGAACTACAGAAAACAACAAAATGGCGGTAAGTGCATACTTATCAATAATTACTTTAAATGTAAATGGCCAAAATGCTCCAATAAAAAGACATAGGGTGGTGGAATGGACAAGAATCGAGACCCATCTATATGCTGCCTATAAGAGACTCATCTCAGACCTAAAGACACATTCATTTGGAAAATGAAGAGATGGAAAAACATTCACCATGCAAATGGAAGCCAAACAAAACAAAACAAAAAGTTGGGTAGCAATATTTATATCAGACAAAATAGACTTTAAAACAAAGACTGTAAGATGAGACAGAGAAGGGCATTATATAATGATAAAGAGATCAATCCAACAAGAGGATATAATTGTTATATATGAACCCAACACTGGACTACCTAAATACATAAAGCAAATATTAACGGACATAGAGAAATCAATGATAATACAATAGTAGGGGACATTAACACCCCACTTACACCAATGGATAAATCATCCAGACAGAAAATCAACAAGGAAACAGTGGCTTTGAATGACACATTAGACCAGATGGACATAACAGTTATACACAGAACATCCCATCCAAAAGAAATTGAATACTCATTCTTTTAAGTGCACATGTAATGTTCTCCAGAATAGATCACATATTAGGCCATAAAATAAACCTCAATGAATTTAAGAGGATAGAAATCATACAATGCATAATTTCCAATCCCAACATATGAAACTAGAAATACATTACAAGATAAAAACTGGAAAAAAAAACCACAAAAATGTGGAGACTAAACAAAATGATGCTAAATAACCAATGGGCCAATGAAGCAATCAAAGAAGAAATTTTAAAAAAATACATGGAGACAAAGAAAAATGAAAACACAATGGTACAATATCTTTGGGACACATCAAAAGTAGTTCTAAGAGGGAAGTACGATACAGGCTTACCTCAAGAATCAAGAAAAAACTCAAATAAACAATCTAACTGTACACCTAAATGAACCAGAACAAGAAGAAAAACAAAGCCTAAGGTGAGTAGAAGAAAGGAATTCATAAAGATCAGAGCAGAAATAAATGACATAGAATCTTAAAAAACAATAGGAAAAAATCAATGAAACCAAGAATGAGTTCTTTAAAAAGTTAAATAAAATTACAAACTCTTAGCCAGATTCATCAAGAATAAAGAGAAAGTAAATAAATAAAGTCAGAAATGAAAGAGAAGTAACAACTGACATCACAGAAATACAAAGGTTTGTAAGAGAATACCATGAAAAAGTATATGCCAACAAACCAAACAATCCAGAAGAAATGGATAAATTCCAAGAAACATACAATCTTTCAAAACTGAACCAGGAAGAAATAGACAATCTAAATAGATCAATTAAAAGTAACAAAATTGAATTAGTAATAAACAATTGAATAAATAAATAAATAAATAAATTTCCAAGACCATGTGGATTGACAGGTAAATTCTACCAAACATCTAAAGAAGAGTAAATACCTACTCTCCTCAAACAATTCCAAAAAATTAGAAAAAGAAAGAAACGTTCCAAATTCATTCTATGAGACCATCTTTACGCTGATACCAAAACGAGACAAGACACACACAAAAATTATAGGCCAATATCCCTGATGAACACAGTTGATGGGCAAAAATTCTCATAATATTGGCAATCACATACAATACACTTAAAAGCTCATTCACCACAACCAGTGGGATTTATTCTGGGGATGAAAGAATTGTTCAATATTTGCAAATCAATCAACATCAAACACCACATCAACAAAGTAGAGGATAAAAATGCTATGATTACTCAGTAGATATAGAAAAGGCATTTGACCAAATTCATCATACATTTATGATAAAAACTCTCAACAAAGTGTGGTTAGAGGGAACACACCTCAACATAGTAAAGGCCATATATGAAAACCCACAGCTAAAATCATATTCAATGGTGAAAACTGAGATTCTCTCTAAGATCAGGAATTTCCACTTTCACCACTTTTGTTCAAAACGGTGTGGGAAGTCCTAGCCACAGCGGTCAGACAAGAAGAAATAAGAAGTATCTATATCGGTAAAGAGAAAGAAACTGTCACTATTTGAAGATAACATGATTAATACACATGAAATATCCCAAAGACTCAACTGAAAAACTATTAGAAGTAATGAACAAATTCAGAAAGGTGGCAAGATACAAAATTGATACTCAGAAATTGGCACTGTTTCTATAAACAATGATAAATTAAAAGAGAAAAAAAAACACCATTCACAATTGCACCAAAAATAATAAAATACCTAGGAATAAATTTAACCAAAGAGGATAAGAGCCATTGTACAAAAAGCTATAAAACACTGATAAAAGAAAAGATGACACTAACAAATGGAAAGATATTCCATGATCATGGATTGGAAGAATTAATATTGTGAAAATGGCCACATTACCCAGGGAAATCTAAAGATTCTATGTAATCCTTTTTTAAATACCAACAGAATTTTTCAGAAAACTAGAACAAATAATACTAAAATTTGTATGGAACCACAAAAGACCCCAAATAGCCAAAGGAATCTTGAAAAAAGAAGAACAAAACTATCACAATACCAGATTTCAAGATATACTACAAAACTGTAGTATAACCAAAACACAAAAATACTAACACAAAATAGATACATAGATCAATGGAACAGAATGGAGACACCAGAAATAACCCCACACTTATGTGGTCAATTAATCTATGATAGAAGAGGCAAGAATATACAGTGGAGAAGACAGTCTCTTCAATAAATGATCCTGGGAAAATTGGAGAGCTACACATAAAATGAAACTGTACCACCTTCGAACACCATATACAAAAATAAACTCCAAATGGATTAGGGACTTAAATGTGAAACCTGAAACCATAAAAATCCTAGATGAGAGCATAGGCAGTAATTTCTCTGACTTCAGCCATAACTTTTTTCCTAGATAGGTCTCCCGAGGCAAGGGAAACAAAAGCAAAAAAAAATAAAGTATTGGGACTACATCAAAATAAAAAGCTTCTGTGCAACAAAGGAACCAATCAACAAAAGTAAAAAGCAGCCTATGGAATGGGAGAAGATATTTGCAAATGACATAACCAATAAAGGGTTAGTTTCCAAATATATAAAGAACTAATACAATTAAACACCATAAAACCAAAGAATCTAATTAAAAATGGGCAGAAGACATGAATAACATTTCTCCAAAGAAGACATATATGGCCAGTTGACAGATGAAAAGATGCTCAACATCACTCATCATTAGGGAAATGCAAATCACAACTACAATGAGAAATCACCTCATGCCTGTCAGGATGGCTAAAATCAACAACTCAAGAAACTACAGGTGTTAGCAAGGATGTGGAGAAAAAGGAACCTTTGTTCATAGTTGATAGGAATGCAAACAAGTGCAGCCACTGTGAAAAACAGTATGGAGGTTCCTCAAAAAGTTAAAAATAGAACTACCCTATGATCCAGAAATTGCACCACTGGGTATTTACCCAAGAGTACAAAAACACTAATTCAAAGGGATATATGCACTGATATGTTTATAGTAGCATTATTTACAATAGCCAATATATGGAGGCAGTCCAAATGTCCATCAATTGATGACTAGATAAAGAAGATGTGGGGTGTGTGTGTGTGTGTGTGTGTGTGTGTGTGTATACATACTATGGAATATTATTCAGCCATAAAAAGAATGAAATCTTGCAATTTGCAATGACATGCATGAAGCTGGAGAGTATAATGCTAAGTGTACTAAGTCAACCAGAGAAAGACAAATATCATATGATCTCTCTCATATGTGGAATTTAAGAAACAAAACAACTAATTAAAGGGGAAAAAAAGAGAGAGAGACAAACCAAGAAACAGTCTCTGAACTACAGAGAACAAACTGATGGTTACAAGAGGGGAGGTAGGTGGGGGAATCGTGAAATAAGTAGTGGGGATTAAGGAGGACACTTGTAGTGATGAGCACCAGGTGTTGTATGGAAGTGTTTTGAATCACTATATTGTACACTTGAAACTAATATAACACTGTATGTTAACTAACTGTATTTAAAATAAAAACTTAAAAACTAAAATGCTTATGAATGGATAATTTGTAAAGGTATATAAAATATGCCTCAACTTCTTCTTACATATATTTTAATGTGCTTAATCTCATGTTTTAAAAATGCACTTGTAAAATGAAGAAATAAAAGAAAAAATGTGCAATTGATTTCAAGGTTACAAAAGTTAAAGCAAAACTTTTTGACCAATTTAAGAAGCTGGGGAGAGATATGTGCTCTCTTTTACAATACTGGTTGATATAAACATTAAGGGAAAAACAACTGGCAAAAACCAAGAAAAACATTTGACATGTCCATATCTATCATTCTGAAATTCCTATAGTAGGAATAGAAAGCAATAAAATGTTCCAAGATATTCAAGTGCAAGTCAGAACCATTAAAAAAATTTTTTTAATGTTTGTTTTTGAGAGAGAGAGAGAGAGAGAGAGAGAGAGAGAGAGAGAGAGAGAGAATGAATTGGGTAGGGGCAGAGAGAGAGGAAGACACAGAATCTGAAGCAGGCTCCAGGCTCTCAGCTGTCAGCACAGAGCCCGACACGGGGCTCGAACCCACAAACTATGAGATCATGACCTGAGCTGAAGTCAGACGCTTAACCAACTGAGCTACCCAGGTGCCCCAGAACCATTTTAAACATACCCCAAGGAAGACTGATTATAGAAATTATAGCTCATCCCTATGATGAAATATTACATTAACAACAGAATTAAGAGAATATTTAATGATTTAGAAATATTGTCCCAGAAAACTGTTATAATGAAAATACCCTCCAATGGAAAAGTGCATATTGTATTATAAAGGTGTGTAGATTTCTATTTATTAAGAATCTATTTTGTCAAGTAGTGGTATTAGGAATGGTATTAGAATTTTTACTTTATTATGTTTCACTAACATTTTTGAAAAAATATTTTCTATTATAATCATGTACAATTTGTATTAAAATGTTTAACATAAATAAAAACAAATGCTACTGTTTCCCTGATAAAATATTGGGGAAATACAGAAATGATTGCAATACCAAGAGCAGAAAATAATACAGATATCTACGTCCTGTTATAATACTGGTGCACCTTACAAGGTCAGCCCATATCCTTTGACAATTCAGTGTTTCTTTCAGCAACGTTTTTATTTTCAGGAAAATATCTTGAATGTTAGCAAAACTTGTGCACTGTGATGAATTTGGCAACTCGGGATAAAGAAAAACGAGTACCAATCTAGATGTTCAAACATTATGAAGTATTAAAAATGTATGTACACATATGCACACCAACACAGACATACAGACTGGATATAAATGTAGGTATGCCTAAGGTATCTATTCATCTATTGAGGCATTGATTCAGTGGAATATTAAGAGGCAGATAAAATCTTTTTAAATGTTTTAAGTTTATTTGTTTATTTTGAGAAGAAGAGAGTGAGGGGAGGAGGGGCAGAGAGAGAGAGATTCCCAGGCAGGCTCTGCTCTGTCAGCGCACAGCCGGATGTGGGGCTCAAACTCACGAACTGTTAGATCATGACCTGAGCTGAAATCAATAGCCAGGCGCTTAACTGACTGAGCCACCCAGGACCCCCGAGGAAATATTTTTAAAAGTAACTTTAATGACATGAATTGAAATTAAAAGTAGGTGTGTGTATAAACACACACACACACATACACACACACACACACTTTTGTGTGAAAAAGCATATATAAAAACCGTAGATACATTCTTATATACATATATGACATAAATGCAAAAAACTACTAAAGAGGTACAGCCAAAAATATTTCAGGTCGTTCTGGAGATGATTACAGACATATACTTGAAATTTTTCAGGAAGATATGGATGGTCATTAAGATTCATTATGGGAACATTAAATTTCTTCCGTTGCCTGCATTTTAATTTTTTCCTGCAATAAAGCCGAATGATGTTTCTGACAATGGGCAAAAGGGCAGTAAGTGGGCACAAGGAAAAGAGGGTGATAAAGGGCATTTAAATCCAGCAAAATAACCTAAAACAGTGAAATACCATTTGCAGCCCATCAAGCTGGCCAAAACACACACACTCCAGCACACACACACATCAATTACAGTGACTAGGAGACTATGCAGGGGGAATGGACATACTCTTTTTACTAGCTGTGCTGGCTGGCATGAATGCAAATCAGTACAATGCTTATGAAGGGGCCATTTGGCAACACACAGGAAAAGTCTCTAAAATATCCTGCAAGGATATTTTATTGTGGATCCTGCAAGTCCACAATTAAGAAGACCATCCGGTATGCTAGCAAAGATTTGGCTTGACAAAGAAGGATTCATTCCTCAGAGTATGCAGTGTTGGCTTTAAACACAAGGAAAGAACTAGGCATCACCTGAATGTCCAACAATGCAGAAATGATTACAGAAGAGTTAAAGATCCATGGATACACTCTGCAGGCACTGAAGACGACATTTAGGAAGCCTGTTGAATAACATGGAAAGAAGTTCAATGGGTTGTGTTTTGTTTGGTTTTAGTTTCTGAAGAAGCAGATTAAGAAACACCACACACGTGAACCATTCTATAACAGTGTGTTAAAAGGGAAGGTGGGGGTGGGGAGTGAGGAAGAGAGGGAGGGAGAAAGAGGGAGAGAGGAGAGACTGGAAAAACAGCACACCAAAAAGTGGTTGCCTCTGGGTAGTAGAATCATGGGGAACAATTACTCTCTGGGTTTTCCCTCATCTGATTTCCTTCTCCTTTCTGATGTTTCTACCATGAAATTGTGTCACCTGTGTAGTGAAGGAAGCGAGAATGAAGTGCTTTTTAAACCAAAGCACAAGGAGAAAAGGCAGCCTATAATCTATCAAGTGGCACAGATTAGCAAGATTATTCACAACGCCCTTGGTGGGTGTGGGGGGAAGGGAGAGGTGGGGAAGACAGAAGGAAGAGGAAGGAGGGAGGAAGAGGAGGAGGAGGGGATGAAAGGAAAGAGGAAGAGAGGAAGAGAGGGGGGAGAGGAGAGGGAGAGGGAGAGGGAGAGGGAGAGGGAGAGGGAGAGGGAGAGAGAGAGAGAGAGAGAGAGAGAGAGAGAGAGAGAGAGAGAGAGAAGAGACCTGCACTCCCAGTACAATACAATACACTGCTGGTGGGTTAGGGGGCAAAGAGGGGAGTTGTAAACCGGGTGGGAGCCAAGATCTGGCTCTGCTGGCTGACTGGCTCCTGGCATGTCTTCATCGCAAGGTGGCTTCCTCATCGGTGTCTTCCTCGAAATCCTTGACGTCAGCACTGGTGGACTGCCTAGCCCAGGCTCCCCTTTCGGCCTCTCGTTCTTTATGCGACTTGAATCTCCCAACGAAAATTTTGCGGGTAGTTCAGGAACATGCCATTCATCGCATCAATGGCCCGCTCTGCGGACTCCTGCTTCTGGAAGTGCACAAACCCGTAGCCCTTGGGCCCCTTCTCGTCGCAGGCCACTTTGCAGGAGAGGATGTTGCCAAACGCCGAGAAGATGTTGTACAGCGCCTTGTTGTCGATGGTCTTGCCCAGGTTCTTGATGAAGACGTTGCCCACCCCACTCTTGCGGAGCGAGGGGTCCCGCTGGGACCACATGATGCGCACGGGCCTGCCCTTGATGACATCAAAGTTCAGGGTTTCCAGGGCCCGCTTGGCGTCCACCGGTTGCTGGTAGTTGACGTACGCGTAGCCCAACGAGCGGCGGGTGATCTTGTCCCTGCAAATGCGGATGGAAAGGATGGGCCCTGCCGGGCTGAACTTCTCGTAGAGCATTGCCTCTGTCACTTCAGGGTGCAGGTCGCCCACGTACAGCGAGGCCATAGGAAAGTCTGGGTTCCCCTCGGAGACCCTGCTGCTCTCCGCATCCGCATCTGCACCCGCGGCTGCAGCCGCCGCGGCCGCCGCCGCCTCCGCCTCCGCCTCCGCCTCCGCGTCCGCCTCCCCCAAGGAGGGCGCCGCAGCCTCCGCTGCTGCTGCTGCTGCTGCTGCTGCTGCTGCTGCTGCTGCAGTGGCGGCGGCGGCGGCGCAGGCAGCTTCAGTCGCGCTAGCCTCCACAACCACTGCCGCCAGGGCAGCCCCCGCCTCCTTCCCCTCTGCTAGGGCGGCCGCCACCTCCCCCCGGGTGGCCTCCGCCACTGCCTCCTCCTCTACTGAGGCCTCGGCCTCCACCTCAGCCTCCACCTCTGCTTCCGCCTCCGCTACGGAGGCCTCCGCCACAGCCTCTGCCACGGTCGCCGCCGCAGCCTCTGCCGCCGCCGCAGCCGCTGCCGCCACCGCCGCCGCCACTTTCGCCGCTGTCGCCACGGTCGCCGGTGCCTCCAGGCCGCTGCCGCGACCTCCCTTCCCGCGAGCTGGGGGGTAGAGAGGCGGGAAAGGACAGGAGGGCGGGTGGCGCCAGCGGGAGCTGGGGCCGGGGACCCGGGGCCAGTCCGAGTCACTTGGGATAGCAAGCGCTGCCAGGAGCGCACCGGTGCGAGTCACCGCAGCCTGCAGCCTGCTGCTGCCGCCGCCTCTCGGTCGTGGGCTAGCGTGCGGGGCGCGGGCGGGCAAGGCGGCGTGTGGTGAGGGACGGGGGGTGTTGGCGTCTGTGGTCCGGGCAGCTGGGAAGGCTTCTGTCTCTTTGGTTCCCCCTGTGGCTGCTGCGGGGCTGTGGGGCCGCGGGCGGTGGGAGGGGGCGGGGATGGGAGCGGGAGCCTGAGGCTTGGGGCGGGGGCGGGGAGAGTCTTCAGTCTCTCAGGTTGCCTGGATATTTATGAAGAGGAAGCCAGGGAAAGGGCTCCACTGTGGACTGGGAAATACGGTTTAGATTTAGAGGGTTGGTTTTGTTTTATCTCCTCCCCCCCCCCCCACCCCCCATAGAACATCTAAATGATTAAATCAAGTGCCTTGCAAGAACAGGTGGGTGGCATTGAGAATACACTTGCCCGGCCTAAACAAAGCCGAGAAAAAAGGTTTTCTCACATTCAAGGGTTCTCCCCGCTTCACCTCATACACACTTTGCAACATCGCTGCCACCAAGGAAACAACACCTATTCTGAGCAGGACCTGGGACCAGTGGCGCAAGCTCCCCCTGTAGCCTGCTGACCCATTTTCTCAGAGATCCCTCCCCCTTTTCCAGCTCTTTCCCTCGTCTGCAACACTTGCAAAAGAGGGAATAAAGAACACAAGGACATGTATTCATTCATTGATAATGCCATGCCACAAATATTTATGGAGCTTGTGCTGGTCCCTAGGGATACAGGGGTCTGGCAAGCAGGACACATAAGCTGGTTTGGGGCTTGTCCTTGGTAATGGACAGTCTGGGTGGGAAACCCTGCCCCTGCTCCAGATTACAGGAGAACTAGGGACATGGGGTTCTTCCACACATCCCCTCCCCAGTTCCTCCCACACACCCAGCCTCAATAGGTGCGGCCTGACAGTGGGGGAATCGAGAACACCCTGTCCTTAGTGCTGTCCTCAATGATACCCTGGGCTGGGGACAGGGCCTGGTCCAGAGCCAAGCACTTGTTCATTCTTGGCTCTGCCTTCAAGGTGCTAAGGTTACTAACATGAATCAAGAAATGCACATCCATGTTCAAAACAAAACCAAACCCCCAAATCTCTAGAATGAGGTGCCTGGTGCCACTTCATCAGGTAATATTTGTGAAAGCCTTATCAAGTACTTGGCACTGGGAGCTAAGGGACAGGCCATGTGATAAGTGAGCAGTGAGTGTTGATATATTGGAGGTGTGGGGTGGGGTGAGAAAAGGTGAGCTGTGTGTGTTGTGGGAACAGAGAGGCCACAGGGGGCCAAATGCTGAGGGGATAGACAAGTGAGCAACCATGAGAGTAGAGTATAACAGAAGCTAGGGTCCCACTTGCTCCAGAAAGGAGGACCCTGCCACTAACTCTTCCTGGTAGGAGTCAAGTGAGGCTGCACAGAAGATGAAACCCTCAATGTGAACCAATGTCGAGACAGGAAGGAAGACATTCCAAACAGAGGGATCTGATTGTGCTCAAGGCCCTGTGGCATGCTAGCACACACAAAGGCACCTCTGGTCATGCCTAATAATCTGGTGTGGGCAGAGCTCATGGTCTCCGAGAGCATATGGCAGAAGATGGAGCTAGAAGGTGTGGAGCCCTGAAAAGCAAGCCAAGGTGCTTGGACTCTGCACCCAAGTCCATGGGCACCACTCAGCACGTTCAAGGAGGCAATCAGTGGGTGTGATTGGATCCTCAGAGTACAAAATAAATATCAATACAGAAATCAGTTAAGAGAGTAGATCTTAAAAGTTTTCATTACCAGAAAAAAATGTGTAACTGTGAGGTGACAGATGTTAACTAAACTTATTGTTCATATCTCTATCTATCTATCTATCTATCTATCATCTAATTATTGTGTTGTACACCTTAACCTCATACAACGCTATATGTCAATTATAGCTCAATAAAGCTGGGCAAAAACAACCCATCAATGCACATATAAGTGTGCATGTGCCTTCCCCTACACACAACTAAGACAGAGATGAGAGAACAAAAAGAAGACAGTCAGATGTGACCAGTTCCAGAAGAGATAGAACAACCATTCCCTCTGTCTCCCCTTTCCCCCATAAATAGGAGTTTCTCACTTACTGTGAGCCAGGCATCGAACTGTGTGGGCTTTGGGGTCAGATATAAAAACGATTGAACCACAGTGCCTTCCCTCAGGACATCTCACTCCACTAAAGCTCAGGCTGCCATACAAATAACAGAATCCCATACAAATAACAGAACAGGAGGGCTATAGGTGCCGCTATGCGATTGGACTATGGTGGCCATGGGATTTCATCTGCCCAGCACATATTGTCTCCTCCCCCTCATTCCTGCCCATCCACATTCTTTGGGGAAATAAAGCCGTTTTCTGTGGTGGCAGCGTTAGCTGGACCTAGGCAGTTGCACATGACAGAACAACCCTGAGCCTTCGGAACTGACCGAGTCACTGTGGGGTGTGAGGCAGTGAGAACTTTCCCAGTGCTGGCAAGAAATCATCCCAAGGTGGCTGAGAAGCAGACACACAGACATATACCTTGCCAGCTTGCAAAATCCAGCCCATCGCCCCTAGACAAGGCTAGTGCGAACAAAGGAAAAGAACAGAGGCGTAGGAAAAGCAGGCTGTACAGCCGATGTTTGACCAAGGTGATCACTGTCACTGCTGTTAAGAGCCATCTCTTGGAAGTCTAGGTTGCTTGTAGGCAGGAGGCAGATGAGCTGTGCCTCACCATTCCAGGTGGCCATCCAAGAGGGTCCCGAGGAGGCAGAGGCCAAGTGGGGAAGCCATGATTGCTGGGGGGGGGGGGGGGAAGGTAGGGGATATGCAGGTGACGAGAACAACTTCTCAACCCGTTGTTAGGAGACAGAAATGTCAAGCGGGACCAACTCAAGGACCAGGGCTCCACAATATCTCTTCCTCTAGCTTTGATTACAGTTTGGCCCACAGAGCCAACAGAAATCAGTAAGAAAGCAGGACAAAGAGGTTTGAAGAAGTCATGCTATGTCCAGCAAATCCCCAAGCCTGTCAAACCTGAAGACAATCCCTAGACCCCTGTTGCCTCCAGCAACAGCAACGGGGCTAGAAGGGAAGAAGGTGCAAGACTATTCCCTGAGACATGCCAACATTTAGAAGTTCAGTTGAGGATGATAAGCCAGGGGAAGAGTTTGAGAAGGACTGGGTGGTAAAAGGGCTGGCTCCAAACCTGACTTGCATGGTCCAGCCTCAGTGTCCTCACTGAGGTCCTGTTTTCACTGCACGTGCATGGGGGTTGGTTTAAAGAGGCACAGCAAAGACTTTGTGTGCTAGGGTTTAGCTTCTCTTTCTGTTTATTTCTCAATAGAGCTTTAAAAGCAGATAGGTTCAGATACAGAGACATTTCAAGAGTGTTTGGAGCCGGCACTGGTCTTCCATTTCATATGGCTCACTTCCTTCTTCCTATCAGGAGGAAGAAATAGAAAGGAGTGGGGATGCAGTTCAGAGAGCAGGGGAAAAGAGTAGAAAAGAACGGAAGAAGGTAGGGAATGGGGGGTACCAATGGGGAGAGGGACAGATAAACTCCACGTACAAAAATGAATAAAAAGACCAAAAACAGTGATCTACATAAAGAAGTCTCTTCCCATGAATTTCTCATTGGCATAGCTATAGGAAGGATGCCCAGGGAAAAGACAATGAATACATAACTGTATTTTGGGGTAGGGAAATTGTTTCTGTCAATTCACACTGCCCCCCAAATTCCTACAAATGAAAGTAATTATGAGACGCAGGCCAACAAAAAAGCAGCCTTAGGCTTTGATTTATGAAGAATTGGAAAGTGTTTGGATGTGCCCTTGTTATTTAGCAAATCATAACAATGATTATTATATTGTCTTGAATAAATACAACACATTTAGCAAACGGTCTTTGGATCCTTATAAAGTGAAATGTTAAGGAAGACAGATGTGTGGGGCAGGGATGGAGTAGGAATCCGGCCTATAGAAATAAGAGTCTCAGGACATCAGGACATACACAGAAGCACGTTTATCACAGAAAGGCTCACATTGGGCAAACTAGAACACAAAGCAAGCACTCATCGTTTGGGAAATGACTGAAGATATTTCAGTGAAGCCAGTCCATGGATTATTATGCATGGATTATTAAGCAAGCATGAATTATGTCCATATGGGTTGATTTAGGGGGACCTCCAAAATATGCTATTATTAAATGAGAAAAAGTAAATTGCAGAGAAGGAAACAGTACCTGGTCCCATTTGTGTATGTGGCAGAGGGCGGGGGGAGGTGGGAAGATATGAGGCTGTGATCTCATACTTATCCATCTGCCTATTTGACATCTCCACCTGGATGTGCCATAGGCATTTCATCCTTAAATGCCAAAAATGGAACTCCTGAACTTCTTTCACCTCCCGATTCCTACTCCGCCTAACTTTGCTCCTTCCACGAATAGCACAGCCACCCATCTAGGTATTCAAATGAAACAAAAATGAAGAGGCACCCCTATTTCCTTCCTCTCCCACATCTTCCTCTGGTCACTCTCCCATCTTTCAGCAATTCGTATCACCTCTACTTCCAAACACCGCTTGAACCTCTCCAAATCAACTGGAGTCCACCATTACGTCTGTCATGGGCTCTGACATAGCCTCCTAACTGGTCGCCTGCTTCCACCAAACTTCCTTCTCCATTCAGTAGCCGGACTGATCTTTCTGAAAAATAAGTGGATTTTCTCGCCTCCGCTACTCAAAACCCCAGAATGTCTCCCCATTTCACTTTGACTAAAGTACAAACTCCTCAATGTGGCTTAAATATAATGAGCTGCATGACTCAGCCCTTGCCACCCTCCCCATTCTCACTTTTCTATATCCTGATCATTGTGGGCCTTCTCAGAATACTCTTGACTGTCTGCTCCAGGATCCAAGCTTGATTCTTTTTGGGGGCTTCTGCCTACCCCAATTTGTCTTTCTCTATACTTTTGAAATCATGAACAGGTTTTTAACATACAGAAAGTTACAGCGGGTCACAGAACACTCACCCAAACACACGTCACTTAGGATGAAAAAACAAACAAACAAACAACAACAACAACAACAACAACAAAAACCCAAAACATAGCTGCCATCCCCTTTAGAACTCTACCCAACCCCATTCCCCTCTGTCCCCCGGCCCACTTCCCGCAACCTCAATAGGGCACATGCCTAAGTCACTTCGGGGTGTGACTAAAGGCAAGAGACAAGCAAGTCTTCAGTTTCTTCCTCTTGTTTCTTTTTCTCTCCTCTTACCCCTCACTCTTTCCCTGAGGTCGAGCATTTCTTTGATGACCCTTTGCTCCTTGTCCCTCAGAAGCAGACAGGGTCTGCAAAAAGGGAACATAATTGGTGATATATTTGGGCTCAGGATGGTCATGAGAAATGAAGAAGCCTATACTCCCACCAGTTATTGTATAGTCCTAAATTTCCTGGGCCTAGATTCCTCAAAGAAGATGGGCCTTGGAGTCAAATGGACTTGTAGGCAGAATCCCAGAGCAAAACACTTAACCACTTGGAACCTCAGTATGTGCTCTGAGTTTGAATTTCAGAAACTCTAATTCAGGTTCTTAGGAAATTTCCTTTATAACAAGTAGTTTTGCCCCAGCCCCACTTAGGAGCCAAGAACAAGGGCTCTCTTGACTGATGATTTTTATATAGTGTTTCAGGTATTTTTGTCCCTGGGAATCAATTCTCCTTCCAAAGTATGCTGACAATTTTAACTAATGCCCTTCATTGTCATGATCTTAGGCAGTTTACAGACATGATCTTACAAAAATATACCTATAGATATGCCCCAGGCCATGACTTACTAGCTGTGCTTACCTTGTTCAAGTTCCTTTACCTTTTTCGTTTGTTTCTTTAGCTTTGGCGTCTTCATCCATACGAGGGGATAGTTATAAGGATGAAAAGTGATAATATATGGACAATGTTTTTCACAGTGCCTGGCATGCATTCAATGCCCAACACAAGAGATTCCTTATTAATGTCACTTCCTTCCATCTTGAGGATATCCTTGTTTAGCTCGTTTTTGAAGGCCCAGTGTCTTTCCTTTCTGATGTCCAAGGAAGCCTGGCCTTTTCTCTCTAACCAGGAGCAAAGTGTCAGTTCAGAGCGAGTCTGATTCTCTGAGTGACAGTCCAGCTTAGAGCTGGATTTTACTCTACGCAACTGCCTGATTTGCCAGCCTGAGCTCACTTTTCTTATACCCTCATTCAGTTATCCTGGGCTTAGAAACTTTCTACAATCCATCTATTTACTCTTCCTGAGCTCCAAGGACTTCACGAGTCAACGCATGAAAGCATGCCATTTTTCTGTCGTCAAGAACACCACCCAGAAGATTTTATAATACTATCTCAGCAATATAGGGTATTGAGTCATGAGTGAAGTTTCCCTCCACTGCTATGCATCCCTTCAAGCACCTTTTTGGGGGACATTTTGAACATAAATTACTGTAAGACAATACATTCCTCCAAGTGCTGTAGGATACTGAATGTATTTTGATGTCTTCGTGACATCTCTGGAACACTGCTTTCAACATTCACAATTATGCTGCGACACATTTATGGGTTATGGATGTGTGAGTGGCTGATTCTCAGTACTATGAATTGTTGAGCAATTTAAGTTCCCAATCTATATAATAAATGTAAAATGAAATCTCCTTCCATATGGTAAAGTCTTGCTAAGGTCATGACAGCTAACTATGGGATTTTCTCCCAAACATACACACCATCTTTTAAAAACCATTCTTTAAATAAAAAAGGAAAAGAAGGGGCACCTGTGTGGCTCAGTTGGTTAAACATCTGACTCTTGAATTTGGCTCAGGTCATGATCTCATGGTTTGTGAGATCAAGCCCCGCGTCGGACTCTGTGTTGACAACCTGGAGCCTGCTTGGGATCTCTCTCTCTCTCTCTCTCTCTCTCTCTCTCTCTCTCTCCCTACCCCCCTCTCTCTCTCTCCCTACCCTGATCTCCAAATGAATACATAAATAAATACATAAATACATAAGGAAAAGAAAAAGAATGAAAAACGAATGAAAAATGAAAAAAAAGAAATGAAAGGAAATCATGCACATGATAAATAAAATAGCGATGGCCAGAAAGTACAAAAGAGCTTATGATGAAAGCAAAGGTTGGAGACCCCATCACTTCTCAACCCCTTGTCGTGCTTTCCAGGGTAGACCATTTTAACAATTCCTGTTTCCATTGTTCTGGAAGTTACCTTCTTACATCTAGATAAAGTGCTTAATCTGCTATTTCAGTAATTCATCAACTTCAGACATCATCAAGTGACCACATTCTGCTTACAGAGGAGAATTTAACTCATGGTGTCTGTCTTCAGTCTGCCCTCACTCTCTCTTGGTTTTTATACCTTCTTTTGATTTTTGTTTCCTCTATTGGTGACTCTAGTTAACTTTAAATAATATCCGTAGCCCTCAGTTTTTTGCATATACCTTAGTCAGTTTACCTTGATTTTCTATAAAATGAGTATATTGCCATGCTTATCCTTCCCTTCCCTCAACTTCTTTTCCTCCTTTATACCTTCTCTTCTAATCAGACTCATAATCATTTACATCCACTTCTGGAAACCTAATCAAGTCTTTTCTGCTTTGAAAACGCAAGACAGCCTTTTACCTTTCAATGAATCTCCAATAATGTTGACCACAGAGCCACATTTCTTCACTGAGTGCAGGCTGGGCCACTAGAAGGAGATTAATCCTAGTATCAAGTTCAAATCCTCCCTTTTACCTTATTCTGTTAATTTCTAAAAGGTATGCTGCATTTGAGTTTGATTTATAGTTGACTTATGCATCAAACTCCCTCCTTCTCCTGCTTTCTCTTTCCCTCTCTTTCTTTCTCTTTCTCTTTGTCTCTGTCTCTCTCTGTCTCTGTCTCTCTCTCTGTCTCTCTCTCTGTCTCTCTCTCTCTCTCTCTCTCTCTCTCTCACACACACACACACACACACACACACACACACACACACACACGCTAAATGGCTGCCAGGCAATTGATCATTAAACAATTTAATCTTATAACAACTTATGACATGGGTGTTATTATAATCTTCATTTTACACCTGGGAAAACTTTGGTAGCAAGTATTTAAATAACCTGCCAAGGTCTCACAGCATGTAAGGGACAGAGTCTGGGATTTGATTCAAAGAAAGACAGTCTCATTCCAGAATTGCTATTGGTGACCACTGTGTTATTCTTCACTACATGTCTCCCTTTTGGTTTATCAGAACCACAAATATACCCCAAAGCAGCATATATATACACAAATATGCTGTTAAAACAGGTGGAACAGTGCACATAGATATATGAATAGCGGTTGGCAATCCATCCACTTCCAGAAACAACCTTCACCAATCCCAGACTCTGGGGTTACACAAAACAATATTGTCTGTTTTTGTTTTTTCTCTTTACATTTCTCTCAAGCTCATAAAAATCTATAAAACCAGGCTTATACAAATGTATAGAAACAGGTTGACATTTTCCAGAGTAGTTTTCTTTTTCTTATTTCTTTTTCTTTCTTTCTTTTTTTTTTTTTTTTTTTTGGTCAAAGTGGCATCATACATTTCACAATTTTCTGCAACTTTCTACGTTCACAGAACAGGTTAGTACATGCAGATCAAGTTAATTCTATTGTATTAAAGTCTGCATTAATGACAAACAAATTTATGCAGCAATGTCCCGATCATTCCATGTTTTATTTTTGCAGACAGATGTCATTTTTACCTTTGCTCCCTTTTCTGTGATGTGCCTTAATTTTTCTCAGCCTGCTTTTAAGAATTTCTCTTTATTTTTATTTTCAAGGCAATTGGTTTCTGGTGGGTCTTAAATTCAAAGACCATCTTGGAGCTGTGAGGTTTTGCTTTGCCTCATATTTGGAACATTTTCTACCATTGTATCTTCAAATGTTTTCCTGTCCATTGCTCCCTTTTTATTATTCAGGGGCACCAATTATATGTAGGTTTGGTGAATCGATAATGTCCCACAGGTCAATGAGGCTCTTTCCGTTTATGTTTGTTTGATGTTTCACTTTTTATTTTTATTTTGTTTTTTAAATTTTTATTTAAATTCCAGTTAGTTAACATACAATATAATACTAGTTTCAGGTGTACAATTTAGTGATTCTGTGCTTCCATACAACACCCAGTGCTCATCATAAGTGTACTCCTGAATTCCCATCACCTATTTAACCCATCCCCCCATCCTAGCCCCCCTCTGGCAACTATCAGATCATTCATTGTTCTCTGTAATTAGTAGTCTCTCTTTCTCTTTCTCTGTCTTCCTCTCTCTCCCTCTTACTTTCACCTTGCTTGTTTGTTTTGTTTCTTGAATTCCATATGAGTGAAACCATAGGGTGTCTTACTGACTGACTTATTTTGCTTAGCACTACAGTCTTTAGTTCCATCCATGTCATTGCAAATGGCAAGATTTCATTCTTTTCTATGGCTGAGTAATAATCCAGTGTGTGTGTGTGTGTGTGTGTGTGTGTGTGTGTGTGCGCGCGCGCGCACGCATATATACACATACATACATACCACCTCTTCTTTACCCATTTATCATTTGATGGACACTTGGGCTGCTTCCATATCTTGCTATTGTAAATAATGCTGCTATAAACATAAGGATGCATGTATCCCTTTGAATTAATGTTTCTGTATTCTTTGAGTAAATACCCAGCAGGGCGATTGCAGGATCATAGGGTAGTCCTATTTTTAATGTTTTGAAGAACCTCCATACTGGTTTCCACAGTGGCTGCACCAGTTTGCAGTCCCACCAACAGTACACGAGGCTTCCTTTTTACCATATCCTCTCCAACAACTGTTGTTTCTTGTGTTGTTGATTTTAGCCACTCTGACCAATGTGAGGTGATATCTCCTTGTAGTTTTGGTTTGCATTTTCTGATGATAAGTGATGGTGAGCATCTTTTCACGTGTCTTTTGGCCATTTGCATGTCTTCTGTAGAGAAATATCTGTTCATGTCTTTTGCCCATTTTTTAATTGGGTTATTTGCTTTTGGGGATTTTATTTTAAAATTTCTTTATATATTTTGGACACTAGCCCTCTATTGGATATGCCACTGGCAAATATCTTCTCCCATTCCATAGGTTGTCTTTTAGTTTTGTTGATTGTTTCTTTCACTGGCAGAACCTTTTCATTTTGATGCAGTCCCAGTAGTTTATTTTTGGTTTTGTTTCCCTTGCCTCTGGAGACATATCTAAAAAGATGTTGCTAGAGACAGTTTCAGAGAAGTTATGGCTGTGTTCTGTCCCAGGATTTTTATGGTTTGAGGTCTCACAGTTAGGTCATTGATCCATTTTGAATTTATTTTTGCATGTGGTATAAGAAAGTGGTCCGGTTTCATCCTTTTGCATGTTGCTGTCTGCTTTTCCCCACACCATTTGTTGGAGAGACATTCTTTTTCCCACCAGATAATCTTTCCTGTTCTGTCAAAGATCGACCAGTTGGTTGTAGGTTCATTTCTGGTTTATTTATTCTGTTCCATTGATCTGTGTGTCTATTTTTGTGCCAGTCCCATACTGTTTTTGATCTCTACAGCTTTGTCATATAACTCAAAGTCCGTAATTGTGATGCCTCCACCTTTGCTTTTCTTTTTCAAGGTCGCTTTGGCTATTCAGGATCTTTTGTGTTTCCATACAAATTTTAGGATTGTTTGTTCCAGTTCTGTGGAAAACATGATTGGTATTTTCATAGCGATTGCATTAAATGTGTAGATTCCTATGGGTACTATAGACATTTTAACAATATTTGTTCTTCCGATCCATGAGCATGGTACGCCCTTCCATTTGTTTGTGTCATCTTCAATTTCTTTCATCAGTGTTTTGTAGTTTTTAGAGTACAGGTCTTTCACCTCTTTGACTAGGTTTATTCCTAGGTATCTTATTATTTTGGGTGTAATTGTAAATGGGATTGTTTTCTTAATGTCTCTTTCTGATGCTTCATTATTGGTGTATAGAAATGCAACAGATTTCTGTATGTTGATTTTGTATCCTGAGAGTTTACTTAATTCATTTATCAGTTCTAGCCATTTTTTGGTGGAGTTTTTAGGTTTTTCTGTATATAGTATCATGTCATGTGCAAATGGTGAAAGTTTGACTTTTTCCTTACCGATTTGGATGTCTTTTATTTGTTTTCCCAATCTGATTGCTGTGGCCAGCATTTCCAGTACTATGTTGAACAAAAGTGGTGAGAGTGGACATCCTTGTCTTCTTCATGGCCTTCAGGGAAAAGCTCTCAGGTTTTCCCCATGAAGGACGATGTTAGCTGTAGGCCATTCATAAATGGCCTTTATTATGTTAAGGTATGTTCTCTGCAAACCTATTTTTTGAGGGTTTTCATCACTAATGGATGTTGAACTTTGGCAAATTGCTTTTTCTGCTTCTGTTGAGAGGATCATATGGTTCTTATCCTTTCTCTTATTGATGTGCTATATCACACCGATTGATTTCCGAACGCTGAACCACATTTGCAACCCAGGAATAAGTCCCACTTGATCATGGTGGATGATTTTTTAAATGCATTGTTGAATTTGGTTTGCTAGTATTTCATTGAGAAATTTTGCATCTATGCTCATCAAGGATATTGGCCGGTAGTTCTCTTTTTTAGCAGTGCCTTTATCAGTTTTTGAATCAGGATAATTCTGGCCTCAAAGAATGAATTAGGAAATTTCCCTTCCTTTTCTATTTTTAGGAATAGTTTAGGAAGGACAGAAATTAACTTTTCTTTAAATGTTTGATAACGTTGGCCTGTGAAGCCATCTGATCTTGGACTTTTGTTCGTTGGGAGTTTTTTGATTACTGATTCAATTTATTTGCTGGTTATCAGTCTCTTCAAATTTTCTCTTTCCTCCTATCTCAGTTTTGGTAGTTTATATGTTTCTAGGAATTCATCCATTTCTTCTAGAATGTCCAATTTGTTGGCATATAGTTTTTCATAATATTCTCTTATGATTGTATTTCTGAGGTGTGGGTTGTTATTTCTCCTGTCTTATTTGTGATTTTGTTTCTGTCCTTTCTCTTTTTTCTTGATAAGTCTGGCTAGAGGTTTATCAATTTTATGGAGTTTTTCAAAGAACCAGATCCTGCTTTCATAGACCTGTTCCTTTTTCTTTCCTTGTTTTGATTGGTTTGTTTGTTTGTTTGTTTGTTTGTTTGCTTGTTTCTGTATGGTTTTTTTCTGCTCTAATCTTTATTATTTCCTCCCCTTTGATGGTTTGGGGTTTTCTTTTTTCTTTGTTTTTGGTGTAAGGTTAGGTTGTTTATTTGAAAGTTTTCTTGCTTCTTGATGTAGGCCCGTGTTGCTAGAAACTTCCCAGTTGGGACCATTTCTGCTGCATCCCAAAGGTTTTGGACCGTTGTGTTTTCATTTTCATTTGTTCCCATGTACTTTTGGATTTCTTCTTTGATTTCCTGGTTCACCCATTCATTGTTTAGTAGCATGTTATTTAGCCTCCATGTGTTTGTGGTCTTTTCAGATTTTTTTTCTTGTGGCTGACTTCTCATTTCAAAGTTTGTGGTCAGAAAAAATGCATGCTATAACTTTGATCATCTTGAATTTGTTGAGGCTAGTTTTGTGGCTTAATATGTGATCTATTCTGGAGAATGTTCCATGTGCACTTGAAAAGAATGTGTATTCTGCTGCTTTAGGATGGAATTTTCTGAATATATCTGTTGAATCCATCTGTTTCAGTGTGCCATTCAAAGCCATTGTTTCCTTGTTGATTTTCTGCTTAGATGATGTGTCCATTGATGTCAGTGTGGTGTTAACATCCCCTACTATATCCATTAGTTCCTTTATGTTTGTTATTGACTGTTTTATGTATTTGGGTGCTCTCCCACATTGGATGCATAAATATTTACAATAGTTATATCTTCTTGTTGGATTGTGCCTTTTATTATTATATAACCTCTTTCTTTGTCTCTTGCTACAGTCTTTGTTTTAAAGTCCATTTTTGTTCGATATAGGTATTGCTCTTCATGGAGATTCTTTTAAATGTGGTATCAAAATTTGGTTTTTAGTTGAATCTTCTTAATGGCCTGTGGTGTTGAACATGCATTCCTGTGCTTATTTCCCATCCACGTATCTTCTTTAGTGAACCATCTGTTCTGATCTTTTGCCCACATCTAGCTTGGTTGTTTTTTTCCTTCATATTGAGTTTCGAAAGTTCTCTCTTTATATTCTGGATAACAGCCCTTGATCAGATTTATGTTGTACCTAAGAAAGCTAGGCCTAACCCAAGGTCAGAAGAGATTTCTGTTTGCTTTCTTCTGGAATTTTCGTAAGCTTACATTTAGGTTTGTGATCCATTTTGAGTCATTTTTTGCCCATATATAGTATGAGGTATTGATCAATGCCCACATCTGGGGAATAGAAATATCTGATTGTGTTAGCACCACTTCTTGAACCATGATACTTTCTACACTGAATTGCCTTTGTGTCTATGCCAAAAATTAGTTGTCCTTACATGGGTGGGTTTATTTCTGCATCATCTCTTCTGTTCTAATGACCCATTTGTCTTTCTTTATGCCAATATCACAGTTTTTTGATAACTGTTACTTGGTAGTAAGTCTTGAAATAAGGTAGTGTTAACTTTACACCTTTGTTCTTCTTTTCTAAGGTTATATTGGCTGTCGTACATCCTTTGTAATCCCATATGAAATTTAGAATATTATTGTCAGTTTCTACACAAAATTCCTTATGGGATTTTGAATGGCATTGTGTTGATTCTATAGATGAATTTGGAGAGAACAGACATGTTAATTATATTGCATTTCCTGACACAATGAACATGAAATATCTTCCCATTTACTTGTGTTTCCTTTAATTTCTCTCAACAGTAGTTTCATCCCTAAGTATTTCATAGTTCAACATTTTCTGACGTAGTTGAAAATGTATTTCAATTTTTCACCACTTGTTACATTATATACAAATACAACTGACTTTTGCATGTTGATTCTGTATCATGTCCTGCAACCTGGCTAAACTCTGAGTCTAGTTACTCGTGTGTGTGTGTGTGTGTGTGTGTGTGTGTGTGTGTGTGTGTGTTCCTTAAGATTTTACATGTATCAGGCCATGACATCTTCAAAGAGAGATCGTTTTATTTCTTCCCTTCCAATCTGGGTGCCTTTGTCTTTTCTGCCTTTTTGCCCTGGCAAGACCCTTCATAGAAGTGGTGAGTGTGGACAACAGTCTTGTGCGTGATCTCAGGAGGGAATAATTCAGTCTTTCACTGTTAAGTATGATGTTAGCTATAGGATATTTATAAGTGTCCAGTGTCTGGTTGAGTGAGCTCCTTTCTCTTCCCAGTTTGGTGACAGCTTTAATCATGGAATGGTGTTGGATTGTGTAAATGCTCTGTTGAGATGATCATATGGTTTCTCTGATTTTAGTTTGTTAACATAGTGAATTGCATTGTCTGATTTTTGAAAGACAGGTGAACCTCATATTCCTAGGACAAACCCCCTTTGCTAATGATGTGTTATTTTTAAAAGATATATTGTTTAGATTTTATTTGTTAACATATTGCTTAGTAATTTTCCATCTTGTCCATGACTGATGTTGGTCTATACTTTTTCTTTCTTTTAATGTCTTTTTTTCTGGATTTTGGTGTCAGAGTGATGCTGGCATGGATAGAATGTGTATGAACATTACAATGAAGTTATCTGAAAGGAGTTATGTTACCTTGGTACTATGTGTTCCTTCAGGGTTTGGGGCATTTCACCAGTGGGCCTATCTGCTGTTTTCTTTGTGGGAATATTTGTAATTATAATTCAGTTCCCTTAGTAAATACAAGACTTTTCAGGTTATGTATTTTTTATTGAATGAACTTTGGTAGTGTGTATGATTCAAGAAATCTGTACATTTTATCCAAGTTGTCAAATTTACTGGCATAGAGTTTTTTCACAATATTTCCTTATTACCATTTTAATATCTGTAGGTTCTGTCTTGATGTCATCTGCTTCATTGTGATATTGGTAATTTGTGTCTTCTCTCTCTTTTCCCTGAACAGTCAACCTAAAGACTTATTAGGTTTATTAATTTTCTCAAAGTAAATAGCTTTTATTTCATTGATTTTCTCTATTGTTTTCCTGTTTTCTGCTCTGATATTTACTATTCCCTTTCTTTACTTTGGTTTGGATTTGGCTTTACCTTGGTTTGAATTTTCCCTCCTTTTTTTTAATGTTTACTTATTTATTTTGAGAGAGAGGAAGAGAGAATGGGGGAGGGCAGAGAGAGAGGAGAGTGATAATCCCAAGCAGGCACCAGGCTGTCATCTCAGGAGCCCGATGCAGGGCTCCATCTAGCAAACCGTGAGATCATGACCTGAGCCAAAATCAAAAGTCAGACGCTTAACTGACTGACCCACCCGGGTGCCCCTGAATTTTCCCTCCTTTCCCAAAGTGGAATATGACATCATTGATCTGGGACTTTTCTTCTTTCCTTTATGTATAAATTCTGTTTCTTTTAGACAACATAGAGTTGGGTCTTGTATTTTTATCCACTCTGACTATATGCCTTTGAATTAGTGTATTTACCATTCACATTTCACATGGTTATTCACATAGTTAGAGTAATATCTATTACATATGTAACTGTTTTCTATTCTTTTCACTTGTCCTTTCTTTTTTTTCCTCCCCCTCTTTTACTGCCTTCTCTGGGATCAACTGAGCATTTTATATGATTCCATTTGATCTCCTTCTTTAGCATATCAATTTTGTGTTAAAAATTTTTAATTGACTTTTTAAGTAGGCTTCATGCTCAGCACAAAGCCCAGCATGGGGCTTGAACTCATGACCCTGAGATCAAGACCTGAGCTGAGATCAAGAGTCGGATGCTTAACCGACTGGGCAACCCAGGTGCCCCTATGCTTTAAAATTGTTTTAAATGATTACCTCAGAATTTGTAACACCTGATCAAAGTCTATCTTCAATTAATACTATGCTGCTTCATGCATGATGCAGGTACCTTTAACACAGTTTCTCTGATTTTCCCTATTTCCCAGAGTTTTTCCTGATTTCTCCCTCTGGTCCCTCATGGCAATGCTGTCATTTACTCCACTTATCAGTATGCTATAATCGTTGAATGCATTGCTATTATTACTTTAAATGATCAGTTAGCTCTTAGATGAGCTAAGAATAAGGACAATCAATGAATTTCTTTCACTTTCATTGATTCCTTTTTCCATGTTCTTCCTTCCGTTATGTAGATCTGAGTTTTTGACCTTTACTATTTTCCTTCTCTCTGAGGAACTTCTTTTAACATGTTGTGCACAATAAGTCTGCTGTCAATGAATTCCCACAGTTTGGGTTTATCTGGGGAAGTTTTTATTTTGTTTTCATTTTTCAAGAACAATTTCACTAGATATAGATTGCTCAATTGCTGGATTTTTCTTTCTTTCAGCATTTTAACTATGTCACTCCACTCTCTTCTTGTTTACATGGTTTCTGACCAGAAGCCCAGTGTGATTATCATTGTTCCTCTATACTTAATGACATTTCCCTGACTCTCCTGGCTTCTTTCCAGGTTTCATCCATTGTCTGGTTTGTTTGTTTGTTTGTTTGTTTGTTTGTTTGTTTGTTTTTGCAGCCTGAATATAACATTCTGTTTTTTGTTCTGTTTTGTTTTGTTTCACATTTATACTGCTTGGTGTTCTCTGAGCTTCCTGGGTCCATGTTTTGGTGTCTGTCATTAACTTTGGAATATTCTCAGCCATCATTACATCAAATATTTCTTTGCTCCATTTTCTTTTTCTTCTGCTCTTGGTGTTCCAATTATGTTTGTGTTGCTCGTTTTCAATTTATCCTACAATATTTCAATGGTATGTTACTTCTTAAATATTTTTTCTTTGTATTTCAGTTAGTTTGCAAAGTTTCTAAGGACATATCTTCTTTTTTTAATATAATTTATTGTCAAATTGGCTTCCATACAACACCCAGTGCTCTTCAAGCACACTAATTATTTCATCGGTTGTGTCCAGTATACATCAAAGGCATTTTTCATACCTTTTAGCATTTTTACTTTTCAGCATTTACGTTTGACTCTTTCTCACAGTTTCCATCCTTCTGCTTACAATACCATTTGATCTTGCATGTTGTGTTTTTTTTTTCCATTAGAGCTCTTAATACATTCATGATGGTTTCTTTAAATTCCCTGTTTGTGTCTTTGAAAGTATGAACCGTGGCTGATGTTAGGCTCAGGGGAAAGACTCTAACCCTGTGACTGGTGGGTTGTGTGTCTCTAACAAGGTCTTGGCCTCTGCTCTATAGAGCTCAAAAGAAAGACTTATACCCTGTGCAATATACAAGTGCATCAGGTGGTTGCTCATTAAAAAGCAGTTGTTAGAGAATTAAAAACTACAAGGATGGAAAAGAGGGGGGAGAGTAGCCATGCTGAGCTCTGTATTTACTAGGACGCTTAACTCCCTCTGATGATGGTGCTGCCTTATGCTTCTTTCACACACATCCTGATCCTCAGCGTTGTAGGTTGAAAGAGAAAACACCCATTGTGTCCTGTGGCAAAAAATGTTTATAAAAAGGGACCTGAATGCCTTATCCCCAAACTTCTTACTAGGCCAGAAGATACCAAGATCCTACTAATTAATTGTAAGACAGTGAATCTGGGTAGGTCCTCTTAAGTGCTGAAGCATATCAACATGCCAAAGGGATACTCTGCACTCTGCTGTTGGCTGAGGCCCAAGGTCTCTAAAGCTAGTAAGCTAGAAAGCATAAAGGATTCTCCTAATTCTAATGATATTGATTGGGACTCCCTGGGGGAAGAATTTGTGGTAGGCTGATAAGGTCCTCCCAAGATGTACACATCCTATTGCTGAACCTTGAATGTTACCTTACATGGCAATGACTTTGAAGATGCGATTAAGTTAAGGATCTTGAGATTTGGAAACTGTGCTGGATCACCCGAGTGGTCCCTAAATGCAATCACAGGCATCCCTGTAATAGGGAGCCTAGGGAGATTTCATATAGAAGAAGAGAATGCAGTGTGATCACAGAGGCCACAAGCCAAGGAATGCAAGTAGCCACCACAAACTGAAAGAAGAGATTGCCTGCTAGAGCCTCTGAAAGGAGCACAATCCTGTAGACACCTTGAGTTCAGCCCAGTGAAATTTATTTCAGAGCTCTTGCCTCAAAACTGTGCAAATATAATTTGTTGTTGTGGTAAGCCACTACGTTTGTGGTGATTTGTTACAGAGGCCTCATGAAACTAAAATAAGAGTTTACCAACATGAGCTGAGGAGAGAAAATCTCCCTGAAGCATATAGTATAACCATCCAAACATAAACATTTTAAGGAAGAGTGAACTGGAATAGAGGTCTAGGTTTAATTTGAATGGAAATTCAAAAAAAATTTAAAAATTTTGAGCAATTAGTAGATGAAAGGATACTGATTGTTTCCTTTGCTTATATAATGCTGGCTTTAAATTAACCTCAACTTCTGCCTAGATGAACTTGGCTGATATATCTTCTATTCTTCAAATTAGTAATTTCTTCTGGGATCCACTAGACTAATGGAAATAGGTGTACACAACTATGTTGTCCACCCACTTCAACATTCATGGGCACAGCTTGTGGTCTTTTCCTTGCTCCTTTGGGTGTCCATAGCATATACCATTTAGGCAAAAAATGAGCATGCCTTCATGAATTGGAGTACTTGGTGGTGGAGGTAATAATTAAGGAAAATTGGTGTAGTACACTCAGTATAAGACATATCACTCTTCTGAGCACTCCAATGTGGGGGAGATCAGAACCAGCCCCAAGTAAATTCCATTTTAAACTTACACCAGGCAGTTATTTCTCACAGGATCATCTCCAATTTATAGGCTTCCCCACTACCTTTAATTATTCAAGTGGCTATTAAAATTGCCTTAGAATCACCTGACTGCTCATGAAGAGGGTCTTGACACCTAGGTCTTCCACTTCCTAAGGTAATACCACTACTGAGGTAAGCCCCCACTTCAGAGTTACCAGAGCCACCATACACCACTATAGATCCTTAACTGAAAGACCTGGTATTGGTGACTCTGTGATCACACCTGAGCTTCCCAACCAATCTGATTTTGGGTGATACCCCTGAGGAGCTCCAGCTCTTCTATGACAAGCTATACAAGACATCCCATCACTTTTTCCCTGGAATTCATCCCTAAGGTGCAGGAACAACTGCCCCACCCTCTGATGTGAGGCATGTTTCCAGGTCCCCAATGCCCTCTTGAGGAAAATCTCCCATGCCAACCCATTGGTTCTCACACAATATCTTTTTGGCTTTAATTGATATGGTTTCCAAATTACAGTAATCCCCAGAAGCCCCACTAAATTTAAAGGAAGTCCCCTCTGTGTTTTTCAGGATATTACCAGACATAAGATGGAAAGCAAGCAAGTCCACCATACATCAGCCATTTGACAGTAATTTGACTAATTTTTCTGTGGTCACATAGCTAAATTCAATAACACAAGAAACAACAGGAGTTGGTGAGGATGTGGAGATACCTTTAACGGGATGCAAATTCTAAGTAGCTCAGTGGCCTACTAGAATAATATAACTGAAGCCCATACTATCAGCCTCACCAAATGGGACCCTGTACATCTACCCCAACCCCTTACAATTGTTAACATGACCCAATATAAATTGAAATGGAGCTTTCAAGTATTGGAACCCACTGTATAAGATCTCTGAAGCAAAGGGATAATTATCCCCACTGTTTCTGTTTCACAGTCCAATTTTTTCCATTCATAAATCTGAAAAGAATGGGTGCCTCACAGTGGATTACCACAACCCTACTGCCACCATCTCACCATCTAATTGTATTAGATCCCTACACCTAATATAATTGATATGACCAAAGCTATTCAATCTTCCACCAAAGATATTTGCTGCTGTAGATTTGAATAATATATTTTCAATGCCTACTTTAACAATTTCTAGGCCTAAATTCACACTCACCCTTGAAATGACAAAAATACACATTTATTCAGTGATATATGGGGCACCTCAATAGCCAAGCCATAGCATACAACCTCTGTTGGTAATACCTTAACCTGATCTAGTTTTCCCTAGACACCTAGGTTTGAAACTACAATGATGGTGTCCTCCCGCAAGGAGAATCACTAAAGACTCTCATACAGAACATACAAACACTCACCACTACATTTGCTGAGAGGAGATGGGCTAATACCTGACATATATTTCAGGGGCCCTATATATATCTTAGTTACAATTTCTTAGACATCACCTAGACTGCTAGGGCAGCTCCATTTCCTGATTTAGCTAAAAAGAAACTCCTAAACTTGTCATCCTTAAACCCTCTCAAGAAGGCCCAACATCTTCTAGGTCTCTTTGGCTCCTGGAGGCAACTTATTTCCCATCTGCATATCTACTACAGCCCATTTATGCAGTCTCCCACAAGTTGGCCCACTTTGAATTGGGCCATTTAAAGCAGAATGCTCTAGCATCAGTCCAAAAGCCCAAATAACAGTGACTTTATTTAGTACTTTCTGGAGACTCCTTTATAGTGAAATCTCTGGCAATGACATCCTATGCTTTTTGGAGTCTATGGACTACACATGATAACCACCATGGGCTACTGGTACAATAGACTGGCCATTTTGGCCCTGCGTTACGTGTCATTAGAGCGACTTCTGCTTACATACTGAGCCCTCCTGGAACTGGAGGTTCTCACAGAACCTGAATTCATGATCCTCTGCACCTAACTGCCCATTATATCCTGGCTCATGGAAGAAGCACCCCACAAGCTTTGCGTTGCAACCAAGGCCTCCTTGCTGAAATGAAAACAGTACATACAGGATAAAGCCAAGCCTAGTCCTGTAGCCTATCTCACTTGCAGGAGGATATGGTATCCACTCTCTTCAGTTCCTTGCCAGAGGCCACATGCTGGAGGAGGTAACCTCTCTTTCAGACCCTTTGGCTACCTGGAATCATTTTGTGATCAACTGAGTGAACAACAAAGGTAGTTCATTTACTTTATGGTGTCAGCACAATCATCAAAGTGATAGAGCTTTTTGGAGGTATGGTGCTCTTTATCTCTTAACCAGGATATCTTAGACAAAGGATAGCACCCACAATTAACACAATTGCCTAAACTTCAGGAAGTTATATTAGTTGCGGAAGATACCCTGACCAACGACTGGCCCAAATACACATCTTTACAGACTCTCTTGGGTCATTGCCAATGGTCTAGCAATTTGGTATTTCCACTGTCAACAATAGCAATTTCTCACTCAAGGCTGCCCACCTTGAGGTAAAGAATATCAGAAATCCTTTGCCTTTCAGAGATAAAAAAAAAAATACATTTT
Source organism: Panthera pardus (assembly GCF_024362965.1). Taxonomy (NCBI): domain Eukaryota; kingdom Metazoa; phylum Chordata; class Mammalia; order Carnivora; family Felidae; genus Panthera; species Panthera pardus. Next base: position 66,661,015 of record NW_026526843.1, read on the forward strand.
AAAGAGATGGATATCTCTTTCCACAGATACCCAATTTAATGCCCGAGCTGATAGGTTAGCACAAATTTTAGACACTAGGGCCAAACGTTCTTAGGTACCATTCTCTTACTCTGACCCAATTGGCCAATGGAACAGGTCATAGAGAATCATCTCCTTTTAAAAAGTTTTACTTAAATTTCAGATAGTTAACATACAATGTACTATTATTTTTAGGTGTACAATATGTGATTCAAACCTTCCATACATCATCTCATAATCATCACAACAAATGTACTTCTTAATCCACATCACTTATTCCACCCATCACACCACACACCTCCCTTCTGGTAACCATCAGTTTGTTCTCTATAGTTAAGAGTCTGTTTCTTGGTTTGCCTCTTTCTCTCTCTTTTCCCACTCGAGTGTTTGTTTTGTTTCTCAAATTTTACTTATGAGTGAAATCATACAGTATTTGTCTTTCTCTGACTGGCTTATTTTGCATTAGCATAATACTCTCTAGTTCCATGCATGTCTTTGCAAATGGCAAGATTTCATTATTATTGCTGAGTAACACTCCATTGTATGTATGTATACCACATCTTCTTTATCCACTCATCTGTCAATGGACACATGGGATATTTACATATTTTTGCTATTATGGATAATGCTGCTGTGAACATCAGGGTGCACGTGTCCTTTTGAATTAGTATTTTTGTATTCTTTCGGTAAATAACCAGTGATGCAATTGCTGGATTGTAGTGTAGTTCTATTCTCAACTTTTTAAAGAACCTCCATACTGTTCTCCAGAGTGGCTGTGCCAGTTTGCATTCTCACCAACAGTGCAAGAGTGTTCCCCTTTCTCCACATCCTCACCAACACCTGTTGTTTCTTGTGTTGTTGATTTTACCTTTCTCCACATTCTTGTAAACACCTGTTGTTTCTTGTGTTGTTGAATTTAACCATTCTGACAGATGTGAGATGATATCTCATTTTGGTTTTCATTTGTTTTTCCCTGATCATCAAAACAGTATGGTACTGTCACAAAAATAGACATATAGATCAATGAAATAGAGTAGAAAACCCAGAAATGAACCCACAAGTTTATGGTCAATTACTCTTTGACAAAGCAAGAAAGAATATGCAATGGGAAAAGTAATATCTCTTCAACAAATATTGTTGGGAAAACTAGAAAGCACCATGCAAAAGAATTACACTGGGCCACTTTCCTGCACCGTAAACAAAAATAAATTCAAAATGGATTAAAGACCTAAATATGAGACCCTGTCACCTTCAAAATCCTAGAAGAGAACACAAGCAGTGCCTCTTTGATGTCAGCTGTAACAACTTCATTCTAGATATGTCTCTTTAGGTAAGGGAAACAAAAGCAAAAATAAATTATTGGGACTTCACCAAAAATAAAGAGCTTCTGCACAGCAAAGGAAACAATCACCAAAATTAAAAGGCAACCTTTGAAATGGGAGGAGATATTTGCAAATGACATATCTGACAAAGAGTTAGTATCCAAAATATATAAATAATTTATAAAACTGAACACCCAAAAAACAATATTCCAATTAATATATGGGAAGAAGACATTAATAAGACATTTTTCGAAAGAAGTCATTCAGATGGCCAACAGATCATTAAAAGATGCTCAATATCACTTTTCATCAGGGAATTACAAATCAAAAATAGCTAAAATCAACAACACAGGAAACAACAAATGTTGATAAAGATGTGGGGAAAGGGCAACCCTCTTATACTGTTAGTGGGAACGCAAATTGGTGCAGGCACTCTGGAGAACAGTATGGATGTTCCTCAAAAAATTGAAAACAGAACTACACTACAATCCAGCAATTGCACCGCTGGTTATTTACCGAAAGAATACAAAAGTACTAATTCAAAAGGACACGTGCACCCTGATGTTCACAGCAGCATTATCCATAATAGCAAAATTATGGAAATATCCCATGTGTCCATCGACAGATGAGTGGATAAACAAGATGTGGTATAGGTTGCACCTCGGTGGCTCAGTCGGTTAAGCATCTGACTTCGGTTCAGGTCATGTCCTCATGGCTCATGAGTTTGAGCCCCACCTCAGGCTCTGTGCATATATGTATATGTACCTTGCCATTTGTAATGACATGGGTGGAACTAGCGAGTATTATGCTAAGAAAGATAAGTCAGTCAGGGAAAGGCAACTACCATCATATGATTTCACTTACATGTAGAACTTGAGAAACAAAACAAAAAACCAAATGGGAAAAAGAGAGAGAGGCAAACCAAAAAACAGCCTCTTAATTATAGAGAACAAACTGATGGTTACTAGAAGGGAGGTGTGTGGGGTGATGGGTGAAATAGGTGATGGGGATTAAGGAATGAACTTGTTGTGATGAGCACCAGGTGATGTATGGAAGGGTTGAATCCTTGTATTGTACACCTGAAACTAATATAGCACTGTATGTTAATGATATTGGTGTTAAATTTTTAAAAAATCTTAGAAAAAGAAAGTCATGTGAACAAGGATGCTTCCTTTGACCTATACATGACAGAGGAAAACAGAGAGTACCCATGTTAAGATAGTGTACAAAGATGCTTGTTTTAGGTAGTTTGGTCTGCTATAATAAATACCAGAAAGTGGGTTTAAGCAACAGATACCTATTTCTCAACACTTCTGGAGACTGAGGCATCTAAGATCAAGTTTCTTGAAGATTTGGTTCCTGATGAGAGGCTACTTTTTGGCCTATAGTCAGCTGCCTTCTTGATATATGCTCACATGGCTTTCCCTTGGTGCATGCATTTGGAGACAGGGAGAGAGAGAGGGAGGGGGGGGGGGAGAGAGAGAGAGAGAGAGAGAGAGAGAGAGAGAGAGAGAGAGAGATCTATTTTCTCTTTATCTGCCTATAAGGACACTAATTCATTATGAAGGTCTCACCTTCATGACCTCATCTAAACCTAATTATGTCCCAATGTCCTCGCTTCCAAATGCCATCAAATTGGGGATTAGGTATTTAATATATAAATTTGGGTGGGGGCCACATTCAATCCATAATATTTTACCCCTGGCCTCTCAAAATGTATGTCTTTCTTACATACGAAATACATTTATTCCATCCCAATACCACAAAGTTTTTTACTAAGTCCAGCATCAATTCTCAAGTCTGAAGCCCAAAGTCTCATCAAAATATCACTTAAATAAAATATGAATGGGATTCAAAATTTGATTCGTATTGAGGCAAATTCCTCTTTAGCTGTAAACCTGTGAAACCAGATGAGTTATATGTCTAAAAGACAATGACATCACAGACATAGGATAGGTATTTCTATTTCAAAGGGTAGAAATAGGAAAGAAGGAAGGGCTGATGGAACTCAAGCAAGTCCAAAATTTAGTAAGGCAAATCCCATTAGATCTTAAGGTATGAGAATGATCTTTGGTTCAGTTCTCTGCCCTCTAGGCCCACTGGAGTGTCAGTGTCACCTCTGCGACTAAGGGGAGCAGCCTCAACCCTTCAGCTAGGTAAGGCACTGCCCACATGGCTTTCTACACAGGCCCTGACCATGCCACAGCTCTCTGTAGTGAACCTGCCCTCTGAATCCAAGTTGGAGGCAGCTTTGTGCTCTGGGCTTGTGTGCTCTGGGCCTATGGTGGGAGTGGCAGCCCTGATGGTTCCTGAATTGCCTTTATGATCCTTCTTCCTTTTTTTCAGTTCTTGGTGAAAGCCCACTTTCTGTTTTGTGAACAGCCACCTTCTTGATATGTGCTCACGTGGGTTTTTCCTTATTGCATGTAGGAGAAAAGGAAAGGGCACTAATCAGATGCAAGTTTCATCCCTTGACCTCATCTAAATCTAATTACTTTTCAAAATGTTCCTCCTCCAAATACTATCATAATAGATATCATGGTTTTAGTGTATGAATTTGGGGAAGACACATACACTCAGTACATAACAGTGCCTCCATACTTAGAATGAGATAGAGACTTTAACCAAAAGGAAGGAAATCAGGAACAAGGGAAAGATGTAGTGGACATGCCTGTGATTATCAGTGATGGGAGCAGGGAGTAGAAAAATAGAGCTGTCCAATGAACTATCTAATTCTATTTATATGATCAGTTTTTCTTTGTAATTCACAAGTTGGGATCCCCTCCAATCTCAGCATAGTGAAAGGCCCATATTTATGGGGATCAAAGCATTGCTGTAGCAAGGAACACAGTAATAAATTCCTTTCTCCTTTATTCTAAGAGGCAGAGAATGAAAAAGTGCTTAACTGACAACACGAATGTCCGTACAATGGGCTATTTGTCCTCTTTGTCACAATCATGAGTCTGTCAGATTTTAAAATAAGCTCACCTCTAATTTCTTCTTGAAGATTTTAATAATAAGGTTATGCAGTGACACAGCACTAAATTTCCTTCTTGCTTATCAACTACCAGTTCAGAAGAGCACTGTGGTTCAAAGTACCACCTCTAAAGTCAGACACATCTGTGTTTGAATCTCATTTCAGCTGTGTGCCCTTGTAACATTTCCTTCAATCTTCAAACCAGAGTTTCCTCATCACTAAAATGTCACGTAAAGTAAATATAGTAGCATATTTAAAATTTACATTTGAGGCAGCAGAAAAACTTTTATTGTGTAGGAACAGTAAAAGCATATATTAGTGTCATCAAGGAAATTAAACAATCTGTCGCAAAGAGTAAATAGGTGAAAATGATGGCAAAAGCAATAATCATAAGGGAAAACAGGGAAAGGGCCTTAGATTGTGGGTGTTCCTGAGGAGGATCCACCCTAGCTGCAACTGAAGCAATACTCAAAGTGTAAGTGAAGAACATCTGGCTAAGTAAGAAAACGTGTGAGCATGCAGATCAAGAGAACTAAACACATTCTAGGAAAAAAAGTAAAAACACCACTCTTGGACACATTAGACACATGCAGAAAAATCATTATATGTGAACTTAACAGCAAATCAAATGACAATAACAGCCACAGATTATATGAATATCATTAAGAATATTTTAGGCAGCAAGTAATGAATAATTCATTCAAAATGACTTAAACCATGAGGAAAGTATTATCTTGAATAATGAAAAGTCCAGAGATTGAGAAGGATTCAGATTTGTTTGCTACAGTAGCTCAATGAAATCATGAAGAACCAGATTCCTGAAATCTTTCTCCTCTGCTCTATACTGTGTCCACCTGATTGCAAGAACAATATTTATGTCCATCAGAGGATGAAGACAAGTTTTAAATGGTTATCTTTATTTAAATTAAACTTCTTATTTTGAGATAAATGTAAATGTAGTTGTGAGAAAGAATACAGAAAGATCCTGTATGCTCTTTGTCCAGTTTCCCTCAATGGTAACATCCTGCAAAACTGTAGTACAATATCACAACCAGGATATTGGCATTGCTGTAATCTAATAATCTTGTATGGATTTTTCCAGTTTTACCTTGATTCCTGTATGTGTGTGTGTGTGTGTGTACACATTTGGTTCTTTAAGATTTTGTCACATTAGATTTAAATTTTGTAAATTTATGTGTCTATCACCAGTCAAAATACAGACTATTTCTATTACCACAAGGATGCCACACAGAATGTGGAATAAATAAATATAAAAATTCTTTTATAATCACACTGACTTACCTATCCCCCACCTTACCCATAACCCATGGCAACCACTAATCTGTTTTCAATTTCTATAACTTTGCCATTTCAACTTCTGTAACTTCAAGAAAATTATATAAATGAATCATATAATATATGAACTTTGGAGACTGGATTTTTATTTTTATTGATCACAAAGCTCTTAGATAAACCCAAGTAGTTGTATATATAAATAGTTCATTTATTTAAAAAATCTATTTATTTAAATTCAAATTAGCTAACATACCGGGTAGTATTTCTTTCAGGAGTAGAACCAGTGATTTATCACTTACATACAACACCCACTGTTTATCCAAACAAGCATCCTCCCCAATGCCCATCACCCATTTAGCCCGTTCCCCAACCAGCTCCCCACCAGCAACCCTCAGTTTGCTCTCTGTATTTAAAAGTCTCTTATGGTTTGCCTTCCTCTCTGTTTTTATCTTATTTTTCCTTCCCTTCCCCTAAGTTCATCTGTTTGGCTTCTTAAATTCCACATATGAGTGAAATCATATATTTGTCTTTCTCTGACTGACTTATTTCACTTAGCATAATACACTCTACTTCAATCCACGTTGTTGCAAATGGCAAGATTTAATTCTTTTTGATCGCTGAGTGATATCCTATTATATATACATCTTTTTTATCCATTCATCAGTCGATAGACATTTGGTCTCTTTACATAATTTGGCTATTGTTGAGACTGCTGCTATAAACAGCCCCTTCGAGTGCTCCTTTGAGTCAGCATTTTTGTATCCTTTGGATAGATACCTAGTAGTGCAATTTCTGGATCATAGGGTAGTTCTATTTTTTAACTTTTTTGGTAACCTCCATACTGTTTTCCAGAGTGGCTGCACCAGTTTGCATTCCCACCAACAGTGCAAAATTATTCTCTTTTCTCTGCATCCTCATCAACATCTGTTGTTTCCTGAATTATTCATTTTAGCCATTCTGACAGGTGTGTGGTGGTATCTCACTGTGGTTTTGATTTGTATTTCTCTGATGATGAATGATGTTGAGCATCTTTTCATGTGTCTGTTAGCCATCTAGAGGTCTTCTTTGGAAAAATGTGTGATCGTGTCTTCTGCCCATTTCTTCACTGGATTATTTCTTCACTGGATTATATGTTTGTTGGGTGTTGAGTTTGAACTGGATTTCTTCACTGGATTGTTTGTATTTTGGGTGTTGAGTTTGAACTGCTGGAACTGATACATAAATTCAGCCAAGTTTCAGGATATAAAATCAATATACAGAAATCAGTTGCATTTCTATACACAAACAATGAAGCAGCATAAAGAGAAATCAAGGAATCAATCCCACTTACAATTGTATCAAAAACCATAAGATACCTAGGAATAAACCTAACCAAGGAGGTAAAAGATGTATGCCCTGAGAACTATAGAAATCTTATGAAAGAAATTGGAGAAAACACAAAGAAAAGGAAAAACATTCCATGCTCATGGATTGGAAGAACAAATATTGTTAAAATGTTTATACTCCCCAAAGCAATCTACACTTTCAGTACAATCCCTATCAAAATAAAACCAGCACTCTTCACAAAGCTAGATCAAACAATTTTAAAATTTGTATGGAACCAAAAAAGACCCTGAATAGCTAAAGGAATGTTGAAAAAGAAAACCTAAGTTGGAGGCATCACAATTCCAGGCTTCAAAGCTGTATTACGAAGCTGTGATTATAAAGACAGTATGGTACTAGCACAAAAACAGACACATAGACCAATTGAACAGAATAGAAAGTCCAGAAATGGACCCACAAGTATGGCCAACTAATCTTTGATAAAGCAGGAAAGAATATCCAATGGAAAACAGACAGTCTAGCAAATGGTGCTGGGAAAACTGGACAGCGACATGCAGAAGAATGAAACTGGACTGCTTTCTTCCACCATACAGAAAAATAAATTAAAAATGAATGAAAGACCTAAATGTAAGGAAACCATCAAAATCCTAGAGGAGAAAACAGGCAACAACCTCTTTGACCTCAGCCACAACAACTTCTTACTAGACGTGTCTCCTGAGGCAAGGGGAACAAAAGCAAAAATGAACTATTGGGACCTCATCAAGATAAAAATATCTGCATAGCAAAGCAAACAATCAACAAAACTAAAGGGCAACCAATGGAATGGGAGAAGATATATGCAAATGACAGATCAGATAAAAGGTTAATATCCAAAATCTATGAAGAACTTATTAAAAAGTTCATTCTTTTTTATTGCTGGCTAGTATTCCAGGGTATGGATATATCACAGTTTGTTTACTATGATATTTTTTCAATTAACATGTTTTAATTTTTTTATTGAAGTATAGTTGATACACAATGTTACATCAGTTTCAGGTGTACAACACTGTGATTTGGCAAGTCTATATATTATACTATGCTCGCCACAAGTGTAGTTGCCATCTGTCATCGTACAATGGTAAAACAATACTATTGACTATATTCCCTATGCTGGACCTTTAATCTTAATGATTAATTCATTCCATAATTGGATGCCTGTACCTCCCATTCCACTTCACACATCTTGCTGATCCTCCCAACCTCCTCCCCTCTGACAATCATTATTTTCTTCTTTGTATTTATGAGTCTGTTTCTGTTTTTAGATGATTTTCTTTGTTTATCAAATTCCACATATAAGTAAAAATCATATGGTATTTGTCATTCTCTTTCTGACTTAATTCAGTTAGCATTATACTCTCTAGGTCCATCCATGTGGCCACAAATGGCAAGATGCCACCTTTTTTTTATGGCTGAGTAATGTTCTATTGCATATATATATATGACACCTTCTTTATCCATTCATCTTTTGATGTACACTTGGGCTGCTTCCATATTTTGGCTATTGTAAATAATGTTGCAATAAGTATAAGCATTGCTGATCTTTTTGAATTTGTGTTTTCATTTTCTCTAGTAAACATGAGTAGTGAATTACTGAATCATATGGCATTTCTATTTTTAACTTTTTGAGGAATCCCCATGCTGTTTGCTACAGTGGTTGTACCAATTTACACTTTCACCAACAGTGCATGAGTGTTCCCTTTTGTCCACATCCTCACCAACACTTTTTATTTCTTATGTTTTCAATTCCAGGCATTCTGACAGATGTATGTAAGGTGACATTTCATTTTGGTTTTGATTTGCATTTACCTGATGATTAGTGATGTTTAACATCTTTTCCTGTGTCATTTTGCCATTTGTATGTCTTCTTTAGGAAAATATCTATCCAGGTTATATGCCCATTTTTATTCAGATTATTTGGGGTTTTATGTTCACTTGTATACGTTTATTCTATGTTTTGGATATTAACTCTTTATCAGATGTATCATTTGAAAACTTAGTCTCCCATTCAATAGGTTGCCTTGTTGGTTTGTTTATGGCTTCCTTCATTTTGCAAAAGCCTTTTACTTTGATGCCCCATTTGTTTACTTCTGCTTTAGTTTCCCTTGTCTGAGGAGACATATCTAGAAAAATGTTTCTATGCCTGATGTCAAGAGAATACTACCTATGTTCTCCTCCAAGAGTTTTATGGCTTCAGATCTCATATTGAGGTCCTCAATCCGATTTAAGTTTATTTTTGTGTATGGTGTTAGAAAGTGCTCCAGATTCATTCTTTTGCATGTAGCTGTCCAGTTTTCCTAGCACGACTTATTGAAGAGACTGTCTTTTCCCCATTGCATATCACATTCTTTGTCATAAATTAACTGGCCATATAAGTGTGGGTTTATTTCTACACTACTTTGTTCTATTGATCTGTGTCCATTTTTGTTTCTGTACCATATTGTTTTGATTACTATAGCTTTGTAGTGTATTTTGAAATCTCTATTGTGATATCTCCAGCTTTGTTCTTCTTTTTTAAGATTGCTTTGGCTATTCAGGATCATTTCTGGTTCCATACAGATTTTAGGATAATTTGTCCTTGTTGTATAAAAAAAATGCTATTTGTTTTTTGATAAGGATTGCATTGAATCTGTAGATTGCTGTACATGGTATGGATATTTTATTCATATTGATTATTCTAATCTCTGAGCATGGAATATCTTTCCATTTGTGTCATCTTCAATTGCTTTCATCAATCTTTTATAATTTTCAGAGTAAAGATCTTTCACTTCCTTGGTTAAGTTTATTCCTAGGTATTTTATTGTTTTTGATGCAATTGTAAATGGAATTGTTTTCTTAATTTCTCTTTGTGCTGCCTCATTGTAAGGAATAGAAGTGCTGATATCTGGGGTGACTGGGTGGCTCAGTCAGTTAGGTGCCTGACTCCTGATTTAGACTCAGGTCACAATCTCATAATTCTGAAATTGAGCCCTGCATCAAGCTCCATGCTGGGCGTGGAGCCTGCTTAAACTTCTCTCTCTCCCTCTGCCTCTGCCCCTCCCCCTCTTTATCTCTCTCTCTCTCTCTCTCTCTCTCTCTCTCTCTCTCTCTCTTTCTCTCTGTCTCTCTCTCTCTCTAACAAAAAAGGAAACACTGATTTCTGGTTATTAATTTTGTACCTTGTGACTTTACCAAATTTGTTTTTCAGTTTGAATTGCTTTTTTTGGTGAAGTTGTTAAAGTTTCCTATATATAGTATCATGTCATCTGCAAGTTGTGACAGTTTTACTTCTTTCTTTTCACCATTGAGTATGATGATAGGTATGGGCTTTTCATATATGACCTTTATTATGTTGAGGTAAGTTCCTTTTAAATCCACTTTGTTGACAGTCGTTATCATGAACAGATGTTGGACTTTGTCAGATGCTTTTTCTGCATCATTGAAATGATTATATAATTTTTATCCTTCATTTCTTTGACATGGTGTATCACATTGATTGATTGCTGTATATTGAACCATCCTTGAATCCCCAGAATAAACGTCACTCAATCATGATGAATGATCCTTTTAATGTATTGTTAAATGTGGTTTGCTAGTATTTGCTTGAGGATTTTTGCATCTGTTTATCAGGGATATTTCCCTGTTGTTTTCTTTTTTTTATGGTGTCTTTGTCTGGTTGTGGTAGCAGGGTAATTCTGGCCCAGTAGAATATATTTGGAAGATCTCCTTCCTCTTCTATTTGTTAAAATAATTTGAGGGGAAAGGGTATTAACTCTTCTTTAAATGTTCGGCCGAATTCGCCAGTAAATCTATGTGGTCTAGGACTTTTTTTTTGTTGGGAGTTGTTTGATTACATACTCAATTTTGTTATTAGTAATTGTTATTAGTAATTGGACTTGGAACATTGTATGTTTCTAGAAAGCTATCTGTTTTTTCTCGGTTGCTCAATTTACTGGCATATAACTTTTCATGCAGTTCTCTTTTAATTTCTGTATTTCTGTGGAGCTGTTGTTACCTCTCTTTTATTTTTGATTTTATTTATTTGTGTACTCTCTTTCTTTTACTGGCTCTTGGCTTCATTGATCTTTTCTATTGGTTTATTTTTTAGTCTCTATTTCATTTATTTCCACTCTGATCTTTATTATTTATTTTCCTCTACTTAACTTGGACTTCATTTCTGCTTCTTTTTCTAGTTTCTTTGGATATAAGGTTAGATTAAGATTTTTTGTGTGTCTCGAGGTAGGCCTATATCAATATCTCTCTCTCTTAGAACTGCTTTTATTGTTGTCCCAAATATTTGTACCATTATGTTTTCATTTTTATTTATCTCTGTGTATTTTTATTTCCTCTTTTAAAAAATTTTTCAATTTATTGTTTATTTTTTATATCTCTATTTTAATTTTTTAATTTAAATTCCAGTTAGTTAATGTACAATGTAATATGATTTTCAGGTGTACAATATAGTGGTCCAACACTTCCATACAACACCTGGTGCTGATCACAGCAAGTGCACTCCTTAATCCCCATCACCTATTTTATACATCTCCCCATTCACCTCCCCTCTGGTAACCATCAGTTTGTTCCCTATAATTAAGAATCTGTTTCTTGGTTTGCCTCTCTGTCTCTCTTTTCCCATTTGGTTGTTTGTGTTGTTCCTCAAATTCCACATATGAGTGAGATCATATGGTATTTGTCTTTCCCTGACTGACTTATCTTGCATAGCATGATACTCTTTAGCTCCATGCATGTCCTTTTATGCTCATGAATTGGAGAAACAAATATTGTTAAAATGTCTATACTACCCACAGAAATCTACACATTTAATGCAATTCATAACAAAATACCAATAACATTTTTCACAGACTAGAAAAAATAATCTTAAAATTTGTATGGAACCACAAAAGACCTCGAATAATGAAAGCAGCCCTGAAAAAACAAAACAAAGCTAGAGATATCACAATTCCAGGCATCAAGTTATATTACAAAGCTGTACTAATAAAAGCAATATGGTACTGGCACAAAAATGAATACACAAATGAATGGAGCAGAATAGAAAACCTAGAAATTAACCCACAATTATATGGTCAGTTAATCTTATTTCCTCTTTAATTTATTTGTTGAGCCTCTCATTGTTTATTAGCATGCTATTTATCCTCTATACGTTTGTGATTTCTCCAGTTTTGTGTCAGTTTGTGTGACTGAGTTCTAGTTTCATGCATTGGAACATGGTTGGAAAAAATGCATGATATTATTTTGGTGATTTTTAAGTTCGTTGATACCTGTTTTGTTGCCTAACATGCGATCTATCCTGTAGAATGTTCATTCTTTTTGAATGAAATGTTTTGTATGTTTCCGCTAAGCCCATCCATCAGGTCTAATATGTTATCCAAATACATTGTTTCCTTATTGATATTCTACCTGTATTGTTCATCCATTGATGTAAGTGGACAGTAAAGCCCCCCACTGTTATTGTATTACCATAAATTTCTCCCTTTATGTCTGTTAATATTTACTTTATATAATTAGGGGTACAAAATTGGGTGCATAGATATTTACAATCATTATATCCTTTTGTTAGGTGGACCTCTTTATGATAATGTAATGCCCTTTTTGTCTCTGTTACAGTCTTTGTTTTTTTTTAATGTTTTTTAATTAACTTATTTATTTTGAGGGGCGCCTGGGTGGCTCAGTCGGTTAAGTGTCCGACTTCGGCTCAGGTCATAATCTCACAGTTCATGGGTTCGAGCCCCACATCTGGCTCTGTGTTGACAGCTCAGAGCCTGGAACCTGCTTTGAATTCTATGTCTCCCTCTCTCTCTGCCCCTCCTCTGCTTGTGTGCTCTCTCTCTCTCAAAAATAAATAAACATTAAATTTTTTTTAAAAACTTATTTATTTTGAGAGAGAGAGAGATAGAAAGCGAGTGGGGGAGAGGCAGAGAGAGAGGGAGACAGAATCCAAAGCAGGCTCTGCACCATCAACACAGAGTGTGATGTGGGGCTTGAACCCATGAACTGTGAGATCATGACCTGAGCTGAAATCAAGAGTCAGACACTTAACCCACTGAGCCACCCAGGCTCCCCATTATAGTCTTTGTTTTAAAGTCTATGTGATTTCACTCATATGTGGAATTTAAGAAACAAAACAGATGAACATAGGGAGAAAATAGAGGGAGAGGTAAACCATAAAATAGACTCTTAACTATAGAGAACAAACTGAGGGTTGCTGGAAGGGAGGTGGGCAGGGGGGATGGGTTAAATGGGTGATGAGTATTAAGGAGTGCACTGGTTGTGATGAGCACTGAGTGTTGTATGTAAGTGATAAATCACTGAATTCTACACCTGAAATAACTAAATTGTACACCTGAAATATTACACTGTATGTTAACTAACTGGAATTTAAATAAAACTTGAAACTAAAAAAAAAATAAAGCATATTTTTTCTTTTTTTATTTATGCAACTTTATTTTATTTATTTTTTTCTTTTACTTATTTTATTTTTTAATTAAGAATTTGTTAATTTTTAAATTTACATCCAAGTTAGCATATGGTGCGACAATGATTTCAGCAATAGATTCCTTAATGCCCCTTACCCATTTAGCCCATCCCCCCTCCCACAACCACTCCAGGAACCCTCTGTTTGTTCTCTGTGTTTGCGTCTCTTATGTTTTGTTCCCTTCCCTGTTTATTTTTTAAATTTTTTTTTTAATTTACATCCAAATTAACATACAGTGCAACAATTATTTCAGGAGTAGATTCCTTAATGCCCCTTACCCATTTAGCCCATCCCCCTTCCCCCCCCCCAGTAACCCTTTGTTCTCCATATTTATGAGTCTCTTGTGTTTTGTCCCCCTCCCTGTTTTTATATTATAAGTATTGCTATCCTGCCTTTATTTTCCCCACTTCATTTGCATGGAATATCTTTTTCTATCCCTTCACTTTCGGTCTGCATATGTCTGTAATTTTGATGTGAGTCTCTTGTATGCAACATATAGATGGGTCTTGGTTTTTTTTTATCCATTCTACCACTCTATGTATTTTGCTTAGAGCTTTTAGACCATTTACATTTAAAGTAATTATTGATAAGTATGTACTAATTGCCATTTTGTAAATTGCTTTCTGAGGTTTTTTTTGGTAGTTCTTCTCTGTTCCTTTCTACTTTTCTTGCTATCTTGTGATTTATCACCATCTTTGATATTATATTTGACTTCCTTTCTCTTTATTTTTTGTGTATCTGTTATAGGTTTTTGGTTTCTGGTTACCATGAGGTTCATATATAGCACTCTAAGTATATAGCTGTCTATATTAAGATGATGGTCACTTACATTCAAACACATTTTTTTAAACTGTTTTTACTCCATTCCATGTTTTATGTATGTGTTGTCATATTTTACATCTTTTTATTCATAATTTTCTTATTATGGAATTTTCTTTTCCACTTAAAGAAGTCTTTTTAACATTTCTTGTAAGGCAGGTTTAGTGGCAATGAATTCCTTTAATTTTGTTTTTTTCCAGGAAACTCTTTATATCTTTTTTTTAAATTCTGAAATGACAACCTTGTCAGGTATAGTATTCTTGGTTGTATTATTATTTTTTTCCTATCAGCTCTAAATATGTTATGCCATTCCCTTCTGGTCTGGAAATTTTCTGCCAAGAAATTAGCTGATAGGCTTATTCGGTTTTCCTTGCATGTAACTTTTCCCATCTCTCTTGTTGTTTTAAAAATTCTCTCTTGGGGTGCCTGGGTGGCTCAGTTGGTTAGGCATCTGACTTAGGCTCCGGTCATGATCTCCCCCTTGTGGGTTTGAGCTCCGTGTTGGACTCTGTGCTTACAGCTCAGAGCCTGGAGCCTGTTTCGGATTCTGTCTCCCTCTCACTCTGCTCTTCCCCTGCTCTCTCTCTTTCTCTCTCTCTCTCAAAAATAAACATAATTTTAAAAAAATATTTCTCTATCTTTAACCTTTGATTATTATGTGCTGTATTGTGGAACTCCTTGAGTTCATCTTGTTTGGAAGTCTCTGTTCCTCCTAAAACTGGATGTCTGTTTTTTTTTTTCCTGAGATTAGGGAGGTTTTCAGCTATTATTTCTCCAGGTATGTTTTCTGCCCCTCCCTGTCTCTTTTTTTTTCTGGGATCCTAAAATGTAAATGTGTGTTTGCTTGATGTTGTCCAAAAGATTTCTTTTTTTTTATTTTAAAGTTTTTAATTTATTAATTATTTTTGAGAAAAACAGAGAAAGTACAAGCAGGGAAAGGGCAGAGAGGGAGAATTTCAAGCAGGCTCTGCACTTTCAGCACAGAACCTGACATAGGGCTCAAACTCCAAATCTGTGAGATTGTTACCTGAGCTGAAATCAAGAGTCAGACTCTTAACCAACTGAGTCACCCAGGTGCCGCTGTCCAAAAGATTTCTTAACCTATCCTCCTTTTTAAAAATTCTTTTTTTTTTTCTTGCAGTGCCTGGCTGGCTCAGTCAGAAGAGCATGCATCTCTTGATCTTGGGGCATGAGTTTGAGTCCCATGTTGGCTATAGAGATTACCTAAATGAGTACATAAATAAAAACTTTTTAAAAATAAATAAAATTCCTTTTTTCTTATTGCTGTTCAAATTGTGTGTTTTTATTACCCTGTCTTCCAGATCACTGACTTGTTCTTCTGTATCTACTAATATAGTTGATTCCTTGTAGTGTATTTTTCATTCAGTTATTGTATTCTTCAACTCTGATTCTTTTTTATATTTTTTATCTTCTTGTTGAAGTTCTCACTGAGTCTTACTCTTCTTTCCAGTGCAGTGAGCATCTTTATGATCATTACTTTCAACTGTTTCATTTAATTCTTTTTCTGAGGTTTTGTCTTGTGTTTGTGTTTGGAGCATATTCCCCTGTCTCTCCATTTTACTTGACTTTCTGTGTTTGTTTCTATAAATTACACGGGACAGCTACTTCTCCTATATTTGAAGGAATTATCTTGTGTATGGTCATGCCCTATGTAGACTCTGTGTGGCTGGTAACTTGGCTGGCTGGCTAGAGCTGTGTTGGATGTGAACTGGAGGTCCTAGGGCATTTTGCAGGGCCTGCCTTAGTGGAATGGCCAGAGATGAAGTGGGCATGGGCTGGTGGAGTCCTGGGGCTCTCTACAAGGAGGGTGCCCTGGAAGGACAGCTGAAGCTGAAATGGGTGCAAGTTGGGTGTTTTGCAGAAGGTTCTTTGGAAGGACAGCTATAGCTGAAGTGAGTATAAGCTGAAGTGATTCCAGAGCTTTCTGTGAAAACGGTGCCCTGGGAGGACAGCTGAAGATTAAATGTGTGCAATTTATGTGTCTTAAGGCTCCTGGCACAAAGGGCACTCTGGCAGGACAGCTGAAGCTGAAGCGGGTGCAAGCTGGGGTGTACAGGGGTCTTCAGTGCTGGGGGTGCCCTGCTGGGGTGACTGGATCCAAGGCCAGCATGGGTCAATGTTTCCCAGGGTGCTCCATGCAGGGGACACTCTGCTGGCTGGGGCCAAAGCAGACATGAGTCAGGATGTCCCACAGTGTTCTGAGTCAGGGTGGCCTTGGTAAACTGTCTTGAGCCAAAGTAGTATGGATCTGGAGTGTTCTGGAATGCTTTGTGCCTGTCACAAGCACAATGCTTTGTCACCTTGGCAAGATGGCTGAAGCTGTAGTGACCACTGGCCAAGAATGTCCCAGTATGAGCCACTCTGAAGCCACCTTGATGGGATGGCTGGGGCTGGTGTGAGCTAGGGGCCCAGGGATTACTGAGGTTGCAGGCTGGTATGGTACCTAGAATCCTGCAGTGGAGGGCAAATATATACTGTATCACTTGTTAGCCCTTCTATCCTAAAGATAGTTCTAGAAGCTTCCCTGCCATTTGGTGTTCTAGGGCTTCATATTTTACATACTAGTTGTTTTGTAAAACCACAGCTTTTTTTCTGTGCCCCAGGGCAGACAAATCTACTCATATTCTCTCAGTACTATCCCTCCCCACCGAAATTTGCAGCATCGGGGGTGGAGGGTTCCCTTCTTTACCATGTCTCTCTTGCCATTCTCTATGTGGTCTATTTTTTGTGGTGCAGAAGCTGTTTAGTAAGGCCTCGGTTATTTTCCTGTAAGAATTTTTCTATAAATAGGTGTATATTTGGTGTGTATGTGGAGGAGGTAGGTGAGTTCAGGGTCCTCCTACCATCTTGGACCAGACTCCTATTTACTGTGGTATTTACCTATTGTAGGACATCTTGGTTATACCCAATTTGGGGTCATTACAAATGAAGTTACTATAGATAACCACGTTCAGATTTTTGTGTAAACATTAATTTCCATTTATCTGGGATAAATACCCAGAAGTGAATCTGCTGCTTAATGCAATAGCTGCATGTTCAGTTTTTTTTTTTTTTAACAAACTACCAATGGTTTTTGAGAATTTCTGTGCCATTTTGCATTTCCACTGGCAATGTATGACTTACTCAACTTCTATACTTCCCTGTTAGCATTTGTTGTTGTTATTATTTTTCATTTTAGGTATTCACAAAGACATGTAGTGATATCTTGCCATTTTAATCTGCATTTCCCTAATGTTTAATGAAGTTGAATATCTTGTCATATATCTAGTCACCATCCACATATCCTTTACAGTAAAATGTTCATGTATTTTGCCCATTTTCTAATTGGAGTTTTTTTTTTTTTTTTTTACTGTTAATTCTGAGGCTTTAAAAATATACATATATACTAGATACTAGTCCCTTGTCAGGTAAGTTCTTTGCAAATCTTTCCTTCCAGCTCGTAGTTTTCTTTTCATCTCATCACAGAGTCTTTTACAATGCTGAAGTTTTTTATTTTGATTAATATTCAAAAGTTAAGCCAATCACATTCTGCGTTACACTTCAATTGCTTATGATGTATTATCCTTTTTTATATAAAGTCAGATTTAATTTGACAATATTTAGTTAAAGATTTTTTTTCATTTGTGCTGAGTGATATTGTTATGTGGTTCTCTCTTAATGTCTTTGTTAATTTTATTATCAGAGCAATGCTAGCCTCACAAAATGAATTAGGGTGTGTTTTTTTGGTCTATTTTCTCATAAAGTTTGGGTATCTTTGGTATTAATTTTTACTACATATTGATTGAATTCACCAATGAAATTCTGTGAAAAATATTGTAGGATGCCTAATAATTGTTTAGCAGAGAGCGTTTATGGTCTTCATCAGACTTTTCAAAGGATTTGTTTTGTATTATCTAAATTGTAAACAACTACTCACTTAGAGATTTATACACATATAAATGGCTAATTGTGACATGTGTTTTTGATTTGTTTATCTTGTGTAGTTGAGAGAAATAAGCTTTGATAAAATAGTTTTTAAAAGTGGTGATGTTCACCTAGATTTCCAGTTAAGTGCCATTAAATGCCTTTTGATAATTTTATCTAGTAAGTAGTAATACATGTTCAGTCTGGAAGATTTTGAAAATTCTTAAACAAATTCTTGGGAAGTCTCATCCAGGTATGTAGAGGTTAAGGTCAGTTATGCTTCAAAACCTTTCCTCTTTCCTTGAAAATGTTATGTTCTGTTACTTTTCAGAGGTAGCTGAGGAAGAAAAAAAAATCCTAATATGAAAAAGAACAAGCCTGATGTTGAGGATGATGTGTTCTTGGTGGGGTTCTGTGTGACAGTGGAGTGGTGACTGTCATGAGTTTATTACAATAATAAAGTTTATGGCCTTTCTCTAGAATCCTGAAACAACTTCTCTCCTAATGCTCCTCCTGAGTAATTGCTCATTTCCGTTATATGTCAGATGTTGGCATATAGAGAAAGCTGAAGGTTGAGAAGTAGATATTATTTCTTCTTAACTCCTACATGGACGTGGAATAGTCCCACTCAGGATGAGAACTGACATCTGTGTGGGAAAAAAAACAAAATACTGTCCATTGGTCACAGTTCTTTTTTTTTCTAAATATAATTTATTGTCAAGTTAGCTACAATATAGTGTATACAGTTACAGTGTGCTCCTGGTTTTGGGAGTAGATTCCCATGATTCATCACTTACATCCATCACCCAGTGATCATCCCAGTAAGTAACCTTCTCAATGCCCATCAAGCTTCCACTTCCCACTGGTCACAGTTCTAATCCATGAATGACTCAGGAACAGGTAGTACTGCCCTAGATGGTGGTAGTACTGCCCTAGAGAGGGCTAAATAAAGTGGTAGCTCCCTATGGTGAATTCCTCACTCCTATCAATCCTGACAACCCCATCCCACCTGAGGGTGCTGCCTGTTTTAAATAGATGCTACAAATATGATGAAAGAAAGCTAAGCAAGCATGCCAGAATTTATTATAAAACAACCAAGAGAGTAACAGTAAAAATGAAGGGAATGTGGCAGTAGAGGTATATTTAAATCCACCCATAGGTCTGTGTTTGCAGCATGCACAGTCTCAAATCATGGAATTTCTGTGTATATTAAGGAAAGCTGGTCCTGGGAGAACCTTGAAGTTAGAAAACATAATGATTCTCCTGGTTTTTTAGAAAGGAGAGACAGTTTAGAAGGGAGATATCAAGAGAGAAGTTGGAACATTGCTGTCACCCAAAGCATCATGTGAAACAATCCAGAATTATTCTAAATGGTGTCTTCCCAACTCACGGAGATAATCAGGTTGGCTTGGCAAGGCAATGTCTTCAGATTGGTTCTGCATAATATCAATCAACACAACAAATGACGCAGGTTCCTCATCTGAATCCCTGACAGCCTGTTGAAAGATAGGAAATATCCTCACTATAATAATCCCTATCAACCCTGTCATTTCTTCACTCAGACCTGGGAAAGACACCCAGGGTCCTTCTTTAAGTGATGTCACAGTGTGTATACAAAGCCAGGTCTAGTATTGAAGTCTGTGTCAGGAAATACAATAGATACATCACATTAATAAAAGAAAGGATAAGAACTACATGATCCTCTCACTAGATGCAGAAAAAGCATTTGACAAAATACAGCATCCTTTTTTTTTGTTTTGTTTTAACGTTTATTTATTTTTGAGACAGAGAGAGACAGAGCATGAACGGGGGAGGGGCAGAGAGAGAGGGAGACACAGAATCGGAAGCAGGCTCCAGGCTCTGAGCCATCAGCCCAGACCCCAATGCGGGGCTCGAACTCACGGACCACAAGATTGTGACCCAGGCTGAAGTCGGATGCTTAACCGACTGAGCCACCCAGGCGCCCCTACAGCATCCTTTTTTGATAAAAACATTCAAAGAAATAGGGATAGAAGTAACATCCCTCAAGATCATAAAGGCCATGTGCAAAAGACCCATAGCTAATATCATCCTCAGTGGGGAAAATCTGAGAGTTTTCCCCCTAGGTCAGGAACACAACAGGGATTTCCACTCTCACCACTTTGTTCAACATAATGCTGGAAGTCCTAACCTCAGCAATCAGACAACAAAAAGAAGTAAAATTCATCCACATAGGCAAGGAAGAACTCAAACTTTCACTCTTCTCAGACATGATATTCTATGTGGAAAATCCGAAAGAATCCACCAAAACACTGCTAGAACTGACACGAATTTGGCAAGGTCACAGGATATAAAATCAATGCACAGAAATTGGTTGCAATTCTATACACAAATAATGAAGCAGCAGAAAGAGAAATCAAGGAATTGATCCCATTTTCAGTTTTTGCACCAAAAACCATAAAATACCTAGGAATAAACCTAACTAAATAAATAAAAGATCTGTAAGCTGAGAACTATAGGAAAGTTATTAAAGAAATTGAAGAAGGCACAAAGAAATGGAAAAACATCCCATTTTCATGAATTGGAAGAACAAATGTTGTTAAAATGTCAATACTACCCAAAGCAATCTACACACTCAATGAAATCCCTATCAAAATAACAGCAGCATTCTTCACAGAGGTAGAAGAAACTATTCTAAAATTTGTATGGGAACCAGCAAAGATCCCAAATAGCCAAAAGAATGTTGAAAAAGAAAACCAAAGCTGGAGGCATCACAATTCTGGATTTCAAGCTGTATTACAAAGCTGTAATCATCAAGACAGTATGATACTGGCACAAAAACAGGCACATAGATCACTGGAACAGAACAAAGAACCCAGAAGTGGACCCACAAATGTATGGCTAACTAATCTTCAGCAAATCAGGAAAAAATATCCAAAGGAAAAAAGACAGTCTCTTCAGCAAATGGTGTTGGGAATACTGGACAGTGACATGCAGAAGGATGAACCTGGATCATTTTCTTACACCATATAAAAATAAACTCGATATGGATGAAACCTAAATGTAAGACAGGAAACAATGAAAATCCTAGAGGAGAAAACAGGCAACAACCTCTTTGACCTCAGCCACAGCAACTTCTTACTAGACATGTCTCCTGAGGCAAGGGAAACAAAAATAAATATGAACTATTGGGGACCTCATCAACATAAAATGCTTCTGTACAGTGAAGGAAACAATCAACAAAACTAAAAGACAACCAACAAGATGGGAAAGATATTTGCAAATGACATATCAGATAAAGGGTTAGTATCCAAAATCTATAAAGAATTTCTCAAACTCAACACTCAAAAAACAATCCAGTGAACAAATGGGCAAAAGACTTGTGCAGAAACTTTTCCAAAGAAGACATCCAGATGGCTAACAGACACATGAAAAGGTGCTAAACATCACTCATCATCACAGAAATACAAATCAAAATCACAATGAGATACCACCTCACACCTGCCAGAATGGCTAAAATGAGCAGCTCAGGAAACAACAGATGCTGGTGAGAATGCAGAGAAAGGGGAACCTTTTTGCACTGTTGGTAGGAATGCAAACTAGTACAACCATTCTGGAAAACAGTATAGAGGCCCCTGAAAAAATTAAAAATGGAGCTACCTTATAACCCAGCAATTGCACTACTAGGTATTTATCCAAAGTATATAAAAATACTGATTCCAAGGGGTACATGAACCCCCAATGTTTATAGCAGCACTATCAACAATAGCCAAATTATGGAAGAAGCCCAAATGTTCCTCGACTGACAAGGGGATAAAGAAGATGTAGTGTATATATATATATATATATATATATATATGTATATATGTATATACACACATATATGTATACACACACATATGTGTGTATACACACACACACACATATATATATATATACACTACATCTTCTACACACACATATATATATGTGTGTGTATACATATATACATATATGTATGTAATATATATATATATATATGTATACACACAATGGAATATTACTTGGAGATCAAAAAGAATGAAATCTTGCTAATTGCAACCATGTGGATGGAACTGGCATGTATTATGCTAAGCAAAGTCAGTTAGAGAAAGATAAATACCATATGATTTCATTCATATGTGGAATTTAAGAAACTAAACAGAGGAACATAATGGAAGGGACGGAAAAATAACATAGAGAATATAACAATAAAAAAGAGAGGGAGGCAAACCATAAGAGACTCTTAAATACAGAGAACAAACTGAGGGTTGCTGGAGGGGTGTTGGTTGGGGGGATGGGCTAAATGGGTGATGGGTATTAAGGAGGGCACTTGTTGGGATGAGCCCTGGGTGTTATATGTAAGTGATGAATCACTAAACTCTACTCCTGAAACCATTATTACACTATATGTTAACTAACTTTGATTTAAATTTTAAAAACAGAAAGGAAAAAAATTTTTAATGTGGTACCTTGGTGGATCAGTCAATAAAGCATCTGACTTTGGCTCAGGTCATGATCTCATGGTTCATGAGTTGGAGTCCCAAATCGCATGAGCTCGAGCCTTGCTTTTGATGAGCATGAGCCCCGCTTCTGGTGAGCCCCCACTTCTCTCCCCCTCTCTCTCTCTCTCTCTGCCCCTCTTCAGATTCTCTCTCTCCTTCTCTCCCTCTCTCTCTGCCCCTTACTCACTTGCCCCTTCTCTCTCTTAAAAAATAAAGTAAAATAATAAAAGAAAAGAAAAATAAATAAAAATAAAAATTAGGAAAAAGCCGAAATAAGGTAGAGACATCTATTCACAATTTCCCTCCACCTTCAGGTTCTTGAGCTATGAGACCCCTTTTGCACCCCTCATCCTTGTTTGAGAGTTGGCTCCTTTTTTTGGAAATTGTCCTTAGAAAACACAATTTGGCTAGTAGATGCACCAACAGAGTCTAAACCTCCTAAATAATGTAACTGTTGCGCTTAATAGCTTCATCCTACTTCTATTAATTTCCCAAATTAACAGGAAAAGTCCTCATACAATTTCCACTGGCACAGATCCTATTCTGAAAAACAAGTAGAAATGTCAATTTCTCTATTTGTCTTTATTTAAAATAGAAAACCTTTTTTTGTGTGTGACAATTGTGGGATCTGTCCCAACAAATTGAATAATGTTATGATAAAATAAATCATTGTTAGTGTTCAGCAGGGCAACCCATAGTTCTTCAAATGATCTAAGATGCCACTGCTGAATGTAGACAGCCCTTTCTGTATTTGCTTCTTCATTTATCAACAAATATTTATTGAGTTCTTACCATGTGGCAGTGTATCATCGTGAGAGCCAGAAGTCTGTTTTCTATTGTTGAGTAAATTTAAATGTCTGAAGTAATTGAGAGGATTTAAGATTTCCCTTATGCTTACTGAATTTACTTTATCAATTGCTTATTATTTCTGTTTTGCATATATGTATATATATACACATATATATACATATACATATATTTGTTCATTTGTATTGCGTTGCATACACGAGACCTCCTTTGTTTACTCTTCAATCTTGTCGGGTTCAGCCGACTAACTTCAAGTATCTCCTGGACCATGACTGCACTGGCACTGCTGATCTTGGCCTATCTAGCTGTCCTTTCTCTCTGTTCCATTCCTTTCTGTCCACGCAGTGACTTTCTACAATTTTGGAACATATTTCACCAGATTCCAAGGTTTATCTTCTATTTAAACAGTGACATGCCATTTTTCTCCAATAAGATAAATTAAAGGGAAAATGGAGTACTAATCTGTTCAAGTCATTCTCTTACCCACTGTATGTAAGTACACAACTACAAAACTCAGGTCACACAATATAAAATAAAATAATTTCCATGAATTAAAAACCTAAAACATTATATCTTAAGTTAAATTATAAACAGCTCAGCTTAATCATTGTGCTTCTCCATCCCCTTCTTTTAACCTGTAGTTGTATACTTGGAGGTCTATGAATTGCATGGATATTCTCTCCCTCGAGCTCCTGAAACATAAGACACTGATTAAGAAACTATTTTCCTTTAATTCCATGTACTTTACTCGTTGCCCAATTTTTACCTTGTATGTTATACTTGAGCTCCATGAAGTCAAGAATATGAGGAAGCACAAAGTATAATAATGAGTCTTTTTGACAGAACATTGCTTGCCAAAGTCAAGAGATAAGAGTTCCCAGGGTGTGGCCAATCACAAACAGAACCTTGGATAAAACAATATCACATCAACTAGCCCTTGCACCTAACTGCAAAAACTGGGTTGCCACACATACACTGCCATAGGTAAATATGCATTCATGTTGACATAAGTCTTGTTAGTAGAAGATACAAGAAACAGTAGCAAAATCATACAAACATGAAATGATAATAAGACACTTTCAATCAGCGAGAAGAATAGACATTATTTAAGTGAATAGTTTTGTAACAACTGTTTTAACTATTTGGGAAATATCAAGGTGACTTCCCTAAGCCATGAGATGAAACTGAATGCCCACCATGATTAAAATGTTGTTTAATAATTAAAATCCCAGTTTTCAGAGGTGCACACCAGAAACAAGAGAAGGAACTGTACCAAATATCTTCAGCTTTTGACATATGTTGGTGATGGGAATACACCATTTATGTCTTCCAATTTAACCTTTTCTATGTTTTCCTAATAGAAGAAAAAAATAGAATTGTCACATGTCTCATAGGTAAAGTAAAGGTGACTTTTAAAATTTTAAGTATATTTTTCCATACTTTCCAGTTTATAAAAAAATTACCATCACTTGCCTTCTTGAAAAGTAGAATCTTTATTAAATCATGGATAGACAGAAAAAAGTGTAATTGAAAAAAACCACTTGAATTATACTGTTCAGTAGTGTCATTATTAACCTTCTCTATTGCCTTACTGTCCTGTATTGTGTGTGTGAGTGTGTGTGTACAGTGTGTGATAAGATTTTATACATTGAGATCTTAATGCATATATAACATAACATAAAAAGCATTTTATGAGGTTTTTTGAAAGTATAATTCATTTACTTGCCCTCTTCCCATGAAATCAAGACTCTTTTGTGATACAATGCCATAATACCATATATTGTGGGTGTCAGAAAAGAGGCAAATGCTTTTGAAATCATGAGAAATACACAAGCATGTCAACCTAACTAGAATTTTCAATTCCAATCCAGTGTCCTTTTTCTCAAGTGATACCTGTAAGAAACTAGGTGACAATAAGAACCTTAATGTAGGGGTGGAAACTCCCCTGGAGCCTCCTATCTAATATCTGGAGTCTAGAGTCCCTTGTAAGGCAGTGATTTCTTGCCAGTATCTTCACCTTTTATAGTCATGATAATTAGTAGGTACAGCCAGCTAATTTTTTCCTGATCTCTTGTATGGGTATGAGAACAATTGGAAAGGAAAGTCAGAATTTATTAAACCAATGCTCTTGTAATGTGGATCTGAGGTGTATCCATGACACTGTAAGTCTCTTTTTGCCCCCTCACAGGGTATTATAAGGGCCATTGCAGAAGTGTAAGCTGCTGATTAGGCTTGTTGTAGTCTTCTGGGTCAGATTTGCCAAGCCTGAAAATACTTTTGGATCACCTTGTTTAAACTAGTTTGGGTGGCATGCAACCACAACAGGCTGTGGCAGACCCCAAGGCTTTCTAGATCAGACATGGTTCATAGTCTAATAAGTCTGCATCACCAAAACATACATCCCTACCTGGGACTCTAGTATACCTGTGAGTTCTCACAGCTGAGAGCACTGTGTAACCTGGGCTGGTCAACATTCAGGGTTCTAAATTTCACCTAATTCTTTTGGGTCATGTCTCACCCTGGACTTTTTCTATGCCTGATATACCCAAGTCCACAGCTACCCTAATGAATCTCTCCAGAATGTAAACCTCCCATGTTCTTCTGGGAGGAGCAGAGAAAAACAGTTTTCTGGCTGAGTCATAGAACAGTTCTGGGGGTCTTAATATCTCCTTAAAAATTTTGAAACAATTCTGTGGCTTTTATACTTATCCCATATTCCTATTCTTTTTTTTTTAATTTTTAATGTTTATTCATTTCTGAGAGTGAGAGAGAAAGCACAAGCAGGGGAGGAGCAGAGACAGAGAGAAGGAGACATAGAATCCAAAGCAGTCCCCAGGCTCTGAGCTTGTCAGCACAAGCTGGGGTTTGTGGGGCTCGAATCCACTAACCATGAGATCATGACCTGAGCCAAGTCCGAAGCTTAACTGAGCCACCCAGGCACCCCTCCCACATTCCCATTCTTAAACACACCTGGTGCCTCCAACTCCCCAGCATTTCTGAGGTACTCTGGCTCCAATATGCTTGCTCCTTATCGGCTGTAGAAGAACACTGTATCATAATGGGCCTGCTAGAGAGGGTACAGAAGTAACTATCAGCAAAGATGGGTCCTCATGCCAGTATCATTAGAATGTTGGTTTAGTTTTTTCCCTCTTCCCTGGCCTCTTCTGCAAAACGATAAAACCTAACCCTGTCACACACCGAGAAATGTTGTGAGGTATATGGAGATTTCATTTGTGAAAGCCCTCTACATTAACAGAAGGGAACAAAAGTTGAATGTTGTCATCATAAACAATATGTGACACACAAAGACAAAGATTTAGGCATACCAAGTGAACAAAGTTCTTATTCTTAATATTTTAAATAACCCACTGTTGGATTGAGACAGGGGTCTGTACCACAGGATTCCTATATCACTACCCCTTTCGTTCCTACCTTATGCATCAGTTTACTGGCAGTGTTTTTCCCCCTATTGAGTGACATCCCATGGAGTACATCTACTTCTTCCTAATGATTCTTTATTTTAGCTTAGTATATACGTGTATTGATAGCGATTGTATTTTAATTTACTTAAATTCCAGTTAGCATACAGTGTAATATTAGTTTCAGGTGTACAATATAGTGATTCAACACTTCCACACATCACCCTGTGCTCATCACAGCAAGTGCACTCCTTAATCCCCATCACCTATTTAACCCATCCCCTCCACTCACTTCCCCTCTGATAACCATCAGTTTGTTCTCTATAGTTAAGTGTCTGTTTCTTGGTTTTCCTCTCTCTTTTCCCCTTTGCTCATTTGTTTTGTTTCTTAAATTCCACATATGAGTGCAAATGGTATTTTTCTTTCTCTGACTGATTTCGCTTAACATAAGACAACCTCCATCCACATCGTTACAAATGGCAAGATTTCACTCTTTTTATGATTAATATTCCATTCTATATATACACCACATTTTCCTTTTTTTCCCTGAGTTCTAGGGTTAAGGTTAGGATTAGAGCCAGGGTTATGGTCATGGTTAGGGTGAGGGCCAGCGTGAGATTATTTGCCTGGTATCCTGTAGTTCAGAGACATCTCAAGAGGGTTAGGGTTAGGAGTTAGGCATTAGGGGTTATGGGTTAGGGTTAGTGCTAGGGCTAGGGTAAGACTTGGGGTATGTGCCTGGCATCCTGCAGGCATCCTCTCCCAAGTATAAAATACCAGACTTCTTCTTGGATTAGAATAGACACGGCAGCCATCTACTGAGCTGGTGGGAAGAGAGGATTTGGGGCTCTTAATACTCTTTAAATAGATATTCCTTTGTTCCTTCCATTTTGTCTCCACCTTCACACCTATTTTTAGAAATATTACCTATTCTTAAATGTTTGAGGGCTTCTTCAGGATAACTAGCCTTCTAAGCTTTTCTTTTTTTCATATTTTCATTTTTGGGAGGAGGTTTGTTTAAATTCCAGTTAACATACAGTGTAATATTAGCTTTAGGTGTACAATGTAGTGATTTAACACTTCCTTACATCTGCTGCTCATCATAACAAGTGTCCTCCTTAATCCCCAACACCTACTCAACACATCTCCACACCAACCTCCCCCTGGCAACCATCAGTTTGTTCTCTATAGTTAAGAGTCTATTTCAGGGCGCCTGGGTGGCTCAGTTGGTTAAGCGTTTGACTGCAGCTCAGGTCATGATCTCACAGTTTTAGAGTTCAAGTCCCGCATTAGGCTCTGTGCTAACAGCTCAGAGTCTGGAGTCTGCTTCAGATTCTGTGTCTCCCTCTCTTTCTGGCCCTTCCCCTTTCGAGCTCTCTCTCTCTCTCTCTCTCTCAAAAGTAAATAAATAGTTAAAAACATTAAAAAAAGTCTGTTTCCATTCTTGAGAAGACATAAAACCTTTGACAATTGCAAATATTTCTGAAAATGGTTTGAAGGTAGAGATAAAAACAGAAAGAACAAGTGTATATCTGTTTAAAGAACATTTAAAGGCCCAAATGCCCTCCTTGCCTCAGCTCAGTAGATAGCTGTCATGTCTATTCTCATGCCAGCAGAAGTCTAGAGTTTTATTCTCTGGAGAGGTCTCTGAACTGCATGATACCAGGCACATACAATAACCCTAAACCTGCATTAACACTAAATATAACTGTAACCCATAACCCCTAATGTCTAACCCCTAACCCTTATCCTAAATGCTAACCCTAAACCTAATACTCTGAAGAGGTCTCTGAACTGCAGGATACCAGGCACATACCCTGACCTTGGCCCTAAATCTAACTCCCACCCTGCCCCTAACTCTAACCCGAACACTGCCTCTAACCTGAACCCTAACCCTAGATCTTAGGGAAAGAAAAAAAGGAAGATGTGGTATATATATACAATGAGATAACACTCACCCATAAAAAAAGAGTGAAATCTTGTCATTTGCAATTACATGAATGGAACCGGAGAGTTTTTATTCTAAGTGAAATAAGTCAGTCAGAGAAAGACAAATACCATGTGATTTCACTCATATGTGGAATTTGAGAAAGAAAACAAATGAGCAAATGGAAAA
The DNA here is from genome assembly GCF_024362965.1 of Panthera pardus. NCBI lineage: Eukaryota > Metazoa > Chordata > Mammalia > Carnivora > Felidae > Panthera > Panthera pardus. The sequence continues at coordinate 66,690,046 of NW_026526843.1, forward strand.
AAAGAGACAGGCAAACCAAGAAACAGACTCTTAACTATGGAGAACAAACTGATGGTTACTGGAGGAGAAGTGGGTAGGCGAAAGGGTTAAATAGGTGATGGGGATTAAGGAATGCACTTGTGATGAGTACTAGGTGTTGTATGGAAGTGTTGAATCACTAAATTGTACACCTGAAATTAAGATTACACTGCATGCAATCTGAAATTTAAATAAAAAATTTAAAAAAGAGAGTGCATTTCTTGGTTTACTTTACTTCTCTCTCTTTTTCCTTCCTTTACTTATTTGTTTTTTTTTCTTAAATTCCACATGTGAGTGAGGTCGTATGGTCTCTGTCTTTCTCTGACTGACATTTCACTTAGCATAATACTCTCTGTCTCCATCCACATAATTGCAATTGGCAAGATTTCATTCTTTTTCGTAGCTGAGTAGTAATCCATTGTGTGTGTGTGTGTGTGTGTGTATAACATATCTTCTTTACCCATTCATCAGTTGATGGACACTTGGGCTGTTTTCATAATTTGGCTATTGTAGATAATGCTGCTATAAACATCAGGGTGCATGTACCCATTTGAATAAGTATTTTTGCATTTTTTGGATAAATACATAGTAGTACAATTGCTGGATTGGGGTAGTTATATTTGGAAGGACATTCCATGCTCAGGCATTGGAAGAAAAAATATTGTTAAGAGTCTATACTACCCAAAGCAATCTACACATTTAATGCTATCTCTTTCAAAATACCAATAGCATTTTTCACAGAGCTAGAACAAACACTTGTAAAATTTATATGGAACTACATAAGACCCTGACTAATCAAAGCAATCTTTTTTTTTTTAAGAGACATTGCACGTACACAAGTAGGGGAGAGGAGCAGAAGGAGAGAGAGAGATGGAGAATCCATGCTCAGAGTGGAGCCCAATATGAGGCTCAATCCCACAATCCTGGAATCATGACCTGAGCTGCCATCAAGAGTTAAACACTTAGCTGACTGAGCCACCCAGGTGTACCAAAGCAATCTTGAAAAAGAAAAGAAAAGAAAAGCTGGACACAACCAATTCCAGACTTCAAGTTATATTTCAAAGCTGTAGTGATCAAGACGGCATGGTATTGGCAGAAAAACAGACACATAGATCAATGGAACAGAATAGAAAACCCAGAAATAAACCCACAACTATATGGTCAAGTAATCTTCAACAAAGCAGGAAAGAATATCCAATGGAAAAAAAACACAGTATCTACATCCACTGGTGCTGGGATGACTGGATGGCATTTTGCAAAAGAATGAAACTGGACCAATTTCTTACACCATACACAAAAATAAATTCAAAATGACCTAAATGTGAAAGAGAAAACTTTTAAAATCCTAGAGGAGAACATGGGCAGTAACTTATTTGACATTGGTTGTAGCAACTTCGTTCTAGATATGTACACTGAGGCAAGGGAAACAGAAGCAAAAATAAACTATTGGGACTTCATCAAAATAAAAAGCTTCTGCACAGTGAAGAAACATGCAACAAAAAAGGCAACCTACAGAGTGGGAGAAGATATTTGCAAATGATATATCTGATGAAAAGTTAGAATCCAAAGTCTATAAAGAACTCTTCAAACTCAACACCAAAAAACAAATAATCTAATTTAAAAAGTGGGCTTGGGGCACCTGGATGGCTTAGTCAGTTAAAGTGTCTGACTTTTTATTTTGGCTCAGGTCATAATCCCAGAGTCCTGGGATCAAGCCCCACATAGGGCCCCAGGCTGAGGATGGAGCTTGCTTGAGATTCTCTCTCTGCCTCTCTCCCTCTGCCACTCTCCCCCACTTGCTCATATGCGCTTTCTCTCTCTCTCTCTCTCTCTCTCTCTCTCAAAAGAAAAAAAAAGGGGACAGAAGACACGAGTAGACATTTTTTCTGAAGAAGATATACAGATAGAGAACAGACACATGAAAAGATGCTCATCAGGGAACTATGATTCAAAACTACAATGAGATCATCTCATACCCATCAGAATAGCTAAAATCAACAACACAAGAAACAACAGGATGTGGAGAAAGTGGAACTCTCTTGCACTGTTGGTGGGAATGCAAACTGGTGCAGCCACAGTGCAATACAGTATGGAGATTCCTCAAAAAGTTTCAAATAGAACTGCCTATTATCCATAACAATTGTTTTTTTAAGTTTATTTATTTATTTTGAGAGACAGAGATGGCATGTGCATTGGGGAGGGCAGAGAGAGAGGGAGAGACAGAGAATCTGAAGCAGGTTCCTCACTGTCATCACAGAGCTCCATGGAGGCTTGATCCCACAAGTCATGAGATCATGACCTGAGCCAAAATCAAGAGTTGGATGCTTAACTGAATGAACCACCCAAGTGTTCCCATAACAACTGTTAATACAAAGAAAAACCTCATAGGCTGTGATAAAATACAATCATCATGTGATGATTAGTTTTAATGTGTGGTTTTGCTTAGGCCGTGGTATCTAGATATTTGGTTAAACAGTACTGTAGATGTCTCTGTGAAGGTATGTTTTAGGTTAGATTAACATTTAAATCAGTAGACTTTGAGCAATATAGATTACCTTCCTTTAGGTGAGTGGGCCTCATCCAATTAGTAGAAAGTCTTAATTGAAAAATACAAATAAGGGATGCTCAGTGAGTTGAACGCATGACTCTTAATTTCGGCTCAGGTCATGATCCCAGGGTCGTGGGATTGATCCCTGTGTTGGGCTCCATGCTGAACATGGAACCTTCTTAAGATTCTCTCCCTCTGCCCTTCTCTCCTGTTTATGGTGTCTCTAAAACTAAAAAATAAAAGTAAAAAAAATGTAACGTAATTTAAAAAAATAAAAAGACTGACCTCCCCTGGGGAAGTTCAGCATACTTGGACTTGGGCCAGGCCTCACAATTGTGTGAATAAATTCCTTAACATCGATCTCAATCTCTCTGTCCCTCTCTTGCTCTCTCTCTCTCTTGCTCTCCCTCACTCTCCCTTTGTTTTTCTATAAATAAATATATATATATATACATATATGTATATATATGTGTGTGTGTGTGTATATATATATATAGTCTCTACATCTCTTGATCAATCGAAAGAGATACACACAGACAGACAAACCAATAGTTTTATTTCTCTGGAGATCTTTGACTAATACAGACCACAATTCCTGGCTTTCTCAGATGAACTGTTAAATATGCTTCTTGGTCTTTTACTCATACTAATTATATGTTGGTAACTTGCACAATGGAAATAAATTCTGGGATAATATGGATTTTTGGTGATAATCTTTCTCTATAATAAGTGATAGATTCTTGGAGCTATCATCCCCAAAATATAGCTTCTGTTTGGCTTAAAGTATGAATAGCTATATCTACTCTTATTCTCTTATGACTGTAGCAATCTAATGTTCTTATATTGAATAGCCATCAAATGTTTCCTAGCATATAGCTCTGGATTAGGGATACCTGCATTTTCCTACTGAAAAAAATCAGTCTCAGGTATAAACACAAACTTATATATTCTTATTCTGTAAAAATTTCAGAACTAAGCAATAGTCAAAGATGACACAGTGACAATCCTCCTATAATTGACCTCCTGGATGTAATCCTTTTCCATTTATCTTGGTGTTTGCTGCATAAAGTGTCTGGCACATAGTAAGCCCTATGAAATATTGTTCCCTTCCAATCTGGTCTTGGTACATCTTATAAAAAGATAACTTCTGTCTGAATTAAATACGAGATTTATCAAAGAGAACACTTGAAAATGTAAATACAAGAAGTGAAATAAACATGTTTTAACATTATATCTGTCCCTCTGGCTGGCACTAGGAGGGAAGCCCAAGACAGACCTGCTTTAAAGAAACCCACAGTTTGATGAGAATTCTTAAATCCTGTTTTCTGTGTCAGGTCTCCTTTCAAGACAGAGTAATGATATTCTATTGTATCACATGACAAGCAGAATGAGCATATGGAATGTTATTTCACTTTCTCCCAGATAAAAGACAACTCAGTCTCAGACAAGCTATTCTGACCTTCACTTAAATAAGGACTCATCTATGGACGTAAATATGTACCCAAACTATTTCATATGTCGAATCAGGAGCAGTCTCAGAACTCTGGTTTTCTTCGCATATTGCATAAATGTGAAAAGGAGAAGTAAAACACATTACATGATATTGAGTGGAGGAAATAAATTCCATCTACTCTGACATTATAATTATTTCAAACTAGTGGTTCTGCTTTACGTGTCTGCCATGTGCCAGGCACTGTGCAATCTCCTTTTCCAGCATGACCACATAGACTCCTCAGAACAACCTAGTTTAGTGGTTGTTAGTACCCTTATTGTCTTCTTCTTTTGTTTTAAATGTTTATTTATTTTTGAGAGAGAGAGAATGCAGTCAGGGGTGTATCAGAGAGAGAGGAATACAGGATTTGAAGCAGGTTCCACACTGTCAGTGCAGAGCCTGAAGTGGGGCTGGAACCCACAAACCATGATATCATGACCTGAGCCAAAGTTGACATTTAACCGACTGAGCTACCCAGGTGCCACAGTACCCTTATTTTCTTAATAAAGAAGCTAAGGTTCATGTCAGTGAAGCAGTTTGCCCAAAATCACCCACATCTAGGAAATGTCTGAGCCAGGAACTATCTATGATTTTTTTTGCCTGCATGTTCTATGCATTTTCTTCCATGGTATGCTGCCTGAAAAACACATAAGTTCATATGATAACCAGGTGAGAACCTCTTAGCTCAAGGACAAACACGAGTTCTCCATTACCAATCATTACCACTAGCAAGAGGTGGTGTTGAATGGTAGTCACACATGTGTGCATGATCCACTGTGGTGAGAGAAATGGTGGTATGCTTTGGGACTTTGACCAGTTGTTTCATTTTTTTAAAATTTGATATCATCAAATACCTAAAACAAAGTTGAAAAGAGTATTGATATAGAGTAACATTAAACAATTTTAGCAGAAATCAGTTTAGAATTTCATCATTTGGAAGAAAGTTAACTCACAGATTCTGGTATTTCCATCCTGATAATGTACCTGACTACTTGAAGGTTTCTTTAGAATTAACTGCTAATAGTTTTCCAGAGAGTCAGTACAGTGTAGTATTTGGATGCACAAATGCTGCACCAGGAATCTCGGTATTGAAATCTCATGCTCTGACACTTATCAGCTATGTGGCTTGGCCAATTACTTATTCATCCACTCTCTGTTTCTTTATCTCCAAAATAAGGATAATAATATTACCTACATTATAAGATTTCTCTGGTGATGAAATTATTAAATATACAGAGTTCTTACTAGAGTGCTATAAAAATCTTAGACTCTTTTATTATCAAATGCATTTACATTATCTACTGATATGTGTATAGTTCCCCCTTTTTATTTGTTCACCAATTAAATTGTCTTGCACACTTTTCAAATGATGTTTCATGCATTGATTTGACAGTAGTTTATTGTGCACTAATACAATCTACCTGGTATTCTGGTGCTAGAAAAAAATAGTAAGCAAAGCTGGCACTTCTGAACATTGGCCTTTTGGAGAATTCAGGGGAAAGAGCCAGTATTATTGAGGATGGCCTTGGAACTCAGGATATCAACACAGCTCAATACAGCAGATACTTTTTGAGATCTTGTTTTAGCCATCCTTCTAAGCATGTGAAGTAGAGCACAAAACAAAATAGACACACCTAATTGCCCTTATATTCTAGTGAAGTGAGAGAGAAGCCAAAACAAACAAAAAAAATCATTAAAGGGGAAATTAGAAGATAATCAGTGCTTTGGGGAAAAGAAAAACATTTAGATTTCTAGATGTAGAAAATTGTATCTTCCAAAAGCCCATTGGGAATCCTTGCCAATTTGGTCACAGAGCATATGCTACAGCTGGACAGTTTAAGGTAGCAGTATGAAGAGACAATGAAGAGAATCATAAATGAGAAAGTATACATGGCTGCTAAACATCTGCTAAGACCTAAGCTTTGCATTCCATGAAACCAGTGTCTTTGAATGGCTTCTCAACTATTTGTTGACCCTTCAGAAAAGATCACTTGTTCATTTCTAGGAAGTCCTATAAATTTTATGAAACAGCTTTTCTCTTATTCTGAACTATCTGCAATGCAAAAGCAAATGTACTTAAATAGAGTTCTCAAAGTGGGACGTTCTTGGGATAGTGATGTTAGCAAGAGGACTGACTAGTAAACTCCAATCCTTCACTGTCATATGGAAATACTAAGTAAACAATAACATACAGACCAAAGTATCCCTATAGGAACTCTAGAAACTAGTTAGAGTTGCAACAACCAAGCGAACCCCCAAGTAAGAAAAAGTTCCACTCAAAATCATAAATCATCCATGGCATTTTTTCTCATCTTTGACCAACCCCCTTCCTAGCACTGTGCTAAATGAACAGGAGGGAGCCTCCCGATAAAATATGACATATTTTTTTAAAGTTTTAATTGATGAAGATTTTAATTGTTTTAAAAATACTCAGCAAGCTGACAGAGAACACAGATAATATATAAACAAAATAAGTATATCATCAAAGACATAGAAATTACTCTAAAAAGAAGGCAGAATCAAAAATTTCTGGACTTGAAAAATACAGTAACTGAATTTAAAAATTCACTAGAGGCCCTCAACAGTAGACTCAGACCAGAATGTTAAATGAACGCAGAACATGAATACAAGTCATTTGAAACTATCAAGCCCAATGATTTAAAAGAAAGATAAAATAAAGAAAAGTGAAGAGAATTTAAGGGACTTACAAGACACTCCCTTACATTATGGGAGTCCCAGAGGAGGCGGGGGGCGGGGGGAGACAGAGAGAGAGAAACAGAGAGCTTCTTTGAAGAAATAAGTTTCCTAAATTTGAGTAAAGACGTGGATATAAAATTACAGGAAACTAAACAAACCACAAGTACGATTAATCAAATGAGACCCCACTGAGACAAATTATATCAAACTGTCAAAAGTCAAGGACAAAGAGACAATCTTGAAAGCAGTAAGAGAAAAATAACTTGTCAGATACAATGGGTCCTTAATGAAATTCTCAGAAAATTTCTCAGTAAATACCTTCCAGGACTGAAATAATGGTATTATACTTTTTAAGTGATGAAAAAGAATGTCAACTGAAAATTCTATATCTGGTAAAACTGCCTTTGAAAATTAGTAAGAAATTAAGACATCCCCACATCGAAAAAAAAAAAGCTGACAGGGTTTATTACCACTGGGCCTGTCCTATAAGAAATGCTAAAAAGTGTCTTTTAAGGAGAAAAAAAACACTATATGGTAACTCAAAGCCATGTGAAAATATAAAGTTCTCCAGTAAAGGTAAATACATGGACAAATATAAAACAAATATTGTTTAACTTTGGTTCTTAGCTTTAATTTTAATTTTTTTTATATTTAAAAGACATGAGCACAAAAATCTTTATAAACATCTTTTAATTTATAAATATCTTTATAAATATCTTTTAATATCTTTATACAATATATAAATATGAAATTTGAGACATAATAACATAAAAGGGAGGTGGTGCAGGGTTTTTGTGTCAATTGAAGTTAAATTGTTATCAGTTCAAAATACAATATAATAACTTTAGGATGTTATAAAAATCTGCATGGTTACTACAAAGAACATATCTATAGATCAGACACAAAAGAAAATGAGAAAAAGATTGAAAAGTTTTACTCCAAAAAGTCACACAAAGGAAGACAATAAAGGAGGAAATGAAGGATGAAATAGTCATAAGACATACAGAAAAATAATAAAATGGCAAAAGTAGTCAGTGCTTCCCAATCAGTAATTGCTTGAAATGTAAATGTATTAAAATTCCCAAACAAAAGACCTAGGTTGGCAGAATAGATGAAAAACTATAACCAGCAATATGCTGACCATAAGAGATTACTTTAGATTTAGAGACACATATAGGTTGAAATATGAAGTGAAGGATAAAAAAAGATATTTAATGTGAATAGTGACCAAAAGAGGCCAAACAGTAACCAAAATATAGCAAATAAAAAAGCAATAGAGAAAACTAACAAAACCAACCTTACTCTTCAAAAAGATCACCAAAATTGGCAATCATTTAGCTATATTGACTAAGAAAAAGAGGGAATGAATAGCTTCAAAGGTGAATTGTACCAAACATCTAAAGAAAAATTAATACCAATTCTTCTGAAAATCTTCCAAAATATTATATGATTCCATCACTACTGTAATAGCCAAAGCAGAAAAAGACACTATGAGAAAAGAAAACTACAGATCAATGTCACTTTTGAATTTTTTTCAAAAATCATCAACAAAATAAATCCAAACAGAATTCAACAGCACATTAAAAGGATGATATACCATGACCAAGTGGGATTTATTCCCGAAAAGCAAGGCTTGTTAAAAACAGAATAAAATCAGTATGACATGCCAAACAAACAGAAGGAAGGGAAAATAATTATTGAAATTGAGGAAGAAAATATTGGATAAAATTCAACAATCTTTTATGATAAAAATACTCAACAAACTATAACTAGAAACTACCTCAACGTGATAAAAAGCCATGTAAGAAAAGCTCCTGGCTCACCTCTTACACAATGGTAAAGCTTTTTCTCCAAGGTTAGGAATAAGACAAGGATGATGCTTTCACCATTTCTATTCAACATAATTCTGGAAGACCTAGTCAGAATAATTAGGCAAGAAAAGGAAATAAAGGGCATCCATTTGTAAAGGTAGATAGAAGATTAACTCTGTCATGCATGACATGAACATATATGCAGAAAAACCTAAAGAATCTACAAAACATCCTTAGTAATAACAAACAAATTCACCAAATTTGCAGAATGCAAAATCAACACGCAAAAATTACTTCCATTTCTCTACATTAATAAAGAAAATCTGCAAAGAAAATGAAAAAAAATTTCCAGTAAAAAGATCTAAATTGTATCATCAAAAACAGAAACTGTGTTGGGAGGGTCAGAATAGAAATGTAAAGCCTTAGTGTGTGTTCAAAGCTAAGTTGCTATCAGCTTAAAGTTGACTGTTATAGCAAGTTTGATGTAATCCTCATGGTAACCACAAAGTAAAAACCTATAGTAGATACAGAACAGATAAAGAGAAAGGAATCAAAACATATCCCTACAGATAAGTCAAAAAAGAAGAGTCCAAGAGAAGAACGAAAGAACAAAAGAATCACAAAACAGCCAGAAAGTGATGAACAAAATGATAATAGTAAGTCCATACCTATCAATAATTACTTTAACTATAACTGGACCAAATTCTCCAGTCTAAAAACATTTAAAAATGGAGCCAAGAATACTCTTTCTAGCCAGAGTGTCATTCAGAATAGGAGGACAATAAAGAGTTTCCCAGACAAGGAAAAACTAAAGGAGTTCGTGACCACTAAACCAGCCCTGCCAGAAATATTAAAGGGAACTCTTTTAGTGGGAAAAAAAGATCAAAAGTGACAAAAACAGGAAGGAACAGAGAAGATATCCAGAGACAATGACAAAACAAGTAATAAAATGGCACTAATTTTATATCTATCAATTATTACTCTGAACATAAATAGACTAAATGTCCCAATCAAAAGACATAAGTGTCAGAATACAGTTAAAAAATAAGACGCATCTATATACTACGTACAAGAGACTCATTTCAGACCTAACAAAACCTTCATATTGAAAGTGAGGGATGGAGAAACATTTACCATACAAATGGATGTCCAACGAAAGCCATTGTAGCCATACTTATATCAGACAAACTAGATTTTAAACCAAAGAATGTAAAAGGAAATGAAGAAAGGCACTATATCATAATAAAGAGGTCTATCTAACAATAAGGTTTAACATTTATAATGTAACTTATGCCTGCAACTTGAAAGCACCAATATATATAAAGAATTAATAATGAACACGAAGGAGCTCATGAAAATAAAACAATAATAGCAGGGGACTTTATTTTTTTTTCATATATTTAAATTTTATTTTTTTCCCTTTTTCTTTCTTTTTTTTTCAATATATGAAATTTATTGTCAAATTGGTTTCCATACAACACTCAGTGCTCATCCCAAAAGGTGCCCTCCTCAATACCCATCACCCACCCTCCCCTCCCTCCCACCCCCCATCAACCCTCAGTTTGTTCTCAGTTTTTAAGAGTCTCTTATGCTTTGGTTCTCTCCCACTCTAACCTCTTTTTTTTTTTCCTTCCCCTCCTCCATGGGTTTCTGTTAAGTTTCTCAGGATCCACATAAGAGTGAAAACATATGGTATCTGTCTTTCTCTGTATGGCTTATTTCACTTAGCATCATACTCTCCAGTTCCATCCACGTTGCTACAAAGGGCCATATTTCATTCTTTCTCATTGCCATGTAGTACTCCATTGTGTATATAAACCACAATTTCTTTATCCATTCATCAGTTGATGGACATTTAGGCTCTTTCCATAATTTGGCTATTGTTGAGAGTGCTGCTATAAACATTGGGGTACAAGTGCCCCTATGCATCAGCACTCCTGTATCCCTTGGGTAAATTCCTAGCAGTGCTTTGCTGGGTCATAGGGTAGGTCTATTTTTAATTTTCTGAGGAACCTCCACACTGCTTTCCAGAGCGGCTGCACCAATTTGCATTCCCACCAACAGTGCAAGAGGGTTCCCATTTCTCCACATCCTCGCCAGCATCTATAGTCTCCTGATTTCCTCATTTTGGCCACTCTGACTGGCGTGAGGTGATATCTGAGTGTGGTTTTGATTTGTATTTCCCTGATGAGGAGCGACGTTGAGCATCTTTTCATGTGCCTGTTGGCCATCCGGATGTCTTCTTTAGAGAAGTGTCTATTCATGTTTTCTGCCCATTTCTTCACTGGGTTATTTGTTTTTTGGGTGTGGAGCTTGGTGAGCTCTTTATAGATTTTGGATACTAGCCCTTTGTCCGATATGTCATTTGCAAATATCTTTTCCCATTCCGTTGGTTGCCTTTTAGTTTTGTTGGTTGTTTCCTTTGCTGTGCAGAAGCTTTTGATCTTCATAAGGTCCCAGTAATTCATTTTTGCTTTTAATTCCCTTGCCTTTGGGGATGTGTCGAGTAAGAGATTGCTACGGCTGAGGTCAGGGAGGTCTTTTCCTGCTTTCTCCTCTAGGGTTTTGATGGTTTCCTGTCTCACATTCAGGTCCTTTATCCATTTTGAGTTTATTTTTGTGAATGCTGTGAGAAAGTGGTCTAGTTTCAACCTTCTGCATGTTGCTGTCCAGTTCTCCCAGCACCATTTGTTAAAGAGACTGTCTTTTTTCCATTGGATGTTCTTTCCTGCTTTCTCAAAGATTAGTTGGCCATATGTTTGTGGGTCTAGTTCTGGGGTTTCTATTCTATTCCATTGGTCTATGTGTCTTTGTGCCAATACCATGTTGTCTTGATGATGACAGCTTTGTAGTAGAGGCTAAAGTCTGGGATTGTGACGCCTCCTGCTTTGGTCTTCTTCTTCAAAATTACTTTGGCTATTCGGGGCCTTTTGTGTTTCCATATGAATTCTAGGATTGCTTGTTCTAGTTTCTAGAAGAATGCTGGTGCAATTTTGATTGGGATTGCATTGAATGTGTAGATAGCTTTGGGTAGTATTGACATTTTGACAATATTTATTCTTCCAACCCACGAGCAGGGAATGTCTTTCCATTTCTTTATATCTTCTTCAATTACTTTCATAAGCTTTCTATAGTTTTCAGCATACAGATCTTTTACATCTTTGGTTAGATTTATTCCTAGGTATTTTATGCTTCTTGGTGCAATTGTGAATGGGATCAGTTTCTTTATTTGTCTTTCTGTTGCTTCATTGTTAGTGTATAAGAATGCAACTGATTTCTGTACATTGGTTTTGTATCAGCAGGGGACTTTAAAGACCTACATATATCAATGGACAGATCATCTAAGCAGAAAATCAACAAGGAAACAATGGCTTTGAATGACGCCCTGGACCAAGTGGACTTAACAGATATATTCAGAACATTTCATCCTAAAGCAGCAGAATCCACATTCTTTTCAAGTGCACATGGAACATTTTCAAAAATAGATCACATAGTAGGTCACAAATCAGGCCTCAAAAGGTACAAAAAGATTGAGATCATATCATGTATATCTTCTGACAACAATGCAATGAAACTAGAATTCAACGACAATTAAAAGTTGGGAAAGCCCTTAAATAGATGGAAAAAGACATCCTAGTAGAGAATGAATGGGTCAATTAGGAAATTAAAGAAGAAATTTTAAAATATAGGGAAACAAATGAAAATGAAAATACAATGGTCCAAAACCTTTGGGATGCAGCAAAAGGGGTCCTAAGAGGAAAGGATTTATAATACAGGACTACCACAAAAGAAAGAAAGAAAGAAAGAAAGAAAGAAAGAAAGAAAGAAAGAAAGATCTCAAAGTGCCACCTAACCTTACACCTAAAGGAGTTAAGAGAAAAACGCTAAATTAAGACTAAAGCCAGCAGAAGAAGGGAGATAATAAATATTAGAGCAGAAATAAATGATATAGTAACAAAGAAACAACAACAATAAAGTGGATGAATGAAACTAGGAGCTGGTTCCTTGAAAAAAATAAAATAAAGTTGATAAACCCCTGGCCAGACATATTAAAAAGAAAATACAAAGGAACTAAATAAAATCACAAATGAGACAGGAGCTATCACAACCAACACCACAGGAATAAAAACAATCATAAGAAAATATTACGAAAATTTATATACCAACAAATTGAGCAATGTGGAAAAAATGGATAAATTGTTAGAAACATATAAACTACTAAAACTGAAAGAGGAAGAAATAGAAAACTTGAACAGACTGATAACCAGCAAAGAAATTGAACCAGTAATCAAAAATTTCAACAAACAAAAGTCCAGGGCCAGGTGGCTTCACAGGATTTCTTCCAAACATTTAAGGATGAATTCATAACTATTTTTCTCAACATATTCCAAAAAATAGAAACGTAAGGAAAACTTCCAAACTTATTCCATGAAGCCAGAATTACCGTGATTCCAAAACCAAAGACTCCACTGAAAAATAGAACTACAGGACAATATTCCTGATGAATATGGACACAAAAATTCGCAACAAAATATTAGCAAATCACATCCAACATTACATTAAAATAATCACTCACCATGATAAAATGGGATTTATTCCTGAGCTGCAAGTGTGGTTCAACACTCACAAATCAATCAACGTGATAAACCATATTGATAAAAGAAAGGATAAGAACCATATGATCCTGTCAATAGATGCAGAAAAGCATTTAACAAAGTGCAGCATCCATTCTTGATAAAAACCCTCAACAAAGTAGGGATAGATGGAATATACCTCAACATCATAAAGGCCATATACAAAAAACCCACAGCTAATATCATCCTCAACAGGAAAAAACTTAGATCTTTTCCTTTATAGTCTGGAACAAGACAGGAATCTCCACTTTCACCACTGTTATTTAACATATTACTGGAAATCCTAGTCTCAGCAATGAGACAACAAAAAGAAAGAAAATGTATCCAAGTCAGCAAGGAAGAAGTCAAACTTTCACTATTTGCAGAAAACATGATACTCTGTGTAGAAAACCCGAAAGACTCCAGCAAAAAATTGCTTACACTGATTACACGAATTCAGTAATTTCACAGAATACAAAATCAGCATACAGAAATCTGTTACTTTTCTATACACCAATAATGAAGCAACATAAAGAGAAATAAAGAAATCAATCCCATTTACAAATGCCCCCAAAACCATAAGATACCTAAAAATAAACCTAACAGAAGTGGTAAAATATCGGTACTCCGAAAAGTATAAAACACTGATGAAAGAAATTGAAGATGACACAAAGAAATGGAAAGATATTCCATGCTAATGGATTGGAAGAGCAAATATCGTTAAAATGCCTATACTACCCAAAGAAATCTACACATTTAATGCAATCCCTATCAAAACTCCACCAGCATGTTTCACAGAGCTAAAGTAAAAATTCCAAAAATGTGTATGGAGCCACAGAAGCCCTAGAATAGCCAGAGCAATCTTGAAAGAAAGGCAAAGCTGGAGGGATCACAATTCCAGACTTCAAGTTTTATTACCAAGCTGTAGTGATCAAGACAGTATGGTACTGACACAAAAAGAAACACATCAATCAATGGAACAGAATAGATAACCCATCAATGGAACAGAATAGATAACCCATACATGGACCCACACCTATATATATGCTCAACTAATCTTCATCAAAGCAGGAAAGAATATCCAATGGAAAAAAAGACAGTCTCTTCAACAAATAGTGTTGGGAAAACTGGACAGAAACATGCAAAAGAATGAAACTGGACCACTTTCTTACACCACACATAAAAAATCAATTCATAGTGGATGAAAGATCCAAATGTGAGACAGGAAACTATCAAAATCCTAGGGGAGAACACAGGCAAAGACCTCTTTGACCTCGGCTGTAGCAATGTCATACTAGAGGCAAGGGAAACAAAAGCAAAAATAAACTATTGGGACTTTATTTTTAAAAGCCTCTGCACAGCAAAGGTAACAATCAACAAAACTAAAAGGCAACCTACAAAATGGGGAATGGTATTTGGATGTGACATATCTGATAAAGGGTTGGATCCAAAATATATAAAGAATTTATAAAACTCAACATCCAAAAACCAAATAATTCAGTTTAAAAATGGGCAGAAGTCATGAATAGACATTTTTCCAAAGAGGACTTACAGATGGCTAACAGACACATGAAACATTACTCATCATCAGGGCAGTACAAATCAAAACTAGAATTAGATGCTACCTCACACCTGTCAGAATGGCTAAAACTAACAACACAGGAAACAACAGATGTTGGCAAGGATGCAGAGAAAGGGCAACCCTCTTACACTGTTGGTGGAAATGCAAACTAGTGCAGCAGCTCTAGAAACAAGTATGGAGGTTCCTCAAAAAGTTAAAAATAAGACTACCCTTTGACCCAACAATTGGACTGCTAGGTATTTACTGAAAGGATACAAAAATACTGATTCGAAGGGACACATGCACCACAATGTTTATAGTAGTGCTATCAACAATAGCCAAATTATGGAAGGAACCCAAATGTCTATCAAGTGATGAATGGATAAAGAAGATGTAGTATATATACACACAATGGAACATTACTCAACCAGAAAAAATAATGAATTCTTGCTGTTTGCAATGACGTGGATGGAGCTAGAGAGGATTATGCTACGAGAAGTAAGTCAGTCAGATAAAGACAAATACCATATGATTTCATTCATATGTAGAATTTAAGAAATGAAATGGAGGAACACGGGAAAAAAGAGAGGCAAACCATAAAGTGTACTTTTAATTATAAAAACAATTTGAAAGTTGCTGGAGTGGAGGTGGGCAGGGAGATGGGTTAAATGGATGATGGGGATTAAGAAGGGCACTTGTGATGAGCACTGGGTGTTATATGTAAGTGATGAATCACTAAATTCTACACCTGAAACTAATATTTCACTGTGTGTTAACCAACTAGAATTTAAATAAAAAGTTGAAACTACAAAAAAAAAAAAACCTGATGGCTACCAAAGGGGAGGTGTGTGTGGGGATGGGTTTTAAAAGTGACGGGGTTTAAGGAGTGCCCTTGTTGTGATGAGCACCAGGTGTTGTATGAAAATGTTGAATCAATATGTTGTACACATGAAACTAATTTACACCATATGTCAACTAACTGGAATTAAAAAAAGCTTTCTAAAAATATTTTTAAAAACATAAAACAAATTCCAAAAATAAAAATGTGAGATCTATATGTATTTCCATATATCACATGTCTGGAGGGCTGGGGGATGGGCAAAATGGATGAAGGTGTTCAAAAGGTACAAGCTTCCAGTAATAAAATAAATATGTCCTGTGGATGTAATGTACAGCATAGTGAGTATAGTTAACAATACCATAGTCCATATTTGAAAGTTGCTAGAAAGGTAGATCTTAGAATTTCCCTACACAAAAAATTAATTTGTAACCATGTTCCATGACAGATGTTAACTAAACTTATAGTAATCATTTTACAATACAGAAATACATCAAATAATTATGTCATGCACATAAAACTGATACAATGTCATCTGTCAATTATGCCTCAATTTTTAAAAAGGGACCACATTTGCAATAGCATCTATTATAAGACTCACATAAATATAAGTGAAAGCCATGTGAAAAAACCCTCTAAACCTTATATGAGGGACACTTTTTTTTCTTTTTAGAAATCCCTAAATTAGCAGATGTATATTAATTTCCAAGTGAGAAATACTCTGTTAGTGTAAATATATTTTATATCCCTCCTATATCTATCTCTATATCTCATGCAACTAGAGGTGGATGTCCAATCATATCTTTAGTGGCAACTTGTAATATTTGATCTCAAGTTCGTGTGGAACAATAAAATAGCCAAAAACATTTTGAGGAGATAGTAACATAGATCTGCTTGTACTACCATATGCCAAAAAATGTCCTAAATTTTCAGTAGTTACAAGAGTATGGACCAAGAGCTGACCAAAAAATAATCAATGCAGGAAAGTGGAGTTTAGAAAATGACTTACAGAAACTGTATGGAAATGTCACTAATGTTGAAACCCTGGTTGTAAATGCAATGATCTTATCTCCAAGATCACTTATCTCTTTACATTGTGAACAGAAATTCTGCATTATTTTGTCAAATTACTTTTGAGGTGTTTCACTTGTTGTTTAAATGTTGTCTTATTTATGGAGGTAATTTTATTCTCAGAGAAAACTAATCAAACAATGCAGATTTGTTCTTTAAACCTTCTTTGACTTTGACCCTATGTCACAAGTATCCTTGCCTGTTTTAGACAATCACCCACAAATTAGAGAGCCTTTGTGGGGGGGATCAGGGTTTCCAGAGCAGAAGTTACAGCACACCATTGGGCAAGAAAAAAACAAAACAAAATACAAATTTGGATGCATTGGAAAGGACTACTGAATCATAAGCTGCATTGCTGGGTGAGGGGACCTAGAAGAGGCTGGGACAGTAGCAGACAGGACTCCCAGAAGGCATTAAAGAAACACAGATCCTATTAACTGCATTGTGAACTCTGAGAAGCCTACTCATGAGCCAAGAGAAATGTCTCCATATAGTACACACTGACTGGACCACAGAAAACCCCAGTATCCTTCCTCACATCCTTCAACACACACACATCCACCTTGTGGCAGGCTCCCTGTACAAGCTATGGCTGGCAGTGAGAAGGACTTTTGGGAGATGGCTAGGGAACGTGTGCAGAAAATGGGCCCAAATCTGTGGTCCCGGGAGAGAGCACAAACTTGAGCTACAGTGCCACCTTGTGGAAAGGAAAGGGAGACTTAACACCTAGTCTGGTTTGTTGAAAGACCAAGAGAAGGCATATGAGTTTAAGAATTCTTCCACGAGAGAGCCAAAGCATAAGAGACTGTTAAAAACTGAGAACAAACTGAGGGTTGATGGGGGGTGGGAGGGAGGGCAGGGTGGGTGATGGGTATTGAGGAGGGCACCTTTTGGGATGAGCACTGGGTGTTGTATGGAAACCAATTTGACAGTAAATTTCATATATTAAAAAATAAAAATAAAATAAAAATAATAAAAAAATAATAAAAAAATTAAAAAAAAAAGAATTCTTCCACGAGACCTTTGTAGCAACGTGGATGGAACTGGAGAGTGTTATGCTGAGTGAAATAAGCCATACAGAGAAAGACAGATACCATATGTTTTCACTCTTATGTGGATCCTGAGAAACTTAACAGAAACCCATGGGGGAAGGGAAGGAAAAAAAAAAGAGGTTAGAGTGGGAGAGAGCCAAAGCATAAGAGACTCTTAAAAACTGAGAACAAACTGAGGGTTGATGGGGGGTGGGAGGGAGGGGAGGGTGGGTGATGGGTACTGAGGAGGGCACCTGTTGGGATGAGCACTGAGTGTTGTATGGAAACCAATTTGACAATAAATTTCATATATTGAAAAAAAAAGAATTCTGCCACAAGAGAGAGCAAGAAGTGGAACAGTGGTATCAATGGATCTGAGGAAGCTTCACAATCATTAGCAGGACTTATGGGAGGTATTTCACTCCGGAAGACAGTAAGGATTGGAGGAGGTTACTGACACATCAAATGTAAAGACAACAGTGCAAAACTTCAAGAAATATTTAAAACATCAAAGAAGCATGACACCACCAAAGGATGACAATAATCTTCCAGTAACTGACACAAAGATATGGAGACTGGCAATGTGCCCAATAAGTAAATCAAACTATCTCTTTTAAGGAAACTAAATAAGCTACAAGGAAACACAGAAAGACAGTTAATTGAAGTCAGGAAAACAATATATGAACGAAATGAAAATTTTAACAAATAGATAGGAATCACAAATAAAAAAAACAAATCTGGAGCTGAAGATTACAGTGAATGAACAGAAAATTGTAATAGCAAGCATCAACATCAAATGGATAAAGTAAAGGAAAGAATCTGTGAGATAGAAGACAAGAATGTTTTTAAAAAATTTTTTTAATGTTTATTTATTTTTGACAGAGAGAGAGAGAGAAGGGGAGAGGGTCAGAGAGAGAGACACAGAATCTGAAGCAGGCTCCAGGCTCTGAGCTGTCAACACAGAGCCTGACGTGGGGCTCAAACTCATGAACCATGAGATCATGACCTGAGCTGAAGCCAGACACTTAACCGACTGAGCCACCAGGTACCCCATGAAGACAAGAATTTTGAAATCATTCAATCAAAAGAGAGAGAATAAAGATTAATGAAAAAGTGTGAGGAAAGCTTATGTGATCTAAAAGATAACACCAAAAGAACAAACTTGAGAATTATTGGAGTTCCAGAAGGAGAAGAGGGGGTAAATGGGGCAGAATGGTCATTTAAAAAAATAATGACTGAGAAATTCCCAAATATGGGTAGAGATTTGGATATCCAAGTTCAGGAAGCTCATAGGTCAATAAACAAACTCAACTTAAAGAGATTCTCTCCAAGACACATTACAATAAGCCTACCAAAAATCAAAGGCAAAGAGAATCTTAAACCCAGCAAGAAACAAAAAGAAGCTTGTAACTTACCGGGGAACACCAACAAGGAGATCAGAAGATTTCTCAACAGAGACTTTATAGGCCAGGTGAGCATGAGATAATATATTCAAAGCAATGAAAGAAAAACTCTGCCACCAAGAATAGGCTATCCCCCAAAGTTATTCTTCAGAAATGAAGGACAGATGAAGACTTTCCCAAGCAAACAAAAGCCGAGGGAATTCACCACCACTAGACCTATGAACTACCTTACAAGAGACGTAGAAAGGAGTCCTTTAAGGTGAAATGAAAGGATGTGAGTTAGTTACATGAAAACATACAAAAGAGTGGTGAAAGTAAGTATATAGTCAAGTTCAGAATACTCTAACACTGTAATGTGGTGATGTGCTAACCAGTTAATCCTAATATAAAAGTTAAAAAAGACAAGAATATTAAAAGTAACTGTAGCTACAACAATCTGTTAACAAATACAGAATCTAAAAAGAGGCAAATGGTGACATCAAAAACATAAAAAAGAGAAAGGAAAGGGTAGAGTTTTGTATACAATTGAAGTTAAGTTGTTAGCCTAAAATAGACTGTTAAATCTATAAGATTTTTTATGTCATTCTCATGGCAACCAGAAAGCAAAAACCTACAGTAAATTCACAGAAGGTAAAGAGAATGGAATCAAAGTATATCACTATATTCAGTAGGCTGCCTTTTTGTTTTGTTGATGACTTCCTTCCCTGTGCAAAAGCTTTTCAGTCACAATAGGTTTTTTTTTTTTTGCTTTTGTTTGTTTCCCTTGCCTGAGAGGACATATCTACAAAATGTTGCTAGGGCTGAAGTCAGAGAAATTACTGCCTATGTTCTCTTTCAGAGTTGTATGGCTTTAGGTCTAGTATTTAGGTCTTCAACTCATTAATGTAACATTGTGTGTCAACTGTAGTCAAATTAAAAAATTTTAAATAAGAAAACTTAAAAAGTAAAAAACCTAAGAAAAAAGCATATCACTACAGAATGTTGTCAACTCATGAAAGAAGGCAAACAAATAGGAAGAAAGCAACCAGAAAACAATTAATAAGATGGCATTTATAAATCATTCCCTTATAAATCATAAATCAATAATTGCTCTAAATGCAAATGGATTAAATTCTCCAAACATCAGATATACAGTGGCTGGATGTATTAAAGAAAAAAAATACATGCTGCCTACAAGAGGCTCACTTGAGCTATAAGGACACAAATAGGTTCAAAGGGAGGGGTCAGAAAGAGATATTCCAAGCAAGTAGAGTCCAAAATCCAAGTAGTTACAGGAGTAACTATACTTATATAAGACAAAATACATTTTAAGCCAAAAATCATAATAAGACACAAAAAAGGTGATTATAAAATGATTGAGAGTTTAATTCATCAAAAAGGTACAGCAATTGTAAATATACATGCATTCAAATTTGGGGCATGTACGCTCTGGAAAGCAGTGTGGAGGTTCCTCAGAAAATTAAAAATAGACCTACCCTATGACCCAGCAATAGCACTGCTAGGAATTTATCCAAGGGATACAGGAGTACTGATGCATAGGGGCACCTGTACCCCAATGTTTATAGCGGCACTCTCAACAATAGCCAAATTATGGAAAGAGCCTAAATGTCCATCAACTGATGAATGGATAAAGAAATTGTGGTTTATATACACAATGGAATACTACGTGGCAATGAGAAAAAATGAAATATGGCCTTTTGTAGCAACATGGATGGAACTGGAGAGTGTGATGCTAAGTGAAATAAGCCATACAGAGAAAGACAGATACCATATGGTTTCACTCTTATGTGGATCCTGAGAAACATAACAGAAACCCATGGGGGAGGGGAAGGAAAAAAAAAAAAAAAAAAAAAAAGAGGTTAGAGTGGGAGAGAGCCAAAGCATAAGAGACTGTTAAAAACTGAGAACAAACTGAAGGTTGATGGGGGGTGGGAGGGAGGGCAGGGTGGGAGGGAGGGCAGGGTGGGTGATGGGTATTGAGGAGGGCACCTTTTGGGATGAGCACTGGGTGTTGTATGGAAACCAATTTGACAGTAAATTTCATATATTAAAAAAAAAAAAAACAAATTTGGGGCATGTAAACATATTAAGCAAACAGGTCTGACATCCTTCAGATACTAACAGATCTGAAGAAAGAAATAACAACATAATAGTAGGGGGATTGAGTACCCCACTTTCAACAGTGGATATATCATATCATCCAGACATAAAACCAATACAGAAACCTTAGATTTGAACAATTTTTTTTAAATTTTTTTTTAACGTTTATTTATTTTTGAGACAGAGAGACAGACCATGAACAGGGGAGGAGCAGAGAGAGATGGAGACAGAGAGACAGACCATGAACAGGGGAGGAGCAGAGAGAGAGGGAGACACAGAATCGGAAGCAGGCTCCAGGCTCTGAGCCATCAGCCCAGAGCCCGACGCGGGGCTCGAACTCATGGACCGTGAGATCGCGAGATCGTGACCTGAGCTGAAGTCGGAAGCTTAACCGACTGAGACAACCAGGCGCCCCAGATTTGAACAATACTTTAGACCCAATGGACCTAACGGAACATACAACACCAGATCAGCAGAATATATATTCTTCTCCATTGGAAACAGAACATTTTGCATATTACATCATACAATAGGTTACAAGGTAAGTCTTAGCAAATTTAAGATTCAGAACATACCATGTATCTTTTCTAACCACAATGGTATGAAATTAGAAAGGAGGAAGCCTAGAAAATTCACAAATAAATGGAAACTAAACAACATGCTCCTGAACAACCAATGGGTCAAAGAAGAAATCAAAAGGGTTATTTTAAAAAATATATTGAGGGGCACCTGGGTGGCTCAGTCAATTAAGCATCCGACGAGCACAGATCATGATCTCATGGTTATGGGGATTCATGCCCCACGTTGGGCTCTGTTCTGACAGCTCAGAGCCTGGAACCTGCTTCAGATTCTGTGTCTCTGCCCTTTTACCACTCGTTCTCTCTCTCTGTCTCTCTCTCTTTCTCAAAAGTAAATAAACATACAGAATAGGGGGAAATATTTGCAATTCATATATCTGATAAGGGGTTCATATCCAACATATATAAAGAATTCATACAACTCAGTAGCAAAAAATCCCCCCAAAACCTGATTTAAAAATGGGCAGAGGATTCAGACATTTTCCCAGAGAAAACATACATGGCATTGAATAGAAGCACATCATTGATCACCAAGGTAATGCAAATCAAAGCCACCATGACATAGCACCTCACAGTGCTTAGAATAGTGTTAGAATGACTATTATCAAAAAGACAAAAGATAAGTGTTGGGGCAAGGCAGTGGAGAAAAGGGAACCCTTGTAGACAGATGGTGGGAATGTAAATTGGTACAGCCACTATAGAAAACAGAATGGAGCCTTTTCTAAAAATTAAAAATACAACTACCATATAGTCGAGCTATCTCACTTCTGGGTATATACCCAAAGGGAATGAAATCACGATCTCAAAGAGATATTTGCACTCCTATGTTCACTGCAGCATTATTCACAATAGGCAAGATTTGAAAACAACATAAGTTCTGTCAACAGATGAATGGATAAAGAAGATGTGTTATATATACACAATGGTATGTTATTCAGTCATGAGAAAGAAGGAAATCCTGCTGTTTGCAACAAGATGCATGGATCTTGAGGACATTATGCAAAATGAAATAAGCCAGAGAAAGGTAAAAATCATATGACATCACTTATATGTGGAATCTAAAGAAAACAAACTCATAGAATTGGTGAGTAAAATGGTGTTTACCAGGGGGTAAGGGGTGGAGGAAATGGGAAAATATTGGTCAAAAGGTACAAACTTTCAGGTATAAGTTGAGTAAATTTAGGGAATCTAATGTATAGCATGGTGACTATAGTTATTAATACTGTATTATACACTTGGAATCTGCTAAGAGTGTGGATCTTAAGAGTTCTCACCACAAAAAAGAAAAGGTAAGTAATAATGTGAGGTAATGGTGTAGGGTAACCCCAGGGTGGTAGTAATCTCTCAATATATAAATGTATCAAATCAATGCATCATACACTTTAAACTTAATGTTGTATCTCAATTACAAAATTAAAAATTAAAAGTAAGGAAAAAGGATGACTAACCTGGCACCTAAGAATTGAATTTGTGTCTACTAATACACAAATTTTGATATGTAGTCATAACGTAAGTAATCTCTAGTGGATCTTTTTCTTTCTCTCTCTCTCTCTCTTTTGTTTTTGATTTATAATTCAATGTCCATTATGTCTGATATGGAAACAAATAAAGCTAGAAAAAAATGCTAGATCAAAATATACAGGCAAAGACCTGAATAGATGTTTCTCTAAAGGCAATATTCCAACGGCCAGTAAGTACATGGAAAGATGCTTAGTCATTAAGGAAATACAAATCAAAACTACAATGGGATGCCATTTCACACCCAACAAGATGGCTATAATAAAAAGACTGACAATGACAAAAGTTAGAGAGTATATGGAGAAAGTGGAGCTCTCCTATGTTGCTGGTGGGAATGTAAAATGGTGCAACCCCTGTGAAAAATAGTATGGCAATTCCTCAAGTGGTTAAACATAAACCTCATGACACAGTAATTGCACTTCTAGCTATATACTCCAAACAACTGAAAACATAGGTCCACACATGAACTTTTATAAGATTGATCATAATAGCAATATTTATAATAGCTAAAAGGTGTAAACAACTCAAATGTCCATCACCTGAGTAACAGATAACCATCAGTGGTATATTCATACAATGGAATATTTTCATCCACAAAAATGAAGTACTGATACATGATAACAACATGGGTGAACCTTGTAAACATTATGTTAAGTGAAATAAGCCATCACAAAGACCACATATTGTATAATTCCATTTATATGAAGTGTCCAAAATAGGCAAATCCACAAGACAAAAAGTAGATTAATGGTTTCCTAGGGCTGGGGGGTGGGGGCAATGGAGAATGACAGTAATGGATGTGAGGTTTCTTTCGGGGATGATGAAATTGGTTCTAAAATTGTGATGGTTTCACAAATTCTGCAAATATACTAAAAACCACTGAATTGCACACCTTATGATGGTGACTTTTATTGTATCTGAATTGTATCTTAATAAGAAAGATATATATGTTTAGATACTGATAAGTGACTCTCCAAAAAGGCAGAACTAATTCACACTCTGAGGTGTGGCATTGAATGGCATCCATTTTTCTTTATCCTTCACATCTGATGTTGTCAACATTTTAAAATTCTGAAAATTTGATTGTTGGAATATGAGGAGGTGTTGGTGAAAGTCTCCCTTACATAAACAGTGAGGGTACACAGCTGATGTTCCCTTGGGTCCTTTCACAGGTCAGGCCCTGGGGATACAGAGAATGAAGCTCAGCTACTGCCTCAGGTCCCAGGGTATAGGGGACAAGAAATAGGACAATTATAACAGAGAGGGATGGAAAGAGACTTTGGGGCTCTGAGAGAGCTCAGGCTGAATGCTCAGTGTTAGGTGAAAAATTGAGGTCAGTGAAGGTTGCCCAATGGAGGGAAATCCTTAAGTGAGTAAGGAAAGAAGTTAGCCAAGACCAGTATCCCAAGAAGTCCAAAAGAATTAGGTGAATTTGTATAGCTGCAGGTAACCAGACCCAGCTTCCTATTCGTGCATTAGTTGAAGTCAAGGTCAACCACAGGAGGCAGAACAGGATTAGAAAATCATGGCCAGGCATGACCCAGAGCACTTTAACTCGGTTATTAAAAATCCCAATGTTCATTCAGGGATCAGATTGAATCCTGAGTAGCCCTTCCAAGTTCTAGCCATCTAGGATGCACCAGAATATATCCAGGGCATTATCTAGAGCTTCTGAAAAGTTTCAGTGACAGTTATATCTGCCTTCACCCCCAGAGACTTGGGCTAGGACATGCCATTGACCCCACAGCTCTGGCCTGTGGATTTGGAAGCTTTAGGCACGAAGAGGAGCCTGAGGTGTCAGTCAGCATCTTAGGGAAAAGACACAATGGGATGCCACTGGCAAAGATCCCCCCAGTGCAACAGTGCCTATGATGTTTTTATACCAAATCTTTCTGGCTGGCACAGAAGGCAGCTGCGAATGTACCAATCCCCTAAATAGCATACCATCACTGACTGTGAGAGCAAAACTATTCAAGATCTCGTTATACATGAGGAAACTGAGGTCTGAATAGAAGGAGGAAGAGACTTGTCTGAGCCTGAACAGGGGGTTGATGGCTCCCCTGGGCTGAGAGAAAGAGAACAGGGGTATTTGTGGTCAGATGAGTGAGAAAAGTATGATTAGTACTTATAGATCAAACGTGTTTTCCTCTGGAGCTGAGAAGGTTCAGAAGCAAAAGCCCTGGGCAAAGAGTGAGGTAGATGGATCTAAATGGGTCATCATGGCAAGGAGGGCCTGAGATGGGTCAGAACAGCCGGGATCCAAATCAATCAGCACTAGTGTTCCTGTGAGGGTGTAATGTATGATGGTGTGTGTGTGTGTGTGTGTGTGTGTGTGTGTGTGTGTGTGTGTGTGTGTGTAAGTCAGCCTTTCTGGTAGGTGGTGAATAGGGGGTGGTGGGCCTAGGCTGTGTTTATATAAGCTTGTGGGGAGTTGCTGAGGAATACAGGTGAAGTCTTATTGCCAAGCCTTGCTCCATTAAATCCCACCATTTCCACTTGAGTTTGTAGTGCTGATGCCAAGTTATGTCCCCTGTTTACCCACTGGATTTGCTGGAGAGTGGTGCCATCATAGCCAAGGGTCCTCCTTCCAAGCACTGTCCTAAAGTGAAAGAGGGAGTGGTGAGGCCTAATATCCTTGTCTCTTGGGCCTGCAATCTGACAACAGTGGCAACAGCTACATCTATCTCTATATCCCATCTAGTCTCCCACACCTTGCTACCTACACTTGGCCAGACCATGTTCCTTTCAGGAATGCAGAAAAGCTTTTGGCACTTCCAGAAAGACTTCTCTCAGCCCAGTCTTTGAAAAAATCCAGCTTCTGCTGGGCAGGAGGCTCTGGACTCCATGGTGGAAGAAACAAAAAGGATACTGCTCACCATGTCCCAGATCAGGTGGTATAGGTACAATAAAGGCTTAATGAAAACAAGCTTATTGACTCATCCTTTCAATATACATTTATTGGGTCCCTGCTGTATATAAAATCCCTGTGTCAGGTACCCAGTTGTTCAAGGAACAAGGCAAAACTCCTGCCCCAGAGATGAGAGTCTGGGTGTGACAGTCATGCAAATTAACCCTCCTGAAGTGACAATTTAGCATACGAAAAGCTGTGGTAGGGGAAAGGACCCAGTATGTTTGTGTGCACTACAGAGGGGGAACAGGTGACCAAGGGCTGGGAGATCTGATAACAAGGAAGGATTTTTTATAGGGGTAGGAACACACAAGACCAGAAGGACAAGTGGAAGGCTGAATGAGGAAATAGTAGTTTCAAAGGAGTGCGAAGGCCCTGAAGTAGGGCAGAATTGAAAGTTCTTTTTGAGGACAGAAGGCAAATTTCAGACATGTTGTAGAAAGAGATGAGGCTGTAGGAAAGAAACAGAGTCCAAGAGTTCAGGAGCAAGGTCTGAAGGAAGGTACAAGAGACAAAATCCTGAATACAAGGGGCTCTTACAGAATGATCTCATTTTGGATCTGGGCAATCCATAAAGATGTCTCCATTCCTGCTCTGGATTATGTCCTGAGCGCCCGTCCCAGTGAAGATTTCTATACTGTGTAAACTGGACCTTCTAAATGAACCACCTCTAGGGAATTATGGAGAAGGCCATCTAAGCTTTGTATTAGGGATATAGCTTTCAGCTGGGATTGCCTCCCTCACACCAGAATTTTTTTTAAAAGTATCCATTCTAATATGCTGCACTTCCTGGAGAAGAAACACTTTTGTGCTACTTGGTAGGAACATATTTTTGCCTGGGTTTTGTTTTGTTTGCTTGTTTTGTTTTATTTTGTTTTGTTTTTGCTTTGCTTTGCTTTGCTCTGCTCTGCTTTCATGTGTGTGTGTGTGTGTGTGTGTGTGTGTGTGTGTTTGCTCCTTTGTTGTCTTTTGAGTACTGGGACCCTCCTAGATCACTGGAGAGCTCCTGAGAGGTGGATGCAAGGTTCCAGATCAACTATGTTAATACTCATGGCTGCCATTTACTGAGGGCTTATTATATATCAGACATTTTCTCATGTTTTTTTTTTGTGAAAGAGAAAGAAAGAGAGGTCATGAATGAGCAAACAGAGGGAAGGCAGACAGAGAGGGAGACAGAGACTATGAAACAGGCTTTGCACCAGCAGTGCAAAGGCCAATGTGGAACTTGAACCCACAAACTGTGAGATCATGACCTGAGCCGAAGTCAGGCACACAACTGACCAAGCTCCCCAGGCACCCCTCTGTCATGTGGGTTTTAAACTGATAGTTATCTTTCCAACAGTCCTGCAAGTTGATTATCAGTCAAATGGTACAGAAGAGCAAACTGAGCCAGAGACTTCAAGTGATTTGCCCAAGGTGACACAGGTGATCAGTGACAAAGCTGGGACTAGACTGCAGGTCAGATTAGGATGTGGGCACAGTCTGTGTGTGCCACTCCAGCCCCTGGGAAGCCCTTCCCAGCCTAAATCAGGACTCTGTCTCCTGCCTCTAGTGTCCAGAGAGCCCTGCTGTCTCCATTACTATTTACCACTGCATAACAAATTACTCCAAAACAAAGCAGCTTAAAACGATGCACAGTTATTATCTTAGGAGTTTGTGGATCAGAAACCACCAAGGCTGTGACTTAACTGGATCCTCTACTTCCCATCTTTCACAAGGCTGCAATCAAGTCTCTGTCAAAAAAAAAAAGTCTCTGTCAGCCGAGGGACTGTGGTCTCATTTAAAGACTCAACTGGGGAAAGATCCACTTCCAAGCTCACTCATGTGGCTATTGGCAGGATGTAGTTCCTCATGGGTTATTGGTCTGATGGTCTCAGTTCCTCTCTGGCTATTGGCCAGAGACTGCCATCAGCTCCTTGCCATGTGGCCCTCTTCATCAGAACAAGAACACAAGAAGAGCCAGAGAGAGAGAGAGAATGAATTTCTGCAAGATGAAAGTCACAGTCTTGGTCTAGCCTAACCCCAGAAATGGCATGCCATCACTTTTGCCAAATCTATTGGTTAGAAGCAAGTTATTAGGTTCAACCTACACTCAAGGGGAAGGGATTATACAGGGGCATGAGTTCCAGGATTCAGGGATCTGTAGAAGCCCTTTTAGAAGGCAACCTACCATACTTGCTCCCTGTACCCATTTCAGCAGAGTGAACCCCTGCAAGTATCGGGCACCTCAATGGAACTAAAGGTTGGTGGGTTACCTTGGACAGTGCTGCATGGTCTGGTTATCCCAGCCAGCTTCCAGTAGGCCCAATGGATGAATGGGTCTCATCAGGACTTGGGCCTGCCTGGTCCTGCCTTCTTCCCCATCTCCATCATTGAGACAGTCATTGAACCCGTAGGGTGTGGACAGCAGCTGGCAAAAGATCAGATGCCTGTGTGGATGGAACACTTGATCAGGGATGGGACCCAGAATGGTGTTCCTGGCCTCTCTTGCTAAAAGAGATGAGGACCCCCCCCACTGAGATAGGGCCCACCTCAAAAGAACAAGTTTACAGGTGGGAAAGGGCTGAGTTTTTGGTTATCTGTAAAAGCTGTGGTGGTGTTCTTGCTTTTTCCCTCTGGGTTGGGATTCAGGGTTGTAGAACCCCCCCCCCCCAATGTACACTAGGAGGCCTCAGGGGACCATTTCTAAGGTGATGTGGGGGGGGTCACCCATGCAGTAGGGGGAACTGCTCTGAAGCTGCCAGAAGACCTAGGATTATTCAGACACCAGGGAGGGGGACCTGCTTTAGGGAGGAGATGAGTGAGCATGAGTTGGGGATGATTTATATGTGCCCATGCTATCTAATTCAAAGGTAGAGAGGGATCTGAAGCACTTATGGCAAAGTGTTATTAGAATTGGGTGATGGCTTCTGTATTGTTCTCTCTGTTTTCTGCAACTTTGAAATATTTTAGCATAAAATACCCTAAAAGTGGAAAACACAAGAGAAGGGTGGCCTTTTGGAGCCCTTGCACCCCACATTTCCTCAGTGTGACTCAGAGCCAAATGCAGCAAGTCGAGGGGCCTGGTGGGCTCAGGAGTTTCCAAGGAACAAAACAGTTCCAATTAGGCCATGGTGGTATAGACTACAGGGGGCTGAACTCCTTTAGCAGAGTGTTAGCCAGGAGCAGAACAGTCCCAGAAAAGCCCAGGCTTTTCCCAGTTCCTGGAAGCACTCACCAGACTCAGTTCTTCCCCTGCTGCTATTTTAATGCAATACACACTAAGAACAGCTTACAAAGAGACATGGTGTCATAATATGAGATAAATTACCTGAGGTAAAGGACGACGCCATGTACTGTAAGGGACTCTTTCCAAAGGTGGGGTGACTGTTGTTGTGGTGCTATTATAACTTAGTAGCTATCATGCCTCTAAAAGCCTTGAGTTCTGCAACATCTCCTCTCCTTCTGACCCAGCCTCCCTATCCCTCTACTCAGTACTCTCATCCCCCACCCTGATGACTGCCACTCAGTTGTGGCCCAACAGCCACCCTTTTTGAAATGTATGAAACCTGCACAATAATTACTCTCCATCAACACAGTCCTATCCCAAAAGTGGCTGAGAAACAAGCATTACTGTTCCAAGGCACAGGAGTACTACCTCCTATGGCTAAGTAATGTGGTAACCCCCCTCCCCAACACCACCTTCTCCCAACAACCCCACAAAAAAGAGGCAAACTGTAAACCACAGGAGATGCTGGTGTGGAAAAGGACAATAAATATTGTGAATCCAAAGGAATCAAGTGTGCTGCATTTATTTTAAACCTGGTGACTGAGAAACTGGGTAAATAGGGGCATGTGGCAGCAGAGGGGTCTTGATTACTGTTCATTGGTGTGTGTGGATCCTGTGGTCTCAGTTTCTGAGTTTCTGGTATTCTTCCCTACAGAGGTAAAGCAGAGTGACAATTGGGCCCTTGGGAGTTCTGTGGGAAGTGAGGCCTGGCTTGTGGTTCTCTGGGTCCAGCAGGAAGGGGAGGTTGTGCTGGCTTGGCTGTAAACACTGAGAGAGGCGGAGGCTGGCTCTGAGCTCTTACCCAAAGGACTTGGTGAAACATGCTCAGGCTCTCTGGATCTGGTTCTTCCAAGACCCTTGGGGGCCAGCAGGCTCTCTGGGCCAGCCTGTGTCATTGAATGCATTCTCCATGATGTTGGCAAAATACAGGAAGGGTACTGTGTCTTCAGCTGAGCCCGCCCTGTTATGGAAAATAGAGAAAAATCATTCTGGCCAGCACTGACACTCATTCTTCTTTCAAGTGTTTGTTGAAGGCCTACTATGTGCACACAAGGTTCAGTTTTTGGCACTGGGGATACAACAGTGAACTCTAGAGACCTAGATCCTGGCCCTCCTGGAGCTGATGATCTGTGATGCTGGAGGGAAATCAGACTTACCAGGTCTGGACTCAGCAGTAGCAGGCTGCCAGGGAGGTTCATGTTTTCTGTGAGTGTGATGTGCATGTTGTGTGTGAAGGGCGTTGTTGTCAGAGGCCAGCAGAGCTCTTCATTTCTGCTTGGTGTAGGGAGGCTAAGGGCCTATGCCTTTCTTGAAACTCCATCCCACCTCCTTGGCCCGGATTCCCACCATCCCATCCTGTAGATGAGTACACTGTGTCCAAGCATTCTCTGACACTCCTTCAAGTACTAAGATGTCTCATTGACTAATATGATTGTTTCCCTCTCCTCTCCCTCACTCTCCCTTAAACCCACTCTAACCAGGCATCCAGCTTCCCCACTCTAACATAGATGGTTAAATGACTAATTGAAAGTGATGGTTCCCAATTTTCAAATTACTCTATTATGAATATGTAAGACTTAAGGGAAGTCTGATTTGTGCATTATTTTAAGTTCTAATGAAATTCAAACCCAGGTCACTGTCGATTATACTTTCTCCCCACCAGCTCCCTCCTGATATCCAGAAACTCAGTTTCTAGACAGGAAGGCTCTGCCAAATTTCTGAAACTGCCCCTGAATTCACAATGAGCAGAGCCCCAGCTTTGCTGGGGATGCATAGTCAAACTCGAGGTTTCTCTTCCACGTGTTAGTGAAAGCCAAGGTAGGATAATTGAAAGAAGCACAGATATAGAAATTTGTGTCTCACAGAAACCCAAGACCTTTGTCTGTAATTTTTGAGAGTCAGGCTTCTCCATCAAGGCTCAAGCTCAACTCTTGGAACCCCTCCCAAGGTCCTGACCTTGATGATGTGTCCAGGGCTCCAAACAGGTTTTCCAGAACACTGCAGTGGGTCTTAAGACTGTGACATCTGAGCCCCCATGGCGCTGTTCCAGGAAGCATCAGTTTCCCCAGCCTGCTTCTAGTTTTGGTCTGTGGAAGCAGGAAGGAGGAGACTTTGGAGCTGCACAGTAGGGTAAGTATATTATAGTTGGTTAATCCTAGGTAAATTGACTCTCCAAAGAATCTGCACCAATTCACCCAACATCAGTGTGTGATACCAACATGACATCATTAATTTTTTAAATGTTTGTCCATTTGCAATTTGAAAAATGTAATTTCGCTATTTTATCTCCATTGTTGCCTGTGCTGTTGAGCTCCTATTCCTTTATATTGGCCATTTGTAGTGCTGTAAATGGCCTGTTCAATTTGTTGCTAACCTTTCTATTGCTATTTTTTTTTGTGGATGTATGTTTCTTGAGTTGTTTCATCAGAGTTCTCTTTATATCCTAAATATGATTCTTTAATCTGTTCTAACTGAAAAACATATTTGCTCCCAGCATCTCACTTCCCTTTTCATTTTATTTCTTCTGTCTTCTCATATGACTGCTTTTCATTTGGGGTGTATATACTGGCTGCTTTATTTAGTTCCCACCACAGCCTTGCAAGGTTGTAATATTTGCCCCAATTTTCAAACTGGGAATACAAGACTTTGAGAAGGTGCAATGATTTACCCCCAGATGCTAATTGGAGATCCTAACCTTTGCGTGTGCAAGAATCAGAAGCCAAGTAATGAGTTGGGCTCATGGTAGGCTGTCAGCTAACACTAAGGACCCTTCACACCTGCCTCCTGCCAGGCATAAAGGGAATAAAGTATGTAGCAAAACTAGCTCCTGTTTACCCACCAAGGAGTGTGCCTACTTTAACCCCCACAACAAGGTCTTGCAGAAGAATGAGACATGATATTGGGTCTGCTGGACAGAACACTGTAATGAGGGTAAGGAGATCTGAAGGCCAGACCCAGACCCATCACTGACTGTGACCTTGGCCAAGTAACTGACTCTCTCCTGGCCTCTTCTCTAAAATCAAAGCAATAGTTCTGATCCTCACTTCATGAGTTTGGGTGAAGGGGAATTCTTAGGCCCCAGCTGGGTTGTAAAAGAAGAAGATGTGCTATTCCTCCAGCAGTCATTTTGGCAGCCGATAGTCCTCCTCATTGCAAGCTCTCAGTTATTGCTAGTGTCTTCGTGATTTTCATGCAAATGGATGCTGGGCCAGGTCTGGAGGACAAATGACATCCAAAGCCCACCCCCAATGTGCCTGACCTCAAGGAAACAGCTGAGTGTTGGCTCTGGGCCCAGTTCAACACCTGTTGTTGTGGAAGGGGCATCCCACTTAATCCTCAAAGCCCTTCTGTGAGGCAGAAACTATTATTCCTATGAGCGTCTGTACTCATCCCCCCAAAAAGTGTAACAACATCAGTCCTCAACCCCTTGAGAATGCTTTGGAGAGTAATGAGGTAAATCTGACAGCACTGGGAGACATTAGGGAGCATGAAGCATGATACAAATCCAACTGATTAATGATCCAGTCAACTGCAGAAAGAACAACAACAACAACAGAGCTGTTTCTGGTCCATATGAGATAAATGGTAACTGTTATTACTATTCATTATTAAATGCCCACTGCTGATAATATGCCTGGCAGAGTTACAAATGCCAACTCCCAAAATCATGGCCCCTGTCCTCCAGGGAAATATGGCAAGTCACCGTTACTGGGCGCCAGGTTTTGCCTGGCACTCCTCTACATGTTTTATCCCATTTAGTTCTCATGGCAAATAGAGAACATAAGGATTATGATTTCTAGGTTTAGCTCCTGCCTCTAGGAAGAGATAGGTCATATTTCCCTCATCACCCCCAGAGGACACCTGTGAGTAAGTAACCCAAGGTCAACGCTTTGCAACCCATGCTCTGCGGTGTGTGCTGTGAATGGTTTATGGGTGTCCCTGAAACGTATATGGTCTTATCAGCTCTTGAGTGGCCAATGAGGGCCTAAGGCAGCCTCTTCTGTTCACATCAATGTTTCATACAAGTATTACTCCAATTTCCAATTGGTTAAGAATCACCAATATCAAGTTCCACCTTCACACACCATACACATCATCGTTATGTGCATTATCTTGTGTATAAAATAAATAAACAAACAAACAAATAAATAAAACAGAAGATGTATCCACTCCCCAAGTGGTGTAGAATTCATTTTTATTTCCGTTGTCATTGAGAGTATATTTAATGTAGCTGCTCACCAACCCATCTGCTCTATGAATTTCAGCAGAGTCCAAGTCCAGACCTGACGTCCTCAGCCTCCCATGAATCCTACTTCTCCATCTGTAATCCCTATCTTGGTGAATGGCAACCGCAGGCCACCAGTCACTCAAGCTGGAAACCTGAGTGTCATCCTTGGCTCCTCTTTGCCCTCCCCTGCCCTGGCCCACCTCCATAAGACCCATAGGACAGTGCTATCCTACCTTTCCTATGTGAAACATCCCTCAAATCATGCCCTTTGCCTCCACCACCTCTTCCACTAATTTTTAACACACATTTTAAAACCCACAAGTGAGAGGGCGTTCTGTCTGCCTGTCTTGTGTCTGTGACTGACACTAGGAGTGCCTGAAGATGGCCAGGGTTGAACAAAATTAGCTGACAGGGTCATGGATATAAGCAAAGCCCACGTTGGCCCCCACTGGTGAGATCTCAGTACATTTCCTCACACTGTAGTCACAGAAAAACCGAGTCCCTCTTTATAATTGGTGCAGGGAGGATGGTCTCCCAAGAGTGGAACTGGTCTTCACAAGTGTGCTCTCCCTTGAGATGGCTAAAATAGTGAGCTTCCCACCCTGGGAAGTGGAGGGCCCCATGCTGGAAGCCCTGGTGAGATACAGCTTTCCCCATACAGTAAGAAAACAGAAGATTAATGTGATTTGTTAAGGATGCCTATGACGTTTGCTCACTCATTATTCTGTGCCTGAAAGGCCCACCATTAGACTCCATCTTTTGCATGAGACCAGTGGTTTTCACACTGTGCTAGGAAGCTCCCCAGAGGTCTGCAGAATTGCCTCAGGAGATCATAAGGAGTAGTGGGTGAAGGGTACATCAGATGTAGTTCTTTTTTCCCACTGAGTTACCACCATCATTTTGTTAGAGGAAATAATTCCCCTGTGGTGTGTGGTATTGGGTGAGATTGGACAGTGAGTAGTGGTGCAACTGTCTCTAGGCAACCGTGTCACCCAAGAATATTGACCCCCTTAATGTTTTAGCTCTTCTGGGTATGGGACTTCAAGTACAGAGTCCCCATCCTTAAGGGAATGAGCTGACACACAGTAGGTCAGGATCCCATGGCTCCTAGCTTGGGACAGTGGTGCTTGGGCTGCACTGCTGTAGTGGAAGGGCTCTTGCCTTGCATTGACCAGGGATTGGGTCTTGGCTCTGGATCCCTTGCTGGTGATGTGACCTCAGAATTCAGCTCACACCACTCCCCTTGTTTGGGATGATTGGAGAATAAAACAAATAACGTGTAAAGCCCCTGTAACACAACAGGGTGTGTAATGTTTGGCAGAGCTGAGGACAAACGTTGCCACCTTCCTAAGGCTGCTCAGAATTCACTGGGATAAAGCACTAGAGAGAATGAGGGTAGATGAGGCAAAAAACAGGCTTAATCTCTTGCTCACTTGCACACTCCAATGGCCATCTGTTCACCATAAGAGCCAGGAGATCCTGATGATCCCATCCCCTCTCCTGAGGAACTGTCCACTTTCCTCCCCTACCTGAGCCATCTGCTTGGGTTCAGGAATTGTGACATGGTATAGTTAGGGGCGGGGGTAAGGCAGGAGTACGCAATGAAGGAGAGCTCAGAACTTGGGTTCAGTCATATTTTAGAAGCAAAGATGGAAAACTGATGATCCACACCTTCCTTTACTGCCGAACTCTCTGTCTCTTTCCACATGTAATTGCCTTTGTGTGCTCTGACTCTTCATCTGAATATTCAAGGGGTAATGGGGCCCCTCTTAAAATTTACAAGTTGACTTGTTCCTAGTCATAGCAGACAGAAGGCATATTTGAGGTTTTGCAGCTGATTCTGAGCCCTCCATAGCCAGAGCAGAATCAGAAGGCTTAAGGATGTGCACAGCTAGGAGAACATGACTTGCTGAAAACCCAGGTAATCACTTCTACAAGTGCCGAGCCCACAGAGGAGGAAGGACTTGCTCAAGGTCAGCCGGAGAGATCATGGTCCCCCAAACAGGAAGAATAGGGATGTTAATGGGGAGGCATAAGGAGAATATCTTGTGAGTCTGGGGATGGCAGAGGAAAGTACCTTTTGCTGTGAGGCTGTGGAACCCAAAAGCCTGTACAAAGTAGGAGACAGGGAAGGCCACGTGGCTCATCAAAACTAAGAGACGCTGAGGTGGGTGATGGTAACCGAGGTTATATCAACAGCAGAGGTACTTCTTTCAAGAGATGATGTGTCTGGGTGATGGTCAGTCAGCATCTGGTGGGTAGTGGGTAGGTGGCTCTGGGCCTGGGGTGGGGCCTTGAAAAATAAAATTCTCAGATTTGGGAATCCGTAGACAAGGTGGGCTTGTGCTGAGGATGAGGAACAGAAGTGAGGGCTCCTTGTTGACAGGTCCTGCTTTGTTAAATGCTATCTCTGCTGCTTGGGCTTCAAGTGGCTGCCGAGTTGTGCCCTATGTTTATCCACCAGATTTTATAGTAATATTTCTTGTTTCCACAAATATTCATATCCTAAACACACACGCACACGCACGCGCACATGCAGAGGTGCATTGTGCACATGCATGCATAGACTCTCCCTGACAATCCCCGTCATGTCCGGTGACTGATGTGACAGCCGCTATGAAGGAATGAATGCCCAACAGTCTCTCCAGCCCTTAAGAATTGGAGTTCCTCCCCCTTTTTGGAAAGGACAGATCCAGGATGTGGAGAAGCAGTGATATGGAGCTGAACATCCGCACTGAATTAGGGGCCAGGTTAGGAGAACAGAGGCATTGTAGGAAGATGGGTGGTTCCTAGGCCATCAGGAATGGCTGCTGAGACACCAGACCTAAAGCAAACCTGTCACACTAAGTCAACATCTTCCTCTGTTCTGTACCTATGGGTCCCACCTTGGCTACCCATCAGGGATGTAGGAAAAGGGCTATGAAAGGGCTGTGGGACTCCCAAATGTTGTTTTGTACCTGAACCCTACCCCACCTGAGCTTCATTAATGTTTAAAGACATTGGACCTCTGATCAACTAAAGGACAATTAGTTCACACAGCACACCCTGTACAAGTACTTTTTTCTCTCCTGGATTTGTACAGGTGACTATGTGAGTCAGGGGAAAAGAATATTTTGGTGTTCCTGTGTGCTAGTTAGGTTTTTTGATATTAAAGAGCACATCCTATATCTTTGTCTGTTGGACTTGTGATTCTAGGTGTTGCAATATCTAACAGGGCTTCTACATGTTGTTGGGTTAGAGGGACAAATATGCTCCAATCACTCTGACAGACTTACTCTTCTGACATTATGTTGCAGTACATAACAAGGCCACCATGGGAAGGGGAAAAAAACACTCATCATGAACATGAACAATCCATAGTTAGGGAAGAGGTTGCCTGTTGAAGAGGCTCAGTCTTGTGCCTGAGTCAGGGGTCTTGGGAGTTGACTATATGTATACGGGTCTAAGAGTTTTTCTTAGGATACAAAGATTCTTTTTGCATGTGTCCCTCCCCCTCTCCTTTATATCAGCACTGCCCGGTTATTCTCAGATATGAAGAGTGTGTGTGGTGTTGGGTCATCCTTGCAGTCATTTCCCTCATCAGGGTCACTGCTTTCCACTGTGAAAAGTTCACTCTTTATTGGCTGAACTCTGTTGCAATGGTGACTGAGAAACCAGCAGAACTGCCCCAAGAAGGAGGGTGTATAGCCTATAGAGCCAAGTAAGATGCTAGCTCCCTCCCTCTGCCACCCTCCCACCACAACTGATAACCCCTAGTTCACCTGAGGCTGGCATCAGCATTGCAAGTTACATTGTTGAAAAGTTGAAGCAGAAACACTCAAGTGTTCCAGCATTTATTTCAGGGCCAGTGACCAAAAAACTGGGGAAAGCAAGGGCATGTGGCAGCTGAGGGGGCTCCATCACCATTCATGGGTCTGCCTGTGGCCCCTGTGAACTCAGTTTCCAAGTGTCTGGTATCCTCCCCTACAAAGGCAAAGCAGAATGGCAACTGGACCCTTGGTAACTCTGGGGAAGTGAGGCCAGGCCTGGGGGCTCTCTGGGTCAAGTAGAAGGGGTCGTGTGCTGGCTTGGCTGTGAGCAGTGAGAGGCAGAGGCTGGCTCTGAGCTCTCACCTGAAGGACCTGGTGAAATGTGCCAGGACTCTCTGGAACCAGCTCCTCCAAGATCCTTGGGGACCAGCAGGCTCTCTGGGTGAGCTTGTGCCATTGGGTGGGTTCTCTGCGGTGTCAAACAAAAAACCAAATTCCTTGGTGTCTTTCACATTCTGAAAAACAAACAGAGCAAGAGTAGATAGCCTCATCCTAGTGGTCCCCATGTTCCCTGACATTCATTAACTCATTTAGTAAGTATTGTGTGCATCCTTGGCCCTATTCCAGGTGTTAGGGATACAGCTGGGACTGCTGTAGCCCACACTCCAGCCCCCTGGGGCTGACATCCCATGGTAAGAGGGAAAGCAGACTCACCAGGTCAGGAGGTGGAAGGAAAGGAGTGAAGATCATGCTTCCAGGAGAGTGTGATGTGCCAGAAGTGATGGACAGGACTTCCTTGAAGAGACCAGCTGAACTCCTCACTCTGCTTCATGCAAACAGGCTAAGGGCCTGGCCCCTCCACGCCCCTCTAGCCCCTCTGGCCCTGTCCTGTCCTTCCTCCCTCCCACAGCTGAGTGCACTGTGCTCAAGCAGTGGATACATTTCTGGCATGTGACATCCCCTCTGTTCCTGAGTCTTTACTCCCACCCCTCCTGAGTCTTTGTCTTTTTCTTTTTCTTATTTTCTCTGAACTTCCCAGCAGGCTCAAGCCAGGTTTCTACTTGCTGACCGAAAAATCAGAGGTGTTCAGGCAGATGGTGAGTTGTCATTTGGTGGGGATGCCATAGACAGGAGTGTTCATTTGGGCCTTCCCTACATGGGAGAGATTCATAAGATTACGTACATCAAAGCTCTGGGGAGGTGTATGGGTCCAAACGAGTTATCAAAGCAAGGAGGGTGAGCTAGGTGATGGCATCCATAGTCCAATCAACAGCAGAGCTTTTCCTCTCAGAGGGTTATGTGAGATGCCATGGCTGTGAATCAGCATCTGATGGGTAATGGACAGGTGGTTTGAGGCCTAGAGAGCTTGGAAAATGTGAGGGACGGGGGTGGGGCGGGCTGCTATGCTGGGCCAAGTTGAAAGCAGAATAATTAAGGTAAGAGCTCATCGTTGCCTACCTCTGCCATATGAAATTTCATCTTTGACACTTGGGTTACAAGTGAAGCTGTGTAGTTATGCCCCCTTTTTACCACTAAGAACTATGAGAGTCTGTGCCACTGAATTCAGGGGAACTCCCTTGCAAACAGTACCTGGATGGGAAAGAGGAAGGAGGTGGGCTCAGAATCTTTTATTTGGTTTTTGAGAAATAGCATTGTTTAGGAAAGCATCTCTTACATAGCTGTGAGGATACAGGGCTAATCTTCTCTGGGAGCCTATCAATGGGCCATGACCTGGGGTCATAGAAATGAATGAAGCTGGGTTGCTACTTCAAGCCACTCTGTGGGAGAGAAGCCAAGAAAAGGATGATTACAGTAGAGAACAATGGAAGTAACTTTACATGGCTATGGGAGGAACAAGAAGTGACAACCATCCAGCCTTGGGAATTAGAATAGAGTCTTCAAGATTTCCCAGAGGAGGCATGCCTAAAATGAGTGAGGGAAAAAGTTGACCAGGAAATAGAGAAAGAGGAGTGCTTCGCAAGCAGGATCCCAGGGCAATAAAGTGAGTTTTTGTAACTGCAAAATCAGTAGACCCTGTTCTGGGGATTAAGTAGAAGTCAAGGTCAGTCATGAGGAGTATAAAATTGTGCCACACAGAGGTACTGAACCCTGGTGTTTCAGAAGCAAAAGGTGTGTGTGTGTGTGTGTGTGTGTGTGTGTGTGTGTATTTAGATTTGACAACAGTCCATTGATTATTTTTCCTTTGTGATTCATACTTTTTGAATGAATGTTCTAC
This sequence comes from Panthera pardus, assembly GCF_024362965.1. Taxonomy (NCBI): domain Eukaryota; kingdom Metazoa; phylum Chordata; class Mammalia; order Carnivora; family Felidae; genus Panthera; species Panthera pardus. The sequence continues at coordinate 66,729,714 of NW_026526843.1, forward strand.
CTAAGATACCTTTGCCTAACTTCACGACACACAAAATTTTCTCTCATGTTGTCTTGCAGATCTTCAATTTTACAATTTGCACTTAGATCTATGATTTATTTTGAGTTAATTTCTTTTTTTTTTAATTTTCTTTAACGTTTATTTATTTTTGAGACAGAGAGAGACAGAACATGAACTGGGGAGGGTCAGAGAGAGGGAGACACAGAATCTGAAACAGGCTCCAGGCTCTGAGCTGTCAGCACAGAGCCCGACGCGGGGCTTGAACTCACGGACCGCGAGATCATGACCTGAGCCGAAGTCGGCGGCTTAACCGACTGAGCCACCCAGGCGCCCCTGAGTTAATTTCTGCATATAGCATGAGGTACTGAAGTTTGCTTGTGCTTTCTTTTTCCATATGGAGATACACTTTTCCCAGCAGCATTAATTAATTATTTGATAAATTAATCATCCTAGAACCTTTGTCACACATCAACTTACCATATATAGTTAAGTCTATTTCTGGGCTTTCTATTTTATCCTTTCATCCATATGTCTATTTTTATGATGATACCACACTGTCATGGTTACCATGCCTTTATATTAAGTCAGGGAATTTGGTAGTGTAAGTCCTCCATCTCTGTTCTTTTCCAAATGGCCTTGGCTATTTTATGTCCTTTGCATTTCCATATGAGTTTTAGAAATTGCTTTTCATTTTGATTATGATTATGTTGCAATCCCTAGATGAATTACTAGAGAATTGTCATCTTAAAACTTTTTGAGTCTTCTGATCCATGAACATATCTCCATTTATTGAACACTTCTTTAATTTCTTTCAGCAATATTTTATAGGTATCTGTGTACCAGTCTTGCACAGGTTACACCAAAATTCTCAGTAGGTATTCTATTTATTTTACTGCTATCATAAGTGGCATTGAAGAAAATTTCTATCTCCAGGTATTTGTTTCTGGTATCTTGGAATAAAAAGGACTTTTTGTTATATTGACTTTCTGTCCTGCGACCTTATTAAATTGTTTCTTAGATCTGGGAGATGATTTCTGAGTTTCTTTCCCCCTAGATTACTATTTTCTCTATAGACAATCATGCTTTGTGAAAATAAAGACAGTTTTGACTTTCTTCCTTTTCTATCTGCATGCCTTTTGTTTCTTTTTATCTCATCAAATAGAACCTCAAATGTAATGTCAAATTGACACAGTAAGAGTGGACATTCTGCAATATTTCTAAACTTATGGGAGAAGCATTCAGTCTTTCACCATCAAGTATGATGCCAACAGCAGGTTTTTTTGGTAGACTAACTTTATCAGGTTGAAGATGCTCCCTTATGCTCTTAAGTTACTAGATGTTTTTATTGTGATTGGATATTCTATATTATCAAATGATTGTTCTGTCATATTGTGATAATCATTGATTTTCTTTCATTCCCTTAGTATGGCAAAGCAGTGATGTAGTTTTTAAATGTTAAAATGACCTTGGGGGTGCCTGGGTGGCTCAGTCAGTTGAGCGTCCAACTCTTGATTTCTTTCAGCTCAGGTCATGATACCAAGGTCGTGGGATCAAGCCTCATTGGGCTTCACACACAGCATGGAGCCTACTTAAGATTCTCTCTCCCTTTGCCCCCTCCCCCACTTGGGTGCTTTCACTCTTTCTCAATAAAATAAAATGAAATAAAATAAAATAAAATAAAATAACCTTGTATTCCTAGGAAAAACTGTGCCTGGTCATGGATTATACCATTCAGATATCATTGGATTCAAATTTCTAAAATTTCATGAGTAAGTTTTACATCTATGTTCATCAGGGATACTGGTCTGTAGTGCTTTCTTTCCCTTGTAATGTCATTTTCCATTTTTATTTTTTATTTTTTTGTATAAAAGTAATGCTGCCCTCATGAAATGAACTGGCAAGTGTTCCTCCTGGATTTTCTGGAAAAGCTCTGTAGGACTGCTAGTATTTTTCTTTTCTTTTCTTTTAAATGTGTGATACTGTTCACCAGCGAAGCTATCTAGGACTGAAGTTTTCTTTATGAAAAAAATCTTGAATTACAAATTCAATTTTCACATATTGGTGTATTTTCTAGTTTTTCTCCTGCTACTAATTTCTAGTTTCATTCCATTGTGATTGGGAAAAATGCTTTGCATGATTTCCATCTCTTGAAACTTATTAATACTTGTTTGGTTGACTAACATAAGGTTTCTGCTGGAGAAGGTTCCAGATGTACTAGAGAAAACTGTGTATGTTTTTGTTTGTTTTGGAATGGAGTTCTCTGTATGTTTGTTAGATACAATTGTTCTATAGGGTGGTCCAAGTCCTGCATTTCCTTTTTGATCTTCTGCGTGGTAGTTCTAACCATTACTAGAAGTGACTATTGAAGTCTCCTATCATTGTAGAGCTGACCATGTGTTCCTTCAATTCTGTGCATGTTTTCTTCATATATTTTGGAGTTCTGATATTTGGTGCAAATATGGTTATAATTATTATGTATTCCTGGTTCATTGACCCTTTTATCATTATAAAATGACCTTCCTTGTCTCTTTTGACAGTATAGCTCCTTTTATTTATTTTTTTTTAATTTTTTAATATATGAAATTTACTGTCAAATTGGTTTCCATACAACACCCAGTGCTCATCCCAAAAGGTGCCCTCCTCAATACCCATCACCCACCCTGCCCTCCCTCCCACCCCCCGTCAACCCTCAGTTTGTTCTCAGTTTTTAACAGTCTCTTATGCTTTGGCTCTCTTCCACTCTAGCCTCATTTTTTTTTTTTTCCTTCCCCTCCCCCATGGGTTTCTGTTATGTTTCTCAGGATCCACATAAGAGTGAAACCATATGGTATCTGTCTTTCTCTGTATGGCTTATTTCACTTAGCATCACACTCTCCAGTTCCATCCATGTTGCTACAAAAGGCCATATTTCATTTTTTCTCATTGCCACGTAGTATTCCATTGTGTATATAAACCACAATTTCTTTTTTTTTTTTTTTTAAAGTGCCAAAGTCTTTATTCAAGGGCTGTGGATACAAACATCTCTGTTTCCATGAACAGTCTCCTCTTTCAGGTTTAAGTATCTTCAAGGATACACTCAAGTCACCTTTGGGGGAGAAAACAAGGAATTTCCTAAGGTCAAGTAATAATTATGAGTCTTGAGTTCTGGTTTTCTGAACAACAATATTCTGGTGATAAAATCCTGGGATCAGAGTCACAACAATGCCAAAAATAGTAGCATTTCTGTCCACAGTTTACAATTCTAATTGTAAATTAACAACTTATTATTATTTTTCACCCCCACCCAAACACAGCCCACAGACCTCTGCCTCCTAGAGAGATGAAGACACTATCAATGTGCAGCACCACTTGAATTCTGGGTCAGCAATAACCCTGCCACCAGACCATAGATGATGATGAATTCCCTGGAGGTAAATGTCTCCTTGGTCTGCTTCATCCTTGCAAACAGGACCTTATTTTTATTACTTTTTCCTTATATGATAAGTGTATCTCAAGAGGGATGATGGGTGCCTCCCCAGTGCCATAGGATGAATTTTGATTAATGGAAATCAATCATTGTAATCCAATCCCCTCATGCAGTGAGTCCCTGGCAGGGCTATGCAAATCTGGCCCATTCTTTGTGAGAGGAAGCTTGGTAGGGGGTTTGTAGAAGCTTTGCCTGCTTTCTTTTTATTTTTTTATTTTTTTTTTATTTTTTAATATATGAAATTTACTGTCAAATTGGTTTCCATACAACACCCAGTGCTCATCCCAAAAGGTGCCCTCCTCAATACCCATCACCCACCCTGCCCTCCCTCCCACCCTGCCCTCCCTCCCCCCCCCACCATCAACCCTCAGTTTGTTCTCAGTTTTTAACAGTCTCTAATGCTTTGGCTCTCTTCCACTCTAACCTCTTTTTTTTTTTTTTCCTTCCCCTCCCCCATGGGTTTCTGTTATGTTTCTCAGGATCCACATAAGAGTGAAACCATATGGTATCTGTCTTTCTCTGTATGGCTTATTTCACTTAGCATCACACTCTCCAGTTCCATCCATGTTGCTACAAAAGGCCATATTTCATTTTTTCTCATTGCCACGTAGTATTCCATTGTGTATATAAACCACAATTTCTTTATCCATTCATCAGTTGATGGACATTTAGGCTCTTTCCATAATTTGGCTATTGTTGAGAGTGCCGCTATAAACATTGGGGTACAGGTGCCCCTATGCATCAGCACTCCTGTATCCCTTGGATAAATTCCTAGCAGTGCTATTGCTGGGTCATAGGGTAGGTCTATTTTTAATTTTCTGAGGAACCTCCACACTGCTTTCCAGAGTGGCTGCACCAATTTGCATTCCCACCAACAGTGCAAGAGGGTTCCTGTTTCTCCACATCCTCTCCAGCATCTATAGTCTCCTGATTTCTTCATTTTGGCCACTCTGACTGGCGTGAGGTGGTATCTGAGTGTGGTTTTGATTTGTATTTCCCTGATAAGGAGCGACGTTGAACATCTTTTCATGTGCCTGTTGGCCATCCGGATGTCTTCTTTAGAGAAGTGTCTATTCATGTTTTCTGCCCATTTCTTCACTGGGTTATTTGTTTTTCGGGTGTGGAGTTTGATGAGCTCTTTATAGATTTTGGATGCTAGCCCTTTGTCCGTTGTGTCATTTGCAAATATCTTTTCCCATTCCGTTGGTTGCCTTTTAGTTTTGTTGGTTGTTTCCTTCGCTGTGCAGAAGCTTTTTATCTTCATAAGGTCCCAGTAATTCACTTTTGCTTTTAATTCCCTTGCCGTTGGGGATGTGCCGAGTAAGAGATTGCTACGGCTGAGGTCAGAGAGGTCTTTTCCTGCTTTCTCCTCTAAGGTTTTGATGGTTTCCTGTCTCACATTCAGGTCCTTTATCCATTTTGAGTTTATTTTTGTGAATGGTGTGAGAAAGTGGTCTAGTTTCAACCTTCTGCATGTTGCTGTCCAGTTCTCCCAGCACCATTTGTTAAAGAGACTGTCTTTTTTTCCATTGGATGTTCTTTCCTGCTTTGTCAAAGATGAGTTGGCCATACGTTTGTGGGTCTAGTTCTGGGGTTTCTATTCTATTCCATTGGTCTATGTGTCTGTTTTTATGCCAATACCATGCTGTCTTGATGATGACAGCTTTGTAGTAGAGGCTAAAGTCTGGTATTGTGATGCCTCCTGCTTTGGTCTTCTTCTTCAAAATTACTTTGGCTATTCGGGGCCTTTTGTGGTTCCATATGAATTTTAGGATTGCTTGTTCTAGTTTCGAGAAGAATGCTGGTGCAATTTTGATTGGGATTGCATTGAATGTGTAGATAGCTTTGGGTAGTATTGACATTTTGACAATATTTATTCTTCCAATCCATGAGCAGGGAATGTCTTTCCATTTCTTTATATCTTCTTCAATTACCTGCATAAGCTTTCTATAGTTTTCAGCATACAGATCTTTTACATCTTTGGTTAGATTTATTCCTAGGTATTTTATGCTTCTTGGTGCAATTGTGAATGGGATCAGTTTCTTCATTTGTCTTTCTGTTGCTTCATTGTTAGTGTATAAGAATGCAACTGATTTCTGCACATTGATTTTGTATCCTGCAACTTTGCTGAATTCATGTATCAGTTCTAGCAGACTTTTGGTGGAGTCTATCGGATTTTCCATGTATACTATCATGTCATCTGCAAAAAGCCAAAGCTTGACTTCATCTTTGCCAATTTTGATGCCTTTGATTTCCTTTTGTTGTCTGATTGCTGATGCTAGAACTTCCAGCACTATGTTAAACAAGAGCGGTGACAGTGGGCATCCCTGTCGTGTTCCTGATCTCAGGGAAAAAGCTCTCAGTTTTTCCCCGTTGAGGATGATGTTAGCTGTGGGCTTTTCATAAATGGCCTTTATGATCTTTAAGTATGTTCCTCCTATCCCAACTTTCTCAAGGGTTTTTATTAAGAAAGGGTGCTGGATTTTGTCAAAGGCCTTTTCTGCATCGATTGACAGGATCATATGGTTCTTATCTTTTTTTTTGTTAATGTGATGTATCACGTTGATCGATTTGCGAATGTTGAATCAGCCCTGCATCCCAGGAATGAATCCCACTTGATCATGGTGAATAATTCTTTTTATATGCTGTTGAATTCGATTTGCTAGTATCTTATTAAGAATTTTTGCATCCATATTCATCAGGGATATTGGCCTGTAGTTCTCTTTTTTTACTGGGTCTCTGTCTGGTTTAGGAATCAAAGTAATACTGGCTTCATAGAATGAGTCTGGAAGTTTTCCTTCCCTTTCTATTTCTTGGAATAGCTTGAGAAGGATAGGTATTATCTCTGCTTTAAACGTCTGGTAGAACTCCCCTGGGAAGCCATCTGGTCCTGGACTCTTATTTGTTGGGAGATTTTTGATAACCGATTCAATTTCTTCGCTGGTTATGGGTCTGTTCAAGCTTTCTATTTCCTCCTGATTGAGTTTTGGAAGAGTGTGGGTGTTTAGAAATTTGTCCATTTCTTCCAGGTTGTCCAATTTGCTGGCATATAATTTTTCATAGTATTCCCTGATAATTGTTTGTATCTCTGAGGGATTGGTTGTAATCATTCCATTTTCATTCATGATTTTATCTATTTGGGTCATCTCCCTTTTCTTTTTGAGAAGCCTGGCTAGAGGTTTGTCAATTTTGTTTATTTTTTCAAAAAACCAACTCTTGGTTTCGTTGATCTGCTCTACAGTTTTTTTAGATTCTATATTGTTTATTTCTGCTCTGATCTTTATTATTTCTCTTCTTCTGCTGGGTTTAGGCTGCCTTTGCTGTTCTGCTTCTATTTCCTTTAGGTGTGGTGTTAGATTTTGTATTTGGGATTTTTCTTGTTTCTTGAGATAGGCCTGGATTGCAATGTATTTTCCTCTCAGGACTGCCTTCGCTGCATCCCAAAGCGTTTGGATTGTTGTATTTTCATTTTCGTTTGTTTCCATGTATATTTTAATTTCTTCTCTAATTGCCTGGTTGACCCACTCATTCGTTAGTAGGGTGTTCTTTAACCTCCATGCTTTTGGAGGTTTTCCACACTTTTTCCTGTGGTTGATTTCAAGCTTCATAGCATTGTGGTCTGAAAGTATGCATGGTATAATTTCAATTCTTGTAAACTTATGAAGGGCTGTTTTGTGACCCAGTATATGATCTATCTTGGAGAATGTTCCATGTGCACTCGAGAAGAAAGTATCTTCTGTTGCTTTGGGATGCAGAGTTCTAAATATATCTGTCAAGTCCATCTGATCCAATGTATCATTCAGGGCCCTTGTTTCTTTATTGACTGTGTGTCTAGATGATCTATCCATTTCTGTAAGTGGGGTGTTAAAGTCCCCTGCAATGACCACATTCTTATCAATAAGGTTGCTTATGTTTATGAGTAATTGTTTTATATATCTGGGGGCTCGGGTATTTGGCGCATAGACATTTATAATAGCTCTTCCTGGTGGATAGACCCTGTGATTATTATATAATGCCCTTCTTCATCTCTTGTTACAGCCCTTAATTTAAAGTCTAGTTTGTCTGATATAAGTATGGCTACTCCAGCTTTCTTTTGGCTTCCAGGAGCATGATAAATAGTTCTCCATCCCCTCACTCTCAATCTAAAGGTGTCCTCAGATCTAAAATGAGTCTCTTGTAGACAGCAAATAGATGGGTCTTGTTTTTTTATCCATTCTGATACCCTATGTCTTTTAGTTGGCGCATTTAATCCATTTACATTCAGTGTTATTATAGAAAGATATGGGTTTAGAGTCATTGTGATGTCTGTATGTTTTATGCTTGTAGTGATGTCTCTGGTACTTTGTCTTACAGGATCCCCCTTAGGATCTCTTGCAGGGCTGGTTCGTGGTGACAAATTCCTTCAGTTTTTGTTTGTTTGGGAAGACCTTTATCTCTCCTTCTATTCTAAATGACAGACTTGCTGGATAAAGGATTCTCGGCTGCATATTTTTTCTGTTTAGCACACTGTAGATATCGTGCCAAGCCTTTCTGGCCTGCCAAGTTTCAAAGGAGAGATCAGTCACGAGTCTTATAGGTCTCCCTTTATATGTGAGGGCACGTTTATCCCTTGCTGCTTTCAGAATTTTCTCTTTATCCTTGTATTTTGCCAGTTTCACTATGATATGTCGTGCAGAAGATCGATTCAAGTTACGTCTGAAGGGAGTTCTCTGTGCCTCTTGGATTTCAATGTCTTTTTCCTTCCCCAGTTCAGGGAAGTTCTCAGCTATAATTTGTTCAAGTACCCCTTCAGCACCTTTCCCTCTCTCTTCCTCCTCTGGGATACCAATTATGCGTATATTATTTTTTTTTAGTGTATCACTTAGTTCTCTAATTTTCCCCTCATACTCCTGGATTTTTTTATCTCTCTTTCTTTCAGCTTCCTCTTTCTCCATAACTTTATCTTCTAGTTCACCTATTCTCTCCTCTGCCTCTTCAAGCCGAGCCATCGTGGATTCCATTTTGTTTTGCATTTCGTTTAAAGCGTTTTTCAACTCCTCGTGACTGTTCCTTAGTCCCTCGATCTTTGTGGCAAGAGATTCTCTGCTGTCCTGTATACTGTTTTCAAGCCCAGCGATTAATTTTATGACTATTATTCTAAATTCACTTTCTGTTATATTATTTAAATCCTTTTTGATCAGTTCATTACCTGTTGTTATTTCCTGGAGATTCTTCTGAGGGGAATTCTTCCGTTTGGTCATTTTGGAGAGTCCCTTGCGTGGTGAGGACCTGCAGTGCACTTCCCCTGTGCTGTGGTGTATAACTGGAGTTAGTGGGCGGGGCCGCAGTCCGACCCGATGTCTGCCCCCAGCCCACCGCTGGGGCCACAGTCAGACTGGTGTGTGCCTTCTCTTCCCCTCTCCTAGGGGCGGGATTCACTGTGGGGTGGCGTGTCCCGTCTGGGCTACTTGCACACTGCCAGGCTTGTGTTGCTGGGGATCTGGCGTATTAGCTGGGGTGGGTAGGCAAGGTGCACGGGGGCTGGAGGGGCAGGCTTAGCTCGCTTCTCCTTAGGTGATCCACTTCAGGAGGAGCCCTGTGGCAGCGGGAGGGAGTCAGATCCGCTGCCGGAGGTTTGGCTCCGCAGAAGCACAGAGTTGGGTATTTGCGTGGAGCGAGCAAGTTCCCTGGCAGGAACTGGTTCCCTTTGGGATTTTGGCTGGGGGATGGGCGGGGGAGATGGCGCTGGCGCCTTTGTTCCCCGCCAAGCTGAGCTCTGCCGTCGGGGGGCTCAGCAGCTCTCCCTCCCTTTGTCCTCCAGCCTTCCCGCTTTCCGAGTAGAGCTGTTAACTTATGACCTCCCAGACGCTAAGTCGCCCTTGTTGTCGGAACACAGTCTGTCCGGCCCCTCCGCTTTTGCCAGCCAGACTCGGGGGCTCTGCTTGGCCGGCGAGCCGCCCCTCCGCCCCGGCTCCCTCCCGCCAGTCCGTGGAGCGCGCACCGCCTCGCCGCCCTTCCTACCCTCTTCCGTGGGCCTCTAGTCTGCGCTTGACTCCGGAGACTCCCTTCTGCTAATCCTCTGGCGGTTTTCTGGGTTCTTTAGGCAGGTGTAGGTGGAATCTAAGTGATCGGCAGGACGCGCTGTGAGCCCCGCGTCCTCCTACGCCGCCATCTTCCGGAACCTCCCCCTAGCTCCTTTTATTTTAATTACTATTTACAGGGAAAATCTTTACCCATCCTTTCACTTTCACCTTCTGTGCGTCCTTGTACCTTAAGTGAGTTTCCAGTAGATAGCATTTAGTTGGATCATTTAAAAAAAATCCATTCTGCCCATCTATGTCTTTCAGTTGGAGAGTTTAATGCATTTAATAACATTTAAAGTAAGTGCTAGTAGGGAAACACTTTTTTTCATTTCGTTATTTGTTTTCTGTATTCCTTATAGTTTGTCCCTTATTTCCTCCATTACTTTCTTCCTTATGTCTAGTTACTTTTTGTAGTTTCACATTTAGATTTCTTCTTGTTTTTCTGTGTGTACACTCAATAGATATTTTCTTTGTGCCTACTACAGGGATTGCATAAAACATCCTGAAGTATAACAATCTATCTTAAATTAATCCCAATTTAACTTCAATTGCACACAAACTCTAGCCCTTTACAGTTTAACCTCCATTTTTATATGATTGATTTCACAAATTTTATTTCATTTTTTTTCAATATATGAAATTTATTGTCAAATTGGTTTCCATACAACACCCAGTGCTCATCCCAAAAGGTGCCCTCCTCAATACCCATCACCCACCCTCCCCTCCCTCCCACCCCCCATCAACCCTCAGTTTGTTCTCAGTTTTTAAGAGTCTCTTATGCTTTGGTTCTCTCCCACTCTAACCTCTTTTTTTTTTTCCTTCCCCTCCTCATGGGTTTCTGTTAAGTTTCTCAGGATCCACATAAGAGTGAAAACATATGGTATCTGTCTTTCTCTGTATGGCTTATTTCACTTAGCATCATATTCTCCAGTTCCATCCATGTTGCTACAAAGGGCCATATTTCGTTCTTTCTCATTGCCATGTAGTACTCCATTGTGTATATAAACCACAATTTCCTTATCCATTCATCAGTTGATGGACATTTAGGCTCTTTCCATAATTTGGCTATTGTTGAGAGTGCTGCTATAAACATTGGGGTACAAGTGCCCCTATGCATCAGCACTCCTGTATCCCTTGGGTAAATTCCTAGCAGTGCTTTGCTGGGTCATAGGGTAGGTCTATTTTTAATTTTCTGAGGAACCTCCACACTGCTTTCCAGAGCGGCTGCACCAATTTGCATTCCCACCAACAGTGCAAGAGGGTTCCCATTTCTCCACATCCTCGCCAGCATCTATAGTCTCCTGATTTCCTCATTTTGGCCACTCTGACTGGTGTGAGGTGATATCTGAGTGTGGTTTTGATTTGTATTTCCCTGATGAGGAGCGACGTTGAGCATCTTTTCATGTGCCTGTTGGCCATCCGGATGTCTTCTTTAGAGAAGTGTCTATTCATGTTTTCTGCCCATTTCTTCACTGGGTTATTTGTTTTTTGGGTGTGGAGCTTGGTGAGCTCTTTATAGATTTTGGATACTAGCCCTTTGTCCGATATGTCATTTGCAAATATCTTTTCCCATTCCGTTGGTTGCCTTTTAGTTTTGTTGGTTGTTTCCTTTGCTGTGCAGAAGCTTTTGATCTTCATAAGGTCCCAGTAATTCATTTTTGCTTTTAATTCCCTTGCCTTTGGGGATGTGTCGAGTAAGAGATTGCTACGGCTGAGGTCAGGGAGGTCTTTTCCTGCTTTCTCCTCTAGGGTTTTGATGGTTTCCTGTCTCACATTCAGGTCCTTTATCCATTTTGAGTTTATTTTTGTGAATGCTGTGAGAAAGTGGTCTAGTTTCAACCTTCTGCATGTTGCTGTCCAGTTCTCCCAGCACCATTTGTTAAAGAGACTGTCTTTTTTCCATTGGATGTTCTTTCCTGCTTTCTCAAAGATTAGTTGGCCATATGTTTGTGGGTCTAGTTCTGGGGTTTCTATTCTATTCCATTGGTCTGTGTCTGTTTTTGTGCCAATACCATGCTGTCTTGATGATGACAGCTTTGTAGTAGAGGCTAAAGTCTGGGATTGTGCTGCCTCCTGCTTTGGTCTTCTTCAAAATTACTTTGGCTATTCGGGGCCTTTTGTGGTTCCATATGAATTTTAGAATTGCTTCTTCTAGTTTCGAGAAGAATGCTGGTGCAATTTTGATTGGGATTGCATTGAATGTGTAGATAGCTTTGGGTAGTATGGATATTTTGGCAATATTTATTCTTCCCATCCATGAGCAGGGAATGTCTTTCCATTTCTTTATATCTTCTTCAATTACCTGCATAAGCTTTCTATAGTTTTCAGCATACAGATCTTTTACATCTTTGGTTAGATTTATTCCTAGGTATTTTATGCTTCTTGGTGCAATTGTGAATGGGATCAGTTTCTTTATTTGTCTTTCTGTTGCTTCATTGTTAGTGTATAAGAATGCAACTGATTTCTGTACATTGATTTTGTATCCTGCAACTTTGCTGAATTCATGTATCAGTTCTAGCAGACTTTTGGTGGAGTCTATCGGATTTTCCATGTATAATATCATGTCATCTGCAAAAAGTGAAAGCTTGACTTCATCCTTGCCAATTTTGATGCCTTTGATTTCCTTTTGTTGTCTGATTGCTGATGCTAGAACTTCCAGCACTATGTTAAACAAGAGCGGTGACAGTGGGCATCCCTGTCGTGTTCCTGATCTCAAGGAAAAAGCTCTCAGTTTTTCCCCATTGAGGATGATGTTAGCTGTGGGCTTTTCATAAACGGCTTTGATGATGTTTAAGTATGTTCCTTCTTCCCGACTTTCTCAAGGGTTTTTATTAAGAAAGGTGCTGGATTTTGTCAAAGGCCTTTTCTGCATCGATTGCCAGGATCATATGGTTCCTCTCTTTTCTTTTATTAATGTGATGTATCATGTTGATTGATTTGCGAATGTTGAACCAGCCCTGCATCCCAGGAATGAATCCCACTTGATCATGGTGAATAATTCTTTTTATATGCTGTTGAATTCGATTTGCTAGTATCTTATTGAGAATGTTTGCATCCATATTCATCAGGGATATTGGCCTGTAGTTCTCTTTTTTTACTGGGTCTCTGTCTGGTTTAGGAATCAAAGTAATACTGGCTTCATAGAATGAGTCTGGAAGTTTTCCTTCCCTTTCTATTTCTTGGAATAGCTTGAGAAGGATAGGTATTATCTCTGCTTTAAACGTCTGGTAGAACTCCCCTGGGAAGCCATCTGGTCCTGGACTCTTATTTGTTGGGAGATTTTTGATAACCGATTCAATTTCTTCGCTGGTTATGGGTCTGTTCAAGCTTTCTATTTCCTCCTGATTGAGTTTTGGAAGAGTGTGGGTGTTTAGGAATTTGTCCATTTCTTCCAGGTTGTCCAATTTGTTGGCATATAATTTTTCATAGTATTCCCTGATAATTGTTTGTATCTCTGAGGGATTGGTTGTAATCATTCCATTTTCATTCATGATTTTATCTATTTGGGTCATCTCCCTTTTCTTTTTGAGAAGCCTGGCTAGAGGTTTGTCAATTTTGTTTATTTTTTCAAAAAACCAACTCTTGGTTTCGTTGATCTGCTCTACAGTTTTTTTAGATTCTATTTTGTTTATTTCTGCTCTGATCTTTATTATTTCTCTTCTTCTGCTGGCTTTATGCTGTCTTTGCTCTTCTGCTTCTATTTCCTTTAGGTGTGGTGTTAGATTTTGTATTTGGGATTTTTCTTGTTTCTTGAGATAGGCCTGGATTGCAATGTATTTTCTTCTCAGTACTACCTTCACTGCATCCCAAAGCATTTGTGTTGTTGTATTTTCATTTTCATTTATTTCCAAATATTTTTAAATTTCTTCTCTAATTGCCTGGTTGACACATTCATTCTTTTGTAGGGTGTTCTTTAACCTCCATGCTTTTGGAGGTTTTCCACACTTTTTCCTGTGGTTGATTTCAAGCTTCATAGCATTGTGGTCTGAAAGTGTGCATGGTATGATCTCAATTCTTGTACACTTATGAAGGGCTGCTTGGTGACCCAGTATGTGATCTGTCTTGGAGAATGTTCCATGTGCACTCGAGAAGGTGCAATATTCTATTGCTTTGGGATGCAGAGTTAAATATATCTGTCAAGTCCATCTGATCCAATGTACCATTCACGGCCCTTGTTTCTTTATTGACCATGTGTCTAGATGATCTATCCATTTCTGTAAGTGGAGTATTAAAGTCCCCTGCAATTACCACATTCTTATCAATAAGGTTGCTTATGTTTATGAGTAATTGTTTTATATATTTGGGGGCTCCAGTATTCGGCGCATAGACATTTATAATTGTTAGCTCTTCCTGATGGATAGACCCTGTGATTATTATATAATGCCCTTCTTCATCTCTTGTTACAGCCTTTAATTTAAAGTCTAGTTTGTCTGATATAAGTATGGCTACTCCAGCTTTCTTTTGGCTTCCAGTAGCGTGATAAATAGTTCTCCATCCCCTCACTCTCAATCTAAAGGTGTCCTCAGATCTAAAATGAGTCTCTTATAGACAGCAAATAGATGGGTCTTGTTTTTTTATCCATTCTGATACCCTATGTCTTTTGGTTGGTGCATTTAATCCATTTACGTTCAGTGTTATTATAGAAAGATACGGGTTTAGAATCATTGTGATGTCTGTATGATTTATGCTTGTAGTGATGTCTCTGGTACTTTGTCTCACAGGATCCCCCTTAGGATCTCTCGTAGGGCTGGTTTAGTGGTGACAAATTCCTTCAGTTTTTGTTTGTTTGGGAAGACCTTTATCTCTCCTTCTATTCTAAATGACAGACTTGCTGGATAAAGGATTCTCGGCTGCATATTTTTCTGTTCAGTACATTAAAGATCTCGTGCCAAGCCTTTCTGGCCTGCCAAGTTTCAAAAGAGAGATCAGTCACGAGTCTTATAGGTCTCCCTTTATATGTGAGGGCACGTTTATCCCTTGCTGCTTTCAGAATTTTCTCTTTATCCTTGTATTTTGCCAGTTTCACTATGATATGTCGTGCAGAAGATCGATTCAAATTACGTCTGAAGGGAGTTCTCTGTGCCTCTTGGATTTCAATGCCTTTTTCCTTCCCCAGTTCAGGGAAGTTCTCAGCTATTATTTCTTCAAGTACACCTTCAGCACCTTTCCCTCTCTCTTCCTCCTCTGGGATACCAATTATGCGTATATTATTTCTTTTTAGTGTATCACTTAGTTCTCTAATTTTCCCCTCATACTCCTGGATTTTTTTATCTCTCTTTTTCTCAGCTTCCTCTTTTTCCATAACTTTATCTTCTAGTTCACCTATTCTCTCCTCTGCCTCTTTAATCTGAGCTGTCCTCGTTTCCATTTTGTTTTGCATTTCGTTTAAAGCGTTTTTCCGCTCCTCCTGACTACTCCTTAGTGCCTTGATCTCTGTAGCAAGAGATTCTCTGCTGTCCTCTATACTGTTTTCAAGCCCAGCGATTAATTTTATGACTATTATTCTAAATTCACTTTCTGTTATATTATTGAAATCCTTTTTGATCAGTTCATTAGCTGTTGTTATTTCCTGGAGATTCTTCTGAGGGGAATTCTTCCATTTGGTCATTTTGGATAGTCCCTGGCGTGGTGAGGACCTGCAGGGCACTTCCCCTGTGCTGTGGTGTATAACTGGAGTTGGTGGGCGGAGCCGCAGTCAGACCTGATGTCTGCCCCCAGCCCACCCGCTGGGGCCACAGTCAGACTGGTGTGTGCCTTCTCTTCCCCTCTCCTAGGGGCGGGATTCACTGTGGGGTGGCATGGCCCGTCTGGGCTACTTGCACACTGCCAGGCTTGTGGTGCTCGGGATCTGGCGTATTAGCTGGGGTGGGTAGGCCAGGTGCACGGGGGCAGGAGGTGCAGGCTTAGCTCGCTTCTCCTTAGGTGATCCACTTCAGGAGGGGCCCTGTGGCAGCGGGAGTGAGTCAGACCTGCTGCTGGAGGGGTGGCTCCACAGAAGCACAGCGATGGGTGTTTGCGTGGAGCAAGCAAGTTCCCTGGCAGGAACTGGTTCCCTTTGGGATTTTGGCTGGGGGATGGGGGAGGGAGATGGCGCTGGCGAGCGCCTTTGTTCCCCCGCCAAACTGAGCTCTGTTGTCCCGGGGCTCAGCAACTCTCCCTCCCTTTGTCCTCCAGCCTTCCCGCTTTCAGAGCAGAGCTGTTAACTTATGACCTCCCAGACGCTAAGTCGCGCTTGCTGTCGGAACACTCCGTCCAGCCCCTCCGCTTTTGCAAGCCAGACTCAGGGGCTCTGCTTGGCCGGCGGGCCGCCCCTCTACCCCCGGCTCCCTCCCACCAGTCCGTGTAGCGCGCATCGCCTCGCCGCCCTTCCTACCCTCTTCCATGGGCCTCTCGTCTGCACTTGGCTCCGGATACTCCGTTCTGCTAGTCTTCTGGTGGTTTTCTGGGTTAGTTAGGCAGGTGTAGGTGGAATCTAAGTGATCAGCAGGACACGCGGTGAGCCCAGCCTCACAAATTTTATATTTATATATTATGTACCTATTGACATGGGCTTATTATTTTTATGCATTTGTCGTTCATACTCTATAGAAAACAAAATAGAGTTACAAATGAAAATTACAATAACATACGTTTTTATGTGCCCATATATTTACCTTTACTGGATAATTTATATTATCATATGGCTTCAAATTACTGTCTAGAGTCCTTTAGTTTCCACTTGAAGGACTCCCTTTAACATATCTTGGATGGCAGGCCTAGTGGTAATGAACTCCATCAGCTTTTGTTTCTTTCAGAACGTCTTCTTTGTCATTTTGAGGAACAGTGTTGCTGGATATAGTGTTCTTGGTTGACAGTGTTTTTCTTTCAGGACTTAAATATATCATCTCACTACCTTCTGGACTTCAAGGGTTCTGCTGAGAAATTTGCTAATAGTCTTCTTAGGGGTCCCTTATACATAATGAACCACTTTTCTCTTGCTCTTTTGAAGATTCTCTTTTTGTCTTTGGCTTTTGACAGGTTGATTACAATGTGTCTTGGGGTGGATGTCCTTGTGTTTATCTTGCTTGGATCCTTCAGTGTCTTGGATTTGAGTAGTTATGTCTTTCTTCAAATTTGGTATGTTTTCAGCCATTATCTCTGAATAATCTCTCTGCATGCTCCCTAACCCTTCTGGAACTTCTGTAATGCATATATTGTTCCACCTGGTGAAATACTAGAAGCCCCTTAGTCTTTCTTCAAGTTGATTCATTCTTTTTCCCTTTTGCTCCTCAGACTCAGTAATTTCAAATCAACTCTGTTCAAGTTTATTGATTGTTTCTTCTGTCTATTTGAGTCTGCTGTTGAAAACCCTCTAGTGAATTTATCATTTTACCCATTGTATTTTCCATCCCTAGAATTTTTGTTTGGCACTTTAAAAACTAATTTATCTTTGTTGCTATTAGCCTTTCGTTCATATATCATCTTCATGATTTCCTTTAGTTCTTTATCTGTATTTTCCTTTAGCTCTTTGAACATATTTAAAAGAGTTCTTTTAAACTCTTGATCTAGTAGTTTTGATGCATGTGTTTCTTTAAGGACAGTACCTGGAGATTTCTATCTAACTATCTATCTGTCATCTATCTATCTATCTATCTATCCTCTTTTTAATGGACCTTATTTCCCTTCCATTTACCTTGCTCTTCTTTTATATTATATATATTGATTTGAGGCCTTTGTTCTTTTATAATATAAAAACTTAGTGCAATAAAATTTCCTCTAAGTGCCACTCTATATCTGCATCCCTCAAATTTTGTTTGTTATGCTGTGCTTTCATTTTCATTCCAATTAAAAATATTTTGTAATTTCCTTTGTGATATATTCTCCAGCCTATGGGTTATTAAAATATTTTCTGCTTAATTTACAAGTAATTTGGGATTTTTATACTATGTTTATGTTATTGCTTTCTCGTTTAATGCTGTTACAGCTCAGAAAACCTGCTCTGTATGATTTCAGCTCCTGTAAACTTCTTGAGACTTGTGTTAAGACCCAACACAGGCTCTGTCTTCATGGAATATACAACTTTGCCTCTGGTTATATCCTTTGGTATGATTTCTCTGATAATCATATACACACTCAGCTGTTTCTCAATTAGTATTTGTATGGTATACCTTTTTTTTCACCTATTCATTTCTAATCTATTTGCATATTTGTATATAGTATACATCTAAATTTCTTCCAAACTGGAAACTGAACTCCTTCCAAACCGTTTTCTTCCAGTGTGTAGGTCCTTTAAATTTAGTGTAATTATCAATACATTTTTTTAAACCACAAACTTGATAGTAGCTTACTATTTGTCACATTTGTTCTCTGTTCTTTGTTCCTCGCATTTATGTTAGCTATAACTATTATATTTTACTACAGTGGCTACTCTTGGGCTTTCAGTATGCACCTTTAATGTATCATACTCTATCTTCAAATAATAGACACCATTTCACATGCAATGAAATTTCCTCCTCCGGCATTTTGGAGCATCCTTTGCATATATTTTGCTTCTATGTAAGTTGTAAATGCCATTACCCTTTCATATTAATTTGTTATAAATAGACAATTATCTTTTATAATTTTTAATGACAAAATATTATATATATGTGTGTGTGTGTGTGTGTGTGTGTGTGTGTGTGTGTGTGTTTTATTCCTTCATTCTTTTTGGCCAATCCAAGTTTCCATGTAGTATCATTTTACTTCTGACTGCAGAATTTCATTTAACTAACCTTTCTTTTCGTGAAGATGTGTTCATGATGATCCACTCAATATTATTTGGCTCTAAATAGCTTCAATTCCCCATTTTTAGAACAGTTTATCAAGATATAATTCACATACCATTCAATTAACTCATTTAAATTTTTCAATTCAATTTATTTGAGCATATTTAAGAGTTGTGCAGCCATCACTATAATAAACTTTAGAATATTAATAAATTTTAATAATGAACTTTAAAATGTAATAAGTTTTAATAATAAACTTTATAATATCTCACCAGTATGGCAAGAAGGGCACTTGCTGGGGCAGGAAGATTGAATGAGGTGGTCTGCAGGTGAATGCTGGGGCAGGACAAGTGGTACTAGCAAGATAGATGGAGAGTGTCAAACCCAGCTTTTGCAAGTGTATGGTTGTCTAGGCTGAAGGAGGGCAAGAAAAATGGTGCTCACCATCACTTCCATCCCAAAGAGAGCTCCTACAGATCCCTCTGCCTCCAGCACACATCCTAAAATTAGTCAATAAATCTCCTTCACATATAACCCAGGTATTTTTCAAACCGATGCTTCTGTGCTTTGTCTCATGCCAAGTGATATGGTATACTAACTCTTAAAGAGCACATACTTTGTTTCCCATAGCCATCCAGCTCTTCTCGAGGTAAGCCCCATTGATTTTTTATTTTTAAAGCCAGACTTTATGGGGAGTTGTCTTCTCAGGGCAGGTCCCAAGGGCCAGGGGTGCTCAATTTGGGGCTTGATCCCTTTACTCCTTTGCTCCTCCACTCTTCTGTACTTGTGATATCCTTCCCGTCTGGTGGTTTGGTTCCTGACTGCATCTCTGCCCTTCCTACTCTTTTCAATGTAAACTTCTCTTTATGACTTTAGTTGTGGAAGATCTGCTCTTCCAGTCTTCAGGTCATGTTCAGAGTGAGTTGCAATACATGTAGTTGTTGCCTCAGTGTGTCTGAAGGAGGTGGTGAACTCAGTTATCTTCCTGCTCCATCATCTTCCTGAGTGCTTTTCAGTACTTCATTTGTTTTTATGGCCAAATAACATTCCATTGTGTGGATATATCCCATTTCATGTATCCATTCATCAGTTGATGGGCATTTGGTTTGTTTCCACTTTGGGGGAATCTTATGCAAGCTTTTGTGTGGATATATATTTTAATTTTTCTCAGGTAAATACCCAGGACTGGAACTGCTTTGTTACATGATAACCCTGTGTTTAATATTTGAGGGAATGGCAGACACTTTTCCAAAGTGTATGCACCACTTTACATTCCAACCAGCAATGTTTGAGGGTTCACATTTTTCCACATCCTCAACAACAATGATTTTTCATCTTTTTTATTTTAGCTATTCTAGTGGGTGTAAAGTAGGTCCTCACTATGGTTTTAATTTGCATTTCCCTAAGGACGAATGTCATCAAGCCACTTTTCATGTGCTTATTGGCCATTTCTCTATCTTTTGGGGAAAATGACTATTCACATGTTTTCCTCATTTCTCAATGAGGTTATATATTTTATTATTGGTTTGTAAAACTAATTTATATCATCTGGATACAAATACTTTCCCCATTCTGCAAGTTCTCTTTTCACTTTCTTCATGGCATTATTTGCAGGAAATAGCGTTTTTAAAATCTGATGAACACTCTCCAGTTCCATCCACGTTGCTACAAAGGGTCATATTTCATTCTTTCTCATTGCCACATAGTACTCCATTGTGTATATAAACCACAATTTCTTTATACATTCATTAGTTGATGGACATTTAGGCTCTTTTCATAATTTGGCTATTGTTGAGAGTGCTGCTATAAACATTGGGTACAAGTGCCCCTATGCATCAGTACTCCTGTAATCCCTTGGGTCATAGGGTAGATATGCTAAGTGAAATAAGCCATACAGAGAAAGACAGATACCATATGTTTTCACTCTTATGTGGATCCTGAGAAACTTAACAGAAACCCATGGGGGAGGGGAAGGAAAAAAAAAAGAGGTTAAAGTAGGAGAGAACCAAAGCATAAGAGACTCTTAAAAACTGAGAACAAACTGAGGGTTGATGGGGGGTGGGAGGGAGGGGAGGGTGGGTGATGGGTATTGAGGAGGGCACCTTTTGGGATGAGCACTGGGTGTTGTATGGAAACCAATTTGACAATAAATTTCATATATTGAAAAAAAATAAAAAAATAAAGACTTCAAAAATAAATAAATAAATAAAATCTGATGAAGTTTATTATATCTCTTTTTAATGTGTACCTTGGCCTTTTGGTGTTGTGTATAAGAAAACGCTGCCTAAACCTATCATGAAAATTTACTGCTATGCTTTCTTCTTAGAGTTCTACACTTTTAGCTCGTATATTTAGGTCTGTGATCCATTTTGAATTAATTTTTGTATAGGGAGTAAAATAAGGATTGGGTCCAATTTCATTCTTTTGCTTGTGGATATCCAGTTCTCCTAGCAACATTTGTTGAAAACACTCCTTTTTACCCCATATAACTATCCTGCCACCTGTTTGAAAACCAACTGGCTGTAAGTGTGAAAATGTTTTGATGGACTTTCAATCCTATTCCATTAATCTATATAACAATCCTTATGCTAAACCCACACTGTCTTCATTGTTGGAGTTTCGTAGTAAGATTTGAAATTGGGAAGTGTGAGTCATCCAAGTTTAACCTTCTTTTTAAAGGTTTCTTTGGCTATTCTTGAATCCTTGAATTTCCATGAAAGTTTTGGGACCAGCTTACTTATTTTTGCAGAGAAGTCAGCTGGAATTTTGTTGGAGATTTCATTGAATCTGTAGATCAGTTTGGGGTGTGTGGCCAGGTTAAAATATTTACTTTCCCAAACAATGGGCAGGGCATGCCTTTTCTTTTCTTTTCTTTTTTTCCTTTTTATAAATTGCAGTCAAATATGCATGGTGTAAAATTTAACATTTAACCATTTTTAGGCATACATCTTTGTTTCATTAAGCACAATCACATTGTTGTGCAACCATCAACATATTCATCTCCGGACCCTTTTCATTTCCCCCAGATGAAATTCTGTACCCATGAAACACTAACTCTCCATTCCCCTTCTCTTCCCACAATCCCTGTCAACCACCATTCTGCTTTTTATCTGCATGACATTCTGCCAATAACTGCTTTGTCTTTTCATGTTCATTCCACTTACATTTAATGTAATTAATGATATGGTATGATTTATGTCTGCCACTGTCATTTTTTTTTTCTCATGTTTTCATGTTTCTCTCTCTCACCACTGAGGTACCACTTTGTGTTAAAAATATTTTCTCTCATACCGTTTTTATTGTTTACTACAATTTTGAATTATTTCTTAGTGGTTGCCTCACAAATTACAATTAAGATCTTAATTGAAAAATAATCTAACTCAGATTAATACCAATTTAATTTCAATACTATGTAAAAACTTTGATCTTTATACCTCTGGACTCTCCAGCTCTTTTGTACTATTATTGTCATTTAAATTGCATCTTTATACCTTTAAAGTCCACCCAGATAGTTCCATAATTATTGCTCTATGCACTTGTGTTTTAAATCGGGTAAAGTCAGAAGAAAGTTACAAACAATAATATGTTTATGCTGTCTTTTATAAGTGCCAGCCTAGTTAACTTTAGTGATGCTCTCTATTTCTGCATGTGGATTTGAGTTACTCTCTAGTGTCTTTGGGGGATTTCCCCCTTAACATTTCTTGTAAGACAGGCCTGCTAGTGATAAATTCACTCAGTTTTTCCCTTACCTGAGAATGGCTTTATTTCACCATCATTTTTGAAGGCTAGTTTTGCTGGATAGAGAATTCTTGTCTGACAGTCTTTTTCTTTCAGCATTTTGACTTCCCACTATATTCTGTTCCCCATGGTTTCTGATGAGAAATCAGCTGTTAATCTTACTGGGGGTCCCTTGTATGTGATGAGCTGCTTTGTATGTCTGCTTTCAACCTTCTCTCATTGCTTTTGGTTTTCAGGAGTTTGATTAAGCTGTTTCTAGGTGCAGCTCTCCTTGAGTCTATCCTCCATGGAGTTTTCAATCATTTTGTTTCACTAGATTCATAATTTTAGTAAAATTTGGGAAGTATTGGGCCATTACTTACTTCTTTTTAAGTTTACTTTGAGAGAGAGAGAGAGAAAGAGAGGCAGAGAGAATCCCAAGAAGGCTCGTGCTGTCAGCGAAGGGCCCGATACTGCGCTCCATCTCACGAACTGTGAGATCATGACCTGAGCCGAAATCAAGAGTCAGACACTTAACCAACTGAGCCACCCATGTGCCCCATATTTTTCTAATAGTCTTTATTTCCCTTTATCTCCTCTTCTCTCCTCCAGGGACTCTCACTGTGCATAAGTGTTGTGCTTTATCACATCCTACAAGGTCTCTGAGGCTCTGTTCATTTTTCTTCATTACTTTTTCTTTCTTTTCCTCAGACTATACAATCTCAATTGGCTTTAACTTCCACTTTTGGTGATTCTTTTTAACCCCAAATGCAATTTCTGTTGAGCTGGTATCATGAATTTTTCATTGCAGTTATTATATTTTCAACTCCAGAATTTCTGTTTGATATTTTAAAAATGATTTCTATCTCTTTGTTGATATATCTGCTTAATAAATCATCATTTTCATACTTCCCTTTAATTCATAAGACACAGCTTCCATTAGATGTTTGAACATATTTACAATAACTGACTTAAAGTCTCTGTCTAGTAAATCCAATGTCTGGGTATCCCAGTGTATGTCCCATACTTTCCTGTTTCTTTGCACATCTGATAGGCTTTTATCAAAAGCTGGACATTTTAAGTAATATAACGTGGTGACTCTGGAATTCAGATTCTGCCTCTTCTCCAGGTTTCATTGTTGCTGTCTGTTGTTGGTATTTTTGTTGTCATTTGTTTTGTAACTTTTCTGAACTGCTTCTGTAAAGTCTGTATCCTTTGTTGTATATGGCCACTGAATTCACTGCTCGGCTAGCTTAGTGGTTAACTAATGATTGGGCAGAGATTAAATGCTTGTAACTGTTAAAACACTCAGTCTTTTGGGGCGCCTGAGTGGCTCATTCAGTTAAGCATCCGACTTCATCTCAGGTCATGATCTCACGGCTTGTGAGTTTGAGCCCCACATTGGGCTCTGTGCTGACAGCTCAGAGCCTGGAACCTGCTTTGGATTCTGTGTCTCCCTCTCTCTCTGCCCCTCCCCTGCTCATGCTCTGAATTTTTCTGTCTCCAAAATAAATAAAAAACGTTAAAAATTTAAAAAAAAACAGTCTTTGACATGTGAGTGACGTGTTTATGTTGGGCATGCCTTCCACACTCAGCCACGCAGGCTTTCATTTCTGCCTTCTCAGACCCTCAAATTAAACCTGAGTTGAGAGCTTAGAGACTTTTTGGATCTTTCTGGAGCATGCTGTGGTCTTAGGAATGTGTCTGGCCTTCCGGATTAATAGGGATAAGGTCACAGCTCTTTTTTTTTCAATTTGGGTTTAAATTCTAGTTAGTTAACATACAGTGCAACATTGGTTTCAGGAGTAGACTTCAGCGATTCATCACTTACATCCAATACTCAGTGCTCATTATAACAAGTGCCCACCTTAATACCCATCACTCATCTAGCCCACCCCCACCCACCTCCCTCCATCAACGCTCAGTTTGTTCTCTAATTTAACAGTCTCTCATGGTTTGTCTCCCTCTGTCTTCCCCCCCCCCATGTTCATCTGTTTCATTTCTTAATTCCACATATGAGTGAAATCATATTATATTTGCCTTTATCTGAAAGGCACACCACATCTTCTTTATCCATTCATCAGTCGATGGACATTTGGGTTCTCTCCATAGCTTGGCTACTGTTGATAATGCTGCTATGAACATTGGGGTGCATATACCCCTTTGAATGTGGATTTTTGTATCCTTTGGGTAAATTCCTAGTAGTGCAATTGCTGGATTGTAGGATAGCTCTATTCTTAATTTTTTTTTTAATTTCTTAGTGTTTATTTATGTGTGTGTGTGTGTGTGTGTGTGAGAGAGAGAGAGAGAGAGAGCGCAGGGGAGGGGCAGAGAGAGAGGGGGAAACACAGAACCTGAAGCAGGCTCCAGGCCCTGAGCTTTCAGCACAGAGCCCAACGTGGGACTTAAACTCACAAACCATGAGATCGTTGATCTGAGCCGAAGTTGGATGCTTAACCGACTGAACCACCCAAACGCCCCCTAATTTTAACTTTTTGAGGAAACTCCACACTGTTTTCCAGAGTGGTTGCACCAGATTGCATTCCCACCAACAGTGTAAGAGGGCTCCCCTTGTTTTGCATCCTCACCAACACCTGTTCTTTCCTGTGTGGTTAATTTTAGCCATTCTGACAGGTGTGAGGTGGTATCTTATCATGGTTTTGATAAGTATTTCCCTGATGATGAGTGATGTTGAGCATCTTTTCATGTGTCTGTTAGACATCAGGATGTTTTCTGTGGGAAAGTGGCTATTCATGTCTTCTCATTGCTTCACTGGATTATTTCTTGTTTGGGTGTTGAGTGTGCTAAGTTCTTCATAGATTTTGGATGCTAACCCTTTATCAGATATGTCATTTGCAAATATCTTCTCCCATTCTGTAGGCTGCCTTTTAGTTTTGTTGTTTCCTTCACTGTGCAGAAGCTTTTTATTTTGATGAAGTCCCAACCGTTCATTTTTGCTTTTGTTTCCCTTGCCTCTGGGAGATATGTCTAGTAGGAAGTTGCTGCAGCTGAGGTCAAAGAGGTTGCTGCCTGTGTTCTCCTCTAAGACTGTTGGTTTTCTGTCTCACATTTAGGTTTTCCATCCATCTTGAGTTTATTTTTGTGTATGGTGTAAGAAAGTGGTCCAGTATCCTTGTTGAAGAAACTTTTTTTTCCATTGGATACTCTTTCCTGCTTTGTCAAAGATTAATTGAGATAATGTCACAACTTCTTAAAGTCCCTGTGAACATCTTACTACTCAGTGTTTTTAAGGATTTGGTTCACCTATTGTATGCCCCCACGTGTTGTCTAATGCCTGAGGCAGCTGCAAGGTTAAACAATTGCCCCTACATGTTTTTGACAAGTGCCCCCAGGGAAAAGACATTTCAAATGGGCAAGCTCTGAATCAGTGCAAATACAGACAGCCATGCAAGTGGGGTCATCCAGAACCAACCATACAGGTCATATAATGACAATTCCCTGGAAGTGAAACTTTGCAGGAGGCCCATCTCCATTCTGCTCCCTGTGGCAGCTGCCAGGCTGCTGGTTTTCACTGAGACTGCAGGCCATCCATATTCAAGGCTACCATAGAAGCCTTGGATAGAGGAACATGGGAATAGGGCCAGTTGATATGCCACATAACTCACTCTTCCTACTGAGATTCATCTGTTTCTCTAGAATAAACATACCTGATGGTGTTGCATGCTTTTGGTGAATTTCCAGAGTTCTGAAAACATTGATTTTGAAAATTCTGCCAGTTTTCTCATGACTTTTAGGGAGGACAGAATTTTCAGAGGTTCTTCTGCCAGTTTTGGCTGGCTTCCAGTACAACCTTTCACAGTGCTTGTCTAACAGGGTGTTTGTGGCTGTGCTTGGCAGTTACATGTCTCTCAAGATAGAACTTTTCTTGGTCACCGACCATGTGAAAAGGACCACAACAGGAGCTGTAGGAGCAAAGATGTATAAGACACCATCTTTCATCTCAAAGTTGTCACTCTTGAAAAACCATCAATTTAACTGGAACATTTCAAACACAATGATTGCCACACCTGCATCTGGTCACCAAATTATATCTTCAGTTCAATGGGAGTTATTTTTGGCCACCATGTCTTAAATAAAACCAGATTTTCACCTGGATATTTGGCAGCAAGCCTGGACTAATATCTCTGGTCACAGCTAACTTCATCCGTAATCCGTTCAGGAAGCTGAGAGACTCTAGTGAATGAAAATGTAGATGAGGGGCTGCAGAGATCTCCCATAGGAAGAGTTAGAAACAAAGATTTGTTTGAACAACTAATTATGGTTTTCATAATTCCATAGCACCAAGTTAGTATTTTCCACTGAAATAGCTTATGTTTATATTGATGCAGCCCACTGCCCTGCTGGTTATTGATAGGCTTCTGTTTAAAACGTAGAAGAGGCCCAAAAGACTACTCTTCACACCACAGTATGGAAATATAGCTCCACGTTTCTCCCTCTGAATCAGTCTCTGCATATTTAACAAATATCACTCAGTCATTGATCAAAGATTCCCAACAGTAACCTAAAATCTGAGTTTACATACAATGAATGTCTATTTATGTGAAACCCTTTGAACTGCAAGAGATGCCTGCTAACGCACAGCCGGTGTGTTCAGGGCTTGATTACTCAAGGTATTCTGGGACCTTGGATAAAGATGCCTGTAAAGATGTCAAGAGCCCACAAATGACAATTGTATAAGATAGACAATTTTTATTTTTATTTTTTTAAATATGAAATTTATTGTCAAATTGGTTTCCATACAACACCCAGTGCTCATCCCAAAAGGTGCCCTCCTCAATACCCATCACCCACCCTCCCCCCCTCCCACCCCCCATCAACCCTCAGTTTGTTCTCAGTTATTAAGAGTCTCTTGACAGTTTTTAATTTGAAACTTGGTTCTAACCACTGCTTAGCTGGGCAAATTACTTAGTCTCTCTCAGCCTCAGATTTCCAATTTGCAAAACTGAGGGTAATAATGGGAGGAGGGCTTGTTAAATGTGACACTGTTTGTAGACATTTAGTGCACTGTCTGGCAAATAACTAATGCCCCCAAAATATTAGCTCTAATTACTATCGATAGGCCTCCGAAATGCCACAAATACACAAAAGCTATTATAGTAATCCAAATTAAGAGATTCAGAATCCACTTGCCTCATTTGGCCAACAATGAGTTCCTCCCTCCATGTGCTTGCACAGATGGATGATGGCCAGGAGAAGAGCCCCCTTTGTCCAGGATTCTCCCTGTTATGCTTTGTGATGCTGGGTAGCAACAAAATCAACTCGCCTAAAATTAATGAATTTACCAAGTGACAAATTTCCCACATCTACTGAATTTCCTAATTGTCATTTTAACAGCTTTTGTAGGAATACTCATATTTGGTTATTGAAGCTGAAATATGTTTCTGAATATTAACTCAATGAAGTGGATATACCTTAGAAATTGGGGAAAACATCCAAAGTTGAGGGACTGAGAAATTTCCCCATGAAACTATGATTCTGACCTAAAATTTGTGTTTTACCTACAATGGAACTGTTTTAATTATGCCTGATTTATCTGGGAGTCTTTTGAATGTTAATTCTTATCTCTTCAAAGCACATGCAATTTGGGATATATTTTTCAAATACCTTATCAGGTAGATGTGTTTATTTTTTGCAAAACTTAGAGTTTCTGATCAAAGACAAACATATTGAATTCAAAAGCTATATTTAATTTTAATTTTCACTTAAAATTCAATTATTTTAAGTTGGATTAAAATTGAATTTAAATTTAATTTTAAATCCAAACACACGTGAAAAATCAGTACTTATAATTAAATTCATATAGATATTTATGCTTCTGGGAAGATAGAGTAGAGGTACATCTCCCTATTCTTACCACTACAATCTAAAAGCCTGGGCACCATGTATAAAATAAACATAGGACTCTGCAAAGTGGAGAAGAGAAGGCAGAACAATTAGGGATCTCAGAACCAAAGGAAGAACACAATGGTGAGTTCCCTTGGTTTTCTTTCTGTGCCATATATCCCAGACTTTGAGCTGAAGAAGCCAGCTACCCAGAAATGACAAAAGGCATAAGCAAACCAATGATGATGACAAGGATGACAATGAGAACAACAAAATGGCTGCAACAAAAGCCTACTGTCTCCAGCATAAGGATCAGAAAAGTGGCAGCCTTGCAAGACAGAAAACCCTTTGACAATAACTCCTCCACTTCAGCCAAACACAACAGAACAAACTATGGCTTTGCCCCCGCTCAAACCAGCAAAGGTCTAACGGGAAGCCTAGAATTCCATATTTGACTGGCAGAAACAGGGGCCACTCTGCCCCTCCTATGTTAGTGGAAATCAATCACGTGGAGATTCTGGAACTATACCTCCACCAGGCAGTAAGGAGACTTCCCTATCCCTGCTGAAATGATTTTAACACCCAGTGGTAAGGAGGCCACTCAATCCATGGACTAAAGAGAAAATGTTCCAGCACATCAAGAAATGAATTGAACTGAATAGAAATGATTACAAAACATATCAAAATATGTGGATGAGCTAAAGCATTGCTGAAATGGAAATTTACATCATTAAGCATTTACATTAAGTAAAAGGAAAAGCATCAAGTCAATAATCTAAGTTCTCACCTCAGGAAACTAGAAGAAGAGCAAAGCAAGCAGAAGGAAGGCAATGGTAAAGATTAAATCCAGTAGTCAATGAAATACAAAACAGAAAACAATAGAGAAAATCAATGAAACAAAAATCTGGTTCTTTGAAAAGATCCATAAAACTTACAAACCTCTAGCAAGAATGACAAAGTTAAGCTACAATGAAATCACTGCATTTGTACATATTTACTGAATGACATTAATAACTACATCCATGATGTTTTACATATAGTCTATTTTAGAAAGCTATGTATCCATGTTCTCAATATGTATCATACAGTGGAAAGAAGAATAAGAGAAACATCGGACTCTTGATTTAAAACAACAATGAGAATTGCTTTCCAGCATAATAGCTAGACTATGGTCCTTCATGACAGAAACTATTTTTTGTAATATCTCTTGTACTTAGCTCAAATTCTTTTCTAAGTGATAGAAAAGATTCCACAGCTCCGCACCATGAGTTCCATTCTTTAAGCTACAAATCATGTCCTTGCTAACTGGAAAGTCCTTGGAGATAAAATGTACCTAAGGTATTAATTGGCCAGGGTCTCGTGTCTCATGACTCAGGTAATGGTAAAAATAAGGTATTTGAAATTTTTTTTCAGATTTTGAATAAATTCCTCCTTCACATTGTTGGAAAGGTCTTGTATTATGTAGACTTGGTTGAAGATCTTCTTTTTGTAAATTCTAATATATGGTGTCACGATTTTCTAACATACATTCTGTAACTGAAATAAACAGTGTTTCTTATTTATATTTTTAAGCATGTGTCTACCTAAAAAGTTCGTGTGTGTGTGTGTGTGTGTGTGTGAGAGAGAGAGAGAGAGAGAAGGTGCACACAAAGGAGCCAAACTGTTTTATAGATGGCCAAATTTATAACTCAGCTTCTCTCAATTTTTAAAAAATCTTGTTCTTGTTGTTGTTGTTAACTTCAGGCAATAAATTCTGTTGCTCTGTTTGGACTGTTAGAGAAATTTTTACCAAATTCATCTTAAATTTGTTTACATGTCTCTTAATATTTTCCACATTATTCTCCTTATATTTCTTTGAACACAACAGATGAGTGGCTTTTCATGTTCCTCTGCTGCTGCAAACACAACAGCAGCAACAGGGTGGGGGTGGGGAGGTGGGATGTTCATCTTCACAGCAAAATGTACGTCAACAAAAGTAGAAAGGAATGACAGCAATAGAAAGTCATCATTTCTCAACCACAAAATAATAATCAAATCAGACAAGAACCAGGGACAAAAACTAAGGCCAAGAGGTGAAATTTTGTGGGGAAGGAACAGAATACCCACATGGTATCAAAATATCATGCTACAGACTTCTTATAAGTCACAGAAGAACAAAGGTACCTTTACGATGGAGTGATCTCTCCAACGATACCATAAATAAGTGATCAAACTGAGTAATGCCAAGAGCAGCACCTATAACTAGACAAACTGACCTTCATTCAGAGCGTTCAGATGTGACGTAAAGTGAACTACCCATCATCTATTTAATATTCTTGCCAAAAATGTTAAAAAGAAATCTAAATGAGTGGAAAATATCAAGCAAAACCGTATTGTGGACACATTTAAAGTAAACGGGTCTAGGCTCTTGGAAAATATTATCATGGAAGATCTAAGTTGAGGGACTGTTTGGGACCAGAAGATACTAAAGAGACATGACAACTGAATGCAGTGTATGATACTTGATTGAATTGTCGACCCTCAAAAGGATATATTTGAATACGGGCTGTGTATGGACTTAGATAATATTATCATGTCATTGTTAAATTTCTTCAACTTGACAACAGTAATATGGCTAGACAAGAGAATGTCCATTCTGAAGTAATTGGATGAAGCGTTTGGAACTTGAGTGGTTAAGCAAAAGAAAAAAAAAGGAGAGATAAAACAATGGGATAAAATGAAATCTAGGTAAAAGAATGTTCACTCTTCAACTTTGTGCGTTTTGAAAATAGAAAGTTGAAGAAAATGGATTGTTCATATTTTAAAGCTATGTGGTGAAGTATTCTGCAATAAGGTAGGATGATTTCTGGTATTTTCTTGAAAATAATCTGGAAGAGAGGGAGGGGAGAAGGTCCATATGAAATGAAATTGGGTATGAGTTGTTAATGGTTGCAGTCCAGTAATGGTTTCCCTCACCATTCTGTCTTGTATATACAATGTTTCTCAAAGTGTGATTCCCCACCTGGCAGCATTTGCATAACCAGAGAACTTGTCAGAAAAGCAAACTCTGGGTTCCACCCCAGATATTTTAATATGAGACTATAGATGTAGAGCTGAGCATTCTGTTTTCACAAACCCTTTGGCTTGTTTGGAATCTGATGGTTGCAAGGTAGAGTTCCAGGAACACAGTTCTGCTGTAATGAACCTGGAGATTGTAAGTTTGTATACAAACCTGATTTGTGTATGTTTGAAATTCTCCACAGTACAATAGAAAAAAAAAGTAAAGAAAACAGGCATCACAGCTGTTTAGTGGCCAAGTTTTAAAAAGAATCAAGACAGATAACCCCAATGTTATACAGAAACTCCCAGAGGGTAGAAAAGAGAAACTATTCCCCAACTCAGTCTATGAGACTAGAAAACCCTGACCCTGATGGGGCACCTGGGTGGCTCCATTGGTTGAGTGTCGGACTATTAATTTCAGCTCAGGTTATGATCTCAGAGGTTCCTGAGTTCTAGCAGTGCTTTGGCCTACTCACTATTAGTGCGGAGCCAATTGGGGATTCTCTCTCTCTCTGTCACTCCCCCATTCACACATACACACATACACACACTCTCTCTCTCAATAAAAAAATAAGTAAAATTTAAAAAGAAAAAGAAAAACAGAAAACCTTGACGCTGGAACCAGCAAAGATCCTATGGGAAAGAGAAGCTTCAAGTTGATCTCACTCAGGAACAGAAGATGGAAAAATCCTAAGCAAAGCTTTAGCAAACTGAACCCACCAGTATCTACAAAAGATGATCCACCATAAAGAAGTTACATTTATCCTTGGAGAATGAAGCTGGATTCACATTTAAAAAATATAGGTCGAAGGGGGCATGAGAGAGGTTTTTGTATCGGTAATATATTCTGTTGCTTGCTCTAGGTGCTAACTGAATGTGTATGTTTAATTTTTCAAAACTTATTAAGATACACACTTATGGTTTTGTCCTCTTGTGATTATAAACTTCACTACAGATTTTGAAAAAAGCATCTGCAAATAACAGTCACTGTATTAACAGACTGTTAAACAGACTCTTGAACATTTCAATAGAGACAGAAAAGTAAAATTCTATATCGATTCATGTTTTAAGACAAACTTATGAAATTAGAAATATAAGGGAAGCTCCTTAAACCTATAAAGAGAAAGAAAGAAAGAAAGAAAGAGAAAGAAGGAAAGAGAAAAAAGAAAGAAGGAAGAGAAAAAGGAAGAAGAAAAGAAAGGGAGAAAAGAAGAAGAAAGCAGGGAAGGAAGGAAGGAAAGAAGGGAGGACAGAAGAAAGGAGGTAGGGAGGAAGGAAGGAAAGAAAACAGTGGAACACAACGAATACATTTTAATATGGAAATGTTAACCCAAAGGGGTCCAATTTTGCCATGTCTGTTCCACTTGTAGTGGACGTCCTAGCCAGTCAGTAAGGGTTTAAGAAAACTGTAAATTGATTATTGTACTTCTCTTACTCAAAGATTCACAGAAACCTGCAGACGTCTAAAGACAAATTATTAGATATCACAGAGTTTAACACGGTGGCTGACCTTAAGGTCAATATAGTTTTTAAAAATCAAATGGATTTCTATAAATTAGATACAATTAGAAAATGTCATTTTAAACAGGTATCAAGTACAAGAGCAACAGTACTCTAGAGTATCTTGGGATATATGCCATAAAAGATGTACAAGATCTGAATGTAGAAAAGATAAACCTAAATAGTAAACTAAAATATTAAAACATTAAAGAAGACCCTCATAAATGGAGAGACATGCCGTGTTGGTGACTAGGAAGGCTGGGTGTCATAAATATAGGCAATTCTCCCCTAGCTGATCCATAGATTCAATGAAAATGCAACCCAAATGTGTTGCAAATGAATTTTCAAGGAACATGACATGTTGATTCTAATATTTATACTGGAAGGGCAAAAGGTGAAGAATACGAAAGATACGCCTGAAGATTATGAATAAGATGTGGGGACTTGCCCTACCACACATAGAGCAAGATGTCCTGTCAAGAGGTAAAAATTAAGATGGTGGAGTATTGGCACAGGAATAGACAAATTTATCTATGGAACAGACAGGGAGCTCAGAAGCCGAGACATGCAAAGGTGGACCAAAATGACTCCAGGCACATCCAAATGTTCCTCGGGGGTGCAGGATGCCCCCCTGATTGAGAATCCCTGACATAGGAATATGGATGAATCTTAACAACACACGCTGGATTTTGTAAAAGTAAATTACAGAATACCAAGGACATGAGTTAAAACTGCACGCGCATGTAGTATGTCACATCCAAGGAGAGAAAAGTCTGGGAAACAAGGTTTGGGGGAACGCAAAGCTCCACCTCACTTCAGGAGTTACTCACTGGCGGGCTTGGTAAAGCCAGCACGCGGAGAGGTGGGAGGACGGTAAGGGGGCGGGGCTTTGGTGGGTGAGTTCCGGTAGAACTCGAAGCTCATTGGTCGCTGGCCACAGATGTGGGAGGAGCAAGGCAGCGCTGGAAGCTCATTGGCCTTTGTGCGAAGGGCGGGCAAGGGAGAGAGAAGTGGTCTTCCCTCCCACCTCCTGTCACTGCGGCTGGAGGCTGAGGTAACCACAGGCTGGCATCAGGAATACGACCCTCGTTCTCCACACATCTTCTTTCCTCCCTCCCTCCTGCTCTGGATCACCAACCCCTGCTCCTCTCCTCCACCTCAGTGGGGTCCCTCCGCCCGCTCCTGATGTCCAACTCAGTCACCCGCATCCCCACCCCCACCCCCAACCAACAACATCGGAACGCCTGGGGGAGGATCCCCTGCCTCAGACCCTTGACTCCTGGCCTCTGGAACCTGAGGCAGGGCATATGCCCCTGCCTTTGATTTTGATGTGGTAGTGGCAGCGAATGACTGGGCTGCCTTGAGACGAGGTAGTACACCCTGGGTTTGGGGGACAGGGAAGGTGTACCCAAGCATAACTGTTGAAGCGTGAAGAGGATCATGGGAGATTGTCAGGAGGTTGTGGAGGGAATACATGGGTTTGAATGAAAGCAGAGAGGGTGTGTTGGTGGAAGAAAACAATTAGTGCAGCGAGGAGTTGTCTGTTGACCAGATCAGGGTCTGGCATTCCATAGGGGGCCAACAAGGATCTAGTCAATGACTAATCGAAGGGATGAATAAAACATAATTATCGAAAGAGGGGCTTGGGATTCAGCAGCATAATATAATCTCATGGGGTGCAAAGGGGTGTCCGCTTAAAGGGGGAAAAAGAATAATTAAGATTACAGTGGGGTGCAGAAGAAGATCAGAATGGGGTGTGAGAGGAAATTCGAACATAGGATGTACATGAGACTAATAACAGAATTGAGTTCAGGAGCCATAGAGTCATGAGTAGGGAGTGAGTGAATGCGGGAGGTTAGGAAGACAACGGTGGAAGTGAATGCCAGGAAAAATAGGTATAGCAGAGTAGAGGATGACACATGAGAAGGGGAGGGCAGGAATTGTTGAAGGGGGCACAAGAGTGAATGTATATGCCTGAAAATGGGGTCTATGTAGAGTGAAGGTAGGCAAGGAGAATGATGATTGGATTGAAAGTTGACAGGAACCATGCCATGAGTTGCTTGGAACGAGGCTTTGCGTGAGTAGGGCCTCCTGGGCAGGAGGCTGTGTGAGCAAGAAGGGTGGGTGCGATCCAATTTCAGCGGTGAGCTGGATGAAGAAGAATCCAGGCACCTCAGGTGGGGATTTTGAAGGGCAGAGGAAGTATGCTGAGGGTAGGGGATCATGTGGCCATCCTGACATCCACTCCTGGCCCTAGAACCATGGATCCCAATGAAATGCCTGCTGTGCCCTGCTGCACCTCCGACTCCCCCACTGGCCTTGAGACCAGAGCCCCATGGGGGATCGAACTTGGCCCCAAAAGAACT
Source organism: Panthera pardus (assembly GCF_024362965.1). Lineage (NCBI taxonomy): Eukaryota > Metazoa > Chordata > Mammalia > Carnivora > Felidae > Panthera > Panthera pardus. The sequence continues at coordinate 66,764,452 of NW_026526843.1, forward strand.
GTAAGTTGCTGTGCCCGCTGCTACAACCATGGCCTCAATGACCAAACCAAGGACCAGGAGCACTCCTGCCCCTTCCAGGCTTGCGAATGTCACAAGTGTGCCTTCTTCTCGTGAGTATGGTGTCTGACAGTGGGGGTGGGGAGGGGGCCTCCTCTAAATGTGACTGACTGTAGACTGGCAATCCCCCACTTTAGGGATCCCTGCAGAGTGTTGCCTGCTGAGAGTGCCTTGAAGAGGGAGCAGGGGGCATGCCTAAAGAGGCACCTGACTCAAGGACTGATAACGAGTGGGGCCTCCCCTCCCAAAGCTCACAGCCATGTCCAGAAGTTGACCACTCAAGGAGGAGTCGTCAGTGAGTGTCTCTGGTCAGGGAGGGTGTCTTGGGTTTGGGTGTAGAGAGCACGAGCAGTTCTGCCACCAGTCCTACTACCCAGTTTCGATGTGGCCTTGGCAAGTTACTCCTCAGGGTTTTAGCTGCCCCACCTATAAAACTTTATCAATATGATCTACCAAGTGTTGGTGGGAAGGGGCAATTGGGGTGGGGGTGGAAATGGTTCTCGGTGAGGTGAGACCTCAGATTGGGGGTGAGGTAGAGTGGGGGTGAGGTAGAGTGGGGGTGGAGTGAGGTGGGATGGGTTCAGGGGGGAAAGGCTCATCTAAAGTGTCCCCAGCTTTCCACAGCTGGGAAGGAGAACATCATGTCCCAGCTTGAGGCCCACCCCTGTGCAACCCCCCCCCCCCCGGGGAAGTTAGGAGAGTCTGAGGGCTGTGAGGAGGTTCCCATCTCAGCCACTGCCCAGACTCTTTTGTCTGTGTCCTGAAGACATGGGTTCCCTCTCTAACCCTATTGCAGCCTGCCATATGACTTTGGGGAAATAATACTCCTCCTTGGGTCTCAATTTCCCCGGTTGGAAAATAAAGAGCAGGAACTGGCTGGTCCTCAAGGTCTTCTCAGCTCTGACATTCTGGGCTACTATCCTCATCACACAACATACCCATGTCTCCTCTCCATGGGTGGCCTGGTGCTGACACTCCACCCTGTCCTCTCGGCTCCTGCAGGCGAGCACCCAAGGAGGTCTGCTGATTGGTCAGGTCCCAAAATCTTTGTCTCTGTCTTGGACTCCAGCAGCCTTGAAGATGCAACTCACAACTTCTCTTTCCAGGAAGACCCACAGGACCCCTGCCCTGTCCAGCATGTGCGTAGAGTGAGAAGGACCACGGAGCTAGTTGTATATTGTGTTATTGTATGCCTGGCCTTTGTGCTTGATGCCGTGGGTGATACAAGGAGGAAGTGGAGGTGGCGACCGATGAGGAGCCAGAAGGAGGGGGAGGGGAGGAGAAGGACAAGAAGTGGGAGGAGGAGGAGGTGGTGGTGGAGGAGCGGGAGGAGGGGAGGAGGAGGCAGCATCTCAGACTAGTGGGGAAGGGCAGGGTTCTCCCAGCCTTGCCATTTCCTATTTGTGAGAATATGGCCATTTCCAAGTCTCCATTTCCCTAGCAGTGTACTGATGGGGACAATATCATAAACCTATAGCATTGACAAGAGGACTAGGCCACGTTGTGCCACAACGTGGCACATTCCTTCAACGAATGGAGGCTGTTAGTCCACATGAAGCAGATTGATGGGATAGAAGGTCCTGCTGAAAGGAGGGCCATGGTGGTTAGGGCCACAGAGCCCAGGGGAGAGTCCAGAGGCCCTTAGAGAAAGCTTCCTGGAGATGAGCCAGGCTGGTCCTTCAAGTTCCATGGGGACTGGGGAATATGGAGGTGAGAACCAGTCCCTGGACAGGACAGTAATCACACCTCTTCAGGTGCCTTGCAGATTAAAATGCAGACGCCTGTGATTTCCCACACCCGTCACTGTTGCCCCGAGAGTTTTGAAACTGCTGGCAGGAATGAGTGTCTTCAAGAAAGATATACAAGAAAGACATAGAAAGGAAAACAGGCCAAACAAGGGAAAGGACTTGCACAAGCCACAACGACTAATGGCCAGCAGGCACTCAGATTCCTACATCCAGATATTGCAAAATCCTGGCCCTGTTTGTCTACTGCCAGTATGTGTCTGCCAGAGGGTTTGATCCCCTGGCCTCTCCTTCCTTGTTTCTAGATGCTTAACTCTGGTCCTCCAGCCATGTGCCACCCTTGACCCTGTCCTCACTGCGGCCACAGATCCTGGAAAATAGTGGGGTCCAGGACCCTGGCAGGGGCCAAGCTTAGTGCATGGGAAGGGCAGATGGCCTCAGGGTGGGTGGGGCCTTCAGCGGAACCGGGGGCTGAAGGGACAATTGCAGGACGTAGGGAGGCGTGGGTTTTCAGTTCCCGTCCTCTCACACCCTTTCCATTGCAGGGTCCTGAGGCTTCTGACCAGGACTCAGTTTCTGCCTCCTCAGAGTGGCAGCGGAAGCTGGAAGCCGCTGAGGCTCTGCTGATGCTGAGAAACTCTTCTCAGGCATCTTCTGGCTCCATCTCCCTGCTCCAGCCCTGCGTGGCAGCAGGTAGCCTGGTCCTTGAAAGGAGAGCACAGCACGGGGTGGGGATGGTTGGGAAATGGGACGGCGCTGTGGTAAGTAGGGCCTATCTGGGAGTTCTGGTTTGGTGGGTTGAACCTCCTTGGGCCTGGGGAACCCAAGCTCCTCAGCCTGATGTCGGAGATGGCAGGTGATGGTTTCTCAGTGAATCGTCAGAACTCTGTGTTCATCAGGAAATGCCCAGTGCATTTGGTGTCAAGAAACAAGGAAACTGAGGCCCGGAGAGTGGCAGGGACTTGCCCTGGGGCATGCAGCATATCTCAAGTGGCACGCCCAGGTCTCCTCACTCCCATCCCAGAGCTTTCTAGTCTGACCCCTGCAATCTGTTGTGGTGGACAGGATATACACAGGTGATAAGAGCCTAGGCTGGAGGGAGATCTGCTCTCTGCCTCCAGTCTACATGTGGAGCCTGGATGCCTTCACTAGTTGTGTTTTGTGGCTAAATTTCAATGTTGAGCCTGGAGAGGAAGGATCAGAGGAGGTCTGAGGAGCGATAGAATCCTGGGAAGTTTGAGAGGGAAGGCTGGGCACTCCCAGACCAAAATGCTGGATGGGGTGTGGTGTGTGAGTGAAGCGGCAACCTTAGAGGAACTGCTGGAACAGAAAGGGATGAGGCTGGGGAGGCTACTGGCCACCCAGGTCTAGAATGCCAGGCCTAGGGGCTAGACCAGAAACTGTGGGTGGTGAGGAGCCTGGGAATGTCTGAGCTAGAGAGGAGTATATCCAATTATCCCGGGCTTACAAAAGAAAAAAAAAAAAAAAAAAGATATGTGGTGACTTTGATGGAGAGATTGGAGGAGGCAAGACCCAAGATGAACACATCAGCGAGGAAGAGTTCTGTGCTGTAGTCCAGGTGACAAAGCCTCGATTGGGTGGAACAAAAAAGAGGGGAGAGCCAGGAGGGGAAACGGATGTGACGTGGCTCTGATGCCTTCCTTTCTATCTGCAGCTCCTGCTGGAGATGGAGGACTCCAGCCTTCTAGCTCCTCTCTCCGACCCAGGCCAGCCAGCTCCATTTCTCTGCCTATTGGACATCTGGGGTGCATCTCCCTCTTGAGCTAGAAACCCAGAAGAGGAGGCCTCACCAGAGTACTTCCTATTCATGCATTTGCAAAATGTTTAAAGTCCAAAATGCTTAACATGTTTGTTTTTTTAACCTCTAGGTTCTTTCATAAGCTTTTCAGACTCTTTTTATGATACGGGACAATTCCTTGGCTGAGAGTGGATATTCTTGTACCACCATCCCTTAATGCCTAGATTCTGGGGCCTTTTTATGTCTCTTATGAAAACAGCGTCATGGGGTCTAAGCTGATCAGTCTCTAAATAGGGTTCTGTGGGAGGTCATATGTTTATATGCCAGAGTTTTCATTTGACTCGTGATTGCAAACATACCCATGCACTCATGCATGTATGCATGCTTGTCAAAATATAAGGGTGTTTTCATTTTGTGTCTAGGTTTGCGTGTGTGAACAAATAATAAATTCTCGTTGTTGTAAGGCACTGCGATATAGGAGTTGTTTGCTACCACAGTATAATGTAGACTCTCCTGACTCTAACAGACTTGTTCAGTTTACTTTTCTAAGTGAGAATCACCTTACTCGATAACTGGGCTTTCTTAGCATGACAAGACAAGAAAATGGTAGCGAAAAAAGGGGGAGATGGTGAGGGGGGTAAGCGTTTTACTCATTTAGCAAGGAAGTGCCTACCTTCTGCCTGGCATAGACTGCTTCCAGCTGTCCAGAGGGCCCCAAATTGGGTTGTCTTCAGGGTCAAGCAGGTCTTGCGAATGAGCAGAGCAGGACTGATAGGCTCTGGCCAACTGACAGCGCATACTCTACCTTAGGGGCCAGCTGCCACCTGGCTCCAGCCAATTGTTGTCATGTAGGGATGTGGACTCTTCATTGCCACATCTCCTGATTTTTCAAGAGAACATGGAATTCTAGATTTCTATGTAAAATATCTCAATTTTAAAACATTGGCTCTGGTTTCCTGTACGTGGGCCAAAGAAAACATCCATTCAGGCCAACTATGGCCAAGTGAATGCCAGTTCGATTCTAGTCGAATGTGTATTTTACAGTGGGGGGCACTGAAGGCAACCAGGGCCAGAAGAATCAAAGAGGGAACATGAATTAGACCCAGAGCCTACTTTTGAAGGACCCATGAAATATGAGGAAGAATCATTATCATTGATTTTGTGCCCACTGTATGCTAAACACATAGAGCCTCACAGCAGCTCTCTGAGCTAAGCATTATTACCAGTCTTTTACCTATGAGGACACACACTATATGAGTACAAGTAACTTGCGCAAGTGTTTTAGGGGAAATTTGTAGCCACAGATGGATGGAGGAAGACTCCCTTCTCTTTGCCAGGCCCTAAATTAGCTAATAATTTTATAAGTTTTAAAGACTAAATTCTATAAAGTAGCAATTACATTACCTGCATTATATTTAAAACAATCATAATACATACTCATCAATCTCTCATTACTTTTCCTACATCCTGATAGTATACCTATGTACATATACCATTGAGTGAAAGGTTCAAAACTTGAAGCAGCAGACATCCAGTGAGAAGAGTCTTCCAAAAATAGTTCTTTTGTTTCCTATTCAATGTAACAATATGTAGTAGTGGATCAGATCTTACGTGCGCTGAGATCATATCTCAGTCTTCTGCTGATGTTCCAAACAAAGAAGGACCTGGAGACCCCGCCCAGAAGACGGAAAGCTCCACTGGATATGCCCAGTCGCTGACTATTTCCCATTGTGTTTTCTCCCTCCTCCCATGCCTCCCTCATTTTTACCCAAGACGATTGATGGTGATGACTTCTGATAACTTATGCTTTCTTGTTTCAGGCCTTGAGAAGTCAGGCTTCTTATATTCCTTATCTCATGCCAGATAAACATGCAAGGCCACTCAGCACATAGGGCAAGACTGATGTCCATCTCATGCTTTCCTCCCTTCCCTGATTTGCTACTTAAATCAGTGATCCCGAGACCCCTCCTCGCCCAGTATTAGATAAACAAGGCCACACTGTCACAGAGGAAGGAAGCAGTGTTGCCTGGAAAAGGCCCAAAACCCTGCTATGCAGTTGTGTCCTAGGTGCACCACGGTCCCACAGCTGAGTTGGTAAAGGAGAAAGTGTATTTGGGGTCAAAGGTTGTAGCATGAGAAGAGGGAGGAAAAGAGAAATAAAGTGATGGAGATTGGGAGAAGGAGTCAGCCCCCCTTCCCTGTACCCTTTCACTTTTCTGAGTCCCACCTGCCCTTCTACACAGAGCCTCTTAGACCTGATATCCATGCATCCTCCCCCGCACCCCACAAATGCACGCGTGCAAGCACATGCGTGTACGTACACTGCCCTATGCCTTTTTTAAAAAGTCTCTTAACGGTGGCATATTATGGGCATCTTAGGGCTTTGTCACAAATATCAAATATCCAGCCTTTTTTTTTTTTTTTTTTTTTTTGTGAACCATCCTTAGTCATGTACTACTCCAGTTCACAGATTTAAAACATCACTTTGTAGGGTAGTGTACGTCAGATCTTGACTCTCATGTGTTTTACAACAGCACCAGTTGGATCTGAGGATATCCACCACATCTGCAGATCTGCAGCATCTGCAGAGTGCATCAGTTTCAACCAGTGGTATGCATGCAAATGTGTAACAACAGGCTCTCTGGGGAAGGAGGTGGGTTGGGGGAAATGCCCTGTGTTGTAGCATTTGCCAATTTCAAGCTACTGACCTCATGTCAATTAATGCAGAGTTGGGAAAGGATGCATTTCCACCATTCTGATGCAATAAATGTACATAACCTCAAGATGTAGGAAAAGTGATTAGAGACTGATGAGTTTTGAGTATGTATTATGATTGTTTGCAATATAATGCAGGTAATGTAATTGCTACCTTATAGAATTTAGTCTTTAAAACATCTGTGTTCAACAGCTGGCTCGCAAAATTCCCGAACAGTTAAGTTTGCTCTCATGTTCCAGTAAGAGCCCCCTCCAGCATTCCACTACTTTCAACCCTTGCCCAGAAAGGCACCTCTCCCCAAAGCAGGTCACACAAACACTACAGGGCCATAAAGGCCTGATACCTCTGGTTTCTGAGCACGAACAGCTTAACGGGTAGGACAAGTATTAATTGATAATGAAAAAAAATGGAATGATCTGGAGCAAATATTGAGCAATTTGTCAAAAGTGTTTGTGGGTGAACGTGCATTCCCAGAGACAGCCAACATTGGGTAGAAGTGAGAAGTGGGGACACCAGGGTAAGCAAAGCTCATGCAGGGAGTGTATTCAACAGATGCCTTAAAGGCTCAAGGAATGGGGCAACTGGTATTACCTGGCCATCAGATCTGTATCTCTCATCAGAGAGACAGACATTCAATACACTCCCTCCTCCTTAGATAAATGCTGTGTAATCTATACAAACTCCTCCACTTTGCCTTTTCTCATGTAGAAATATGGCCTTCATTGTTACGTATAGGACTATGTTATACAGCAGATCTCTAAAGCATACTCATCTTGAATAACTGTAATTTTATACCCATTAAACAACAGCTCTCCATGTCCCCCTTCCCCCCTCTCCTGGCAACCACCATTCTATTGTCTGTTTCCATAAGTTCGACTATATTAGACGCTTTGAATAAGAGGTGCTGTCCACGTAAAAATATGTCAAGAGGGTAAATCTCATGTTAAATTTTCTTTTTTTTTTATGTTAAATTTTCTTCTCACAAGAAAGCAAAATAAAAAACAAACCAAAACACAGTAATAAAAGGATACAGAAAAACTTCTGGAGGTGATGAATATGTTTATTACATTGATCGTGGAGACGGTTACACAGATGCCCAAACTCATGAGATTGTATACACTAATATGTAGTTTGGGCTTTTTTTTTTTTTGGCATACAATTATACCCCAGTAAAGCTGAGACAACAATATCCTTGAGATCACTCCATAGTGCTCCATAGAGGCATCTCCCACTCCTTTCAACAGCTGCAGAGTATGCCATTGTGTGAACAGACCATGATTTAGTCAGCTAATCTATTGATGCACACCTTGGTTGTTGCTATTATGGCTATTACAAATACAGCCACAATGAATAGAATTGTAACATAATCTTTAGCAATGTTTCTCAATGTGTCTTTGAGGTTGATCCCCAGATGTACTACTATTGCTGAATAAAGGGTGAAAACACACGTAATCTTGCTCATTACTGTCACATTCCCTTTCATAAAGGCTGTGGCATAGCAACCAACAGCCAAAGCAATCCTCAATAAGGAGAGCAAAGCGGGAGATATCACACTTCCTTATTCCAAAGTAGATTGCAAAGCTATCGTAATCAAAACAATATGTTGCTGGCCCCAGAACAGACACATAGACCTATGGGACAGAATGGGGAGCCTGGATGTAAACTCACGCATATACAGTCAGCTAATATTTGACAAGGGAGTCAAGAATAGTCAAGGAGGAAAGACAGTCTCCTCAATAAATGGTGCTCCTCAATAAAGGAGACAGTCTCCTCAATAAAGTGAAACTTCACATGCAAAAGAATGAAATTGGACCCTTATCTTGCTCCATCTGCAAAAATTAACTCAAAACAGAACAAAAACTTTAGAGTATAAGACCTGAAATGGTAAAACTCCTGGAAGAGAACATAGGGAAAAATCTCCTTGACATTGGCCTTGACTATGATTTTATAGATGTGACACCCAAAGCACAAGCAACAAAAGCAACAATAAACAAGTGTATCTACATCGAACTAAAAAGCGTCTGCTCACAAACATCATTTGAGTGAAAAAAGCCAAGAAAGAAACAATATGTACTCTATAATTCCATTCATAAATTGTTAAAACTGTCAAAGTCAATATACAGTGATGGAAGTTGGCATAATGGCTCCTCAGGCAAGGGGCTGTACGATGTCCTACTTCTAAATATGTTTGTGGATGCATGGGTGCGTCATTTTGTGAATTCAGGTACACACTTTGATTTGTGTAATTTGTGTAGATAGGTTACACTTTACTAAGACGTACTTAAAATTTAGGAAAGAAACGTGTTGAAAAGGCTAAGTGGAAAAGACAAGAACAAAAGAGTAGTGGACAGTTAGGGTACACATGGGTATACAACATTTGGTATTTTAATGTGCAATATTCTAGTTGTTTCATATTGCATAATACACTAATAACTCCATGAGAACAAAAACTGTACCTCCTTCATTTTTACATCCCCTGAATGTCCATAATACTGTAAGTCAGAGTAGTTATCAAAAACTATATATTTAACAACAATTTTTGAATGTTCTATTCACAGCAAAATTCTCTGCAAGGAATATGATAAATGAACAAATAAATTTCTTCAATGAAAAGATAATAAAAAGTTTCCACACAACCACATGAATGATCAGCAAAATGAAAAGGAAACCTACAGAATATTTGCTCAACCACATATCTGAGGAGTTAATGTCACAAATACTGAAGGAACTACTACAACTCAATATTAGAAATGCAAAAAATCCAAATAAAAAAAATGGTCAGATGGCCTGAATTTTTATCATTAGTTTCAACCATAATCCTATTGTGGTCAGAGGACTTCCTCTTTATGATTTAACTCCTGTTAAATTTGTGCATATTTTCTCTTGTGGCCCAATATCTGATCAATTTTTCTGTACGTTTTAACTCTGTGTGTGTGTGTGTGTGTGTACGTTTGTGTGTGTGTGTGAGTGTGGCATGGGTGCTACTATTAAAATTTCAAATGCATACTTCAGCTTTCAGCCTCTACCTCTCCATGCAAGGCCAAAGTCTTTCATCTCTGACTCTGTCTCACACAATACTGTGCTTTTATTCTTTAACTCCCTCATTTTACCAAGAAGTTCTTTAAAACTCTGAAGAATGCCAGGATAAACAAATTCTGCCATAGTCTCAGAAACTCCTCCAAGAAGGAAAAGGAAAGAAGGCTTATTGCTTAAGGGCTCCCAGTAAATAACTACCCCTAGTTTTTTTGCTCATTTGTTTTCAAAGTTGTCTTATTTACACAGATATACCTTGTGTACATTCTTACTGAAAATTTTAAAAAGATCAAGTAATATTCCTACCCTGACCACCTTTTGCATGACAAGCCCTTTAGCTACGTTAGGCACAATTATCAGTTTGGTGTGTTTCCTTCAAGATTTTTGTCAACATATATTTAAAGTTTTTTTTATTTACTATTTTTAATTCCAATATAGTTAACATGCAGTGTTATATTAGTTTCAGGTACACATTTCAACAATTCTGTACATTATTCAGTGCCCATTAAGAAAAATGTATGCTTATTCCCTATCACCTATTTCACCCATCACCCTATCCACCTCCCCTCTGGTAACTGTCTGTTTTCTCTCTCTCATTAAGAATCTAGTTTTACATGTGTCTGATTTATTTCCATTGCTCATTTGTTTTGTTTCTTAATTCCACATATGAACGAAATCATATGGCTTTTTTCCTTCTTTAACTGACTTATTTCACTTAGCATTATAGTCTTTAGCTCTATTCATGTCAATGCAAATGGCAAGATTTCATTCTTTTTATGGCTGAATAATATTCCATTACCTACACCCACACACACAATGGAATATTATATATATATATATATATATATATATATATATATATGTACATATATGTGTGTGTGTGTGTATCACATCTTCTTTATCCTATTTCCCCTTTAATCTCACAGCTGGCATTCACCATTCTACTATGTCTATGAATTGAATCCAAGTAACTCATATAAGTGGATTTGGAAAATATTTGTCCTGTTTGACTGAATTATTCTACCTAATATCTTCAAGTTACAGTATGTATCAGGATTTCATTCTTTTGTTAAGGCCTAATAATATTCAATTGTATGTATATACCACATTTTGTTTATCCATTTCTTAGTCATCTGACACTTGAGTTGTTTCCACCTTCTCACGATTCCCACCTTCCAGCTTCTCACAATTATGAATAATGCTTCCTTGAACATGACTGTATAAATATCTCTTTGTGTCCTTGCATTTAGTTCTTTTAGGTATATATCCAGAAATAGAATTGCTGGATCATATGCTATATGTGTACTTTTTCAGCAACTGCCACACTGCTTTCCATGGTGGTTGTATCTTTTTACATTCCCACCAACAATTCATAAGGTCCCAGTTTGTCTACATCCTCTCCAATGCTTATTTCTTTTTTGAATACCATAGCAATTCTAATGGGTGTGAAGTGGTGTCTTGCTGTGGTTTTCATTTGAATTTTCCTGATGATTACTGATTTTGTGCATCTTTCCATGTGCTTATTGGATATGTGTATATCTTCCTTAGAAAAATGTCTACTCAAATCTTTTGCCCATTTTTGCATTGGGTATTTATTTTTTGGTTGTTGATTTATAGGCGTTCTTTATATATTCTGGACATCAATCCCTTATCATATATGTGATTTCCAAATATTTTTCCCACAGCCCCCATGGGTAGCTTTTTCACTGTATTGATAGTGTCCTTTGATGCATAAAAATAATATATTTTTTGTTTCAGTTAATGTCGTAGGATTTTTGTTTGCTTTTTTAAGTTATAATTTTTTATTTAGGATAATGTTAGGCAAGTAAAAATTTCAGGACACATCAAGAGATGGGCAGAGAGACAGAGAAAGAGAGGTCATGGTTAAAAAAGAAAAAGATTCATATTTTACTACCTTTAAAGGCTTTTTCCCCTAACATTTTGAACACAGGGCCAGCATTTTCATTTTACTGTGGACTCCACAAATTATATAAGCAGTCATTTTGGACAACCCTTCCAGGGACTCTGATGTTAAGGTCAGGACTGAGAGCCACAGGAGCAAATGACTTTTTTAAATGTTTTTTTTTAGTGTAGTTAACACACAATGTTACATTATTTTCAGGTGTACAATGTAGTGATTCAGCTTCTCTATACAATATATGCTGTGCTCCCCACAAGTGTAGTTACCTTCTGTCACCAGACAATGCTATTACAGTATCATTGGCTATATTCCCTATGCTGTGACTTTTTTCCCATGATTTATGCAGGCAAGTACTTCCTTTTAGACCCTTAACAATATTTACCCATTTTCTTTGATTTGTGTACTTCCTGTTAAGAAGTTACCTATAGGCCTAATTGTTGTCTCTTTGAAGTAGATGTACCTTTTCTCTTTCACCGCTTTTCAGATTTCTCTTTATCTCTGATTTTATGTAGTACAATTATTGTATGTCTTAGCATGGCTTTCTTAGCCTATTGAGGCTTGCAGAGCTTCTTCAATCTATGGCTTGACCTCTTTGGTCAGTATTGGAAAATGCTCCTCCATTATTTTAAACACTACTTTTCTCTATTCTTTCCTTAAAGACACAGATAAATATGTTTGACCTTATACTTGAATCTTCTACCCTCTCTTCTCCATATGACATCATTTGTGTCTCCAAGCTTTATTCAAGGTACTGTATTTTACCTGTTGTTAATTTCACTGTTTGTATTTCTTTTTTAATGTTTATTTATTTGAAAGAGAGAGAGAGAGAGAGAGAGAGAGAGAGAGAGAGAGAGAGAGAGAACAAGCAGGCAAGGGGAAGAGAGAGAGGGAGAAAGAATCTGAAGCAGGCTCCAGGCTCTTAGCTGTCTGCACAGAGCCCGGCACAGGGCTCAAACCCATGAACTGTGAGATCATAACCTGAGCTGAAGTCAATACTTAACTGATTGAGCCACCCTGGTGCCCCTCAATGTTTGTATTTCTAACATATTACATGTCATTCTGTTTTGTACATTTTAATCTGCTTTTCAATCAATCTTTTGATTTATGTGACATAATAAGAAATATATAGTTGGTCTTTATCCCTAGTTCCTGACACAGAGCACCTAAATCCCTTGGAATTTCCTGGGTGGTAGGTGTGCCTTTTGTTCTAATATGGCAACTCCTGGCAGGCCCCTAGATAGTAGCTTCAGAGTGGAAGCTGGTTTCCAGAAAGATCAAACCTTGGTAAGAAACCTGGAACTTTCATTTCCACACCCACCCCCCAACCTTGGAAGAAGGGAAAAGAGCTTGAGATTGAGTTACTAATTAATCATGCTTATGTGGTGAAACCTTCATAAAAACCTCTAGACAATGGAGTGCAGAAAGCTTCTGAGTTGGTGACCACATCCACATATTAGAAAGGTGGCATAGCCCAACTCCATGCGGAAAGAAGCTCCTGCATTTGGGACCCATCCAGATCATGTCCTATGTACCTCCTCATTCTGCTCTTCATTTGTATTTTTATATAATATCCTTTATAATAAATCAGGAAATGTAAGTGTAGTGTATTTCTGAGTTTGTGAGCCATTCTATAGAATTACCAGACCTGACACATAGCCAGTTGGTGAGAAGTTTGGGAGGCTTAAGACTTGTGACTGGCATCTGAAGTTGGAAACATTCTTGGGGGACTGAGGCATGAAGTCCGCACTGACTCAGGGTAGTAAGTATGAAAACTTAATTGAACTGTTGAAAACCCAATTTGTGTCTGCAGAAATCAGAGAACTGGTTGTTGGTGTTGTAAAACACCTCAGAATTACCTATGTTAATCCATTTCATGGTATCAGTTACTCCACTTCTGCATCATTTAATCCATTTCATGGTTCCAAAATTGTAACTAGCTCTTTTTCAAATTTTTGTGTCACTTTTATGTGTTTGTTTTCTGTCAATATTGTCATTCTTTCCTTTTATGTTCTTGGACATAGTAAGCATAACTCTTTGTGTGTGTGTGTGTGTGTGTGTGTGTGTTGTGTGTTGTGTGTTGTGTGTTTTAGGTGTGCATCCAAAAATTCCAACAGCAAGAACTTTTGTAGATCTATGGTCTGTTGTTTTCTCAATCTCATTCATTTTTTACTCTCTTCATATATTTCTTGGAGTGTATGTTTGATAGTTTCTTTGAAACATCATTCATAAATTTCACTCAACTTGTGGTTGATTTTAAATGCTTCCTCAGATGATTTTCTGTTGCTGCTTCCAGAAACTTACAGCATTAGCATTCTGCAGTTATATACACCTGATGTCAGAGAAAAGATTTTATGGACCACTGAGATTCCCTAATGCTGGTCCATAATCTTGAATGCACTGTTATTTCCTGTTCACTGTTAAACCTAGAGTGCAGCCTTTGTTAGTGTCCCTCACCAACACCATTACCCTTGGCAGGCTCTGGACTCTTATTTTGTCATACAAGCCTCATGAGGCTGTAAAGAGCACTGTTCAGCACTCAGCTTTTTATTCCCAATTTGTTAAATATCTAATATTTAATACCAGGCTCATAGCTGTCTGTTTAGATATCCTCAAGGATCGGGTTTGGTAATTTTTCACTATCTGGCTAGCTATTTGAGCCATCTAGAGACATGGTGGGTACCAATTTTCTATATTGTCTCTGTGGAAAAGATATTCTCAATTACCTAATCCACCATTTCTGGAGGAAAAAGGTCAACTCATTATTTTGACTTCATTTTGTTTGCTTGATTCCCCACCTGCAAAAAAATGAGATAAAATTAAACAAACCCATGGGGATCATTGGGAAGATGGCAGTGTAGGAGGACGCTGGGCTCACTGTGTCCTGCTGATGACTTAGATTCCACCCACATCTGCCTAAATAACCCAGAAAACCACCAGAAGACTAGCAGAACAGACTCTCCGGAGCCAAGTGTAGACAAGAGGCCCACGGAAGAGGGTAGAAAGGGCAGAGAGGTGGTGTGCACTACACAGACTGGCGGGAGGGAGCTTGGGGGGGGGCGGCTAGAGGGGCAGCCCACCCGGTGAGGCAGAGCCCCCGAGTCTTGCTTGAAAAGTGGAGGGGCCGGGTTGCATGAGTTCTGACATCCAGTGGGACCTAACATTTGTAATGTTATAAGTTAACAACTCTGCTCGGAGAGCAGGAGGGCGAGAGGACACTGGTAGGGGGAGGCGTTGAGCCCTGGAAGACAGAGCTCAGCTCAGCGGGCAACAAAGGCGCTGGCCAGCGCCATCTCCCTCTCCCATTCCCCAGCCAAAATCCCAAAGGGAACCAGTTCCCGTCACCGAAACTGCTTGCACTGTGCAAACGCCCAAAGCTGTGCTTCTGTGGATCCAGCCCTTCGATGGCCCTGCCTCCCTCCCTCCCGGTGTTGCAGGGCCCCTCCCACAGGGGACCACTGACGGCAAAGCGAACTAAGCCTGCCCCTCTGGCGCCTGGGCACATTGCGAATCCACCCTGGGTAATACACCAGATCCCATCAAAGCAGCACTACAAGCCTGGCAGTGTGCAAGTAGCCCAGACAGGTGCCAATTCTTCTCAAAAGAAACTCCAGGAAATAGCGACAGCTAACGAATTGATCAAAAATGATTTAAGCAATATAATGGAACAAGAATTTAGAATAATAGTCATAAAATTAATTGCTGGGCTTAAAAAAAACTATAGAGGACAGCAGAGACTCTATTGTTACAGAGATCAAGGGGCTAAGCAATAGTCAGGAGGAGCTAAAGAATGCTATAAATGAGGTACAAAATAAAATGGAGGCGACCACAGGTCTGCCTGAAGAGGCAGAGGAGACAATTGGTGAATTAGAAGATAAATTATGAAAAGAGGAAGCTGAGAAAAAGAGAGATAAAAAAAATCCAGGAGTATGAGGGGAGAATTAGAAAACTAAGTGATGCAATGAAACGGAACAATATCTGTATAATAGGAATTCCAGAAGAGGAAGAGAGAGAGAAAGGGGCTGAAGATGTACTTGGACAAATCATAGCTGAGAACTTCCCTGATCTGGGAAAGGAAAAGGCATTGGAATCCAAGAGGCACAGAGAACTCCCTTCAGATGTAACTTGAATCGATCTTCTGCACAACATAACATAGTGAAACTGGAAAAACACAAGGATAAAGAGAAAATTCTGAGAGCAGCTAGGAATAAACAAACTGTAACATATAAAGGGAGACTGATAAGACTTGTGCCAGACCTATCTACTGAAACTTGGCAGGCCAGAAAGGAATGGCAGGAAATCTTCAATGTGATGAACAGAAAAAAAATATGCAGCCAAAAATCCTTTATCCAGCGGGCCTGTCATTCAGAATAGAAGGAGAGATAAAGGTTTTCCCAAACAAACAAAAAATGAAGGAATTAATCACCACTAAATCATCCCTACAAGAGTTCCTAAGGGGGATTCTGTGAGTGAAATGTTGCAAGGACCACAAAGTACCAGAGACATCACTACAAGCATGAAACTTACAGACATCACAATGACTCTAAACCCATATCTTTCAATAATATCACTGAATGTAATGGACTAAATGCTCCAACCAAAAGACATAAGGTATCAGAATGGATAAAAAAAGCAAGACCCATCTATTTGCTGTCTACAAAAGACTCATTTTAGACCTGAGGACACCTTCAGATTGAAAGTGAGGGGATGCAGAACTATCTATCATGCTACTGGAAGTCAAAAGAAAGCTGGAGTAGCCATACTTATATCAGACAAACTAGACTTTAAATTAAAGGCTTTAACAAGAGATGAAGAAGGGCATTGTATAATAATTACAGGGTCTATCCATCAGGAAGAGCTAACAATTATAAATGTCTATGTGCCGAATATGGGAGCCCCCAAAATACATAAAACAATCACAAACAAAAGTAACCTTGTTGATAAGAATGTGGTAATTTCAGGGGAATTTAATACCCCACTTACAACAATGGATAGATCATCTAGATACAGGATCAATAAAGAAACAAGGGCCATGAATGGTACATTGGATCAGATGGACTTGACAGATATATTTAACTCTGCATCCCAAAGCAATAGAATATTGCACCTTCTCGAGTGCACATGGAACATTCTCCAAGACAGATCACATACTGGGTCACCAAGCAGCCCTTCATAAGTGTACAAGAATTGAGATCATACCATGCACACTTTCAGACCACAATGCTATGAAGCTTGAAATCAACCACAGGAAAAAGTCTGGAAAACCTCCTTCTACCCTTTCAAATTTTCTGTAGTGTGAAGGTGGTTTTTTATTGTTTTGTTTGGTATTTCCCTGATTAACAGTCGGGGTGGATGTGCTTTCACACTTTTTGGCTGTTTATGTTGCCTCATCTGTGAATTTCCTATGAATTGCTTCTTTGAAATACTTTACCCAAACTGAGGCACATGGGTGTGTGAAAGGGTAAATTTAAACATTAGCAGAGAATATTGAGATTGCTGTGGAACCGGACTGTGTTCTCTTTCCTTCAGGTGTGGTTGAGCTGCTATGAGTATAGATCTAGGGATCTGTGGGTCTGGGATAAGGGGGTAGGCAGGTGGTCACGGGCCTGTGGGTCCCAAATGGTGATGATGCGGCCACATGATCAAGATGAGGGGGTCTAAGATGGAACTGTAACATGGAAGGCACAGTGATGAGGGAGCCTATGAGGGCAGCATGGTGGACTCTGTTGGGGCAAGTGAAGAAGGCAGTCAATTGTCTGATAGACTCCTTATCTCTGTGCCTCTGGCCTATTGGGGCACTCAACAAAAGAGAGAAACAATGTATAGGTGAAGCAGAGCCTGCTGACTCAGTTTCCTGGATGAGCAAATTCTGTCACTAGGCTGACTGAACTTGTGTGCCTCCTTCCAGTTGCCATGATTGGAAGGTATTGATTCCTCCCATCATAGGCCCACAATGTGTGGCTGTCACTCCTTTTATGATATTAGCAGTTGTTGGTGATCATTGACTAGATCCATGAAATTCATTATAAGTTGTGTATTTCTCATATTCTGCTATCATTCTATCTCGATCATCCTGAAGGACACTTTGGTAAAACAAATGCCCAGTCTCCCATGTTATTTGTCAGTTATCAAAATTATGGGTTAATTTCCTAGCATTCCCCATTGGTGCATAATTATTTTTGTAATTGTGTGACTATAAATGTGTTTCAGGTCATTAGAGTTATTATCTTGACGGATGCTCACATTATCTCATCTTTGGTTAGGTGGATATATCCTTTTGACCCAGTCCGGGTAGTTTTGGTGGCTTTTTTCCTACTGGTATGACAAAGTGTTCCAGGCTCATTTTGTGCTTTTCTTCTTCCAAATCTGGAATCGATCATTTCTCCAAGTTTCCTTGGCTACTTTTAGTGGGAAATGATTATTGGGATATCACAGTATGGGCAGTATGCTACCAGAATGGGCATTGTTTCTAGGCCCTTTGCATTGGATTCTGGCTGCCATCACCCACCTCAGGCCCTCCTTGCTGTGATGAACAGTTTGGACCCACCATCCTCTCCACTTTGCATAGGCTCTTGGCTTCTGCATCTTTACAGCTTAGAGGGGAGATGTGCTCCCTTTGCCAGCCCTGGTCCCACAGAATCCTCACTGGTTGTCTCACTGCAATTACCTTTGTTCTCCCACACTAGGAAGAGGTGTTTAGCCTCTTCCCTTCCAGGCCTCAGTTTCCACACCTGGAGAGCAAAGAAATTGGAATCCCATCTCTCTGAGCCCCTATCCTCTTATCCAGCTGCTGTTAAGGTAATCCCAGTTTTCTGCACAATAAAAATATCACTGTCTTGTTTGAAGCATGTAGAACCCTGTGAACTAAGGGGCTTGACAGAAGAAATGGTGATCTTTGTGGACGACTTCCCCTCGGACCTGAAGGGCAGGGGGCACTCAGGACATAGAGTCTCTACACTGGGACGTCCTTGGCATCCTCACAGGACTCTGGAGAGGGGCTCTTTAGGAAAAGCTTCTCAGGCATCCCAACCCCTCCTAACCCTGCCACCTCCTTAGGGAGACCTCCAACCAGCCCCTAAGAAAGATGACTTCTAGAGGGTATCTGGAAAGCATAGATAGCCCTTAGTCCTTATCTGGGGAGAGGTTTTTGCTTTTGGCTTTTTACAACAGGAAAATGTAGCCTCTGTCTTCCAGGTACTTACTCCTTCTCAGACTCAGCAAATAAAGTTTCAATTCCAGCAGAGGTGTCCTATCCTGGTAAAGTCACCAGAAGGGCCACTGGAAAAGGGGTCAGCTGATCAACTTTTAAGTCAAAGCTTTAACCCTTCACTATCCTCGTAACCTTGGGCCGGGCACCTAGCTCTCCTGATCTTACTTGTAACCAGTTTGGGAAGTAGTCACGGCATCACTTATGAAAAATGTAGAGTCAGAGGTCCAGTAATGACCCCTGGTTATTTTATCCTTTTTAACACCAGGATCCCCTACTTGAAATGCTGAAGGTCAGTCCTGATGCTGGGAAATTTTATTGTTTTGCATCTTTGTATTTTGTGTCTCCCTTGGCTAATTTTTAGAGATACAGTTGATTTTACTACTTTTGTGTTTTAACCTCCATACTGACTTTCTGAATGTCTATTCTACCATCTTTGCTATATGTTTGCTTTTACCCCTGAAAATTTTTCCTTTCATCATTTGTTTACATTTACTTATTACTTTGTCTTTCCACTTAAAGAAGTCTCTTTTTTTTATTTTTTATTTTTAACGTTTATTTGTTTTTGAGCCAGAGAGAGACAGAGCATGAACAGGGGAGGGGCAGAGAGAGAGGGAGACACAGAATCGGAAACAGGCTCCAGGCTCCGAGCTGTCAGCACAGAGCCTGACGCGGGGCTCGAACTCACGGACCGCGAGATCGTGACCTGAGCCGAAGTCGGACGCTTAACCGACTGAGCCACCCAGGCGCCCCTCCACTTAAAGAAGTCTCTTAAATGTTTTTTTGTAAGGCTGGTCTAATGATGATGAACTCCTTTATCATTTGTCTGGGAAACTCTTCGTCTCTTCTTCAATCCTGAATGATATCCTTGCCAGATAGGGCATTCTTCATTGTAGGTGTTGTTCCTTCAGCACTTTGAGTATATCATGCCACTCCCTTGTGGCTTGAAAAGGTTCTGCTGAAAAATCAGCTTATAGCCCTATGGAATTTCCATTGTATGTAACTGTGTCCTCTTGCTGCTTTTAAATTTTTTTTCTGTCTCAATACTTTTTACCATTTTAATTATTATGTATCTTGGTGTGGACCACCTTGGGTTCGTCTTGTAACACAACATTGTATTGATTAAACTATACACATTCCAAACAACAATGCACATTTCACGACAACACATACAAAGAAAACTGAATAGGAAACTTTTCAGACTGTTACACGTCAGTTATAGGAGCATGATAATATGAATAAAAGGGACTCATTGAATGAATAAAATAAAGGAGAGACCTTGGAAGATCAAAGGCAATAATGTGTTACTAACCCAGGGGGTTGTTTATTTATTTTTTATTTTTTTAATATGAAATTTATTGTCAAATTAGTTTCCATACAACACCCAGTGCTCATCCCAACAGGTGCCCTCCTCAATGCCCATCACCCACTTTCCCCTCCCTCCCACGCCCCATCAACCCTCAGTTTATTCTCAGTCCTTAAGAGTCTTTTAGTTTGGCTCCCTTCCTCTCTAACTTTTTTTTCCTTCCCCTCCCCTATGGTCTTCTGTTAAGTTTCTCAGGATCCACATAAGAGTGAAAATACATGGTATCTGTCTTTCTCTGTGTGACTTATTTCACTTAGCATAACACTCTCTAATTCCATCCATGTTGCTACAAAAGGCCATAGTTCATTCTTTCTCATTGCCATGTAGTATTCCATTGTGTATGTAAACCACAATTTCTTTATCCATTCATTATTTGAAGGACATTAGGCTCTTTCCATAATTCGGCTCTTGTTGAAAGTGATGCTATAAACATTGGGGTACAAGTGCCCCTATGCACCAGCACTCCTGTATCCCTTGGGTAAATTCCCAGCAGTGTTATTGCTGGGTCATAGGGTAGATCTATTTTTAATTTCGTGAGGTACCTCCACACTGTTTTCCAGAGCGGCTGCACCAGTTTGCATTCCCACCAACAGTGCAAGAGGGTTCCCGTTTCTCCACATCCTCGCCAGCATCTATAGTCTCCTGATTTCCTCATTTTGGCCACTCTGACTGGCGTGAGGTGATATCTGAGTGTGGTTTTGATTTGTATTTCCCTGATGAGGAGCGACGTTGAGCATCTTTTCATGTGCCTCTTGGCCATCTGGATATCTTCTTTAAAGAAGTGTGTCTATTCATGTTTTCTGCCCATTTCTTCACTGGATTATTTGTTTTTTGAGTGTGGAGTTTGGTGAGCTCTTTATACATTTTGGATACTAGCCCTTTGTCCGATATGTCATTTGCAAATATCTTTTCCCATTCCATTGTTTGCCTTTTAGTTTTGTTGGTTGTTTCCTTTGCTGTGCAGAAGATTTTTATCTTCATGAGGTCCCAATAGTTCATTTTTGCTTTTAATTCCCTTGCCTTTGGGGATGTGTCAAGTAAGAAATTGCTGCGGCTGAGGTCAGAGAGGTTTTTGTCTGCTTTCTCCTCTAGGGTTTTGATGGTTTCCTGTCTCACATTCAGGTCCTTTATCCATTTTGAGTTTATTTTTGTGAATGGTGTAAGAAAGTGGTCTCGTTTCATCCTTCTGCATGTTGCTGTCCAATTCTCCCAGCACCGTTTGATAAGAGACTGTTTTCTTGTCCACTGTATATTCTTTCCTGCTTTGTCAAAGATTATTTGGCCATACTTTTGTGGGTCTAATTCTGGGGTTTTTATTCTATTCCATTGGTCTATGTGTCTGTTTTTGTGCCAATACCATGCTGTCTTCATGATTACAGTTTGTAGTAGAGGCTAAAGTCTGGGATTGTGATGCCTCCCAGTTTGGGCTTCTTCTTCAATATTACTTTGGTTATTTGGGGCCTTTTGTGGTTCCATACAAATTTTAGGATTGCTTGTTCTAGCTTTGAGAAGAATGCTGGTACAATTTTGATTGGGATTGCATTGAATGTGTAGATAGCTTTGGGTAGTATTGACATTTTGACAATATTTATTCTTCCAATCCATGAGCAGGGAATGTTTTCCCATTTCTTTATATCTTCTTCAATTTCCTTCATAAGCTTTCTATAGTTTTCAGCATACAGATATTTTCCATCTTTGGTTAGGTTTATTCCTAGGTATTTTATATTTCTTGGTGCAATTGTGAATGGGATCAGTTTCTTTATTTGTCTTTCTCTTGCTTCATTATTAGTGTATAAGAATGCAACTGATTTCTGTACATTGATTTTGTATCCTGCGACTTTGCTGAATTCATGTATCAGTTCTAGCAGATTTTTGGTGGAGTCTGTCGGGTTTTCCATGTATAATATCATGTCATCTGCAAAAAGTGAAAGCTTAACTTCATCTTTGCCAATTTTGATGCCTTTGATTTCCTTTTGTTGTCTGATTGCTGATGCTAGAACTTGCAACACTATATTAAACAACAGCGGTGAGAGTGGACATCCCTGTCGTGTTCCTGATCTCAGGGGGAAAACTCAGTTTTTCCTGATGAGGATGATATTAGCTGTGGTATTTTAATAAATGGCTTTTATGATGTTTAAGTGTGTTCCTTCTATCCCAACTTTCTCAAGCGTTTTTATTAAGAAAGTATGCTGATTTTGTCAAATGCTTTTTCTGCATCCATTGACAGGATCATATGGTTCTTTTCTTTTATTAATGTCATGTATCACATTGATTGATTTGTGAATGTTGAACCAGCCCTGAAGCCCAGGAATGAATCCCACTTGATCATGGTGAATAATTCTTTTTATATGCTGTTGAATTCGATTTGCTAGTATCTTATTGAGAAATTTTGCATCCATATTCATCAGGGATATTGGCCTGTAGTTCTCTTTTTTTGCTGGATCTCTGAATGGTTTAGGAATCAAAGTAATGCTGGCTTCATAGAATGAGTCTGGAAGTTCTCCTTCCCTTTCTATTTTTTGGAACAGCTTGAGAAGGATAGGTATTATATCTGTTTTAAACATCTGGTAGAATTCCCCAGGGAAGCAATCTGGTCCTTGAATCTAATTTGTTGAGAGATGTTTGATAACTGATTCAAATTCTTTGCTGGTTATAGGTCTGTTAAAGTTTTATATTTCTTCCTGTTTGAGATTTGGAAGTGTATGGTTGCTTAGGAATTTGTCCATTTCGTCCAGGTTGTCCAGTTTGTTGGCATATAATTTTTCATAGTATTCCCTGATAATTGCTTGTATTTCTGAGGGATTGGTTGTAATCATTCCATTTTCATTCATGATTTTATCTATTTGGGTCATCTCCCTTTTCTTTTTGAGAAGCCTGGCTAGAGGTTTATCAATTTTGTTTATTTTTTCAAAAAACCAACTCTTGGTTTCGTTGATCTGCTCTACAGTTTTTTTAGATTCTATATTGTTTATTTCTGCTCTGATCTTTATTATTTCTCTTCTTCTGCTGGCTTTAGGCTGTCTTTGCTCTTCTGCTTCTATTTCCTTTAGGTGTGATGCTAGATTTTGTATTTGGGATTTTTCTTGTTTCTTGAGATAGGCCTGGATTGCAATGTATTTTCTTCTCAGTACTACCTTCACTGCATCCCAAAGCGTTTGTGTTGTTGTATTTTCATTTTCATTTATTTCCATATATTTTTAAATTTCTTCTCTAATTGCCTGGTTGACACATTCATTCTTTTGTAGGGTGTTCTTTAACCTCCATGCTTTTGGAGGTTTTCCAGACTTTTTCCTGTGGTTGATTTCAAGCTTCATAGCATTGTGGTCTGAAAGTGTGCATGGTATGATCTCAATTCTTGTACACTTATGAAGGGCTGCTTGGTGACCCAGTATGTGATCTGTCTTGGAGAATGTTCCATGTGCACTCGAGAAGGTGCAATATTCTATTGCTTTGGGATGCAGAGTTAAATATATCTGTCAAGTCCATCTGATCCAATGTACCATTCATGGCCCTTGTTTCTTTATTGATCCTGTATCTAGATGATCTATCCATTGTTGTAAGTGGGGTATTAAATTCCCCTGAAATTACCACATTCTTATCAACAAGGTTACTTTTGTTTGTGATTGTTTTATGTATTTTGGGGGCTCCCATATTCGGCACATAGACATTTATAATTGTTAGCTCTTCCTGATGGATAGACCCTGTAATTATTATACAATGCCCTTCTTCATCTCTTGTTAAAGCCTTTAATTTAAAGTCTAGTTTGTCTGATATAAGTATGGCTACTCCAGCTTTCTTTTGACTTCCAGTAGCATGATAGATAGTTCTGCATCCCCTCACTTTCAATCTGAAGGTGTCCTCAGGTCTAAAATGAGTCTTTTGTAGACAGCAAATAGATGGGTCTTGCTTTTTTTATCCATTCTGATACCTTATGTCTTTTGGTTGGAGCATTTAGTCCATTACATTCAGTGATATTATTGAAAGATATGGGTTTAGAGTCATTGTGATGTCTGTAAGTTTCATGCTTGTAGTGATGTCTCTGGTACTTTGTGGTCCTTGCAACATTTCACTCACAGAATCCCCCTTAGGAACTCTTGTAGGGATGATTTAGTGGTGATTAATTCCTTCATTTTTTGTTTGTTTGGGAAAACCTTTATCTCTCCTTCTATTCTGAATGACAGGCCCGCTGGATAAAGGATTTTTGGCTGCATATTTTTTTTCTGTTCATCACATTGAAGATTTCCTGCCATTCCTTTCTGGCCTGCCAAGTTTCAGTAGATAGGTCTGGCACAAGTCTTATCAGTCTCCCTTTATATGTTACAGTTTGTTTATTCCTAGCTGCTCTCAGAATTTTCTCTTTATCCTTGTGTTTTTCCAGTTTCACTATGTTATGTTGTGCAGATCGATTCAAGTTACATCTGAAGGGAGTTCTCTGTGCCTCTTGGATTCCAATGCCTTTTCCTTTCCCAGATCAGGGAAGTTCTCAGCTATGATTTGTCCAAGTACATCTTCAGCCCCTTTCTCTCTCTCTTCCTCTTCTGGAATTCCTATTATACAGATATTGTTCCGTTTCATTGCATCACTTAGTTTTCTAATTCTCCCCTCATACTCCTGGATTTTTTTTATCTCTCTTTTTCTCAGCTTCCTCTTTTCATAATTTATCTTCTAATTCACCAATTGTCTCCTCTGCCTCTTCAGGCAGACCTGTGGTCGCCTCCATTTTATTTTGTACCTCATTTATAGCATTCTTTAGCTCCTCCTGACTATTGCTTAGCCCCTTGATCTCTGTAACAATAGAGTCTCTGCTGTCCTCTATAGTTTTTTTTAAGCCCAGCAATTAATTTTATGACTATTATTCTAAATTCTTGTTCCATTATATTGCTTAAATCATTTTTGATCAATTCGTTAGCTGTCGCTATTTCCTGGAGTTTCTTTTGAGAAGAATTGGCACCTGTCTGGGCTACTTGCACACTGCCAGGCTTGTAGTGCTGCTTTGATGGGATCTGGTGTATTACCCAGGGTGGATTCGCAATGTGCCCAGGCGCCAGAGGGGCAGGCTTAGTTCGCTTTGCCGTCAGTGGTCCCCTGTGGGAGGGGCCCTGCAACACCGGGAGGGAGGGAGGCAGGGCCATCGAAGGGCTGGATCCACAGAAGCACAGCTTTGGGCGTTTGCACAGTGCAAGCAGTTTCGGTGACGGGAACTGGTTCCCTTTGGGATTTTGGCTGGGGAATGGGAGAGGGAGATGGCGCTGGCCAGCGCCTTTGTTGCCCGCTGAGCTGAGCTCTGTCTTCCAGGGCTCAACGCCTCCCCCTACCAGTGTCCTCTCGCCCTCCTGCTCTCCGAGCAGAGTTGTTAACTTATAACATTACAAATGTTAGGTCCCACTGGATGTCAGAACTCATGCAACCCGGCCCCTCCACTTTTCAAGCAAGACTCGGGGGCTCTGCCTCACCGGGTGGGCTGCCCCTCTAGCCGCCCCCCCCCCAAGCTCCCTCCCGCCAGTCTGTGTAGTGCACACCACCTCTCTGCCCTTTCTACCCTCTTCCGTGGGCCTCTTGTCTACACTTGGCTCCGGAGAGTCTGTTCTGCTAGTCTTCTGGTGGTTTTCTGGGTTATTTAGGCAGATGTGGGTGGAATCTAAGTCATCAGCAGGACACAGTGAGCCCAGCGTCCTCCTACACTGCCATCTTCCCAATGATCCCCATGGGTTTGTTTAATTTTATCTCATTTTTTGCAGGTGGGGAATCAAGCAAACAAAATGAAGTCAAAATAATGAGTTGACCTTTTTCCTCCAGAAATGGTGGATTAGGTAATTGAGAATATCTTTTCCACAGAGACAATATAGAAAATTGGTACCCACCATGTCTCTAGATGGCTCAAATAGCTAGCCAGATAGTGAAAAATTACCAAACCCGATCCTTGAGGATATCTAAACAGACAGCTATGAGCCTGGTATTAAATATTAGATATTTAACAAATTGGGAATAAAAAGCTGAGTGCTGAACAGTGCTCTTTACAGCCTCATGAGGCTTGTATGACAAAATAAGAGTCCAGAGCCTGCCAAGGGTAATGGTGTTGGTGAGGGACACTAACAAAGGCTGCACTCTAGGTTTAACAGTGAACAGGAAATAACAGTGCATTCAAGATTATGGACCAGCATTAGGGAATCTCAGTGGTCCATAAAATCTTTTCTCTGACATCAGGTGTATATAACTGCAGAATGCTAATGCTGTAAGTTTCTGGAAGCAGCAACAGAAAATCATCTGAGGAAGCATTTAAAATCAACCACAAGTTGAGTGAAATTTATGAATGATGTTTCAAAGAAACTATCAAACATACACTCCAAGAAATATATGAAGAGAGTAAAAAATGAATGAGATTGAGAAAACAACAGACCATAGATCTACAAAAGTTCTTGCTGTTGGAATTTTTGGATGCACACCTAAAACACACAACACACAACACACAACACACACACACACACACACACACACACAAAGAGTTATGCTTACTATGTCCAAGAACATAAAAGGAAAGAATGACAATATTGACAGAAAACAAACACATAAAAGTGACACAAAAATTTGAAAAAGAGCTAGTTACAATTTTGGAACCATGAAATGGATTAAATGATGCAGAAGTGGAGTAACTGATACCATGAAATGGATTAACATAGGTAATTCTGAGGTGTTTTACAACACCAACAACCAGTTCTCTGATTTCTGCAGACACAAATTGGGTTTTCAACAGTTCAATTAAGTTTTCATACTTACTACCCTGAGTCAGTGCGGACTTCATGCCTCAGTCCCCCAAGAATGTTTCCAACTTCAGATGCCAGTCACAAGTCTTAAGCCTCCCAAACTTCTCACCAACTGGCTATGTGTCAGGTCTGGTAATTCTATAGAATGGCTCACAAACTCAGAAATACACTACACTTACATTTCCTGATTTATTATAAAGGATATTATATAAAAATACAAATGAAGAGCAGAATGAGGAGGTACATAGGACATGATCTGGATGGGTCCCAAATGCAGGAGCTTCTTTCCGCATGGAGTTGGGCTATGCCACCTTTCTAATATGTGGATGTGGTCACCAACTCAGAAGCTTTCTGCACTCCATTGTCTAGAGGTTTTTATGAAGGTTTCACCACATAAGCATGATTAATTAGTAACTCAATCTCAAGCTCTTTTCCCTTCTTCCAAGGTTGGGGGGTGGGTGTGGAAATGAAAGTTCCAGGTTTCTTACCAAGGTTTGATCTTTCTGGAAACCAGCTTCCACTCTGAAGCTACTATCTAGGGGCCTGCCAGGAGTTGCCATATTAGAACAAAAGGCACACCTACCACCCAGGAAATTCCAAGGGATTTAGGTGCTCTGTGTCAGGAACTAGGGATAAAGACCAACTATATATTTCTTATTATGTCACATAAATCAAAAGATTGATTGAAAAGCAGATTAAAATGTACAAAACAGAATGACATGTAATATGTTAGAAATACAAACATTGAGGGGCACCAGGGTGGCTCAATCAGTTAAGTATTGACTTCAGCTCAGGTTATGATCTCACAGTTCATGGGTTTGAGCCCTGTGCCGGGCTCTGTGCAGACAGCTAAGAGCCTGGAGCCTGCTTCAGATTCTTTCTCCCTCTCTCTCTTCCCCTTGCCTGCTTGTTCTCTCTCTCTCTCTCTCTCTCTCTCTCTCTCTCTCTCTCTCTCTCTTTCAAATAAATAAACATTAAAAAAGAAATACAAACAGTGAAATTAACAACAGGTAAAATACAGTACCTTGAATAAAGCTTGGAGACACAAATGATGTCATATGGAGAAGAGAGGGTAGAAGATTCAAGTATAAGGTCAAACATATTTATCTGTGTCTTTAAGGAAAGAATAGAGAAAAGTAGTGTTTAAAATAATGGAGGAGCATTTTCCAATACTGACCAAAGAGGTCAAGCCATAGATTGAAGAAGCTCTGCAAGCCTCAATAGGCTAAGAAAGCCATGCTAAGACATACAATAATTGTACTACATAAAATCAGAGATAAAGAGAAATCTGAAAAGCGGTGAAAGAGAAAAGGTACATCTACTTCAAAGAGACAACAATTAGGCCTATAGGTAACTTCTTAACAGGAAGTACACAAATCAAAGAAAATGGGTAAATATTGTTAAGGGTCTAAAAGGAAGTACTTGCCTGCATAAATCATGGGAAAAAAGTCACAGCATAGGGAATATAGCCAATGATACTGTAATAGCATTGTCTGGTGACAGAAGGTAACTACACTTGTGGGGAGCACAGCATATATTGTATAGAGAAGCTGAATCACTACATTGTACACCTGAAAATAATGTAACATTGTGTGTTAACTACACTAAAAAAAAACATTTAAAAAAGTCATTTGCTCCTGTGGCTCTCAGTCCTGACCTTAACATCAGAGTCCCTGGAAGGGTTGTCCAAAATGACTGCTTATATAATTTGTGGAGTCCACAGTAAAATGAAAATGCTGGCCCTGTGTTCAAAATGTTAGGGGAAAAAGCCTTTAAAGGTAGTAAAATATGAATCTTTTTCTTTTTTAACCATGACCTCTCTTTCTCTGTCTCTCTGCCCATCTCTTGATGTGTCCTGAAATTTTTACTTGCCTAACATTATCCTAAATAAAAAATTATAACTTAAAAAAGCAAACAAAAATCCTACGACATTAACTGAAACAAAAAATATATTATTTTTATGCATCAAAGGACACTATCAATACAGTGAAAAAGCTACCCATGGGGGCTGTGGGAAAAATATTTGGAAATCACATATATGATAAGGGATTGATGTCCAGAATATATAAAGAACGCCTATAAATCAACAACCAAAAAATAAATACCCAATGCAAAAATGGGCAAAAGATTTGAGTAGACATTTTTCTAAGGAAGATATACACATATCCAATAAGCACATGGAAAGATGCACAAAATCAGTAATCATCAGGAAAATTCAAATGAAAACCACAGCAAGACACCACTTCACACCCATTAGAATTGCTATGGTATTCAAAAAAGAAATAAGCATTGGAGAGGATGTAGACAAACTGGGACCTTATGAATTGTTGGTGGGAATGTAAAAAGATACAACCACCATGGAAAGCAGTGTGGCAGTTGCTGAAAAAGTACACATATAGCATATGATCCAGCAATTCTATTTCTGGATATATACCTAAAAGAACTAAATGCAAGGACACAAAGAGATATTTATACAGTCATGTTCAAGGAAGCATTATTCATAATTGTGAGAAGCTGGAAGGTGGGAATCGTGAGAAGGTGGAAACAACTCAAGTGTCAGATGACTAAGAAATGGATAAACAAAATGTGGTATATACATACAATTGAATATTATTAGGCCTTAACAAAAGAATGAAATCCTGATACATACTGTAACTTGAAGATATTAGGTAGAATAATTCAGTCAAACAGGACAAATATTTTCCAAATCCACTTATATGAGTTACTTGGATTCAATTCATAGACATAGTAGAATGGTGAATGCCAGCTGTGAGATTAAAGGGGAAATAGGATAAAGAAGATGTGATACACACACACACACATATATGTACATATATATATATATATATATATATATATATATAATATTCCATTGTGTGTGTGGGTGTAGGTAATGGAATATTATTCAGCCATAAAAAGAATGAAATCTTGCCATTTGCATTGACATGAATAGAGCTAAAGACTATAATGCTAAGTGAAATAAGTCAGTTAAAGAAGGAAAAAAGCCATATGATTTCGTTCATATGTGGAATTAAGAAACAAAACAAATGAGCAATGGAAATAAATCAGACACATGTAAAACTAGATTCTTAATGAGAGAGAGAAAACAGACAGTTACCAGAGGGGAGGTGGATAGGGTGATGGGTGAAATAGGTGATAGGGAATAAGCATACATTTTTCTTAATGGGCACTGAATAATGTACAGAATTGTTGAAATGTGTACCTGAAACTAATATAACACTGCATGTTAACTATATTGGAATTAAAAATAGTAAATAAAAAAAACTTTAAATATATGTTGACAAAAATCTTGAAGGAAACACACCAAACTGATAATTGTGCCTAACGTAGCTAAAGGGCTTGTCATGCAAAAGGTGGTCAGGGTAGGAATATTACTTGATCTTTTTAAAATTTTCAGTAAGAATGTACACAAGGTATATCTGTGTAAATAAGACAACTTTGAAAACAAATGAGCAAAAAAACTAGGGGTAGTTATTTACTGGGAGCCCTTAAGCAATAAGCCTTCTTTCCTTTTCCTTCTTGGAGGAGTTTCTGAGACTATGGCAGAATTTGTTTATCCTGGCATTCTTCAGAGTTTTAAAGAACTTCTTGGTAAAATGAGGGAGTTAAAGAATAAAAGCACAGTATTGTGTGAGACAGAGTCAGAGATGAAAGACTTTGGCCTTGCATGGAGAGGTAGAGGCTGAAAGCTGAAGTATGCATTTGAAATTTTAATAGTAGCACCCATGCCACACTCACACACACACACAAACGTACACACACACACACACACACAGAGTTAAAACGTACAGAAAAATTGATCAGATATTGGGCCACAAGAGAAAATATGCACAAATTTAACAGGAGTTAAATCATAAAGAGGAAGTCCTCTGACCACAATAGGATTATGGTTGAAACTAATGATAAAAATTCAGGCCATCTGACCATTTTTTTTATTTGGATTTTTTGCATTTCTAATATTGAGTTGTAGTAGTTCCTTCAGTATTTGTGACATTAACTCCTCAGATATGTGGTTGAGCAAATATTCTGTAGGTTTCCTTTTCATTTTGCTGATCATTCATGTGGTTGTGTGGAAACTTTTTATTATCTTTTCATTGAAGAAATTTATTTGTTCATTTATCATATTCCTTGCAGAGAATTTTGCTGTGAATAGAACATTCAAAAATTGTTGTTAAATATATAGTTTTTGATAACTACTCTGACTTACAGTATTATGGACATTCAGGGGATGTAAAAATGAAGGAGGTACAGTTTTTGTTCTCATGGAGTTATTAGTGTATTATGCAATATGAAACAACTAGAATATTGCACATTAAAATACCAAATGTTGTATACCCATGTGTACCCTAACTGTCCACTACTCTTTTGTTCTTGTCTTTTCCACTTAGCCTTTTCAACACGTTTCTTTCCTAAATTTTAAGTACGTCTTAGTAAAGTGTAACCTATCTACACAAATTACACAAATCAAAGTGTGTACCTGAATTCACAAAATGACGCACCCATGCATCCACAAACATATTTAGAAGTAGGACATCGTACAGCCCCTTGCCTGAGGAGCCATTATGCCAACTTCCATCACTGTATATTGACTTTGACAGTTTTAACAATTTATGAATGGAATTATAGAGTACATATTGTTTCTTTCTTGGCTTTTTTCACTCAAATGATGTTTGTGAGCAGACGCTTTTTAGTTCGATGTAGATACACTTGTTTATTGTTGCTTTTGTTGCTTGTGCTTTGGGTGTCACATCTATAAAATCATAGTCAAGGCCAATGTCAAGGAGATTTTTCCCTATGTTCTCTTCCAGGAGTTTTACCATTTCAGGTCTTATACTCTAAAGTTTTTGTTCTGTTTTGAGTTAATTTTTGCAGATGGAGCAAGATAAGGGTCCAATTTCATTCTTTTGCATGTGAAGTTTCACTTTATTGAGGAGACTGTCTCCTTTATTGAGGAGCACCATTTATTGAGGAGACTGTCTTTCCTCCTTGACTATTCTTGACTCCCTTGTCAAATATTAGCTGACTGTATATGCGTGAGTTTACATCCAGGCTCCCCATTCTGTCCCATAGGTCTATGTGTCTGTTCTGGGGCCAGCAACATATTGTTTTGATTACGATAGCTTTGCAATCTACTTTGGAATAAGGAAGTGTGATATCTCCCGCTTTGCTCTCCTTATTGAGGATTGCTTTGGCTGTTGGTTGCTATGCCACAGCCTTTATGAAAGGGAATGTGACAGTAATGAGCAAGATTACGTGTGTTTTCACCCTTTATTCAGCAATAGTAGTACATCTGGGGATCAACCTCAAAGACACATTGAGAAACATTGCTAAAGATTATGTTACAATTCTATTCATTGTGGCTGTATTTGTAATAGCCATAATAGCAACAACCAAGGTGTGCATCAATAGATTAGCTGACTAAATCATGGTCTGTTCACACAATGGCATACTCTGCAGCTGTTGAAAGGAGTGGGAGATGCCTCTATGGAGCACTATGGAGTGATCTCAAGGATATTGTTGTCTCAGCTTTACTGGGGTATAATTGTATGCCAAAAAAAAAAAAAGCCCAAACTACATATTAGTGTATACAATCTCATGAGTTTGGGCATCTGTGTAACCGTCTCCACGATCAATGTAATAAACATATTCATCACCTCCAGAAGTTTTTCTGTATCCTTTTATTACTGTGTTTTGGTTTGTTTTTTATTTTGCTTTCTTGTGAGAAGAAAATTTAACATAAAAAAAAAAGAAAATTTAACATGAGATTTACCCTCTTGACATATTTTTACGTGGACAGCACCTCTTATTCAAAGCGTCTAATATAGTCGAACTTATGGAAACAGACAATAGAATGGTGGTTGCCAGGAGAGGGGGGAAGGGGGACATGGAGAGCTGTTGTTTAATGGGTATAAAATTACAGTTATTCAAGATGAGTATGCTTTAGAGATCTGCTGTATAACATAGTCCTATACGTAACAATGAAGGCCATATTTCTACATGAGAAAAGGCAAAGTGGAGGAGTTTGTATAGATTACACAGCATTTATCTAAGGAGGAGGGAGTGTATTGAATGTCTGTCTCTCTGATGAGAGATACAGATCTGATGGCCAGGTAATACCAGTTGCCCCATTCCTTGAGCCTTTAAGGCATCTGTTGAATACACTCCCTGCATGAGCTTTGCTTACCCTGGTGTCCCCACTTCTCACTTCTACCCAATGTTGGCTGTCTCTGGGAATGCACGTTCACCCACAAACACTTTTGACAAATTGCTCAATATTTGCTCCAGATCATTCCATTTTTTTTCATTATCAATTAATACTTGTCCTACCCGTTAAGCTGTTCGTGCTCAGAAACCAGAGGTATCAGGCCTTTATGGCCCTGTAGTGTTTGTGTGACCTGCTTTGGGGAGAGGTGCCTTTCTGGGCAAGGGTTGAAAGTAGTGGAATGCTGGAGGGGGCTCTTACTGGAACATGAGAGCAAACTTAACTGTTCGGGAATTTTGCGAGCCAGCTGTTGAACACAGATGTTTTAAAGACTAAATTCTATAAGGTAGCAATTACATTACCTGCATTATATTGCAAACAATCATAATACATACTCAAAACTCATCAGTCTCTAATCACTTTTCCTACATCTTGAGGTTATGTACATTTATTGCATCAGAATGGTGGAAATGCATCCTTTCCCAACTCTGCATTAATTGACATGAGGTCAGTAGCTTGAAATTGGCAAATGCTACAACACAGGGCATTTCCCCCAACCCACCTCCTTCCCCAGAGAGCCTGTTGTTACACATTTGCATGCATACCACTGGTTGAAACTGATGCACTCTGCAGATGCTGCAGATCTGCAGATGTGGTGGATATCCTCAGATCCAACTGGTGCTGTTGTAAAACACATGAGAGTCAAGATCTGACGTACACTACCCTACAAAGTGATGTTTTAAATCTGTGAACTGGAGTAGTACATGACTAAGGATGGTTCACAAAAAAAAAAAAAAAAAAAAAAAAGGCTGGATATTTGATATTTGTGACAAAGCCCTAAGATGCCCATAATATGCCACCGTTAAGAGACTTTTTAAAAAAGGCATAGGGCAGTGTACGTACACGCATGTGCTTGCACGCGTGCATTTGTGGGGTGCGGGGGAGGATGCATGGATATCAGGTCTAAGAGGCTCTGTGTAGAAGGGCAGGTGGGACTCAGAAAAGTGAAAGGGTACAGGGAAGGGGGGCTGACTCCTTCTCCCAATCTCCATCACTTTATTTCTCTTTTCCTCCCTCTTCTCATGCTACAACCTTTGACCCCAAATACACTTTCTCCTTTACCAACTCAGCTGTGGGACCGTGGTGCACCTAGGACACAACTGCATAGCAGGGTTTTGGGCCTTTTCCAGGCAACACTGCTTCCTTCCTCTGTGACAGTGTGGCCTTGTTTATCTAATACTGGGCGAGGAGGGGTCTCGGGATCACTGATTTAAGTAGCAAATCAGGGAAGGGAGGAAAGCATGAGATGGACATCAGTCTTGCCCTATGTGCTGAGTGGCCTTGCATGTTTATCTGGCATGAGATAAGGAATATAAGAAGCCTGACTTCTCAAGGCCTGAAACAAGAAAGCATAAGTTATCAGAAGTCATCACCATCAATCGTCTTGGGTAAAAATGAGGGAGGCATGGGAGGAGGGAGAAAACACAATGGGAAATAGTCAGCGACTGGGCATATCCAGTGGAGCTTTCCGTCTTCTGGGCGGGGTCTCCAGGTCCTTCTTTGTTTGGAACATCAGCAGAAGACTGAGATATGATCTCAGCGCACGTAAGATCTGATCCACTACTACATATTGTTACATTGAATAGGAAACAAAAGAACTATTTTTGGAAGACTCTTCTCACTGGATGTCTGCTGCTTCAAGTTTTGAACCTTTCACTCAATGGTATATGTACATAGGTATACTATCAGGATGTAGGAAAAGTAATGAGAGATTGATGAGTATGTATTATGATTGTTTTAAATATAATGCAGGTAATGTAATTGCTACTTTATAGAATTTAGTCTTTAAAACTTATAAAATTATTAGCTAATTTAGGGCCTGGCAAAGAGAAGGGAGTCTTCCTCCATCCATCTGTGGCTACAAATTTCCCCTAAAACACTTGCGCAAGTTACTTGTACTCATATAGTGTGTGTCCTCATAGGTAAAAGACTGGTAATAATGCTTAGCTCAGAGAGCTGCTGTGAGGCTCTATGTGTTTAGCATACAGTGGGCACAAAATCAATGATAATGATTCTTCCTCATATTTCATGGGTCCTTCAAAAGTAGGCTCTGGGTCTAATTCATGTTCCCTCTTTGATTCTTCTGGCCCTGGTTGCCTTCAGTGCCCCCCACTGTAAAATACACATTCGACTAGAATCGAACTGGCATTCACTTGGCCATAGTTGGCCTGAATGGATGTTTTCTTTGGCCCACGTACAGGAAACCAGAGCCAATGTTTTAAAATTGAGATATTTTACATAGAAATCTAGAATTCCATGTTCTCTTGAAAAATCAGGAGATGTGGCAATGAAGAGTCCACATCCCTACATGACAACAATTGGCTGGAGCCAGGTGGCAGCTGGCCCCTAAGGTAGAGTATGCGCTGTCAGTTGGCCAGAGCCTATCAGTCCTGCTCTGCTCATTCGCAAGACCTGCTTGACCCTGAAGACAACCCAATTTGGGGCCCTCTGGACAGCTGGAAGCAGTCTATGCCAGGCAGAAGGTAGGCACTTCCTTGCTAAATGAGTAAAACGCTTACCCCCCTCACCATCTCCCCCTTTTTTCGCTACCATTTTCTTGTCTTGTCATGCTAAGAAAGCCCAGTTATCGAGTAAGGTGATTCTCACTTAGAAAAGTAAACTGAACAAGTCTGTTAGAGTCAGGAGAGTCTACATTATACTGTGGTAGCAAACAACTCCTATATCGCAGTGCCTTACAACAACGAGAATTTATTATTTGTTCACACACGCAAACCTAGACACAAAATGAAAACACCCTTATATTTTGACAAGCATGCATACATGCATGAGTGCATGGGTATGTTTGCAATCACGAGTCAAATGAAAACTCTGGCATATAAACATATGACCTCCCACAGAACCCTATTTAGAGACTGATCAGCTTAGACCCCATGACGCTGTTTTCATAAGAGACATAAAAAGGCCCCAGAATCTAGGCATTAAGGGATGGTGGTACAAGAATATCCACTCTCAGCCAAGGAATTGTCCCGTATCATAAAAAGAGTCTGAAAAGCTTATGAAAGAACCTAGAGGTTAAAAAAACAAACATGTTAAGCATTTTGGACTTTAAACATTTTGCAAATGCATGAATAGGAAGTACTCTGGTGAGGCCTCCTCTTCTGGGTTTCTAGCTCAAGAGGGAGATGCACCCCAGATGTCCAATAGGCAGAGAAATGGAGCTGGCTGGCCTGGGTCGGAGAGAGGAGCTAGAAGGCTGGAGTCCTCCATCTCCAGCAGGAGCTGCAGATAGAAAGGAAGGCATCAGAGCCACGTCACATCCGTTTCCCCTCCTGGCTCTCCCCTCTTTTTTGTTCCACCCAATCGAGGCTTTGTCACCTGGACTACAGCACAGAACTCTTCCTCGCTGATGTGTTCATCTTGGGTCTTGCCTCCTCCAATCTCTCCATCAAAGTCACCACATATCTTTTTTTTTTTTTTTTTTCTTTTGTAAGCCCGGGATAATTGGATATACTCCTCTCTAGCTCAGACATTCCCAGGCTCCTCACCACCCACAGTTTCTGGTCTAGCCCCTAGGCCTGGCATTCTAGACCTGGGTGGCCAGTAGCCTCCCCAGCCTCATCCCTTTCTGTTCCAGCAGTTCCTCTAAGGTTGCCGCTTCACTCACACACCACACCCCATCCAGCATTTTGGTCTGGGAGTGCCCAGCCTTCCCTCTCAAACTTCCCAGGATTCTATCGCTCCTCAGACCTCCTCTGATCCTTCCTCTCCAGGCTCAACATTGAAATTTAGCCACAAAACACAACTAGTGAAGGCATCCAGGCTCCACATGTAGACTGGAGGCAGAGAGCAGATCTCCCTCCAGCCTAGGCTCTTATCACCTGTGTATATCCTGTCCACCACAACAGATTGCAGGGGTCAGACTAGAAAGCTCTGGGATGGGAGTGAGGAGACCTGGGCGTGCCACTTGAGATATGCTGCATGCCCCAGGGCAAGTCCCTGCCACTCTCCGGGCCTCAGTTTCCTTGTTTCTTGACACCAAATGCACTGGGCATTTCCTGATGAACACAGAGTTCTGACGATTCACTGAGAAACCATCACCTGCCATCTCCGACATCAGGCTGAGGAGCTTGGGTTCCCCAGGCCCAAGGAGGTTCAACCCACCAAACCAGAACTCCCAGATAGGCCCTACTTACCACAGCGCCGTCCCATTTCCCAACCATCCCCACCCCGTGCTGTGCTCTCCTTTCAAGGACCAGGCTACCTGCTGCCACGCAGGGCTGGAGCAGGGAGATGGAGCCAGAAGATGCCTGAGAAGAGTTTCTCAGCATCAGCAGAGCCTCAGCGGCTTCCAGCTTCCGCTGCCACTCTGAGGAGGCAGAAACTGAGTCCTGGTCAGAAGCCTCAGGACCCTGCAATGGAAAGGGTGTGAGAGGACGGGAACTGAAAACCCACGCCTCCCTACGTCCTGCAATTGTCCCTTCAGCCCCCGGTTCCGCTGAAGGCCCCACCCACCCTGAGGCCATCTGCCCTTCCCATGCACTAAGCTTGGCCCCTGCCAGGGTCCTGGACCCCACTATTTTCCAGGATCTGTGGCCGCAGTGAGGACAGGGTCAAGGGTGGCACATGGCTGGAGGACCAGAGTTAAGCATCTAGAAACAAGGAAGGAGAGGCCAGGGGATCAAACCCTCTGGCAGACACATACTGGCAGTAGACAAACAGGGCCAGGATTTTGCAATATCTGGATGTAGGAATCTGAGTGCCTGCTGGCCATTAGTCGTTGTGGCTTGTGCAAGTCCTTTCCCTTGTTTGGCCTGTTTTCCTTTCTATGTCTTTCTTGTATATCTTTCTTGAAGACACTCATTCCTGCCAGCAGTTTCAAAACTCTCGGGGCAACAGTGACGGGTGTGGGAAATCACAGGCGTCTGCATTTTAATCTGCAAGGCACCTGAAGAGGTGTGATTACTGTCCTGTCCAGGGACTGGTTCTCACCTCCATATTCCCCAGTCCCCATGGAACTTGAAGGACCAGCCTGGCTCATCTCCAGGAAGCTTTCTCTAAGGGCCTCTGGACTCTCCCCTGGGCTCTGTGGCCCTAACCACCATGGCCCTCCTTTCAGCAGGACCTTCTATCCCATCAATCTGCTTCATGTGGACTAACAGCCTCCATTCGTTGAAGGAATGTGCCACGTTGTGGCACAACGTGGCCTAGTCCTCTTGTCAATGCTATAGGTTTATGATATTGTCCCCATCAGTACACTGCTAGGGAAATGGAGACTTGGAAATGGCCATATTCTCACAAATAGGAAATGGCAAGGCTGGGAGAACCCTGCCCTTCCCCACTAGTCTGAGATGCTGCCTCCTCCTCCCCTCCTCCCGCTCCTCCACCACCACCTCCTCCTCCTCCCACTTCTTGTCCTTCTCCTCCCCTCCCCCTCCTTCTGGCTCCTCATCGGTCGCCACCTCCACTTCCTCCTTGTATCACCCACGGCATCAAGCACAAAGGCCAGGCATACAATAACACAATATACAACTAG
Organism: Panthera pardus; assembly: GCF_024362965.1. Lineage (NCBI taxonomy): Eukaryota > Metazoa > Chordata > Mammalia > Carnivora > Felidae > Panthera > Panthera pardus. The sequence continues at coordinate 66,802,791 of NW_026526843.1, forward strand.
CTCCGTGGTCCTTCTCACTCTACGCACATGCTGGACAGGGCAGGGGTCCTGTGGGTCTTCCTGGAAAGAGAAGTTGTGAGTTGCATCTTCAAGGCTGCTGGAGTCCAAGACAGAGACAAAGATTTTGGGACCTGACCAATCAGCAGACCTCCTTGGGTGCTCGCCTGCAGGAGCCGAGAGGACAGGGTGGAGTGTCAGCACCAGGCCACCCATGGAGAGGAGACATGGGTATGTTGTGTGATGAGGATAGTAGCCCAGAATGTCAGAGCTGAGAAGACCTTGAGGACCAGCCAGTTCCTGCTCTTTATTTTCCAACCGGGGAAATTGAGACCCAAGGAGGAGTATTATTTCCCCAAAGTCATATGGCAGGCTGCAATAGGGTTAGAGAGGGAACCCATGTCTTCAGGACACAGACAAAAGAGTCTGGGCAGTGGCTGAGATGGGAACCTCCTCACAGCCCTCAGACTCTCCTAACTTCCCCGGGGGGGGGGGGTTGCACAGGGGTGGGCCTCAAGCTGGGACATGATGTTCTCCTTCCCAGCTGTGGAAAGCTGGGGACACTTTAGATGAGCCTTTCCCCCCTGAACCCATCCCACCTCACTCCACCCCCACTCTACCTCACCCCCACTCTACCTCACCCCCAATCTGAGGTCTCACCTCACCGAGAACCATTTCCACCCCCACCCCAATTGCCCCTTCCCACCAACACTTGGTAGATCATATTGATAAAGTTTTATAGGTGGGGCAGCTAAAACCCTGAGGAGTAACTTGCCAAGGCCACATCGAAACTGGGTAGTAGGACTGGTGGCAGAACTGCTCGTGCTCTCTACACCCAAACCCAAGACACCCTCCCTGACCAGAGACACTCACTGACGACTCCTCCTTGAGTGGTCAACTTCTGGACATGGCTGTGAGCTTTGGGAGGGGAGGCCCCACTCGTTATCAGTCCTTGAGTCAGGTGCCTCTTTAGGCATGCCCCCTGCTCCCTCTTCAAGGCACTCTCAGCAGGCAACACTCTGCAGGGATCCCTAAAGTGGGGGATTGCCAGTCTACAGTCAGTCACATTTAGAGGAGGCCCCCTCCCCACCCCCACTGTCAGACACCATACTCACGAGAAGAAGGCACACTTGTGACATTCGCAAGCCTGGAAGGGGCAGGAGTGCTCCTGGTCCTTGGTTTGGTCATTGAGGCCATGGTTGTAGCAGCGGGCACAGCAACTTACAGTTCTTTTGGGGCCAAGTTCGATCCCCCATGGGGCTCTGGTCTCAAGGCCAGTGGGGGAGTCGGAGGTGCAGCAGGGCACAGCAGGCATTTCATTGGGATCCATGGTTCTAGGGCCAGGAGTGGATGTCAGGATGGCCACATGATCCCCTACCCTCAGCATACTTCCTCTGCCCTTCAAAATCCCCACCTGAGGTGCCTGGATTCTTCTTCATCCAGCTCACCGCTGAAATTGGATCGCACCCACCCTTCTTGCTCACACAGCCTCCTGCCCAGGAGGCCCTACTCACGCAAAGCCTCGTTCCAAGCAACTCATGGCATGGTTCCTGTCAACTTTCAATCCAATCATCATTCTCCTTGCCTACCTTCACTCTACATAGACCCCATTTTCAGGCATATACATTCACTCTTGTGCCCCCTTCAACAATTCCTGCCCTCCCCTTCTCATGTGTCATCCTCTACTCTGCTATACCTATTTTTCCTGGCATTCACTTCCACCGTTGTCTTCCTAACCTCCCGCATTCACTCACTCCCTACTCATGACTCTATGGCTCCTGAACTCAATTCTGTTATTAGTCTCATGTACATCCTATGTTCGAATTTCCTCTCACACCCCATTCTGATCTTCTTCTGCACCCCACTGTAATCTTAATTATTCTTTTTCCCCCTTTAAGCGGACACCCCTTTGCACCCCATGAGATTATATTATGCTGCTGAATCCCAAGCCCCTCTTTCGATAATTATGTTTTATTCATCCCTTCGATTAGTCATTGACTAGATCCTTGTTGGCCCCCTATGGAATGCCAGACCCTGATCTGGTCAACAGACAACTCCTCGCTGCACTAATTGTTTTCTTCCACCAACACACCCTCTCTGCTTTCATTCAAACCCATGTATTCCCTCCACAACCTCCTGACAATCTCCCATGATCCTCTTCACGCTTCAACAGTTATGCTTGGGTACACCTTCCCTGTCCCCCAAACCCAGGGTGTACTACCTCGTCTCAAGGCAGCCCAGTCATTCGCTGCCACTACCACATCAAAATCAAAGGCAGGGGCATATGCCCTGCCTCAGGTTCCAGAGGCCAGGAGTCAAGGGTCTGAGGCAGGGGATCCTCCCCCAGGCGTTCCGATGTTGTTGGTTGGGGGTGGGGGTGGGGATGCGGGTGACTGAGTTGGACATCAGGAGCGGGCGGAGGGACCCCACTGAGGTGGAGGAGAGGAGCAGGGGTTGGTGATCCAGAGCAGGAGGGAGGGAGGAAAGAAGATGTGTGGAGAACGAGGGTCGTATTCCTGATGCCAGCCTGTGGTTACCTCAGCCTCCAGCCGCAGTGACAGGAGGTGGGAGGGAAGACCACTTCTCTCTCCCTTGCCCGCCCTTCGCACAAAGGCCAATGAGCTTCCAGCGCTGCCTTGCTCCTCCCACATCTGTGGCCAGCGACCAATGAGCTTCGAGTTCTACCGGAACTCACCCACCAAAGCCCCGCCCCCTTACCGTCCTCCCACCTCTCCGCGTGCTGGCTTTACCAAGCCCGCCAGTGAGTAACTCCTGAAGTGAGGTGGAGCTTTGCGTTCCCCCAAACCTTGTTTCCCAGACTTTTCTCTCCTTGGATGTGACATACTACATGCGCGTGCAGTTTTAACTCATGTCCTTGGTATTCTGTAATTTACTTTTACAAAATCCAGCGTGTGTTGTTAAGATTCATCCATATTCCTATGTCAGGGATTCTCAATCAGGGGGGCATCCTGCACCCCCGAGGAACATTTGGATGTGCCTGGAGTCATTTTGGTCCACCTTTGCATGTCTCGGCTTCTGAGCTCCCTGTCTGTTCCATAGATAAATTTGTCTATTCCTGTGCCAATACTCCACCATCTTAATTTTTACCTCTTGACAGGACATCTTGCTCTATGTGTGGTAGGGCAAGTCCCCACATCTTATTCATAATCTTCAGGCGTATCTTTCGTATTCTTCACCTTTTGCCCTTCCAGTATAAATATTAGAATCAACATGTCATGTTCCTTGAAAATTCATTTGCAACACATTTGGGTTGCATTTTCATTGAATCTATGGATCAGCTAGGGGAGAATTGCCTATATTTATGACACCCAGCCTTCCTAGTCACCAACACGGCATGTCTCTCCATTTATGAGGGTCTTCTTTAATGTTTTAATATTTTAGTTTACTATTTAGGTTTATCTTTTCTACATTCAGATCTTGTACATCTTTTATGGCATATATCCCAAGATACTCTAGAGTACTGTTGCTCTTGTACTTGATACCTGTTTAAAATGACATTTTCTAATTGTATCTAATTTATAGAAATCCATTTGATTTTTAAAAACTATATTGACCTTAAGGTCAGCCACCGTGTTAAACTCTGTGATATCTAATAATTTGTCTTTAGACGTCTGCAGGTTTCTGTGAATCTTTGAGTAAGAGAAGTACAATAATCAATTTACAGTTTTCTTAAACCCTTACTGACTGGCTAGGACGTCCACTACAAGTGGAACAGACATGGCAAAATTGGACCCCTTTGGGTTAACATTTCCATATTAAAATGTATTCGTTGTGTTCCACTGTTTTCTTTCCTTCCTTCCTCCCTACCTCCTTTCTTCTGTCCTCCCTTCTTTCCTTCCTTCCTTCCCTGCTTTCTTCTTCTTTTCTCCCTTTCTTTTCTTCTTCCTTTTTCTCTTCCTTCTTTCTTTTTTCTCTTTCCTTCTTTCTCTTTCTTTCTTTCTTTCTTTCTCTTTATAGGTTTAAGGAGCTTCCCTTATATTTCTAATTTCATAAGTTTGTCTTAAAACATGAATCGATATAGAATTTTACTTTTCTGTCTCTATTGAAATGTTCAAGAGTCTGTTTAACAGTCTGTTAATACAGTGACTGTTATTTGCAGATGCTTTTTTCAAAATCTGTAGTGAAGTTTATAATCACAAGAGGACAAAACCATAAGTGTGTATCTTAATAAGTTTTGAAAAATTAAACATACACATTCAGTTAGCACCTAGAGCAAGCAACAGAATATATTACCGATACAAAAACCTCTCTCATGCCCCCTTCGACCTATATTTTTTAAATGTGAATCCAGCTTCATTCTCCAAGGATAAATGTAACTTCTTTATGGTGGATCATCTTTTGTAGATACTGGTGGGTTCAGTTTGCTAAAGCTTTGCTTAGGATTTTTCCATCTTCTGTTCCTGAATGAGATCAACTTGAAGCTTCTCTTTCCCATAGGATCTTTGCTGGTTCCAGCGTCAAGGTTTTCTAGTCTCAGACTCAGTTGGGGAATAGTTTCTCTTTTCTACCCTCTGGAAGTTTTTGTATAACATCGGGAGTATTTGCCTTGGGACTTTATTAAAACTTGGCTACTAGATAGCTGTGATGCCTGTTTTCTCCATTTTTTCTTAAATTGTACTGTGAATATTTTCAAACATATACAAATAGGGTTTGTATACAAACTTGCAATCTCTAGGTTCATTAGAACTGTGGTCCTGAACACTAGCTTGCAACTAAGTCAAAGGGCTTGTGAATACAGATTGCTGAATACTACACCTATAGTCTCAGATTTAAAATCAAGGATGGAACCCAGAGTTTGCTTTTTGACAAATTCCTTAGTGATGCAGAAACTGATGGTGGGGGAACCACACTTTGAGAAACACTGCTCAAGACAGAATAGTGAGGGAACTTCCAAATATCCATCACTGTACTGCAACCATTAACAAATCATTGCCAATTTCATTTCATATAGATCTTCTCCCCTCCCTCTCTTCTGGATTATTTTCAATACTACAAATCATCTTATTGGAGAATACACAACATAACTCAAAATATGAGCAATCCATTTTCATCAACTTTCTATTTTCAAAATGCACAACATTAAAAAGTGAACATTCTTTTACTTAGATTGCATATTATCCTATTGCTTTATCTCTCTTTTTTTTTCTTTTTGCATAAGCACTCAAATTCCAAACACTTCATCCAATTACTTCAGAATGGATCTCATAAAAATAGGATATTCTCCTGTCTAACCAGATTACTGTCATCATGTTGAAGAAACTTAACAATGACACAATATTATCTAAGTCCATATACAGTCTGTGTTCATATTTCCACCGATTATCCCAGGATATCCTTTTGAGGGTCACCAGTTCAATCAAGTATCATACAAATTACATTCGGTTGTCATGTCTCTTCTGTATCTTCTAGTCCCAAACAGTTCCTCAACTTAAATCTACCATGACAATGACATTTTCCAAGAGCCTAGGTACGTTTGCTTCCAATGTGTCCACAGTATGGTTTTGCCTGATATTTTCCTCTTATTTAGATTTCTGTTTAACATTTTTGGCAAGAATATTAAGTAGGTGATGAGTAGTTCACATCACATCACATCTGAAAGCTCCAAAGGTCAGTTTGTCATGCTGTCGGTGCTACTTTTGGCATTACTCAGTTTGATCACTTATTTATGGTATCCTTGCACAGATCACTAAATTTAAAATGTACCTTTGTTCCTCTGTGACTTATAAGCAGTCCGTAGCATGATATTTTGATACCATGTGGGTATTCTGTTCCTTCCTCACAAAATTTCACCTCTGGGTTATTGTTCCTGGTTATTGTCTGATTTGATTACTATTTGGTGGTTGAAAAATGGTGACTTTCTATTGCTGTCCTTTCTTTCTACTTTTATTGGCAGACATTTTGCTGTAAAGACGAATATCCCAATTCCTCACCACCCATCTGGTTGCTGGTGCTGCTGTTGTGTTTACAGCAGCAGAAAAAGATGAAAAGCAATTCATTGTGTTCAAATAAATATAAAGAGAATAACATGGACAACATTAAGAGATATATAAGCAAATTTAAGAGGAATTTGGTAAGAATTTCTCTAACAGTCCAAACAGAACGATAAAATCTATTGCCTGAAATTAACAGGAACAAAGTTTTTAACAATTATTAAGATAATCTGAGTTATAAATTTGGCCAGCTATAAAATGGCGTGGATCTCTTATGTTCTCTCTCTCTCTCTCTCTCACACACACACACACACACACACACATTTCAGATAGACACATGCTTAAAATATATAAATAAAAAACACTTTATTTGTTACAGAACATATGAGAAAATTGTGACACCATATATTCCATTTTACAAAAAGCATATCTTCAACTCTCCATATGATACAAGACCTTTCCAACAATGTGAAAAAGGAATTGATTCAAACTCTGAACAATTTCAAATACCTTATTTTTACCATTACATGAGTCATGAGATATGAGACCCTGGCCAATTAATACTTTAGGTACATTTTGTCTCCATGGATTTTTCAATTTGCAAAAAAACTGATTTGTAGATGAAAAAATTGAACTAATGGCACAGATATCCTTGAATCCTTTCTATCACTTAGAAAAAAATTTGACCTAATTACAAGAGATAGTGCAAAAATAGTTTCTGTCATGAAGGACCACAATCTAGCTGTTATGCTGGAAAGCGAATCTCACCATTGTTTTAAATAAACTTCTCTTATTCTTCTTTCCACTGTATGATATATATTGAAAAAATGGGTAATTAGGTTTCTAAAATAGACTATATGTAAAGTATCATGGATATAGATATTAATGTTTTCAGTAAATATGTGCAAATGCAGTGAATCACTGTAGGTTAATTTTGTCATTCTTGCTAGAGATTTGTAAGATTTATGGATCTTTTGAAAGAACTAGATTTTTGTTTCATTTTCTCTATTGTTTTCTGTTTTCAATTTTATTGATTACTGGACTTATTTATTTATGAGACATAATAAAACAAATATTTCTTATGTATGATATTGCTTATATGTGGAATATGAAAGCTGAACTTGTAGAAACATCAAATAGAATGGTGGTTACCAGTGCTGGGTGTTGGGGAAAATGGGGGATATTTGTCAAAGGATACAAACTTCCATTTTGAAAATGGATTCCTTCTGGGGATCTAATGCACAGCATTTGGATTATAGTTAACCATACTATATTATACACTTAAAAGTTGCCAAGTAAATCTTAAATATTCTCATTACAAAAAGGTATTTATAATTGTCTAAGGTGATGAAGGTGTTAGCTAACATGGTTGTAATAATATTGCAATATATAAATATATCAAATCAATATGTTGTACAACTTCAACTTATTCAATTTTCTATGTTAATTATATCTCAACAAAGCTTGGGGGGGAGAAATAAAATGTATCCAGATTGAAAAGAAATTAAAATGTCTTTATTCACAAACACAATGCTCATCTATGTAGAAAATCCAAAGGAGTCTAAAAAAAAAAAGGCTAAAAGGGGAAATTAGCAAGATTGCAGAATACATGATCAAGATACAAAATATGGGGGGCCTGGGTGCCTAGGTCGGTTAAGCATCCGACTTTGGCTCAGGTCATGATCTCACAGATTTGAGCCCCTCATCGGGCTCTGTGCTAACACCTCAGAGCCTAGAGCCTGCTTTGGATTCTGTGTCTCCCTCTCTCTCTGCCTTTCCCCCTACTCATGCTCTATCTCTCCCTGTCTCAAAAATAAAACATTTATTTTTTTTAAGATATAAAATATGAACTTTATGTCTATTAGCAATTAGAAACTGAATTTTTTTAGAAATGCTAAATACAGCTAAATCTCAAAAGATATGCAACATTTGTAGACCAAAAAGTATTCAAAAATGCACTGAGAAATTTAAGAAAATCTAAATAGAGAATGCACCTTGTTTGGAAGATTCAATATGTTAAAATGTCAATAATTTCTATATTGGTTTATAGATTTATCATAATCCCAATCAAATTCCAGGGGACTTTATTTTCATTGTGTTCAATACTTTAATTATTCTTAATTGTGACAAAAATATACATAACATAAATTTTAACATCTTAACCATTTCTAAAATTTATTGTTGTAAATACTGCACAAATATGTAAATATTCTAAAAATCATTGAGTCATATACTTTAAATGTGTGAATTTTGTGGTAAGTGAATTACAACGTGGCAAACCAGTTACATAAAAAATTTGAAATTAATTTTGTAGAAAATAAAATACATTAGAATGAATAAAATGAATGAATAAAATAAGCCATTTTTAATTACCAGTTCAAATAGATAGATGTCTCAAGAACTTGATTGAATAAAATAAGGCAAGAAAAATATACAGATTAGCAAGAAGAAAAGAGACAACCACAGATACTAGACATTAAAATAATTACGAGTATAGCATTTGTAACTCTTTCATGATCAATTTAAAAATCTAAGGAAATGGATGATTTCCTAAAAAAAATAAATAAAATGACCAAAGTTGAAGTGGAAAACTTGAATAAATTACTATACAGATGATTGGAATATTAATTGGAGATCTATCACGAAAAAAGGCAGGAGGACCATAAGAATTCACAGTGGAATTTAACTTTCTTTTTTTTTTTTAATATATGAAATTTATTGTCAAATTGGTTTCCATACAACACCCAGTGCTCATCCAAAAAGGTGCCCTCCTCAATACCCATCACCCACCCTCCCCTCCCTCCCAACCCCCATCAACCCTCAGTTTGTTCTCAGTTTTTAACAGTCTCTTATGCTTTGCCTCTCTCCCAATCTAACCTCTTTTTTTTTTCCTTCCCCTCCCCCATGGGTTTCTGTTAAGTTTCTCAGGATCCACACAAGAGTGAAACCATATGGAATTTAACTTTCAAGAATAAGTAATCCTTATTGTGACCCACTGCAAATGGGTATGGAGTTACATTTGGGAATGATAGAAATGGAATGATGGGAATGATATTCTGGAATTAGATAGTGTTGATGGTTGCATAAAATTGTGAACACACTAACAATCACTTAATTTTACACTTTAAAGAATAGCTAAAATGTTGAATTTTATGTTATGTGAATTTTATCTTGATAAAAAAGAATAACAGGTAAACATCAATGTTATCTAAATTCTTCTAGCCATTAAAAACCATAGAAAGTCCTTCAATACCTTTCATAAAGCCACCATCATTTTATTACCTAATCCTGGTCAGGGGAGTATAAAACAGAAAACTAGAAACCAATCTCACTTATGAATAAAGATTTAAAATTCTGAAGACAATATTTGCAAATAGATTCAAGCAACGAATCCAAAGAAAAATACTCTTTAACCAAGTTGTGTTTATTCCAGAAGTGCAAGTGTAGGTCCATATCTGCTATTCTACCAACATAATCAACAATGTCCTATCAACATAAAAAATTTCAAGGAGAAAACCACAGTTTTATTAACAGGGACTAAAAATATACTTTATAAAATTTAGCAGCCATTACTAATAGGATTAAAAGAAAAGTATATATATAATGACTATTTGCACACAAATATCATTCAAAACACTAAAACTATTTAAATCAAAGTCAGGAAGTGGATAGGATGCATATTATCACCACTATTATTTAATATGATATTGGAAACCCCAGCAAATGCAGTAAGACAAGAAATTTAAATAAATGGTATAAATTTTGGAAAAAATAAAACTCACTTTTTTGAATATATGCTTATATACCTGGAAAGTTCATGGCCATATTAAAAATGTACTAGATTATGGGGATTGGCTACTAATAGATATGGGGTTTCTTTTGGGGGTGATAAAAATGTCCTAACATGGATTGTAGTGATGGCTGTACAACTTTGTTCAATGGTCGAAAAGCCACTCAATTTTGTATTTTAAATAGGTGTATTGCATGGTATGTGAATTTTTTTCTCAATAAAGCTGTTAAGACTTTACTATATTAAATGAAAAAATTTGATAAAGCATTTATTTTAAACTAAAAGGATAAAGATACAAAAATCAATAGCTTTCCTCTTCTAGCAACAAGCATTTAATAATAGAAATCAGAAAAAATATTTCATTCAAATAATGACAAAGCCTATAAAATGCTTAGGAATAAATTTAACAAGAAACACACATAACCTATATTAAGAAAACATAATCTAATTAAAGAATATAATCTCATTAAAGAAAGTAAAACCAGATATGATGTTGGGGCACACACACACACACACACACAAGCTATGGTTTAAAAGAGCAATTAGCATATAAAAGAGCTAGCACTAGAATTCTGCAAACAGTGGGGGAGCTGCTGGAACACCCTCTGCAGGGGGCAGGGAGGGACTGGCACCAGGGTTTAAGCTCCTGCTCCATCTCCCCCCCCCCCCCCCCCCCCGCCATCTTAACACTGTGGAGAGCAGAGCCCAGGTGCACCAGCTGGTCTATCATGTAAGTAAGTCCAGGTCTGTAGACCCACACCAGCCCCTGTTGCACAGCAGCACAGAAAAAAAAAAAAAAAGCCATGGTTTAAAATAGCAATTATCATATAAAAGTCCCAGCCCAAGATTTCAGCCAAATAGCAGAGTTGTTGTAATGCTCATTGGGAGCAGACCAGTCTACACTACCCCCCCATCTTGAAGACATAGACCAATGCACAGTCCAAGCACCCTACCAACATGCTGACTTACTGAGGCTCAGGCCCCTAGGCTACATTATCCCCAGCCAGCCCAGCAGGGTGGCCACAGGGCAGCACACATGGGGACACCCCTGGTTAGTGCTCACTACATCTCTAACCTTTGTGCCAAAGTGACATAGGTGCAAAGCACTCTGGAACACTCTAGGCCTACTCTATTTTAGCTTCAGATAGATTGCTAGGGAACCCTCAGTGCAGAGTACCTTGGAACTTCTCAGCTGATGTCTTCTTCAGATCCAGGCACCCTGACATGGTGCCGCCTGAATGGAGCAACCCAGGAACCCAAGGCTCAGGTCTGCATTGGTTTTAGCTACCCTGCCAGGGCACCCCCTGCATGGTACAACCTAGAACAGATTCACCTGTACTTGCCTCAGCTCTAGCCAACTGGACAGGACCCCCCTTTTACTGAGCACCTTGGAACACCCCAGCTTATACTCAATTCAGCTTCTGCTGCCCCACCAGGTTGCCCTCAATGTAGAGAGCCCCAAGACAACCCAGCCTGCAACCACTTCAGCTTCTGGTGTCTTGCCAGGGCACATTTTGTGCAGAGAGCCTAGAGAACACACTAGCCTATGTCCACCTTAGCTTTAGCTATTCTGCCAAAATGTTCCTTGAATGGAGTGCCCCAGGACCTCCTAACCTATACCCTACCCTACTAGGGTACCCTCTGTGTGAAGAGTCCTAGAACACCCTAGTTTACATTACTTCAGCTTTAGTGGTCTTGACAATGTACCTTCTCTGAGTAAAGCCCTGGGTCCTCAAGATTATACCCAGTTTAGTTTCAGCTATTCTGCCAGGGCACCCTCTGTGCAGAGAGCCCAGGGACATCATAGCCTGCACACTGCCACATGTCCAGCCACTCTGCCAGGGCACACCCCTCCCCTGCAAAGAACACACCAGGACATTCTGGCTTGCACACATTTCAGCTTCAGCTGTCTTGCCAAAGTGCCCTCTGCATGAAGAGCCCTGAGATGTCCCAGCCTGCACACTGTCTCAGCTCAACCCATGCTGCCAGGATACCCTCTGAGCAGAGAGCCCCAGGAAATCCCAGATAACACCCACTTCAGCTTCAGCTATCATGCCAAAGTCTCCTCTGCATGTAGAATCTTGGAACACCATGGCTTGCACACACTTTAGACTTACCTGTCTTGCCAGGGTACCCACTGCACGGAGAGCCCATGGAATACACTGGAATACACTGATATGCACCTACTTCAGCTATACCTATCCTGCCAGGATCTCTCACTGAGTGGAGATCCCTGGGAACCCCACCTCACACCAGCCACAGCTCCAGCAACCCGGCAAAAGCTACCAAGCACACATAATCTACATGGGGGACAACATTACAGAAGATCATTCCTTCAAGTTTAGGAAAAGCAGTTGTCCCACTAATTCATAAAAATAAACACAGAAAGTCAAGCAAAATTGGGAGACAGAGGAATATGGTCCAAAAGAAAGAACAACACAAAACCTCAGATAATGAACTAAATGAAGAGGTGAGGAGAGGAAGATGGCAGCACAGTAGGAGGATCCTAGGCTCACTGAGTCCCATGAACACAACTAAATGACTATCAAATCTTCCTAAACACCTTAGAAATCAACCTGAAGACTGACAACTTGAAGACAAACTCCACAACTAAAGGTACAGAAGAGGCCACATCAAAGAAGGTAGGAAGTATAGAGACATGATTGAGGGGAATAATGGATTGTGGATGCTGCAGAGGGGAGGGAGCCATGGTCATGGAATATGGCAAGAGAGAGTAGACCACACAGGGGATTGCACAAAGAGAACATTTCCCCCAAAGTCATTAGCTTGGAAAATGAGAGGGCTGAACTTTGTAAGTTCTTGCAACCAGCAGAGCTTAAAGCCTAGAGTTTAAAGGCCAGGAGGGTTGGCTGGGATGGAGCACTGAGGGTACTTCCCTGCTCCTTCAGAGAAGTTAGGTAAACAACCCAGGGGCATACAGGGTGGAAATAATGATTTGAAGAATGCCTGGGGCACACAGGTGGGAGATTCTTTCCTTTTCTCAGAGTGTTTCTCTGAGAGGCAGCAGTCATGGAGATACCTCACCTAGGACAAAGGAGCTGGCTGATGCCATCCACTCCCCCAACCCATTTGCATAAACACAGAGGCTGGAAACAGGACAGCTGGAAACAGGACAGCATTCACACTGGCTACCTAACTTGCTTACACCAAGCCCCACAGCTCTGTGCCCTGGTGGGACTGCCCTTCTCAATCAAGCTTGCATCAGTCTGAGTGTGACAGGCCCTTCACCCAGAAGACTGGCACAAATGCCTGCCCACACCATGTCTCTCCACCAGAATTCTGCAGGGCCTCAGTTCTCATGGAAGTATATCAGGTCACATTTAATAAGCAGACCAAAGCACAATTAGTTAAAACTCATCACATTCTGGCCAAGCACCAAAGATTGCCAATAGCAGGCAAGGAGAGCCTCTGCAGATAACTGGCATGAAGGATAGCACAACCAAAACCCAACAGCAGAGTACATGCAGCACATACCAGAGACACTTCCTGAAGCACGAGGCCCTGGACACATGTCTTCTTCACAGAGCCATTATTCTCAGGAGAGGAAACATAACTGCTTTTTCTAGCACAAAAAAGAAGGCAGAGACTTAGACAAAATGCCAAGATGAAGGAATTTGTCCCAAATGAAAGAACAGATGAGGCCACAGCCAAAGATCTAACTGAAATACATATAAGTAACATGCCTCATCGAGGATGTAAAGTAACAATCATACACTCACTGGGCCTGAGAAAAGAATAAAAGACATCAGGGTGATCCTTAATACAAAGATAAAAACAGATAAAAAAGAATCAATCAGAAGTGAAGATTGCAATAAATGAGAATAGAAACAAGCTTGATGCAATAAGCACTAGGCTGGAAGAAGCAGAAGAACGAATTAGTGACCTAGAAGACAAAATAATGGAAATTAGTGAAGCTGAACAAAGGAGAGAAAGAATTATAGAAAACAAGAATAGACCTAGGGAACTCAGTGACTCCATCAAACGTAATAACATTCATATTATAGGAGTCCCAGAAGAAGAAGGGGGGGAGGCAGAAATTTTATTTGAAGAAATAATAGCTAAAAACTTCCCTAATCTGAGGAAGGAAACAGAAATCCAAAACCAGGAAACACAGAGAAATCCCATCAAAATCACCAAAAGCAGGCCAACACCAAGACATATTATAGTTAAATTTGTACAATATAGTGATAAAGAAAAAATCTTAAAATCAGCAAGACAAAAGAAGCCCTTAACTTACAAGGGAAGACTCATGATAGTAACTGCATATCTGTCAAAAGAAACTTAGCAAGCCAGAAGAGATTGGTATGATATATTCAAAATGCTGCATGGGAAAAACCTGCAGTCAAGAATTCTGTACCCAGCAAGGCTGTCACTCAGAATAGAAGAAAACACAGTTTCCCAAACAAAAACTAAAAGAGTTCATAACCACTAAACCAGCCCTGCAAGAAATATTAAAGTGGACTCTGAGCTGAAAGGAAACACCAGAAGTGACAAAGAAAAAAAAGGAACAGAGAAAATCACCAGAAACAACAAAATAAGTGGCACTGAATATGTATCTATCAATAATTACTCTGAATATAAATGGACTGAATGCTCCAATCAAAACACATAAGGTGTCAGAATGGAGGGAATAAAAAACAAGATCCATCTATATTTTGCCTACAAGACACTCATTTTAGACCTAAAGAAACTACAGATTGAAAATGAGAGGATGGAGAAACATTTATCATGCAAATGGACATCGAATGAAAGCCAGAGTAGCCAGAGTTATATCAGACAAACTAGATTTTATTTTTTTATTTTTGTAAATGTTTGTTTATTTTTGAGAGTGTGTGAACAGGGGTTGGACAGAGAGAGGAGGACAGAGGATCTGAAGAGGGCTCTGCACTGACAACAGCAAACCCAATGTGGGGCTCAAATTCATGAACCATGAGATCATGATCCTGACACAAAGTCAGAACCTCAACCAACTGAACCATTCAGGTACCCCCAGACCAACTAGATTTTAAACCAAAGACTGTAACAAGAGATGAAGAAGGACACTATATCATAATAAAGGGGACAATCCAGACAGAAGGTCTAACAATTGTAAATATTTATGCACCCAACATGAAATGCCCAAATATATAAAACAATTAATAACAAACATAAAGGAACTCATTGATAATAGTACAATAAAAGTAGGGGACTTTAACACTCCACTTACATTAATAGATCATCTAAACAGAAAATCAACAAGGAAACAATGGCTTTGAATAAAACACTGGATCAGATGGATTTAACATATATTCAGAACATTTCATCCTAAAACAACAAAATACACCATATTTCAAGTGTACATAGAACATTCTCCAGAATAGATCACTTATTAGGTCACAAATCAGGTCTCAACAGATACAAATATTGTCTGACCATAATGCTGTGAAACTTGAAATCAACCACAAGAAAAACATTTGGAAAGACCACCAATACATGGAGGTTCAACATCATGCTACTAAACAATGAATGCTACTAAACAGGAAATTAAAGAAGAAATAAAAAATAAACCATGGAAGCAAATTAAAAATGAGAACACAATGGTCCAAAGCCTTTGGGATGCAGAAAAAGCAGTCCTAAAAAGGGAAGTATATAGCAATACAGTCCTACATTAAGAAGCAAGAAAAGTCTCAAATAAACAACCAAATCTTACACCTAAAGGAGCTAAGAAAGAACAACAAGCAAAGCCTAATGCCAGCCAAAGGAGGGAAATAATAATAATGAGAACAAAAATAAATAATATAGAAACTAAACAAATAATAGAACATCAATGAAACCAGAGACTGGTTTCTTCAAAAAAATTAATAAAATTGATACCTCCCTAGCCAGACTTATCAAAAAGAAAAGGGAAAGGAACAAAATAAAATCACAAATGAGAGAGGAGAAATAACAATCAACACTACAGAAATGCAAACAATTATAAGAGAATATTATGAAAAAATATATTCCAAAAAATTAGACAATCTGAAAGAAATGGGTAAATTCCTAGAAACAAATAAACTACCAGAACTGAAACAGGAAGAAATAGAAAACTCGAACAGATAACCAGCAAAGAAATTGGATCAGTAACCAGAAAACTCCCAACAAACAAAAGTCCAGGGCCAGATGGCATCACAGGCAAATTCCACCAAACATTTAAAGAAGACTTAGTACTGGGGCACCTGGCTGGCTCAGTTGGTTGAGTGTCTGATTTCAGCTAAGCTCATGATCTTCTGGTTCATAAGTTCTAGCCCCACATCGAGCTCTCTGCTGTCAGTGCAGAGCCCACTTCAGATCCTCTGTCCCCCTTTATACACCTCCCCCGCTTGTACTCTCTCTCAAAAAAATAAATATTTTTAAAAAGAAGAGTTAATACATATTCTTTTTAAACTATTCCAAAAAACAGAAAAGGAAAACTTCCAAACTCATTCTATGAGGCCAGCATTATCCTGATACCAAGACCAGATAAAGATGTCACTAACAAGGAAAACTATAGACAATATCTCTGATGAACATGGATGCAAAACTTCTCAATAAAATACTAGCAAACTTAATCTAACAATACATTAAAAAAAATCAGTCATTACAATCAAGAGGGATTAATTCCTCAGTAGCAAGGGTGGTTCAAAATTCACAAATCAATCGATGTGATATACTAGATTAATAAAAGAAAGGATAAGAACCATATATGATCTTTGCAACAGATGCAGAGAAAGCACTGGATAAAGTATAACATCCATTCATCATAAAAACCCTCAACAAAGTAGGGTTGGAAGGAACAAAGCTCAACAAAGCTCAACATAATAAAGACCAAATATGAAAAACCCACAGCTAATATCATCCTGAAAGGGGCAAAACTAAGAGCTTTTCCTCTTTGATCAGGAAAAAGACAGGAATGTCCACTCTCGCCACTGTTTTTTTACTGTAGTGTTGGAAGTCCTAGCCACAGTAATCACACAACAAAAAGAATTAAAAGGCATCTAAATAAACTTTCACTATTTGCAGATGACCTGATACCCTATATAGAAAACCCAAAAGATTCCACCAAAAAATTGCTGAACTGATACATGAATTCAGTAAAGTTGCATTATGAAATATCAATGTATAGAAATCTGTTGCATTTCTGCAGACCAATGATGAAGAAGCAGAAAGAAAAATCAAGGAATAAATCCCATTTAAAGTTGCACCAAAAACAATAAGACATCTAGGAATAAACCTACCCAAAGAGGTAAGAGACCTGTACTCTGACAACTATAAAACTCTGATGAAAGAAATTGAAGATGACAGAAAGAAATGAAAATACATTCCATGATCATAGATTGGAAGATCAAATATTGTTAAAATTTCTATATTACTCAGGGTGCCTGGGTGGCTCAGCTGCCCATCTTTGGCTCAGGTCATGATCTCACAGTTTGTTAGTTTGAGCCCCTCATTGGGCTCTGTGCTGGCAGCTCAGAGCCTGGAGCCTGCTTCAGATTCTGTGTCTCCCTCTCTCTCTGCCCCTTCTCTGTTCACACTCTGTCTCTCTCTCTCAAAAATAAGATTAAAAATATTTTTTAAAAAAATTTTAAAAACTCTATATATCCCAAAATAACCTACACATTTCACGCAATCCCTGTCAAAATACCAATAGTATTTTTCACAGAACTAGAACAAACAATCCTAAAATTTGTATGGAAACACAAAAGACCCTACCTGAATAGCCAAATCAACCTTGAAAAAGAAAAGAAAAGCTGCAGGCATCATCATTCCAGACATCAAGTTATAGTATGAAGTGGTAGTGATCAAAATAGTATGGTACTGGCACAAAAATAGACACATAGATCAATAGAACAGAATAGAAAACTCAGAAATAATTCCACAACTATATGGTCAATTAATTTTCCACAAAGGACAAAAAATATCCAATGGGAAAAACACATGGTGTTCAACAAATGGTGTCTTCACCATTTGTCTTCAACAAATGGTGTTAGAAAAACTGGACAGCAACCTGCAAAAGAATGAAACTGGACCACTTTCTTACACCATACACAAAAACAAACCCCAAATGGATTAAAGACATAGATGTGAGACAGGAAACCATAAAAATCCTAGAAAAGAACACAGGCACTAACCCTATTGAGATGGGCCATAGCAACTTCTTCCTAGACATGTCTCCTGAGGCAAGGGAAACAAAAGGAAAGATAAACTATTGGTACTTCATCAAAATAAAAAGCTTCTGCACAGCAAAGGAAACAATTAGCAAAACTAAAAGGCAGCCTATGAAATGGGAGAAGGTATTTGCAATGGACATATCTCATAAAGGGCTAGTATCCAAAATATATAAAAGATCTTATCAAACTCAACACCCAAAAAACTAACAATCCAGTTAAGCAATGGGCAGAATACATGAATGGACATTTTCCCAAAGAAGACAGACAGATGGCCAACAGACACATGAAAAGATGCTCAACGTCACTCATCATCAAATCAAATCAAATCAAAACTACAATGAGATATCACCTCACACCTGTCAGAATGGCTAAAGTTAATAACACAAGAAGCAACAGGTGTTGGCAAGGATGTGGGGAAAGGGCAACCCTCTTACACTGTTGGTGGGAATGCCAATTGACGGGTGTAGCCACCCTGGAAAATAGTATGGAGCTTCCTCAAAAAGTTAAAACTAGAACTGCTCTATGACCCAGCAATTCCACTACTAGGTATTTACCCAAAGAACACAAGAATATAAATCAAAGGGACATGCATCCCCATGTTTGTAGCAGCATTATCTACAATAGCCAAGTTATGGAAAGAGCCCAAATATCCGTTGACTTATAAATGTATAAAGAAGATGTGGAAGAATATACATACAACGGAATATTACTCAGCCATGAAAAAGAATGGACTCTTACCATTTGTAACAATGTTGAGTTAAGGGCTAGAGAGTATTATGCTAAGTGAAATAAATCAGAGAAAGACAAATATCATATGATTTCACTCATATGTGGAATTTAAGAAAAAAACAAATGAGCAAAGTGAAGAAATAAGAAAGAGAGAGAGAGAGAGAGAGAAACCCAAAATAGACTCTTAACTATAGAGAACAAACTGATGGTTACTAGAGGGGAGGTGGGCCCAGGGTTGGAGTAAATAGGTGATGGGGATTAAAGAGTACACTTGGTGTGATGAGGACCAGGTATTGCATGGAAGTGTTGGCTCACTAATTTGTACACCTGAAACTAATATCACACTGTATGCTAACTAAAATTTAAATAAAATAATTTAAAAAGATAAATTAGTATTTTAGAAATTGTTTTTTGCAAAAATGCATGTGTATGTTGAATGTTCAGCATATGAAGTTTCCTCCTAGCTCTAATACTCCAATTCCAATTGTAAAGATAAACCAGGATATTTCTGCCTTGTAAAAACCAGAGCTTCAGAATACAGAAGGTAGCAAGGATTGAAAGTGGGAAATTCAGAACAGATACACCAAGGTGAGGTCAACATCAGTAGGAATTTCATGATTGTGGTATGTGACCTTGGGTAAATCACTTTTCCTTTCAGGGCTGATTTTCTTATCTTGATTTTTATTTATTTATTTATTTATTTATTTTTTTTAAATGTCTATTTTATTTTCAAGAAAGAGAGAGACTGTGGTTGATTTCAAGCTTCATAGCATTGTGGTCTGAAAGTATGCATGGTATAATTTCAATTCTTGTAAACTTATGAAGGGCTGTTTTGTGACCCAGTATATGATCTATCTTGGAGAATGTTCCATGTGCACTCGAGAAGAAAGTATATTCTGTTGCTTTGGGATGTAGAGTTCTAAATATATCTGTCAAGTCCATCTGATCCAATGTATCATTCAGGGCCCTTGTTTCTTTATTGACCATGTGTCTAGATGATCTATCCATTTCTGTAAGTGGGGTGTTAAAGTCCCCTGCAATGACCACATTCTTATCAATAAGGTTGCTTATGTTTATGAGTAATTGTTTTATATATTTGGGGGCTCCAGTATTCGGCGCATAGACATTTATAATTGTTAGCTCTTCCTGATGGATAGACCCTGTAATTATTATATAATGCCCTTCTTCATCTCTTGTTACAGCCTTTAATTTAAAGTCTAGTTTGTCTGATATAAGTATGGCTACTCCCGCTTTCTTTTGGCTTCCAGTAGCATGATAAATAGTTCTCCATCCCCTCACTCTCAATCTAAAGGTGTCCTCAGATCTAAAATGAGTCTCTTGTAGACAGCAAATAGATGGGTCTTGTTTTTTTATCCATTCTGATACCCTATGTCTTTTGGTTGGTGCATTTAATCCATTTACATTCAGTGTTATTATAGAAAGATATGGGTTTAGAGTCATTGTGATGTCTGTATGTTTTATGCTTGTAGTGATGTCTCTGGTACTTTGTCTCACAGGATCCCCCTTAGGATCTCTTGTAGGGCTGGTTTAGTGGTGACAAATTCCTTCAGTTTTTGTTTGTTTGGGAAGACCTTTATCTCTCCTTCTATTCTAAATGACAGACTTGCTGGATAAAGGATTCTCGGCTGCATATTTTTTCTGTTTAGCACACTGTAGATATCGTGCCAAGCCTTTCTGGCCTGCTAAGTTTCAAAGGAGAGATCAGTCACGAGTCTTATAGGTCTCCCTTTATATGTGAGGGCACGTTTATCCCTTGCTGCTTTCAGAATTTTCTCTTTATCCTTGTATTTTGCCAGTTTCACTATGATATGTCGTGCAGAAGATCGATTCAAGTTACGTCTGAAGGGAGTTCTCTGTGCCTCTTGGATTTCAATGCCTTTTTCCTTCCCCAGTTCAGGGAAGTTCTCAGCTATAATTTCTTCAAGTACCCCTTCAGCACCTTTCCCTCTCTCTTCCTCCTCTGGGATACCAATTATGCGTATATTATTTCTTTTTAGTGTATCACTTAGTTCTCTAATTTTCCCTCATACTCCTGGATTTTTTTATCTCTCTTTCTCTCAGCTTCCTCTCTTTCCATAACTTTATCTTCTAGTTCACCTATTCTCTCCTCTGCCTCTCCAATCCGAGCCATCGTCGTTTCCATTTTGTTTTGCATTTCGTTTAAAGCATTTTTCAGCTCCTCGTGACTGTTCCTTAGTCCCTTGATCTCTGTGGCAAGAGATTCTCTGCTGTCCTCTATACTGTTTTCAAGCCCAGCGATTAAGTTTATGACTATTATTCTGAATTCACTTTCTGTTATATTATTTAAATCCTTTTTGATCAGTTCATTAGCTGTTGTTATTTCCTGGAGATTCTTCTGAGGGGAATTCTTCCGTTTGGTCATTTTGGAGAGTCCCTGGAGTGGTGGGGACCTGCAGGGCACTTCCCCTGTGCTGTGGTGTATAACTGGAGCTGGTGGGTGGAGCCGCTGTCAGACCTGATGTCTGCCCCCAGCCCACCGCTGGGGCCACAGTCAGACTGGTGTGTGTCTTCTCTTCCCCTCTCCTAGGGGCGGGATTCACTGTGGGGTGG
The DNA here is from genome assembly GCF_024362965.1 of Panthera pardus. NCBI lineage: Eukaryota > Metazoa > Chordata > Mammalia > Carnivora > Felidae > Panthera > Panthera pardus. The sequence goes on from NW_026526843.1 coordinate 66,824,039, forward strand.
CGTGTCCCGTCTGGGCTACTTGCACACTGCCAGGCTTGTGTTGCTGGGGATCTGGCGTATTAGCTGGGGTGGGCAGGCAAGGTGCACGGGGGCAGAAGGGGCAGGCTTAGCTCGCTTCTCCTTAGGTGATCCACTTCAGGAGGGGCCCTATGGCAGCAGGAGGGAGTCAGATCTGTTGCCGGAGGTTTGGCTCCGCAGAAGCACAGAGTTGGGTGTTTGCGCGGAGCGAGCAAGTTCCCTGGCAGGAACTGGTTCCCTTTGGGATTTTGGCTGGGGGATGGGCGGGGGAGATGGCGCTGGGGAGTGCCTTTGTTCCCCACCAAACTGAGCTCTGTCGTCTGGGGGCTCAGCAGCTCTCCCTCCCTTTGTCCTCCAGCCTTCCTGCTTTCTGAGCAGAGCTGTTAACTTATGACCTCCCAGACGCTAAGTCGCGCTTGCTGTCGGAACACAGTCCGTCGGGCCCCTCCGCTTTTGCCAGCCAGACTCGGGGGCTCTGCTTGGCCGGTGAGCCGCCCCTCCGTCCCGGCTCCCTCCCGCCAGTCCGTGGAGCGCGCACCGCCTCGCTGCCCTTCCTACCCTCTTCCGTGGGCCTCTCGTCTGCGTTTGGCTCCGGAGACTCCGTTCTGCTAATCCTCTGGCAGTTTTCTGGGTTATTTAGGCAGGTGTAGGTGGAATCTAAGTGATCAGCAGGACGCCCGGTGAGCCCAGCGTCCTCCTACGCCGCCATCTTACCTCTCCAAGAAAGAGAGAGACTGAATAAGGAAGGGAGGAGCAGAGAGAGAGGGAGACAGATGAGTTGAAGCAGGCTCTGCACTGAGAGCACAGAGCCTGATGCAGGGCTTGAACCCACAAACCATAAGATAATGTCCTGAGCCAAAGTCGGACACTTAACCGACTGAGCCACTCAGATGCCCCAATTTTTGTATTTTGTTAAGTTTTCATTTCAATTGCAGTTATTTAAAATACAGCAATATTAGATTCAGCTGTACAATATAGTGATTCAATGCTTCCATACAACACTGGGTGCTCATCACAAGTGCACTCCCCAATCCCCAACACCTATTTAAACCATCCTCCCACCTATCTATTCTCTAGTGACAATTAGCTTCTTTTCTGTAGTTAAGAGGCTGTTTCATGGTTTGCCTCTCTCTGCTTTTTTATCCTTTATTCATTTGTTTTGTTTCTTAAATTCCATATATGAGTGAAATCATGTGGTATTTGTCTTTCTGTGACTGACTTATTTCACTTAGGATGATACTCTGTAGCCCCATTCATGTCATTGCAAATGGCAATATTTTGCACTTTTTTATTGCTGAATAATAATCCAGTGTGTGCGTGTGTGTGTGTGTGTGTGTGTGTGATCTTTTTTTTCTCGGATCTAGGGTTAGAGTTTGGCTTAGGGCCAGTGTTAGGGTTAGGGACAGGGTGAGGGTTAGGTTTAGGGTGAGAATGAGGGTATGTGCCTGGTATCCTGCAGTTCAGAGACCTCTCCAGAGAATAAACGCTAGACTTCTGCTGGGGTGAGAATAGACATGGCAGCTATCTACTGAACTGAGGCAAGGAGGATATTTGGTCCTCTAAGTGCTCTTTAATTAGGTATCAATTGTTTCTTCTCACACCCATTTTTAGAAATGTCACCAATTCTTAAAGGTTTGGTATCTTCTCAAGAATGGAAACAGACTCTGAACTATAGAGAACAAAGTGATGGTTGCCAAGGGGGTGGTGGCTGGGGTATGGGTTGAATAGGTGATGGGAATTAAGGAGTGTACTTGCTATGATGAGCACCAGGTGTTGTGTAGGAGAGTTGAATCTCTACATTTTACACCTGAAACTACTATTACACTGTATGTTAACTAACTGGAATTCAAATAAAAAGTTAAAAAAAATAAATCAAATGGGGATAAGCAATATGCCTGATAAGGACCTTAAAGAAATTATGCTAAAAATGGGTTGGAGAAAACAATGGAACAACTCAGTGAAACCTTCAATAAAGAGACAGAAAATGTAATGAAGAACCAATCAGTGTTGAAGGATACAATAACTGAAATAAAAAATATACATTAGTGGGAATCAACAATAGATTATCAGATGCAGAAAAACATATCAGAAATCTGGAAGACAGTGTAATGGAAAGCACATGAGCTGAACAACAACAAAATTTTTTTTAATGAGGATGGGTTAAGGGATCTCTTGCAAATGAAATGATACTATACATAGAAAACCCTAAAGACTTCACAAAACCATAAGAAGTAATAAATTAATTCAGTAGAGTTGCAAGATGCAAAATTAATACCCCCAAATCAGTAGCATTTATATACACTAATAAGAAAGTAGCAGAAATGGGGCACCTGGGTGGCTCAGGTCGGTTAAGCATCCATCCAAATTCAGCTCAGGTCATGAACTCACCATTCATGAGTTTGAGCTTCGCTCTGAGCCTGGAGCCTGCTTCAGATTCTGTGTCTCCCTCTCTACCCTCCCCTCCCCTACTCACACTGTATCTCTCTCTCAAAAATAAATAAACATTAAAAAAATAAAAGAAAGTAGCAGAAAGAGAAATATAAACAATTAAAATTGCACCAAAAATAACAAAATACCTATGAATAAGCTTGAAAAACTATAAAAGACCAATACTATAAAAACAATGAAACATTGGTAAAAGAAATTTAACATGACACAGATGGAAAGATATTCCATGCTCATGAATTGGAAGAATAAAAAAATTCAAATGTCCACACTACCAAAACAATCTACAGATTCAAAGCAAGCCCTATCAAAATACCAACAACATTTTAACTGGAAAAAATAATACTAAAATGTGTATGACACCACAAAAGACCTCAAATAGCCAAATCAATCTTGAGAAAGAAAAAGCTGGAGGTATCACAATCCCAGATTTTAAGATATGCTACAAAGCTATAGTAATCAAAACAGTATGGTACTGGCACAAAAATAGACATATAGATCAGTACAACAGAATTGAGAGCCCGTAAATAAACCTATGCTCATATGGTCAATTAATTTCTGACAAAAAGCAAGAATATACAATTTGGGAAGAATAGTATCCTGTAGTGTTACCCTAGGGTTGTCCCCACTAACTATTGATGAGCACTGGAATGCTGCTGAATGGCCCATTCTCAAGTCAAGAGAGGGAGACAAGCACAATTATAATACAGGGTAATTATAAAATCTAGAAACAGATTTTTTTAAATAAAGTCTTGGGGTGCCTGGGTGGCTCAGTCGGTTAGGCATCCAACTCTTGATTCCAGCTCAGGTCTTGATCTCACACTTCATGAGTGCACGACTTGCATCAGGCTCTACACTGACGGTGTGGAGCCTGCTGGGGATTCTCTCTCTCCCTCTCTCTCTCTTTCTCTGTTCCTCCCCCACTTGTGCACTCTCTCTCTTTCTCTCCCTCTCTCAAATAAATGAATAAACTAAATAAAATAAAATAAAAAGTATTTATTTGGGAATAATTTCAGGCTTACAGAAGAGTTGCAAAGTTAATACAGAGAACTGTACTTCTCCATTTTCAGTTTCTTCTAATGTTGTCATTTTGCATCATAGTGGTATATTTATCATAACTAAGAATAGCAGCATTGGTACATTATTATTAACTAAATCCTATACTTTATTTGGATTTCACCAGTTTTTCTGTTAGTGAACTTTGTCCTAGGATCCAATCTGGTATTCACCCTTGTAGTTACTTGTCATGACTCCTTAGCCTCCTCTGATCTGTTGCAGTTTCTCTTTCCCTCTTATTTTTTCTGGAAACAGAATTTTTAAGGTATTGCAAATAATACATACAGTATGTTACATATTTGTATATTTTACAGATTTAACCACCTGATTTCCTTTGCTGAGAGAAGATAAAGGCACAGGTTTATTCAGTGAAAATCAGAAACACAATACATCTGAGGCAATGCATCAAACATGTATATGGATTGCTGCAGATGCTGCATTAATGCACTGTGTTCATAGCAATTTTGCACAGTGAATTGAACTATCCATTACCAATGGTGAATAAATATTAAACATATCATGCATTGTAATGTAAGTATTATGTGTAGTTGCCTATGTTTCTCTCTTTTTTTAAAGTTTTTATTTGGATTCCAGTTAGTTAACATACAGTGTAATACTACTTTCAGGTGTACAATATAGTGATTCAACACTTCCATACAACACCCAGAGCTCATCACAAGTGCACTCCTTTGTACCCATCACCTACTTAACCTATCCCCCCACTCACATCCCCTCTGGTAACCATCAGTTTGTTCTCTACCAAGAAGAGCCTGTTTCTTGGTTTGCTTCCTCTCTTTTCTCCCTTTGCTCATTGTTTTTTTTTCTAAAATTCCACATATGTGTGAAATCATATGTATATGTCTTTCTCTGATTGACTGACTTTGCTTAGCATAATACTCTCTAACTCCATCCACATCGAGGCAAATAGCAAGATTTCATTCTTTTTTATGGCTGAGTAATATTCCATTGTATGCATATACCATTGCTTCTTTATCCATTCATCAGTCAATGGATATTTGAGCTTTTCCATAATTTGACTATTGTTGATAATGCTGCTATAAACATCGGGGTGCATGGTTCCTTCAAATGAGTATTTTCGTATCCTTTGGGTATATACCTAGTAGCACAATTCCTGGAACATAGGGTAGATCTACTTTTAATTTTTTGAGGAAACCTCATACTCTTTTCCAGAGTGGTTGCACAAGTTTTGCAAGTTTTTCCTGTGTTGTTAATTTTAGTCATTTTGACAGGTATGAGGTGATATTTTATTGTAGTTTTGATTTGCATTTCCCTGATGATGAGTGATGTTGTCTATTGGCCATCTGTCTCTTTTTTCCCATATGAACATTTGTTTTTTTTCTTAAATTCCACATATGAGTGAAATCATATGATATTTGTCTTTCTCTGATTTATTTCACTTAGCATAATACTCTCTAGCCCTTAACTCAACATTGTTACAAATGGTAAGAGTCCATTCTTTTTCATGGCTGAGTAATATTCCGTTGTATGTATATTCTTCCACATCTTCTTTATACATTTATAAGTCAACGGATATTTGGGCTCTTTCCATAACTTGGCTATTGTAGATAATGCTGCTACAAACATGGGGATGCATGTCCCTTTGATTTATATTCTTGTGTTCTTTGGGTAAATACCTAGTAGTGGAATTGCTGGGTCATAGAGCAGTTCTAGTTTTAACTTTTTGAGGAAGCTCCATACTATTTTCCAGGGTGGCTACACCCGTCAATTGGCATTCCCACCAACAGTGTAAGAGGGTTGCCCTTTCCCCACATCCTTGCCAACACCTGTTGCTTCTTGTGTTATTAACTTTAGCCATTCTGACAGGTGTGAGGTGATATCTCATTGTAGTTTTGATTTGATTTGATTTGATGATGAGTGACGTTGAGCATCTTTTCATGTGTCTGTTGGCCATCTGTCTGTCTTCTTTGGGAAAATGTCCATTCATGTATTCTGCCCATTGCTTAACTGGATTGTTAGTTTTTTGGGTGTTGAGTTTGATAAGATCTTTTATATATTTTGGATACTAGCCCTTTATGAGATATGTCCATTGCAAATACCTTCTCCCATTTCATAGGCTGCCTTTTAGTTTTGCTAATTGTTTCCTTTGCTGTGCAGAAGCTTTTTATTTTGATGAAGTACCAATAGTTTATCTTTCCTTTTGTTTCCCTTGCCTCAGGAGACATGTCTAGGAAGAAGTTGCTATGGCCCATCTCAATAGGGTTAGTGCCTGTGTTCTTTTCTAGGATTTTTATGGTTTCCTGTCTCACATCTATGTCTTTAATCCATTTGGGGTTTGTTTTTGTGTATGGTGTAAGAAAGTGGTCCAGTTTCATTCTTTTGCAGGTTGCTGTCCAGTTTTTCTAGCACCATTTGTTGAAGAGACTGTGTTTTTCCCATTGGATATTCTTTCCTGCTTTGTCATATATTAATAGATCATACAGCCAAAAATTGGACAACAGAGAATAAAGGTAGTTGCCTATGTTTCTCAATTTTATTGCTACCCTGTACAAAGTAATAATTTGTAAGTTTAACATCATAATAATAAAAAATACAAAGTCTAGTTTTAAATTAGACAAGCTGAGTATAAGTTAATATGGACAAATAAATAAGCAAAAATAATCAGAAAATCCTGAAAAGAATAGTGGCAGGTAGCCTTACCAGATATTAAGACATTTTAAAGTTTCAATAATTTTTTAAAGGGTACTGGCACATAAATAGACATACATAAAAAGAATGAAAGCTTTATAAGTGGAAACAAACATTGAAATTTAGGATATGACAAAGATGACATCTTAAATTGGTGAAAAAAGATGGACTATTCAACAAATAATTGGGACAATTGTATAGCCACCTGAAAAAAACAGATCCATACTTCACACTGTTCATGAGGAAAAACTGCAAGTGAATCAATTATTTGAATGTAAAAAGTCAAATAATGAAAAAAACTAAAAAAACCACATGGAACTATGTCTTTATAACCTTGGACTTTTGGGGAAAGCCATTCTATGATTCAATATCCAAATGCCTTAGAAGATGCCTTAGCATTTGATAAAAGACCAACAACCCAACAAAAAAATGGGCAAAACTCATAAACAGACTGATAATAGAAAAGAAAATATAAATGACTAAAGATTTTTGTCCTCCCACATAATAATAAAAATACAAAATGTAACTATTACAATTTGTAACCACCCCAAAATTGATAACACATTCATTAGCAAGGCTGTGCGAAATTAGACACTCTCACACATTCCTGATGGTAATGCAAACTGATACCAACCCAATAAAGGGCATTTTTGCAACATCAGTTTAAATAAAAAATAAATTTTCCATTGAACCATCAATCCATATCCTGGGTATTTATGTATTTACCTGAACACATAAAATAATAAAATAAAATTAATTAAGTAAATAAAATAAAAGGGTACAAGGTTATTAATTTCAACTTTTTTACAATAGCAAAAGATTAAAAACAATCCATCTGTCAACAGGGTACTGATTAGATAAATTAAAGATACAATGGAATACTATGATATATAAAATGAGGAAGCTGTATTTGTGCTGATATGGAAAGATCTCCAAGATGTATTGCTAAGTGAAAACAAATCAAGGTGCCAAACAGAATGTATATAGTATGGGGGCGCCTGGGTGGCTCAGTCGGTTGAGCGGCCGACTTCGGCTCAGGTCATGATCTCGCGGTCCGTGAGTTCGAGCCCCGCGTCAGGCTCTGGGCTGACGGCTCAGAGCCTGGAGCCTGCTTCCGATTCTGTGTCTCCCTCTCTCTCTGCCCCTCCCCCGTTCATGCTCTGTCTCTCTCTGTCCCCAAAATAAATAAACGTTAAAAAAAATTAAAAAAAAAAAGAATGTATATAGTATGTTATACCTTGTAAGAAGTAAGTAAAATAATACCATATATTCATACTTACATACAGAAACTCTGGGAAAAAAATGCATTTGGGATTAACAGATTGGGGGGATAGGGTGAATGGGAAATATGGGAGAGGAATAGGAGCAAAACTTTCCACTATACCTCTTTTATTGTTCTTTGGGTTTTCAACCACAAGAATGTATTACCTATTCAAAAAAAGTTAAACTAAAATTAAATATAAATCCAAGATTCCAAGCAACAATAAGAGAGGTTGTTCAATGAGTCAGCAAATCATGCTACAAAACTTGTCAAGTTTGGAAGAATAGAAATAATTAATTAACTTAGATATGTTAAAATATTTTAGAGTTAAGTGTACAAATTAAAAATTAAGGGCAACCAGCAAAAGAATATAAATAAATAATATAGTTTCTGAGACACCACAGGGAGCTAAAGGGAATATAGAAATCTTTATCAGTTGAAGAGAAAGAAAAAAAGGTTTTATAAAAAACATGGTAAGATGAAAATACAAAACAAATAGAAAACAAAATATGGCAATCATAATACATTTAAGTAGATGGAATTTATCAAACAAAAGGTAAATTTTCAGAATGAATAAGACATGCACAGCTATTTGTTGTTGCATTATTTATATAGGAAAAGACTGAAAATAACCCATATGTTCCATTAATAGAGGTCTGGTACATCTGCCAAATAAAGTACCATGCAACTTTGAAAAGGAATGAAGAATACCTCTATATACTCTAATGGAGTGATCTCCAGGACATATTGTTCATTTAAAGAAAAGCAAGGTGGAGAAAAGTGTTCATAATATGATACATAACCTACATAAGATGGGAAGTGATAGAAAAACATGTACATATTTGTTTATATAAGAGAGAAAGATAAACCATAAAATCTAAGAACTGGTTAGCTACAGGGAGTGAGAAAGAATAGTATAAAAAGGCAAGAATACAAACTAGTTTTTTTTTTAGTATACCTTTTTCTGTAGCTTTGACTTTGGAGCCATGTAACTGTATTCAACAGCTCTGAAATCATTTTTTAAAAAGGCATTCCCTAAAGATCAAAAGCAAAATCAAATAAATGAATCTGTATATCCAAAAGGTGACATAACACAGAAAGAGACTTTTAAAACATAGCAACATTTAATGTATATTCCTAACAGGATACATATTAAGGTAAAGGCAAAAATATCTGCAAAACAATCTTAAAATCATATTTTTGGCGGTATACTACCAAGCAAATGAGTGATTATGTTGTTAGTTTGAGAATCAGGATTTTTCTTATGGGAGAATGGAGATATAGATTGTTAAGTAAAAATCCTACAGTACTGAATTTGAACTGGGTTGATCACGATGCCCAGAGCCCAGATTTTGTTTTGAAATACAATTTCATACAAAAAGGAACCAAGATTCCTGGGACAAATGGCTGGTTTCTACGTGGGTCAGGAAAAGTACAAGCAGAACTTCCAATACCTTGCATTCACAGGAAGCAAGAAGGATATCACAGGCTACTAGGGTTATATCAAAATGACACATGGGCAAGTGTGTAGAGACCAAAGATGGAATAATTTGAGCATGAGTAACAAGAATGTGTGACGGATTAAAATGCATCCAATGTTTACATCCAAATGTTTATAACAATACCTTAAAAGTGGCCACATATGAAGAAACAACTAGCGCTGGAAGGAGGTGGAGAAAAAGAAACCCTCTTGTATTGCTGGTAGGAATGCAAACTGGTACAGTCACTGTAGAAAACAGTATGGAGGTTTCTCAAAAAATTAAAAATAGAACTACCCTATGATCCAGTAATCACACTGCTGAGTATTTACCCAAAAAGTACAAAAACACCAACTGAAAGGGATATATGCAACCCTATGTTTATTGCAGCATTATTTACAATAGCCAAACTATGGAAGCAGCCCAAGTGTCCATCAATAGATGAATGGATAAAGAACAAGTGATACACACACACACACACACACACACACACACATGAATATTATTCAGCCATAAAAATAATTAAATCTTGCCATTTGCAAAAACATATATAGAGCTAGGGGTATAATGGTAAGTGAAATAAGTCAGAGAAAGACAAATGCCATATGACTCCCTCAAATGTGAAATTTAAGAAACAAAACAAATGAACAATGTAAAAAAAGAGAGAGAGAAACCAAGAAACAGACTTAACTATAGAGAACAAACTGATGATTACCAGAAGGGAGGTGGGGGGAATGGATGAAATAGGGGGTGGGGATTAAAGAATAAACTTATCATGATGAAAAACTAAAATAAAATGATTTAAAATTTTTAAAAAAATTTATTGTTTATATGTAACCTAGTGTTTATTGCAGCATAATTTACAATAGCCAAGATATGGTAACAACCCAAGTGTCTTTGTTTTTAATTTTTAAATGGCCACATTTGAAAGATGATAGGGAACCAAAACATTATATTGAAAATCAGTAATTAAAGTCATGTATTCTGATTTTCCTATGCTAACTGTACCACTAGGTACCAAATAGTAGATGAAGAGAAATTTCTTTTTATAAAAAGAATTACAGAGATGGGAGCTAAGACAGCAGTGGAAGAGGACTTTGGGTTTATCTCATCCCTCGAACACAGCTAGATAATTATCAAATCATTCTGAATGCCCAAGAAATCAACATGAGGATTGACAGAACAAACCCCACAACTAGAGGAAGAGAAGAGGTCACATTGCGTAAGGTATGAAGTGTGGAGACATGGTTTGGGGGAGAAAAGGATCATGGGTGCTGCAGTAGGGAGGGATCCCTGTCATGGAGAAAGGTGAAAGAGAGAGGAGGTGGGGGGAGAGAGAGAGAGGAGAACACAGGGGAATGCACGAAGAGAACCCTTCCTGAAGGCCATTGGCTGGGAAAACAAGAGGGGCTGATTTTCTTGAGTTCTTGCAACCCACAGGATTTAAGGACTGGAAATTTTGGGGCACCTGGGTGGCTCACCCAGTTAAACATCTGACTTTGGCTCATGTCATGATCTCATGGTCCACGAGTTCAAGCCCCCTGCATCAGGCTCTGTGCTGACAGCTCAAAGCCTGGAGTCTGCCTCAGAATCTGTGTCTCCCTCTCTCTCCGTCCCTTTCTCACTAGTACTCTGTATCTCTTTCTTTCTCAAAAATAAATAAAAAATTTTTTAAATAAAAATAAAAAAATAAAGTTCAGTGGGCTTGGGTGAGATGGAGCCCTGAGGGCACTGCCCTGCTCCTAGAGAGAAGGCAGACACACAACCCAGGGGCAGCCAGCGTGGAAACAGAGATCTGAGAGGTGTTTGGGGGCACACAGAAGGGAGATTATTCAACCTTCCCTTCCCGGAATGCATCACTGAAAGCCAGCATTCAGGTAGACCCCTCTCCCCTGGGGGTTTAGGGAGGAAGAAGCAGGCACCATTTCCCTCCCTTGCTCCTCAGCATAAACACAGAACCACCTGCAGAAGGAAGCTAGCCCTGCCCAATCCCCTCATCGACACTTGCTGCCTAACCTGCTTGCTCCAAGTCCCACACCCCTGCTCTCTGGTACAACTGTGCTTCTCAGTCAATCTCGCCTCAATCCCAGTGCTGGTCGACAAGCACAGGCCACATCCCTAAAACCTGGAGGTTTAAAAATCAGAAGGCTTGGCTGGGATAGAGCCCAAAGAGCATATTGTTGCTCCTGGAGAGAAGGCAGGTAAACAACATGGAGGCAGACAGTGTGGAAACAGCAATCTGAAAAACACCTGGGGTATAGGGGGAAGAATATTTGCTCTTCCCAGAATGCTTCTCTGAGAGGCAGGGTGCATGGAGGTACCTCTCTGGGGACAAGGGAGCTGGCTGGCTGGACCCATTTCCCTTCCCTGACCCTCAGCATAAACACAGAGCCACCTGTAGTAAGTGGCACACCAACACTGGCTACCTGGCCTGCTTACACTAGGTCCCCACCCCTGCCTTTGGTGGGACTGCCCTTCTTGGTCAAGCTTGCATAAGTCCCAGCCCAGTGGGACCCTTCCCCAGAAGACCACCAGAAACCCATGCCCACACCACATCTCCCAACCATAGAGTTCTGCAAGGCTTCAATTCTACTGGAAGTAGTATCAGGTCTCATTTAACAAGCAAACCAGAGCACACATAGTTAAAACTCACCACATTCAGGCCAAGGACCAAAAACTGCCCACTGCAGGCAAGGAGAGCCTCAGTAGACAACTGGCCTGAGGGATACAGCAGCTAAAACACAATAGTAAAGCACATGCAGCACACAGCAGGGACACTGTCTGAACCACCAGGAACTAAACAGTATCTGTCCTCTTCTTCATAAAGCCATTACTCTCAGGAGCAGAAACATAATGGGCTTTTCTAATACAGAGAAAAAGACAGAACTTAGGCAAAATATCAAGACAGCAGAATTCATCCCAAATGAAAGAACAAAATAAGGTTATGGCCAGAGGTCTAAGTGAAACAAATATAAATAACATGCCTGATGGAGAATTTAAAGCAACAATCATAAGGACACTAGCTGGGCTTGAGAAAAGAATGGAAGACTTCAGAGAATCCCTTGCTGCAGACACAAAAGAATTAAAAAAGAATCAGCCAGGAATAAAAAATAAAGTAACTGACATTGGAAACAGGCTTGATGCAATAAACATAAGGCTTGAAGACATCGAGGAAAGAATAAGCGATATAGAGGACAAAATAATTGAAAATAATGAACTGAACAAAAGAGAGAAAGAATTATGAACTCAAGAATAGACTTAGGGAACTCCATGACTCCATCAAACATAATAACATTCATATCATAAGAGTCCCAGAAGAAGAAAAGAGAAAAGGGAGCAGAATTTTTATTTGAGGAAATCATAGCTGAAAATTTTCCTAAACTGGGTAAATAAATAGACATTCAGATCCAGGAGGCACAGAGAACTCCCATCAAAAATCAACAAAAGAAGGCCAATACCACTATATATTGTAGTTAAATTTGTAAAATATACTGATAAAGAAAAAAATTTTAAAGCTGCAAGACAAAAGAAGTCCTTAACTTACAAGGGAGGACCCATAGGCTAGCTAGCAGCAGATCTCTCAAAAGCAGATCTATCAAAACCAGAATCGAGTGGCATAATGTATTCAATGTGGTGAGTTGGAAAAATCTGCAGCCAAAACTCTATCCAGCAAGGATATCATTCAGAATAGAGGAAGAGAAAGAATTTCCCAGGCAAACAAAAACAAAAGGAGCTCATGACCATTAAACCAGCCACACAAGAAATATTAAAGGAGACTCTGTGAGTGGAAAGAAAAGACCAAAAGTGACAAAGACATGAAAGGAAGAGAGAAAATCTCCAGAAACAATGACAAGTAATAAAATGGCACTAAATACATATCTATCAATAATTACTCTGAATGTAAATAGACTAAATGCTCCAATCAAAAGACAAAAGGTGTCAGAATGGATAAAAAAACAACAAAACCCATCTATATGCTGCCTATAAAAGACTCATTTTAGACCTAAAAACACCTACAGATTTAAACTAAGGGCATGGAGAACCATCTATCATGCTAATGGACATCAAAAGAAAGCCAGAGTACCCAGATTTATATCAGACAAACTGGATTTTATTTTTTTATTTAAATTTTAGTTAGTTAACATACAGTGCAATATTAGTTTCAGGAATAGAATTCAGTGATTCACTACTTAACATTCAACAGCCAGTGCTAATCACAACTAGTGCCCTCCTTAATACCCATCACCCATCCCCTTCCATCAACCCTCATTTTGTTCTCTATCATTAAGAGTCTCTTGTGGTTTGTTTCCCTTCTCTTTCCCTCCTTCCCACATGTTCATCTGTTTAATTTTTTAAATTCCACATATGAGTGAAACCGTATGGTATTCGTCTTTCTGACTGACTCATTTCGCTTAGCATAATACATTCTAGCTCTATCCACATCATTGAAAATGTTAAGATTTCATTCTTTATGATGGCTGAGTCAACGGACATTTGGGCTCTCTCCATACTTCAGCTATTGTTGATAATGTTGTTATAAACATTGGGGTGCATGTACCCTTTAATATTTGTATTTGTGTATCCTTTGGGTAAAAACCTAAGAGTTCAATTGCTGGATCATAGGGTAGTTCTATTTTAGTATTTTGAAGAACCTCCATACTGTTCTCCAGAGTGCACCAGTTTGTATTCCCACCAACAGTGCAAGAAGGTTCCCCTTTCTCCACCCTCACCAACACCTGATGTTTCTTGTGTTGTTAACTCTAGCCATTCTGGCAGGCGGAATAAGGTGGTATCTCTTCGTGGTTTTGATTTGTATTTCCCTGATGGTGAGTGATGTTGAACATCTTTTCATGTGTCTGTTAGCCATCTGTACGTTCTTTGGAAAAGTGTCTATTCATGTCTTTTGTCCATTTCTTAACTGGATTGTTTCTTGGATGTTAAGTTTGATAAGTTCTTTATAGATTTTGAATATTAACCCTTTATCAGATATGTCATTTGTAAATATCTTCTCCCATTCTGTAGGTTGCCTTTTACTTTTGTTGATTGTTTCCTTTGCTGTGCAGAAGAGTTGTAGTGTTGGGAAAACTGGACAGCAGCACGTGGAAGAATGAAACCGGACCACATTCTTACACCATACACAAAAATAAATTCAAAATCGATGAAAGATCTAAATGTGAGACCAGAAACCATCAAAATCCTCAAGAAAACAGGCAGAAACCTCTGACCTCAGCCAGTGCAACTTCTTCCTAGACATGTCACTGAAGGCAAGGGAAACAAAAGCAAAGTGAGCTGTAGGGACTTCATCATACAAACTAGATTGTAAACCAAAGACTGTAAAAAGAGATGAAGAAGAGCATTATATCATATTTAAGGGGCCTATCCTTCAAGATGATTTAACAATTATAAATATTCATGCTCCCAAAGTGAAAGCACCCAAATACATAAATCAATTAAGAACAAACATAAAGAAACTCACTGATAATAATATAATAATAGTAGGGGACTTTAACACCCCACTTACATCAATGGACAGATCATCTAACCAGAAAATCAACAAGGAAACAATGGCTTTGAATGACACCCTGGACTGGATGGACTTGACAGATATATTCACAACATTTTTTCCTAAAGCAGAAGAATACACTTTCTTTTCAAGCACACATGGAAACTGAGAGCTTTTCCTCTATGGACATGAACAAAAGGGATGTCCCTTCTCACCATTACTATTTAACATAGTACTACAAGTTTTAGCTCAGCAATCACACAACAAAAAGAAAATAAATGGCGTCCAAATCAACAAGAATTCAAACTTTCAGTATTTGCAGATAACATGATACTCTATGTAGAAAACCTAAAAGACTACCAAAAAAAATGCTAGAACTAATACATGAATTCAGCAAAGTTTCAGGATATAAAATCAACATGCAGAAATCTATTGCATTTCTATACACCAATAATGAAGTAGTAGAAAAAGAAATCAAAGATTTAATCCCTTTTACAATTGCATGGAAAACAATAATATACCTAGAAATAAACCTAACCAAAGAGGTAAAAGATCTATATTCTGAAAATTATAGAAAACTTATGAAGGAATTTGAAGAAGACACAAAGAGATGGAAAATCATTCCATTCTCATGGATTGGAAGAACAAATATTGTGAAAATGCCTATATTACCAAAAGCAATCTACACATTTAATACAATCCCTACCAAAATACTATGAGCATTTTTCACAGAACTATAACAAACCATTCTAAAATTTGTATGGAACCACAAAAGACCCTGAATAGCCAAAGAAATCCTGAAAAACAAAAGCAAAGGTGAAGGCATCATGATTCTGGACATCAAGCTTTATTACAAAGCTGTAATCAAGACAGCATGGTATTGGCACAAAAACAGAAACATAGATCAATGAAACAGAATAGAAACCTCAGAAATTGACCCACAACTATTTTGTCAACTAATCTTCAACAAAGCAGGGAAGAATATCCAGTGGAAAAAAGACAGTGTCTTCAACAAATGGTGCTGGGGCAACTGGACAGTAACATGTAGAAGAATGAAAATGGACTACTTTCTTATACCATACAGAAAAAGAAATTCAATATGGATGAAAGACCTAAATTTAAGACAGGAAACCATCAAAGTCCTACAGGAGAACACAGACAGCAACATCTTTGACCTTGGCCACAGCAACTTCTTACTAGACATGTCACTGGAGGCAAGGGAAACAAAAGCAAACATAACTACTGGGATCTCATCAAGATAAAAAGCTTCTGCACAGCAAAGGAAACAATCAACAAACCTAAAAGGCAACCTACAGAATGGGAGAAGATATTTGCAAATGACATATCTAATAAAGGGTTAGTATCCAAAGTATTTAAAGAACTTATAAAATTCAACACCTAAGAAACAAATAACCTACTTAAGAAATGAGCAGAAGACATGAATAGACACTTTTCCAAAGAAGACATACAGATGGCTAACAGATGCATGAGAACATGCTCAATATCACTCATCATCAGGGAAATACAAATCAAAACTACCAGGAGATATCACCTCACACTTGTCGGAATGGCTAACATTAACAAAACAGGAAACAATAGGTGCCGGCGAGGATGCGGAGAAAGGAGAACTCTCTTACACTTTTGGTGGGAATGCCACTCTGGGAAATAGTGCAGAGCTTCCTCAAAAGTTAAAAATAGTTAGAAATATAACTACCCTATGATCCAGCAATTCTACTGCTAGGTATTTATTCAAAGAATACAAAATAACTCATTCACAGGGGAACATGCACCCTGATGTTCATAGCGTTATCTACAATAGCCAAATTATGAAAAGAGCCCAAATAACCATAGACTGATAAGTGGATAAAGATGTGGAATACATATATAATGGAATATTACTCAGCTATAAAAAATGAAATCTTGCCATTTGCAACAACGTGGATGGAGCTAGAATGTATTATGCTAAATGAAATGACTCGGTCAGAGAAGGACTAACAGCATATGATGTCACTCATATGTGGAATTTAAGAAACAAAACAAAAGATTATAGGGGGAAAAAGAGAGAGGCAAACCAAGAAACAGAGTCTTAACTATAGAGAACAAAAGAGGGGAGTGGTTTGGGGGATGGGTTAAACAGGATGGGGATTAAGTATTGCACTTGTTGTGATGAGCACTAGGTGTTGTATGGATGTGTTGCATCACTATCTTGTACACCTGAAACTAATATTACACTCTGATAACTAATTGGAATTTAAATAAAAACTAATGTAAAAATTAAACATAGGGCTATTCCTAAACACTTCTACAGATAACTGTGAAAAAGGATTTCAGCCAATAAATGGATATAGAATGATAGAATATCACTATTTTGCAACTTTAAATAAATTAATGGATCTAGCCATTGACAGACACCTAGACATCATATACCTCCTGGTGGGAGAACTCCATATGAGCTATCTAGCCAAGAAAATTGAACCTGAAACTGGTTAAGCCTCTAAAGGGAAGCAACAGTTTGTAGGAAATACAAAGTCAGAGAATATGTTATATAATGCCATGGCAGTGAAATCAGCAAAGTCAAACTTGGGTAACCCTACCAGGAAAACAACCAGATTTCCTCAATAAATTGCAAGGAAATAAAAGATAAGAGAGGAAACCTATGACTTAAAAGAGACAAGTTTTGTGAGTTATGTCAATCAAATGCAATGTATGGACCTTATTTGGATCTTGGTTCATTCTCTCTCTCTCTCTCTCTTTCTCTCTCTCTCTCTCTCTCTCTCTCTCTCTGTCACACACACACACACACACACACACACACACACACACACGAACACTTATGAAAGAGTTGGGAAATCTGAACAAAGAAGAAAATTTGATGATATAAAGGAATTGTGTTTTTAGGTGTGATAATGGTAATGTAATTGTATTTAATAAAACTTCCTTATTTTTTATAGGTACATACTACTTATGCACAAAACGTGCATAATATACATTGTTATTTTAACAAAATACTTTAAAAATGTGTCCATTTATTATGTTACAAAAGAATACAAAAATAAAATATAACCAATAAATAAAGCTAAGAGCTGGCTCTGGGAAAGACTAATAAAATAGACAAAGTTCTGGGCAGGTTCATCCTATAAAAAAAGAGAGAATGAACAAACAAAATACATCAGGCATTTAAAAAATGGCATAATTCAGATTAAGAGGAGACTTAAAAGTTATAAGCAGTTTTGCATAACTTTATACAAATAAATTTTGACCCCCAAGGGACATTTGGCAAGATCTGGAGCCTGGTTGTTACAACCTTAGGTGTAGGGAGGAGAGTACAACTAACATCTAGCTGGTAGAGGCCAAGAATTCTGCTAAACATCCTAGAATGCACAGCACACCCTCCACAACCAAGAATCATCAAAACCAAAATGTCAATAGTGCCAATATTGAGAAACCCTGACCTGGATTAAACTGGCAAGCTTGTAGGGAAACAATAATTATCAACACTGACCCAGGAAGAATTGAAAATCTGGGTAATGCAATAACCATAAGAGAAATTGAAATAGTTTTTGCAAATCTACCTATTCCCAAAAGACACCAGGTGAGAGAGTTCTACCAGGTGAGGTTCTACCAACATTTCAAGGAACACAACATTTTTATTTCATATAAAGAACTTTAGAGAACAAAGGAGTTAAGAAGGCAAAGCAGCATGAGACCCTGAGCTTATCTCCTCCCTGAAATGTGGCTAGATCAGCATCAAATCATTTTGAACACCTGGGAAATTGGTCTGAAGATTAATACAACAATCTGTATAATTTCATCTAGAGAACTTGGCAGGTACACGGTGTGGAGAGGTGAATTGGGGAATAGAAAAGATGTGAAGCCATGGAGGGTAGGGAGCTATTTGCCTCGAAAGAGGACAGAAGAGAAAGAGAAAGGGGGAGAGTGCAGAGCTTCAGGATCATGAAAGAAAAGCACTCCCTCTGAAAGTAGCTGGAGAGAAAGAGAGAGGGAAGGAGTGAAAATATTCAAAGGGGACTGGACAAAAAAATCTGTTCCCAAAACCACTGATGGGGAGAAAAAAGAAGGTTTCCATACCACCAGGATTCTATAAACAGTGGAGCTCAGTCTGAATGTTTGGAACTCAGTGTCTGGAAGTACTGTGGTGAGGAAGTAGGGCGAATCCCCGGGAGTAGGCAGCATAGTCTAAGGGGTCCGTGTGCCACACGGGAGAAGCATTTCCCCTGACTAGAATACATTTGGTACAAGCCATATGATGTCTCCATAGGCAAAGTCCTGGTGGGCCCCAGAGAGCAGCCATGTTTAGTGATATTGGGAAAAAGACATCAGAGAGCAGCAAAGACTGGCACCAGCTGTGTGTTGTGATTTACCATAAACTCTGAACCTCTGCTGCTGTGCAATCACGTGAAACTTTTCTGGAACCAACCAGCACTAGACCATTGTTCAGAGAGACCCTCACCCCGAGAACTGGTGCAGATCCAAGCTGCAGGGGTCTCTGAAGTGTGGGGTTTTGAAATACAGGCCCATCTTAAATAAAACTCTCGGGGGTGGGGGGAGTGCCACCTGGCAGGCAGACAGCTTAGACATGGAAAGGGTAGAGGTGGGGAGCAGGCGGAGGCATAAGACAAAGGAGGGGTGTTTGATTGTGGGTTGGTGAGGGTGTGAAGTTCCTGTGATAGAGACTAGGGATCTGGGTGAAGTCATTTTCACCTTTAGGGGTGCACACACGCACTCAGATATAAGCTAAGCTAAGACCCTGTAAGCTAAGCATTGCTACCAAGTGGAGAATGGAGCAATTACACTGAGCCCTGCCCACCAAGCCCTCCAGGCACATCCCCCCAGAAGACCAGTACAAATCCCTTCCACTAGTGTATTAGTCTACAGACTATAGTGTGCTGCAAAGTTTCAGTTCTAGGGGAAACTGGATGTAACTTCATTTGGGTTTAATTCTGTTTCCTGGTTTATTTGTTTGTTCCCTTTGCTTTTGTATTTGATTTGTTTTCTTTTTTTCTTTCCTGTTTTCTCTTTCTTGGATACATAAAGAGCATATTGTTCTTTTTTTGTTGTTTGTTTCTTTCTTTCCTTTATTATTTTTTAAATGTTTATTTTTGAAAGAGAGACAGACAGAGCATGAGCAGGGGAAGGACAGAGAGAGAGGGAGAAACAGATCCAAAGCAGGCTCCAGGCACTGAGCTGTCAGCACAGAGCCCGCCGCAGGGCTCAAACTCATGAACAGTGAAACCATGACCTGAACTGAAGTCAGACGCTTAACCGACTGAGCCACTCAGGTGCCCCTATTTATTTATCTTTTATGTTTAATTCTATTTTATACACTTTATTTTATTTTATTCTATTTTATTATTTAATTTTTTTATTTTTAAATTTTTTAAACTTGTTTTTTCCTTTCTCTTTCTTCTCTATCCTATCAATCTTCTCTCAACAAGCAGACTGAAACAAACCTAAGATCTAACTTCCTTTACTTGCTATTTTCTTTTGTTTTTAATTTTTTAATTTTAATTTTAATTTTATTAATTTTTTTCTTTCTCCAAAATGACAAGATGGAGAAATTCACCCCCAAAAGAAATAACAGGAAGAAATACTCGCCAGGGATTTAATCAACACAGATATAAGTAAGATGTCTGAACTAGAATTTATTTTTTTTTAATTTTTTTAAAGTTTATTTATTTTTGAGACAGAGAGAGACAGAGCATGAATGGGGGAAAGTCAGAGAGAGAAGGAGACACAGAATCTGAAACAGGCTTCAGGCTCTGAGCTGTCAGCACAGAGCTCGATGCGGGGCTCAAACTCATGGACCGTGAGACCATGACCTGAGCCGAAGTCAGATGTTCAACCAACTGAGCCACCCAAGCGCCCCAGATGTCTGAACTGGAATTTGAAACCATGGTTATAAGACTACTAGCTGTGGTTGAAAAATGCATAAAAGACACCAGAGAATCCCTTTATGCAAATATAAAAGAACTAAAATCTAGTCAAGCTGAAATTAAAAATGCTATAACCAAGATGCAATCTCGAATGGATGCTGTGATGGTAAGGGTAGACAAAGCATACCTGTGAATCTGTATTCACTGACAAAGTGAATCTGTAATAAGGAAGATAAAATTATGGAAAATAATGAAGCAGAAAAAAGAGGGAAACAAAGGCAAAAGATCACAATACAAAACTTGGAGAATTCAGTGACATATTAAAAAGGAATAACATCCAAATCATAGGAGTCCCAGAATATGAAGAGAGAGAAAAGGGGGCAGAAGGCTGAGCAAATTATAGCAGAAAACTTTCCTAATATGGGGAAGGACAAAGACATAAAAATCCAAGAAGCAGAGAACTCCCATTAGAGTCAACAAAAACCATCAATGACCACTCTGGTTTCTCTTCAGATCGTATAAATCTTTCACCTTTTACAAAAACCATCAATCACCAAGGCATATGATAGTCAAATTCACAAAATACACAGACAAGGAAAGACTTATGAAAGCAGCAAGGGGGAAAAAAAAGTTTTTAACCTAAAAGGGAAAGCAGATCAGGTTCACAGCATATCGGTCCATAGAAACTTGGCAGGCCAGAAAGGAGTGGCAGGATATATTCAACTTGCTGAGTCAGAAAAATATGAAGCCAAGAATTCTTTATCCAGCAAGGCTGTCATTCAGAATAGGAGAGAAAAAGAGTTTCCCAGACAAACAAAAACTAGAGTTTGTGACCACTAAACCAGCTCTGCAATAAGTTCTAAGGGGGACTCTTTGAGAACAAAACAAAACAAAACAAAAACAACAAAGACTTAGAAAGAGCTGGAGAACATCACCAGAAACACCAACTCTACAGGCAATACAATGAGACTAAATTAATATCTTTCAATAATCAATCTAAATGTAAGTGGACTAAATGCTCCAATCAAAAGACATAGGGTATCAGGATGGATTAAAAAAAAAAAAAACAAGACCCGTGTATATGCTGCCTAGAAGAGACTCATTTTAGACCTAATGACACCTGCTGATTGAAATTAAGAAGATGGAGAATCATCTTTCATGTTAAGGAACATCAAAAGAAATCTGGACTAGACATACTTATATCAGACAAACTAGATTTTAAAACAAAAAAATTAACAAGAGATAAAGAAGGGCGTTATATCATAATTAAAAGGTCTATCCACCAAGAATATCTAGTAATTGTAAATATTTATGCCCCCAAATTGAAACATCCAAATATATAAATCAATCATAAACGTAAAGAAACACGTTGATAACAATACCATAATAGTAGGGGACTTTAACATCCCACTTACCTCAATAGACAGATCATCTAAGCAGAACATCAACAAGGAAACAGTGGCTTTGAATGAAACCCTGGACCAGATGGACTTAACAGATATATGCAGAACATTAATCCTGAAGCAGCAGAACATACATTCTTCTCGAGTTCATATGGAACATTCTGCAGAATAGATCACATATCAGAATAGGTCACGAATCAGTCCTCAACAAGTACAAAAAGATCTATATCTTTTTTTTTTTTTTAATTTTTTAATATATGAAATTTACTGTCAAATTGGTTTCCATACAACACCCAGTGCTCATCCCAAAAGGTGCCCTCCTCAATACCCATCACCCACCCTGCCCTCCCTCCCACCCTGCCCTCCCTCCCACCCCCCATCAACCCTCAGTTTGTTCTCAGTTTTTAACAGTCTCTTATGCTTTGGCTCTCTCCCACTCTAACCTCTTTTTTTTTTTTTTCCCTTCCCCTCCCCCATGGGTTTCTGTTATGTTTCTCAGGATCCACATAAGAGTGAAACCATATGGTATCTGTCTTTCTCTGTATGGCTTATTTCACTTAGCATCACACTCTCCAGTTCCATCCACGTTGCTACAAAAGGCCATATTTCATTTTTTCTCATTGCCACGTAGTATTCCATTGTGTATATAAACCACAATTTCTTTATCCATTCATCAGTTGATGGACATTTAGGCTCTTTCCATAATTTGGCTATTGTTGAGAGTGCCACTATAAACATTGGGGTACAGGTGCCCCTATGCATCAGTACTCCTGTATCCCTTGGATAAATTCCTAGCAGTGCTATTGCTGGGTCATAGGGTAGGTCTATTTTTAATTTTCTGAGGAACCTCCACACTGCTTTCCAGAGCGGCTGCACCAATTTGCATTCCCACCAACAGTGCAAGAGGGTTCCTGTTTCTCCACATCCTCTCCAGCATCTATAGTCTCCTGATTTCTTCATTTTGGCCACTCTGACTGGCGTGAGGTGGTATCTGAGTGTGGTTTTGATTTGTATTTCCCTGATAAGGAGCGACGTTGAACATCTTTTCATGTGCCTGTTGGCCATCCGGATGTCTTCTTTAGAGAAGTGTCTATTCATGTTTTCTGCCCATTTCTTCACTGGGTTATTTGTTTTTCGGGTGTGGAGTTTGATGAGCTCTTTATAGATTTTGGATACTAGCCCTTTGTCCGATGTGTCATTTGCAAATATCTTTTCCCATTCCGTTGGTTGCCTTTTAGTTTTGTTAGTTGTTTCCTTTGCTGTGCAGAAGCTTTTTATCTTCATAAGGTCCCAGTAATTCACTTTTGCTTTTAATTCCCTTGCCTTTGGGGATGTGCCGAGTAAGAGATTGCTACGGCTGAGGTCAGAGAGGTCTTTTCCTGCTTTCTCCTCTAAGGTTTTGATGGTTTCCTGTCTCACATTCAGGTCCTTTATCCATTTTGAGTTTATTTTTGTGAATGGTGTGAGAAAGTGGTCTAGTTTCAACCTTCTGCATGTTGCTGTCCAGTTCTCCCAGCACCATTTGTTAAAGAGACTGTCTTTTTTCCATTGGATGTTCTTTCCTGCTTTGTCAAAGATGAGTTGGCCATACGTTTGTGGGTCTAGTTCTGGGGTTTCTATTCTATTCCATTGGTCTATGTGTCTGTTTTTATGCCAATACCATGCTGTCTTGATGATGACAGCTTTGTAGTAGAGGCTAAAGTCTGGGATTGTGATGCCTCCTGCTTTGGTCTTCTTCTTCAAAATTACTTTGGCTATTCGGGGCCTTTT
The DNA here is from genome assembly GCF_024362965.1 of Panthera pardus. Taxonomy (NCBI): domain Eukaryota; kingdom Metazoa; phylum Chordata; class Mammalia; order Carnivora; family Felidae; genus Panthera; species Panthera pardus. The sequence continues at coordinate 66,847,534 of NW_026526843.1, forward strand.
GTGGTTCCATATGAATTTTAGGATTGCTTGTTCTAGTTTCGAGAAGAATGCTGGTGCAATTTTGATTGGGATTGCATTGAATGTGTAGATAGCTTTGGGTAGTATTGACATTTTGACAATATTTATTCTTCCAATCCATGAGCAGGGAATGTCTTTCCATTTCTTTATATCTTCTTCAATTACCTGCATAAGCTTTCTATAGTTTTCAGCATACAGATCTTTTACATCTTTGGTTAGATTTATTCCTAGGTATTTTATGCTTCTTGGTGCAATTGTGAATGGGATCAGTTTCTTCATTTGTCTTTCTGTTGCTTCATTGTTAGTGTATAAGAATGCAACTGATTTCTGCACATTGATTTTGTATCCTGCAACTTTGCTGAATTCATGTATCCGTTCTAGCAGACTTTTGGTGGAGTCTATCGGATTTTCCATGTATAATATCATGTCATCTGCAAAAAGCGAAAGCTTGACTTCATCTTTGCCAATTTTGATGCCTTTGATTTCCTTTTGTTGTCTGATTGCTGATGCTAGAACTTCCAGCACTATATTAAACAACAGCGGTGACAGTGGGCATCCCTGTCGTGTTCCTGATCTCAGGGAAAAAGCTCTCAGTTTTTCCCCGTTGAGGATGATGTTAGCTGTGGGCTTTTCATAAATGGCCTTTATGATCTTTAAGTATGTTCCTTCTATCCCGACTTTCTCAAGGGTTTTTATTAAGAAAGGGTGCTGGATTTTGTCAAAGGCCTTTTCTGCATCGATTGACAGGATCATATGGTTCTTCTCTTTTTTTTTGTTAATGTGATGTATCACGTTGATCGATTTGCGAATGTTGAACCAGCCCTGCATCCCAGGAATGAATCCCACTTGATCATGGTGAATAATTCTTTTTATATGCTGTTGAATTCGATTTGCTAGTATCTTATTAAGAATTTTTGCATCCATATTCATCAGGGATATTGGCCTGTAGTTCTCTTTTTTTACTGGGTCTCTGTCTGGTTTAGGAATCAAAGTAATACTGGCTTCATAGAATGAGTCTGGAAGTTTTCCTTCCCTTTCTATTTCTTGGAATAGCTTGAGAAGGATAGGTATTATCTCTGCTTTAAATGTCTGGTAGAACTCCCCTGGGAAGCCATCTGGTCCTGGACTCTTATTTGTTGGGAGATTTTTGATAACCGATTCAATTTCTTCGCTGGTTATGGGTCTGTTCAAGCTTTCTATTTCCTCCTGATTGAGTTTTGGAGGAGTGTGGGTGTTTAGAAATTTGTCCATTTCTTCCAGGTTGTCCAATTTGCTGGCATATAATTTTTCATAGTATTCCCTGATAATTGTTTGTATCTCTGAGGGATTGGTTGTAATCATTCCATTTTCATTCATGATTTTATCTATTTGGGTCATCTCCCTTTTCTTTTTGAGAAGCCTGGCTAGAGGTTTGTCAATTTTGTTTATTTTTTCAAAAAACCAACTCTTGGTTTCGTTGATCTGCTCTACAGTTTTTTTAGATTCTATATTGTTTATTTCTGCTCTGATCTTTATTATTTCTCTTCTTCTGCTGGGTTTAGGCTGCCTTTGCTGTTCTGCTTCTATTTCCTTTAGGTGTGCTGTTAGATTTTGTATTTGGGATTTTTCTTGTTTCTTGAGATAGGCCTGGATTGCAATGTATTTTCCTCTCAGGACTGCCTTCGCTGCATCCCAAAGCGTTTGGATTGTTGTATTTTCATTTTCGTTTGTTTCCATGTATATTTTAATTTCTTCTCTAATTGCCTGGTTGACCCACTCATTCGTTAGTAGGGTGTTCTTTAACCTCCATGCTTTTGGAGGTTTTCCAGACTTTTTCCTGTGGTTGATTTCAAGCTTCATAGCATTGTGGTCTGAAAGTATGCATGGTATAATTTCAATTCTTGTAAACTTATGAAGGGCTGTTTTGTGACCCAGTATATGATCTATCTTGGAGAATGTTCCATGTGCACTCGAGAAGAAAGTATCTTCTGTTGCTTTGGGATGCAGAGTTCTAAATATATCTGTCAAGTCCATCTGATCCAATGTATCATTCAGGGCCCTTGTTTCTTTATTGACTGTGTGTCTAGATGATCTATCCATTTCTGTAAGTGGGGTGTTAAAGTCCCCTGCAATGACCACATTCTTATCAATAAGGTTGCTTATGTTTATGAGTAATTGTTTTATATATCTGGGGGCTCGGGTATTTGGCGCATAGACATTTATAATAGTTATCTCTTCCTGGTGGATAGACCCTGTGATTATTATATAATGCCCTTCTTCATCTCTTGTTACAGCCTTTAATTTAAAGTCTAGTTTGTCTGATATAAGTATGGCTACTCCAGCTTTCAAAAAGATCTATATCTTACCATGCATATTTTCAGACCACAACAGTAGGAAACTTGAAATCAACCAGAAGAAAAAATTTGGAAAGACCATAAATACTTGAAGATTAAAGAACATACAACTAAAGAATGAATGGGTTAACCAAGAAATTAAAGGGAAAATTAAAAAGTACATGGAAGCCAGGGAAAATGAAAATGCGACAGTCCAAAATCTCTGGGATACAACAAAAGTAGTTATAAGCGGGAAGCATATAGCAATCCAGGCTTTTGTAAAGAAGGAAGAAATGTGTCAAATACACAACCCAACTTACACCTGAAGAATCTGGAAAAAATACCAAATAAATCACAAAAACAGCAGAAGAAGGGAACTAATAAAGATTAGAGCAGAAATCAATGATATCAAAATTTTAAAAAAAACAATGAAACTAGGAGTTGGTTCTCGGAAAGAATTAACAAAATTAATAAATCCCTAGCCAGATTGATCAAAAAGAGAAAGGAACAGACCCAAATAAATAAAATCAGAAATGAATCAGGAGATGCCATAACTAACACCACAGAAATACAAACAAAAATAAGAAAATATTAAGAGCAATTATATGACAAAAATTCGGCAATCTAGAAGAAATGGACAAATTGCTAGAAACATATAAACTACCAAAACTAAAACAAGAAGAAATAGAAAATTTGAGCAGACCCATAACCAGTAAAGAAATTGAATCAGTAATCAAAAACCTCCCAAAAAACAATTCCAGGGCCAATAGCTTCCCAGGGGAACTCTACCAAACATTTAAAGAAGAGTTAAGGCCTATTCTTTTGAAGCTGTTCCAAAAAATAGAAATGGAAGGAAAACTTCCAAACTCATTCTAGATGCCAGCATTAACTTGATTCTAAAACCAGACAAAGACCCCACTAAAAAGGAGAACTACAGACCAATTCCCTGATGGACATGGATGCAAAAATTTTCAACAAGATACTAGCCAACCAGATCCAACAATACATTAAAAGAATTATTCACCACGACCAAGTAGGATTTATTCCTGGATGCAGAGGTGGTTCAATATCTGCAAATCCATCAATGTGAAACATCACATTAATATAAGAAAGGATAAGAACCAAATGATCCTCTCAATAGATGCAGAAAAATAAACATTTGACAAAATATAGCAACTTTCTTGATAAAAACCTTCAAGAAAGTAGGGATAGAAGTAACATACATCAATTAATTGCATTTTGGTACACCAATAATGAAGCAGAAGAAAGAGAAATCAAGGAATCGATCCCATTTATAATTGTACCAAAAACCATAAGTTATCTAGGAACAAACCTAAGCAAAGAGGTAAAAGATCTGCATGGTGTAAACTATAGAAAGCTTATTACAGAAATTAAAGAAGACACAAAGAAATGGAAAAACATTCCAGGCTCATGGATTGGAAGAGCAAATATTGTTAAAATTTCAATACTACTCAATGCAGTCTACACATTCAAAGTAATCCCTACCAAAATAACACCAGAATTCTTCATAGAGCTAGGTCAAACAATCCTAAAATTTGTATGGAACCAGAAAAGACCCCGAATAGCCAAAGTATTGTTGTAAATAAAAGGCATCACAATTCTGGACTTCAAGCTGTAATCATCAAGGCAGTATGGTAGTGGCACAAAACAGACACATAGATCAATGGAACAGAATAGAAAACCTAGAAATAGACCCACATATTTATGACCAACTAATCTTCAACAAAGCAGGAAAGAGTACCCAATGGAAAAAAGACAGTCTCTTCAGCAAATAGTTTTGGGAAAACTGGACAGCAACATGCAGAAGAATGAACCTGGACCACTTTCTTACACCAAACACAAAAATAAACTCAAAATGGATGAAAGACCTAAATGTAAGACAAGAAACCATCAAAATCCTAGAGGAGAAAACAGGCAACAACCTCTTTGACCTTGGCCACAGCAACTTCTTACTAGACACGTCTCCAGCGACAAGGGAAACAAAGGCGAACATCAACTATTGGGACCTCATAAAGGTAAAAACTCTGCACAGCAAAAGAAACAATCAAGAAAATTAAAAGGCAACCAATAGAATGGGAGAAGATATTTGCAAATGACATATCTGATAAATGGTTAGTATCCAAAATCTATAAAGAACTTATCAAACACCCAAAAAACAAATAATCCAGTGAAGAAATGGGCAAAAGACATGAACAGACATTTTTCCAAAGAAGATATCTAGATGGCTAACAGACACATGAAAAGATACTCAACATCACTCATCATCAGGGAAATACAAATCAAAATCACAATGAGATACTACTTCACACCTGTCAGAATGGCTAAAATCAACAACTCATGAAACAACATATGTTGGTGAGGATGCAGAAAAAGGGGAACACTTTAGCCCTGCTGGTGGGAATGCATACTGGCGTAGCCACTTGGAAAACAGTATGGAGGTTCCTCAAAAAATTAAAAATGGAGCTACCCTATGACTCAGCAATTGCACTACTAGGTATTTTTCCAAAGGGTAGAAAACTGCTGAATTCAAAGGGACACATGCACCCCAATGTTTATAATAGCACTATCAACAAAGCCAAATTGTGGAAAGAGCCCAAATGTCAATTAACTGATAAATGGATAAAGAAGATGTGGTATATATATATATATATATATATATATATATATATATACACACACACCTTGGAATATTACTTGGCAATCAAAATGAATGAAATCTTGCCATTTGCAACAATATGGATGGACCTAGAGTATATTATGCTAAGTGAAATAAGTCAATCAAAGAGAGAAAAATATCATATGATTTCACTCATATGTGGAATTTAAGAAACAAAACAGATGAACACAGGGGAAGGGAAGGCAAAATAAGATAATAAGGGAGAGGCAAACCATAAGAGACCTTAAATATGAAGAACAAACTGAGGGTTGCTGGAGGGGTGTTGGGGGGGGATGGGCTAAATGGGTGATGAGCATTAAGGAGGGCACTTGTTGGGATGAGCATTGGGTGTTATACATAGGGGATGAATCACTGGAATCTACTCCTGCAATCATTATTACACTATATGTTAACTAACTTGGATTTAAATAAAATTTTTAAAAACTTCAGAGAATAGAAAAGAGCGGAAACTACCAAACTCATTTCACAAGCAAGCATAACCTTGGTACTGAAACCAAACAAGGACTCCATAAAAAATAATATTATAGGGGCACCTAGGTGGCTCAGTTGGTTAAGTGTCTGACTTCCACTCAGGTCATAATCTTGCCGTCTGTGAGTTCAAGCCCCATGTCAGGCTCTGGGCCAACAGCTCAGAGCTTGGAGCCTGCTTTGGATTCTGTGTCTCACTGCCCCTTCCCTGCTTGTGATCTGTCTCCCTCTCTCAAAAATAAAATAAAAACATAAAAAATATAAAAAAGAATACTATAGGCTAATATAATTTAAAATCAAAGATGCAAAAATCCTAAATAAAATATTAGTAAATTGAATGTAGTGCATATTAAAAGAATAGTCAATGGTGGGGCACCTGGGTGGCTCAGGCAGTTTAGTGTCCTACTCTTGATTTTGGCTCAGGTCATGATTTCACTGTGAGTTCAAGCCCCAACATGGGCTCTGCCCTGACACAGCAGAGCCTGCTTGGGGTTCTCTGTCTCCCTCTCCCTTCCCCTTGCCCATGCTGGCTCTCACTCACTCTCTCCCCCCTTCTCTGCCTCTCTCTTTCTCTCTCTCTCTCTCAAAAATAAATAAATAAACATGAAAAAGAATAGCCCATTCTGACCAAGTGTGCTTTATCTTAGCAATAAAAATATGGTTTGCCATAAGGAAACCTATTAATATAATTCACACACTAACAAAGTAAAGGAATAAACAAATGATTCTTTTCAAAACATGCAGGAATATCATTCAATAAATTCAACATTAATTCATAAAAATATTAATAATAAAGCATTAGGAAATCAACAAGAGAAAGAACTGAAGACATATTTAATGATGAAACATTAGAATTAGTGCATTAAAGTCAGGAACAAGAAATAATAACCAGTATCCCCACTGTAAGAGTTATAAAGATTTGAAAGGTAAAGACACAACTGTTACTACTTGCAAATGATATGCCTGTCCACTTAGAAAATCCAAAAACATCACCCTCAAACATCCAGTGAATTAACACAGTGGATAAAAGATAAATGTGCAAAAAAGTGGATGTCGTAGACTCTAAGCCTAAAGTTATCTTTTGGCCAGCAAAAGAGTGGGACGCAGGATGCAAAGCGAGAGATGGCTAATGTCCAGGAAAAGACAAGAGCCCCAAATAAGGGTCCTTGCCCTGTATTTATTAAGATCAGAAGGCTTACAAACGTGATGGGTGTGCACAAAGAGACAAAGAAATTATGAACATTAACTTGGGGACATGAGGGAAAGGGGGGTTTTTGAAGATATACGGTGTTTGGGGTTTGGGTCAGTATAAAACAAAATCCTGGTGCCAGGCACATGGGCATACGGTTGTTAACAGCAAACAGGAGGAGTCGTATCTGTTTAACTTAGCTAGCCTAGGGGATAAGGCAGGTAGGGGGAATAACCTCAGGGTTAACAAGGCACCTTTTCTTTTGTTAACCATTTCTGCTCTGGGATGCTTCACCTGCAGCGCAGTGGTCTATAACTCATTTTGCCTGTTTACCTAACTTGGTCCTTTCCTCCTGTGAAAGCAGCTTTTTGCTATAGTACTAAATTGAAGGGCGTTTCTGCCCTGAACGCCTAATCTTGCTTACTTCATATACCTTTCTATTAGGTGCCTTTGTGCCCCTATGGTGCCTTTGCCCTTCCCTCTCTATTCTGTGGGCTCTGCAACCCTCACTATTCTGGGTTGCCTTTGCACCACCCTATTCTTGGGGTGCCAATTTTGTTTACCCAAACTTGGGTGTGAGCATCCTATGGCTTTTATTTCTTTATGCCTTGTTAACCCATTGGTGTAAGCCCAGGGAATTTCTAAGCTTACTCCCCACAAGTGGATAGAAGATAAACATTCAAAAAACATTTTCCTATACATAGTACTAATTAAAATATAATAGAGGGAAAAACTCTTATCTTAATAGCAACAAAAACTAGAAAGTACCAAGAAATAAACCTTACAAAAAAATTACAAGGCTTTCATGGAGAACACTGTAAAGGATATTAAAAGAAATAAAAGAAGTCCTGAATACATAAAAATACATTGTAGACAGGAAAGCTAAATATGATCAATATGTCCATTCTTCCCAAACAAATCTACAAATTCAATTTAGATATATTTATTGTGATTACAATAAAAATTGGGATTTTCATTAGAACCTGACTGGAAAATTCTAAAGTTCATACAAGATTAAAGCTTGATAATGGCCAAGGCACTGCAATATTATTTAAGGAATGGAAAAACAGATTAATGGAACAGACTAGTGATTCAGAAACAGAGCCATGGGTAGAGTCAAAGTAGTATTTCAGAATAAGAGGAAAAGAATAACTCATTAGTGGTTAGTACAATTGGCTAACCATTTAGGAATATATTAAGTTAAATTTCAGTCTAAGGCACCTGGGTGGCTCAGTCAGTTAAGCATCAGACTTAGGCTCAGGTCATGATCTCACGGCTCATGGGTTCAAGTCCCACATCAGGTTCTATGCTGACAGCTCAGAGCATAGAGTCTGCTTTGGATTCCGTGTCTCCCTCTCTCTCTACCCCTCTGGTGCTCACACTCTGTCTCTTGTTCTCTCTCAAAAATAAATAAACATTAAAAAATTATATATGCCAATAAATTGGGCAATAAGGAAGAAATGGACAAATTCCTAGAAACATATAAACTACCAAAACTAAAACAAGAAGAAATAGAAAATTTGAGCAGACCCATAACCAGTAAAGAAATTGAATCAGTCATCAAAAACCTCCCAAAAAACAATTCCAGGGCCAATGGCTCCCCAGGGGAATTCTACCAAACATTTAAAGAAGAGTTAAGGCCTATTCTTTTGAAGCTGTTCCAAAAAATAGAAATGGAAGGAAAACTTCCAAACTCATTCTAGATGCCAGCATTAACTTGATTCTAAAACCAGACAAAGACCCCACTAAAAAGGAGAACTACAGACCAATTCCCTGATGGACATGGATGCAAAAATTTTCAACAAGATACTAGCCAACCAGATCCAACAATACATTAAAAGAATTATTCACCACGACCAAGTGGGATTTATACCTGGGATGCAGGGTTGCTTCAATATCCACCAAACAATCAATGTGATAAATCACATCAATAAATGAAAGGACAAGAACCACATGATCCTTTCAATAGATGCAGAAAAAGCATTTGACAAAATATAGCAACTTTCTTGATAAAAACCTTCAAGAAAGTAGGGATAGAAGGAACGTACCTCAAGATCATGAAAGTATATATGAAAGACCCACTGCTAATATCACCCTCAATGGGAAAAAACTGAGAACTTTCCCCTTAAGGTCAGGAACACAACAGGCATGTCCACTCTCACCACTGTTATTCAATATAGCATTGAAAGTCTTAGCCTCAGCAATCAGACAACACAAAGGAATAAAAGCATCCAAATCAGCCAGGAGGAAGTCAAACTTTCACTCTTTGCAGATAACATGATAGTCTATATGGAAAACCCAAAAGATTCCAACAAAAAGCTGCTAGAACTAATATACGAATTCAGCAAAGTCTTGGGATATTAAATCAATGCACAGAAGTCAGTTGCATTCCTATACACCAATAATGAAGCAACAGAAAGGGAAATCAAGGAATTGATCCCATTTACAATTGCACCAAAAACCATAAAATACCTAGGAATAAACCTAACCAAAGAGGTGAAAAATCTATAATCTGAAAACTATAGAAAGCTTATGAAAGAAATTGAATAAGACACAAAAAAGGAAAAATATTCCAATCTCATGGATTTGAAGAACAAATATTGTTAAAATGGTGATACTACCCAAAGCAACCTACACATTCAATGCAATCCCTATCAAAATAACACCAGCATTCTTCACAGGGCTAGAACAAACAATCCTAAAATTTGTGTGGAACAAGAAAAGACCCCAAATAGCCAAAGAAATCTTGAAAAAGAAAACCAAAGCTGGAGGCATCCCAATCTCGGACAGCAAGATATATTACAAAGCTGTAATCATCAAGAAAATATGGTACTGGCACAAAAACAGACGCTGAGATCAATGGAACAGAACAGAAAACCCAGAAATGGACCCACAAACATATGGCCAGCTAATCTTTGACAAAGCAGGATAGAGTATCCAATGGAATAGACAGTCTCTTCAGCAAACAGTGCTGGGAAACCTGGACAATGACATGCAGAAAAATGAACCTAGACCACTTTCTTACACCATACACAAAAATAAACTCAAACTGGATGAAACATCTAAATGTAATACAAGACGCCTTCAAAATCCTAGAGGAGAAAGTAGGCCAAAAGGTCTTTGACTTCAGCCACATGTCTCTTACTCAACATGTCTCTGGAGGCAAGGGAAACAAAAGCAAAAATGAACTACTGGGACCTCATCAAAATAAGAAGCTTCTGCACAGCAAAGGAAACAATCAACAAAACTAAAAAGAAACCAACAGAATGGGAGAAGATATTTTTCAAATGACATATCAGATAAAGGATTAGTATCCAAAATCTATAAAGAACTTATCAAACTCAACACCCATAAAACAAATAATCCAGTGAAGAAATGGGCAAAAGACATGAATAGACACTTCTCCAAAGAAGACATCCAGATGGCTAACAGAAAAAATGCTCAACATAGCTCATCACCAGGGAAATACAAATCAAAACCACGATGAGATATCACCTCACACAGTCAGAATGGCTAAAGTGAACAACTCAGGGAACAACAGATGTCGGCAAAGATGCAGAGAAAGAGGATTTCTTTTGCCCTACTGGTGGGAATGCAAACTGATGCAGCCACTCTGGAAAATAGTATGGAGGTTCCTCAAAAAGTTAAAAATAGAACTACCCTATGACCCAGTAATTGCACTACTAGGTATTTGTCCAAGGGATACAAGTGTGCTGTTTCAAAGGGGCACATACACCCAATATTTACAGCAGCGCTATCAACAATAGCCAAAGTATGGAAAGAGCCCAAATGTCCATCAATGGATGAATGGACAAAGACGATGTGGTATATACATACAATGGAGTGTTACTCGGCAATCAAAATGAATGAAATCTTGCCACTTGCAACTACGTGGATAGAACTAGAGGGTGTTATGCTAACCAGAATTAGAGAAAGACAAATATCATATGACTTCACTCATATGAGGAATTTAAGATACAAAACAGATTAACATTTGGAAAGGGAAGCAAAAATAATATAAAAACAAGGAGGGGGACAAAACGTAAGAGACTCTTAAATACAGAGAACAAACTGAGAGTTGCTGGAGGGTTGTGGGTGGGGAGATGGGCTAAATGGGTAAGGGGCATTAAGGAAGACACTTGTTGGGATGAGCACTGGATGTTATACACAGGAGATGAATCACTGGAATTTATTCCTGAAATCATTGTTGCACTACATGCTAACTAACTTGGATGTAAGTTAAAAAATAAAAAATTTTGTTAAATGTCTAGGGGCGCCTGGGGTGGCTCAGTCTCTTAAGCGTCTGACTTCAGCCTAGGTCATGTCTTGCCATTCCTGTGTTCGAGCCCCACATAGGGCTCTGTGCTGATGGCTTAGAGCCTGGAGCCTACTTCAGATTCTGTGTCTCCCTCTCTCTATGCCCCTCCCCCACTCAGACTCTGTCTGTCTCTCTCAAAAATAAACATTAAAAATTTTTTTTAAATTTTCTATGTAAACCCACTTATAAAAATAAATTATAGAGGAATTAAAAGAGGTATAGATAAAAAGCAAAACAATAAAAGTAATAGAAAAATTGATAAGATGTTAGTGATCTTGGGGACAAGAAGGCTTTATTAGTTTTTTAGGGATGCCATTAGAAATTACCACAAACTGTGTGGTTCAAAACAACAAATTTATTCTCTCACATTCTGAAAGCCCAAAGCCCAATATCAAGGTATTAGTGGGGTTGGTTCTCCCCTAGCTTCTTGTGGTTGCTGGCAATCCTTGGCATTCCTTAGTTTTTAATACATCACCTCCATCTCTGGCTCTATCTTCACAGTGCCTTCTCCCTATGCATCTTCTCCTTTTCTTATAAGGACACTTGTCATTGGATTTAGGGGCTAGTAGGAAATCCAGCATGATCTCATCTCCAGAACATTAATTACATCTGTAAAGGCCCTTTTTCCAAATAAGGTCACATTAACAAGTTCTAGGTGGACATATCTTTAGGGAAGTCACCATTCAATCTACTATAAAGGCCTTGGAAAATGAGACAAAAATGAGAAAACTCATAAATTTGACTTCATTAAAAATAAAAACTATATTAAAAGAAAACACCATAAAAATGCAAACAGACAAACTACATATTGGAAACTCAGTACAATATCTCTTTTAGATTTTTTTAAAAGCTAAAATGCAGAATACATATATTTTTTAAATTGTTGTAAGTCAATAAGGAAAACAGCCCAATAGAGAAATGACTAAATACACCAACAGTTATTAACCAGAAGAAATAAGCTAACTAAACATAATAAAATATAAATGAAATTAAACATAAAAAGATGTTCAATGACGTTAGTCTTCAGGTAAATGAAACAAAGTAAGATACCATTTTGTGCCCATTAGATTGCTTAGAATCAAAGTCTAATAATATCAAGTGTTGGTAAGAATGGAGGAAGTGGAGACTCCTATACTACAAATTGGTACAGATCATTTAAATTGCTTTTCAGGGGGCACCTGGCTGGCTCAGTTGGTCAAGCATCTGACTGTTGGTTTCAGTTCAGGTCATGATCTTGCGGTTTGTGGGTTCAAGCCCCGCATCAGGCTCTGTGCTGACAGCTTGGAGCCTAGAGCCTGCTTCAGATTCTCTCTCTCTCTCTCTCTCTCTCTCTCTCTCTGTCCCTCCCCTATTCACTCTCTCTCTCTCTCTCAAAAATAAACATTTAAAAAATAAATAAATAAAGTGGCTTTTTGGTTATCTCAACAATTTAAATGCCTATATCCAAAACACCTGTATGCATTCACAAGAAGACATATATGTATATTCCCTGAAGTACTGTTTTCAAGAATTCATACCTGAAAACAAACTATGTAAATGCTCATCAATATGCCTACATAAACCATGATGTATGATAACATGACTAGATCTCCATGACATAACTTTGGATGAATAGGGAAATCTGCACAACAGTAGGTAGAGTATAACATTGCTTATATTCAAAGAATACACAGAAAACAAGATCTTATATGCATTTCTACATGTTATACATGTTAATCCATAGGAAAAAATCTGAAAGTATACAACTTATCTTGTAACAGTGGTTACCTTTCAGAAAGGAGATAGAGGAACCTGTGATTATGGGTGATAAACACAAGGAACTTTAACCTTATCTGTAATGTTTTAACTCTTTAAATACAGAATGTGTTTATATATATTGCTTATGCAATATTTTTAAAAGTTTGAAGAGAGTGAATGGGAAATGATGGAAAGGAGATAGTGTGTGGGCTTTTTCTTTCAAGAAATTTAATAATAAAAGATTTATTATTAATTAAGAATAAGAGAATAGCTAAGCAAACTGGAGGGCATGTACTAGAGGGAAGATTAGTGCATACATTAACATAAAATGTAAACCATGGAAATATTTATAAAATGTGAAGGTTTAAAAATTTTGGATTTTTAAGATTAGTACAATGAAAGCTTCCAGGTAATATAAGGGACCAACAGTAAAAAAATTTCTAGGAAGTCAGAAATAAAATTTTTTAAATGTATATTTATTTATTTTGAAAGAGAGAGAGGGAGAGTGGGGGAGAGCAAAAGCAGGGGAGGGGCAGAGAGAGAGGGAGACAGAATCCCAACCAAGCTCTGCACTGTCAGCACAAAGCCCAATGCGAGTCTCAATCTCATTAACCATGAGATCATGATCTGAGCCAAAATCAAGAGTCGGATGCTTAACCGGCTGATCCTTCAGGTGCCCCAGGAAATAAACTTTTATTTGAGAGTTAAACTATAAAATTAATATACATTGAATCAGATGGAAGAATCACCTTCAAGAAACATAATGGCTTCCAGACTGGTAAGTCTTGGTTATAACTTGATTGATAACTCTGACATATCTAAACAATGTGTCAGTGAGCCACAGAAGCATAGAAAAGGGAGAGTCAGTGAAGCCAACACAGAGCAGACCTGATAATTTCTTAATCCTCCCATGCCCTAGTTTCTCCATCTCTATTATGGGGTTAATAATAGTATTTACTTCATACAGCTATTATGTAATACAAAGTAGCACTTGGTAAAGAGTAAGTTTTATACATTATTTAAGGGAAGGAATCTGTTAATAAGGCCAACATAAACTGTTACAGTTCCATTTCTCATTACCAACTAGCATTCCAGTTTTCATACATCAGTCTCCTAAGGTAATCAGCATGAGTCAGCCTCCTGAGTCTGACCAGTTCTAGGACACTGAGGAGATCAAGTTTCGAAGACTGAAGGACTGAATACCCAGCCTGGACTGAGGTTGAAAGCACCGAGGTAATGCCATTGAGCAAGACCTCTTGTTAGCCACCCAGCCAGTTACCTTTCTTGGTGACACCCCACCTTTGGCATTCCTAATCTATTCATACTTCTAAATAATTTGGGGTGGGGTAGGCCCCATGCAGAAGGAATGAAAATACTAGAAAATTACACTAAACTATTAACAGGTGGTTGTGTGTGTGAAGGAATTATGGGTGATTTGCTTTACTTTTCTATACTTTTCAAGTTCTTTGGTGAGCACCTGTTATTTCAGTATTTTGAAAACATTTTTATTTATTTTTTTAACGTTTATTTATTTTTGAGACAGAGACAGAGCATGAACGGGGGAGGGGCAGAGAGAGAGAGGGAGACCCAGAACCGGAAGCAGGCTCCAGGCTCTGAGCCATCAGCCCAGAGCCCTACGGGGGCTCGAACTCACGGAAGGTGAGATCATGACCTGAGCTGAAGTCAGACGCTTAACCGACTGAGCCACCCAGGTGCCCCAAAAACATTTTTAAATGAAGAAAAAGAGAGGGCAGAAGCTCGAAGGGGAGAAGCATAGAGACAAGATTTCTGAGGACACAGGTGGAGAGGAAGATGTCAGGGATTAGGGGCAATGCAGGAAGGGTCAAGCACTCTTTCCACCAAAATGAAGTAGCTTTCCCTGGAAAGACTTTTTCTCCCCCTGAGCACTTGGGCCTTGAAGTGGCTTGTTATTTGCCAGTCCTGGCATTTGTGTAGCTAGTGACGACTACAATGGAAACTATTCACTTGAGAATAATTCTAAGTGTACCACTGCATCTAACTGGCCGTTGAAACTGAAAATTCCAGGTCTGAGTTCTTGAGCATTTTTTCATTCTTCATTATCATTAACAAATATTTGCTAATTACCTCCTTGATGCTGGGCTTGAGGTTAATTTGGGCAGGGGTGAGGGGGGTGTTGAAATGGAGGGAGCTTATGAGAGAAGAGACTAAATTTAGAGAAATAAAGAGATAAATGAAAATGCAAAACCACTTGGGTGGTTAGTTTGGGTGAGGTGGCTAGGGAAGGTTTCGAATCACAGATTCTCCAGATTGGATTTGAAAGGTCAGTCTAACTCTTTTACCCTGAGAGTTGGTACTTAAACCCAACTTTGAAAAGCATGTTCAGGGGCTCCTGAGTGGCTCAGTCTGTTAAGCACCCGACTTCAGCTCAGGTCAGGATCTCACTGTTGCTGGGTTCAAGCAGAGCCTGGAGCCTGCTTCAGGTTCCCTATCTCCCTCTCTCTCTCTGCCCCTCCCCCACTCGCACTCTGTCTCTCTTGAAAATAAATAAATGTTAAAAATTTTTTGAAAAGCATGTGCAGGCTTTGCATAAGCGGTGATCAAGCACTGGGGTCGAGGGCTGCAAACGGAGGGAGCAATGGCCCTATGGGGCCACCCAGCGGGGTGCGGGCCGATTACCCTGTGGCAAATGATCAGGGTTGCCTGTAGGCTTCTTTTCTAGCCTCCCTTTAGCCCCTTTATTTTCAGCTGAGTGAGTGGTGCCTCAGCCTCGTGATCTACGTGCGCACGTGGAAGCCTTCCAAGGCAGTTACACAATCTCCTCTAGCTCCTCTCTGGCCAAGGCGGTCTTGAGGTACTGCTCCCTCCCAGCCCGGTTCCCTACCCGAAAACTAGCTTCCTCAAAGCGCACCACTGCCCCCCTCCTTCCCGGGCCTGGCTCTTCACCAGTTGCTAAGGAGTAAAGTACCTTAGGGACTTCTTTCCTGTTTGGTTTGGGTCAAAGTGAGAAATTCAAGCTGTTCTTTTAGTGAAAAAGTATAAAATACAATAAAACCCCAGAGATTCCAATTCTTTAGACCCTTAACGCCAGTGTGAGTCTTGCCTCTTAGGTCTGAAGTTACCATCGGTTCCCAAAACCAGGCCGGCAGAAGAAACCAGGCCTCCTCAATATCCTGCATGCACAGCAAGTGTGGAAAACTTAAATCGTCATTAGAAATGTTTCGAAAATAAACCTCTGAAAGCATATTGCCTACGGTGACACATTCTCGACCGCGGAGTGGGCGGGGGTGCTGGGGCCCCCGCGTGGGCGGGGCGGACGAGGCGAACCCCTTGGACTTAGCGCGCAGCTGCCAGGACCCGCTGCGCCCGCCACGCCTCCAGCTCGCGTCTCCCGCAAGGTGGAAGCGGCGCAGCACCTAGTGACCTGCTGCCGCAGGCCACGCGGGAGGCTCTGGGCCACGGCCGCCTCCGGGGATTGAGTGGGGGATGCAGGAACCTCGCGGGGAGGCTCGACGGGAGTAAGGGTGGCAGGGAGCTGCGGCGGGGCCCTAGACCGTGAGCGTCTTGGGCACTTGCTGGCGTGGGCTGGAGTTCCAGAGGCCGCCGCAGGCTCATGGACGGCCGGCTCCAGGCCTGAGCTGTGGGAGGGCTCTGCCGGGGCCTGGCACTCGGGCTCTTCCCCCCCGCGAGGGTGGAGCTGCATTGGGGAGCCTCCTAACTTGGAGGACCCAGGGCCCCTGTAGCACGCAGGCTGTTTCTCTTGAGGGGATTGGAAACGTGGCGCGATGAGGAGCCGAAGTAACTCCGGGGTCCGACTGGATGGCTACGCTCGGCTGGTGCATCAGACCATCCTGTGCCATCAGGTAAGTGAAGGGGTGCCTGTAATCATCGAGGATGTGCAGTGTGATGGCCTAGACAGAGAGTGCTGAGTGACACCCACCCCTGGTGTGTGTGTGTGTGTGTGTGTGTGTGTGTGTGTGTGTGTTTAGCAGGTCTTCCCGCCCCTTAGCTGGGGAAGGCGTAGAGGACCCTGAAGAAAAGATAGGTGTTGGGCCAAGAACAGAACTAGGGTCAAGTACCGTTAGCCTTGAGCCCTGAGCCTTGGCTTCAAAGCGTCCCCCCCCCCACACACACACCACCCCGTCCCTGAAGCCACAGCGGGGTTCCAGGGGCACAGCTGAAAAATGTGTTGAAGCTTGTTTATTGACACTCCCCGTCCCCTCCCCCAGGTCTGGGGGTCATCTTCTTGCCCTCCAGCCAAAGAAAAGAAGTAGGAGAACATTTAGTCATCTTAAGACTAAACTGTTGAAGATTTGTGGTACCTTGTATACACTATTAATTATATATTTTTTCTAGTCCTATAATGCTGGGTTTTTGTTAATAGTTATTCCTTCTAACTGGAAAGTTAAAACACTACCTCTGTTTTAACAATACTCACATTTCAGACTTGGAAGTTTTCAGCCGGCGTTTCCCCCTTGTTCAAGATAGCATTTGCTTGCACTTGGTCAGAAGAAGAGGAGGTTATAAAACTAAAGAGTGGTGAAGTAGAAGAAAAACCAAAGTCCCTCAGTAACCCATTTGATAGACTTGGTCTCCTCATATTAACACCTTATGTTTACCTGCCTGTCCTGTTTTTCTTGGTCTTACAGAATCCAGTGACTGGCTTGCTTCCAGCCAGCTATGATCAGAAAGATGCCTGGGTCCGAGATAATGTGTACAGTATCTTGGCTGTGTGGGGTTTGGGCCTGGCCTATCGGAAGAATGCAGACCGGGATGAGGATAAGGCAAAGGCCTATGAACTGGAGCAGGTACTCAGAATAAATATACAAAGAGATCTGGAGCTGTGTGTGGGCTGGGAGGTTGAATGGGAAGCAGGGTTTTAAAGAAATGTCGCTCAAAGGAGATAAAAGAACTATATTTTGCCTTTCTCGCTCCCTCTTCACCTTCTTGAAATTACATTCCAGAATGCTTTCCTGTATTGTACTGATTTTTTTTTTTTGGTGTAGTGGAACTTGAAACTTGCTGATTCAGGGGGAGAGGGCAGTCTGTTCTGTTATAGTGGAAAAGCCTATTGTGGGATCTTTGCTGAAATTTATAATTGTCTAAGTAAAGGTATTTTGCAGTCTCCAGCATATTTATTCTCATTGAGAAGGATGTTGGAGGCAGGTATCTATCATTTTACTTCATTTTTGAAAATTATAGGTGGTATTTGTTGTTTCTTTTGCAAATGTTTATTTAAATTATGGTTAGTTAACATACAGTGCAATGTTGGTTTCAGGAATAGAATTCAGCGATTCATCACTTACATATAGCACCCAGTGTTCATTGATAGGTGGTATTCGTATGAGGGTAACTGACACAAATTAGGAGTCTTTCACAACTAGACACAAGTAAAGACTTTATTTGTTGAATTTATACCTATGACCACTGTTTCAGAGCCTGTCCCCCTCCCCAAGCAAAATAAGGTCAGAATCAGCAGATGCGTTTAAGCCAAATTTTAAGGCCTTCCCATCAGTAAAGTAGCATCCTTTATAGACAGAGAGTGCTCTGTTCTCTTGAATGACCAAGAAAATGATATTCTGAGCTACATGGGTCTCTTAATATTATGAAATTCCACCGTCAGTTGTAAGGTATGTGTGAATTATTTTCCATTAGTGGAGAAGATTCTACACCAGCCATCTGCTCAAGCAGTATCTCTCAGACTTAGGTAATCTGAATTCTAGTTTTTATCTGTAAATCAGAATATTGAGCCTTGGTTATTTTATTTTATTTTTTTGAGAGAGAGCACAAGTGGGAGAGGGGCAGAGAGAGCGGGACAGAGGATCCGAAGAGGGCTTTGCACTGACAACAGCAGCAAGCCCCATGTGGGACTTGAACTCAGGAACCGTGAGATCATGACCCGAGTGAAGTCAGACGCTCAACCAAGTGAGCCACCCAGGCACCCAAGACTTGGTTATTTTTTAAGGGCATCAACATGTTGCGGGGTTGCAGTCCTTGGCAATAGGGAAGTTTCACCATGTTGTCATCTGCAACAGCAGGCATTTGCCATTCCTTCAAGCCATTTATTGGGATGTACCTAGGTCCATCAAAAAAAATTTTTGGAGTTTTTGCTCTAACTTAAGAAGTACAGATCAATATTTTTATGGCTTATAAAAGTCATACATAACCATTGTAAGAATTTGGAAAATATAGAGGAGTTTTTTTAAAAATCCTGTAATCCTATTCCTCCCTCCACCTCTGAAATTCTGCATCCTACTGTAATGTTTGGCTATTTTGAGCTCAGTATTTTATTTGTTTTGCTAGAGATTAATATTAGTGGAACAATATCCAAGATTCCATACCTAGTACAATTTGACCAATGTTTTTCAATACTATTGGAAGAAATCTGTTGTCTCTTTGTTGACTAATCATTATGCAAAGTTAAAATTTTTCCTTCTGTGGTCCAGGAAGAAAGAATTTAACAGAGGAGGGGGGGGGAATTTAAGGAAACATTGAGTTTTTTACTTTTAAATTTTAATGTTTCATTAAATAATTTTTAGCAGAACCCAAAGATATTTTCCATACTACCTCAGTAATAACTTTGAAATATCTCAAAAACATTATAACAATAGAAAGCACCTTCAAAAAATAAACATTTCTCTGGGAATCCTAAAATTTCTATGAACTTCCATTATGAATTAAAACATATTTTATTATTAGGTCTCATTAACTTTTCTCAAACCTAACTCAGTTAATTCAGACCAGGGATCAGAAAATCATCTCTGTAAATGTCCAGATGGGAAATATCTTTGGCATTGTGGATCACGTATGATCTCTGCCCAAATACTCAGCACTTCAGTTGCTGCACAAAAGCAGCCAGAGATAAGCTTTATTTACATAACAGGTGGTGAGCTACATTTGTCCCTAACCTATTCTGGCCATACATTGGAATCTTTTGGGAAGCTTTTAAGAAATACCTTTACTGAACCCCAGCCTAGAACAATTTATATAAATCTCTGGAAGTGGAGCCCTGGGACATTATTTTTTTTTAGATTCTTTTTATTTATTTATTTAAATTCAAGTTAGTTAACATACAGAGTAGTCTTGGTTTCAGGAGTAGAACCCAGTGATGACATATGACACCCAGTGCTCATCCCGAAAAGTGCCCTCCTTGATGCCTGTCACCCATTTAGCCCATCCCCCCACCAACCTCCCCTCCAGTAGCCCTCAGTTTTAAAAAAAACCTACTGATTCTAAAGTGAAACTAGGGATAATAACCATTGACTTATGGCCAGTAAATGAGTATAGATTAAATCCAGTAAATCGACAGATGAAATTCCCACCTACGGTCAACTTTCCATTACTGTGTGGATTTTCCTAAACCAATTGTTAATCATTTTTACTCTTCCTTCCAACTCTCACACTGGTTTCTCTCTGCGAAATAATGTCAAAGAACTAAAGAGAATTAGGAGACAAGGGTTTAGGTGACTATTCTGTCTTAGAGTGAGAATATAATTATGCACATATATGTTTTTACAAATGCCCTTTTCTCTTAGTCACACAGATAAAGATGCACACCCATAAAAATAAATAGGCACACAAATAGAGGTAGCTCTTTGGATGCCTCCAGTTCTGCTTCTTCCTCAGTTTTGTTCTCTTTGTGTAGTCTCTTACCTTTTCTCATGAGTTTAACTATTACCTTTATATGAATCACTTCCAAAACTTCATCTTTAGTTCTGGTCTCACTTCAGTTTCAAACCCTGATTTTCATTGTCTTCTGTTCAGTTGTACCTGCATATCCTATGTCTTCTCAAAATCAGGATGTCTGAAACCCCATGTTCCCTACTAAAAACAAACAAAAGAGATCACTGGGTCACCTGGGTGGCTCAGTCAGTTAAGCATCCCGACTCTTGGTTTCAGCTCAGGTCTTGATCTCACTGTTCCGTATGATCGAGCCCCACATCGGGGCACAACAGTGCAGAACCTACTTGGGATTCTCTCTCCTCTCTCTCTGCCTCTCCCCCTGCTTGCCCATTTTCTCTCTCTCTCAAATAAACAAATACTTTAAAAAAAGAGATTAGCTAACAATAGCAACTCAGCAGACATCCTTGTTCTTTTATTGGTGTCCTCATTCTACCGGTCACCTAAGCAACATTATTTACAGAATTTCCCAGAGTGTATTGCATGGAACGTTAGGTCAACTAACCTTGGGGGTATGTTAAACAGTGGGTTTCTTTACTCCATTATTTCTCTGAGCCTTTGATGTACTTATGTGCGTTTCAAATGTAAGATGAGGGTGAGGTTTACACCCTTTTCAGAATTTCTTGGACTAGTGTTCTATAAAACAGCATTTGAAACGTGGTGCCATTAGGGTGATTTCTGACTTGCCCTTTTACCTTTTGATACATGCAGATCAAAGTCTGTTGATTCATGTAATTTTTTTTAATCCATCTCTTCCTTTCTGTTCCCTTCTGCCTCAACCATAGTCTAAACCTTGATCACAACACTGTTGTGAAAAACACATTTTAATTATATCATTTGCATTCTCAGCAATGTTTCTGTGGCTCATTTCCTGACAAGTAAAATCCAGATGTTTTTGATTAATAGCCAAGACTCTAGGGCTTGGTCCTAGCCTGCTTTTTCAAAATTGTAAGATTTGGGGGCCCTGTATTACCTACTCCCAGTTCTAACCAGATTGGTATCTTCCTTATTCCTCTAAAAACAATCCCTTAATAAAAATACCTGACATTTGTGTAAATACTTTTTATTGTACTGTGTACTTCCTAATACTTTTTGTATGTGTACTTTTATTGTACTGTGTACTTCCTAATACTTTATTGTATGTGTACTTCCTAAATAATTATTAGTATTTTATTCTCACAACACCCTGTGAATTAGGTATTATCTTCCTCAATTTATGTGAAGGGATTGAAGCTTGGAGATGAAGCTGGAATTTGGTGGTGCTGTGAATACAACCTGGATCTTATGACTTCAGATTAAGTCTTTGAATTTTTCCTCCATGGAAGCCATGGACAGTCTCACCTCCAAATCTTTTTACAAATTGTTTCTTCCAAAAACAAAACAAAACAAAACAAAAACAAATTGTTTCTTCCACTCACAATACCTGTTCTCTTCCAATCTGAACTAATACTGTCCATTCAAGCCCAGCACCAGTCTCACTTTTTCTATGGTTTCTGTCCTCATAAGACCACTCAGTTGTACAGTGATCACTTCTTTCTCAGGGCGACTTTCTTGGAACTTCTAGATCACTTATGGTCTGTACTAAACATGTTCACTTTTTCATTTAGCAGACTTTGTGTAATTGTCATGTGCCAGGCCCTGTACTAGATATAAAAAAACAAAATGGGACAAAATGTTTATATTTAGCTCTCAACTTCTTATTTAAAAATTTTTTAATTTATAGAAAAGTTATAAGAAATAGTAAAATGAGCATATTTGCATATACTCTTTATCTAGATTCACTATATTGTTAACATTTTGTCTTATTTACATCCTCCCTTTCTCAAAATGCATGCGTGCATGCACACACATACACACACCCACAATTTTTTTGATGAGTCATTTGGGAATTACTTGCAAACATGGAATATATATTTTTAAAAATAAAGCCTACTCAATCCACTGACTTAAAGGTTTATTTCTAAACCTGGTCTCTGTCCCATTTTCTTAAAGAGTTTATAGTCTAATGAGGGATACAGATATATAAACAAATAAATAATACATTAGGACAGATACTGTAGGTACTATATAGGAGATACAGTACAAAGTTCTGTGGGACAGAGGTGGGAATGTCTTGTCTTTACCTTGAACAAAGCAAGGAAGGATTCACAGAAAATTTAGATTTTAAGGGATAACTAGGAGTTGTTAGGTAGACTATGTAGTTTAGGTTTTTTTTTTAACGTATGTGCTCTGTATCCCTTATCTTTATGTTCCACAAAGCCTGATAAAGTGTTTTACATATTTTACATGCCCAACAAACATCTGATTGTACATATACCTGAAGAGAAAGAGATTAATACTTAAAGTAGAAGTGGTTGTACATAGTTATATGTCCTTATATAGTCAGTTTACAAATACAGTAAAACCTTGGTTTGCAAGTATAATTTGTTCCAGAAACATGCTTTTAATCCAAAGCACTTGTATATCAAAGCAAATTTTCCCCATAAGAAATAATGAAAACTCAGATGATTCATTCCACAACCCAAAAATATTTACATAAAAATGATTACAATACTGTAATATAATACAAAATAATAAAGAAAATGCAAAATATAAAGAAAAATAAATAAATGAGGGGCGCCTGGGTGGCTCAGTCAGTTAAGCGTCCGATTTCCACTCAGGTCACAATCTCATTGTTTGTGAATTTAGCCCCGCATCAGGTTCCACACTGACCTTGCAAAGCCTGCTTGGGATTCTTTCTCTCTCCCGCGCGCTCTCTCTCTCTCTCTCTCTCTCTCTCTCTCTGCCCCTCCCCAACTTGCACGTGTGTGCTCACTCTCGCTCTCTCATAAATAAATAAATAAATAAATAAATAAATAAATAAATAAACTAAAAGAAAAAGAAACAAATTAACCTGCACTTATCTTTGAAAACCTTTATGGCTGGTGTGAGGGAGACGAGAGAGGAGGGTTATTATGTAGGACGACTTCCACTATCACTAACAGAATCACTGCTATCTATTGGCTCAATGGAATCTTTTTCTTTTTGTGCAACTTCCAACAAGTAACCTATCCAATGACACTTGCTTTTGTCTCCTTTTTTTTTTTTTAATTTTTTTTTTAACGTTTTATTTATTTTTGAGACAGGGAGAGACAGAGCATGAACAGAGGAGGGTCAGAGAGAGGGAGACACAGAATCTGAAACAGGCTCCAGGCTCTGAGCTGTCAGCACAGAGCCCGATGCGGGGCTCGAACTCACGGACCTCGATATCATGACCTGAGCCGAAGTCGGCCACTCAACCGACTGAGCCACCCAGGCGCCCCGCTTTTGTCTCCTTTTGAGGATTTCACAGAAATGTGACATTGCATTGATGATCATCTACAATCCCAGAGCGAGCGAGAGAGAGAGGGAGAAAGAGAAGAACCATTGGCTCAGTTGTGATCATGTGACATTGGGCATCATGTACTACTCATATTGCAAGACATCACTTGTTTATCAAGATAAAATTTGTTAGGAATGTTTGTTCATCTTTGCGGAACACTCGCAGAACAAGTTACTCAGAATCCAAGGCTTTACTGTATGTAGATCCATGTCCTCAAAAAGAGTAGGTAAGAAGAGGGTGTCATTTGATGTGGTTAGAAGCTCTAGTGTATGAATAAACATGTCTAATTAATGCTAACTACAGCAATGAAACAGAAAATGGCCAGTTTGGAGGAATACAAAAGTACAAATACCTCCCCTCATTCCTACCTGCCCATACTTTCTATTAATTGTATCCTGGCTTGGAAGTTGGAATTTGAGGACAGAAATGGCAGACAATGGCCATTTCAGGAGGCCAAAAGTGGAATCAGGAATTCTCCACTGGGTCCATGATTCCCAGGTTTGCTGTTTAAGTTAAAGAAAATGTAGACAGCAGTAGCAAGGCTTGTTGATGGCCAAGAAAGTTGAAAGAATGTGATAGAAACCTGTGAGGATGTGGTGACATGTAGAAGATAGTTCAGATGCTTTCTGTAACAGGGTATATTAAAAGGATGGTCTCTTTCATTAGGGTCAAAGTAATGATAGAGATTTTCTTATAGGGGTTGCAGTCAGTTTCATTTTATGTATATATATATATATATATATATATATATATATGCATGTGTGTGTATATATGTGTGTGTGTATACACATATATATGTATATACGCATGTATATGTATGTATGTATATGATTTCTTCCCTTGATGTGTAAGAGGAGGGCACCATTTATAGACAGCAATTAGTTAACAAAGGGAGCTCTCCCAAGGATACACTTTTTACTCTTTCTCAATAAAAGCCTGCATAAAGAGTTGGAGCATAACCGACTTAACATGTACTAAATCCTTATCATGCCTATTGCTCATAGTCCCACTTCAGTGTTTTGAAGGAATAACAGAGTGATGTGGCTCCTAAGTAGATTAATTTTCAGAGGTGTCCTGAAGCCACCTCTGAGCTAGCATATCCTGGAGTAACCTGGTTGTATTTCTTTTGGACCGTGAAACAGAAAGCTTAAATAAATGGAGAAGCTATATATTTGTGGGTCCATTTCTGGGTTCTCTAATCTATTCCATTGATCTGTGTGTCTGTTTTTGTGCCAGTACCATACTGCCTTGATGATTACAGCTTTGTAATACAGCTTGAAGTCCGGAATTTTGATGCCTGTAGCTTTGGTTTTCTTTTTCAACATGACTTTGGCTATTCAGGATATTTCTGGTTCCATACGCATTTTAGGATTGTTTGTTCTAGCTCTGTGAAGAATGCTGGTGGTATTTTGAGAGGGATTGTATTAAATCTATAGATGGCTTTGACTTTGAGTGGATATAGACATTTTAACAACATTTGTTCTTCCAATCCATGAGCATGGAATGTTTTTCCATTTTTTGTGTGTCATCTTCATTGTCTTTCATAAGGTTTCTATAGTTTTCATTGTACAGATCTTTTACCTCTTTGGTTAGGTATGTTAACTAACTTGAATTTAAATTAAAAAAATAAAAATGGGAAAAGAAATGGAGAAGCCGTTTGATGCTATGTTTTCCAAAACATTGCCTACCCGTGCCACTGTTGATGGGCTCTTCTAGTGTCATGTAGTATAACTAGTATGGTATAGTATTACTCTACTATATTGTAATGTAATACAATTATTATTACTATATTATGTTATACCAACCAGTACAGTATATAGTTGGTGACCAGAATTTTGGAATGTTATGATTGGAAAGCTAACTAATTTAGAAACTGCCAAGCCCAGGGGCACCTGGGTGGCTCAGTCAGTTAAGCATCTGACCCTTGATGTCAGCTCAGGTTGTGATCTCACAGTTTGTGGGTTCAAGCCCCACATTGGGCTCCATGCTAACAGCATGGAGCCTGCTTGCAATTCTGTCTCCCTCTCTCTCTCTCTGTCCCTCCCCTGCTCACTATCTCTCTCCCAAAATAAATAAATAAACATTAAGAAAAGAAACTTTCCAAGCCCCAGTAAGAGAAAGAGTGATGACTTGAGACCTAAGAATACTGTGGCTTTTTTTTCCCTATGGAAAAGAGGTTGAGTTGCACTAACAGTTCCCCTTTATACTTATTCTGAGTTGAAGTTCATTTATTCTTTAGGGAAAATGTACAGATAAATATTTCTGTGAACTCCTGAAGGTAAGTCTGGGCTACTTTAGAAAAAATAAAAAGTGACACCATTGGCTTTTCCAGGCCCTAGGAACTATTCTAGAATACCCT
This sequence comes from Panthera pardus, assembly GCF_024362965.1. Classification (NCBI taxonomy): domain Eukaryota; kingdom Metazoa; phylum Chordata; class Mammalia; order Carnivora; family Felidae; genus Panthera; species Panthera pardus. Next base: position 66,873,653 of record NW_026526843.1, read on the forward strand.
TATAGCTTTAGGAGTTCAGAGCTGACTTGCCTCTTTTCTCGGGGTGGAATGTCCTCTAATAGGATGGTTGGCTTGGTTTTACATAAGCCTGTTGGAGCTTGGATTCTTTTTTTGACTTGAGGGAGGCAGCAACTGCAGCTTTTGATTCCACTTTTAGCTGCAATTTAGCTCTTCTGTGTACCTATAAAGTAAATGCCATGTAAATAGGAGCCCAGGATAGGGTTACTCATTCGCAAAAGGTCATGTACCAACTGCAGTTGCTGAGTAAGTGTTCCTGCATCTAGGGATGTTTATAACAGTCTTGTTTCCATTTATTTCTGCAGAGTGTAGTGAAGCTGATGAGGGGACTGCTCCACTGCATGATCCGACAGGTATGGCATTGGTACCAGCTCCCTCTCGAATAAAAGCTCATTGTAATAGTGTCTCTACCCTTTAGGGAATGTTTACAGCTTATGTTTTTTCAACTTCACCAACAGCGGACACTTAAGTTTAGAAAATTTGTAGAATCAAGGAAGGAACTGTCACCCATGATCTCACCACCCAGTTACCACTAGCATGTTTCCTTTCAGTCTTTTTTCGCCCCCTCTACAAATGGCTCTTTAATATACTTCATCACTACTGTACATGCAATTCCGGACATCGAGTAAAGAGGACACAGGCTCTAAGCCCTCATTTGAAACCCTTGGGACCAGATAAATTTTAGAATTCAAATTTTTTCAGATTTTTAAGTCCAGTGCATGTGCTATATATTATGTTATGCTCTCAGCAGGTCCAGAACAGCACTGGATTATCAAAAACAGTAATCTCTCTGTAGGGGAGCATGCATTTCCACACTGAGTGGAACAAATTAAAACTACAAATAGCCCCATGTCAATCTGAGTCAGGTTTTGCCACTAAATGCATTTTGGTACAAAATTTAGAGGAAAAACCTTTTGTCAGTGTTGTAGATTTTAGGATTGGAGATAAGTGTCTAGGATTTATATCTCCTTGCATTAATTTGCATTTTCTTGACCTTGAATGAAGTTGAGCGTCTTTCTGGTGTAAATTGAAAATTTTCATTTCCTCTTTTAATTACCTGTTAGATCCTTTGCCTATTTTTCTTTTGGGCTGTCTCTTTCTTGACTACTTGAGTTCCTGTATATCATGGATATTAATGTTTTGTCACATATGCTGCAAATATTTTTTAGCAGTCTGTGGTTTATCTTTTGCATTTATGATTTTTTTTCATTCGAAAGTATTTTACCAAAAAAAAAGTGTTTTACATTTATCCTAGGAGATCTTTACACACCTTGCACACATTGAATTTAAACTGATTTTCTTGAGTCCAAGATTACATTTTATTAGAAGAAGCAAGCAAAGCCCAGATTAATAAAATGACTATCCACAGGCACACAAGTCTAAAGTAGAAATAAAAGGAAATCAATTCCACACTTCTGAACTTCTTTATTCGTGCTTTCTCTCCTGGGGTCTCATAGTCATCATTTCTCTTTTCCCCTTCTTTGCTACTTTTTTTTGTATTTTAGGTATTTGTATGTTCTACCTTACCAAATAGGTTTAAATTCACTAACTTCATGAACCATATTTAAAAGTATAATAGTTACTGTCATATATCAGAAGCCCATATAATCAAATCTGAGTTTCAGGAGCTAAGTCTTTCAGTTGTCCCTTGCACAGTGTTTCCTTTCTCACTTCTGGTTTCAGCTTTCTTTCATATGTTTTCTCTGTCACTCCATGTATCTCTCTGCCACTCTTTTCATTACTCCTTCAACATATATCCCTTTGTCTGAATTTCCTTCAAAATTCCTACCTCTTGTTTTAGGAACTAATGCATCTTTTTATAATTTAATTATCTCTCATTAGGCTGTTTTCACTCAACCACTGGCATCTGAGTTTATGTCTACAATGTGGCAAAACAGCCATCTGAAAAGTAAAAGAGAGGTAATGAGCAGGAAATAGCTGGTTTTAACTGGTATTATTTTATAATTTAATTGCTTAAATTAAAAAAATGGCAACAGCAGACTTTCCTAGTTATGTCACTGTCAGGAAAAAGAGGTAACACCATATTTTAAATATTCACAGTTGCCTGAAAACCAAATGCACTGATAAATGTGAGAGTATGACAGAAGTATGGCATATGGGACGACTTTTCTGCATAGCCTTCTTTCACTGTTTTTGTTTTCTTTAGGTGGATAAAGTAGAATCCTTCAAATATAGTCAGAGTACCAGGGATAGCCTCCATGCCAAATACAATACCAAAACCTGCGCCACCGTAGTGGGTGATGACCAGTGGGGACACCTGCAATTGGATGCTACCTCTGTGTACCTGCTCTTCTTAGCACAAATGACTGCCTCAGGTCAGTACCAGGACAGAATTACCGGGAGCCGCTTGAGGTGGAGCACTGGCTCTGGCGCACGTGGCTTCTCCAAAGGTGTTGACCAGAAAACAACATAGCTGTTCACATTGCTCAAAGGTACACAGTGGAAAAATACAATTTTGCAAATTTTATACAGAGAAACAACTCTTTGAGATCTAGTTAGTATTCTTTTCCATTGAAAAACAAGTCTGGGGAATTTTCTTAATTGAGAACCAGGAAATTTGGGGTAGATTTTTATTTTTATCCTCAGATACCGTGAGATGGGAAAAAAGAGCTAGAGTTTATTGCTTCTTCTCATGCTATTCACTGACTAGCCTATAGTTTACATTAAATAAATTGAATCACCTACTTTATACTACTGTGTGTGTATATATATATATATATATATATATATATATATATATATATATGATAAACAAGGCATCTATCTAAAGGCATCTAAATTATATTAAGGGAATTAACTTAGGAATCAGAATTCCAGTATTTATTTTTATTATTGAGTAATATACCCTTTTCAGATGGTTTTGTTATTAGCTTTAGATACTTCACCTGAAAAAGGAAAATGTAAGAACCAACATAATTCCCTTTTATTTCTCCTAACTTGGTGAGGACAATGAATCTGATTATACTCCGTTTGTAAATTAAACAGGACCTTTCCCAGATTTCCTGAGTAAGTAAATGTACTCAGAATACCACATTTTGATATTCCAATTTCTTTATCTTCCTATCTAGGTATAGAACTCCTAAGAACGAAGGGCATTCAGGGTGAGAATTATCCCAGAATATACTTATTCTACTTTTCTTGCATAAATAAATATGTGGTGATGAAGCCTTCCTTTTCCCCCTCTAGAATGCACAGCCCAGAAGCTGAATTACCTTTTATTAGAATTATAACATGGCTACCCACATACTCCCATCTTTTGGAGAGGAGGTTCCTCCCTGAATAAATATACTTTTAGCTATTATTCATTTAAATAGAATGGCAGCTGTAACTTCATTTCTAATATTCTTTTAATACCAACTCTATTTTTCTACAAAGCAAACCGTCTCAATATTTCTTATGGTTTTCTTTTTTTAATATTTTTAATGTTTATTATTTTTGAGAAAGAGAGAGACAAAGAGAAAGCAGGGGAGGGGCAGAGAGAGAGGAAGACACAGAATCAGAAGCAGGCTCCAGGCTCTGAGCTGTCAGCACAAAACCTGACATGGGACTCGAACTCACAGACTGCGAGATCATTACCTGAGCTGAAGTCAGCCACTCAACCTACTAAGCCACCCAGGCGCCCCATTTCTTATGTTTTTTAATTTGAGTCTAGAAAGGAAGGAGAAATATAGTAAAGAGGCTTATAAGACATACTCATTCAACAAATATTTGTTGATTTCTGATTTAACATGTGATTTTCAACTCAATAAACTGACTTTGATAGGTGCTTGGAAAAAGATGGATATTATTTGATCAGGCCTTTGCAGAACAAACAGGAGTAAGTAGAAATTTACAAGACAGAGAAGGAAAGGGAATAGCATGGCTCCAACACAAAAGTTTGAAAGATAGCCAACCACCATGGTAAGACTAGTTATCTTCTATGATTAGAATGTAAGATAGATCTGGAAAATTGCCAAAAGATGAGGCTAGAAAGTTGGAGCTAGCTGTTTAAGGGCCTGTGTACCATGCCAAGTAGTTGGGAGTTTAGTCTGTAGTCATTACAGAACCACTCAAGGTAAATAATCAAGAAAGTTTCAGATGATTCACTCCAGTAGCAGGAGGATAGATTGAATGGGGGAGAAAATTAAGATGGAGGACTAGTTAGGAGGTTAGTGAAGTACTTGAGGCAAGAAGTGATGCAGAATATATGCAAGGCAATAGCCTTGAGGGTGAAAAGTATAGATGTGAGAGATAATCAATAGATAACGTATGAAAGCTCTTCATGGAAAATTTCCACCTTTCATGAAAGCAATTCTCTGCACATTTTTGAGTATATGAAAATCTCCACCTTGGTTAAAAGAGAGGCTTAGGCAGAAGCCGACGCCTTTCTCCCCAGCAAAATAACTGTAAACTGTGAAAATAAATTTGAAAAAAAAAAAGCCCAATCTTTTATCACTGGAAATTGTCCTAAGGACATACAGCAAAGTGGAGAAACATTTATTCAAGGAAATCTAAGTCTTGGTAAGAGCAGTGAGAGTGTGGCATTTAGACCACAACCTACTCCCTCCCTCCCCCCGAGCTGACCATGACAGAAACACTATTCAGCTTGGATGTGGCCAAGAATATAAGCCTTCCTCTTCCCCTAGCTCCCAGTTTGAGGCGATATCTCCCCAAGAGAGGTTGCCAGCATTTCTCATCCTCCTCACCTCTGTGTTACAGAAGTTCTGGTCTAGCCAAGAATAACTAAGAGGTCTGAAACTGCGTTCCTATTCCAGTCCCACTTATGGAGCAAAAGCTTAAACCCAGGCAGAGCAGTCCAAGAATAATAGGCCTGGCCCACCTTGCTAGTAGCATGGAGGCAAAGGCAGGCCACAAGGACAGAAAGCTCTGTAGTCCTTCCCAAGAAAACTGACTTTATTTGGAACTGAGTGTGGGAAAGTTCAAGTCTAAGGGCACTCTCAAAAACAGTGGAGATTTTTGTTCTAAGAAATGAAGAGGACGCTGATAGCTCAATAAGACCAACAAACTAGCCTATAGACTAACTAGAAGTTTTAGCAGAGAACCAGAGAGAAACAGCTGGAAAGAGTTATCCTAGGGTTAAAACAAATGTCAAAGGGTGGCCTCAAAATCATGAAATGGGGCTTGAATATAATTGGCTGAGACTGTGAAGCAATTTATACCTCAAGGAATTATACGGTATAATAGAGCAGTTGGTGGAGGTTAACAGCTGGGTATGGAACCAACAGAGGCAGACACTTAATAGATCACAGAAGGCTAAAACGAAAACTGTGGTCTTCCTCGGATGACAGTGTGTATGCCCTAGGCTACATCCTCTGAGGAACAGCATCAGAGGCTGCATCTTGTTGGAAATATAGATTTCATTGACATTGTCCAGCCAAGTCACTAAACAAATAAAAAGGAAACATAAAGAAGCCCCATGCAGGAGGGCATCAATTAATCTATAGAGTTTCTATAACACATTATCTACAATATCCAGTTTTCCACAAAAAAATTATGATATATGGAAAGAAACAGGAAAGCCTAGTCAACACAGGGAAGAAAAGGTAACAGAAACTGCCTTTGAGAGGAAGCATATGCTGAATTTAGTAGACAAAGACTTCAAAGCAGTTACTATAAAAATGTCAAAAAATCTAAAGGACACCAGGCTTAAAGAGGTAAAGAAAAATATGATGAAAGTATTTCATCAAATAGAGAATATCAATATGGAGATAAAAATGAACCAAATGGAAATTTTAGAGTTGAAAAGTATAGTAACTTAAATGAAAATTTCACTTGAGAGGCTCAACATATTTGAGCTGGCAAGAGAAAGAATCACCATACTTGAAGATAGATTAACAGAGATTATGCAATCTGAAGAATAGAAGAAGTAATAAAGAAAATGAATAGTACCCAAGAGCAATGTAGGACATAATTTAGAACACCAACTCATGTGTAATGAGTATATTAGAAGGAGAGTAAGGGACAGAAAATATATTCAAAGACATAAAATAATGGCTGACTACATCGCAAATTCAATGAAAAACATTGATCTGTATAAATCAAAGAAGCTCAATGATAGGGTAAACAGAAATCCACACCAAGAAACATCATAGTAAAAATTTTAAAAAACCAAATTTTTAACAGAACATCTTGAGAGCAATCTGAGAAAAATGACTTGTCATATACAAAGGAACCCAAATAAGGTTATGAGCTGACTTTTCTTCAGTAAAAAAAAAAAAAAAAAAAAAAAAAATGGAGGCCCAGAGGAAGTGGAATGATGTAATCAAAGGACTGACTGTCAACCAAGAACCCTATATCCAGCAAAACTATCTTTCAGAAATGAAGTGAAATAAAGACATTCTTGGATAAACAAAAACTGAGATTTTGTTGCTGGTAGACCTACCTTACAAGAAATACAAAAAGAAGTTCTTCATGTTGGAATCAGGTGACCCCAGACAGTAATTGGAATCCACACAAAAAACCAAACCAGTTGTGAAAGACAAATACCATATAATTTCACTCATATGTGGAACTTAAGAAACAATTTAATGAGGAAACAAGAGACAAAAAAAAAGCAGATTTTCTTTAAAAAGATTTTTTAAATTTTATTTTATTTTATTTATTAGAGAAAGAGAGGGAAGAGCAGAGAGGAGAGAGAGAATTTCAAGGAGGCTCTATACTGTCAGTGTAGAGCCCAATGTGGGGCATAATCTAATGAACCATGAGATCATGACCTGAACCAAACTCAAGAGTCAAACATTCAACCAACTGAGTCACCCAAGCACCCCTAAACTGACTCTTAAATACAGAGAACAAACTGGTGGTTTCCAGAGGGGAGGTTGGTTGTGTGTGTGGCGGCGGGTGGGGGGGGGGCAGGATGAACGAACTAGGTAAAGGGGATTAAGAGTACACTTAACTTGGAGCACCTCGCTGGTTCAGTAAGTACAGCATGTGACTCTTAATGTCAGGGTCATGAGTTGAAGCCCCATGTTGGGACTAGAACTTACTTAAAAAAAATAAGTACAAAATTGGGGGCGCCTGGGTGGGTCAGTTGGTTGAGTGTCTACCTCTTGATCTTAGCTCAGGTCTTAATCTCAGGATCATGAGTTCAAGCTCTGCATTGGGCTCTGTGCTGGGCATGCAGCCTACTAAATTCATACATACATACATACATAACTTGATGAGCACTGAGAAATGTATAGGCTTGTTGAATCATGATATTGTATACCTGAAACTAATATAATACTGTATGTTAATATACTTGAATTTTTTAATGGAAAAAATAAAAATAAATCAAGAAAATCCAACCACTGGTAAAATAATTATAAAATACAATAAAATTACATGTTTCTTCTTTCTTAAATGATCTAAAAATCAGTTGCATAAGACACTATAATTGTATTGTTGAGCCAATAGCATATAAAAGTGTAATATATTTGATAATAACAGAATTAAGGAGGTGGGTGGGAGCAAAGCAATATTAAGGAAATAATACCAAATGGTAACTCAAATCCACAGGAACAAATGAAGACCACCAGAAATGGTAAATTACAAGATTAATATTACAAAATATAAATATATAATTTCCTCTCAGCTTCCTTAAAAGATATATAATTATACGGAGAGAATAAAGAAAATGGGAGCTGAGTAGGAGGAAACTAGGCTTGTCTTTTCCCACAAACACAACTAGATAACTATCATATCATTCTAAATAGCCCAAAAATCGACCTGAAGACTGATAGAAAAAAAATCTACAACTAAAGGTAAGGAAGAAGCCACATTGAAGAAGGTAGGAAGTATAGAGACGTACTTTAGGGGAGAAATGTATCATGGGTACTGTGGAGGGGAAAGACCTGTGGTTGCAGAGAAAGGCGAGAGAGAGAGAGAGAGAGAGAGAGAAAGAAAGAGAGAGAAGGGCACATGAGAATGCACAAGGAGAACATTTCCCCAAAACCATCGGCTGGAAAAATAAGAAAGGCTGAATTTCCTGAGTTCTTGCAACCAGGGGGGCTTAAGGACTGGAGTTTTAAAGGTCAGTGGGTTTGGCTGGGATGGAACCCTGAGGGTGCTGCCCTACTCCTGGAGAGAGGCAGGAAAATAACAGGTGGGGGGAGGGCAGGTGGTGTAGAAACAGTGATCTAAGGGGCACTTGGGGCACTTATTATTAAGGTGGCAACATTCCCCAAATTGATCTATAGATTGAACATAATTCCTACCAAAAATCCCACTGTCTTTGCAGAAATTGACAAGCTTATCTTACAATGCATATGGAAATTCAAGGGACCCAGAATGGCTGAAACCATTTTGAGAAAGAAGAGCAAAGTTGGAGGTTTTGCACTTTCTAATTTCAAAACTTACTACAAAGCTCCAGTAATCAAAACCGTGTAGTACTGGCTTAAGGATAGATCTCTAGGGTAACAAAATACAATTGAGTCCAAAATATACCATCATATTATGGTCAGGTGATTTTTGACAAAGGTACCAAGATAATTCAATGGGTAAAGAATGGTCTTCCCAACAAATAGTGCTGGGAAAACTGGATATCCATATGCAAAAGAATGAAATTAGATAAAACTTAACTCAAAATGAATCATAGACCTAACTGTAAGAGTGAAAACTATAAAACACTATTAGTCTGCTAGGGCTGCCATAGCAGAATGTCACAGGATAGTTGACTTAAACAACAGAAATTTATTTTCTCACAGTTTTGGATGCTATAAGCGCAAAATCAGGGTGTCAGCAGGGCAGTGAACACTCTCTTGGCTTGAATGCAGCCACCTTCTCTGCTCTTTCTTCACATGACCTTTCCTCTGTGTGTGTGCACTCCTGATGTCTCTTATAAGGACGCCAGTCCCTATTCTGTTAGGACCCCACCCTGTGACCTCATTTAAACCTAATTGTTTCCTTAAAAGTCTTAACCCCCAAAACAGCCACACTGGAGTTCAAGGCTTCAACATAGGAGTTTCAGGGTGACACAACTGGGTTCATAACAAGCACTTAAGGAAAGTATGGGAGTAAGTCTTCCTGATCTTGGATTAGACAAAGCCCTGTTAGATATGACACCAAAAGCATAAGCAACTAAAGAAAACATAAATTGGAAGTTATCAAATTAGTAACATTTGTGCTTCAAAGGATCTCTTCAAGAAAGTGAAAAAACAACCCATGGGGCACCTGGGTGGCTCAGTTGGTTAAGCATCCCACTTCAGGTCAGCTCATGATCTCACAGTCTGTGAGTTCAAGCCCCAGGTCGGGCTCTGTACTGACAGCTCAGAACTTGGAGCCTGTTTTGGATTCTGTGTCTCCCTCTCTCTTTGCCCCTCCCCCGCTCATGCTCTGTCTCTCTTGCTCTAAAAAATAAATTAAAAAATTTAAAACCACAATATGATAGAGAATATTTATAAATCACATATCTGATAAGGGACTTGTATTATATATAAAGAAATCTACAACTCAATAATAAAAAGATAACCTAATTTAAACTAGGCAAAAAATATGAATTGACATTACTCCAAAGAAAATATTTAAATGGCTAATAAGTACACAAAACAATGCTGAACATTATTAGTTCCTAGGCACTTGCAGATCCAAATAATGAGATAGCATGTCACACCCACTATGATGGCTATAATCAAAAGTACAGAAAATAACAAGTGTTCCTGAGGAACTAGAGAAATTGGAACCCTCATACATTGTCAGTGAGAATGTAAAATGATGCAGCCACTTTGGAAAACAATCTGACAGTTCTCAAAAGTTAAGCAGAATTACCATATGATCTAGCAATTTCACTCCTAGGTGTATGCCCAAAAGAAATGAAGACATGTGGGGCGCCTGGGTGGCTCAGTCAGTTAAGCGTCCAACTTCAGCTCAGGTCAGGATTTCATAGTTTGTGGGTTCGAGCCCGGTGTTGGGCTTTGTGCTGACAACTCGAAGCCTCAAGCCTGCTTCGGATTCTGTGTCTCCCTCTCTCTGCCCCTCCCCTGCTCCCTCTATCTCTCTCAAATAAATAAACATTTAAAAATTTTTTTACAAAAACTGGAAACAACCTAAATGTCCATCAACTGATAATTGGGTAAATGTGATACATCCACAGAATGGAATATTGTTTTAGCAACAAAAAGGAAGGAAACAGTGATACATGTTACAATACAGATGAACCTTGAAAACATTCTGCTAAGTGAAAGAACTCAGACATGAAAGGCCACATATTGTATGATTGCATGCATATGAACATTGGGTAAGGCAGTTCTGTGGAGACATAAAGTAGATTAGCAATTGCTTAGGTGGAGGTAGAGGGGGAACAAGTCTTGAAATGGGGAATGACTCTAATGGGTATAGGGTTTCTTTTGGGGGTGATGAAATATTCCAAAATTGATTGTGGCCACCGTTGCAGAACACTGCATACCCTAAAAACCATTGAATTATATACTTGAAATGGGTGAATTGCATGGTATGTGAATTATATCTCAATAACATTTTTAAAAATGAGGGAGAAAGGCTTATCGTTAAGTAAGTGCAAGTCAATCTAAGTGGAGTAGACCACTAAGGTGGCCTCATTTCCAGAACCCTGCATGTTTTAGTGGGTTTTTAATGTTTGTTTATTTTTGAAAGAGCACAAGTGGGAGAGTGGCAGAGAGAGAGGGAGAGACAGAATCTGAAGCAGGCTCTAGGGTCTGAGCCATCTGCACAGAGCCTGATGTGGGGCCCGAACCCACGACCAGTGAGATCATGACCTGAGTTGAAGTTGGACGCTTAATCGACTGAGCTACCCAGACTCCCCTTTAGTGTGTTCTATTTATTTTTTTATAAGTGTATTTGCTAATTACATGTTGATTTTTGATCATGTAGCTATTTTTGCTGAAATGTTTCTATCAGTGACATTTTATATATTTGTTTATTTAGTTTTAAATGTTTATTTATTTTTGAGAGAGAGACAGAGTGTGAACGGGGGAAGGGTAGAGAGAGGAGGAGACACAGAATCCAAAGCAGGCTCCAGGCTCTGAGCTGTCAGTGCAGAACCCTATGCAGTGAGATCATGACCTGAGCAGAAGTCAGATGCTTAACCAACTGAGCCACCCAGGTGCCCCTCTTTAGTGTGTTTTAAATAGCACTGCCATCTTTGGCCTTACCCAACCATACCTCATTTCATCTCTGTGTACCCTCTCCTCTGTTCTGCAAGCAGTGTTTTGGCTCCACAGAGGGGACAGGATGCAGAGGTCCTGAAATGTATGGTCTTGCCTCAAAAGACGGGTCCCTCTCCTGTGGTTAACAGGATTGTTTAAGATCATTCAATAAATAATTATTGAATTATTATCTACTGTTAAATATTATTTAATACCATGCACAATACTATGTGAGACATTTTAGGGACTATAAATATAAATAATAAATGGCTCCTTCCTTCAAATTTAGGCACAGATTTATTTATAGTGCAAAGTAAAAAATTCATAAGCGCCAGGAAAATAAAATTCTTTGAAACATAGAAGAGAGAATCAATGGCAGCATCACAGAGGAGATAAAACTTGAGCTGGGCCTTGAAAGAACAGTTCAGATTTCAGGATGTGGAGAAGGCCATTTAAACAATATCATGAGCAAAGGGACAGGTGATAGAAATGGGGCAGTTCTATCAAATAGTTATTTGTTAGCTGTGTCACCAGTCTGAGAGATGGACAAAACCAGTTTCACACCCTCTACTTTCTCCCAATCTCTGCGCAAGCACTCTGGCACACATCGGAGACAAGATAAGGCTGTGAAGCTGATGTCCAATATTACTATCTCTTCTCTTTTTTTCCTTTCTACCCAAGAGGTTGAAGTCATTGCTGCTACAAGAAAGGCCTGGCTGCCGCTGCTGTCCAGTGCTGTGGTTGCTAGTTTTGACAGAGCCATGCATCAGGAAGAGTTTGGAGTCTGAGGATATGAATTATATAGTCCTTTTGAGCTCTAAAGCTACAGAGTTCTCACTTGAAACATCTGTCCATAGATCAAACATTTAAATGCGAAAAATGAAATTGTAGAAGTACCAGAAACATACTTTGAACATGTATCAAAAAGGATGGATTGATGGATGGATACATATATGATAGAAAAGTACAGTAAAATGTTAATGCATGAATCCAGATGATGTGCATATAGATGTCCACTGTAAAATTCTGTCCTTTTTTCTGTTTGAAACTGTTCATAATACAATATTGGGAAAAATAATATGCATAAATCTGTGACTTAACAATCCTTCCAAGAATTTACCTTAGGAAAGAAAAGAATTTACCTTGACATACTGGTACATGTGACATACTGGTACATGTATATACATATATACACACACACACATATATATTCATTACAGCATTGATTATAGTGATGAAGGATTAGGTGCAACCTAAATGTTTTCAGTAGGGAACTGGTTATATGAATAGCCATTTAGTGGAATGCTGCATAACCATTAAAAAGTAACTCAGATATACTTAAAATTATTTCCAACATATATGTTAAAAAAGCAAGGTACATTATAGCATACTACTCTTTGATAATTTTTATATATGTATAACATTTCTCTGAAAGTCTACAGGGGAAACTGCTAAGACTAGTTTCTTCCAGAGAGGAGATTTGGCAGGGTGGGAGTGATGTGATTCTGGGTAGGAGAAAGACTTTCTCTGTATGCCTATTGGTATTTCTTTATGGGGGTTGGGGGAGCAGGAGAGGGGAAAGGAATTAGTTTTTCAAGAAAAACAGATCATACTGTATATATCAAGAAGCAGCATAGCATCTTCGTTAGGAACTCAGACTGTGAAGTTGATAGTTGGGTCCTGGCCCCACTATTTATTAGTTAAATCATCTGAGGCAGGGGTGCCTGGGTGGCTCAGTCAGGTGTCTGACTTTGGCTCAGGTCATGTTCTTGCAGTTCATGGGTTCGAGCCCTGTGTCAGGTTCTGTGCTGACAGCTCAGAGCCTGGAACCTGCTTCAGATTCTGTGTCTCCCTCTCTCTCTGCTCCTCCCCCATTCATGCTCTGTCTCTCTCTGTCTCTCATAAATAAATAAAAGTTAAAAAAAAATTTAAAAATGGTCTGAGGAAAATAGTTAGTCTCTCTAAGCCTCATGGAGAAAATTGAGGTACCCACCTCTTAGGGTTGATGTGAAAATTAAAAGGATAATTCTTGCAAAACACTGCGATTTGTTAGCTATAACTATCTTTGTATTGTTTACACTTAGAATAATCATCATTTTGTACTCTAAAAAATATAGTTTTAAGGTTTCCTTGAGATCATAATCTTTGTCTACTTCTTGCTTAGTATTTATACTCCCTCTAACTCTTTTTGAAATATTTTTTTTCCTGATACCTTAAAACACATTATAAATTAATGACCTATAGAATTAGGAATCTGAGACTTTATATCCCAACCTACAAATAACAGTTCAAATTCTTCCATGTTATAATACGCTGATATCTCAGTCAAAGACTAGCCTAGGTCTGATTTGTGGTGTTGTTTTTATGGTTTAGGAATTAAAGTGCCTCATTGTTCCAAAAGCAGGAATAAGATTACTTGAGAGTAATGGGATCAGTCAGTTACTGTGGCAGCCTATAAGCCTATAGTGATAATTAACCAGCTCTATATCCTTACTTTCTTTTTCCTCAGGACTTCATATCATCCACAGCCTAGATGAAGTCAATTTCATACAGAACCTTGTATTTTACATTGAAGCTGCATATAAAACTGCTGTAAGTACTCATTTTAGAATTAATTTTAAACATACGTTTTTGTTCAATTTTTTTATTAAATTTATTTGTTTTTGGAGAGAGAGCACACATGCAGGCGAGGGGCAGAGAGAGAGGAAAAGAGAGAGAATCCTAAGCAGGCTCCAAGCTGTCAGCGCAGAGCCCGATACCAGGCTTGAACTCACAAACCATGAGATCATGACCTAAGCCAAAACCAAGAGTTGATGCTTAGCCAACTGAGCCACCCAGGCGCCCCTAAACATATGATGTTTTTAAAAATACTATACAACCCATTCTTTCTCTTAATGCTGCACCTCATAGTGAACCAATCTGTAAGGCTTCCAGCAGAAATTGCCTTCAGCCTTTTTCTTTACTAAGCTCTGTTGTCCTGTTTGCCTCCTTTCCAAGGGAGTTACAGAAGTAAGAGGGTCAAGATACTATGCATCCGTTCCTTTCAATAATCCATATCCTTTCTGTAATATCTCACATTATATATTTGGGGACCTGGGACTAAATTGTAGTCTTATTTTAATGATCTGTAGTCTAAAAACCAGAAGCAAGATGGCTAGCGAATATAATGGGTCAGTTAGCTACTTAGAAATAAAATTTGGTCATATGTTTAATATTATCTGTAGACATTGCTTCTGTGTTTACTATACAAAAAATAGTTCCTTTTTCTTATGACTACCATGAGAGATAAGTTTATATTAAATCATGACATATTTAACATCTCCTCTCTCAGGGATCACTGTTCTTCACTGCATAATGTTCATTGTATTGAAAATGGCTGTCATAAGTAGTCCAGGTATTTTAGTCATCTAAAATGTTTAATTTGTTTAGTTGGTTTTTAGCTGTTTTAGGTGGGAGGGTAAATCTGTGACCTGTAACTCCATATTTGCCAGAAAGAGAAGTTTAACATAGACATATTTGATGCAAGCAGACATTATTTGTTGACTGATTCCTTTGCCTTCTGATACCATAGGTGTGCTATGGTCCAGGGTACAAGTTAGGGCTGTCTGGCCTCTCAACTGCAGCCAGGGGGTACAGCAGAATTAATGATATGTGTGCCTTCTCCTACTCTAATCTTTGCTGCACAAATTAGGGTAGAGCGGGGTTTCTGGACAAGTGAGGCTAGCCATGGGATAAATATGGCTCACCTATGGAAGCTTCACTTTAACTCAGAGATTTGATATAAAAATCATTTAAGGTAAATATAGAAACAAGTATAGGTGTGTGTGTGTGCGCACATGCATGTTTACACATGAGTATTTCCAAGTTCTATTCAATGAGAGGGCCTAGAAGCAGTGGCACCACAGTGACAATGAGCACCAGTGCCTTCTGTATTGTAACTGCTCATTCTGTAATAAAGCAAAGCAAGACTCCTTATAGAAGCAGTTGATTCCAGGGCTGGGGTGAGGAAAACACAGGATGAAACTGCAGTATCTTATAGTGACAGAAAGTGAGGAAATGTTCAAAAAGAACGGGACATGTCAAAAGGGCACAGGCGCCAACCCAAAAGAACTCCCAATGGGTAAAGCTGGAACAATTTGAACAACAAAACAAATAATGATAATATTTTATTATAACCCAGAGAATAACCTAAATATTTATAAATTCATACTAACATAAATAAATGAGGGAGAAAGGACAGCTCTTCCTTAGAGAAGAATTGCAGTTAATGACTGTAGAGGTAATAAAAGAACTAAGATACCACCATTGAAATACCACTGTAATAATTGTTGCAGACAAGTTTCACCAATGGATGCTAAATTAGCGGGTAGATATTTGAGGAGAAACAGGATATTTGCACAGTTGTAAAGTATCTTTCTCAAGATATTTATTAATCACAAGGGAGAGAATAGTAACAGCAGCATGGAGAAACCCTGCAGACACCACCTTAACCATGTGATGAAGGTAAACATGACCACAATAAGCCATAGCAACATCGTATACTCCTTGATGTGATGCAGTGAGAACACAGCATAACGTCTGTAGTATTCCTGACAAAAATGCAGTCTTAATATAATCAAGAGAAGGCATCAGGTGAACCTAAATTGAAGGAAATCTATAAAAATGTCTGACCACTGGTCTTCAGAATGTGTAACAGTCATGAAAGACAAGACTTGAGAAGTCGTAACTGATTAGAAGAGACCAAGGAGGCATGACAAATGCAGCATGGTATTCTGGATTGGATCTGGGAACATAAAATTCTATTAGTGGAAAAACTGGTGAAATCCTAACAAAGTCCATAATTTGGTTACTAGAATTGTACAAATGTTTATTTTTTAGCTTTGACCATTGTATTATGGTTATGTCAGGTGTTAACATTAGGGGAAGTTGAGTGAAAGGTCTATGAAAACTCACTGTACTGTTTTTGTAACTTCTCTGTAACTCTGAAGTTTTTTCAAATAAAAAAGTTTTTAAAAAGTAATTTTACATGTTATCTTTGCATTATCAAGGGGTCATATAAAGCTATGGTTAAGAATTTACACTTTGGACTGAGAGTACTTGGACTCTAATCCTAGCTCTGTCACTGTGTGACCTTGGGTGAGTCACTTAACTTCTCTTTGCACCTCAGTTTCATCATCTATAAAATATAAAGTAAGGTAGCAGTGTAAAGTGCATAGGTTAGTGCATGGTACATTGTCAGTGACAATAGAGAGTAAAATTAGAATAGATAATAAAGATAGAACACTGGGGTACTGTTTAAGCTCCATCTTTTAGAACTCCTGTATCTGCTTTGATGAAAAGTTTTGAGAAGCACTTCTCTACATGAACTGAGTTATAGTTCTTGACCTGATCAACTGTTGAGGAGTCTTCCAACGTCTCGGAGATCCCAATAGAATTTAAAGCTACTAGGAAAATAGCTACGGGGCAGCCCAACTCATTGGTATCTCCTTAATAAGCATTGTGGGTACACACATGTATGGCAGATTAGCTACTATGTGTGCTTTTTATTCACGGGTTATGTGTCTAGTAAGCATTTAGTAGTAATGACTTGCTAATGGTATGTTGATTATTTTATGCTAGGACTTCGGGATATGGGAACGTGGAGACAAGACAAACCAAGGGATCTCAGAATTGAATGCCAGTTCAGTTGGAATGGCAAAGGTAATTTTTCTTGCTTTGTTTATACCAAGTGTGGAGAAAGGACATACACCTTTGCCGTAGATGAAGGCTTAACGTGAATTTGGACCATCATCAAATTGTTCTTTTTTTTAAAGTTTATTTATTTAGTTTGAAAGAGAGAAAGAGCATGAGTGGAGGAAGGGCAGAGAGAGAGAGGAAGAGAGAGAATCCCAAACAGACTCTGCACTGTCAGCACAGAGCCCTATGCAGGTCTTGAACTTACAAACCATGAGATCATGACCTGAGCTGAAATAAAGAGTTGGATGCTTAACTAAGCCATCTAGGTGCCTCCAAATTTTTCTTTTAAAACACAGGCAAATTCAGATTCTCCCATAGAACTATGGACATGTAGGTAAGATTTCTTTCATAATCTCCGGATTTATATATCCAACTGCTTTTGTAGCATATCTCTAATTATATATACCACAGAGACCTCAGAGAACATATCTTAAACTAAATTCATCTTCTCTATCATTACAAAAACAAAAAGAGGACTTGCCCTTCCATACACCAGTTGACACAACTCGATATCAAGGAACCATCTGTCAATCCTGAACCCTCCTCACTCTCCTGCATCCCACATATCATCATCATCATCATCATCATCATCATCATCATCATCATCACTGCCTTTCCACTTGACTCCATCTTTTCCTTCCCTCTGCTCCTGCCTTAATTTCAGCTCTTATTATTGGAGACAGCAAGAAGGCATAAAATAGGATAGCAGGAATAGGATCACACATATTATAATGATAAATACACATGACCTAATTTAAGTTTCTCCTGCCAAAAGACACGGTTTGACTTTTAAAAGATATATGTATCTTTTTTCAGTGTTATTTACAATAGCCAGGATATGGAAACAACCTAAGTGTCCATCTATAGAGGAATGGATAAAGATGAGATACATATACACATGCGCACATACAAAATGCAATATTACTTAGCCATAGGAAAAAGTGAAATCTTGCCATTCATGACAATATGGATGGATGTAGAGGGTATTATACTAAGTGAAATAAACCAGACAGAGAAAGACAAATAGCATATGACTTCACTTATATGTGGAACCTAAAAAATAAAACACAATTAAAAGCACACAATAAAGTCAACCTAAATTCCCAACAGTTGTTAAATGGTTAAATAAATATGAGAGAATATTATGTTGAAATAAAGAATTTTCATAATATGGAGAAACATTTACGCTGTAGTATCCTAACCAAATTTTATATGAAACATGATCTCAACTATAGAAAGATTTGCATAGAGAAAACTAATAGGGAACATACTGAAAATATTAGCATTATTTTGGGTAACTTTTTTGCCTTCTCCATACTTTTTATGTTTTCAAAATAGTCTATAACAAGTATGGTATACCTTTATAATCAAGAAAAGCAAGAAATTAATAAGTAAATTCTATTTTTTAAAAAAACATGGAAACTCATCTTTGGCCTTGGTGACTAGTAACTTTCATCTTTAAGTCAATCAAAGTGTCTTTTTAGGCTATTCACTTCTCTGTGGAAACTCAGTGATGCGCCAATACCTAATGGCTATTGTATTTTAGTATCTTATATCCAGACAACTTGTGGTATTTCTTATGTACTGGTATCACACTAGTGGTTTACTACAAATACATCTGTGCCATGTTCAAATTATTTTTAAAGTGTGATGCTTGACTTGATAATCCTGTAACTTTATCTTATGTCATATCTTTTTAAAATGCATTTTTATTGAGATGTAATTGACGTATAACATTGTGCAAGTTTTAAGTACACAACATATTGATTTGATACGTTTTTATTATAATATGATTACCACCAAAGAGTTAGGTAACACCTCTATCACATCATATAATTATCACTTCTTTTTTGTGATAGGAACAATTAATATTTAATCTTTGATAATACAGTATTGTTGTCTATAATCACTATGCTGTGGATTAGATCTCCAGAACTTATTTATCTACTGGTTGCAAGTTTGTACCTTTAAACAACATCTCCTCAATTCTTCCATCCCCCAGCCCCTGGTAACCACCATTTTACTCTGTTTTTTGGAGTTTGGCTTTTAAAGTTCCACATATAAGTGATATAATACAGTATTTGTCTTTCTCTCTCTACCTTATCTCACTTAACATAATGCCCTCAAGGTCCATCTCTATTGTCACAAAAAGGCAGGATTTCCTTCATTCTCATAGCTGAATAATATTCCATTGCGTGTGTGTGTGTGTGTGTGTGTGTGTGTATGTGTATGTGTATCACGTCTTCTTTACCCATTCACCTGTTGACAGACACTTAGTGTTTCCGTATATTGACTTCTGTGAATAATGTTGCAATAAACATGGGGGTACATATATCCCTTTGATATCCTCTTTTCATTTCTTTTGAATATATACCCAAGAGTGGAATTGCTGGGTTGATCATATGATAGTCCTATTTTAAGTTTTTGTGGGACCCCCATAGTGTTTTCTATAGTGACAGAACCAATTTGCATTCCATCCAAGAGTGTACAAGTTTTCCTGTCTCTCCACATTCTGGCGCCAAAAGTTGTTACCACTTGTCTTTTAGATAATAGCCATTCTTTTAAGTTTATTTATTTATTTTGAGAGAGGGTAGGGGGAGGAGAGAGAGAATTAATCCCAAACAGGCTCTGCACTGTCCTCATGAGCCTGATGCAGGGCTCAAACCCACGAACCACGAGATCATGACCAGAGCCGAAATCAAGAGTCGGTTGCTTAACCGAGTCACGCAGGCGCCCCGATAATAGCCATTCTTACAGGTGTGAAGTGATATTGTGTTGTGGTTTTGATTTGCATTTCCCTGTTAATTAATGACTTTGGACATTTTTTCTTGTATCCATTGGCCGTTCATATGTCTTCTTTGGAAAAAAATGTATATTCAATTCCTCTGCTCATTTTTTAATTGTTTATTATTGAATTGTATGAGTTCTTTACATAGTTTGGATATTAACCTCTTATCAGATATGCAGTGTGTAAATATTTTCTCCTATTCCATAGGTTGCCTGTTCATTGTTTTAATTGTATCTTTTTCTGTACAGAAACTTTTTAGTTTGATGTAATACCACTTGTTGATCTTTGCTTTTGTTGCTTGTGCTTTTGGTGTCATAGCCAAAAAAAATCATTGCCAAAGACAGTGTAAAGATGTTTTTCTCCTATGTTTTCTTCTAGAATTTTTATGGTATCAGGTCTTATGTTTAGTCCATTTTAAGTTAATTTTTGTGAGGGTATAAGGTAGGGATCCAATTTCATTCTTCTGCATGTAGTTATCTAGTTTTCCCAACACCATTTGTTGAAGAGACTATTCTTTCTGCATTGACTGTTCCTGGCTCCCTCGTCAAATATTAAGTGACTGTAAATGCAGGGTTATTTCTGGATTTTATTCTGTTCCATTGGTCTATTTGTCTATTTTAATGCCCACACCATAATATTTTAATTATTATAGCTTTGTAGTATGGTTTGAAATCAGGATGCATGAATGCCTCCAGCTTTGTTCTTCTTTCTCATGATTGCTTTGGCTATTTGGTGTCTTGTGGTTCCATACAAATTTTAGGATTGTTTTTGTATTTCTGTGACAAATGCCATTGGAATTTTGATAGGGATTGCATCATATCTATAGATGGCTTTTGGTAGTAAGGACATTTTAACGATATTATTCCTTCTAATCCATTGAACATGAAATATCTTTCCATTTGTTTGTGTCTTTAATTTCTTACATCAAAGTATTGTAGTTTTCATTGTACTTGGTTAAATTTATCCTTAAGTATTTTATTGCTTTTGATGCTATTGTGAATGGGATAGTTTTCTTTATTTCTTTTTCCAGATGATTTTTTGTCATTAATGTACAGACAATTAATGTATGTTAATTTTATATCATGTAATTTTACTGAATTCACTGACTGGTTCCAACAGTTTGGGGTTAGGTTTACAATTTTCTATATATAAGATTATATCATCTTCATATAATGACAGTTTTGCCACTTCTTTCCAATTTGGATGTATTTTCTTTGTCTTGCCTAATTGCTCTAGCTAGGATTTTCCAATATTATGTTGAATAAGAGTGGTGAGAGTGGGCATCCTTGTCTTTCTCCTGATCTTAGAGGAAAAGCTTTCAATTTTTCACTGTTTTTTTTTTGTTTTTATTTGAATTCCAGTTAGTTAACATACAGTGTAATATTAGTTTCTGGTGTACAAAATAGTGATTCAACACTTCCATACATCACCCAGTGCTCATCACAGCAAGTGTTAGCTGTGGGGTTTGTTGTTTATGGCCTTTATTATGTTCAGGTATGTTTCTTCCATATTGAATTTGTTGAGGGTTTTTATCATGAAAAGAAGTTTACAACCTCCATCTTAACTGTCTCTGGAACAATATGGGAGGTAAAGAAAAACTCAGAGGCCCCTGGGAATAAAAAATGCTACATTGTTTTTTCTGTTCTGCTGAGCATATTCAAAATGACTTCATATGCACTGATATGATACTGGGGTACAGGGAGAAGAATATATCTCTTGCTAAAAATGGTCTTTCTTTCTTTGCCCTTCACAGGCAGCCCTGGAAGCATTAGATGAACTGGACCTATTTGGTGTGAAAGGTGGGCCCCAATCAGTTATCCATGTCCTGGCTGATGAAGTACAACACTGCCAGGTAAGAGAATAATGGATCACATTATAGAAAATTTTATTCTTACCCAGACTCAGAATTAGCATGGCTTTTAGAATAAGAAGACCTGAGAGTACATGGTCTGATTTATTATCATGGGCCAAAAATGTCTTATCCAAACTTCCTATACTAAGATAAGCCTGATATAGCATGAACTATAACATAGATCACAGTCCTGTTCTCTCGTCCATGGTTATAAAGGGATCCCACCATACTGTGCAGAATTCTCCACTGTTGTCATATCAAGGGTCTATGGGCTCTACTCGTGAATATCTCCTTTTCTAAATATGCCAAGAGAACAAGAGGTGAGTGATTTTGAGTGTTCTTCTTGATAGTGGCTTTGAAATATTCTTTTGTCCCCAGTTGGCTCTGGGCTGAGATGTTTGGAGATTAGACTGTTTAAGTGGCAAAAATATGTATCTTCAGTTTTGTTTAGGGTTACTCTCTGTATTGAAAGATTAACATTCTTCTCATTGGCAAGATGACCTTCTCCTTGCCTTCAAACTCTGATTGGATGCCCATAATAAATATAAACTCATCTTCTAATTTTAAAATGTGAAATTTTCCTTGGAAAAGATAAATGTCAGCAGTGGAGGAGCTGAGCCTTCCACATCTTGCTTCTCAGCAGCTACATTTTCTCTTATCTTTACCCTTAAATGGCCAATGGAGCAAGGGGACTATGGGCAAGATGATGTTAGTGTATTCTTCATCCATTAGTAGCTGCTTAAGATCCAGGATTGGGAAGCATTGAGAACAGTGATAAGACAATGGATAATTTACACAAATAACTAGTTTTCTAAGCTCTCACTTAGAAATTATTATTGAATTATCATTGAATTCAATATTGAATATAATTGAATCATTATTATTGAATAATCTTCGGGTTTTCTCCTGAATGATCCTCTTCCACATAAATCTTTTGAAATTAAAGCTGTTAGTTTTATAATCCCAACTTAACTACTAATGTACCACATTTGACTTCTTTCTTTCTTTTTAGTCTATCCTTAATTCACTACTCCCCCGGGCTTCAACATCCAAAGAGGTAGATGCTAGTCTACTTTCAGTTATTTCGTTCCCAGCCTTTGCAGTAGAAGATAGCCGGTTGGTAGAGCTTACAAAGCAAGAAATCATCACCAAGCTTCAGGTATGTCCATATGTGCTCTTCTTTTCTTTAAGGCTTTGACTTTAAAGAGAAATTAATTCTCTTGGGAGCCTTGAGTCAGCGATTTAACCAAATGATCAGGGTTAACACCACCAGTAATAAAGCGTATTGACATCATGTGGCCCCAGATACAGTGCACTGAGATGTGCACAGCGCCAGTGTGGTATCCATGCAAATAACGCGTAATCTCAGTCATGGGAAAACATCAGACAAAACCAAATTGAGGGCCATTCTACAAAATAACTGATGAGCTCTTTAAAACTGTCAAGGTGATGAAAGACAAGGAAAGACTGAGGAACTATCACAGACTGGAAGAGACTAATGAGACATGACAACTAAATGGAATGGGATCCTAAAATGGATATTGGAACAAGAAAAAACAAAGCCGTTAGTGGAAAAACTGTCAGGACGCCTGGGTGACTCAGTCAGTTAAGCGTCCGAGTTTGGCTCAGATCATGATCTTGCAGATCGTGGGTTCTGAGCTGTCAGCACAGAGCCTGGAGCCTGCTTCAGATTCTCTCTCTCTCTCTCTCTCTCTCTCTCTCTCTCTCTCTCTCTCTGCCCATTGCTGGCTTGTGCACTCACTCACTCTCTCTCTCTCTCTCAAAAACAAATATTTAAAAAGAAAGAAGGAAAAACTGGCAAAGTCCAAATAAGTTCTGTACTTTGGTTAATAGTCTTGTGCCAAGGTTAATTTTTTAGTTTTTATGCATGTTCTGTGGTTATGTAAGAAGTTAATATAAAGGGACAGTGATTGAAGGGTAGTGGTGACTCTCTGTACTGTTTTTGCAACTCTTGTCTAAGTCTCAAATTATCAAAATTTTAAAAATATGTTGTCTTTTATTTGAGCCTCTCATCTCTTATGAGCTGTGTGAACAGCCCACATAGTAATTGGGCTATTACAGATTTATCCTATGGTGGTAAGTGATGAAAGAGTTATTAGAAACTCTGCTTTAGAGAAGAGCCTGTAACTTAGCCCTCACTTGAACACACATTGATTTCTGAAATCAGTTTCTGCTACTGGGCTAGTATCAAAGGTTTTTTTAGATTATATTTTATTATTTTTTAAATACTGTATCTGTATTGGTGATAGATTGGCACATGTAGCTCTTGCAAAGGCTGTATTTGATGGACTATATGGCTATACCAATGTGCATGCTTCCACTGTTTCTTTTCTTTGGGTTTCCAGGGTCGTTATGGTTGCTGTCGCTTTCTACGAGATGGATATAAAACTCCCAAAGAGGTGGGTTTCTTTTCCC
This sequence comes from Panthera pardus, assembly GCF_024362965.1. Lineage (NCBI taxonomy): Eukaryota > Metazoa > Chordata > Mammalia > Carnivora > Felidae > Panthera > Panthera pardus. Next base: position 66,897,603 of record NW_026526843.1, read on the forward strand.
CCAAAATGAGTCCAAGGTAGCATGGTCAGTACTGTTTGCAGTCTCATTCAGATAATATTTAACTCACTAGTGGTACTTAAAATAATCACTAAAGGGGCACCTGGGTAGCTCAGTTGCTTAAGCATCTGACTCTTGGTTTCAGCTGAGGTCATGATTTCACAGGTTCATGAGTTTGAGCCCCACATCGCACTCTGCACTGGCAGCGCAGAGCCTGCTTGGGATTCTCTCTCTCCCTTACTCTCTTCCCCTCCCCCACTTGTCCTGTCTCTGCCTCTCAAAATAAATACACTTTAAAAACATATATAAAATAGGGGCGCCTGGGTGGCTCAGTCGGTTAAGCGGCCGACTTCAGCTCAGGTCACGATCTCGCCGTCCGTGAGTTCAAGCCCCACGTCGGGCTCTGGGCTGATGGCTCAGAGCCTGGAGCCTGCTTCCAATTCTGTGTCTCCCTCTCTCTCTGACCCTCCCCCGTTCATGCTCTGTCTCTCTCTGTCTCAAAAATAAATAAACGTTAAAAAAAAATTAAAAAAATATATATAAAATAAAATAATCACTAAATAGGTTACAGTAACTAATGTTTCTTACCTTTGTTGGGCTTAGTTGCCAAGTTCTATTTGTGAGCCCTTATGGATTAAATAAAATAGAGGAAGGTTGGGGCGCCTGGGTGGCTCAGTCGGTTGAGCGTCCGACTTCAGCTTAGGTCACAATCTCACGGTTCGTGAGTTCGAGCCCCGCGTCGGGCTCTGGGCTGATGGCTCAGAGCCTGGAGCCTAGTTCCGATTCTGTGTCTCCCTCTCTCTCTGCCCCTCCCCCATTCATGCTCTGTCTCTCTCTGTCTCAAAAATAAATAAACATTAAAAAAATTAAAAAAAAAATAGAGGAAGGTGTAGTTCTTCCACCTCTTGCAGCTGGTTAGTTTCAGGAAAGAGCTACTGACAGACGCTTAAATCAGTGGGTGAAAGTTTAAGCAGAAACAGAATATTTGAATAGTCTCAAAGTATCTTCCTCGCAAATATTTAATAGTTACAAAGGGAAAAATCTTTTCTTCAATAGCACTTTTTCCCCCTTCCACCTTTTTGTGGTTGGTTGGTTCTAAACAGTACGTGATCTTGAAAAGTTAACTTGCTTTTGCTCCACCTGTCAAAAATTATCCTTGGAATTATCGATGGAGAAAGTTAAGTATTATTAAAGGGAATGAATGGTCAATAAGAAGCACTTCACTAGGAATGTAAACATTTTTTTAATCATCGAGCTCAAACTCTTCTGGTCTACTTTCCTTCTTCTACTTTATTCTTTAGTCATGTTGATTTCTATCTCTACTGATCTATTAAAATTATGCTCTGAAATACCATCAGAATGTCCCAAGTGATCAATCCAGTAGCCTTTTCCCACTCCTCATTATACTTGCCTTCTCTGTAGTACATTACTGTTACCTACCCCTCCATTTTCATGAAATTCTTTTCCTATTTAATTTATACAGTTCTACACTATCCTCATCTCTTTTTGTTTTTTCCTCACCAAACTATGAGAGCATAACCAAGATTCCGTTCTCAGGTCATCTATTCACTATATGTAGCTACTACATTTGTAATTTGTGCTTCAAGTGTCACCTGTACGAGGATGACTCCCAAATCCTCCTCTCTCTTGCTGTCCTTTGAAACATTTCTATTTATACGTTCTGCTGCTACCTCAAACTTAACAAATACAAAACCAAACTCATGTTTATTAGGAATTAATATCACTTCTTCACATACTTGCCTATGGTGTCATTTTTATCCCAGTTCTACGGGTTACAAGTCATATCACAGAGTACTTGCTAAGGGAGGAGGGGTGTGTACACGCTCTGCAAGGCTGTATTGTGATACCTCTGAGCTAAAAATATGTGTCTGAATTTGCAGTGATAAAATAGACTTTGTTTATTGTGTTTTTACCAGGATCCCAATCGTCTGTACTATGAACCATCTGAGCTGAAGTTATTTGAAAACATTGAGTGTGAATGGCCACTGTTCTGGACATACTTTATTCTTGATGGGGTCTTTAGTGGCAATGCAGAACAGGTAATATGCTGGGGAAAGAGCTTTTCAGCAGAATGTTTTTGTTATGTCTTCTTCTTTCAGTTAATGTTTGTGCTGACCCTGTGACCAAATGGAATTCTTCCCTAATAGGGAAGAGACAGAGTTGTCTTCTAGAGACTAGCAGTTGGGGACACTAGGTTAAGAGTTGAAAGACCTGAATATTGCCATTGCTCACACTTGACCTTTAATAAATACAGAGAGCACAATAACAAGCCCTGTCCACTTGCCTCAGTTATAAGAGGTACTTGGATTTGTATGTCTTTTTTTTAAATCTTGGAAATGATGTTCTGACTTTAGCACCCCCCCCAAAAAAAACCCAAAACAACAACCCGTTCATACCCTGTCCTTGCCCCAAAAAACATGGTCATCATCATTTTGGGGGCTACATGAATAAAGTAATTTAGAAACCATCATTGGAAAACAGTGAGACTGGGAAATTTAACCAAGTAAGTTTAGTGTTCGGCATTCTACAAATTGACCATGGTCTAAGCTTGGACATGAATCCAGCACATTTGTAAGTCCCTTATCCTTAGCTACATAAAACATAATTCTGTGTAATTTGAATGCTTTGGCCAATATTAATCTGTAACTGCCAGGGGTGCCTGGGTGGCTCAGTCAGTTAAACATAAGCTCAGATCATGATCTCCCAATTCATGGGTTCGAGTCCCGCATCAGGCTCATGCTGAGAGCTCAGAGACTGGAGTCTGTGTCAGATTCTGTGTCTCCCTCTCTCTCTGCCCCTCCCCTGCTCACTCTCTGTCTCTCTCAAAAATAAACATTAACTTTTTTTAAATCTGTAACTGCCAATATGAGTTTAAGTAATAGGGTTACACCAAAGTTTCAGAGGCCATAAAGTGTTTTACTCTAAATTTTAGTAAATTAAAGGATATCCCTTTTTGAGAAAGCAAATAAGATAAGCAATAATAGAAATAACCCACCCTATTTTGATTCTACCATTTTTCTCCCTCCTTCTCAAATTTCACAGAATTGTGGAAAATCCACAGAATTTCAAAAACCTTTCTTGCTCAAAGGAAGATTTATTTATTATACGTGCCTACCAACTACAAAGCACACAGGTTTTTTGGACTCTGTGGGGGAAAAAAGAGTTGAGAGACCTGGATTCTTTTTTATTCTTTTTTTTTGTCTGGCTTCCGTAGTAACTATTAAGTAGTCCAAGTATAGTCACTGACTTCTTCAGGTTCTCTGTATACAATGAAAATAGTTTTTTGTTCTTCTTAAAAGAAGAAAATATCCCTAAATTTTTTTTTTAATTTTACAGATGAAGATATGCCATAAGAACAAGGGAGGTCAGTTCGGCTATAATAAGACATATATGTTTCTTGAAGATCACCATGCTCTGCATATTTGAGAAATAAAAACTATAGGGCTCATGGGAAAATGAGGTTGGGACACAACACTTAAAAAGTTTGTCAGAAATATATACAAAGCAATAGGAACCTGGGGTGCCTGGCTGGCTCAGTCAGTTAAGTGTCTGACTTCGGCTCAGGTCATGATCTCACAGTTCATGGGTTTGAGCCCCACATCAAACTCTCTGCTGACAGCTCAGAGCCTGGAGCCTGCTTCAGCTTCTGTATCTCCCTTTCTCTCTGCCCCTCCCCCACTCACAGTCTGTCTTTCTTGCTTTCAAAAATAAATAAAACATTAAAAATAATAAAATAAACATTAAAATATTTTAAAACAATAGGAACCTAATAAACACAGTATTGTAACTTTGTGCATGGTGAATGGTTAAGAAACACATAAATATCACAATAAATATGACACTTGTACCTTGTAAAAGACCTAAGGTTTGCTAATGGACATATGCATCCATGTTCCTGCCAGCTGACCTGCTGGGCTCTCATACCCACCACTCTGTGTGCCGGAGGAGGAGAACAAGAAAGATAGCACGAGAGTGAGGAGAAAGAGAAAAAGAACATAGAACAGACAGAATAATTAAAAAATAAACTGTGAAGAAAGGGAAGGAAATTAAAGAAACAGGAAGGCACAGAGTCATGTACCTAGGGTGGGCATGAAAAGGGAGCAGCTCAGGAGTTACTATGCAGTGGTAGAAGGAATGTTGTCTGAAATTGGACGGAAAGTTGTAACACGAAACGTGGATGAGCGTGGTTCTATTTTCCTCCTGAAGTGTGTGCATGTGTATGTTTTGGGTATTCTTACACAGCTCAGTTCAGCTGAGTGTATACTCTTGCAATTGTGTGTAAGCAAATGTCAAATTTATGTTATGCTCAAATTGTTCCCTCATACATCAAATGCATCAGAATAAATTTGTGTTTGCAAAACAACCGTTAGAACTGTTTTTTCCCCACCATAAATTATCATGGGGTTTTTTTTGTCTGTTTTGTCTTGTTTGCTTTTTAGGTATTACTAATCTACCACAAATTATTAAGCAAAAAAATGTGAACTTCCCTATAATAGAAAATTTAGCAGGTAAAATACAGTTTTTAAATTTTTTTTAATGTTTATTTATTTTTGAGAGAAAGAGAGAGCATGAGCGGGGGAGGGACAGAAAGAGGAGATAGAGAATCTGAAGGAGGCTTTAGGCTCTGAGCTGTCTGCACAGAGCCCAATGCAGGGCTTGAACTCAAGAACCCTGAAATCATGACCTGAGCTGAAGTTGGACACTTAACTGACTGAGCGCCACCCAGGCGCCCCTTAAATACAGTTTTAAAAGCCAGTACATGTAAAGGCAAGAAGCTATGTTTAGAATAGTACATAGTGGATCAAAACAGGCCTGTGGAGACAGGCTGACTTGAGGTCAAATCCAGGCTCAACCTTACACTTTCTGCATGATCTTCCACGAGTTCATAATGTCTTGAGCTTTCATTTTTCAGTAAAAAGGTTTTAACTGCATATATCTCCTAGGATGGTTGTAAAAATTATAAATGTGTTCAAGTACGCAAAACTGCTAGCATAGTATCTGGCCTGCAATAAGCATTTCTCAAATGCTACTTTCCTTTCTTCTCCATTTTACTAGGTGAATATGTTCCTTTGCAATAGGACTCTCTTTGGCTACAACACTCCCTGAGTTCCTGAGGGAACACTCTATAAACTTTTTTTCCCTTTATCTACAGGTTCAAGAATATAGAGAGGCTCTTGAAACTGTCCTCATCAAGGGCAAAAATGGAGTCCCACTTTTGCCAGAGCTATATAGTGTTCCTCCGGACAAGGTGAGCTGGACAAGTACCATTACATGGAGCTGGGAGAAGAGCAGTACCTCCACAGGACTGCCTCATTTGAGTCAAACCAGTTTTAACTTTCTGATCTTCATGTTCTAAAAATTTGTCTTTAGGTATAAGATGATAAAAATATGATTTAACTCCTTTGAAAAGAATTTATTTTTTAAGTATAATTTATTGACAAATTGGTTTCCATACAACATCCAGTGCTCATCCCAACAGGTGCCCTCCTCAATGCCCATCACCCAACTCCATACCCAAAAAACAAATAATCCAGTGAAGATATGGGCAGAAGACATGAATAGAAACTTTTCCAAAGAAGACATCCAGATGGCCAACAGACACATGAAACGATGAAAATAATTTTTTAATGTTTATTTTCATTTTTGAGAGAGAGAGCATGATGGGGGAGGGACAGAGAGAGAGGGATACAGAGGATCCAAAGCAGGCTCTGCACTGAGAGCAGAGAGCCTGATATGAGGCTTGAGCTCACAAACTGGGAGATCATGACCTGAGCTGAAGCTGGACACTTAATCAAGTGAGCCAAACAGGCGCCCTGAAAATAAATTTTTAAAGCAGTCTCAGTTATGGCACTGTTGCATAATGAGACAAGGGCAAGAACAAACATTACAATGGTAGTTTCATGGGTGTATATTTATCCTCAAACTCATCAAGATGCATACATTAAATATGCATGGCCTTTTTATATGTCAACCATACCTCAATTTAAAAAAATTAATTGTTCAGAGACTGATTTTTTAAATGTTTTTAAAGCTTATTTATTTTGAGAGAGAGACAGAACAGGGGAGGGGTAGAGAGGGACGGAGAGAGAGAGAATCCCAAGCAGACTCCATGCTGTCAGCACAGAGCCCGATGTGGGGCTTGAATCCACAAACCGAGAGATCATGACCTGAGCCAGAATGAAGAGCCAGAAGCTTACCCAACTAAGCCAACCAGACACCCCCAGATATTGATTTATTTTTAAATACCAAACCTTAAGGTTAAGAATGATTGGAGATCAGTAGGCAGATGTACAGTGATGTTCTGTGTAAACTGTCAGGATTTGGTATTTTCTGTTTTGAGGCCAGTAATATGGGATTGTTTGAGTAGATCAGGTTTGAAAAATGTTGTAGGTCTCTGTTTTCCCACCATGCCAGTCGGGAGTATCATTGTTCCTCTTCTCCATTATGAAGAAGCATTAGCCATGGGAGGGTTGTAATCTTCCATCCTGGTGGGGATGGATGTAATAAGCTTCTAGAAACATCAGCAGCACCATCTGAAAGTTTGTTAGAAATGCAGATCTCAGGCTTTCCTCCACACTCAGAATCTGCCTTTGGATAAGATCCTCAGGTGATTGTATGTACCTACATTTAGAGGAGCACTTCCCGGGGTGCCTGTGTAGCTCAATAGGTTAAGTGTCCGACCTCAGCTCAGGTCGTGATTTCACGGCTCACAAGTTCAAGCCCCACATTGGGCTCTGTGCTGACAGCTCGGAGCCTGGAGCTGCTTTGGATTCTGTGTCTCCCTCTCTCTGCCCCTCCCTCACTCACACTCTGTCTCTCTCTGTCTCTCTCTCTCTCTCTCTTAAAAATAAATAAACATTTTTTAAAAAGGAGCACTACCCTAGGTTGTAGTCACAGTGCTTAACTTTTCGGTGCATTGCATATATAACTGTTTTACAGGGTATGATTCACGATCCAGATTCAGCCCTTTTGTTGTCCAGTATCTTTAACCTTCTATTATCTTTTGTGTGGCTTCTTTATCTTTTCTTTAGGTTGATGAAGAATATCAAAATCCTCACACTGTGGACCGAGTCCCCATGGGCAAGTTGCCCCATATGTGGGGTCAGTCTCTGTACATCTTAGGAAGCTTGATGGCAGAGGTAAGGGGAAGTATCAAGCCTCTTCCACTTTTTTTCTGCTTAAGTCACTGCAAGAATCAGATTTGTGAGTAGCTCATTAAAAGGCAAAAGGCAAAAGGTATTTTTGCCTTTTATATTCTGCCTTAATTATATATTTTCCTCTAGGTCAGGTGCTTAGAGTGGGAATATGGCCAATCATTCACAAAAATCTTTCCCCCTGGCAACCATGTCTCTCATACTGCCTAGGGCTTCCTACCTTGGTACTATACTTAGAGCTGCTCTGAGATCAGGGCCTAGATCTTACTCTTTCAAAATACTCCCCTAGTGCCTTGCCTGGTGACTGATGAATGCACTTGTGCTTAGATAGTAATGTTGACTGATAATGGATTTAAGTACTAACTTTTACAAGCAATATGGTGTTTCATTATTTAATTGAGTAAGCTGATAAGATAATCTTAGGCACCATGACAAGTGTTTGGGAACATCATAGTTTTTTTTAAATTTTTATTTCTTTATTTTGAGAGAGAGAGGAAAAGCAAAGAGAGAGAGAGAGAGAGAGAGAGAGAAAGAGAGAGAATGAATGAGAATCCCAGACAGGCTCCTCACTGTCAGCACAGAGCCCAGTGTGGGGCTCAAACTCATGAACCCTGAGATCATGACCTAAGCCAAAATCAAGAGTCTAACGCTTAACCGACTGAGCTACCCAGGTGGCCCAGGAACATCATAGTTTTTAAAAATTTATTGTTTGTTTATTTTTGTTAAGGGGCCCTTTAAATGTTTTTTTTTATGTTAAATTCTGTTGAAACAGCTCTTAAATGTAGCACTTGAGAATTTTGTACTTTATGTTCAGCTTATTTTTGATATTTTGAGCTATTGTAAGCATTCTCTTTCTCGAAGTTTTCCAGATTTACCGGCAAATCTATTTCCCCATTGTAGGTTATTATGGTAAGTTATAACTGAGGCTTCTAGAAGATCTAAGGTGGGACTTAGCTATCCTTTCTAAGCCAGTCTCTTTGACCTGTTTATACGTGACTATTTTTTGCAGCTGTTTTTGTTCTATTTTGTTTTTTTTCTCAGTTTCACTGAGCTATAATTGACATACATCCATGTGAGTTTCAGGTGTACAGCATAAAAGTTTGATTATCTTTAGTTGATATTATGAAGAATGTAGCAATAATGAGCAGAAAGATTTGTTTAAAATAATCCTTACCTGATGACTTTCTCATTCAGGGCTATAAATAAATTAAATGCTGTGAACAAGGAGGAAATGAATGGTGTTTTTAAGAGCAAATGGGTGAATTCATCCCATTTCAGCAAGGACAGAAATTCAAGTCAAAAGATATATGCTGAGCATAAAGCATAACAGTCACATGAATAAATGAGAAAACAAGACCTAAATTATTGATAATAAACACTGTGATTTGATTATCTAATTGTATGCATCCAGAGAAGGTGGAGTTGTAGCTAAAAAACTTTCTGCTTATCACTTACACCCCATCTATTTCCAGCAAAGAACTTGTGGCCACCACTAGAAGGTATTTGTTTTCTTTCCATACCTGCCTCTCACAGGTTATGATGTGAGGTTTTGGCACTGGTGTGTTGTTTCTCCTCAAACATTAGCTTTTTACTCCCCTGAAAGGCTCTGGTGGAAAAAGCATGAATTTAGGTACCTTGTACAAATAAATTACTTACATAAAATAATTAGCTTTTTGGTTGAGATGTAACAATCTTTTTATGGTTTTTCTTTAGGGATTTTTAGCTCCTGGAGAAATTGATCCCCTGAATCGAAGGTTTGCTACTGTACCAAAGCCAGATGTTGTGGTTCAAGGTATGGATTCTTATTCCCAGCATTAAAACTTTATATTAAAGATCTGTTTTGTACCAGTAAATGATGGCTTTATTGTTTATCATGTGTTTTGTTCAGCCTCAAAAAGTATACAATTAACTTGGTTCTGTTTGGTTTCAAGATTGCTATTAATCTTAATCATGAAAAAATGCTTAATAAATGATGTTATTTGATACTCTTAACCACTTCTTACTTCTGGAAAGTCTTTTCATTGTCATGATATTGTAGCCTCCTGATTGTTTCTGCTTTCTTTCTGAACATTACTTCTGTGCTTCTTCTGTTAGTACTCCTTTCTTCTCATACCCTTTTTTTAAAATTTTTTTTAATATATGAAATTTATTGTCAGATTGGTTTCCATACAACACCCAGTGCTCATCCCAAAAGATGCCCTCTTCAACACCCATCAACCACCCTCCCCCTCCCTCCCACCCCCCATCAACCCTCCATTTGTTCTCAGTTTTTAAGAGTCTCTTATGCTTTGGCTCTCTCCCACTCTAACCTCTTTTTTTTTTCCCTTCCCCTCCCCCATGGGTTTCTATTAAGTTTCTCAGGATCCACATAAGAGTGAAAACATATGGTATCTGTCTTTCTCTGTATGGCTTATTTCACTTAGCATCACACTCTCCAGTTCCATCCACGTTGCTACAAAGGGCCATATTTCGTTCTTTCTCATTGCCATGTAGTACTCCATTGTGTATATAAACCACAATTTCTTTATCCATTCATCAGTTGATGGACGTTTAGGCTCTTTCCATAATTTGGCTATTGTTGAGAGTGCTGCTATAAACATTGGGGTACAAGTGCCCCTATGCATCAGTACTCCTGTATCCCTTGGATAAATTCCTAGCAGTGCTATTGCTGGGTCATAGGGTAGGTCTATTTTTAATTTTCTGAGGAACCTCCACACTGCTTTCCAGAGCGGCTGCACCAATTTGCATTCCCACCAACAGTGCAAGAGGGTTCCTGTTTCTCCACATCCTCTCCAGCATCTATAGTCTCCTGATTTCTTCATTTTGGCCACTCTGACTGGTGTGAGGTGGTATCTGAGTGTGGTTTTGATTTATATTTCCCTGATGAGGAGCGATGTTGAGCATCTTTTCATGTGACTGTTGGCCATCCAGATGTCTTCTTTAGAGAAGTGTCTATTCATGTTTTCTGCCCATTTCTTCACTGGGTTATTTGTTTTTCAGGTGTAGAGTTTGGTGAGCTCTTTATAGATTTTGGATACTAGCCCTTTGTACGATATGTCATTTGCAAATATCTTTTCCTATTCCGTTGGTTGCCTTTTAGTTTTGTTGGTTGTTTCCTTTGCTGTGCAGAAGCTTTTATCTTCATGAGGTCCCAATAGTTCATTTTTTCTTTTAATTCCCTTGCCTTTGGGGATGTGTCAAGTAAGAAACTGCTGCGGCTGAGATCAGACAGGTCGTTTCCTGCTTTCTCCTCTAGTGTTTTGACGGTTTCCTGTCTCACATTCAGGTCCTTTATCCATTTTGAGTTTATTTTTGTGAATGGTGTGAGAAAGTGGTCTAGTTTCAACCTTCTGCATGTTGCTGTCCAGTTCTCCCAGCACCATTTGTTAAAGAGACTGTCGTTTTTCCATTGGATGTTCTTTCCTGCTTTGTCAAAGATTACTTGGCCATGCATTTGTGGGTCTAGTTCTGGGGTTTCTATTCCATTGGTCTATGTGTCTGTTTTTATGCCAATACCATGCTGTCTTGATGATTACAGCTTTGTAGTAGAGGCTAAAGTCTGGGATTGTGATGCCTCCTGCTTTGGTCTTCTTCTTCAGAATTACTTTGGCTATTCAGGGCCTTTTGTGGTTCCGTATGAATTTTAGAATTGCTTGTTCTAGCCTCGAGAAGAATGCTGGTGCAATTTTGATTGGGATTGCATTGAATGTGTAGACAGCTTTGGGTAGTATTGACATTTTGACAGTATTTATTCTTCCAGTCCATGAGCACGGAATGTTTTTCCATTTCTTTATATCTTCTTCAATTTCCTTCATAAGCTTTCTATAGTTTTCAGCATACAGATCTTTTACATCTTTGGTTAGATTTATCCCTAGGTGTTTTATGCTTCTTGGTGCAATTGTGAATGGGATCAGTTTCTTTGTCTTTCTGTTGCTTCATTATTAGTGTATAAGAATGCAACTGATTTCTGTACATTGATTTTGTATCCTGCAACTTTGCTGAATTCATGTATCAGTTCTAGCAGACTTTTGGTGGAGTCTGTCGGATTTTCCATGTATAATATCATGTCATCTGCAAAAAATGAAAGCTTGATTTCATCTCTGCCAATTTTGATGCCTTTGATTTCCTTTTGTTGTCTGATTGCCGATGCTACAACTTCCAACACTATGTTAAACAACAGCAGTGAGAGTGGACATCCCTGTCATGTTCCTGATCTCAGGGAAAAAGCTCTCAGTTTTTCCCCATTGAGGATGATGTTAGCTGTGTGCTTTTCATAAGAGGCTTTGATGATGTTTAAGTATGTTCCTTCTATCCAGACTTTCTCGAGGGTTTTTATTAAGAAAGGTTGCTGAATTTTGTCAAATGCCTTTTCTGCATCGATTGACAGGATCATATGGTTCTTATCTTTTCTTTAATTAATGTGACGTATCACGTTGATTGATTTGAGAATGTAGAACCAGCCCTGCATCCCAGGAATGAATCCCACTTGATCATGGTGAATAATTCTTTTTATATGCTGTTGAATTCGATTTGCTAGTATCTTATTGAGAATGTTTGCATCCATATTCATCAGGGATATTGGCCTGTAGTTCTCTTTTTTGGCTGGGTCTCTGTCTGGTTTGGGAATCGAAGTAACACTGCCTTCATAGAATGAGTCTGGAAGTTTTCCTTCCCTTTCTATTTTTTGGAACAGCTTGAGAAGGATAGGTATTATCTCTGCTTTAAACATCTGGTAGAACTCCCCTGGGAAGCCATCTGGTCCTGGACTCTTATTTCATGGGAGATATTTCATAACTGATTCAATTTCTTCACTGGTTATGGGTCTGTTCAAGCTTTCTAATTCCTCCTGATTGAGTTTTGGAAGTGTGTGGGTGTTTAGGAATTTGTCCATTTCTTCCAGGTTGTCCAGTTTGTTGGCATATAATTTTTCATAGTATTCACTGATAATTGCTTGTATCTCTGAGGGATTGGTTGTAATAAATCCATTTGCATTCACGATTTTATCTATTTGGGTCATCTTCCTTTTCTTTTTGAGAAGCCTGGCTAGAGGTTTATCAATTTTGTTTATTTTTTCAAAAAACCAACTCTTGGTTTCATTGATCTGCTCTACACTTTTTTTTAGATTCTATATTGTTTATTTCTGCTCTTTATTATTTCTCTTCTGCTGGGTTTAGGGTGTCTTTGCTGTTCTGCTTCTATTTCCTTCAGGTGTGTTGTTAGATTTTGTATTTGGGATTTTTCTTGTTTCTTGAGATATGCCTGGATTGCAATGTATTTTCTTCTCAGGATTGCCTTCGCTGCATCCCAAAGTGTTTGCATTGTTGTATTTTCATTTTTGTTTGTTTCCATATATTTTTAAATTTCTTCTCTAATTGCCTGGTTGACCCGCTCATTCGTTAGTAGGGTGTTCTTTAACCTCCATGCTTTTGGAGGTTTTCCAGACTTTTTCCTGTGGTTGATTTCAAGCTTCATAGCATTGTGGTCTAAAAGTATGCATGATATGATCTCAATTCTTGTATACTTATGAAGGGCTGTTTGGTGACCCAGTATGTGATCTATCTTGGAGAATGTTCCATGTGCACTCGAGAAGAAAGTATATTCTGTTGCTTTGGGATGCAGAGTTCTAAATATATCTGTCAAGTCCATCTGATCCAATGTATCATTCAGGGCCCTTGTTTCTTTATTGACCGTGTGTCTAGCTGATCTATCCATTTCTGTAAGTGGGGTGTTAAAGTCCCCTGCAATTAACACATTCTTATCAGTAAGGTTGCTTATGTTTGTGAGTAATTGTTTTGTGTATGTGGGGGCCCCCGTATTTGGTGCATAGACATTTCTAATTGTTAGCTCTTCCTGATGGATAGACCCTGTAATTATTATATAATGCTCTTCTTCATCTCTTGTTACAGCCTTTAATTTAAAGTCTAGTTTGTCTGATATAAGTATGGCTACTCCAGCTTTCTTTTGACTTCTAGTAGCATGATAAATAGTTCTCCATCCCCTCACTTTCAATCTGAAGGTGTTCTCAGGTCTAAAATGAGTCTTTTGTAGACAGCAAATAGATGGGTCTTGTTTTTTTATCCATTCTGATACCCTATGTCTTTTGGTTGGCACATTTAGTCCATTTACATTCAGTGTTATTATAGAAAGATATGGGTTTAGAGTCATTGTGATGTCTGTATGTTTTATGCTTGTAGTGATGTCTCTGGTACTTTGTCTCACAGGATCCCCCTTAGGATCTCTTGTAGGGCTGGTTTCGTGGTGACAAATTCCTTCAGTTTTTGTTTGTTTGGGAAGACCTTTATCTCTCCTTCTATTCTAAATGACAGACTTGCTGGATAAAGGATTCTCGGCTGCATATTTTTTTCCTGTTCATCACATTGAAGATTTCCTGCCATTCCTTTCTGGCCTGCCAAGTTTCAGTAGAGAGATCCATCACGAGTCTTTTGGGTCTCCCTTTATATGTTAAAGCACGTTTATCCCTAGCTGCTTTCAGAATTTTCTCTTTATCCTTGTATTTTGCCAGTTTCACTATGATATGTCGTGCAGAAGATCGATTCAAGTTATGTCTGAAGGGAGTTCTCTGTGCCTCTTGGATTTCATTGCCTTTTTCCTTCCCCAAATCAGGGAAGTTCTCAGCTATTATTTCTTCAAGTACACCTTCAGCACCTTTCCCTCTCTCTTCCTCCTCTGGAATACCAATTATGCGTAGATTATTTCTCTTTAGTGCATCACTTAGTTCTCTAATTTTCCCCTCATGCTCCTGGATTTTTGTATCTCTCTTTTTCTCAACTTCTTCTTTTTCCATAATTTTATCTTCTAGTTCACCTATTCTCTCCTCTGCCTCTTCAATCCGAGCTGTGATTGCCTCCATTTTATTTTGCTGGTCATTAATAGCATTTTTTAGCTCCTCCTGGCTGTTCCCTAGTCCCTTGATCTCTGTAGCAAGAGATTCTCTGCTGTCCTCTATACTGTTTTCAAGCCCAGTGATTAATTTTATGACTATTATTCTAAATTCACTTTCTGTTATATTGTTTAAATCGTTTTTGATCATTTTGTTAGCTGTCGCTATTTCCTGGAGATTCTTCTGAGGAGAATTCTTCCATTTCGTCGTTTTGGATAGTCCCTGGAGTGGTGCAGAACTGCAGGGCACTTCCCCTGTGCTGTGGTGTATAACTGGAGTTGGTGGGCGGGGCCGCAGTCAGACCTGATGTCTGCCCCCGGGCCACAGTCAGACTGGTGTGTACCTTCTCTTCCCCTCTCCTAGGAGCAGGATTCACTGTGGGGTGGCGTGGCTCGTCTGGACTACTTGCATACTGCCAGGCTTGTGGTGCTGGGGATCTGGCATATTAGCTGGGGTGGATCGGCAAGGTGCACAGGGGCGGGAAGGGCAGGCTCAGCTCACTTTTCCTTCAGTGATCCGCTTCGGGAGGGGCCCTGCGGCACCGGGAGGTAGTCAGACCCGCCACAGGAGGGATGGATCCACAGAAGCACAGCGTTGAGTGTTTGCGTGGTGCAAGCAAGTTCCCTGGCAGGAACTGATTCCCTTTGGGATTTTGACTCGGGGATGGGCGAGGGAGATGGTGCTGGTGAGCACCTTTGTTCCCCACCAAGCTGAGCTCTATCGTCCGGGGCTCAACAACTGTCTCTCCTGTCGTCCTCCAGCCCTTCCGCTCTCCGAGCAGAGCTGTTAACTTATAACCTTCCAGATGTTAAGTCCCGCTTGCTGTCAGAACACACCCTGTCCGGCCCCTCCGCTTTTGCAAGCCAGACTCGAGAGCTCCGCTTTGCTGGCGGGTTGCCCCTCTGCCCCAGCTGCCTCCCCACAATCCGTGTAGCACGCACCGCCTCTCTGCCCTTCCTACCCTCTTCCATGGGCCTCTTGTCTACGCTTGGCTCCAGAGAATCCGTTCTGCTAATCTTCTGGCAGTTTTCTGGGTTATTTAGGCAGGTGTGTGTGGAATCTAAGTGATCACCAGGACGTGGTGAGCCCAGCATCCTCCTACACCGGCATCTTCCTCCCTATTCCTCTCTCATACCCTTTTTTTTAATTTTATTTTTTATTTGTTAAAATTTATATCCAAATTAGTTAGCATATAGTGAAACAATGATTTCAGGAGTAGATTCCTTAATGCCCTTTACCCATTTAGCCCATGCCCCCACCCACAACCCCTCCAGTTACCCTCAGTTTGTTCTCCATGTTTATGAGTCTCTTCTGTTTTGTCCCCCTCCTGTTTTTATATTATTTTTGTTTCCCTTCCCTTATATTCATCTGTTTTGTCTTTTAAAGTCTCATATGAGTGAAGTCATATGATTTTTGTCTTTCTCTGACTGACTAATTTCACTTAGCATAATACCCTCCAGTTCCATCCACGTAGTTGCAAATGGCAAGATTTTATTCTTTTTGACTGCTGAGTAATACTGCATTGTGTATGTATACCACATCTTCTTTATCCATTCATCCATCGATGGACATTTGGGCTCTTTCCATACTTTGGCTATTGTTGATAGTGCTGCTGTAAACATGGGGGTGCATGTGTCCCTTCAAAACAGCACACCTGTATCCCGTGGATAAATACCTAGTAGTGCAATTGCTGGGTCATAGGGTATTTCTATTTTTAGTTTTTTGAGGAACCTCCATACTGTTTTCCAGAGTGGCTGCACCAGCTTGCATTCCCATTCTCATACCCTTTTAATGGTTGTGTACTTAGTCTTATACTATTGTCTTTCTGTATTTACACTCTGTATTAGTTTGTTAGTGCTGCCTCCTTCATAACAAGTTTGCTTCTATGGCTCCAACTATTCCCTCTTTGGAGAATACTGGAAACCTTTTTATCTTTATTCCTAACAATCAACTTAAATTTTGAAGTATCTACTCTATGCAAAACACTGGGCTAAGCTCTATAAACATTTTCAGAATTCTAGCCCCAATATCTATAAAACATCTTTACCACTTATACTTCTAATGTAAAACTGACCTCTTTTGTCTGCATTCTTTCACCATTCTTTCACCTGTCCCATGAAAATCAGATCTTTCCACATCCTTATCTCTTTTAATGACCTCACTATCATTCTAGTTTCCAAGGTTAGAAAGCTCCAGGTGGTTTTTGACTCTCTAACAACACAATCCAGTGTGGTACTAAGCTCCTATGAAATGTCTCCAGTCACTTGACTTTCGGGTTGGTGCTATATGGGAAATAATCCTGTATAGTTTACTCTTCCCTTGCCATGAGAAACTCTGTTCTCGTTTGAGGCTTATGCCATCTGGCTCTGTTGATCCCCTGCTTCTCTAATTCATTCCCTTAGCTTACAGCCTTCCTCTTCTTCCCCAGATCCTGCCATAGTGCTAGATTTCAGCATCACAGTGAATGCCATCTAGCATTTTAGCCTCAAAATTCTTGGATATCCATAACCCTAGGGACCTTTCCCTCCACCTCTATGTTACCCACTTATTTTGAGGACCAAACTTTAGAACTATCCCACCTCATATATCTTCCATTTCAAAAACATCCAGTTTATGGTCATAGCTACATATTATTTCAGTGTTTTTTTCTTCCTATGACATTTGTCTCTAATTTCTCCTAGTCTGTTCTTCCCTACCTATTTGTTGATCATTTAAATATCTTAATCACCGGTACACTACAACTCTGCTATACCCACCAGAAAAATCATAATGCCACATCAGCCTTACCGTCTGCATTTTCTTTTTCTATTAGGCTCTTTATTTTAATTCCAGTATAATTGACCTTCAATGTTATATTAGGATCAGATGTACAATATAGTGATTTAACGATTATATACATTACTCATTGCTCTTTATGATAAGTGTACTCTTTAATCCCTGTCACCTATTTTACCCATCCCTCTGGTAACTATCCCCTCACACACCACTCCTCTGGTAACCATCAAATTATTCTCTATAGTTAAGAGGCTGTTTCTTGTTTTGTCCCTCACTCTCTTTTTTCCTTTGCTTCTTGTTTTATTTTTTAAATTTCACATATGAGTGAAATCATATGGTATTTGTCTCTCTCTGACTTATTTATTTCACTTAGCATTATACTCCCTAACTCCATCCATATTGTTGCAAACGGCAATACTTCATTTTTATGGCTGGACAATATTCCATTGTATATGTACCCCACCTCTTCTTTATCCATTCATCTGTCAGTGGACCTTTGGGCTGCTTGTATAATTTGCCTATTGTTGATAGCTCTACTGTAAACATTGGGGTGCATGTGTTCCTTCAAACCAGTATTTTTGTATCCTTTCAGTAAATACCTAGTAGTGCAATTGCTGGGTCAAAGGGTAGTCTTATTTTTAACTTTTTGAGGAACCTCCATACTGTTTCCCACAATGGTGCACCAGTTTGCATTCCCACCAACAGTGAAAGATGGTTGCTTTTTCTTCACATCCTCAACAACACTTGTTTCTTAAGTTTTTGGTTTTGGCCATTCAGTAGGTGTGAGGTGATAGCGCATTGTAATTTTGATTTGGATTTCCCTGATGATGAATGATGTTGAGCATCTTGTCATGTGTCTGTTGGCCATCTGTATATCTTTTTTGGAGAAATGTCTGTTCATGTGTTCTGCCCATTTTTTTAATTGGCTTATTTGTTTTTGGGGGTGTTGAATTGTATCAGTTCTTTATATATTTTTGATACTAATCCTTTATCAGATATGTCATTTGCAAATATCTTCTCCCATTGAGTGGGTTCCCTTTTAGTTTTATTGATATTTCCTTTGCCATGCAAATGCTTTTTATTTTGATGTAGTCCCAACAGTTTATTTTTGCTTTTATTTCCCTTGCCTTGGGAGACATATCTAGAGTAAAGTTCCTATGGCCAATGTCAGAGAAATTATTGCCTATACTCTCTACTAGGATTTTTATGTTTTCAAGTCTCACATTTAGGTCTTTAATGCATTTTGAGTTTATTTTTTGTGTATAGTGTAAGAAAGTGATCCAGTTTAATTTTTTGCGTGTAGTTATCCACCTTTCCCAGCACCATTTATTGAAGAGACTGTTTTTTACCCATTGGATTTTCTTTCCTCCTTCCTTGAAGATTGATTGACCATATAATTGAGTTTATTTGAGTTTTGTGTTCTGTTTTCTTGACCTGTATGTCTGTTTTTATGTCAGTACCATACTGTTTTGATTGCTACAACTTTGTAATATCACTTGGAGTCTGGAATTGTGATACCTCCCATTTTGTTTTCTTTTCCCTTTTTGATTTGCCTATTTGGGGTCTTTTGTGGTTCCATACACATTTTAGGATTGCTTATTCTAGTTCTGTGAAAAATGTCATTGGTATTTTGATGGGAATTGCATTAAATCTGTAGATTGTTTTGGATAGACATTTTAACAATATTTGTTCTTCTAACCCACAAGCATGGAAGGTCTTTCCGTTTCTTTGCATTGTCTTGTATTTCTTTCATTAGTGTTTTACAGTTTTCAGAGTACAGGTCTTTCACCTCTTTGGTTAAGTTTGTTTCTGGATATTTTATTGGTTTTGGTGCAATTGTAAAAGGGACTGATTTCTTAATTTCTCTTTCTGTAGCTTCATTATTAGTGGATAGGAATGCAACAGATTTCTGTACATTGATTTTTGTGTCCTGCAAATTGACTGAATTCATTGATCATTTCTAGTAGTTTTTTGGTGGAATTTTTAGGGTTTTCTATATAGAGTATCATGTCATCTGCAAATAGTAAAAATTATGTTTCTTTCTTATCAATTTGGATGCCTTTTATTTCCTTTTGTTGTCTGATTGCTATGGCTAGGCAACTGTCCATCAACTGCTGAATGGATAAAGAATACGTGGCATATATACAGTGGAACATTACTCAGCCATTAAACTGAATGAAACCTTGCCATTTGCAACAATGTAGATGGAACTAAAGTGTATTATATTAAGCGATTTCACTCATGTGTGGAATTCAAGAAACAAAACAGATGAACATAGGCGAAGGGAAGGAAAAATAAAATAAGATAAAAACAGAGAGGGAGGCAAACCATAAGAGACTCTTAACTATAGAGAACAAACTGAGGATGGGGGAATGGGCTAAAATGGGTAGTGGGTATTAAGGAGGGTGCTTGTTGTGATGAGCACTGGGTATTATATGTAAGTGATGAATCACTAAATTCTACTCCTGAAACCAATACCACATTATATGTTAACTAACTTGAATTTAAATAAAATCTTGGAGGAAAAAAATAAAGTCTATATTGTTTGATAGTGAAAAAAAAATGATTGCTATGGCTAGGACTTCCAGTACTGTGTTAAATAAAAGTAGTGGGAGTGGACATCTTTGTCTTGTTCCTGATATTTTGGTGGAGTCTTTTTTTATATGTATAAATTATTATGTCATCTGCAAATAGCAAATTTGCTTCTTTTACTTCTTGCAAATTTTACTTCTTCCTTACCAATTTGAATGCTTTTTCTTTTTGTTGTCTATTTGCTGTGGCTAGGACTTCCAGCACTATGTTGAATAAAAGTGGGGAGAGTAGATATCCTTGTCTTGTTCCTGACCTTAGAAGGCCTTGTCTTGTTCCTGACCTTAGAAGGAAATCTCTGAGTTTTTCCCCATGAAGGATGATAGCTGTGAGTCTTTCATATAAGGCCTTTATGATGTTCAGGTAATGTTCCCTCTAAACCTACTATGTTGAGGGTTTTATGAACGGATGTTGCACTTTGTCAGATGTTTTTTCTGCATCTGTTGAAATGGTCATATGGTTCTTATCCTTTCTCTTATTCATGTGATATATCACACTGATTGATTTGCAAATACTGAACTACCGTTGCATCCCAGGAATAAATCCCAGTTGATCATGGTGAATGTTTTTTTAAATGTATTGTTGGATTTGGTTTGATAGTATTTTGTTGAATATTTTTGCATGTACATATTTTTTTTTATTTTTTTATTTTTTTTATTTTTTAATATATGAAATTTACTGTCAAATTGGTTTCCATACAACACCCAGTGCTCATCCCAAAAGGTGCCCTCCTCAATACCCATCACCCACCCTGCCCTCCCTCCCACCCCCCATCAACCCTCAGTTTGTTCTTAGTTTTTAACAGTCTCTTATGCTTTGGCTCTCTCCCACTCTAACCTCTTTTTTTTTTTTCCTTCCCCTCCCCCATGGGTTTCTGTTACGTTTCTCAGGATCCACATAAGAGTGAAACCATATGGTATCTGTCTTTCTCTGTATGGCTTATTTCACTTAGCATCACACTCTCCAGTTCCATCCACGTTGCTACAAAAGGCCATATTTCATTTTTTCTCATTGCCACGTAGTATTCCATTGTGTATATAAACCACAATTTCTTTATCCATTCATCAGTTGATGGACATTTAGGCTCTTTCCATAATTTGGCTATTGTTGAGAGTGCCGCTATAAACATTGGGGTACAAGTGCCCCTATGCATCAGTACTCCTGTATCCCTTGGATAAATTCCTAGCAGTGCTATTGCTGGGTCATAGGGTAGGTCTATTTTTAATTTTCTGAGGAACCTCCACACTGCTTTCCAGAGCGGCTGCACCAATTTGCATTCCCACCAACAGTGCAAGAGGGTTCCTGTTTCTCCACATCCTCTCCAGCATCTATAGTCTCCTGATTTCTTCATTTTGGCCACTCTGACTGGCGTGAGGTGGTATCTGAGTGTGGTTTTGATTTGTATTTCCCTGATAAGGAGCGACGTTGAACATCTTTTCATGTGCCTGTTGGCCATCCGGATGTCTTCTTTAGAGAAGTGTCTATTCATGTTTTCTGCCCATTTCTTCACTGGGTTATTTGTTTTTCGGGTGTGGAGTTTGATGAGCTCTTTATAGATTTTGGATACTAGCCCTTTGTCCGATGTGTCATTTGCAAATATCTTTTCCCATTCCGTTGGTTGCCTTTTAGTTTTGTTGGTTGTTTCCTTTGCTGTGCAGAAGCTTTTTATCTTCATAAGGTCCCAGTAATTCACTTTTGCTTTTAATTCCCTTGCCTTTGGGGATGTGCCGAGTAAGAGATTGCTACGGCTGAGGTCAGAGAGGTCTTTTCCTGCTTTCTCCTCTAAGGTTTTGATGGTTTCCTGTCTCACATTCAGGTCCTTTATCCATTTTGAGTTTATTTTTGTGAATGCTGTGAGAAAGTGGTCTAGTTTCAACCTTCTGCATGTTGCTGTCCAGTTCTCCCAGCACCATTTGTTAAAGAGACTGTCTTTTTTTCCATTGGATGTTCTTTCCTGCTTTGTCAAAGATGAGTTGGCCATACGTTTGTGGGTCTAGTTCTGGGGTTTCTATTCTATTCCATTGGTCTATGTGTCTGTTTTTATGCCAATACCATGCTGTCTTGATGATGACAGCTTTGTAGTAGAGGCTAAAGTCTGGTATTGTGATGCCTCCTGCTTTGGTCTTCTTCTTCAAAATTACTTTGGCTATTCGGGGCCTTTTGTGGTTCCATATGAATTTTAGGATTGCTTGTTCTAGTTTCGAGAAGAATGCTGGTGCAATTTTGATTGGGATTGCATTGAATGTGTAGATAGCTTTGGGTAGTATTGACATTTTGACAATATTTATTCTTCCAATCCATGAGCAGGGAATGTCTTTCCATTTCTTTATATCTTCTTCAATTACCTGCATAAGCTTTCTATAGTTTTCAGCATACAGATCTTTTACATCTTTGGTTAGATTTATTCCTAGGTATTTTATGCTTCTTGGTGCAATTGTGAATGGGATCAGTTTCTTTATTTGTCTTTCTGTTGCTTCATTGTTAGTGTATAAGAATGCAACTGATTTCTGTACATTGATTTTGTATCCTGCAACTTTGCTGAATTCATGTATCCGTTCTAGCAGACTTTTGGTGGAGTCTATCAGATTTTCCACGTATAATATCATGTCATCTGCAAAAAGCGAAAGCTTGACTTCATCTTTGCCAATTTTGATGCCTTTGATTTCCTTTTGTTGTCTGATTGCTGATGCTAGAACTTCCAGCACTATGTTAAACAACAGCGGTGAGAGTGGGCATCCCTGTCGTGTTCCTGATCTCAGGGAAAAAGCTCTCAGTTTTTCCCCGTTGAGGATGATGTTAGCTGTGGGCTTTTCATAAATGGCCTTTATGATCTTTAAGTATGTTCCTTCTATCCCGACTTTCTCAAGGGTTTTTATTAAGAAAGGGTGCTGGATTTTGTCAAAGGCCTTTTCTGCATCGATTGACAGGATCATATGGTTCTTATCTTTTTTTTTGTTAATGTGATGTATCACGTTGATCGATTTGCGAATGTTGAACCAGCCCTGCATCCCAGGAATGAATCCCACTTGATCATGGTGAATAATTCTTTTTATATGCTGTTGAATTCGATGTGCTAGTATCTTATTGAGAATTTTTGCATCCATATTCATCAGAGATATTGGCCTGTAGTTCTCTTTTTTTACTGGGTCTCTGTCTGGTTTAGGAATCAAAGTAATACTGGCTTCATAGAATGAGTCTGGAAGTTTTCCTTCCCTTTCTATTTCTTGGAATAGCTTGAGAAGGATAGGTATTATCTCTGCTTTAAATGTCTTGTAGAACTCCCCTGGGAAGCCATCTGGTCCTGGACTCTTATTTGTTGGGAGATTTTTGATAACCGATTCAATTTCTTCGCTGGTTATGGGTCTGTTCAAGCTTTCTATTTCCTCCTGATTGAGTTTTGGAAGAGTGTGGGTGTTTAGGAATTTGTCCATTTCTTCCAGGTTGTCCAATTTGTTGGCATATAATTTTTCATAGTATTCACTGATAATTGTTTGTATCTCTGAGGGATTGGTTGTAATCATTCCATTTTCATTCATGATTTTATCTATTTGGGTCATCTCCCTTTTCTTTTTGAGAAACCTGGCTAGAGGTTTGTCAATTTTGTTTATTTTTTCAAAAAACCAACTCTTGGTTTCGTTGATCTGCTCTACAGTTTTTTTAGATTCTATATTGTTTATTTCTGCTCTGATCTTTATTATTTCTCTTCTTCTGCTGGGTTTAGGCTGCCTTTGCTGTTCTGCTTCTATTTCCTTTAGGTGTGCTGTTAGATTTTGTATTTGGGATTTTTCTTGTTTCTTGAGATAGGCCTGGATTGCAATGTATTTTCCTCTCAGGACTGCCTTCGCTGCGTCCCAAAGCGTTTGGATTGTTGTATTTTCATTTTCGTTTGTTTCCATATATTTTTTAATTTCTTCTCTAATTGCCTGGTTGACCCACTCATTCATTAGTAGGGTGTTCTTTAACCTCCATGCTTTTGGAGGTTTTCCAGACTTTTTCCTGTGGTTGATTTCAAGCTTCATAGCATTGTGGTCTGAAAGTATGCATGGTATAATTTCAATTCTTGTAAACTTATGAAGGGCTGTTTTGTGACCCAGTATATGATCTATCTTGGAGAATGTTCCATGTGCACTCGAGAAGAAAGTATATTCTGTTGCTTTGGGATGCAGAGTTCTAAATATATCTGTCAAGTCCATCTGATCCAATGTATCATTCAGGGCCCTTGTTTCTTTATTGACTGTGTGTCTAGATGATCTATCCATTTCTGTAAGTGGGGTGTTAAAGTCCCCTGCAATGACCACATTCTTATCAATAAGGTTGCTTATGTTTATGAGTAATTGTTTTATATATCTGGGGGTTCCGGTATTTGGCGCATAGACATTTATAATTGTTAGCTCTTCCTGATGGATAGACCCTGTAATTATTATATAATGCCCTTCTTCATCTCTTGTTACAGCCTTTAATTTAAAGTCTAGTTTGTCTGATATAAGTATGGCTACTCCAGCTTTCTTTTGACTTCCAGTAGCATGATAAATAGTTCTCCATCCCCTCACTCTCAATCTAAAGGTGTCCTCAGATCTAAAATGAGTCTCTTGTAGACAGCAAATAGATGGGTCTTGTTTTTTTATCCATTCTGATACCCTATGTCTTTTGGTTGGCGCATTTAATCCATTTACATTCAGTGTTATTATAGAAAGATACGGGTTTAGAGTCATTGTGATGTCTGTATGTTTTATGCTTGTAGTGATGTCTCTGGTACTTTGTCTCACAGGATCCCCCTTAGGATCTCTTGTAGGGCTGGTTTAGTGGTGACAAATTCCTTCAGTTTTTGTTTGCTTGGGAAGACCTTTATCTCTCCTTCTATTCTGAATGACAGACTTGCTGGATAAAGGATTCTCGGCTGCATATTTTTTCTGTTTAGCACACTGAAGATATCGTGCCAAGCCTTTCTGGCCTGCCAAGTTTCAAAGGAGAGATCAGTCACGAGTCTTATAGGTCTCCCTTTATATGTGAGGGCACGTTTATCCCTTGCTGCTTTCAGAATTTTCTCTTTATCCTTGTATTTTGCCAGTTTCACTATGATATGTCGTGCAGAAGATCGATTCAAGTTACGTCTGAAGGGAGTTCTCTGTGCCTCTTGGATTTCAATGCCTTTTTCCTTCCCCAGTTCAGGGAAGTTCTCAGCTATAATTTCTTCAAGTACCCCTTCAGCACCTTTCCCTCTCTCTTCCTCCTCTGGGATACCAATTATGCGTATATTATTTCTTTTTAGTGTATCACTTAGTTCTCTAATTTTCCCCTCATACTCCTGGATTTTTTTATCTCTCTTTCTTTCAGCTTCCTCTTTCTCCATAACTTTATCTTCTAGTTCACCTATTCTCTCCTCTGCCTCTTCAATCCGAGCCGTCGTGGTTTCCATTTTGTTTTGCATTTCCTTTAAAGCGTTTTTCAGCTCCTCATGACTGTTCCTTAGTCCCTTGATCTCTGTGGCAAGAGATTCTCTGCTGTCCTGTATACTGTTTTCAAGCCCAGCGATTATTTTTATGACTATTATTCTAAATTCACTTTGTGTTATATTATTTAAATCCTTTTTGATCAGTTCATTAGCTGTTGTTATTTCCTGGAGATTCTTCTGAGGGGAATTCTTCTGTTTGGTCATTTTGGATAGTCCCTGGCGTGGTGAGGACCTGCAGGGCACTTCCCCTGTGCTGTGGTGTATAACTGGAGTTAGTGGGCGGGGCCGCAGACCGACCTGATGTCTGCCCCCAGCCCACCGCTGGGGCCACAGTCAGACTGGTGTGTGCCTTCTCTTCCCCTCTCCTAGGGGCGGGATTCACTGTGGGGTGGCTTGGCCCGTCTGGGCTACTTGCACACTGCCAGGCTTGTGGTGCTGGGGATCTGGCGTATTAGCTGGGGTGGGTAGGCAAGGTGCACGGGGGCAGGAGGGGCAGGCTTAGCTCGCTTCTCCTTAGGTGATCCACTTCAGGAGGGGCCCTGTGGCAGCGGGAGGGAGTCAGATCCGCTGCCGGAGGTTTGGCTCCGCAGAAGCACAGAGTTGGGTGTTTGCGCGGAGCGAGCAAGTTCCCTGGCAGGAACTGGTTCTCTTTGGGATTTTGGCTGGGGGATGGGCGGGGGAGATGGCGCTGGCGAGCGCCTTTGTTCCCCGCCAAGCTGAGCTCTGCCGTCCGGGGGCTGAGCAGCTCTCCCTCCCTTTGTCCTCCAGCCTTCCCGCTTTCTGAGCAGAGCTGTTAACTTATGACCTCCCAGACGCTAAGTCGCGCTTGCTGTCGGAACACAGTCCGTCCGGCCCCTCCGCTTTTGCCAGCCAGACTCGGGGGCTCTGCTTGGCCGGGGAGCCGCCCCTCCGCCCCAGCTCCCTCCTGCCAGTCCGTGGAGCACGCACCGCCTCACCGCCCTTCCTACCCTCTTCCGTGGGCCTCTCGTCTGCGCTTGGCTCCAGAGACTCCGTTCTGCTAATCCTCTGGCGGTTTTCTGGGTTCTTTAGGCAGGTGTAGGTGGAATCTAAGTGATCAGCAGGACGCGCGGTGAGCCCAGCGTCCTCCTACGCCGCCATCTTCTGAAGGAATCTGCATGTATATTTTTGAGAGATTGGCTTGTAGTTCTCTTTTTTTGTGGTATTTTCATCTGTTTTTGGTATCATGGTGATAACTGGCCTTATAGAATGAATTTGGAAGCTTTCTTTCTCTTCTAAGTTCTGGAATAATTTGAGAAGAATAGGTGTTAATTCTGGTTAGAGGTTTATCAGTTTTGTTGATCTTTGCAAAGAACCACCTCTTGGTTTCATTGATCTGTACCATTGTTTTTTTTAGTTTCTATATCATTTATTTCTGCTCTAATCTTTATTATTTATTTATTATTTCATTCCTTCTGCTGGTTTTGGGTTTTGTTTTTCCTTCTTTTTCTACCTTCTTTAAGTATAAAGTTAGGTTTTTATTTGAGATTTTTCTTGCTTCCTCAGATAGGCTTGTATTGCTGTAAATTTCCCTCTTAGAACCACTTTTGCAGCATCCCAAAAATTTTGGACCATTGTGTTTTCATTTCATTTGTTTTATGTACTTTTTTATTTATTCTTTTATTTTCTGGTGAACCCATTCATTGTTTATGTTGTTTAACCTCCAAGTATTTATGGTCTTTCCAGATTTTTTTCTTGTGGTTGATTTCTAGTTTCATAGCGTTGTGGTCAGAAAAGATGCAAGGTATGACTTTGACCTTTTTAAATTTGTTGAGACTTGTGGCCTAATTGTGATCTATAATGGAGAATGTTCCATGTGCACTTGAGAAGAATGTGTATTCTCCTGTTTGGGGATGAAATTTTCTGAAAATATCTGTTAAATCCATTTGGTACAGTGTGTCACTTATAGCCACTGTTTCCTTGAAACCCAGTCTTTATTAACCACCCCCCAACACTTTAGGTATATGGTGTCATAGTCTACATCCTTTTATTTTATGAATCTATTGACTGAGTTTTACAGAAATACTTATTTTTACTGCTTTTGTAAGTAAAATAATTATCTTACTACTTTTCATACTCTTACTTATGGTCTTTCCACTACTTTCTTGTAGAGCTGGTTTAGTGGTCATGAACTCCTTTAGTTTTTATCTGAGGAACTCTTTATCTCTCCTTCTATTATGATTTATAGCCTTGCTGATAGAGTATTCTTGGCTGAAGATTTTTCCCTTTTAGCATTTTGAATATATCATGCCACTCCCTTCTGGTCTGCAAAGATCTGCTGAAAAATCTACTGATAGCCTTATGGAGTTTCCCTTGCATATAATTGTCTTCTCTCTTGCTGCTTTTAAAATTATTCATCACTAATTTTGCCATTTTAATTACTATGCCACACTAATTACTCAGTGTGGACCTCCTAGGGTTGATTTTTTATGGGGATTTCTTTGCCTCCTGGATGTGGATATGTTTCCTTCTCCATATTAGGGAAATTTTCAGCTATTATTTCTTCAAATAAATTTTCTATCTCCTATTCTCTCTCTTCTTCTTCTGGGATCTCTATAATGTGAATGTTATTACCTTGATGGAGTCCCTGGGTTCCCTAAGGCTATTCTCAGTTTGCATAATATTTTTTTCCTCTCATTTTTTCAGCTTAATTATTTTCCATTACTCTGTCTTTCAGGTCAGTAATTTGTTTTTCTACTTCCTCTAGCATCCTATTTATTCCATCAAGTGTATTTTTTTTATTTTTTTTAACGTTTATTTATTTTTGAGACAGAGAGAGACAGAGCATGAACGGGGGAGGGGCAGAGAGAGAGGGAGACACAGAATCGGAAGCAGGCTCCAGGCTCTGAGCCATCAGCCCAGAGCCCGACGCGGGGCTCGAACTCACAGACCGTGAGATCGTGACCTGAGCTGAAGTCAGACACTTAACTGACTGAGCCACCCAGGCGCCCCCCATCAAGTGTATTTTTAATTTCAGTTATTGTCTTCTTCATCTTTGATTGGTTCTTTTTTTATCTCTTTGTTAAAGGTCTCCCTGATGGCTTCCACTCTTTTCTCAAGTTCAACAAGTATCTTTAAAAGACCATTACTTCAAATTCTCTATCAGGAATTCTACTTACATTTATTTTACTTAAGTCTCTTGCTGTGATTTGGTCCTTTTATTTCTTTTGTAACATATTCCTCTGTCTCCTCATTTTGTCTAAGTCTCTGTGTCTTTTCTGTATGAGGAAAGTCACTTACTTCTGTTGTTCCTAATGATAATAGCCTTATGAAGAAGAGGTCCCATAGTGTCTTGCTGTGTGGTGTCCCATTCCCTAGGACCTGGAACTTCAGGAAGGATTTCTTATGTGGGCTGTGTATGCCCTACTCTTGAGTCCTGGCCTCTTTTTCCTTTAGTCAAGTTGTCTGCAGGGGCTCTCTTTGCCTATTGTTGTCAGTGTTTGGTCCCTAGCTGGGTGGAGCATATTTTAACAAGGTATGTACCTGTCAGCGTGCAAAATGAGACCTGACACTGGCACTGGAACTTTAGTCCCACAGAACATGTGGATTGGGAGATAAGGTGTTGGTGGGGTTTCCACCTGTGTTCTGGGGGAGGGGACCTGCAACGCCATGACTCAGGCAAGCATGACTGGGAAGGGCAGATCCACCCAAATGTGGGAATGGCAGGATTTGGTGTAAACAAGTTAAGTAGCAAGTTTCAACACTGCTGGTTCCTGCCAGTGGCCATGTATTTATGCTGAGTGGTGAGGGACAGAAATGGTACCTTCCAGCTCCTTTATTCCTGGAAGGGTCTCACTGTGATCACTCAGGGACATGCTCTGAGATGAGTAAATAACTCTCCCTCTCATTTGTTCCCAGTGTGTTTCATGCTGCTGCTCCACACTATATCCTGCTGGTTGTTTGTCGTGGTCTCTTAAAGGGCAGGGATTCCACTTCCTAATGCCCTCTGGGTTCTCCCAGAGCTGAAACTGCTAATTTTTAAAATTCCAGGCTTTAAGTCCTGATGGTTGTAGGAATTCACAAAACTCATCCCCTCTTGCTTTCAAAGCCAAGTGTTATGGGGATTTTTCCTCCCCATTTGGGCTCCTCGGTGTAATAGTCTGTTTTTTGCTCTTCTCTGTGCCACCGGCTCCCTCCCCGCTACAGATGGCCACAGTCCATTTTGCTCCCAAACTGCATCTTTGCCCTTTCTACCTTCTTCATTGTGGCCTCTTCCCTACCTTAAGTTGTGGAGTTTGTTCTGCCAGTTTTCAAATTGTTTTCTGGGTTATTTACACTGATGTGAGTGTTATCTAGTTGTATCTGTGGGATGAGACAATCTTTAGGTCCCCCTAGTCTGTCATCTTCTCAGCCTCTTCCATTCTGCATTTTCTGATCCTATACCTGGTCTACTAAATTCTACTGGAAAGAAATCACACAAATCAGCAGATGGTAGCACTGTAATTCTGAAGTCTCCAACCCAGCTAGGCCCACAGTGCCTCCTGTTAGTCCTTGTTCTTACTGCTACTCAGCATTTTCATTCTTTTCAACCACTATTCTAAACCTTCTGTTTTCAAGCCCATCCCTTGTTTTCATCCTTTTTCTTGGCCTGCTACCAAGGTTAGATATCTTAATCTAGCTAGATAATGTTAATATTATGATCACTGTCTGTTTCCCAACCCTCCACCACAATCTTAACTTATATCTTCACTTATCCTTGTCCCCTTTTCTCCAGTCGCAAAAAAAGGTGTTTCTTCTCCTCTTTAAGACCAACTCCTCTTTCTAATGCTTGATCCTATCCTCATCCCCAGCCTTCCTAGAAACCTGCTCTTTCCTCTAATCTTCAAACTCTTCCTCTCTTTTGGCTCTGTTTTTTAGTTCATTTACATACCTGTCACCCTTTAGTAATCCTGTCTTTCCTTTCTCATCCGAATTTCTGCTTCTTTATATTCCATGCATTCTGCAGTCCTTTCCAGTGTGGCTTATTACTCCTCTGAAAATGCTTTTGCTTAAGTTATTGAAAAACTTAGTAGATATTTTTCAATCCACACCATAGTAGATCTTTCTGTTTCATTTGTTGTTTATCTTTCCAGAAACTCTTAACTCACATGCCTTCTGTGATACCATCTCTTGGATCTTCTTCAACCTGGATTTTGCATTTTTCTGCCTCATTCTGGGCTTCCTCTTCTCTTTGACCCTTAATTGTTGGTATTCCTAGGACTTACATCCATAGACCTTCTTACTCAGAATATTTGTTCTGGTCTGTCAGGCTCCTATTCCAGACCTTCTCCCTTTCCCTACCTCCTCACTTCTTCCCTCTCAGAAGATGACTTCACTTCCTATATCATAGAGAAAATACAAGCCTTGAGACAAGAACTCCTCATTCCCACCCCAGGCTTTGTTATCTGCCCATTTCTTATATGTTGAACTTTCTCAAGGTTGTATTCTGGGTTCTCTTATCTTTTTCTCTAAGTATTCTCCTTGACCCATCTCATCTCTTTGTATGCTAATGACTCCTGAATCTTTATTGCTGTCCTTTAAGACAGCCCCACTTGGATGTCTCACATTCACTTCTAACTCAGCATGTCTACAGGTACATGTCTAGTGGCTCGGTCAGTTAAGAATCCAATTCTTTAAATTAGCTCAGGTCATGATCTCACAGTCATGAGGTCGAGCCCCGCATTGGGGCTGAGCATGGAGCCTGCTTGGAATTCTCTCTCTGCCCCTCCCCTGCTCATGCTCGCTCGCTCTTTCTCTTTCTCTCTCTCAAAATAAATAAATAAACTTAGAAAAACTCAACATGTCTTGGGGTGCCTGGGTGGCTCAGTCAGTTAAGCATCCAACTTCAACTCAGGTCATGATCTCACAGCTCGTGAGTTCAAGCCCCACATCATGCCATGCCAGCTCAGAGCCTGGAGCCTTCTTCGGATTCTGTGTCTCCCTGTCTCTCTCTGCCCCTCCCCCACTCACACTCTGTGTGTGTCTCTCTCTCAAAAATAAATGAACATTACAAAATTTTTTAAAAAAAGAAAAACCCGACATGTCTAAAATTATTCAGCTGTACCCTCCTACTACTATATCACCCATGCCTGCTTTTCTCCCTATATGCCTGTGTCATTAAAGGCACACACCATTCTCAGTTCCACATATAAATTCCTGGGGAATCATTCTCAATATCTCCCCCTCTCTCACCTCCTATATTCAATCACTTAAAAAATCCTGATTTCTTTACCTTCTAAATGACTCTGAAATCCATCTAGTCCTCTTCAGTGCCGATGCCATGATCCTAATCTAGGTAATCAACATCTCTCACTTGCATTACTGCAATGGATTTTTAAGTCTTCAGTCTAGGCCCACTACAGACTATCAGCTTATTCTTTAATCATCAACATTAATATGCTTTTTAAGGTACAGATGTGGACATATTATTTTCCTGATTACAACTCTACAGTGGTTTCTGTTGCCAACCTCCTTCATATGGCTTATAAGGTCCTTTAGGATCTGGTGCCTGACCCTGTCTCCATTGTCATTTTTTACATGGCTCCTTCACACTTCATGCTCCTGCTGTAAAGAGCATTATATAATTCCCATATCTGCCTTGTTCTGTGCTGCCTTTGAGCCTTTGTTTCTGCTTTTTCTTCTGTCTGGAACAACTTCTCATATTTTTACCTTCACCTTTGCCAGATTAATTTCCATTCAGCCTTCTAGCAGAACTCAATGTCAATGTCATTTTCTCCAGGGATCGTGCCTATCTCTGTACACCTAGCATTTGGCAGTGCCTAGCACATTGGTGGCATTTTCTAAATGTTTTTATAAAATGTAAAGTAAAAAAAGAGCTCAACTGTTGGGGTTGAAACTATTCCTAGTGCCCCAGAGTGTTGCTCAGTTGCCTCTCTTTCAGTCCTCTCTACTCCTGCTACCAATTGCATTGCCCTCTGCAGGTCCCTGAAGCTTAGTAGAATGAAGTTTGGAAATCATTACCCAAGGATAAAATACAAAATCTTTAAAGTGTCACATATACCCTCCATAAAAATCTAACCTCTGTCTGCCTTTCCAGATTCTTTTTTTTTTTTTTTTTTTACCATCATGCAAGGTATTTTATGCTACAGCAACATTGAAGTGTATGTAGTTTCCCCCTCCCCAATACATACACATTCTTTTTTCATTTCCATGTTTTATGACCATTGTGTACCTTCTACCTAAAATGGATTTCCCGGGGGCGCCTGGGTGGCTCAGTCGGTTAAGCGGCCGACTTCGGCCCAGGTCATGATCTCGCGGTCCGTGAGTTCGAGCCCCGCGTCGGGCTCTGTGCTGACAGCTCAGAGCCTGGAGCCTGTTTCGGATTCTGTGTCTCCCTCTCTCTGACCCTCCCCCGTTCATGCTTTGTCTCTTTCTGTCTCAAAAATAAATAAACACTAAAAAAAAATTTTTTTTAAATGGATTTCCCCATTCCTATTCCTTTCTTTCTCCTGGCTAACATTCATTCTTTCAAATTCAGCTTAGATATCAACTCTTCCAGAAAGCCTTTTCTGAAACCACTCCCTACCAGTCCCAGACATTACAGGTGTTGCATTTGGGTGGCTTATAATGTTTTGTGCATATCTTTATTTACATAGCAGCTTAGTTTATAATCAGTTTATGTGTAATTCCATTACACTGTAAGCTCCTTTAAGAGAGAGACTAATTTATCCATCTCTTTATCCCTAATGCCTAGCATAGTACCTCATCCACTTAGGTGCTTAATAAATGTTTGTTAATAAATGAATGGATAACCACATGTGTTTTCCTGGACTTTCCTTAGCTGCATTATCATTCTTCCTTTGTACATTTTCCCTGGAGAATCTGTCATTTTTGTGTTTTTAGTTCTAAGTAATCAAAATTGTGTTATGTCCAGGGGACCCTATGATCGGTGTATCCTGCATTTCCTGACCCAGACCACAGTAACACAATGCCATGAGGACCCCAAGATAGAAAGATACACACAAAAGATAATGGCAAAGATAAAGAAAGTGGCACTCTGTTAACTA
Source organism: Panthera pardus (assembly GCF_024362965.1). Taxonomy (NCBI): domain Eukaryota; kingdom Metazoa; phylum Chordata; class Mammalia; order Carnivora; family Felidae; genus Panthera; species Panthera pardus. Next base: position 66,930,516 of record NW_026526843.1, read on the forward strand.
GGTTTTTGCCCCTGATGCTCAACATAGAAAATGCTAGTCAACTTGAATGAACCAAATGGTACCTTCATTTTCCCATTATCCAATTCAACACATCTACCAGCACTGGAGGAACAAGAAGGTGCATGTTTGCCCCTGGTGCTTAGTGTCAAACTAGCTGAGGCCCCACTTGGATTATTAGCCCTCAACCAGGTATCTGTCCTCTAGAGGGAGAGTAAACAAAAGAGTCAGGGAACTGGCCTGGCCTCTTGCTTATTGAGTATGATAACCACTTCACAGACATAAATATAAAAGGAAGAAAAGGGAAGGGCGCCTGGGTGGCTCAGTTGGTTGAGTGTCCGACTTCAGCTCAGGTCATGAACCCGCGGTTTGTGAGTTTGAGTCCCACATCAGGCTCTGTGCTGACAGCTCAGAGCCTGGAGCCTGCTTCGGATTCTGTGTCTCCCTCTCTCTCTGTCCTTCCTCTGATCATGCTGTGTCTCTCTATGTCTCTCAAAAATAAGTAAAGTGTTAAAAAAATTTTTGAAAAGGGAGCTGTCCAGGTTTGGCAGGCTCAGAATCTACAGAAGTGGTATCCCTGCCCCCCAACTCCCAAAAGAACCACACACAATTTTATCTATGGTACCCCAGTTCTATATTCCAAGTTTACCTTGTCTTCTACCATTCTCTAGCTATACAGTAATTCTTACTATTACCCTCAAAATCTGTCTGGTCTTAAGGGTATGGATAAGAAAGAGCCTTGGAGAAACAACTATTACCAAAGCTATAACACACCTCACATTGGATTTTTTTTTCCTACTTACACATGGAATCTCAGACATAAAAAGAGTGTGGCAATCTCTAGGAGCACATAGGTACTTAGCCAAAAAAGCAGAACCTAATTCTCTAGTCAAGAGATCCTTTTAGCATTTTCATTTAGGTAACAGTGTTATGTACCTAGCATGGTATGTGTTTCATAAAAGTTCCTCAATAACTATTGATTTCCTCCCATTTTCTTTCTCTTCCCTTCAGAAGAAATTATGTGGCTTGAGAGATTTTTAGGTTCCTATTAAAATAAAAGTTTCTATTGACCTCATCTTTCTTTCTTTCTTAGTTTCCATTCTAGCTGAGACAGAAGAAATCAAGGCCATTTTGAAGGACAAGGGAATTGATGTAGAGACCATTGCTGAGGTATACCCTATCAGAGTACAACCAGCCCGTATTCTCAGCCACATTTATTCCAGCCTAGGTAAGGAAACTGGCCTTAATAATCATTATAATAATCAAAGCATTATTCAATACAGGCTGATTTCTTTCCTTTTTATTTTTTCTTGGTTTTGTAACTGCTTTATTCAACTGGATCTGAAAAGGGATTTGGAGTCTCTGGAACCTAAGTTTCTGACCCAATATATCCTGAGCAGGCTTGATAATTTTAGATGTGTTTATGAAGTCTAGTACTTAGGGCATAACTGTTAGCAAACAATATTGTATCTTCATTCCAAGTGCATGCCTAACTAACATGTTCTCCCCTTTCTTGAGACCTATATTTCTGTTTTGAATACATGCTAATTTTAGGTAAAGTAATAGCCAAGGAACTTGTTTTTAGGTCTTTTTATACTTTGTCATGTAATGAATTGGTTGACAAAATTTTAAAATTTCATTTAATCTAAAACTTATTTTAATTAGTATGCAATTTTTATTTAATTTATGAAACTTTGTGATCGACACATTAAGCAAATTACTACAAATTACAGATTTATACAATTTGTTACAGATTTTACATTAAAGAAATTACTATGCTGTTAACTGAAAAAACAAAGAAAGGATCTGCAAAAGTTTCTAAACTACCCTTTTTGGAAGACTGAATAATGGCCCCCAAAGTTATCTAAGTCCTAATTCCTGGAACCTGTGAATATTACCTTATATAGCAGAAGAGATTTTGCAGGTATGATTAGTTTAAGGAGCGTGAGATGAGGAGGATTATCCTGGATTTTCCAGGTGGACCCTAAATATAATCACAAGTGTCCTTATACAAGGAAAGCAGAAGGAGTTCATAGTATAGAAGGTAGGACATGTGAAAACAGAACAAGAGATTGGAGTGATGCAGCTATGAGCCAAAGATTTTTAAGGAATGCCCACAGCCTCTATTGGTTAGAATTGAAAAGGAACAGATTCTCTCCTGGAACTTTCAGAAGAAATCGCCCCTGTTAATACCTTGATTTTGTTTTTATTCTTGTAAGACTCATGTTGGGCTTCTGACCTCCAGAACTGTAAGAGAATGAATATGTGTTGTTTTAAGCCACTAAGTTTGTGGTAATTTGTTAACAGCAGGAATGGGAAAGTAATACAGATTTTGGTACTGAGAAATGGGGTGATGCTGTAACAAATATATACAAATGCGGAAGTGGCTTTGGAATCAGGTAATGGATAGAGGCTGGAAGAATTTTGAGTCACATGGTAGAAAAGCCTATATTGCCTTAAACTGTTGGGATGCTAAAGGCATTGCTGGTAAGTGCTCAGAAAGAAATGAGGAACATGTTCTTGCAAACTGGAGGAAAAGGATCCTTGTCATATAGTCACAGCAGGAGATTGTTAGCTGAATTGTGTCCTATTATATGGAAAACACAACTACAAATTATGAACTTGGATATTTAGCTGAGGAGATTTTCTAGCAGAGTGTTGAAATCATGACCTGGCTTTTTCTGGCTGCTTATAGTAAAATGCAAGAGGAAAGAGGTAAATTGAAGGAAGAGCAGTTAAGCAAAAAGGAACTAGGACTTGATGAAATTCTCGGATTGGAAAAGATGATAAAATTAGGAGATTTACTGTTTGGAAAGCATGCTCTGGAAAAAAAGGTCAAGGGTATGGCTGGACAACCTTTTGCTAGTGCTTCAGAAAGATCAAAAGATCAGTGTATTCATTTACACAGTGGGCTCTTTAAAGAGAATAGGCTTGTCAATCCTAAAATTCATATGGAACCACAAAAGGCCCCGAATAGCCAAAGTAATTTTGAAGAAGAAGACCAAAGCAGGAGGCATCACAATCCCAGACTTTAGCCTCTACTACAAAGCTGTCATCATCAAGACAGCATGGTATTGGCATAAAAACAGACACATAGACCAATGGAATAGAATAGAAACCCCAGAACTAGACCCACAAACGTATGGCCAACTCATCTTTGACAAAGCAGGAAAGAACATCCAATGGAAAAAAGACAGTCTCTTTAACAAATGGTGCTGGGAGAACTGGACAGCAACATGCAGAAGGTTGAAACTAGACCACTTTCTCACAGCATTCACAAAAATAAACTCAAAATGGATAAAGGACCTGAATGTGAGACAGGAAACCATCAAAACCTTAGAGGAGAAAGCAGGAAAAGACCTCTCTGACCTCAGCCGTAGCAATCTCTTACTCGGCACATCCCCAAAGGCAAGGGAATTAAAAGCAAAAGTGAATTACTGGGACCTTATGAAGATAAAAAGCTTCTGCACAGCAAAGGAAACAACCAACATAACTAAAAGGCAACCAACGGAATGGGAAAAGATATTTGCAAATGACACATCGGACAAAGGGCTAGTATCCAAAATCTATAAAGAGCTCATCAAACTCCACACCCGAAAAACAAATAACCCAGTGAAGAAATGGGCAGAAAACATGAATAGACACTTCTCTAAAGAAGACATCCGGATGGCCAACAGGCACATGAAAAGATGTTCAACGTCGCTCCTTATCAGGGAAATACAAATCAAAACCACACTCAGATACCACCTCACGCCAGTCAGAGTGGCCAAAATGAAGAAATCAGGAGACTATAGATGCTGGAGAGGATGTGGAGAAACAGGAACCCTCTTGCACTGTTGGTGGGAATGCAAATTGGTGCAGCCGCTCTGGAAAGCAGTGTGGAGGTTCCTCAGAAAATTAAAAATAGACCTACCCTATGACCCAGCAATAGCACTGCTAGGAATTTATCCAAGGGATACAGGAGTACTGATGCATAGGGGCACCTGTACCCCAATGTTTATAGCGGCACTCTCAACAATAGCCAAATTATGGAAAGAGCCTAAATGTCCATCAACTGATGAATGGATAAAGAAATTGTGGTTTATATACACAATGGAATACTACGTGGCAATGAGAAAAAATGAAATATGGCCTTTTGTAGCAACATGGATGGAACTGGAGAGTGTGATGCTAAGTGAAATAAGCCATACAGAGAAAGACAGATACCATATGGTTTCACTCTTATGTGGATCCTGAGAAACATAACAGAAACCCATGGGGGAGGGGAAGGAAAAAAAAAAAAAAAGAGGTTAGAGTGGGAGAGAGCCAAAGCATAAGAGACTGTTAAAAACTGAGAACAAACTGAGGGTTGATGGGGGGTGGGAGGGAGGGCAGGGTGGGAGGGAGGGCAGGGTGGGTGATGGGTATTGAGGAGGGCACCTTTTGGGATGAGCACTGGGTGTTGTATGGAAACCAATTTGACAGTAAATTTCATATATTAAAAAATAAAAAAAAATAAAAAAAATAAAAAAAGAGAATAGGCTTGTGACTCGTGGATTCCCTCAACCATATCAGCAGAATCTAGGACTAGAGATATTATTATACAGGAAAGATCTTGGGAGAGGACCCTCTTGGCTAATGGCATGAACCGCCATGACATATATGTAATACAAAGTTTTTGAGAATGTTCTACATGCAGAAACAATGCCAAATTGGACTGAAAGGGACAGAGAGAGGACAAGATTAAAGGAGGATATTGGACTTCCCAAACTCTGTAGCCAGAAAGCAGGCTGATAAAACTACTAAGCTTTAAACAAATGCTACTCTTCAAGAAAAAGGAAGTATGACTTCAAGGGAGGTGCCTTGGGCTCAGATGGCAGAGCCTAAAACCACAGAGGATTACTACCATGCCTTGAAACCTAATGGAGTTTGCCCAGTTAGATTTTAAAAGCCCCAAACAGGGCTGTTGACTCCTTCCTTCCATTTTCTCCATTTTGGAATGAGAATGTCTATAATTTGTATTCTATGCCTGTATTTTGAGAGAATATAACTTATTTTCTAGTTTCAAAGGTCCACAGGTAGGAATTTTGCTTCAGGATGTATCATACCCAGATCCTCACTCATACCTGATTTAGATGATGAGACGTGGAGCTTTATGAATAATGATATTTAGAAGGTATTTTGTACTTCAGTTGATGCTGTGATGTGTTGAGAGTTTGGGGAATGTTGGGGTGGAGTGAATGCACTTTGTAAATTGGAGGGATATGAATCTTTAGGGGCCAGAGTATGGACTGTGGAAGGCTGAAAAATGGTCCCCAAAGACATCCAGGCCCTAATCCCTGGCACCTGTGAATGTTACCGTATATAATAAAAGGGAGTTGACAATGTGATGAAACTGAAGAGATTGAAATAGGATTATTCTGGATTATCCATGTGAGCCCTAAATGTAATCATAGGTGTCCTATTTATAAGAGGGAGCCAAAGGGATATCTGCCTGTAGAAGCAGGACATGTGGGGACAGAAGCAAGAGATTGGAGTGATACGGCTGCTAGCCTTATCCTCTAGAAATTGGAAGAGGCAAGGAACAAATTCTCTAGAAGGAACCAGCCTGCTGACCTTTTAATTTTGATTTTACCTTATAATACCCATAAGGCTTATTTTGGACTTCTGACTTTAAGAGCTGTAAGAATTTAAATATGTGTTATTTTAAGCCACTACATTTGTGGTAATTTGTTATAGCACCAGTTAGAAATTAATACAATGTTAAATCAAGCCACAAAAGGGCAAATTTATAAATAAAGATTTATCCTAGATAATGGATTGCCACTTAGAGAACCAGAGCCTGGCTTTTGTATATATGTGTGTGTGTGTGTGTGTGCTTTGTGTATATATGTGTGTGTGTATACTTTTCTTCTTCACCAAAAATGGTCTGTTAGTAATTATAGCTAAGCCAAATCTCATACAGCTCAAAACCAGTTTCCTTACCTTTTTACTAACACCTATTTCAGAAACTCGATTTCTATGGCAGTTATGTAGATCTCAACTGAGATGGAATCAACCAAGGAGGAAAGGACCAACAGTCAGAGGTGACTTTTCTCTATCTCTCATAGGCACTCATAATTTATGCCAACAGGGCCTTAACTCTTAGAGCTTTTAATACTGAATATGACTCTTGGAATATACAGATTTCTCCCTTCTTCCATCCTAGCTATAAAGTACAAAGTCCCTTTTCTTTTTTTTTTTTTTTTTAAATTTTTTTTTTCAACGTTTTTTATTTATTTTTGGGACAGAGAGAGACAGAGCATGAACGGGGGAGGGGCAGAGAGAGAGGGAGACACAGAATCGGAAACAGGCTCCAGGCTCCGAGCCATCAGCCCAGAGCCCGACGCGGGGCTCGAACTCACAGACCGCGAGATCGTGACCTGGCTGAAGTCGGACGCTTAACCGACTGCGCCACCCAGGCGCCCCCCTTTTCTTTTTAATTCAAGTGCAAAGTTGAAATTTTGTAAAGAAACTTTACTTTAAAAGGGGGGAAACTAAAATGTAAACATAGAAATTAACAAGTTTATTGACTATAGATCTCAGATCCTAGTTAATTTCTGAGATGTAGCCACAGCATAGCTTGACTATTACAAAATACTGAGCCCTTTACTCAACCCTATCTGAGATAAATTCCAAGTCAAGTTTCTGAAACTTCTGAGATTAATTTGGGCTGATGCTTTACAAGCTGGGATGGATATCCCACTCCTTCCCAGAACCAGACTCCTGGTTTTTATCTTTTTGGCCATTCCCTCTAGCCTCAGACTATAATGTGCTCCTAGTTTCCAGGTCCCAGTCTACTAAATATTTTGACATAAGGAAGGTATTTCTCCATGTAGCCCAAATCTTATTCCAAGATCAAGTATTAGTTGATCTTGTAGTCACTTTCTTTGACCCTCTTAGAAAGTCCTTATGGTTTGGAGTTCATGCAAGTCCTGTTGTCGCCTTTGACCTGATTCTTTCTGGCTCTCACTCAGAAGATGATAGGTTACTTCTTCACATTTATTGCTCTAAATTCAGCATAATCTTACTAGGATATAGGTAACTTCCAAGCTCTGGGCCATCATTCTTGGAATCTACCTGCATCACATCACATCTCTCCGACAAACTGAAGCAAACTCCCTGCTGGTCACTTTTTCAAAGCCTATACTTTGCTTGGGGCCTCTTACTAAGCTATTATTTCCTAGTCACAGGAAATGCAGACTGATGGATCTTGAGTTTAATGAGTGATTAACCATTACAGGGACTCAAGTTAACAAGTTGCATTAATTTTCCAAATATGTTTTTGTGTTTGCTTCATTCATTCTTTCATAAGAATCTTGCTCACTTATGTACCAGGCACTGGGCTAGATGCTATAGGCAACACAGACACTTACCCAGTGAATTATAGTGCAGCCTTATAAATGTTATAGTAGTGGTGTTATGTACAAAGCACAGGAGAAAGAGGATAGATTTGTCTGGGAAAGTCAGGAATGGCATGATACAATAACTTATCAAATGAGTGACTCTTCAAATTTTTAACATTGTAACAATTTCACAATTCCAAAATTGCTTGAAGCATACATCAAGTGAGAACTGTACTACCACCAAAAAAAAAAGAGAGATTTCTTTACCAGGCGTAATCATGTATATATGTTAACTAAATGGGAATGTCTGCCTCACCTCAAACACTGTACTTCATGTATTTCAGTTCTATAATATCTTTTTTTAAATTTTTTTAAAGTATGAGGTTAATCAACTTTAGGAACATAAGAACTTCATGAATATTAAACTTAATTCTTTATATAGTTCTAACTCTTTCCTAATCTGTTAGTGTGCATAGATACATTTATAGTTATATTTAATGTGTGCATATTAACTTGTTTTTTTCACTTATTATTTCTTGTAAGTTTGTTTACATATTGAAAGAACTATGTATTACTCCATCAAATTAAAGTAATTATTGCCTTTTTATTAGGTACTTGAATTGTTTCCCAAGTTTTTATCCTTCTGTGAATGCCTTTGTATAGGCTTTCATACATATACTCCTGCTTCTTTGGAGCATATTCTCAGAAAAAGGGATTCTGGATAAAAGAGTATGGACAACCTTGTGGCTCTTGTTTTGTGTTGCCAGAGTATTCTTTACAAAGACAAACCAATTTTTAGTGACATCAATAAATACAAAATATACCTTTTTATTTTTACTACCCCACTAACATTGAATTTTTATCATTTTTTGTTAGATTAATAGTTTATCACACATGCTATTTTAATTGCCTTTCTTTAATTCCCAGTGAGGATATGCACTTTTTTCAATTTTGCTTTACTTTTTTTTTTTGAAATTGTGTCTCCTATTGCTTGTATATCTAGCAGGATCTGTACATTTTCATATATATTTATCAGTTCTTTTAAGTATGCTTTATGGTAGGCTTTTATCAATGAAGTTTGTAATGTACATATATATTTTGTTTTGTAACTTTCTTTTAGATAATTATTTTCTTGCCTTTGTGCAAATTTTTGAACATCAAATGCATCCATTTTAGCATATATATATATATATATATATATATATATATATATGTTTCATTTCTTCAGGAATTGTAAATTTATCTCCTAGTTTGATTTGAATAGATGTACTATTCTCATTCTTCAATTTTCATAAGTAGTAAGCTATGATTACAAATTGATATGTACATACTGGATGCAGGGAACTGAAAAGTAGAGCAAAGCACAAAGGAAAAAGATAAAAGTCACCTATAATTCTATCACTCATAGGAAGCTATTGTTTTTGTTTTGGAGTATTTGCTTCCAATCATTTTTTATAAAATATATACATATATACACACTTGTTTTTAGAAAAATGGTGTCCAAAAGAATAGTCTTTGCAATTTGTACTTTGCAATTTGTACAATTTTTTTAATGTTTATTTATGTATTTTGAGAGAGGGAGAGAGAGTGAGCAGGGAAGGGGCAGAGAGAGAGAGGGAGAGAGAGAATCCCAAAGAGGCTCCACACTGTCAGCACAGAGCTCAATGAGGGACTTGATCTCACGAACCAACCTGACCCAAAATCAAGAGTCGGTTGCTTAACTGACTGAGCCATCTAGGTGCCCCACAATTTGTTCTTTGCAATATAATAATGTATAATGAACCCTATTATATTTTCTTAAATAACCTCCTACAACACTATTTTAATATCTGTGTTAGCATAATTTCAGGTTTTTAGACATATAGGTAATAAATTGTTTTGATAAATTAAGTTGCCTTTTTTTCTATTTATTTTGTAAATTATTTATTGATATTCTTTTACCATTTTACTACTGGAAAATTGCCAGTTTCTTATTAGTTTAGACAATATTTTTTATATGAGAGATGCTAACACTTTGTCTTCCACATGTTATTGGAATGTTTTGCTATTTTATTATTTGCCTTTTAATTTTGTATTTGATTTTGACATACAAAATTTTTATATTTCTTCATAGTAAAATTGTTTCCTTTTTGGGTTCTTTGCTGTTATCCTTAGAAAGATAAACTCATTGCTAGGTCAGATACATTTTCACTGTATTTTATTTCTTTTTAGTCACAATTTTACATTTGACACTTAGTCTAGAATTTTAATTTTCATTTATCTTATGATGTAAGAATCATAACTTGTTTGCTAAATAGCCAGTCATTCCAGCACTATTGACTGAATAGTTCATATAAACACTGTTTTGAAATGTCACCTGGATCATTTACTGTACATACATAGATTAATTAACATGTGTGTGTGTGCACACGCACATACATGTGCATGTGTGTATGTTTATGGCCTTACTTTTTGGCGCTGTCGGTCACAGTTTCTTCTTTCTTAGCACTACACTTTTTAAGTTATCAAGCTTCAGACTCTTTAATAATTGGGAAAATGTAAGATAAAACAGCAATGAAATAGAAACTTTTGCCCATCCATTTTACAAAAGTTAAGATTGATAATATCCAGTGCTGGTGAATATGTGGAGAAACGGATACTCTCAGCACTCCTGGTAGTAGTGTAAATCAGAGGCAATTTGGCATTACCCATAAAAAAACGTTAATGCACATATTTTTGACTAACAACCTTACTTATAGGAATCGATCCTATATAATACTCATACAAGTGCACAAAGATATATATATACAAAGCTGTTCATTACAACATAATTGGTAATGGCAAAACTACAGTTAGGAGCAACCTAATACGTATGAATAAGAATGGTTGAATTATGATATGTTGTGCCACAATTAAAAAGAATAAAGTAGACTTTGTGATTCCAGCTGTGAAATTGCTTATATTGGACTAATCTTCATACTAAGAACAACTACAATGGCTATATTTTAAAAATAAAGGTGAGGAATGCCTGGGTGGCTCAGTTGGTTAAGTGTCCGACTCTTGGTTTCAGCTCAGGTCATGATTTCATGGTTCATGAGATCAAGCCCCATATTGGGCTCTGTGCTGACAGTGCAGAGCCTGCTTCAGATTCTCTCCTCCCTCTCTCTGTCCCTCACCTGATCATGCACACACTTTCTCTTTCAAAATAAATAAACATTTTAAAAGTAAATAAAAATAAAGGTGAATGAGGGCATTAGAAAATAATTAAGACAGCCATAACTTGAGCAGCCAAAAACCTGAAAAGAAGAGAACCTCAGAAAACTAAGCACTACTCTCTGTGCAGTTTCCCTTTGAGACATTTGCTGAGTTTTAAGTTGTGCTCGCATGGAATGAGAGGCCAAGAAACCAAGTATAAAGTCTCGCTGCTAGGAAAACAAAAAAATTATTTCAGGACCTTTCTTTGTGGAAGAGACTGTGATAAACACTTCAGGCTTTCAGTTACATCCCTGAAGGATAAGCTACACCCTAAAAGTAAAGGCAAATCACTAACAGACCTATTCTTGGAAAGCCTAAAACACAAAACCTAAAATACAATCTTCTCAATCCCCAATTGGACTCAGGTTGCCTGCTTGTAGTGTAACTGCCTTCCAAAATAAACTAAACCACTTCTGGAAGAAGATAATATCCAGAGCCACTACGATTCTTTGTACAATGTGTTCAGCACTGAAAATATGTAATATATGCTAGGAAACCAAGTAAACAGAAGGAAAAATAAAAAATACAATTAAAATAGATACACAGACTTCTTTTTAATGTAGTATTAAAACTTCTAGTCAGGGGTGCCTGAGTGGCTCAGTTGGTTAAGCATTCGACTCTTGACTTCAGCTCAGGTCATGATATTGTGGTTTGTGAGTTCGAGCCACACTTTGTGCTCTGCATAGACAGCGCAGAGCCTGCTTGGGATTCTGTCTCCCTCTCTCTCTGCCCCTCCCCTATTTGCTCTCTATCTCTCTCAAAATAAAATAAACTTAAAAAAAAGTATACTTCGAAAGTTCTAGCCAGAGCAAGTAGGCAAGAAAAAGAAATAAAAGGCATCCAACTCAGAAAGGAGTAAGTAAAAATGTTTGCAGGTTATATGGTTTACATGTAGAAAATCCTAAAGATTCTAGTTTTTAAAAAGTTAGAATGAATACAGCAAAATTGCATGATACAGAATCAACAGGCAAAAACCAGTTGCATTTTTATACATTGACAATAAACAATACAAAAGGAAAATTAAGAGAAAAATTCCATTTACAATTGCATCAAAAAAATAAAATATTTTGGAATAAATGTAACCAGGGAGGTGAAAGATTTGTACACTGAGAATGATCAAATGTTGATGAAAGAAATTAAAGAAGACACAAATAAATGGAAAGATGGCCATGTTCATGGATTAGAACATGTCAATACTATCCAAAATGATTGACAGATTCAATGCAATTCCTATCCAAAACCTAATTATATTTTTAGCAAAACTAGAAAAATTCATCCTGAAATTTATATGGAATCTCAAGGAACCCTAATACATTCCTGAAAAAGAAAAACAAAGCTGGAAAACTTAATATTAACTGATTTTATAACTTACTACAAAGTGACTAATAAAATGAGTGCACTACTGGAATAAGGACAGATCTGTAGAAAAATGAACTAGAATAAAAATCCCAAAAAGAAAGCCTTGCAGATGCAGTCAAATGATTTTTGACAAAGATGCCAAGTCCATTCAATGGTGAAAGGGTAGTCCTCAAGAAACCATGCTGGGGAAACTGGATACCCATGTGCAAAAGAATGAAGTTGGACCCTTTACACCACATACAAAGATTAACTCAAAAATGGATCAAAGACCTAAACCTAAAATTATACAACTCTTAGAAGAGAATAGAAGAGAAAAGCCTCATAACATTGGATTTGGCAATCATTTCTTGGATATAACACAAAAAGCACAGACAACTAAAGAAAAATTAGATAAATTTGACTTCATTAAAATTAAAAAAAATTATTTGTATCAAAGGCTGCCATCAACAGTGAAAGGCAACATGTAGAATGAGAGGAAATATTTTCAAATCTTATATCTGATAAAGGATTAATATCCAAACTACATTGAGAACTCCTACAACTCAATAACAATCAAACAATCCCCCACCAGCCGTCTATTGATTCATTGCAATCCCTATAAAAATTCCAATAGCAGGGCACCTGGGTGGCTCAGTCGGTTAAGCATCTGACTTCAGCTCAGGTCATGATCTCACAGTTAGTGGGTTTGGGCCCCGTGTCAGGCTCTGTGCTCGCACCTCAGAGCCTGGAGCCTGCTTGGGATTTATCTCCCTCTCTCTCTACCTCTCTCCTGCTCATGCTCTGTCTCTCTCTCTCAAAAATAAATAAATGTTAATATTTTTTTTAAATTCCAATAGCGTTTTTCACAGAAATAGAAAATATAATCCTAAAATTCACATGGAACCGAAAGACCCAAATAGCCAAAGCAATCCTGAGAAAGAACAAAGCTAGAAGAATCACACTTCCTGATTTCAAACAATATTACAAAGCTATAGTAATCTAAACAGTATAGCACTGCACAAAAATAAACACATAAGCAAATAGAACAGAATCAAGAGCCCAGGAATAAATCCATGCATATATGGTCAACTAATATGTGGCAAGGGAGTTAAGAATACTCAATAAGGAAAGGATAGCCTCTAAGAAATGTCACTGGGAAAACTGGATATCCACATGCAAAATATTGAAATTAGACCCCCATCTTACACCCTCACAAAAATTAACTCTTAATGGATTAAGAACTTAAATGTAAGACCTGAAACTGTAACTCTTGTAGAAGAAAACAAGGAAAAATCTACTTGACGTCAGTGTTGGACAAGATTTCTTGGATGTCACACAAAAAGCACAAGCAACAAGAGCAAAAAATCAACAAGTGAGACTACATCAAACTAAAAAGAACTAAAAAGCCTCTGCACAGAAAAAGAAACAATCAAAAAATGAGAAGGCAATATATGGAATGGGAGAAAATATTTCCAAAGCATATATGTGATATGGGATTAATATCCAAAATACATAAGGAAAAAAAACCCCAAAATGTATAAGGAGCTCTTACAGCTCAATAGCAAAAAAGCAAACAATCAGTTTAAAAGTGGGGAGAGGAATTGAATAGACATTTTTCCAAGGAAGACATCCAAATGGCCAGGGGGCACATGAAAAGATGTTCAGCATCATTATTCAACAGTGAAATGCAAATCAAAACCAGAATGAGATGTTACCTCACACCTGTTAGAATGGCTGTTATGAAAAAGAAAGAGAGAACAAATGCTGGCAAGGATGTGGAAGAAACAGAACCCTTGTACACTGTTGGTGGGAATGTAAATTGATATAGCCACTTTGGAAAACAGTATGGATGTTCCTCAAAAAAATAATGATAGAGTTACCATATGATCCAGCAGCCCTACACCTGGGTATATATACAAAGGAAATGAAATCACTGTCTCAAAGAGATATCTGCACTCACATGTTGATTGTAGCATTAGTCACAATGGTCAAGACATGGAAGCAATCTAAATGTCCATTAGCAGATGAATGGATAAAGAAAATGTCATATATGTACCAAACTCCTAGAAACAGGGTAAAATGAGTACCAGGGGATGAAGAGTGGAGGAAATGGGGAAATGTTGGTCAGAAAGTACTAACTTTCAATTATAAAATAAGTAAGCTTTGGGATCTAATGTACCTTATGGTGACCATAGTTAACAATACCATACTGTATACTTGAAAGTTACTCTGAGAGTAGAGCTTAAGGTTCTCACAAAAACAATAACAGAATGGCAGTTATGTGAAGTGAAGGACTGTTCAGTAACCTTATTGTAGATGTTTAACAACACCTATGTGTATCAAACCATTACATTGTACACCTTAAACTTACACAGTGTTTTATGTCAATTATATCATTAAAGCTGGGGGAATTTTATTTAAAAACCCAAACCCAATTAAAAAGGGCAAGGGACTTGAATACTTATTGCTCCAAAGAAGATATACAAATGGTCAGTCAGCACATTAAAACAGCCTCAACGGAGCACCTGGGTGGCTCAGTCAGTTAAGCTTCCAACTTTGGCTCAGGTCATGATCTCGCAGCTTGTGAGTTTGAGTACCACATTGGACTCTGTGCTGACAGCTCAGCCTGGAGCCTGCTTCGGATTCTCTGTCTCCCTTTCTCTCTGCCCCTCCCCCACTAGTGCTTTGTTTCTCTCAAAAATAAACACATACACACACACACACACACACACACACATACATACATAGAGCCTCAACAACACTAATCGTTAGGGCAATGCAAGTCAAAACCCCAATGAAATATCACTTCACACTCATTAGTATGGCTGTTATAAAATGAATGAATCCATCCATCCATCAAGAAAATAATAAGTGTTGGTGAGGGTGTGGAGAAATTTGAACCCTTATGCTCTGTTGGTGGGAATATAAAATAGTGTAGCTGTTATGGAAAACAGTATGACAGTTCCTTATAAAATTAAATATAGAATTGATCCAGCAATTCCACTTGTGTATATATACCAAAAAGAAGGGAAAACAGGAACTGAAATAGATTATTCACCAGTATTCAAAATAGCATAAGTCACAATATCCAAGAAGTGAAAATAACCCACATGTCAATTTACTGAATGAATAGACAAAATTACATATATATGATATACATGCCACATATATATTATTATAATTTTACATATAATATATTAATATTTAATTTATAAATTTGTGTATATTTGTATGTATAAATGGAATATTATTCAGCTTTAAAAAGGATGGAAATTCTGAAATGCAAAAACAGGGATGAACCTTGAAGACATTATGCTAAGTGAAACAAGCCAGATGCAAAAGGATAAATATTGTATGATTACACGTGTATGAAGTCCTTAGAGCAGTCAAATTTATGGAAACAGAATATACAATGGTGGTTGCCATTAAAGGATTAAAGGTTAGTTGCCAGAAGGAGAGGGTAATGGGTAGTTATTGTTTCATAGGTATGAAGTTTCTGTTTGGGATAATGAAAAGTTCTGGAGCTGGGTGATAGTGATGGTTGCAGAATAGTGTGAATGTAATTAATGCCAGTGAACTGTGTATTTTAAATGGTACATTTTATGTTGTATATGTTATAGTACAATAAAAAAACAAAAATTTTAAATATTTTAAAAAAATACATAATTCACATTTCTGGAGTGGTCAGCCAAAACTTGTATAAACTATGATGTATGTTCAGAAATAGACTTAGAAGATGAATTTCACTATGAAAAAATTGAAGTTTAAAAAAGGATCAAATAGAATTCAAAAAATAAGAATACAATAATTGAAATTGGGAATGCAATAGATGGTATCAGCACCATATGAGAAATAGCAGAAGAGAGAATTGATGAACTGAAAAATAAATTAGTAGAAAATATTCAGATTAAAGCACAAAAGAGAGAGAAAACAATGGAAAATTGAAAGAGCATTAAGGGACAGATATAGTGGAATTTCTGGAGTCCAAGAACAAGAGGAAAGAATGGAACAGAAAGTGTATTTGAAAAAATAATGACAAAAAGTTTTTCAAAACTGACCAAAAGTATCAATTCACATATTCAAAAAGGCTAAAAATCTGTTAGCAAGATAAATACAAAGAAAAACAACTTACACATTTAATAATCAAACTTCTGGAAACCAAGACAAAGAGAAAATCTTAAAAATATCCAGAGTTAAGAAAAGATACATTGCTTTCAAATGAACAATGATCAAACTTCCAGCTTACTTCTCAACAAACTAATGAAATCCACAAGACAATGAATGACACCTGTAAATTACTGGGAGAAAATAACTGTCAGACTAGAAATTTATATCCAGTGAAAATATCCTTCAGAAATAAAAGTGATATAAAGGCATGTTCGGATAAGTAAAAACAGAATGTATCACTAGCGGACTCATACTAAAAGAAATACCAAAGGGAGTTCTTTAGGCAGGAAAAAAAAAAAATGACCCCAGGCAGAAGCATAGGGATGCAGGAAGGAATAAAGAGAAAAATAAAGTGTCAATAAAAACACTATTGACTGTTTAAGGAAACACTAATAACAATGCTTTGTGGATAAAATAACAAAAGTAGAAGTGAAATAAATGACCAAAATGCCTGCAAAAAAAGGCAGGCAGAATGTGAATGGAGTTAAAATGTTGTAAAATCTTGCATTATTCAGAAAGTAGTAAAAGTACAAATTTAAGGTACACTCTAACCAGTCAAGGATGCATGTTTTAATCTCTCAAGCAGGGTTCCATGACAGAATTAAACTACAGAAAATTTTTTTAAGTTCCCCCAAGGGTTGCACATACTAGTTCTATTTTAAATATAAAGAAAGTAAGTTAATATTTATAATGGATGTCTAAGAAATTAGGACATAATACTCTGGTGGGATCTAGTTGAGAAGAGCTGCTCTGGAGTAACCATTAAAGGAGTAATGAAAGAATGTTTAATAAGATGATGGAGGTGAAATGATATAATAAAATTATTGATTAATCCAAAAGAAGGTAAGTGAGGAAAAGAAAGGAATAAACACAGCAAATGCAAATCCTGTAGCAATTTGTAAGATTTAGGTTGGGTAGGAAGATGACAGCATTGGAGAACCCTAAGCTCACCTCGCCAAAGATACAATTAGATAACACTCATATCAGCATAAATAACCCAGAAAATTATCTGAAGACTGGCAGAACAGACTCCACATCTAAAGGTAGAGAAGAGGCCACATTGCAGAAGGTATGAAGGGGGAAGACACAGTTTGGGCAAAGATCACCATGGCCATCTAGAGTGGGGAGAGAGCTAGTGGCATGGAGAAGGGCAAAAAACAGACCTTCATACTGGGGAGCACACAGAAAGGACAAATCCCCATAACATTTGCCTTTGAAATGAGAGGGGCCAGAATTTCGTGAGTTTTTAAAACCAGTGGAACTTAAAGCCTAGAATTTTAAAAACTGGCAAATTTGGCTTAGTGACAGCCCCGAAGACATTAGGAAGCTGAGTCCCCACCCTTAAAGATATAGCACTACAAGCAGACTATGCTGATATAGCATAGAACCAGCAGTTTGAAAAACACCAGAGACAGACAGGATGGAGAATGATTTGCTCATCTCAGACTGTGGCCTGCAGAGACAGAGGTCATGGGGAGACCCCTCCAGGAGCACAGGAGCTGCCAGGTGCCATTTCCCTCCCCTACCCCCCCAGCATAAACAATGGCCACTTGTGGGAACTAGCACAACACCAACACTTATTGCCTCACTTGTTTGCACCAAGCCCCCCCCCCCCCCGCCCCCAGTGCTTTGGTGAATCCACCTTCCAGTCATGCTGGCGTTGGTCCCCATAATTCAGGCCCTCTTGCTCAGAAGACCAACACAAACATTCCTAGAAGCACATAACATACCAAAAATGAAACAGGAAGGAATAGAAAATTTGAACAGACCAATTACCAACAATAAAATTGAATCCTCAATCAAAAAATAAAAGTCCAGGATCAGAGGGCTTCACAAACAAATTCTACCAAACATTTAAAGAAGAGTTAATACATGTTCTTCTCAAATTGTTCCCAAAATATGGAAAGGGAAGGAAAACTTCCAAATTCATTCCATGAGGCCAGTGTCATCCTGATACCAACACCAGATTAAGACACCACAAAAAAGAGAACTACAAGCCAATAACTCTCATAAATGTACATGCAAAAACCTCAACAAAATATTAGCAGCTGAATCCAACAATACATTAAAAAATCATACAGAATGATCAAGTGGGATTTATTCCCAAAATGCAAGAGTGATTTAATATTCACAAAACAATCACATGATAGGTCACATCAATAAGAGAAAGGATAAAAATCATGACTATTTCAATAGATAGGGAAAATACATTTGACGAAGTACAACATCCATTCATGACACACACACAAAAAAAAAAACCCTGCAAATTAGACTTAGAGGGAATATACCTTAACATAACAAAGGCCTTAAATGAAAAACTCACAGGCAATATCATATTCAATGGGGGAAAATTGAGAGCATTTCCCCTAGGGTTAGGAACAAGACAAGAAAATACACTCTTACCAGTTTATTCAACATAGTACTAGAAGTCCTAGCCATACCAATCAGACAACAAAAAGAAATAAAAGGCATCCCAGTAGGTAAGGAAGAAGTAAAACTCTCAATATTTGCAGATGTCATGATACTGTGTATAGAAAACCCTAAAGACTCCACCAAAACCCTACTAGAACTCATAAATGAATTCTTTAAAGATGGAGGATACAAAAATCAATGTACAGGAATCTGTTCATTTCTATACACTAATAATGAAGCAGAAGAAAGTAAAAGAAGCAATCCCATTTGAAATTGCACCAAAACCAATAAAATATCTGTCTAAACTTAACCAAAGAGGTGAAAGACCTATACTCTGAAAACTATAATATGATGAAATAAATTCAAGACAACACAAATAAATGGAAATATATTCCATGTTCATGGGTTGTTAAAATGTTCATACTACCCAAAGAAATCTATAAATTTAATGCAGTCTTTATCAAAATACCAACAGAATTTTTCACAGAACTGGAACAAGCAATGGTAAAATTTGTGTGGAACCACAAAAGACCTCGAATACCAAAACAATCCTGAAAAAGAAAAACAAAACTGGAGGTATCACAATTCCAGACTTAAAGATATATTACAAAGTGGTAGTAATTAAAACAGTATGGTACTGGCATAAAAAAAAATAGACTCATGGATCAATAGAAAAGAATAGAAAACTCAGAAATAAACCCACAATTATATGGTCAATTAATATTTGACAAAGAAGAGATGAATGTACAATGGGGAAAAGTCTGTTCAACAAATGGTGTTGGGAAAACTGGACAACTACATGCAAAAGAATGAAACTGGACCATGTACTTACACCATACACGAAAATAAACTTAAAATGGATTAGAGACATAAATCTGAGACCTCAAACCACAAAACTCCTAGAAGAGAGTACAGGCAGTAATTTCTTTAACATCAACCATAGCAATATTTTTCTAGATATGTCTTCAGCTATAAAAAAGATGAAATCTTCCCATTTGTGACATGGATGGAGCTAGAGTATAATGCTAAACAAAACCAGTCAGAGAAAGACAAATATGACTTCACTCATTTGGAATTTAAGAAACAAAACAAATTAACAAGAAGAAAACAAGAGAGAGACAAACCAAGAAACAGACTCTACTATAGAGAACACACGGATGGTTACTATAGTGGAGGTCGGTGGGATGATGGGTGAAATAGGGGACGAGGATTATAGTGTACACTTATGAAAAAAAAGACAAAAAAGCAGTCTCCTGAGAAAAGGAAAATAAAAGCAAACATAAACTCTTGGGACTACATCAAAATAACAAGCTTCTACACAGCAAAGTAAACAATCAACAAAACTAAAAAAGCAACCAATGGAATGGGAGAAGATATTTGCAAATGACATAACTGATAAAGGGTTAGTATCCAAAATATATAAAGATAAAATTCAACATCCCAACAACAAATATTTGAATTAAAAATGGCAGAAAACATGAGTAGACATTTTTCCAAAGAAGACTTATGCATAGCCAATAGGCACATGGAAAGATGTTCATCATCACTTCCCATCAGGGAAATGCAAATCAAAACTACAGTGAGACATCACCTCACACCTGTCAGAATGGCTAAAATCAACAACAGAAGAAACAAGTGTTGGTGAGGATATGGAGAAAAGGGATTCCTCATGCACTGTTGGTGGGAATGTAAACAGTGCAACCACCAGTGGAAGGTACTATGGAAGTTCCTCAAAAAGTTAAAAATAGAACTACACTATGATCCAGTAATCACACTACTAAGTATATACCCAAAAACTAGGAAAACACTAATTCAAAGCAGTGCATGCACCCTTATGTTTATAGCAGCAGTATTTACAATAGCCAAATTATGGAAGCAGCCACATGTCCATTGATAGATGAATAGATAGAAAAGAAGATGGCAGTTGAGTAGGAAGACTCCAGGCTCGCCTTGTCCCACTAATACAACTAGATCACTATCAAATCATCCTACATACCCCCAAAAATCAACCTGAAGACTGACAGAACAAACTCCACAACTAAAAGAAGAGAAGAGGCCACACTGAAGAAGGTAGGAAGTGAGGAGACATGGTTTAGGAGAAAAACAGATCCTGCCTGCTTTGGAGGGGAGGGAGTCACAGTCATGGATAAGGGCAAGGAAGAGAGCACACAGGAGAATGCAAAAGGAGAATGTTTCCTTGTAGCCATTGTCTTGGAAAGCAAAGGGACTGAATTATGTGAGTCCTTAGAACCAGCAGGGCTTAAAGCCCAAAGTTTTAAAGGTCTGCAGTCTTGGCTGGGATAGACACCACAGAGCACTACACTGCTCCTGGAGAAAAGACAGGCAAACAACCCAGGGGCATAAGCATAGAAACAGAGATCTGGAGATCGCCTGGGGCACACAGTGAGGAGATTCTTTTCTTTTCTCATGTGTCCCTGAAAGGCAGCATTTGTGGAGACATCTCTCCAGGAACAAAGGATCTGGCTGGTTCCATTTCCCTCCTCTGCTCCTCAGCATAAACACAGAGCCACCTGCTGGAAGCAGTCCAGTGCAGACACCAGATGCCTTACTTGCTTACACTAAGCCCTGCCCCCTTGCACTACAGTGGAATTGCCTTCTCAGCCATGCTTGCCTCTGTCCTAGCAGTCTTGGCCCCAACCCCAGAATACCAGCACAAAACCCTGCCCATACCACATGTCCTGACCAGAGAGTTTTGCAGGGCCTCAGTTTTCATGGAAGTGGTATCAGGTCTCATTTCACAAGCAGACAAGAGTATATCTAGTTAAAACTCACCACATTCAGTCCAGGGAGCAAACACTGTCCACAGCAGGCAAGGAGAGCCTCTGCAGATGACAGGCCTGAATGATAGAGTAGCCAAAACAGCAACAGAGCACACCCAACACATTAGAGGAACTCCCTGAAGTGCCAGTCCCTGGGCACTACAGGACCTCTTCTTCATAAGACCATTACTTCCATGAGCAGGAGACATAACTCACTCTTCTAACATAGAGACTTAGCCAAAATGCAAAAATGGAGGAATTTATCCCAAATGAAAGAAATACATGAGGCCGCAGTCAGAGATCTAAGCAAAAACAGACAAAAGTATCATACCTGTTAGAGAATTTAATGCAACAATATTAAGGATACTCATGGGGCTTGAGAAAAGAATGGAAGACACCAGTGAGACCCTTAACACAGAGATAAAAGAGTTAAAAAAAGAGCCAGAGGTGAATAATGTAATAAACAAAAATTGGAAATAGGCCTGATGCAGTGAACAGCAGGCCAGAAGAAACAGAGGAACAAATTAGTAACACAGAACACAAAATAATGGGAAATAATGAAGCTGAACACAAGAGAGAATTAGGGAACATAAGAATAGGCTTAGGAAACTCAGTGACTCCACCAATGTAATAACATTCATATTAAAGGAGTCCCAGAAGAGAAGAGAGAGAAATGAGGGCAGAGAATTTACTTGAGATAATGACTGAAAACTTCCCTAATCTGGGGAAGGAAATAGACATTGAAATTCTAGGAGGGACAGAGAACTCCCAACAGAATCCACAAAAGCAGCCCAGCCTCAATACATATTTTAATTAAATTTGCAAAATATAGTGATAAAAAAATCTTATAAGTAGCAAGGTAAAAGAAATCATTAACTTACAAGGGAAGACCCATAAAGCCAGCTGCAGATTTCTTAACAGAAACTTGGCAAGCCAAGTGGCATGGTGGATTCAAAGTTCTGCATGGGAATATAAAAAGAATTATTCACCATGATCAAGTGGGATTCATTCCTGGACTGCAGGGCTGGCTCAACATTCACAAATCAATCAATGTGATACATCACATTAATAAAAGAAAAGATAAGAACCATATGAATCTGTCAATCAATGCAGAACGAGCATTTGACAAAATTCAGCATCCTTTCTTAATAAAAACCCTCAAGAAAGTCAGGATTGAAGGAACATACTTAAACTTCATCAAAGCCATTTATGAAAAGCCCACAGCTAATATCATCCTCAATGAGGAAACACTGAGAGCTTTCCCCCTAAGATCAGGAACACAACAGGAACGTCCACTCTCACCGCTGTTGTTTAACATAGTGTTGGAAGTTCTAGCATGAGCAGTCACACAACAAAAGGAAATCAAAGGCATCAAAATTGGCAAAGATGAAGTCAAGCTTTCACTTTTTGCAGATGACATGATACTATACATGGAAAACCCGACAGACTCCACCAGAACTCTGCTAGAACTGATACATGAATTCAGCAAAGTTGCAGGATACAAAATCAATGTACAGAAATCAGTTGCATTCTTATACACTAATAATGAAGCAACAGAAAGACAAATAAAGAAACTGATCCCATTCACAATTGCACCAAGAAGCATAAAATACCTAGGAATAAACCTAACCAAAGATGTAAAAGATCTGTATGCTGAAACTATAGAAAGCTTATGAAGGAAATTGAAGAAGATACAAAGAAATGGGAAAACATTCCATGCTCATGGATTGGAAGAATAAATATTGTTAAAATGTCAATACTACCCAAAGCAATCTACACATTCAATGCAATCCGAATCAAAATTGCACCAACATTCTTCTCGAAGGTAGAACAAGCAATCCTAAAATTTGTATGGAACCACAAAAGGCCCCGAATAGCCAAATACTGAAGAAGAACACCAAAGTGGGAAGCATCACAATCCCAGACTTTAGCCTCTACTACAAAGCTGTAATCAAGACAGCATGGTATTGGCACAAAACAGACACATAAACCAGTGGAATAGAATAGAGACTCCAGAATTGGACCCACAAAAGTATGGCCAACTAATCTTTGACAAAGCAGGAAAGAATATCCAATGGAAAAAAGACAGTCTCTTTAACAAATGGTGCTAGGAGAACTACACAGCAAGATGCAGAAGAATGAAACTAGACCACTTTCTCACACCATTCACAAAAATAAACTCAAAATGGATGAAGGACCTGAATGTGAGACAGGAAACCATCAAAACCCTAGAGGAGAAAGCAGGCAAAAACCTCTCTGACCTCAGCTGCAGCAATTTCTTACTTGACACATCCCCAAAGGCAAGGGAATTAAAAGCAAAAATGAACTATTGGGACGTCATAAAGATAAAAAGCTTCTGCGCAGCAAAGGAAACAATCAACAAAACTAAAAGGCAACCAACGGAATGGGAAAAGATATTTGCAAATGGCATCTCAGACAAAGGGCTAGTATCCAAAATCTATAAAGAACTCACCAAACTTCACACCCGAAAAACAAATAATCCAGTGAAGAAATGGGCAGAAGACATGAATAGACACTTCTCTAAAGAAGACATGCAGATGTCCAACAGGCACATGAAAAGATGCTCAACGTCGCTCCTCATCAGGGAAATACAAATCAATACCACAATGAGATAGCACCTCACACCTGTCAGAATAGCTAACATAAAGAACTCAAGCAACAACAGATGGTGGCAAGAATGCGGAGAAGGAGGATCTCTTTTGCATTGTTGTTGGGAATGCAAGCTGGTGCAACCACTCTGGAAAACAGTATGGAGGCTCCTCAAAAAACTAAAAATAGAACTACCCTACAAGCCAGCAACTGCACTACTAGGCATTTATCCACGGGATACAAGTGTGCTGTTTCGAAGGGATACATGCACCCCCATGTTTATAGCAGCACTATCAACAATAGCCAAAGTATGGAAAGAGCCCAAATGTCCCTCAATGGATGAATGGATAAAGAAGATGTGGTATATATATACAATGGAGTGTTACTATTACTTGGCAATCAAAAAGAATGAAATCTTGCCATTTGCAACTACATGGATGGGACTGGAGGGTATTAAGTTAAGTGAAATTAGTCAGTCAGAGAAAGACAAAAATCATATGACTTCACTCATATGAGGACTTTATAACACAGAACAGATGAACATGAGGGAAGAGAAGCAAAAATAATATAAGAACATGGAAGGGGACAAAACATAAGAGACTCTTAAATATGGAGAACAAACAGAGGGTTGCTGGAGTGGTTGTGGGAGGGGGACTGGGCTAAATGGGTAGAGGGCATTAAGGAATCTACTCCTGAAATCATTATTGCACTATATGCTAACTAACTTGGATGTAAATTAAAAAATAAATAAATAATTTTTTAGAAATGACTATTTCTGTAAAACATAAGTTAAGGAATTCATTTTAAAAAGGATATATAATAACTTACACCTAAAACATGGAGAGGAGAGGAGAAAGAATGGGTTCACACTTAATGAACATCAACTTACTATAGAATGCTATTGTAGAAGAGGTTATATACAAACCTACTTGTAACTATGTATCAAAAATCACCAATAAATGCAAAGAATACAGAGAAATAAATCTAATATATTACTAAAGAAAATCAGCAACATAAGAAACACAAAGTATCACAGAAAATCTCCAGATACAACCACAAAACAAGTAATAAAATGGCAATAAATACATATCACTAATTACTGTGAATGTAGATGGACTAAATAATTAAATGATATAAGGTGTCAGAATGGATAAACCCATCTATATGCTGCCTATAAGAGACACATTTTAGACCTACAGACACCTGAAGATTGAACGTGAAGGGATGGGGAAACATTTATCATGTAAATGGGTGTCAAAAGAAAGCCAGAGTAGCAATACTTATATCAGAAAAACTAGACTTTAATACAAACATTAACAAGAGACAAAGAAGAGCACTATATAATCATAACGAGGCAATCCAACAATAAGATATAAATTGTAAATATTTATGTATCCAATGTGGGATCACCAAAACATATAAAACATTTAATAAACATAAAAGAACTCATTGGTAAAAATACAATAATAGTTGGGGACTTTTACACTCCACTTACATCAATGGACAGATCATCTAAACAGAAAATCTGCATGGAAAAATGGCTCTGAATGACACACTGGACCAGATGGACTTAATGTATATGTTCAGAGCATTACATCCTAGAACATCTAAATAAACACTGTTTCCAAGTACACATGAAACATTATCCAGAATAGATCACATATTAGGCCACAAACAGGCCTTAACAAATACAAAAAGATTGAAGTCATACTATGCACCTTTTGTGACCACATGCTATGAAACTAGAAGCCAAGCACAGGAAAAAATCTGGAAAGACCACAAATACATGCAGGTTAAATAACATTACTAAACAATGAAATAAAAATTTTCATCGTTAACCATGAAATGAAAGGAGAAATTTAAAAATACATGGAAATAAATACAAATGAAGGCACAGTGGTCCAAAACCTTTGAGATGCAACAAAATTGTTTCTAGGAGGGAAGTTTATAACAACACAGACCTATTTTAAGAAGAAAAATCTCAAATAACAACCTAACTTTACACCTAAAGGAACTAGAAAAAGAACAACAAATGAAGCCTAAAGCTAGAAGGAGGGAGGAAATAATGAAGATTAGAACAGAAATAAATGATATAGAAACTTAAAAAATAGATTAATGAAACCAGGAGCTGGTTATTTGAAAAAAATATAATAAAATTGATAAACCTGCATCCAGACTTATCTAAAAGAAAAGAGAAAGGACCCAAATAAAATCACAAGTGAGAAAGTAGAAATAACAACCAACATCACAGAAATATAATCATAAGAGAATATTATGAAAAATTAATATGCAAACAAGTTGGAAAACCTAAAAGAAATGGATAAATTCCTAGAAACATATAAATTACCAAAACTGATGAAACCATAAGAAATAGAAAAGTTGAATAGACTAATAACCAGAAAAGAAATTGAATCTGTAATCAAAAAACTCCCAACAAACAACAGTCCAGGATTGGATGGCTTTACAGGCTAATTCTACCAAACACTTAAGGAAGAGTTAATTCATATACTTCTCAAAGTATTCGAAAAAATACAATAGGAGAGAAAACTTCCAAATTCATTCTGTCAGGCCAGCATTACCCTGATAGCATAACCAGTGTGTAAAGACACCACAAAGAGAGAGAGAGAACTACAGGCCAGTATCGTTGATGAACATAGATGCAAAATCCTCAGCAAAATACAAATGCAACACTACGTTAAGAAAATCATTCACCATAGTCAAGTGGGATTTATTCCTGGGTTGAAAGCCTGGTTCAACATTTGCAAATAGATCAACGTGATCATCACATTAAAAAAGAAGGGATAAGAACCATATGATCATTTCAGTAGATGCAGAAATATCATTTGACCAAGTACAACATCATTTCATGATTAAAAAAAACACTCAACAAAGTAGGTGTAGAGGGAACATACCTCAACATAATAAAAGCCATATATGAAAAACTATAACTAATATCCTAAATGGGGGAAAAATGAGAGCTTTTCCTCTATGGTCAGGAACAAAACAAGGATGTCCACTCTTAACCACTTTTCTTTAACACAGTACTGGAAGTCCTAGCCACACCAATCAGATATCAAAAAGAAATAAAAGGCATCCAAATCAGCAAGTAAGTAGTCAAATTTTCACTATTTGCAGATTATATGATACTATATATAGAAAACTTGAAAGATTGCACCAAAAATACTGCTAGAACTAATAAACTAATTCAATCAAGTCCCAGGATACAAAATCAATGTACAGAATTCTGTTGCATTTTTATACACCAGTTATGAAGAAGCAGAAATAGAAATTAAGGAATCCCATTTACAATTGCACCAAAAACAATAAGATACCTAGGAATAAACATAACCGAAGAGGTGAAAGACCTGTGAAATACCAATGAAAGAAATTGAAAATGTCACAAAGAAATGGAAAGACACTCCATGCTCATGGATTGGAAGAACAAATATTGTTAAAATGTCTATACTGCCCAAAGCAATCTATGCATTTCATACAATCCCTATCAAACATCAACAAAATTTTTCACAGAGCTAGAACAAGCAACCCTAAAATTGGTATGGAACCACAAAGACTCCAAATAACCAAAGCAATCTTGAAAAAGAAAACAAAGTGGGAAACATTATAATTCCAGAGTTGAAGTTATATTACAAAGCTGTAGTGATCAAAACAGTATTGTGCTGACATAAAAATAGGTACACAGATCAATAGAACAGAACAGAAAACCGAGAAATATAGTCACAAATATATGGTCAGTTATTCTTCAACAAAGCAGGAAAGAATATGCAATGGGAAAAGTACAGTCTCTTCAACAAATGGTGTTGGGAAAACTGGACAGCAACATGCAGAAGAATGAAAATGGACCACTTTCTTAAACCATACACAAAAATAAACTAAAAATGGATTGAAGACCTAAATGGGAGACCTGAAACCATAAAAACCCTAGAAGAGAACATAGGCAGTAACTTCTTTTCATCAGCTGTAGCAACTTCTTTCTAGATTTTTCTCCTGAAGCAAGGGAAACAAATGCAAAAATAAAGTATTAGGACTAAAAATAAAAAGCTTCTTCACAGTGAAGGAAACAATCGACAAAACTAAAAGGCAACCTACAGAATGGGAGAAGTTATTTGCCAATGACATATCTGATAAAGAGTTAGTACCCAAAATATGTAAAAAAAAAAAAAACCTATATAGCTTAACACCCCAAAAATGAATAATCCAATTAAAAATGTGCAGAGGGCATGGATAGACATTTTTCCAAAGAAGACATCCAGATGGCCAACAGACACATAAAAAGATGCTGAAATAACTCATCATCAAGGAAATACAAACCAACACTACATTGAGCTACCACCTCACACCAGATGCTAAAATCAACAACATAAGAAACAATAGGTGTTGGTCAGGATGTGTACAAAGGTGAACTCTCTTGCAAACTGGTACAGCCACTCTGGAAAACAGTATGGAGTTTCCTCAAAACGTTAAACAGAGTCAATCCAGCAATCTCACTACTAGGTATTTACCCAAAAAATACAAAAATACTAATTGAAAGGGATACATGCACCTGATGTTTATAGCAGCATTATCTACAAGAGCCAAATTATGGAAATATCCCCAATGTCCATTGACCAATGAATGGATAAAGAATGTGTGGTATATATATCCAATGGACTGTTATTCAGCTATAAATAAAAATGAAATCTTGCCAGTTACAAGGACATGGGTGGAGCTAGAGACTACGATGCTAAACTAAATAAGTGAGAGAAAGACAAACACCATACGATTTCACCCAAATGTGGAATTTTAGAAACAAATAAACATGGGCGAGGGGAAGAGAGGAAAATCAAGAAACAGTCTCTTAATTATAGAGAACAAACTGATGATTACCATAAGGGAGGTGGGTGGAGAAATGTGTTAAATAGGTGATGGGGATTAAGGAATGCACTTGTGATGATCACTGGGTGATGTGTGGAAGTGTTCAATCACTGTATTGTACACCTGAAACTATTATTTTAACTAACTGGAATTTAAATTAAAACTTTAAATAGATGTGAGATATGTGTGTGTGTAATATGTATGTATATATATATATATATATATATATATATATATATATATATATATATATATATAATGGAATATTAGCCATGAAAAAGAATGGAATCTTGCCATTCGTGACAACATGGATGGAGCTAAAGAGTATAATGGTAAGCAAAATAATTCAGTCAGAAAAGAAAGACAAATACCATATATTTGCACTCATATGTGGAATTTAAGAAACAAAACAAATGAGTAAAGGCAAAAAAAGAGAGAGACAAAGAACAGATTTTTAAGTACAGAGAACAAACTGATGGTTATCAGAGGAGAGGTGGATGAGAAAATGGGTTCAATAGGTGAGGGGATTAAGGAGTGCGATTGTCATGATGAGCACAAGCTGATGTATGGAATTGTTAAGTCACTATATTGTACACCTGAAACTTATATAACTTAGCTAACTGGAATTAAAAACTTTTCAAAAATGCAAATAAATCTGTAAGACACAGTAAAGAATTTAGGAAGGTCTTGCTTATCACTTGAACTTATACCATGGCTGACTGACCCTGCAGCATCCGAGCTTTGCTGCTGCCTAAGAAAAGCTACTAACTTTTTTGGCATCCTAATTTGGCATTCACAGATCCTAAATGCCTAGACCTGACTCTCAACTGAATCTTCATATGGTCTACCATATAGACTGTTCCCACCTCAGCACCAGATGTGCCAAACTGAAAGCAGGCACAGGCTAAACAAATTTCAAATTAACAAAATGAACTTTAAATGAACTCAGATAATTGCAGATTTGGGTCACCCTCCTGTAGAGCTCTAAATTTATGAAACTATCCTGGGTTCTGGCTGGACCATTTGGGACAGTTGCTGATGTCCACAGGGAAAGGCTTGTTCTCTGATCAGACCATCTGAAATTGATCTGCTGATTGGTTCTATATGTCTGGTACAGAAAGTGATTGTATTCTTCTGATTTCTGCAAAAGCTACAAATTGGGGGAGAGCACATCAGAGGAAATGTGACCCCTCCCCCACTCCTGACAAATTGGAATCTTGAACCCTCCTTGGGACTTGGTGGTTCTGTTTGGCTTTCCAGATTAGTGCCAGTTTACAAAAATGTATTGATAACTCCACTGCCCTTTCTCCTGATGCACAAGCCTTAGTAAGGCAATTTGCTTATTAAATGCAGCTGTCCCCAGAAAGAGAGTAATCTTTTCTAAGCTTCTCATTGGATAAATTATTGTGACAAAAGTGGTAAGAAGTACAAAAACCCATTTTTTAATTATTTGAAAATTCAGAATTTCGTCTTGACCAATTCCTGGACATGATATGTCTTTCTGGTTAAACTGTATAATAATGTTTGCCTATGAAAATACTCTTAAACTTCTTGTATACAACTCTTCCAGATAAAAGATTGGGATGGAAGGAAGAGAATATTATAAAATTCTTTTATAAGTTGCTAATTCAGACACACAGGTTTTGTGACAGTGGAGAAAAAACAAAATCCTGACACCTGGGGAGGCATGGGTAAAGGAGAAGGGCATTAATCATCTTTGATTTTTAGGACTATACCTGGAAATATTCCTCTCCTTCCTAATAAAACCACATGTTTTCTTACCTGCTGCCAAGAGTGCTTTGAATTCAAACTGACTGCTGAGTCTAAGGTCACATCTGACTGAACTGACTAGGAGATAGCAGGATGTGGCCACAGCTCCCACACCTTCTATGCAGAACACCTCCCAATGTCATCCACACTCACAAAGCAGATTAGCTGATGTCATGAAGAAACAAAACTGTTTGGATCCAGTTTCCTTCAGGAGACACTCCCATTGAAATCAAAGAATGAACTGAACTTTTTGTACTGGACTGGAAACACTAGGATAGGAGGCCTGCACTGGGAGACCCCACTGGAGATCATGTTAACCTATACTGCCTGATTAATGTATGTGATGCCCTAACATTTGTAAACTCTTTTTGTCCAAGAGTACTGCGTATGCCCTCTGGAATTATACTTGTGTGTGACCCTGACTATCCTGGCACTGCCTCAGCCTTGGAAGGCATTTAGGTCAGCATCAATATACAGGCCAGGCTGGTGCTGTGCTTGGACTGATCCCTCAAGCCAGATAAAAAAAGGTTAATACAGAAACTTGAGGAAGTTACCTGGCTGTTGAAGAGACATAATTATAGTAATGTTAGGTTCTATCTGGCTAAATCTAAGACCCCTGAGGGCATAATTGAGGATTACACTACAGGTTGGGCTTACTTTACTGCATGGGAACCTACTGACAAAGACACCTTGGCCAAAAGCCAATGGGGTGGACTGTGAAGTAAAAGAGTTCGCGTGACAGGCCTGAGAATGCAATTCTTAGAAAAAACTGCTTGTGGGGTACCTGGGTGGCTCAGTCAGTTAAGTGTCTGACTTCAGCTCAGGTCATGATCTCACTGTTTGTGAGTTTGAGCCCTGCATCGGGCTTTGTGCTAACAGCTCAGAGCCTGGAGCCTGCTTCAGATTCTATGTCTCCCTCTCTCTGTGTTCCTCCCCCACTCTCAGTCTGTCTCTCTCTCAAAAATAAATAAAGATTACCCAAAAAAGTCTTAAAAAACAAAGAAAGAACTGCTTGTAAGTTTGGCCCTTGGATGGCATTTGAAGACCTGGATTTTAAGAGGGTCCACCATCCTCTTAAGGGTAACAGTGGTTTACTGCATGTCTAAACTGTACAAACAGTATGGCTTATGCTGAATATCTGTTTTCCTTTTGAGAGACTGGAGTTTGGGTATGTACTGTGCAGAGAGTGCCTGTGTGACCAACCACTAATAAAAACATGAACATCCTTGGTAGACAACATTTCACATGTGTTGTCATATTTTGATGCTGGAGGAATTATGCATTTGCTATGTGACTGCTCTGGGAGAGGAATCTTAGAAGCTTGTTTCCTCTGGACTTTGCACCATGTGCCTTTTTTCTTTGCTGTTTTGCTTTGTGTCATTTTGATTTAATAAACCTTAGCCATTAATACAGCTATACAGTGAGTTCTAGGAATCCTAGTGAATCACCAAACCTGGAGATAATCTATGGGACCTCCAACACAACAAGAATATTCATAGGAGCTTTATTTATAATAACAAAAATCTGGATGGGGTGCGGGAAATCTCAAATGTCCATCAACAAGTGAATGGATAAACGATACATCCATACACTGGGCTATTATATAGCAATGAAAACAAATGAACTAATTCTACATACATCATATGGATGAATCTCATAGACATATTGTTGAGTGAAAAAACAAGATGCCAAAAAATACATATTGTATGATTTTACTAATATAAAGCTAAAAAGTGGACTACTTATTTATGGTGATTGAAGTTTGAATGGTGGTTAATTTTGGGAGCTGGGGGATGTTAATAACCGGGAAGAGGCACAAGGGAGGCTTCTGCAGTGCTGATAATGTTCCATATCTTGATTTCGGTTGTGTGTTTACTATGTAAAACTGTATCAATTTTTACATTTAAGATTAGCATACTTACTTCATGTATATTATGTATATTATACTATAAGAAATTACCAATGAAAATAATGTCCATTGATGGATGAAAAGATAAACTAATGTGATGTGTATATACAATGGGAAATTTTTCAGCCTTGAAAAAGAATAAAATTCTGACACAGTACAAAATGGATGAACCTTGAAGACATTATTCCAAGTGGAATAAACCAGTCACAAAGCAACAAATATTGTATGATTCCACATATATGAGGTACCAAGAGTAAGCAAATTTATGGAGACAGAAATAGTGATGATTTCCAGGGACTGGCAAGAGGAGAACATGGGGAGTTATTGTTTAATGGGCACAGTTTCAGTTTGGGAAGATGGAAAAGTTGTGGAGATGGGCGGTGGTGATAGTTGCACAACATTGTGAATGTGCTTAATACCGCTGAACAATTAAAAATGGTTAAAATGGTAAATTTTAGGTTATGTATATTTTTTACTACAATAAAAAAGAAAAAAATGGAAGAAACAGTGGATAAACCTGGTTGTGATATCAATGTCAGTTAAATGTGTACTTTCCAGAATGAATCCTGGAATATGACCCAACGCATTGACAGCTCTCTAGTTCTGTCCCTAAAAGTGAAGCAACACTAAAAAGGTGGCATATTTGATAAGTTTCATACTTAGGATAAAGCAGGAGCAAAAATAAAATCCCCAAGAAAAATGAGTTCCAGTAAAAAAAAGGTAGTACTAGTTCTGTCAGTACTGACATGAAATGATATTTAATATAAATTTTGGAGAAAGAGAGGTTGAGAACAAGCTTTTTGTGTATAGTGCTATTGTTATAAAAGGGAAAAAAGTGTGTGAATAAATGAACTATTTCCTCATTGTAGGAGGTATTAATGTAATAATTGTCTTTTCAGAAACAAAAAAATTCAACTACATGTAACATAGATATAAATGATCAGATTCTAATTTCAAAATGCTAAACTATAAAAAAGAAGACATATCAGGGAAATAAAGCGGATGTGTGTATACATACATACACACACATATACATAATATTTATAGAGAGATGTGCAGATTCTATATAAATTTTCACTAAAACTACACCTTGGGGTGCCTGGGTGGCTCAGTCAGTTGAGCATCTAACTTCAGCTCAGGTCATGATCTCACAGTTCGTGAGTTTGAGCCCCACATCGGGCTCCGTGCTGTCAGCAATGGAGCCTGATTGAGATTCATTCTCTCTGTGTGTCTCTCTCTCTTTCTCTCTCTCAAAAATAAATAAACATTTTAAAAGTTAAAAAAATAAATAAAATTACACCTTTTGTAGCTTTCTGATAGTTCAAGTCTTCCCCTTTCTTAAGTTTTCAAAAATATTCCTCTGCCAAATGAATTTTACTCTATGTATAAATTTCCACAAAATTTCCTATCAGACACAATAATATTTTGACTTATTTGGATAAGTTGTGTTGTTCCATTGAATTTAAAATGTGTCAATTAAATTGAAGGAGTCCAAGTAAATTCATTTCAGTTTTTCAGTTTAGTATGCCATCTTTAAGCTGATGAGGGTTTGTTCAGCTTTATTGAGGCATAGTCTACATTGATAAGTTTGGTAGTCAATATAGTTTTTGCAGTTTTCATGGGATTTAAGGAAATTCAGCATATGAATATCGGTAATAGAATTCTATCATTCGTAGAACTATTAATTTTCATGTGCATTCTTTTCTCTCATGTAGATTATGTGACTTTTTTTTTTTTAATTTTTTTTTTTCAACGTTTTTAATTTATTTTTGGGACAGAGAGAGACAGAGCATGAATGGGGGAGGGGCAGAGAGAGAGGGAGACACAGAATCGGAAACAGGCTCCAGGCTCCGAGCCATCAGCCCAGAGCCTGACGCGGGGCTCGAACTCACGGACCGCGAGATCGTGACCTGGCTGAAGTCGGACGCTTAACCGACTGCGCCACCCAGGCGCCCCAATTATGTGACTTTTTTATAAGAGCATAAAGTTCTTTAAGAACAGAGATAAATGGGGGCGCCTGGGTGGCTCAGTTGATTAAGCGCCCGACTTTAGTTCGGGTCATAATCTCACAACTTGTGGGTTTGAGCCCTGTGTCAGGCTCTGTGCTGACAGCTCAGAACCTGGAGCCTGCCTCGGATTCTGTGTCTCCCTCTCTCTCTTCCCCTCCCCTGCTCATGCTCTGTCTCTCTGTCTCTCAAAAATAAATAAACATTTAAAAACATTTTTAAAAAACAGAGATAAATGCATACTCTCTTGGAGAGCCCTAAAGTACTTAGTATGAACTTGTACATGATACAGATAGTAACTTTGAGGTACAGAACTTAGTTTGTTGTATCAGGAAGTGTAAATCTAATACAAAAAAAAATGTTTACTCATTGGATTTGTGCCCTAGAAACATCTTGAGCATTTTTTAACTCTATCTTAGGATGCAACAGTAGAATGAAACTTAGTGGACGACCCTATAGGCACATGGGAGTCCTTGGAACTTCAAAACTCTATGACATTCGGAAAACTATCTTTACCTTCACTCCACAGGTAAGTGGAATAAGATTTAGATGCACTGAGATGAATGGAAGTAAGACGAACAGTACAGAAATAAAGCATTTACTAGAGTTAGGGCAGGTGTCAGAGTTCATGGGGCCTTGCACATATTAAGTTGCTCAATAAATATTTGTTGAGTTGGATTGAACTGAGCTTGCAGCAAAGAGCTATGCCAAGTGATTGTGGCTACCAAGAGTAGTCCTATGTGTTGCAGAAACAGTGACTAGGGATTTTATAAATGTTGAAGTACTTTTAAAAAGTACTCCTTTTAAATGTTAAAAATAAGATTCTATTTATTCTTTATGAACAAAATATAACCTCTTTTACTTAGTTACTAAATTGTGTTCTCTTTGTTTTGGGCAGAGGCCCATTTTACATTGATATTCTCTTCTAAACAAAAATGTCAGTACTGTTTCAGCCATGATTATACATATTGTTAGCCTGTTATTGGCCACATTATAATAGTAAGCCCAATTATATGTGTGTATAGGAGGAGAAACTATTTTCCAGAAAGAAAGCTTAAGCTCCCCATTTGTTGTCTTACATCTGAAATTGTGCATCTGAGGTAGAGACAAAAGAGTAATGTACCATAGATCCTATTTCTAACCTTGCCATTTGCTAGCCATATGACTTTGCTAATCCACTTAGTGTCTCTGCCTTATTTTTATCTATTAAAAGAAGAAAAGCCATCACTCATTTGTTATATAATTAAATAAAATTATGTACTTGAAAACACTTTGTAAACTAGAGTACACTGTAAAAATGTCAAAAATTATATGTACCAATTGACTATCAGATTCTTTGGAAAGAATTAGGCATTATAGTTGCCTCTGTGATGTGTTATATACCTTTGTGAATATGTGAGTACTTTAAAATATTATTTGACAGTTATAAGAGTAAGTTATTCTAAGCTGTTATTTTTCTCCTTCTTTTTCTCAGTTTATAGACCAGCAACAGTTCTACCTGGCTCTGGACAACAAGATGATAGTAGAAATGCTTAGAACAGACCTCTCCTACCTCTGTAGCCGCTGGAGGATGACAGGCCAGCCCACCATCACCTTCCCCATTTCACACACCATGCTTGGTAAGGTTGTATGAGGCAAGGAACAAATGTATTTGGGGACTAAGTCATGTGGTTAGCCCTTCAAAGTCTTAGAGTCACTGGAAAGCTGCTCATTATCATTTATTCTTTCAGCAGTTATTTCTTAGCTCCTATTTTTGTGCCAGGCATTTATCTAAGCACTTGGGCTACATGGAGCAAATAAGGCAGATTAGTAGATAGAATTCTACTCTCATGGAGCTTATGTTTTAGAATAAATATGTAACAAATGAACCAATGTTCAAGAATATTTCAAATGGTTTGAGGGTTATAATTCTGAAAATGTAATAGAATAACTTGCAGGCTACTTGGGGACTAATTGGTTTTTAGGTCAATTGCAGAAACTTTATAATGTAATTCATTTTAAAGACAGTAATAATACATTCTGCATCTGTCTTACCCCAGTGGAGCACCAAGATTTTATAGATAAGTTCCCACACTTATCCTTCCAAGTCTTGCCTAACTGAAGCAGTAAAATCTAACAAGGAGAAGTGAAAAGGCTTTCAGTTTAGCTTTCCTTTACTGGCTGGGCTTCTTAACATTTCTTATTTGAAACTGGGTGAAAGGATTTATTATTCTCTCAGTTCCTGGAGGACTAGAGCCAATACTGAAGCACTGTTTCCTTTCTGTGTCTCTGCTATTGCTTCCAAAAGCCTGGTTATACTGCCAAAGGAAGTAGAATTCCTTTTCATTACAGAAGAATCCTTTGTCATAAATCATTCAGTGTCCAGAAAGGCTGTTAGGAATTTTGATCACATCTCTAAAGTGCTTCAAAAGCAGAGGAGTTGAGGAAGTAGGGTAGTCTTTCTTCTTTTTGCCTTTCTTCTTTATTTAAGACAACAAGTTCCTGATTAATAAACATTATGTTCCCAGACTTGTCTTCAGAAACTATAAAGTCTAATTGGAGAGGCAAAGCTGGTACACAAAAATAATAGAAACAATCAAAGACAGTATATAAAGAAGAACCAAAGCATTGGATTAGTATTTTAAAGTGAAGGTAATCAAGTTGTTAAAGAAAATCTCTTGACTGAGATGGGAATTATCAAGACTTTTTGGGATGGGTAGAATTCATATAGGAGGATAGAAGAAGGAAAGGCAGTTTAGGTAAGGGGAAAATACCATGAATGAGACCTGGAGACAGGGATGAGCTTGACTTGTTGTTGTTTTTTTTTTTTTTAATATGAAATTTATTGTCAGATTGGTTTCCATACAACACCCAGTTTTCATCCCAACAGGTGACCTCCTCAATGCCCATCACCCGCTTTCCCCTCCCCCCGACCCCCCATCAACCCTCAGTTTATTCTCAGTTTTTAAGAGTCTCTTGTGGTTTGCCTCCTTCCCTCTCTGTAACTATTTTTCCCCCTTCTCCTCCCCCCTGGTCTTCTGTTAAGTTTCTCAGGATCCACATAAAAGTGAAAACATATGGTATCTGTCTTTCTCTGTATGACTTATTTCACTTAGCATCACACTCTCCAGTTCCATCCATGTTGTGACAAAAGGCCATATTTCATTCTTTCTCATTGCCAAGTAGTATTCCATTGTATATATAAACCACAATTTCTTTATCCATTCATCAGTTGATGGACATTTAGGCTCTTTCCATAATTTGGCTGTTGTTGAAAGTGCTGCTATAAACATAGGGGTACAAGTGTCCCTATGCATCAGCACTCCTGTATCCCTTGGGTAAATTCCTAGCAGTGCTATTGCTGGGTCATAGGGTAGTTCTATTTTTAATTTTTTGAGGAACCTCCATATTGTTTTCCAGAGTGGTTGCACCAGCTTGCATTCCCAACAACAATGCAAAAGAGATCCTCCTTCTCCGCATTCTTGCCACCATCTGTTGTTGCTTGAGTTCTTTATGTTAGCTATTCTGACAGGTGTGAGGTGCTATCTCATTGTGGTATTGATTTGTATTTCCCTGATGAGGAGCAACGTTGAGCATCTTTTCATGTGCCTGTTGGACATCTGCATGTCTTCTTTAGAGAAGTGTCTATTCATGTCTTCTGCCCATTTCTTCACTGGATTATTTGTTTTTCGGGTGTGGAGTTTGGTGAGTTCTTTATAGATTTTGGATACTAGCCCTTTGTCTGAGATGCCATTTGCAAATATCTTTTCCCATTCCGTTGGTTGCCTTTTAGTTTTGTTGATTGTTTCCTTTGCTGTGCAGAAGCTTTTTATATTGATGAGGTCCCAATAGTTCATTTTTGCTTTTAATTCCCTTGCCTTTGGGGATGTGTCAAGTAAGAAATTGCTGCGGCTGAGGTCAGAGAGGTTTTTGCCTCCTTTCTCCTCTAGGGTTTTGATGGTTTCCCGTCTCACATTCAGGTCCTTCATCCATTTTGAGTTTATTTTTGTGAATGGTGTGAGAAAGTGGTCTAGTTTCATTCTTCTGCATCGTGCTGTGTAGTTCTCCCAGCACCATTTGTTAAAGAGACTGTCTTTTTTCCATTGGATATTCTTTCCTGCTTTGTCAAAGATTAGTTGGCCATACTTTTGTGGGTCCAATTCTGGAGTCTCTATTCTATTCCATTGGTCTATGTGTCTGTTTTTGTGCCAATACCATACTGTCTTGATGATTATAGCTTTGTAGTAGAGGCTAAAGTCTGGGATTGTGATACCTCCTGCTTTGGTTTTCTACTTCAATAGTACTTTGGCTATTTAGGGCCTTTTGTGGTTCCATACAAATTTTAGGATTGCTTGATCTACCTTCGAGAAGAATGCTGGTGCAATTTTGATTCAGATTGCATTGAATGTGTAGATAGCTTTGGGTAGTATTGACATTTTGACAATATTTATTCTTCCAATCCATGAGCATGGAATGTTTTCCCATTTCTTTGTATCTTCTTCAATTACCTTCATAAGCTCTCTATAGTTTTCAGCATACAGATCTTTTACATCTTCACTTAAGTTTATTCCTAGGTATTTTATGCTTCTTGGTGCAGTTGTAAATGGGATCAGTTTCCTTATTTGTCTTTCTGTTGCTTCATTATTAGTGTATAAGAAGGCAACTGATTTCTGTACATTGATTTTGTATGCTGCAACTTTGCTGAATTCATGTATCACTTCTAGCAGACTTTTGGTGCAGTCTATCCGGTTTTCCATGTATAATATCATGTCATCTGCAAAAAAAAAACGAAAGCTTGACTTCATCTTTGCCAATTTTGATGCCTTTGATTTCCTTTTGTTGTCTGATTGCTGATGCTAGAACTTCCAACACTATGTTAAGCAACAGCGGTGAGAGTGGACATCCCTGTCATGTTCCTGATATCAGGGGAAAGCTCTCAGTTTTTCCCCATTGAGGATGATATTAGCTGTGGGCTTTCCATAAATGGCTTTTATGATGTTTAAGTATGTTCCTTCAGTCCCAACTTTATTGAGGGTTTTTATTAAGAGAGGATGCTAAATTTTATCAAATGCTTTTTCTGCATCAATTAGCAGGATCATATGGTTCTTTTCTTTTATTAATGTGATGTATCACATTGATTGATTTACAAATGTTGAACCAGCCCTGCAGCCCAGGAATGAATCCCACTTGATCATGGTGAATAATTCTTTTTATATGCTGTTGAATTTGATATGCCAGTATCTTGTTGAGAATTTTTGCATCCATATTAATCAGAGATATTGGCCTGTAGTTCTTTTTTTTTTTGTTTGGTTGGGTTTTTTTTGCTGGCTCTCTGGTTTGGGAACCAGAGGAATGCTGGATTCATAGAATGAGTCTGGAAGTTTTCCTTCCCTTTCTATTTTTTGGAACAGCTTGAGAAGGATAGGTATTATCTCTGCTTTCAATGTCTGGTAGAATTTCCCAGGGAAGCAATCTGGTCCTGGACTCTCATCTGTTGGGAGATTTTTGATAACTGATTCAATTTCTTCGCTGCTTATGGGTCTGTTCCAGTTTTCTATTTCTTCCTGTTTGAGTTTTGGAAGTGTGTGGGTGTTTAGGAATTTGTCCATTTCTTCCAGGTTGTCCAGTTTGTTGGCATATAATTTTTCATAGTATTCACTGATAATTGCTTGTATCTCTGAGGGATTGGTTGTAATAAATCCATTTGCATTCATGATTTTATCTATTTGGGTCATCTCCCTTTTCTTTTTGAGAAGCCTGGCTAGAGGTTTATCAGTTTTGTTTATTTTTTCAAAAAACCAACTCTTGGTTTCATTGATCTGCTCTACCATTTTTTTAGATTCTATATTGTTTATTTCTTCTCTGATCTTTATTATTTCTCTTCTTCTGCTGGGTTTGGGGTGTCTTTGCTGTTCTGCTTCTATTTCCTTTAGGTGTGCTGTTAGATTTTGTATTTGGGATTTTTCTTGTTTCTTGAGATAGGCCTGGATTGCAATTTATTTTCCTCTCAGGACTGCCTTTGCTGCCTCCCAAAGTGTTTGCAATGTTCTTTTCATTTTCAATTATTTCCATATATTTTTTAATTTCTTCTCTAATTGCCTGGTTGACCCATTCATTCTTTAGTAGGGTGTTCTTTAACCTCCGTGCTTTTGGAGGTTTTCCCGACTTTTTCCTGTGGTTGATTTCAAGCTTCATAGCATTGTGGTCTGAAAGTTTGCATGGTATGATCTCAATTCTTTTATATGAAAGGCTATTTTGTGACCCCGTGTGTGATCTATCTTGGAGAATGTTCCATGTGCACTCAAGAAGAAAGTATATTCTGTTGCTTTGGGATGCAGAGTTCTAAATATATATGTCATGTCCATCTGATCTAATGTATCATTCAGGGCCCTTGTTTCCTTATTGATTCTCTGTCTAGATGATCTATCCATTGTTGTAAGAGGAGTATTAAAGTCCCCTGAAATTACCACATTCTTATCAATATGGTTGCTTATGTTTGTGATTAATTGTTTTATATATTTGGGGGCTCCCGTATTTGGCGCATAGACATTTATAATTCTTAGCTCTTCCTGATGGATAGACCTATAATTATTACATAATGCCCTTCTTCATCTCTTTTTATAGTCTTTAATTTAAAGTCTAGTTTGTCTGGTATAAGTATGGCTACTGCAGCTTTCTTTTGACTTCCAGTAGCATGATAGATAGTTCTCCATCCCCTCACTTTCAATCTGAAGATGTCCTCAAGTCTAAATGAGTCTCTTGTAGACAGAAAATAGATGGGTCTTGTTTTTTTATCCATTCTGATGCCCTATGTCTTTTGGTTGGAGCATTTAGTCCATTTACATTCAGTGTTATTATTGGAAGATATGGGTTTAGGATTATTGTGATGTCTGTAGGTTTCATGCTTGTAGTGGTGTCTCTGGTTCTTTGTGGTCCTTGCAACATTTCACTCACAGAATCCCCCTTAGGATCTCTTGTACGGATGGTTGAGTGGTGATAAATTCCTTCAGTATTTGTTTCCTTGGGAAAACCTTTATCTCTCTTTCTATTCTGAATGACAGACTTGCCTGATAAAGGATTCTTGGCTGCATATTTTTTTTCTGTTCATCACATTGAAGATTTCCTGCCATTCCTTTCTGGACTGCCAAGTTTCAGTAGATAGGTCTGCCACTACCCTTATGGGTCTCCCTTTGTAAGCTAGAGCCTGTTTATCCCTAGCTGCTCTCAGAATTTTCTCTTTATACTTTTATTTTGCCAGTTTCACTATGATGTATCATGCAGAAGATCAATTCAAGGTACTTCTGAAGGGAGATCTCTGTGCCTTTTGGATTTCAATGCCTTTTTCCTTCCCCAGATCAGGGAAGTTCTCAGCTATGATTTGTTCAAGTACACCTTCAGCCCCTTTCTCTCTTATTTTTTTTAATTTTATTTTTTATTTGTTAAAATTTCCATCCAAATTAGTTAGCATATAGTGAAACAATGATTTCAGTAGTTTCCTTAATGACCCTTACCCATTTAGCTGATCCCCCACCCACAACCCTTCCAGCAATCCTCAGTTTGTTCTCCATATATGAGTCTCTTCTGTTTTGTCCCCCTCCCTGTTTTTATATTATTTTTGTTTCCCTTCCCTTATGTTCATCTGTTCTGTGTCTTAAAGTTCTCATATGAGTAAAGTCATTTGATTTTTGTCTTTCTCTATCTGACTAATTTCACTTAGCACAATACCCTCCAGTCCCATCCACAGAGTTGCAAATGGCAAGGTTTCATTGTTTTTGATTGCCGAGTAATACTCCATTGTATATATATACCACATCTTCTTTATCCATTCGTCTATCGATGGACATCTGGGCTCTTTCCATACTTTGGCTATTGTTGATAGTGCTACTGTAAACATGGGGATGCATGTGTCCCTTCAAAACAGCACACCTGTATCCCATGGATAAATGCCTAGTAGTGCAATTGCTGGGTCATAGGGTAGTTCTATTTTTAGTTTTTGAGGAGCCTCCATACTGTTTTCCAGAGTGGCTGCACTAGCTTGCCTTCCCACCAACAATGCAAAAGAGATCCTCTTTCTCCGCATCCCCGCCACCATCTGTTGTTGCCT
The DNA here is from genome assembly GCF_024362965.1 of Panthera pardus. NCBI lineage: Eukaryota > Metazoa > Chordata > Mammalia > Carnivora > Felidae > Panthera > Panthera pardus. The sequence continues at coordinate 66,973,058 of NW_026526843.1, forward strand.
GAGTAGTTAAAGTTAGCCATTCTGACAGGTGTAAGGTGGTATCTCATTTTGGTTTTGATTTGTATTTCCCTGATGATGAGTGATGGTGAGCATTTTTTCATGTGTCAATTGGCCATCTTGATGTCTTCTTTGGAGAAGTGTCTATTCATGTCTTTTGCCTATTTCTTCACTGGATTATTTGTTTTTTGGGTGTTAAGTTTGATAAGTTCTTCATAGATTTTGGATACTAACCCTTTATCTGATATGTCATTTGCAAATATGTTCTCCCATTCTGTCGGTTGCCTTTTAGTTTTGCTGAGTGTGTCCTTCACTGTGCAGAAGCTTTTTATTTTGATGAGGTCCCAGTAGTTCATTTTTGTTTTTGTTTCCCTTGCCTCCAGAGACGTGTTGAGTAAGAAGTTGCTGCGGGCAAGATCAAAGAGGTTTTTGCCTGCTTTCTCCTTGAGGATTTTGATGACTTCCTATCTTACATTGAGGTCTTTCATCCATTTTGAGTTTGTTTTTGTGTATGGTTTAAGAAAGTGGTCAAATTCTTTCTTCTGCATGTCTCTGTCCAGCTTTCCCAGCACCACTTGCTGAAGGGACTGTCTTTATTCCAATGATATTCTTTTCTGCTTTGTCAGAGATTAGTTGGCCATACATTTGTGGGTTCTCTATTCTGTTCCATTGATCTGAGTGTCTGTTCTTGTGCCAGTGCCATACTGTCTTGATGATTACAGCTTTGTAGTATAGGTTGAAGTCTTGGATATGATGTGTCCTGCTTTGGTTTTCTTTTTCAAGATTGTTTTGGCTATTCGGGGTCTTTTCTCATTCCATACAAATTTTAGGATTATTTGTTCTAGCTCTGTGAAGAATGCTGGTGTTACTTTGATAGGGATTGCATTAAATATGTAGATTGCTTTGGGTAGCATCAACATTTTAACAATATTTGTTCTTCCTATCCAGGAGCATGGAATCTTTTTCCATTTTTTTGTGTGTGTCTTCTTCAATTATGTTCATAAGCTTTCTATCGTTTTCAGTGTATAGATTTTTCACCTCTTTGGTTAGATTTATTCCTAGGTATTTTATGGTTTTTTTTGCAACTGTAAATGGGATCAATTACTTGATTTTTCTTTCTGTCACTTCATTGTTGGTATATAGGAATACGACCGATTTCTGTGCATTGATTTTATATCCTGCAGCTTTGCTGAATTCATGAATCAATTCTAGCAGTTTTTTGGTGGAATATTTTGGGTTTTCCATATAGAGTATCATGTCGTCTGCGAAGAGTGAAAGTTTGACCTCCTTCTGGCTGATTTGGATGTCTTTTATTTCTTTGTGTTGTCTGATTGCAGAGGCTAAGACTTCCAATACTATGTTGAATAACAGTGGTGAGAGTGGACATCCCTGTCTTATTCCTGACCTTAGGGGGAAAGCTCTCAGTTTTTCCCCATGGAGGATGATATTAGCGTTGGGTCATTCACATATGGCTTTTATTATCTCGAGGTATGCTCCTTCTATCCCTACTTTCTTGACGGTTTTTATCAAGAAAGGATGCTGGATTTTGTCAAATGCTTTCTCTGCATCTATTGAGAGGATCATACGGTTCTTGTCCTTTCTTTTATTGATGTGATGAATCACGTTAATTGTTTTTGCAGATATTGAACCAGCCCTGCATCCCAGGTATATATCCCGCTTAGTCATGGTGAATAATTTTTTTAATGTATTTTTGGATCCAGTTGGCTAATATCTTGTTGAGGATTTTTGCATCCATGTTCATCAGGGAAATTGGTCTATAGTTCTCCTTTTTAATGGGGTCTCTGGTTTTGGAATCAAGGTAATTCTGGCTTCATAGAAAGAGTTTGGAAGTTTTCCTTCCATTTCTATTTTTTGGAACAGTTTGAAGAGAATAGGTGTTAACTCTTCCTTGAATGTTTGGTAGAATTCCCCCTGGAAATCCATCTGGCCCTGGACTCTTGTTTTTTGGGAGATTTTTGATTACTAATTTGATTTCCTTACTGATTATGGGTCTGATCAAATTTTCTATTTCTTCCTGTTTCAGTTTTGGTAGCATATATGTTTCTAGGAATTTGTCCATTTCTTCCAGATTACCCATTTTATTGGCATATAATTGCTCATAATATTCTCTTATTATTGTTGTTATTTCTGTTGTGTTGGTTGTGATCTCTCCTCTTTCATTCTTGATTTTATTTATTTGGGTCCTTTCCTTTTTCTTTTTGATCAAACTGGCTAGTGGTTTATTAATTTTGTTAATTCTTTCAAAGAACCAGCATCTGGTTTCATTGATCTTTTCTACTGTTTTTTTGGTTTTGATAGCATTAATTTCTGCTCTAATATTTATTATTTCCTGTCTTCTGCTGGTTTTGGGTTTTATTTGCTGTTCTTTTTACAGCTCCTTAAGGTGTAAGTTTAGGTTGTGTATCTGAGATCTTTCTTCCTTCTTTAGAAAGGCCTGGATTGCTATACAGTTTCCTCTTATGACTGCCTTTGCTGTGTCCCAGAATTTGGGTTGTGGTGTTATCATTTTGATTAGCTTCCATATACTTCTTAATTTCCTCTTTAACTGCTTGGTTAGCCCTTTCATTCTTTACTAGGATGTTCTTCAGTCTCCAGGTATTTGTTACCTTTCCAAATTTTTTCTTGTGGTTGATTTAGAGTTTCGTAGTGTTGTGGTCTGAAAATATGCACGGTATGATCTCAATCTTTTTGTACTTAGGGCTGATTTGTGTCCCAGTATATGGTTTATTCTAGAGAATGTTCCATGTGCACTGGAGAAGAATGTATATTCTGCTGCTGTAGGATGAAATGTTCCGAATGTATCTGTTAAGTCCATCTGGTCCTGTGTATCATTCAAAGCCATTGTTTCCTTGTTGATTTTTTTATTAGATGATCTGTCCATTGCTGTGAGTGGGGTGTTGAAGTCTCCTACTATTATGGTATTACTACCGATGAGTTTCTTGATGTTTGTGATTAATTGATGTGCATATTTGGGTGCTCCACATTTGGCGCATAAATGTTTACAATTGTTAGGTCTTCTTGGTGGATAGACCCCTTGATCATGGTATAATGCCCTTCTGCATGTCTTGATAGAGTCTTTATTTTAAAGTCTAGATTTTCTGATATATGTATGGCTACTCCGACTTTCTTTGGTTGACCATTAGCATGATAGATGGTTCTCCATCCCCTTATTTTCAATCCGAAGGTGTCTTTAGGTCTAAAGTGGGTCCCTTGTAAACAGCATATAGATGGATCTTGTTTTCTTATCCATTCTGTTACCCTATGTCTTCTGATTGGAGCACTGAGTCCATTTACATTTAGAGTGTGTAGTGAAAGATATCAATTTATTGCCATTATGATGTTTGTAGAGTTGGAGTTTCTGGTGGTGTTCTCTGGTCCTTTGTAATATTTGTTGCTTTTGGTATTTATTTTTTTTCATCTTTTCTCCCCTTAGAAAGTCCCCCTTAAAATTTTTTGCAGGGCTGGTTTAGTGGTCACAAACTCCTTTAATTTTTCTTTCTCTGGGAAACTTTTTATCTCTCCTTCTATTTTGAATGACAGTCTTGCTGGATAAAGAATTCTTGGCTGCATATTTTTCTGATTCAGCACACTGAATATATCCTGCCACTCCTTTCTGGCCTGTCAGGTTTCTGTGGATAGGTCTGCTGAAAACCTGATCTGTCTTCCCTTGTATGTTAGGGACTTTTTTTCCCTTTTTTCTTTCATGATTCTCTCCTTGCCTGAGTATTTTGTGAATTTGACTATGATATGCCTTGTTGATGGTCGATTTTTGTTGAATCTAATGGGGGTCTTCTGTGCTCCCTGGATTTTGATGTCTGTGTCTTTCCCCATGTTAGGAAAGTTTTCTGCCATTATTTGCTCACATAACCCTTCTAACCCTATTTCTCTCTCTTCCTGTTCTGGGACCCCTATGATTCTGATTTTGCTCCTTTTTAATGAGTCACTGATTTCTCTAATTCTTAAATTGTGCTGTTTTGCCATAATCTCCCTCTTTTTTCTGCTTTGTTATTCTCTATAAGTTTGTCCTCTGTACCACTGATTCTCTGTTCTCCCTCGTCCATCCTTGCCACTGCTGCACCCATCCATGCCGCCACTGCATCCATCCATGATTAAAGCTCAGTTATAGCATTTTTAATTTCATTCTGGTTGTTTTTTACCTCTTTTATCTCTGCATAAGGGATTCTAATCTATTTTTGACTCCAGCTAGTATTCTTATTATCATGATTCTAAATTCTGGTTCAGACATCTTGCTTGTATCTGTGTTGGTTAAATCCCTGGCTGTCGTTTCTTCGTGCTCTTTCTTTTGGGGTGAAGTCCTTCGTTTTGTCATTTTGAAGGGAGGAAAGGAATTAATGAGATATAAAATTTGAAATTAAAAAAATTAAAATTAAAAAAATATTAAAATTAAAAATTAAGAACACACACACACAAATCGAATAGATAATGCTATATCCTAGGTGTGTTTTGGTCTGGGTGTTGAAAGTAGTTTGACAGATTAGAGAAAAAAAGGGGGGGAGAAAAAAAAGGAAATCATTTGAGAATTTGAAAAAATGAATACACTGAAGTAGACTGAAATGAGATGTTGGGGGTAAAATAGAATTTGAAAAAATATACACAAAAAGAATATAGTAGAAAGAATATAGTATAGTATACTATACTATACTTTGCAGTATAGTATAAAGAATATAGTAGAAAAAAATTAAAGAAAAATATTTTTAATAAAAATTAAAAATAAATATGAATTTTTTCATTTTCTGTATTTAAGAAAAAAGAAACGAAAAAGAGAAAAAAGAGAAAAAAAGGAAAAAAAGAAATAATTTGAAAATTTGAAAAAGTGAATACACTGTAGTAGACTAAAATAAAATGATGGAAGTAAAATAAAATTTGAAAAAATTACATAGAAGCAAAAATGTAGTAATAAAATTAAATAAAAATATTTTTGATAGAAATTGAAAGTACAAATGAAGTTTTTCTCTTTCTGCATTTAAGAAAAAGAAACAAAAAAGAGAAAAAAAGGAAATTATTTGAAAATTTGAAAAGGTGAATACACTGAAGTAGACTAAAATAAAATGATGGAAGTAAAGTAGAATTTGAAAAAAATTTACACAAAAGTAAAGAATATAGTAATAAAAATTAAAAAAGGTATTTTTAATAAAAATTGAGAGTAAAAATGAATTTTTTCTCTTTCTGTATTCAAGAAAAAGAAAAGAATTGTAAAAGAGAAAAAGGAAAAAAAGAAAGAAAATTGAATAGGTGAACCTGCTAACAGATTGAAGTAGGACTAAAATTGCTTCATCTTCCCCTACAAGTCAATCTATGTAGCTCTTTATTGTCCATAAACTAAGCCGGCGGTGAGACTTGTGTTCTTGAAGAGCGAAGTTGGCCCAGTTGGGCGGGGCTCAGTGTAACAGCTCCGCTCTCTACTAGATGGCGCTGCTAGCCTACTGGGGTGGATTGTTGTGGCGCTTGTAGGTGCCTATGTGCATGCACAGGAGCAGTGATAATGGCGCCACCAGCTACCCAGTCTGTTCTCCTGGATCAGCAATTGTGCACCCGTCCTCTGTCTTCAGCTCTTGTCCACTCCCTGCTTTTTCACTCTCCATGACCAGGCCCCAGGCAGTACCTCTCTCCCAAGTTTTGTCTCAGATGTGGCTGTTTTCCCTGGCCACTTACTTCTGAAGAACTGCAACTTTGACCCGTTATGCCCCTCTGGGTGAGGGTCTCACCGAGCAATGGCTGAATATCGGCTGTACCCAGGAATGCCCGCTGAACCCTGTTGTTGGCGGTGCCCCGAGACTGCAGCCAGGTGCCAGCCCACCCTAGAAAAAGTTCGCGAGACAGTGTAGCAGCAGCGTTTCAGGGTTTATGGAAAATCACAACACACGTCTGACACCAGGCTTCACCCTTAACGACCTTACCCCAGCACCAGTGAATGTGGCCGCCTTTTGGGGTCTGCTGGGACCAGGTGACTTCAATAGTCTCTACCAAATGTCCTTCCAGCAGTGGAACCGTTTTTCCCCGTGTGGCCCAAGAACCTCCCAGACCCCACTCTGTTCCTGGGGATTCGCCCTTCCCACCAGAGCACCGCCAGGTATCGAGCTGTGGACTTGCAGCCTTTGAGCTCCCCTTGTTTACAGTCTTAATGGAATTTAAACCGTCTTCTTTCTCCTTTCTCCCTTTTTAGTTTAGTCCCTGTGGCTGTTTCCAATTTTCCACTTTCTCTCCAGCTGCTTTTGGGGAGGGGTGCGTTTCCTGTATTCCCCCCCCCCCCGAGTCTCCATCCTCTTTCTGCCCATAAAAGCAGTTTCCTACCTTTCACAGCTTCTTGCTCCCCAAATTTACCTCCCTGCACCGCATACCTGTTGAATTCTGTGGTTCAGGTTGTGCAGATTGTTGTGTTAATCCTCCAATCAGTTTTCTATGTGTGTAGGATGGTTTAGTGTTGGTCTGGCTGTATTTCATGGACACAAGACACACAAAAAGCTTCCATGCTGTTCTGCCATCTTGGCTCCTCTCTACTCTCTCTTCTTCTTCTGGAATTCCTATGATACGGATATTGTTCCGTTTGATTGCATCCCTTAGTTCTCTAATTCTCCCCTCATACTCCTAGATTGTTTTATCTCTCTTTTTTTCAGCTTCCTCTTTTTCCATAATTTTATCTTCTAATTCACCTATTCTCTCCTCTGCCTCTTCAATCCGTGCTATGGCCACCCCCATTTTATTTTGCATCTCACTTATAGCGTTTTTAAATTCCTCATGACTATTTTTTAGTCCTTTGTTCTCTATAACAATAGATTCTCTGCTGTCCTCTATACTTTTTTCAAGCCCTGCGATTAATTTTACGACAATTATTCTAAATTCTTCTTCCATTATATTGCTTAAATTGGTTTTGACCAATTCATTAGCTGTCACTACTTCCTGGAGTTTCTTTTGAGAAGAATTCTTCGTTTCATCATTTTGGTTAGTCTCTGCAGTAGCTACAAACTGCAGGGCACTTCCCCTGTGCTGTCCAGAGTAACTTGTGTTGGTGGGCAGGGTCGCAGTCAGACCTGATGTCTGACCCCAGCCCACCGCTGGGGCCACAGTCAGACTGGTGTGTACTTTATCTTCCCCTCTCCCAGGGGCAGGACTCACTGTGGAGTGGTGTGGCCCCTCTCTGGGCTGCTTGCATACTGCCAGGCTTGCAGTGCTGCTTCAATGGGATCTGGCCAATGGCTTATTAGCCAGGGCGGATCTGCAAGGTGCACAGGGATGGAAGGGGAAGGCTTAGCTCGCTTTGCCCTTGGTGGTCCCCTGCAGGAGGGGCCCTGCAGCACCGGGAGGGAGGCAGGCCCAACGGAGGGATGGGTCCACAGAAGTACAGTGTTGGGCATTTGCGTGGTGCAAGGAAGATCGGTGATGGGAACTGGTTCCATTTGGAATTTTGGCTGGGGTTGGGAGAGGGAAATGTCTCTTGCCAGTGCCTTTGTTCCCCTGCCAAGCTCTGTCCATCTGGGGCTCAACAACTCTCCCTCCCGGTGTCCTCTAGTCCTCCCTGCTCTTCGAGAGCAGAGCTGTTGACTTTTAACATTCCAGATGTTAAGTCCCGCTGGCTGTCAGAACTCACGCAGTCTGGCCCCTCCACTTTTGCAAGCCAGACTTCAGGGGCTCCTCCGCGCCTGGTGGGCTGCCCCTCCACTGCCCTGGCTCCCTCCCACTAGTCCGTGTAGCATGCACTGCCTCTCCACCCTTCGTACCCACTTCCGTGGGCCTCTTGTCTATGCTTGGCTCCGGAGAGTCTGTTCTACTACTCTTCCGGCAGTTTTCTGGGTTATTTAGGCCAATGTGGGTGGAATCTAAGCAGTCAGCAGGACAAGGTGAACCCAGCGTCCTCCTACACCACCATTTTCTCTGAGCTTGACTTGTGAGTGGGTGATAGAGAGGCCAACATGCATAGAGTGGCTTTGTGTGTTAGAGTACAATTATCAACAAAACTGGATAAGTAATGTGGGGCCAGATTATGAAGACAATGAAAATAAGCAGAGATATTTAACTAGAGTTTCTCAGAAGTCTGAAATTATCAACAGTTTTTGAGCAAGAAGTGACACGATGAAAGTGATGTTTACAGAATATGGATTTGATGACAGTATATATTATAGCGAGGAGAATTTGATATCAAAGAAACTAATCAAGGTATGAGATGATGAGACGATACATTGGATTGGTGGTAATTACAATAGAGTGGGAGAGAATACAAGAGTCATTTTAAACAACACCTGTAAGTCAGATGTTGGCTAACTAGATATGAGATATGAATCAAGATGATGCCAAGATTTAGAGGCTAGGTAAATAATGCTACCATCGACAGAAGCAGAGGAATTCCATAGGAAGATGCCAGTTGTAAAGGGACATGTTGAATTTGTGGTGATAAAAGATTTCAAAAATGAAATATCCAATAGTTGGGGTGAGATACACAGCCATAGCTTGGGAAGAAGAATAACATTAAAGATCTGCATTTGAATCACAAAGTTTTGGTAGGTGGTACTTGGTCACAGAACAAAAACAGCAGTAACAATAGGAGTAATAACTGCAATGTTTATTGAACATTTTCTCTATGCTAGGCACAGAACTAAGTGCTTTCAATGCATTATTTTGAAATCTCTATAAGAATCCTATTCAGGTAGGTAATATTAATAGCCCCATTTTATAGATGAGGAAGGTGACTCATTTTCCATAGTCACAGTGCTTATGAGAGAGTCCAGCAGGTCTGTTAGTCCACAAAGCCTACATTACCAACAGCTGTGTGTTTTTGTCAGTGAAAATTTTGTGCTGGTGAAATGATAATGAATGTACTGGTGATCACATTAAAATGTGAATTAATTAAATTATAATGTTAAAGATAAAGATTTCCAGATTACATAAAAGAGCAAAATCCAGCTAGATGCTACTCACAAAAGATATCCCTAAGATCAGATTATATAGAAAAATGGAAAATGAAGGAGTATATAAAGATAAATCATGTAAAGCTAACAAAAAGAAATCCATGGTGGCAACATTAATATCAAAAATAGTAAATATAATTCAAGGTACAAGTTAGTAAAAGGGACAGGAAGGATATTTATATTGATAAGAGTTACACAGACAAAAAGCAAAATCAGAAAATCACAAACACCCTCTCTATAATACAGAGAACAAACTAATGGTTGCCAGAGGGGAGGGGCTTGGGAGATTGGACAAAATAGGTAAAGGGGAGAGGGAGATGCAGGCTTCCAGTTATGGGGTGACTAAAAGGCATAGCATAAGGAATACAGTCAGTGACATTGTAATAGGGACATAATGGGACAGATGGTAGCTACACTTGTGGTGAACATAGCATAATGTATAAACTTGCCAAATCACTAAGTTGTACACATGACACTAATGTAACATTGTGTCAACTATACTCAAAAAGAGAGTTACAGTATAACAAGATCAGTATAACAAGATGATATAGCAGTTATAAACTTTTATCTACTGAATAGTATCAGTGAAATGTATAAAGCAGATATTTAGGAAAACTAAGGACAATATGATAAAACCATTGTATAATCATGGTGGGGCACTATAACATACCTCTATCAGAATGTCACAGATCGATTATAAAACAATAATTAAAGATATAGGAAGATTAACAAACCTGATTTTTGTATTTATGGGTACATATAAAACTATACCCAAAGAGAATACACAAAGAATGTTTATTTTTTAAAAAGTAGAAGTCATACAGATGATATTGTCAGAATATGACATAAAACTAATAATACAAGTGTAAAAAAAATTGACCATGAAAGAGTTAAATTTTACAAATAATTCTTAGATTAAACAGGACACCAACTCTGAAATTAGATTGTGCTCTAAAGTAAAAAGTGATACTACTACTTATCAAAACATAAGAGATTTGGCCAGAGTCCTATTTGGAAATTTTCATATCCTTAAATACTTTTATTTTGGAAAGAAAAAAAAGTTCTAGTTTCCAGACAAAATGGAGTAGATACACATCTCCCTATTCCTCCTGCTAAGTACAGTAAAAATGCCTGGACACTATCTATAAAACAAGCTTAAGAAAATTCTGAAAGTCAGAAAAAAGAAGGGAGACAGGCTATGGACTTTGCACCTGAGAAATGACACAGCAGTGAATATACTGGGTTTTCCTTCTGTCTTGTATATTCTCAACTGGATGCTGGAGAAGTTTTTATCCCAGAAACACAAATGGGTGCAGATTTTTAAAGCCCAAGAAAACCCTTTTCCTTCTATCCAGAGTAACAGGAGAGGGGCAGCCTAGCCAGACAGAACACTTCCAGACAGTAACTGTTCTACTCTAGCCAAACACCGCAGAAAAAACTGCAGCCCCATTCCCACTCCTATAAGCAAAAGCTGAGTGGGGACCCTAGACTTCTACCTTCACATAGCTGTAAAGAAGCACCTTTTTTCTTCCTTAGGGGTAGTATCTGAGAAGCACTAGTGGGGAGCTCAGACTTTCATCCCTGCCCAACAGTAGAGGAACTTCCTTCCATACCCACTAGCAGTAACAAGGCAGTGCTCCCTTCCCTGCCACACTGTCAGAAAAGGCCTGCTGAATCAGAAGATTCAGTAAGATCCAAAGTCTCCTAAGATGATACCCCATATTTCCAGAATACAATAGAAATCACTTATACCAATATCCAGGAAAATATGAACTTCAATAAGAAAAATTGATCAGCAGGCACCAATCCCAAGATAACAAAGATGTTGGAATTGTGACAAAGATTTTAATTCAGTGATCATAAAAGTATTTTAACAAGAAATTATGACCACACTTGAAATTTGAAGGTGTGAAGACTCAGCAAAGAAATCAAAATATTCAGCAAGGAAATTGAAGATATAGGGGCACCTGGGTGGCTCAGTCAGGTAAGTGTCCAACTCTTGATTTTGGCTCAGGTCATGATCTCACAGTTTGTGGGATCGAGCCCCATGTCAGGCTCCATACTGACAGCATGGAGGCTGTTGGAGATTCTCTCTCTCTCCCTCTCTCTCTCTCTCTCTTCCACTCCCCACTTGCTCTCTCTCTCTCTTTCTCTCAAAATAAATAAACTTTTTCAGGGCACCTGGTGGCTCAGTCAGTTGAGCGTCCAACGTCAGCTCAGGTCATGATCTCACAGCCCACCATCTGTGGGTTCAAGCCCCGCATCAGGCTCCATGCTGACAGCTCGGAGCCTGGAGCCTGCTTTGGATTCTGTGACTCCCTCTCTCTGCCTCTCCCCTGCTCATGCTCTGTCTCTCTCCCTCTCTCAAAAATAAACATTAAAAAAATCCTCTAAATAAACTTCTCTCTCTCTCTCAAAATAAACTTTAAAAAAGAAAAGAAATTGAAGATATAAAGAACCAAATGAAAGGTTTAGAACTGAAAACTACAATAACTGAAGTCAAAAACTCACTAGATAGGCTCAATAGCAGAATAGAGATGATAGAGTGAACTTGGAGATAGAAGTATAGAAATGACCCATTGTGAACAAGAGTAAAAAATAGACTGAAAAGCTATGAGCAGAGCCTATGGGACCCGTGGGACTAATACCAAAAGATCTACCATTCACATAATAAGAGTCCTAGAAGTAGAGGAAAAAGTATGGGACTGAAAAAAAGAATATTCCAACTAATAATGGCTGAAAATTTTGCAAAAGGTATAAACCTATAGATTCAAACAGATGAGAAAGTCCCAAACAGGATAAACCCAAAGAAACCCATGCCAAAACACAGAGTAGTAATCAACTCCTGAAAATTAAAGAAAAAGAAAAAAATCTAGAAAGCAATGAGAGAAATGATACCTTGCCTATGGGAAAAACAATTAGAATGACATCAAATTTCTCATTAAAAACTCTGGACAGAGGGAACTGGTGCAACATTTTTCAAGTGCTCAAAATTATAAACAGAATTCTGTATCCAGCAAAATTGTACTTCAATAATAAAGCAGGTAAAAGATATTCTCAGATGAAGGAAAGCTAAATGAAATTTGTCTGCTGGAGATCGGCCCTGAAAGAATGGCTTAAAGGAAGTTCTTGAAATGAAAAGGGAATACAAGATGGAATGTTGGAACATCAAAAAAGAAAAAACAGTGGAAAGATTAAGAATATGGGTAAATACAATAGATGTTAGAAAACTTTAGTTTTCTAAAGTTTGATGTGGTTCTCAAAGTGTGTAGAGGAAATCTTAAAATCTTATCTTACATGATAAATGGGGGAAAGGTAAATGGCTGAAAGAGAGGTAAGGTTTCTACTCATCACTCTAACTAGTAAAATGTTGACATTAATATCAGTGATATATGTATAATCCATTTTGTATGTGTAATGTAATAACTAGAGTAACCACTAAGAAATCTATACAAGGAGATACAGTCAAAAACAGTATATATAAATCAAAATGAAATTCTTGTTATATATTTTAGAAGCCAAGAAGAAGAGGGGCGCCTCTTCTTGGTTAAGCGTCTAACTTCAGTTCAGGTCATGATCTCACGGTTCATAGGTTTGAGCCCCGCATCGGGTTCTGTGATCACAGCTCAGAGTCTGGAGCCTGCTTCAGATTCTGTCTCTGTCTCTCTGCCCCTCCCCTGATCTCTCTCTTTCTCTTTCTCTCTCTCTCTCAAATATAAAATAAAAAAAAATTTTAAAGAAGCCAGGAAGAAGAAAATAAGGAAATGAAGAACAGAGGAACAAACAGAAAACAATAATGAAAATAGTAGGTTTAACCATATCATTAATTACATTAACTGTAAATAGCCTAAGTACACTAATTAAAAGACTGAGGTTGACAGAGTAGATTTTTTAAATAACCCACATGTATGCTGTCTTCATGAAATTCACTCATATAAAAATATAGGTAGATTGAAATGAAAATTTAAAACGGGAAAAGATACACTATGTAAAATTAATTTTAAAAAATCAGAAGTGGCTACATTAATATCTGGTAAAATAGACTTCAGAGTAAAGAGAGAAAACAGATAATAAGAACAACATTAGGAATGAGAAAGGGGATATAGCAAGAAAAATGGAGAAGACCTTTAAAATTATAAAAGAGACCTGTGTCATCTGACATCTTGTGCAAAGCAAGGTGGCTTCCGCATTTCCTGAGTATCTTCTCTGCTTCCCCCTCAACTGCCCCTTGATCACAGACATTTCTTGTGATCAATTCCAGAACTATAGCAGTACCAGTTGCAGCTTCCACTGTTGTAGAGGAAGTGGTGGCCACGGTGGCCTCCACAACTTCCACTCTCCGCTGCATTGCCTGGGCCTCAGTCAGAACTGTAGATCTTTGGAGCCCAGCCTGGACCAGGGTGGCACCAAGCCCCCAATCCCACCATAGCAGTAGCAGCAGCCACCACTGAGGCCACTATCACCGCAGCAACTTCTGCTGCCACCACAGGACTTGTCCAAGCCCACTGTGCCTCAGGGACCTGGCCCAGCTCTCAGAGTAGGCAATGCTCCACCAGCCTCCAGCTTAGCACTACTCACCACTTTCCCAACCTCTTGGGCCCCCACAGGGTTGGGCCCCACCCACACCCTCCTGCCACCTGTCACTTCAGTGCTCCCTTGGGTGCCCCCAACCATGTTGTCAAGCAGCAGGGTCATCACTATTCCCTCAGGCTGGGCATCCACCGCCTCCACCCACAAGCTGCCTCAAAGGTGGCGAAGTGCAGACAGGCCTAAGCCCTGTGGTAACATGGGCCTATGTACGGCCCACTGAGGTGGCAGAGAGCCCTGGAGAGGCTAGCAGCACTAATCATCCTACCAACAGCAGCACCACCAGGATCCCCCATCCAGTAGGCCTGGTGGCTGCAGCAAGGAGATATCCCACTTGGAGGACTTTAAAGCCAACTTATCTCCCTTGAGGAGGCATGGAGAGAAAACTTACCCTCAGCATTGTTGGTTGTTTGCTGGGAATCTATCTACAGATATCATGGAGGATGAATTCAAAAGACTAAATAGGGAGAACCAGGAGAAAGGATTTAGACTTATTAAACTTGAATCTAGAGCATTGGCTAAAATTGCCAAAGCTGAATTTTATGATAAACCCATGAGAGTTTTCAACCCAGCTTTGAGTTCACTTTGCCATATGTGCTGCTCTTTCCATTCAGAATTTTAATTCTGTTTCCAATGTTTCCAATGATGTTTCCAATGAACTGTTGGAAGAAGTCTTTTGCCAGTTTGGTCCTATTGAAAGGGCTGTTGTAATTGTGGATGATCACAGAAAACCTGCAGGGAAAGGCATTGTTGAATTTGCTTCTAAACCAGCAGCAAGAATAGCATATGAAAGATGCAGTGAGAGTGTTTTTCTTACTGACAACTCCTTGTCCAGTCATTGTGGAACCACCCAAACAATTAGATGATGAAGATGGTCTTCCTGAAGAACTCACACAGAAGAATTCAGTGTATTAAAATGAGAAAGAAACCCCTACTCATTTTGCCTAGTATGGCACATTTGAGTATGAATATTTTCAGCAATGGAAGCCCTTGAATAAAATGGAAAAACATCAAAGGAAACAAATCAATAAAAACATGAAAGATATGCAAGACAAATTGAAAAGTGAAATGGAAGAGCCTATCGTGAGTATCAAGCAAATATTTTGCATGAAAATCTGATGGGACACTAGGAGGAATTAAGACACATGGAAGAACTTCACAATCAAGAAATGAAGAAACAAAGAAATGCAAGTAAGGCAACAGAGAATGATGTAGAAGGGAAAAGAGATGAAGACTGGTCAATGTGAGATGGAAGAATAAATGAGACATCAAAGAGAGTAAAGTTATAGCAGATGGGTAGAGGGATCCAAGAGAAAGAGACATAAGAATGGATGGTAGAAGGGCAAAGAACATGGCAGAGCCCTATGGTTTAGGAGGCCAGAAATTTCTACCTCTAGGTGGTGGTGGTGGCATAGGTTATGAAGCTAATTCTGGAGTTCCACCAGCAACCGTGAGTCATTCCATGGTGGGAAGTAACATATGTACTAAGCATTTTGGGCAGAGAGATATGAGACCTGTGGGTGTGCAGGGTCCTCAAGGAATGAGGCCTGGAACTCCAGAAGAATGTGGTAGAGGGAGAGAAGTGTACGAAGGCCCAAACAAAAAGCCCTGATTTTAGATATGATATCTAGGTTTTCATTCCAGTTCATTTTTGTCTTTTCTTGTTTAGATACCAATCTTTCAAATTCTTGCATTTTAGTAATAAAGCTGCCTTTTAATGGATGTTAGCAGTTTATTGACCTAATATTTATAAATGGTCCATTTGGGCAGGTACAATTACATAATGCAGTGTTTGAAATGGGATTTTTTCCCCCTTATTTCCTTTGTTTTAGCCATGTAATGTCTCTCAAGCTATGGTAGTGTATCTTGTGCCACTGAATTTCCAAAGTGTACCAATAATTTTTAACCATGCTTCACATAAATAGAAAAATAGTTATAAAAATAATAAAATTATAAAAGAATACCAAGTTTAATTTTGTAAATCTAGATAAAATTAACAAATTTTCTAGAAAAGTAAATCATATAAGAATAAGCTGAATAAGAAACATGCATAGAATCATATGAGAAAATTATAAAACTAATGAAGAGCATAAAAAGATACTTTAATTACTAGAGAGATACCCTGTTGCTAGATAAAAATAGTTAATATTGAGAGTTAGTTGAGCCTCTGACTCTTGATTTCAGCTCAGGTCATGATCTCATGATTCCTAAGATCGAGCCCAGGCTCTGCACTGACAGCACAGAGTCTGCTAGGGATTTTCTTTCTCTCCCTCTCTCTCTGACCTTCCCCCAGTTGCTCACTCTCTTTCAAGATAAAAAACTAAAAAAAATAAATAAATTTCATATGGAATAGAAAATGTACAATAATAACCAGGTTTTTTAAAAACTAAAAACAATAAGAGAAGACAGATCCATCATAATTAAAATAATGATAAAGATTACAATCCAAATAGAGGCAAAAGAACGTTATCAACAATAGCCAAATTATGAAAAGAGCCCAAATGTCCATCAGCTGCTGAATGGATAAGGAAGTGGTGTGTGTGTATATACATGCATGCAATGGACTATTACTCATCCATAAAAAAAAGAATGAAATCTTGCCATTTGCAATGACATGGTTGGGGCTAGAGAGTATTATGCTAAGAAAAATTAGAGAAAGACAAATACCATATGATCTCATGCATATGTGGAATTTTAGAAACAAATGAACATGGAAGGGTTGCAGGGAGAAAGGAAAACCAAGAAACACACTCTTAACTATACAAAATGAACCTATGGTTACCAGAAGGGAGGTGGGCAGGAGGATGGGTTAAACAGGTGATGGGGACTAAGGAAGGCACTTGTAGTGATGAGCACTAGGTGTTATATGTAAGTGATGAATCACTAAATTCTACACCTGAAACTAATATTACACTGTATGTTAACTAACTGGAATTAAAATAAAAACGTGAGAAAAAAAGAATATAAATACATCTAGGAAAATCATTCATTTAGGCCTGCTACTTTCCACTTTATGCAAAACTGAATTCTAAATAGATTAAAAATCTAAGCAAAAATAAATAAACCTATAAAATATTAAAAGGAAACATGGGAGAATGTTTTTGTGATCTTGAGCTGAAGAAAACTGTCCTTTGCAAGACACAGAAAAGGAAAAATTGGCAAATTCAAAAACATGAAAATTTAAACAAATCTTTTATATAAAAATGAACTGTGTTTGAGGTTGAAAGACAAATAACAAAGTAGGTAACGTATTTTTCATACATATGATAAAGGGTAATACTCATGAAACATAAAGAACCCTTGAAAGTCAATTAACAAAAAGATAAACTACTTAATAGAAACATGGAAAAAGGACATGAACAGGCAAATCATAAAAGAAATACAAATAGCCAGTATATACATGAAAACATGCCCAATATTACTAGTAATAAAACTGTTTCTTTAAAGTAGCAGATAAGCAAAGATTAAAAAGATGATTATTAAAGATGTGGGGAAACAGTCGCTTTCTATACTGATGGTGTAAATATAACTGGTACAACCTTTTTAGTGGGCAATTTGACAGTCTGTTAGCAAGTATTCCCTTTGTCCTAACAGTTTTACTTATTAGAATTAATCCTAAGGAAATCACAGAATAAGAGCATAAAGATGTAGGTACAAAGATCATCACAGTGTTGCTTATAATTAAACAGTTTAAATGTCTGCTATGGAATCTTATATAGCTTTTACAAGGGATAAGTTAGAAAAAAGTAGATCACAAAAGAGTATGTGTAGTATGATCGATCCCCTTCACATAAAGTCGGATAATTATTAGCCTTCTTTATTTTCTATGCCTACACACACACACACACACACACACAAGCTAAGGCTCCTTACATGAGATAATATATAAAATATTTTAGCACAGTGCATGGCACATAACATTAAACAAATGGTTGCTGTTTTTATTGTCAGTTTTCAGTATCCATTAAGTAGTCTGCCATCAGGCACTGTGCTAAGTGCTTATGATAAATAAGGTACAGTCTTTGAGAAACTCTGTCTATTGGTAATCATCTACAGTGTTGTTCGCTGTCAGATCAATTGTTGAAATACAGGGTAGACAGTGAGGAATGTCTCATTTGTACCATTACCACCAGAATGTTGGTTTGAAATAATTGAAAGAGACCCCTTATTTCAAAGTTAACACTTTGATTGTTTTAAAATTCTAAGATTTTTTTAAAACTAAGATTGTTTTAAAATTCTCTTCATTTCAAGATGAAGATGGAACCAGCTTGAATTCAAGTATCCTAGCAGCACTCCGAAAAATGCAGGATGGCTATTTTGGTGGAGCAAGGTAAGTGACCTCTGCACACTCTTTAGTGAAATGAAATGAAATTTGGAAGCTGGCTATAGTTATGGTAGACTTGTGATGCATTTCTCTGTGTGTTTAACAATATAGTCCCATCCTATTTAGAGGAACTTATTTTTGATAGATCAAATCAAAGAGTCTAATGTTATAGAGAAGGGTTGGAAATTTGCCCAAACCTCATTAATTCAGTGGACCAGAAAACTTATTCTTTGAAAAGCAAAAAAGTTACTGAACTGTTTAATTATGGATGCTTTTCTTTTTTTCTTTTCCCTAAGTTTTTAGTTTGAAAACTTTCATGCTTATAGAAATGTATAAGAATACTATTGAACACCATATACCCTTCCTCAGGATTCCCTGTTGTTAACATATGTCTCATTCATACACACTCTCTCCCTCCTCTTCCTTCCCCTCCTCTAGCTCCTCCCTCCCTTCTTCTCTTCTTCCATATCCTCCTCCCTCTCTCACACATACATATATGTGTGCATAGACACACACACACACACACACACACACACACACACACACACATACTTGCTGAAGTATTAGTTAGCCAAAGACATCACAACTCTTCAACCCTAACTACTTCATTTTGTCTTATAAGAACAAGAGTATTCTCACACATAGCTGAGATATAATCATCACACTTACAAAATTTAATATTGATACAGTACTATTATCTAATATAGAGTCCATATTCAAAATTACCCAATTATCCTAATAATGTTTTTTCCCATAGCTTTTTTCCCACTCTAGGACCCAATCAAAGATCACATATTAGCATTTAGTTATTATATCTCCTTGATGTCTTTTAGTCTAGAATAATTCCCCAGCCTTTTGTGGATCTTTAGTGACAGTTTCAACACAGTTTTGAAGAAGGAAGGTCAGTTATATTGCAGAATGTCTTTCAATTTGGTTAAAGCAGTATCTGCTAAGTTTCTCCCTATCCTTTCTATGACAGTCTTTAACCCGTCTTATCTTCCACTGCTGAATTAGTCATTACTGGGGTTTTAAAGTGATAATTCTGTGTTTCTATCATTCTGTGCATATTAATTAGAATCCTTCTGTTTAAAAAAATAGCTTTCTGGGGTGCCTGGATGATTCAGTAGGTTAAGCAGCCAACTCTTGATTTTGGCTCAGGTCATAATCCCAGAGTCATGGGATCGAGCCCCGTGTCAGGCTCCATGCTCAGTTCTCTCACTATCCCTCTGCCCCTCTTTTGCTCATGCATGTATGCACATACTCTCTCACTCTCTCAAAAAAATTTTAATGAAATTTTAAAAAGAGCTTCCCTTTATCCCCTTTTATTTTGTAGTATTAGTGTCAGCATAGATTCATTGATTTTTATTTTATTCAATATGCCATGCTCTATTCCTGTCATTGCTCATTTCAGTGTTCAAATTATCCAAGGTCTGGCCATTGGGAGCCCCTTCAAGCTGGCTTCTTTTTTTTTTTTTAATCTATTTTGAGTAATGGCCTTTATTGAGCACTGTCCACCAATTCTGCTTTGAGTGGGTTTTTGGCTTGAGCAACAATATGTGACTCACTTCACTGAAGGCAGAAGGCCAGCCCCTCCAGTCTGTGAAGGGAAGTGGTAAGTGCATCACTGCTCCTCAGGGAGAGGAGGACAACATCCTTTCTCTGAGAAAACAACCAGACCCAGTACTCACACTAGCTTCCTCAGTTGATTTTGTCCTAGAATATGTACAGGTTGTTGGTGGCGGCCCCAGCAGGTGCCAAGTTGTGTTTTTTAAAAGATCAGTACTACTGACTTTCCCTTTGGGTTTTACAATTGGTTTTGTAGACAGGGGAGGATATGACCTACAATTCTCTATAATTCATAAAATTTTCAAATACCATCTCTGGTTTTTGATCTTTAGGAGTACCTGGGTGGCTCAGTCAGTTGAGCGTCCAACTCTTGGTTTCAGTTCAGGTCACATTCTCATGGTTCATGAGTTCTAGCCCTGCATTGGGCTCTGTACTGACAGTGCGGAGCCTGCTTGGGATTTATATCTCCCTCGCTCTCTGCCCCTTCCCAGCTTGCTCTCTCTCTCTCTCTTTCTCTCTCTCAAATAAATAAATAAACATTAAATTTTTTTAAAAATGATCTTTGATCTCTCTAGAGTGTATTATGATAAGCAAAATAAGTCAGTCAGAGAAAGACAGCTATCCTATGATTTCACTCATATGTGGAATTTGGAAAACACGGCAGATGATCATAGGGGAAGGGAAAGAAAAATAAGATAAAAACGAAGAGGGAGGCAAACCATAAGAGAGACTTAAATATAGAGAACAAACTGAGAGTTGCTGGAGGGGAGGTGGGGAGGTGGGCTAAATGGGTGATGGGCGTTAAGGAGGGCACTTTTCGGGATGAGCACTGGGTGTCATATGTAAGAGATGAATCACTGGGTTCTACTCCTGAAGCCAAGACTACACAGTATATTAACTAACTTGAATTTAAATTTAAAAAAAACATGCTAAGGAAAAGAAAAAATTAAAATTAAATTTTAAAAAATGATCTTTGAGAATTTTTTTAAACAATGCAATAGATTTATGATGATTTATTTTCATTCTGACCCAGCTTCTCTGCAGCCAGTAGAAATTTTGGCCAGATATTTGACATCATTAGCCACATAGTATATGACAGTGAAAGAGAACAAACTGATCTGCTGATAGATTGTGAGCCCGTAACTGTAGTCTTTATTAACACAGTACCCTAACCTACACTACACCATGCCTAGGAGTGCTATGAAATTTCATATTTACAAAATGTACACTGTTATATAAACATTATGAGTCCCACAACCAACCAGTCTAGGTATCCTTTTTTTCACTGAAATGTGTTGTTTTTAAAGGATTTCCTCTGGTTTTCTGTTTTCTATTTGCCCTGTAATTGTCAGGATTCAAACAGGTAAATTGTCAGAGTTTTTGACAACATCTTGCTGCACACATTTGAGCTTCATGGATCCTGGACCTGAGGGTAAGCTGTACAGTGAAGATTACGATGATAACTATAATGAGCTGGAACCAGGTGACTGGATGAATGGCCACAGTTCAACCAGTAATGGTAAGGAAGCTTCATAAAGGCAGTGGCCTTGATGGGTAAGAATACAAAGTATTGTTGAGCATCCTCCTTAATATTTCTCACCACCAGCAGCCTCACTCCTATTTAATACACCTAGATTTCTACTTCTGTTTGGCTTCACTTTTTATCCTTCTACTTACCTTTGGTTCCTGGTCTAATATCCCTGTGGTGATTGTGAAGTGTGGAGTTTGACTGTCTCCTACTAAGGTTAGGGAAGACTTCTTTCCTGGGTATAGAAAATGGCTAGTTACTTCAAAATGAGAGGAAACAATGGTGAGTAAGAGGTATTTAATCAAGCATGTAGTAGGAGAACTATACATATACAGTACTGCTTTTTGACACTTAAAAGCATAAAACTAAGAATCTCAGAGTACTTTTTATGTATAATGTTATTGGGGCACAGAATCTCTGGGGAGGTCTGCATAGTTTGAAAAAGCCTATTCAGTGTACCTATTGCTTTCATACTACAAACTAGTCAAATAAAGCACAAGAAATCTGACTGGCTGCTAGGAATACAAAGATGATATAGTGAGAAAGCATCATGGGGGCATATATTAAAAACGGCTGAGAAACACCCTAATGTGTTAAAATACTAACCTAGGCAGGGCAAGAATTACATTGTGTGAATCCCAAAAAGAGAAGGGCCAATAAGAGTGAATTATTCTTCTAGCTATCTAAAATATGGTTTGCCTGCTTTCATTGTGTCTTTGACTGTTAGCCTGTTTCTTAAGGCAGCCAGTTTCTTTATCCTAAGAGTGGTGTGTTAGAGAAAAGAAAATAATTGGCTTTCCTTAGTGAAGTAGCAAGCATTATCTCATATGCAATAGACCAACACATCAGCATTCAGGATGATTTTCTTCTTTGGGCTCAGCATTTACTCACCTAAGTACCATTGAATTTATTCTGCATTTGTTTTTGTTAGATCTAAAATAGTGTGAATTTCTTTGTTGGAAAAATACATTAAATACAAGGTTATTTCCTGTTATTAATAATTACCGAAGTCATGATATCTATCTTGGCATAAACAAATACTTTGAAAACAAGACAAGAATGATCATATATTGAGGTTGTTTGCTATTCTATGGGTAGTTGGGATTTTCATCTGTAGCACTCATTCTTTTGGATTACTTTCTAAAACACAACTTTTTAATGATATATATGTGTATACACATATATACACATATATTACTAAATTTGATATTGTGCCTAAGTCACTTTCTCCTCTCTGGGTTTACTCATAGGTGGTCTCACAATGGCTGTTTATCGCTTGCCAGCTCTTCCATGCCAAGAACACTTCCCTCCATATTCTTCATAATCCTCCACTCAAGTATCTATATCATATTCAAGGTTATAATATTTGTCATTAGGATGTCACTGAGAATGATTTCCATTTTTACAGCTTTGCTAGTTTCCAGCTTTGCTAGCTTCCACTGATCACATCAGAACACAGAAAAACATCTGGAGAGATCACTGAAAATGATCAAAGACCAGATGATGTATAACTGACCTAGCAGACTTTAGTATGCATCCAAACACTGTGATTTTCCTACTATAAATGTTGTAAATGTTCATGTAAAGTCTGAAACGTTAGGATCCATGAGGTCTGTGTGTGTATTTTGTTTTCATTATCCATAGTCAGGGATAATGTTATAGGAGGTGAGTGGGAGAAGGAGAGCCCAAGAGGATATGGACCGTATCTGTCTCCTTCACCACTGAAACCTCAGCAGCTAGTACACCACCTAGTACTTAGTAGGCAAGAAATATTTGGTGAATAAATGAATGTGGTGACTTGAAAAGACCAATGTGTGGCCAGTAGTCATTTTGACACCAGTGCCACATGGAGATTGTCTTTCCCATAGCAATTGTAGCTGCCATTTATGGAATTTGTCTGTTTTCAGCTAAGCTTGGGTTTAGTGGAAGATTTTTGTCTTTTCTCACAAAAGTCTCCTTATACCAGTAAGACTCCAAGGGCCCCATTCTGCTCCTCCCCTACCACCGCTGCCACACCACTACCATCACATTCACAGATTATAAAATCCTTGCTCCACCTGTCCTTAAAAACACCTCATACTACTTTCAGGAGCCCTAATATTGTCTTAGCAAAGTTGAAGAACAGGTAGGTCCTGGTAAATGGCCATAGTTTCTAAATGGTAAAGCCAAGATGTTGTAAAATGATTACAAGCTCCGCCCCCCTCCACCTCCATGATCAAAAATAACCTACTTCTGGTGCTGTGTTATGGGCACAGGAGCCAATCATTCTGGTTGGTTGGGTAGATTGTAAACTAACTAAAATGTTCATTTTTTCTCTCCCCCCTACCCCCACTAACCTTGCAGCTCGCTGTGGTGATGAAGTTGCTCGCTATTTAGATCACCTTTTGGCGCACACTGCTCCCCATCCTAAACTAGCCCTCACCTCACAGAAGGGAGGGCTAGATCGGTTCCGAGCTGCTGTGCAAACAACCTGCGATTTAATGTCCTTGGTGACCAAGGCCAAGGAGCTGCATGTACAGAGTGAGTAATGCCATGACTCACTGGAGTCAGGCACAGGATTGATGTGAAGTCCAGGATGGGGGCAGGGCGTTTATTAGCAGTGCAAGCAGGAACTCTGTTTTGTTCACTGCTTTATCCCCAGCATCTCAGACAGATGGAACACATTAGACACTCAAATATTTGTAAATTTAATAAATTGCATATAGTTTTGCCGTCGATGGTGCTATATGGTCTCATAGGGAAAAGAAGCAGAACAGGAGACATGGAGAATTTTAACATCAGTATTAAAGTGACAGAAAGAGTTTTTTCTTTTGGAAAAGTTACTCCTTTGGAAGCACTTTTATTTAAAGAGAAAGCCCTGCAAGCAATTACAAGATAATCTGACAATGAAGAGGGAGATACTCGCCCTTAAGTAAGCTGCATCTGGTTACCTTATGTCAGCTGTGACATTTACAGTCAGTTGTTCTAGCAGCACAAGAGCTGTGTTTATTTCTCAACTGCAGTACTCCCTATACAACAGCATTGTCATTGTCCTCCCCATGACCACTACCCCCCTTCGGCAGTATGTGCACTGGAGGGTGTCACCTACTACCCATTGCTAGGAGGAGTCATCGTTCCTAAGAGTACTCAGTGCCACTGTGGTAGCTGCATCTGAAGGGACAGAAGGGCTCCTTGGCCACACCTAGGGGGCCTAAATGGTAACATTTTATAGATGATGAGAATGATTGAGATGCATGTTCTTGCTGTCTAAAACTTTATTGACCATTACTAACCAAAGATAATTAAACGTGAATCATTTAACATTTCAAAGAGGGAAAAGCTTAGCATACCCTTTGAATATGCTCCCTTGACCAAGGGCTCATGTGAAGAGATCGCCTTTCTTAAGTTCTACTTCTAGATTGCAAACCAGGAAACTTAAGCTTAATTCCCAGCTCAGCTACTTACTTGCTTGAACAGTTATTTGAGCTCTGTATCTCTCTTTCTATATCTGTAAAATGGTGAAAGTGACAAGACAGTCTCTCTGTTGAGGTTATGGTAAGTATTTGGACTATAAATGGACTATAAGTAAAAATATTAGGAATATCTCAAAGTAGGTCAGCCACTACATTTTTTTTTTATTCCCTACATAGGGATACACATCTGTTTATCTATTCTCAAGGAAATCCAACTGCTGACAGCCAGATATTTTCCCAGGGTAGTCCAGAAAATAGAAAACAGAACTGGGTTCTTTCTGTTACATATGGTATTCGATCAAAGTATCAGTGATGGCACCATTTTGGTATTGATTACATTCATAGAGTTTAATATCTTAAATGTCCATTTAATGCTACAATTCTAGGCATTCCGTGGAAAATATGGTTGATTTAACAGTCTTTAAATTATCTGATATTCATATTTTTTCTTTGATATTAGCAAGAAAGGATAAATTTCTCACTCTTGTTCTACATAATATAAAGAGCAACTCCTATACAACTTGATTTTGAGGGCAACTGTGAATTATTTGTTTTTTAGTCTCCTAAGTTATCTAACCTTTCCCATAAATGTCAACCTCTTGCAGATGTTCACATGTATCTTCCTACAAAGATATTTCAGGCTTCCCGGCCTTCATTGAACTTACTTGATTCTCCTCATTGCCCACGAGAGGACCAGGTAAACTTGCACATGACGTATTTGTAAGCTCTTTGCAAAACCACCATCTGTATGGCAAATAACAGAACTAGCCCTTATGGTTTCTGCTAATAACTGGTGGTAGGCAAAATGCTACCCTGGTGAAGATATACTCCTTTTTAGGTCACTTTTAAAATGAGCAAGTTTTGGGGTGCCTGGGTGGCTCAGTAGGTTAAGTGTCTGACTTTGGCTCAGGTCGTGATCTCGGGGTTCATGACTTCAAGCCTCACGTCTGGCTCTGTGCTGACAGCACAGAGCCTGGAGCCTGCTTCAGATTCTATGTCTCCCTCTCTCTCTGCCCCTCCCCCACTCACTCACACTCTCTCTCTGTCTCTCTCTCTCTCTCTCTCTCTCTCAAAAATAAATAAACATTAAAAAATAAAATAAAATGAATAAGATTTTCCTAGCCAGGCTCTAAGAAAATGAAATTGTTATGTCATTCATGTTGAAGATTTCATTGTTTTTGTTTTACTTTCCATCAAAATGTAGGGAATTCTTACAGAAAAGGTTTAGAGGTGAAAAGATCGACACTCTAGGGCACTATTTAAGTTGAGCATTTGTGGACTTAAGTTTTTCTGTCCTTTCTCAAACTAAAGGTTCCATCTGTTCGTGTAGAAATACATCTTCCTAGAGACCAATCTGGGGAGGTGGACTTCAAAGCACTCATTTTGCAGTTGAAGGAGACCTCCAGCTTACAGGAGCAAGCTGACATCCTTTACATGCTGTATACTATGAAGTAAGTGATAGATATTATCAGTTTAATGTTCATGTAGAGGGGAAGTATAACATAGTAAATAAAACACAGTTTTGGAGTCTCATTGACCTGGATTTGAATTTTGCCCCTACCCACTGTGTAACTTCAAAGCCTCAAGTGTCCTCATTTATAAAATTTGGATTACGCCTACCACATAAAACTGTTGTAAAGATTAAACAAGATACAATATCTGCAAAGTCTCTAATACAATGTCTGCTGCAGAGTAGGTGACCAATAACTGGTGACTATTATTATCATTATTATGGATATTTTAAGCCTCTGTAATTTGTTAAAAATCCACAGTTAAATAAATTCTAAACTCAAAAGAAGTAAGAAGATGGAGGCTTACAAAAAAAAAAATAAACTAGGGGCGCCTGGGTGGCGCAGTCGGTTAAGCGTCCGACTTCAGCCAGGTCACGATCTCGCGGTCCGTGAGTTCGAGCCCCGCGTCAGGCTCTGGGCTGATGGCTCGGAGCCTGGAGCCTGTTTCTGATTCTGTGTCTCCCTCTCTCTCTGCCCCTCCCCCGTTCATGCTCTGTCTCTCTCTGTCCCAAAAATAAAAATAAAAAATAAAAATAAATAAACTAGCATTTCTGAGTGTTTGCTATGTGTCCAGAACCCTGCTAGGTACATTATATGTAGGAACTTCACACTCATCATGCCCAAGTGGAACTATCTCCTGTCCCTTACTTCCTCCCCACAAAACATAACCTGAACTTCCTCATTTATTCATGTAGTCATCAACCTGAAGAGGCAGATCCCCTCCCCTAAATTTGGTTTGGATGCTGAGACTGATGATGCCACACATGTACCAAAAGTCTGTAAAATGTTTATTACTCACATAATGAGACTTCTGGGGAGAGTGGAACAGATTCCAAAGTTGGTCAAACAAAAAAAAAAAGCTTAAGTGAGTAGGGAAAGGAGGCTGGATTGGGGTTTTATTACAATCAGGAGGTGAAGCTGGGGTAAATTTTGTCACCAGCACCAAGAGAGGAAATACTTGGATTTTTCTGGCACCTTGCCCAGATGTAGGCTGGAAGGGAAAGAGGACTTGAAAGTGGTCAGCCAGTCAAACATTAAAAATGGAGTTATATTCTGAAATTCTACATCCTTGTTGTTGGACCCAACACCTACCTACTCAGCACGCTTCTCCCCATATCCAGTTAATCACCAAGTTTACTCAGTTTTACCTCTAAATATTTACCTTCTGCATCTCTTGTACTGGGGCCTTCACTCAGGTCTTTGTCTCTCACCAGGACTATTGCTATAGCTTTGTAACAAGTCTTCCTATTTTCATCTTGTTCTCCTGAAGCCCAGCCTCCACAGAGGAGAGAGAGTAACTTTTCTGTTTTACTTTGTTTTTTATTCAATTTTTAAGAGAAGATTCTAGTTATTTTTTTATGTTTTTATTTATTTTTGAGAGAGAGAAAGAGTACATGCACACACAGTGGGGAGGGGCACCGAGAGATAAAGACAGAGGATCCAAAGTTGGCTCTGTGCTGACAGCAGAGCCTGATGTGGGGCTCGAACTTATGAACCATGAGATCATGACCTGGGCCGAAGTCAGACACCTAACCTACTGAGCCACCCAGGCACCCCCTGTTTTACTTTCAATGATAGAAATGTCCAAATTTATTTAAAAGTAGAGAGAATGGCATAATGAACACTTTGAGACCCATCATCCAGCCTGAACAATTATCAAGACATGGTTAACCTTGTCACATCTATATTATCTCCCTCTCTTCTCCCAGATTGGTTTGACAAAGAAACCAGACATCTTATCATTTTATCCCTAAATATTACAGTATTATTTCTAAAAGTCAATGAATCTCGTAAAACAAGACCACAGTGGGACTTCTGGTTCCAGACAAGATAGACTACATGCATTCCTCTCTGTTCCTCCTGCTAAGTACAGGATGACATCATTTGTAAAACAAACATAACAAGGTGTTAAAAGCTGGACAGAAGAAGGTAGACTGGCTAAGGACCTCAGGATCTGAGGAATGACAAGGTGGTGACGTCTCTTGGGTTCCTTTGTTCCATGTTGCCTTTGGGTCCCGCATCAGATGACAGAGAAGCCAGCACCCCGAAAATGCCAATGGGCACAGACACCAAAAGCCCAATGAAAAACTTGTTCTTTCTAGACAAAGGACTAGGAAAGGGCAGACTAGCAAGACCAACAACATTGAGACAATGACCACTCTACTGGAGCCAAGCACCATAGAAGAATCTGTGGCCCCACCCCTGTCCAGAAGGGCTTAGCTTGAAGCCCAGACTTCCACTCCCACCCCAGTGTAACAAAGCAGGCACTACCTCACCTTCTGCACTGCCAGGGTAGTGTCAAAGAAGACCAAGTAGGTATCTAGGACTTTCATCCCCTCTAGGTGCTAATGAAGTCCCCTTGGTCTGTGTGACTCCCAAGCTCATGCTGCTTCCATTTGATTGTGGTGTTTAGTGAGTAAATGAAAATGACAGCTGAAAATCCCACCAACACCAAACGCATATTTTTACACATCCAACTGTTACCAAAGTAGCCCCAACATACTTTTAGCTATGTAGGGCCTGCCTGCCTTGTATACTCCTTGAAACCTACTCCATATCTGCTAACAAGAGGTAAGCCCAGGGCAATGAATAATACCCCAAACCACTGCTGATATTTAATGCTCTCTAACCTAGAGAATCCCCACAGTGCTACTGAAGCACATCACTTAGACATGTAACTTCCTCTTCCTCCTGTCCTCTGGGAGTTTTCTTGCCCTCCACACCTCCTGGATGGTAGAGCTGGTGCCTTAAATAAACCTCCAGGCAGTCTCATGCTGTGAGGGACTTCCCTTATCCTACAACCCTAAGAGCCACCCCATAAATCTTGTTATGTGCTACTGACAAAAAAAAGACATGGGGTCTTATTATTTTGATACCTTTGTTTCTTTCATTTTTCCTTTAGGGTAAGGCACTTTATTCAACAAATACCTGTTGAGTACTTATTATGTGCCAGGCACAATGCTAAATACAGCATAACGAAAAGATAGAGAAGGTAAAATGAAATAAGGGGTAAGCTTGAATGAAACCTGACGAGCCAGCTAGGTAGTTGATATGGGAAAACAAAGAGAGTTATACCTGAAAAGTTCATACTTTCCCACCAATTCAGATGATCAATGATTGGCTGCCAACTCTTTGGCTCCTAACACGAGTTTTCTTCATCTAATCCTGTATATTAACTTCACCATAACATCTGATCGAACCTACAGTCTCCCTAAAACTAGTATTCCAGGTGATGTCAAACCACTTGACTAGAGTGTGTATGATGTGCTGCATGGGTTTTAATACACTTGGAATTCTGCCCAATATCCCTTGTGGATTTAAGAGTAAAAGTTGAGGGGCACCTGGGTGACTCCGTCAGCTAAGTGTCTGACTCTTGATTTTGGCTTAGGTCATGATATCACGGTTCGTGAGTTTGAGACCTGCATCAGGCCTGTGCTGAGAGCTCTTTGCTGACAGCACAGAGCCTGCTTGAGATTCTCTCTCTTCCTCACTCTCTGCCCCTACCCTGCTCCCTCTCCCTCTCTCCCTCTGTCTGTCTCTCTCAAATAAATAAATAAACTTTAAAAAAAGTAAAAGTTGGGAGGTCAGGTTTCCTATGTGTGTTGACTAGCATTCCTTCTATGAATTGTTTATAACCTTTGTTTGTTCTCTGTTGGGTTTTTTTATATATTTCTCATTGATATTAGATGTCACTATTTTGTTAGTTACAGTTGTTGCAGATATTTTATCCAAATAATTTGCTAATTATATTCTTTTCTCTATGCAGAAGTTTAATTTTTATATCATAAAATCTGTCAGTCTTTCCTTTTTGGCTTTTGGGTTTCTTGTTATGCATCCCCTCCCAGAATTTTAAAAATATTTTAAATACCTTTAATAATTTTTTTAGATTGTATGTCTTTAATCTACTTAGAATATATATATGTCTTCTTACTCAGCATATCTAATACCCAGTTCACTGTCTTTATCGGAAAGCCACTGCTCCTGGCCATGTTCATGGTATCATCCTTCTTTTAGTCACCCAGGCTTGAAATTGTGTCATCATCTTCAGCTCCTCCTCATACCCTGCCTCTCCCTGCAACATCATCACTACCATTGGGAATCATGAGCCAAATATACATCCTCTATGATCTTTCAACCTTTGTCTACCATTGCTCCCCACTCATATTGTGAATTATTTCACCAAAACAGCCTGCTACTTACCATATCCAAAACACAGCCTATACATGACTACTTTCATACCTTGGCTCATGTTTTGCCCTCTGCCTGGACTACACTCGTTTACCACACCCCATCTCTCCTCATTGGAATTCTAGCTATCCATCAAGGCCTAGTTCACCTGTCATCTCCATAAAGCTTTCTCTGACCTATGGGAATAAAAAGGATCATCCCTGATTCTGAGCTCTCAAAGCATGTATTTTAATACTATTCATTTATATATTTTGATTTTGACCATTTCAAACTTAGAGAAAAGTTGTAAGAATAGCACAAAAAAATTTCTGGATATCCTTCACCTAAATTCCTCAGGTTTACCTTGAGCTTTGATCTCAGTCTCAATCTCTCTCTTTCTTTCTCTTTGTCTCTCTCTTACTCATTCTCTGTCATCATCACCATCATCATACATACATACACACATACATACATATATCTTTATGAATCATGTGAGAGTAAGTGGCAGACATGATCCACATGATCCCTTTCTATCCTAAGTGTTTGAGTATGCATTGTGTATTTCCTAAAGACTAGGAATTCTCTTACATAAGCACAGTACAATTGCCAAAATCAGAAAATTAATGTTAAAACAATAGTATTATTGAATCTACATACCAGACTTGTCAGTTGTCCTAATAATGTCTTTATAGCAAAAGAAAATCTAAATTACACATTTCGGGGCACCTTGGTGGCTCATTCAGTTGAGTGCCTGACTCAATTTTGATTCAGTTCATGATCCCAGGGACAAGGGATAGAGCTCTGCATTGGGCTCTGTGCTGAGCGTGAAGCCTGCTTAAGATCCTCTCTCTCTCTGTCTCTGTCTCTCTGTCTCTCTGTCTCTCTCTCCATATATATATATATATATATATATATATATATATATATATATATGTAGTATATTTAGAGTAGTATCTTCCACATTCTGCCACTATAAAGCTTTTATGTTGCACTTTATAAATAAAAAGTATCTTGTAGAGATATATTTTGAAACTATAAATATCCTGTTACTCTTTAGACTTTCATTCACTGGTTTTTTTAATCCATTGTTGACTCTTCCTATGGTACTTTTTATTTCATAGTTTTAAAAATATATTTAATGGGGGCTTTTGGGATGAGCACTGGGTGTTGTATGGAAACTAATTTGACAATAAATTTCATATAATTAAAATAAAATAAAATAAAATAAAATAAAATAAAATAAAATAAAATAAAATAAAATAAAATAAAATAAAATAATAATGGGGGCACCTGAGTGGTTCAGTCAGTTAAGCATCCGACTCTTGGTTTCAGCTCAGGCCATAATCTTACAGTCTGTGAGATCAAGCCCCACATCAGGCTCCACGCTGACAGCATGAAGCCTACTTGAAATTCTCTCTCTCCTGCTCTCTTTGCCCCTCCCTTGTTTGCTCGCTCTCTCTCAAAATAAATAAGCAAAACATGTGTATTTAATGTATTTATTATTTTTAATATATTTAGTATATTAAATACATCATGTTAGTATATACTTACTAAAATTTAATATACTGAATAATCCATTATCATATTTGAACTTTTTAAAGTACAAAAGGATACAGTGAAAAGATGAAAAGTCTTTTGCCCACCTCTGGTCTCTAGATACCTGGTTTATTTGTGTATCCATCTGGGGACAGATTGTGCATATGTAGGTAAATGTTGGTAAATAAAGACATATATGTATGTAATTTTACACCTGTTTACCCAAATGGAAGCATGGCATATACACTGTTCTGTACCTTGCTTTTTTTCACTAAAACTATTTATCTTGAAAATCATTACATATATATTCCATTTATCTATGAGTGCTTAACAAATAACCCCAAAATTCGGTGGCTTAAAATAGTAAAAATAAAACATGTTTAGATTATCCGTCACAATTCTGGAGCTTGTCTAACTCAGCTAGACAGTTCTCACTTGGGATCTCATTCAGTCGTGGTCTGACAGTGTCTGGGTCTGAAGTCACCAAGAGGCTTGTCCATTTGAATATCTAGGAGTTGACACTGGTTGTTGGCTGGAACCTCGCCGGGAGCTGTCACCTGGAATGCCTACAGATGACCTCCCCCATGTCTCTCCACTTCTTCGCAGCCTGATGTCTAGGTCCCAAGATTATGTGCCCCAGAAAAGGACCAAGTAGAAGCTGCGTGAATGTTTATGACCTAGCCTCAGAAATCATACAGCATCATTTCAAATTAGTCACAAGCATGCCTGGGTTGAAGGGGAGAGAACACAGACCCAACCTCTTCATGGGAGGACTGTACAAGTCACACTGTAAGAAAAGCGTGTTAGATGGAACATTATTGGAATCACTTTGAAATATACAGCCTGCCATGATCTAGATCTACATCATACTTTCTCAGTAGTTGTGTAGCATTCCCTTGTTTGAATATACCATAATTTGTTTAACAGTCTCCTGTTGATGGACATTTGGGTTGTCTCCCATCATTCACTGTCACAAACAACGCTATAGCAAATAACCTACCTCATAGTATATATCATTTCTCATGTGTGGAGTTTATCCTACAGATATACCAGAAATGTTAAGTCAAGGAATATAGAGATTTTGAAAATTAATATGTATTTCCAAATAGCTCTCCAGAGAAATTGTCCCAATTTTACTCCCACTAGCAATATATCAGGATCACCTATTTTCCCAAAGCCTCACCAATGCAGTGTTATCAAATTTGGGGATTTGGGACAACATGATAGATTAAAAAATGTTATCTTGGTGTAGTGTTAATTTTTCTTATTATGAGTGAGATCAGACACTTTATCCCATACCTAATATACATCAGTATTTGACTGTATTTTCTTTTGTGTCTTTTTTTATTATCTATTTGTTAGAGTTCTTTATATATTAGGGAAATTGGCCTATGAACTGCATATATTTTTCTGTTTGTAATTTGTCGCATCACTTTACTTATGGTGGGTTTTGCAATAAGAATTTTGTTGTTTCTATGTATATAACAGTATTTCTTTTATGGCTTCTTGTGTATGGGTTATAGTTAAAAAGTCCTCTTGCCCCCAAAGTTATAAACCAGTTCTCCCATATTTTTTCTAGTACCTTTACATTGAAATCTGATATATTTAGAAATCTGATTTACAGTGTAAGGCATGAATACAACTTCTTTTTCATATGGTTACTTCATTGTCTTAATATTGTTTAATAAATAATCTACCTTTATTGTATATCAAATTCCCAGTTTCATAGAACATTATATAGATTTTATGGTACTTCACAGTTGACTCGTGTTATAGTAATCTTTACAACAATAATGTATATGTATCCTTTCAAAATAAGCACACATCTTTTTTATCTCTTCATTAGCTCCCTAAGTGTAGCATACTTTCTGAACTTTCAATAGTTAAATTAAACCTTTGATTTCATTTTCAGCTATGTTGAAGCCTGTGAAGAGGGTAAAAGAATGCATTTTGTCAAAGCACAGCTAGAAACTAAGACTTATTATTGTCTAGGTATTTGTGTTTCAGGGCTGATCACTAATCATAGGTTTACAAGGATTCTTGGTAAATAATATTTAGTAGTTCCTAATGAGACAGAACTTACAAAAACAGACACATCTGTTGTAACACTGAAACAAATGATTGTTGCCAGCAGCTTTACTTATAATTAATGTAAGTCTCTAACATTCCAGAGGACCTGACTGGGACACTGGATTATATGATGAAGGGAGTGCGACAGTCCGAGAGCTGCTTACTGAACTGTATGGCAAAGTTGGAGAAATTCGTCACTGGGGCCTGATCCGATACATCTCTGGAATCCTAAGAAAGAAGGTGGAAGCACTCGATGAGGTACTATAAATTATTGAATTTATACCAAATCTAAATGGAGGTGCTTTGTTTTAAGCATTTCAAAAAAAGTAAATTTATTCTTTAATTTATTTATTTAAATTCAAGTTAGTTAACATATAGTGTAGTATTGGTTTCAGAAGTAGAACCCAGTGATTCATCACTTACATATGACACCAGTGCTCACCCCAAAAAGTGCCCTCCTCAGTTCCCATCACACATTTAGTCCATCCCCTCACCCACCTCCCCTCAAGCAACCCTCAGTTTGTTCTCTGTATTTAAGAGTCTCTTATGGTTTGGCTCCCCCTTATTATCCTATTTTGCCTTCCCTTCCCCTGTGTTCATCTTTTTGTTTCTTAAATTCCACATATAAGTGAAATCATATGATATTTGTCTTTCTGACTGACTTATTTCACTTAGCATAATACATCCTACTTCCATCCATATTGTTGCCAACGTCAAGATTTCATTCTTTTTGATCACCGAGTAGTATTCCATTATGTATATATGCCACATGCTCTTAATCCATTCATCAGTAGATGAACATTTGGGCTCTTTCCATAATTTGGCTATTGTTGACAGCACAGCTATAAACATTGGGTGTATGTGCCCCTTCAAATAAGCATTTTTGCATCCTTTGGATAAATGCTAGTAGTGCAATTGCTCTGTCATAGGGTAGTTCTATGTATAATTTTTTGAGGAACCTCCATACTGTTCTTCAGGGTGGCTGTACCAGTTTGCATTCCCACCAGGAATGCAAAGCATTCCCATTGCCTTGCATCCTCGCCAACATCT
Source organism: Panthera pardus (assembly GCF_024362965.1). Lineage (NCBI taxonomy): Eukaryota > Metazoa > Chordata > Mammalia > Carnivora > Felidae > Panthera > Panthera pardus. The sequence goes on from NW_026526843.1 coordinate 67,007,788, forward strand.
GTTGTGTCCTGAGTTATTAATTTCACCCACCCTGACAGGTGTGAGGTGGTATCTCATTGTGGTTTTGATTTGTATTTCCCCGAAGGTGAGTGATATTGAGCATCTTTCCATGTGTCTGTTAGCCATCTGGATGTCTTGTTTTGAGAAGTGTCCATTCATGTCTTCTGCCCATTTCTTTATGGGATTATTTGTTTTTTCGATATTGAGTTTGATAAGTTTTTTGTAGATTTTAGATACTAACCCTTTATCAGATATGTCATTTTCAAATATCTTCTCCCATTCTGATGGTGCCTTTTGGTTTTGTTGATTGTTTCCTTCACTGTGCAGACGCTTTTTATCATGGTGAGGTCCCAATAGTTCATGTTTGCTTTTGTTTCCCTTGCCTCCAGAGACATGTCTAATAAAAAGTTGCTGCAGCCAAGGTCAAAGAGGTTGCTACCTGTTTTCTTCTGTAGGATTTTCATGGTTTCCTGTCTCATATTTAGGTCTTTAATCTATTTTGATTTTTTTTAATTTTTTTTAATTTTATTTTTTATTTGTTAAAATTTACATCCAAATTATTTAGCATATAGTGAAACAATGATTTCAGGAGTAGATTCCTTAATGACCCTTACCCTTTTAGCCCATCCCCCCTCCCACAATCCCTCCAGCAACCCTCAGTTTGTTCTCCATATTTATGAGTCTCTTCTGTTTTGTCCCCCTCCTTGTTTTTATATTATTTTTGTTTCCCTTCCCTTATGTTCATCTGTTTTGTCTCTTAAAGTCCTCATATGAGTAAAGTCATATGATTTTTGTCTTTCTCTATCTGACTAATTTCACTTAGCACAGTACCCTCCAGTTCCATCCACATAGTTGCAAATGGCAAGATTTCATTCTTTTTGATTGCAGAGTAATAATCCATTGTATATATACACCACATTTTCTTTATCCATTCATCCATTGATGGACATTTGGGCTCTTTCCATACTTTGGCTATTGTTGATAGTGCTGCTATAAACATGGGGGTGCATGTGTCCCTTTGAAATAGCACACCTGTATCCCATGGATAAATGCCTAGTAGTGCAATTGCTGGGTCATAGGGTAGTTCTATTTTTAGTTTTTTGAGGGACCTCCATACTGTTTTCCAGAGTGGCTGCACCAACTTGCATTCCCACCAACAATGCAAAAGAGATCCTCTTTCTCCGCATTCTCACCACCATCTGTTGTTGCTTGAGTTGTTAATGTTAGCCATTCTGACAGGTGTAAGGTGGTATCTCATTTTGGTTTTGATTTGTATTTCCCTGATGATGAGTGATGGTGAGCATTTTTTCATGTGTCAATTGGCCATCTTGATGTCTTCTTTGGAGAAGTGTCTATTCATGTCTTTTGCCCATTTCTTCACTGGATTATTTGTGTTTTGGGTGTTGAGTTTGATAAGTTCTTTATAGATTTTGGATACTAACCCTTTATCTGATATGTCATTTGCAAATATGTTCTCCCATTCTGTCGGTTGCCTTTTAGTTTTGCTGATTGTTTCCTTCGCTGTGCAGAAGCTTTTTATTTTAATGAGGTCCCAGTAGTTCATTTTTGCTTTTGTTTCCCTTGCCTCCGGAGACCTGTTGAGTAAGAAGTTGCTGCGGGCAAGATCAAAGAGGTTTTTGCCTGCTTTCTCCTCGAGGATTTTGATGGCTTCCTATCTTACATTGAGATCTTTCATCCATTTTGAGTTTATTTTTGTGTATGGTTGTAAGAAAGTGGTCCAGGTTAATTCTTCTGCATGTCACGATCCAGTTCTCCTGGAAATGTTTGCTGAAGAGACTTTTTTCCATTGGATACTCTTTCTTGCTTCATTGAATATTAATTGGCCATATATTTTTAGGTCCATTACCAGGTTCTCTATTCTGTTCCATTGATCTATGTGTCTGTTTTTGTGCCAGTACCACACTGTCTTGATGATTACAGCTTTGTAATACAGCTTGAAGTCCAGAATTGTGATGCATCCAGATTTGGTTTTCTTTTTCAACATTTCTTTGGCTATTCAGGGTCTTTAATGGTCCCATACAAATTTTAGGATTGATTGTTCTAGCTCTGTGAAGAATGCTGGTGTTATTTTGATAGGGATTGCATTGAATGTGTAGATTGCTTTGGGTAGTATCGACATTTTAACAATATTTGTTCTTCCAATCCATAAGCATGGAATGTTTTTCCATTTCTTTGTGTCTTCTAATATTCTTTTCAGAAGCTTTCTATAGCTTTCAGTGCACAGATCTTTTACCTCTTTAGTTAGGTTTATTGCTAGGTATCTTATGGTAGGTGCAGTTGTAAGTGAGATCGATTCCTTGATTTCTCTTTCTGCTGCTTCATTATTGGTATATAGAAATGCAACCAATTTCTGTACATTGATTTTATATCTTGTTACTTTGTTAAATGGAGGTCCTTTTTTTTAATTGGTTTCCATAATGGATTTTTAAGGCAACCACAGCATCTTAATCATTTGAGATGTTGTCTTCCTCACATAAAGTTCCTGATACTCAATTAGCTTTTCGCTTGTGAATGTCAAATATAAGATGTTATAAACTATAAGAATTCTACATCTTAAGAATGAATTTACAGTAGACTAAAAATTCCTACCTCTTAGGAGATAAAAATCCTTCATTGTTTCTTCCTAAAAAAATCTCTCTTTTGCTATTTTCATGGGATTTCCTGAGAAAAAGGGTTTGGCGTATCAATAAATTAAGAGGGAACAAAGGTTTGTAGGCTGAAAAAAGTAATTGTCTTGGAAATCTGGCATGTTATGGGAGGGGTAATGCTGTTATGCCATCTCTTCTTAGGCCTGCACAGACCTTCTCTCCCACCAGAAACATTTGACAGTGGGACTCCCTCCAGAACCTCGAGAGAAGACCATCTCTGCGTGAGTATGGTTTTTGGTTGGGTTTGCTCAAGCTTCTCTGAGCCTTTAAGGAGCTGTGTGGACTGACCACAATTCTCTTGCCCTAATCTATCAGTTGATAATAATGTCCTACATGTGTGGGCTTCTTTCAGAGACACTTGGCATGAGAATGTTGATAATGACAGAACATGAGTAAATGAAAGAGAAAATTCACAGGAAGTAGTACTCAAATGTAATTTGCTTTTTAGGGTTTTTTGTTGGTAGTGGTGGTGGTGGTGATGGTTTTTGTTTTTGTGCTTGTTTTTTACTTATTGTCTTTCCCAAACCTCACATTGGAAAACAGTCTGAAATAGGACAGGCAACTACAATGAGCACCCACAAAAAATCAGCTGTACTCTAGACTTTCTTCCAGGCCTCTCTCTTTGGCATGTAGATAGCTATTTTCTCCCTATATCTCTTCACATTTCTTCCCTCTATGTATATTTTTGTGTCCAAATTTCCCAAATTTTCATATAAGGATACTAGTGATACTGGATGAAGGCCCACCCAATGACCTCACTCTAACTTAATTACCTCTGGAAAGACCTCATCTCCAAATAAGGTCACACTCTGAGGTACTAGGGGTTAGGATTTCAACATATGAACTTTGACAGGACACAATTCAACCCATAATACCTTACTCTCAGCAAACAGAGGGTTTTTTTAATCACAAATCTGATCAATTTTTGACTACTGTGACAATCCAAAAGAAGATGGCATGGTCCATATCCCATTCCCCCAGAGTACTTAAATATCAACAGAAGAGTCAGAATTGTGGGAAGAGGTATGCATACGTGTGTGTGTGTGTGTGTGTGTGTGTGTGTGTGTGTGTGTGTGTGTGTAAACTGATGAAACTAGAAAATAAGTATAACTAAGGTGTGATCATAAAGTAATGAAATGGTTTCCAAAAGGTACAGCTTAAATTTAGTTCATTACTTTCTAGCCATAATAGTTACTTGTCATATGTTAAGAATTAACCCTGAAATACTGATCTGGAAGGACCTCATCGGGTAAATTTTACATAAAATTTTGAAGGAGAAGGGCAATCCAGGTTTAAAGAGGAGAGAGGAGAGCTTTCCTGAGTTGATATAGGCCAAAGTGGTTTGGGGTGGCAATGAACTTTGAACACTAAATGAACCAGATGCTACCAGTAATGAGACATTAAAGAGGTGACTTGGACTTGGGAGGAGCTTTTTTATTTTCTCCATGTATTTAAGCTTAAATAGTCACAGAGTTTTCTCTTTCTTCACTGTCTTCTCCCTCAGACCTCTGCCCTATGAAGTGCTCACTCAGCTGATAGATGAAGCCAGTGAAGGGGACATGAGCATTTCCATTCTTACACAGGTGAGCAGAATTATGAAGTTTAGTATGGTGATTGATATTTTTGTTTTCAATTGATTTGGCAGTTTCTGAAGACTACAAAATAGGCCTTGTGAGACCTGGGCCATAATTTTTGTCTATATTCATTCCATGCATAGGAAATAATGGTGTATCTAGCCATGTATATGCGAACTCAGCCTGGCCTCTTTGCCGAAATGTTTCGACTTCGGATTGGTCTAATCATACAAGTTATGGCAACAGAACTGGCCCATTCCCTTCGATGCTCAGGTATTTGTTTTAGTAACTATTTTTGACAGAATTCACTTTTTTCGGTTTATTTTGAGAGAGAGAGAGAGACAGAGAGAGAGAGGCAGAGGCAGAATTCACTCTTGATGTAGGTCTACTGGGGCACCTGGGTGGCTCAGTTGGTTGGGCGACTGACTTCGGCTCAGGTCATGATCTTGCAGTTTGTGAGTTCAAGCCCCACATCGGGCTCTGTGCTGACAGCTCAGAGCCTGGAGCCTGCTTCGGATTCTGTGTCTCCCCCTCTCTCTGCCCCTCCCCTGCTCATGCTCTGTGTGTGTGTCTCTCTCTCAATAATAAATAAACATTTAAAAAAATTTTTTAATGTCAGTCTATTGAGTTTTGGATCAAGAGGGAAAGAAAGCTAAAACATTTTATCGGTAGCTCAGAAGCTGCATATAGCAATCTTGTTCCCATGTTAGTCAATCTGTATTTATATAAATCAAGAGACTAATAATTATGACAAATTTATGTATTAGTTCTGCAATTTCAAAATTCCACCTCTTGGGGGCTCTGCACTCCAAATTACATTCCTTCTAACTCCTAGAGTGAGCCTAAGTGTGCTTCGAATTTGAGCGTGACAGACTGGTTTTGATTCTGACTCAGGCAGTGCAACTTCTCGAACCAGACTGAGTCACCACATCAGTTTGATCATAATGTTAGTATTCTGTCTAGTCAACAACAGGATTGAATAAAGGAAAGCTGTATTTCTATGAAAATTTTCTGACAGGAGTCTCTTTGAAATTAACTATAGCTGTATTTGGCAAAATAACAGTTTTAGTTAGAAGAAAACCTGGGGCCTGTAGAAGCTGTAGCACAGAATTGTATACAGTGTGAGAGAGGGAAAGGGACCCACATGGCATGACTATTTTTCCATTGATATTTGTTTGATTTCTAAGAATGATAAAATAATAGAGATAGGGACTGCATACAAAAATGAAAATAGAGTTGTAAAACTCAATGTTAGCCATTGTTTCTGTTACATTTCCCCAAAAGGCTTTTAATTGAGCTATTAATAAATAGCTAAATTTTTTTGCATGAGCCTAACCTAAATTACATAAGATAATTATATTAAAATAACCCTTTAAAGGAAAATAATGATTATTTTATACCTACCATATGCCAGGCTGTGTGCTTTTTGCTTTATATTTATATACATTATCTCATTTGATCCTTACAACAACCCTCTGCAAAAGGTATTTCTGTTCCACTTTTACCAATAAGTCATCTGAATTTCAGAGAGGTTAAATAACTTGCCTAAAATTACACATCTAGTAAATAGTACAATTTGAGTCCAAGTCTTTCTGATTCCATATGATTTCCAATTTAGCACACTGTTATGGATTATATGTATTACATTATACACATACATATATCCTCTAGCCATGTATCAAGGGATATTTTATTAAGGTCTAATTATTTAATAATAAACCTCAAGAAGGGAAAAATCCTCAAACATTCTTCATTTTTCTTTGCCTCTTACGTATTTTTTTTCCTATGGCTTCATCAAAACCATGGCTCTTTATTTCTTACAAGGATAAAGTCAAGATCCCTGGGTGTGATATTCAAGACCCCCAACAGTCTGACCCCTACCTCCTACTTCAACAGTATTTCCCAATAATTTTATCAGTCACCATCCTTGGAGATTGATGTCTTGTCTGATTTCCAAAGCATTTATTGTCTGTACCTCTCATTTGGCACTTAATATAGTCATGTTTATTGTTGTTTATTTTGTTTACGTATGTGATCTCTCCCAAATAGTTGCTTAGCTTCTCAAGGTCAAGTGCCATGTCCTACCTGTTTGTTACTAACATGTGTAAAGTCATGACCGACATGTAGTAAGGTCTCACTAACTGTCTGATTTTTTATCTTTTTCAAGTTTTTCTTTAAATTCCAGTTAGTTAACATATAATGTAATATTAGTTTCAGGTGTACAAGCTAGTGATTCAACACTTCTATACAACACCAGGTGCTCTTCACTACAAGTGCCCTCCTTAATGGCCATCATCCATTTAACCCATTCCCCCCACCCATCTCCCCTCCAGCAACCCTCAGTTTGTTCTCTATAGTTAAGAGTCTGTTTTCTGGTTTTCCTCTCTTGCTTCCCCTGTGTTCATCTGTTTTTTTTCTTAAGTTCCACATATGAGTGAAATCATATTGTATTTGTCTTTCTCTGACTGACTTATTTCACCTAGCATAATACACTCGAGCTCCATCCATGTCATTGCAAATGGCAAGATTCAAAGATTTCATTCTTTTCTTTGTCTGAGTAATATTCCATTGTATATATACGTCACATCTTTATCCATTCATCAGTCGGTGGACATTTGGGCTTTTTCCATAATTTGACTATTGTTGATAATGCTGCTGAAAACAATGGGGTGCATGTGCCCCTTCCAATCAGCATTTTTGTAGCCTTTAATTTTTTTTATATTTATTTATTTTTGAGACAGAAACAGAGCACGAGTTGGGGTAGGAGCAGAGCGAGAGGGAGACACAGAATCTGAAGCAGGTTCCAGGCTCCACGCTGTCAGCACAGAGCCTGATGTGGGGCTCGAACCCACAAACCGTGAGATCATGACCTGAGCCAAAGTCAGATGCTTAACTGACTGAGCCACCCAGGCACCCCTGTATCCTTTAGATAAATACCTAATAGCACAATTTCTGAATCGTAGGGAATTCTTTTTTTTTTTTTTAATGTTTATTTAGTTTTGGGAGACAGAGAGACAGAATGGGGGAGGGGCAGAGAGAGAGAGGGAGACACAGAATCTGAAGCAGGATCCAGGCTCTGAGCTGTCAGCACAGAGCCCGATGTGGGGCTTGAACCCACAAAGCGTGGGATCATGACCTGGGTTGAAGTTGGACGCTCAACCGACTGAGCCACCCAGATCCTGCAGGGAATTCTTTTAACTTTTTGAGGGACCTCCATACTGTTTTCCACAGTGGCTGCACCAGTTTGCATTCCCACCAAAAGTGTTAGAGGGTTCCCCTTTATCTGCATCCTCACCAACACCTGTTGTTTCCTGTGTTGTTAATTTTAACTATTCTGACTGATGTGAGGCAATATCTCATTGTAGTTTTGATTTGTATTTGTCTGATGAGGAGTGATATTGAGCCTCTTTTCATGTGTCTGTTAGCCATCTATCTGTATGTCTTCTTTGGAAAAATCTCCATTCATGTTTTCTGCCCATTTCTTAACTGGATTATTTGTTTTTTGGGTGATGAGTTTACAACTTCTTATATTTTGGATACTAACCCTTTATCAGATATGTTATTTGCAAATATCTTCTCCCATTCCATCGGTTGCCTTTTAGGTTTGTTGATTGTTTCTTTGCTGTGCAGAACATTTTCATTTGGATATAATCTCAATAGTTCATTTTTGCTTTTGTTTCCCTTGCCTCAGGAGACACAGCTAGAAGGAAGTTGCTACAGCCAGTTTCAAAGAGACTACTGCCTATACTATCTTGTAGGATTTTTATGGTTTCAGGTCTCACACTTAGGTCTTTCATCCATTTTGAATTTATTTTTGTGTCTGGTATAAGAAAGTGGTTCAGCTTCATTCTTCTGCATGTCGCTGTCCAATATTCCTAACACCATCTGTTGAAGACACTTATCTTATTCCCATTGAATATTCTTTCCTGCTTTGTCGAAGATTAGTTGACCATATAGTTGAAGGTTCATTTCTGGGTTTTCTATTCCATTCCATTGATCTATGTGCCTGTTTTTATGCCAGTATCATACTGTCTTGATTACTTCAGCTTTGTGATATACCTTGGCCCCTAGAATTGTAATGCTTTCCTTTTCTTTTTCACGATTGCTTTGGCTGTTTGGAGTCCTTGTGGCTCCATACAAATTTTAGGATTGTTTGTTCTAGATCTGTGAAAAATGCTGGTGGTATTTTGATAAGGATTGCATTGAATGTGTAGATTGCCTTGGGTAGTATAGACATTTTGACAATATTTGTTCTTCCAATCCATGAGTATGGAATGTCTTTCCATTTCTTTGTGTGCTCTTCAATTTATTTCATAAGTGTCTTATAGTTTTCAAAGTGCAATTCTTTTACCAAAATGTGGAACGCTTCACAAATTTGCATGTCATCCTTGCACGGGAGCCATACTAATCTTCTCTGTATTGTTCCAATTTTAGTATATGTGCTGTCAAAGTGAGCACTAACTGATATTGATAAAGTCCAGTCTTCTCATTATTCTTCATGATTTCATGGATTCATATCTATTCTCTTTTTAGTCTCTAGATTTCCAGACTGAGAAGTGTTTATTGTTTTAGTCCCTCTGTATGTATACATCCATTGCTTTTCTCTGACTAGCTTTCAGTTCCATATTTCTCTTTACATTCTTCCCACCTTCAAATAAAGATTCTACTAAGTTCCCTAATGGTGTGGAAGGAGGATGAAGAAGAAATCAAGAATCTGATTAGCCCATAAACTGGATAATCAGTCTTTAAATTATTAAGAATCTATTGCAGGGGCGCCTGTGTGGCTCAGTCAGTTAAGCTTCTGACTTCAGTTCAAGTCATGATCTCGCATCTGTGAGTTCAAACCCCATGTTGGTCTGTATACTAACAGCTTGGAGCCTGGAGCCTGCTTCAGATTCTCTCTCTCTCTCTCTCTCTCTCTCTCTCTCTCTCTCTCTCTCTCTCTCTCCCTGCCCCACCCCACCTTCATGCTTGCGCTCGCTCGTGCTCTCTCTCTCTCTCAAAATAAATAAATTAATTAAAAAAAAAAAGAATCTATTGCAGTATGCAGGGTGCCTGGGTGGCTCAATCAGTCAAGCATCTGACTCCTGATTTCACCTCAGGTCAGGATCTCATGGTCCTGAGATCAAGCCCCTCATTGAGCTCCACACTGAGCTTGGAGCCTACTTAAAATTAAGATTCTCTTTCTCTCTCCCCCTACTCTAAAAAAGAAATCTATTGCACTATGAATACCCAGACAGTGTGGTGCTAAGAATTTATTTGTAATTCTATTTTTCCAATCAATCAAATAACTCAGAAATTCTAAGAAAGAAAGGAAATAGAGAACAAAATAGGGTGGGTATGTCAGGCAAATTGTGGTCCTCTGTACTAACATTTCTGATAACTAGCTGAGGAAGCCACAGACGGCCTGATGAATCTCAGTCCTTCAGCCATGAAGAATCTCCTGCATCACATTCTCAGTGGCAAGGAGTTCGGAGTGGAACGAAGTGGTAAGGTTGAATAACCGAATTTCCATTTTAGAGTGTTAGTTTGGTCTCGTTTGACTTTAAAATGTTTTTCTTTTATCAGAGGAAACTTTCCCCCAACTAAATAGAACCCCAGTATATGAAACAGTTAAAAGCAAAGCTGTCTTCTGGAACAAGATTTGGAAACTACTGTATATGTCTCTTTTTTTCTCCTTAAATGATAAATCAACTAAGTGGATTGCCATCATCTTTTGTTTTTGCACTGTTCTATCGATTCCTTTACATTATCCTGAATTTCTACTTTAGGAAAACTGACAACCCGTATCATTTGAAACTTTCTTGTATTCCATTTGGCAATAATTTAATAGCATTTGCAGTGGTGTGTCTGGGTGTATCAGATATATCCTTTCACCTGTGAATTCACATACATCTTAAGGTCTATTGCAAATTAATCCTCCACTTGGCACTTGGTGGTTTGGCAGTGGTGTTTGGTGCCAAGTACCTAAAACAGAGCAAATGAAAAAGGTTATCTTTCCTGCTCCACTTTTAGGCTTAGGATAAATAAACATGTAATTTCAGTTGGATGGGTCCTAGGCCTTTGAATGGTAAAAGAAAGTCATAAAGCACTGCTTCTCAAGCCTTACTGTGCATAAGGATCATGTGGGGAACTTGCAAAAGTACAGACTGATTCAGTAGGCTTGAAGTTGTACCCAAGATTCTACTAACAAGCTCCTAGGTGACGCTGATGCTGCTGGTGTATGGACCACACTTTGAATAGCAAGGTTATATAGTGGGTTATTTTCATTATTATTATTAACATAAAAGGAGGACATATATCTAAGTCTTCTAAGCATGGTGGACAAAATTATTTGAACCTGATTATCCTCTCTGTTTAATCTGTCATGCTATGTAGTTCGTCCCACTGATTCAAATGTCAGCCCTGCTATTTCCATCCATGAGATTGGTGCTGTCGGGGCAACCAAAACAGAACGAACTGGGATAATGCAGTTAAAAAGTGAGATAAAGCAGGTAAGACATCTTGGGATATCTCAGGAGATTAGCTGGGATATTGTCATGTTAAAGAACATTCTTTTGGAATTGATCTTTGTTGGGATTGTGTATTTTGTTTCATATCCTGTGTTTAATTGGAGCCATTTATTTTTCAGGCGGAATTTCGTAGACTATCTATCTCAACTGAGAGTCAGGTGAAACAACTAGGGATCCTTTAACATAATTTAACCTGCCTTTAGTTCTATATAACATGCATGAGCTCATGGCCTTTTTACAAGTAAGATAACAAACCACAGAGTAGCTTGATTCTCCTTTGTAGCATTCATTTTATAGATAGCTTTCCTTTTCTGGACCAAACTGTTTTGCTAATTTTAGGAGGAAAGTAATTTGTTTCTGTTAGCAAGAAATTGAAACCCTGAGTTCCTCTTATTAGAATTAACATGTAATTTTGGAATTAATTTTCTCTATGCAACTAGACTCCATTTCCTTACGTTTAAGAACAGGTACTAGAGAGAACACCAGATTGGATGAGGGCCTTTTTAAAAATCTAGTTTCTTGGGGCTCCTGGGTGGCTCAGTCACTTGAGCGTCCAACTCTTGGTTTCTGCTCAGGTCAAGGGATCAAGCCCCATGTCAGGCTCCATGCTCAGCATGGAGCCTGCTTAAGATTCTCTCTCTCCCCCTCTGCCCCTCTCTCCTGCTCACTCTCTTTCTCTCCCTCTCTCCCTAAAATTTAAAAAAAAAAATCTAGTTTCAGGTATTTCCCCCAAATTAGATTTTTATCATTGTCATGAGAGAGGTATACAAAAGGTGTTGTGGATACATAGAGGTAAAACATTGAAATCATTCGGGGAGCTGATGGGAATTATCAGACATCATACTGTAGCCTCTTATTCATTTTCCTTGCAGCTGAGAATAGATGAATTATTATGCTCTACAAAGAAATACTTAACACAAACTTCCATAGCTTTATTCAAAACTCTGGGAAATCATGTGATTTTCAGAGTCTCCAAATTGAGAAGGTACTGATTTGGTCTCCCCTAGTAGCACTTTTTATGAAAATCTTAAAACTACTCCTCCTGACTTATGGTAGCTTGCAGTACTAAAGCACATCCAGAAGAGGAGAGACAAAATGGAAATTTTTTGTTGGAGGTTTTATGGGAGTCAGAACCATTTAGGACAAGAATGAGCCAATGCTTGAAGTTTAATTTGAAGGAAACTTTTCAGATTCATATTATGCAAGGGTAAGAACTGAATGGACTAATAGGAAACTGTTAACTACTACAGGTTTTTTCACAGATAATTTGGATAACCTGAACATTTTCCTATCTGAAAGGTGAAAGAACTATGTTTCATACTGAGGAGTTAAACTGATGTTGTTGGTAAACAGTCCTTGTTTTGGCTGAGAGTGATTGGCTAAATATTTTTTTATAGTTGTTTATAGGCACACAGTATTACTTACAAGTTCATTATATATTTAGAACTTGAAGCCCGTGTTCCCAGCTAGATTAGTATGATATTAAGGACTTGACCTATCCAGCTATATCATTTAATTCCTTTTTACACATCCACTACCTATAGGAATTCAAGAAAGGCAAAATCATTAGGACTATAATGTCAAGGATTGAGAGACCTAAATTTTCATTACTTTCTAATTTCTAATTATTGATTTCCATCCTTACTTGCCTGTCTGGTATTTTGTATTGTTCTAAACCCTTTTCTCTACCACTCACCAATGCCCTTTTTTCTGATCATGGGAAAAAATATTTTTAAAGGCAGTTTTTCTTTACCTTTTACCATAGCTTCTGGAGTAAGGCTATTTCATCAGCTTTTTAAATAATAACATGCTGGCTAGTTACTTGAATAGTCTGTAATTTTACTCTACTAATATGTTTTTAAACACAAATAATGTTTGCCTTGCCTCATCTCTTCTAAAATCTTATTTTCTAATTTTTTTTATAGTCCAATGGTGGTCATCCCTTGGGTATAGATTTGACATCACCATCTTTTCTGGTAACTGCTGTTATATACCATTCACAAGTACTTTGAATATGCTGTTATATAAGTCATGACATATACTGACTGAAAAGAAAACCAAAATGAATCAAGAACTAAAATAACTATAAATCAACTTCATGTATGGGGGTAAAATCTTTCCATTCGTTTTCCTACAAGGGGTATCAAAGGGGGTTCAGCTCTAGCCTCTTTTCCATTTCAGAGAAAACAAAATTCAATTTAATAAGTACTTAAGTGTCTGTTTATGCATTTATTCTTTCAACTAATATAATTAATTGCATGTATACTAGGTGCCAGGCACTGTACTAGATGGTATCAGCATCCCCTGGGAGCTTCTTAGAAATGTAAAATCTTGGTCCCCACCCTAGGCCTACTGAATCAGAGAGGCTTGGGTAAGGCCCAGCAATCTGTGTTTTAATAAGCTTTCCAGGTGATTCTGATGTACTTTTAAGTTTGAAAGCCACTGGATTGGCTGTTATTCTGATTAGTAATGTACTTAGTAAATATTTATTGAGTGCCAATTTTGTACCAGACACTGGAAATACAATAAACAACAGAACGGATATGGTCCTTGCCATCATGAAGTTTACATTTTAGGAAGACTGATTTCCGATTAGATTTCCTTGGTTTAAACCAATGTAATGGCCTCTGACTTCAGATTTCTTAAACTGAAGACATTAAGGCAACTCCAACTTTTTTGTTGTTTGTTTGTTGTTTGTTGTTTTTTGTTTTTTTGTTTTTTAAGGTTGTATTAGCTATCATGGGTCCCTTTAATTTCCATGTGAGTGTTAGGATAAACTTGTCAATTTCTGCAAAGAACCTAGTTAGGATTATGATGAAGACTATAGATAAATTTCAATCTGTAGATAAATTTAAAGGGTATTGCCACCTTAACAATGTTAAGTCTTCTGATCGATGAACATGGGATTTCTTTCCATTTATTTAGGTTTTTAATTTCTTTCAAAATGTATGGTAGTTTTCAGAGTATATGTTTTATACTTCTTTTGTTAAATTTATTCCTAAGTATTTTATTCTTTCAGATGCTATTTTAAATGAAAGTTTTTTCTTAATTTCATTTGCAGATTGTTGATTGCTAGTGTTTAGAAATTACAAGTGATTTTTATATTGATCTCATATTGTACAATTTTTATATTGATCTTATATTGTACAAATTTTATATTGATCTTATATTGTACAAATTTACAATTCCTTATATATAAGATTATGTCATTTGCAGATGTAGTTTTACTTTTTCCTTTCACTCTGGATGTCTTTTATTTCTTTTCTTGCTTAATAGCACTGACTAGAACCTCTAGTGCAATGCTGATTAGAAGTAGCAAGAGTAAAAACATCTTTGTGTTATTCTAAACTATCCTCTAAACTTAAGAGGAAAAACATTCAGTCTTTGACCATTTGTTATGATGCCAGCTGTGGGGTTTTGTAGATGTACTTTATTAAATTGATAAAGTTCCCATCTGTCTCTAGTTTGTTGAGTGTCTTTATCATGAAGGAGTGTTAGATTTTATTGAATGCTTTTTCTGCATCTATTAGGATGATGTGGTGTTTATCCTTTATTCTCCTGATGTGGTGTATTACATTAATTGATGTCTAGATGTGAAACCTTGAATTTCTGTAGTAAATTCTATTTCATCATGGTGCATAATTCTTTTCTATGTTGCTGAATTTGGTTTGCTAGTATTTTGTTGATTTTTGTATCTATATTCAGAAGGGATATTGATCTGTAGTTTTCCTGTGATGTCTTTGATTTTGGAATAAGGGTAATACTGGCCTCAAAATGAGTTGGAAAGTTCCTTCTCTTTTTGGGGGAGAGTTTGTTAGGAACTGATAATTAATCTTTAAATGTTTGATAGAATTAACCAGTGAAGCCATCTGTGCCTGAGTTTTTCTTTGTGGGAAGTTTTATAATTACTAATTTGATCTCTATTATAGATCTATTCAGACTTTCTGTTTCTTCTTGAGTCAGGTTGGATAGTTTATGTCTTTCTAGGAATTTGTCCATTTCATCTAAGTTATGTAATTTGTTGACATATGGCTGCTGATGGTACATCCTTAGAGTCCTTTTTGTTTCTTTAAAGTCAGAGGTGATGTTCCCTCTTTCTGTCCTGATTTTAATACATTCAGTCTTAACTTTTTGAGGGGGAGCTAAAGATTTGTCAATTTAGTTTATATTTACTGTCAAAGAAACAAATTTTAGTTTCATTGCTTTTCTCTGTTGCTTTTCTATTCTCTATTTTATTTCTTTCTCCTGCACTGTTTATTATTTTCTTCCTTCTTGCTTTTGGCTTAGCTTGCTCTTGTTTTTTTCATTGTCTGAAGGTTTTTTTCATTGTTTGGCTATCAATTTGAGATATTTCTTCTTTTTTAATATGAGCATCTATGACATAAATTTCTCTTTAAAGCACTTTCAGCTGCGTCCCATAAGTTTTGGCATGTTGTATTTTCATTTTCCTTTATCTCAGAGTGTTTTCTAATTTTCCTTGTGATCTCTTTCTTAAACCACCAGTTATTTAGAGGCATATTGTTTAATTTCCACATATTTGTAAATTTCCTAAATTTCCTTCTGTTTTTTATTTCTAATTTAATTTCATTGTAGTCAGAGAACATGCTTTATCTGATTTCAATTCTTTTAATTTGATTGAGGCTTGTATTATAGGCCATGAAAGCAACAAACTAAGCCATAGAGCAGCTGGAATTTTAACAGAGATAACCAAGGAAAGAGACAGCTAAGAAACTCCCAGGTCATCAGTATTTCTATGGCACTATTTAAGTATCACTAGAGTGCTTTCTAAAAGGATCTAGATTTACAAAGGTTTACATTGTTGCTAGCTACTCATAAGTCTACTAGCTTTACTCTAACCTCTTTATCTTGGGTGTTACACTTAATATGTGGTTTCTAATTCTACTGACAGTGTTTATTATTCACTATGCTATAATACTTTATCAGAAGAACAGAGATAACTTTTGATTTATGTTCTTTCCTCTCCTCTTCTCCCAAGTCACCTGGAACATCTGTGACTCCAAGTAGTGGGTCCTTTCCTAGAGGTCAACAGACATCTAAAGATAATCGTCAAGGTCAGTGGCAACGCCGAAGAAGGCTAGATGGAGCACTGAACAGAGTGCCAATTGGATTTTATCAAAAAGTATGGAAAGTTTTACAGAAGGTAAGCATAACACATTGTAGATGTATCTTTATTTTCCCACTTGATATCCTCAGTCTCCTTGGCTGAGATATGACTTGACTGTGACATCACTACAATTATATAAATGTCATATGCTCATATGGACAAAACCTAGAAGACCTAATCAAAGAAGTTGATTTATTATTTTGGTATTATTTATGATTTAGTCTCTTTCTATTATTGACACTAAGGTATTTTTTATAAATTAGATTTCAAAAATCATCACTTCTCTACTTTTGCTCATACTTGAACATTGTTGGACTTTGTGATACATTTGCTGCTTATAAAATCTGGTGATAAAGAGCCTGCTTTCTTTGTAGCTATTGTAGAGTGGAAATGTTATTTGTAGTAATGTGCTGACAATAGAGTAAAACTGCTGCGGTGTCTGAGGAGTTAGTGTAAGAAGCTGTTCTATTTTTTCTTGGATGAAAACTACTAAATAGATGCAAGATTATAATGATTTTAATGACCCAAAGCCTTTGTTGGTGTGACCAATTTTTGTTTTTCTTTCAAAGGCCTAGCTTGCCAAAG
This sequence comes from Panthera pardus, assembly GCF_024362965.1. Taxonomy (NCBI): domain Eukaryota; kingdom Metazoa; phylum Chordata; class Mammalia; order Carnivora; family Felidae; genus Panthera; species Panthera pardus. The sequence continues at coordinate 67,024,253 of NW_026526843.1, forward strand.
ACATTTAAGAGGACATCACACCAGTATGATTGTGACAGATTTAGAGGGCCAGGAAGACCATGGTACTCATTCATAGGTCTCATTTATAGTCTCTTAGGTGGTACTTTCTGCTTCATTGCCCTTAGCAAGGACCTGAAGAAGATTTCATTCAGGGCTTCAAAACCTTAGTTATGTTTCTCCCCTTAGCACAATGATGTTCTTCCAGGGACCAAAACAGGTGATCTTTTGGAAAGGTAAAAGTTGTTTCCTCAGACTAGTAGCTCTGGCAATCTTCTTTTCAGAGAATATTATTAAAACTCTCCATCTAACTTCTCTAGCACCCTGGTCACAGACAGATATTTTATCTCTACAGCTATGCCTGGGTTATGGAAATTTGATTTCACAGACATGTAGTGGGTGCTGTTCTACCCCAGATACCATGGAATGTATCTGTTTTTATCATCAAGAAGTTTAATCCATAGTTATCTTCTTAAATTGCAGCTATAATGTAAAGCTGAAATGTATTATGATAAAGGTATAGAACCACAAGGTCTTGCAAATACAAGAACAGGAACATTTAAATATGACCAGGAAGATTGAGTATTTTATGGCAGAATCAAAACATGGACTTGGAATCCTAATATAAGAGGACAAACAAATGCCCTCTTTTTTAATTCCATTCCTTTTAGAATGAATGTAACATACTCATCACATTGGCACATATGTTTGCAGGCTGGTAATTCTCCGTACTAAGACTGTTATTTGGCATAGGAAACATGGGATGGAAGTGTCAGGTACCAGAGCCAGTAAACCTGCTGGATTGGAATCTTTGTCTGTGGCTTAATATATGTTGTTTTAATTTGTTTAACATCTAAAATGGCAAGTCCTTAATGCCCATTGCTTTTTAATAATTGAGTTGATTGTAAGAGAGAAGATAAAATATCATTCATTTATATTTTCTGAGCATCTGCTGTACGCTAGGCAGTGTCCTAAGTGCTCATGGTGATACAGCAAAGAACAAAACAGACAACAGTCTATCCTTATGGGAGCTTAGATTCTGCTATTCAATAAATAATAAACATAATAAGTAAATTATATAGAATTAAAAGAAGACAAGTATTGTAGTAAAAGTACAGCAGAGTGAGGGCATCAAGAGCACTGATGTTCGGGGGCGGGGGATGCTTAACTAGAAAATGTAGTAACTGCTGGGTGCCTGGGTGGCTCAGTCAGTTAAGCGTCCAACTGCAGCTGAGGTCATGATCTCACGGTTCGTTCGTGAGTTTGAGCCCCACGTCGGGCTCTGTGCTGACAGCCCAGAGCCTGGAGCTTGCTTCTGATTCTGTGTCTCCCTCTCTCTGCTCCTCCCCTGCTCATGCCCTGTCTCTCTCTGTCTCTCAAAAATAAATAAACATTAAAAAAAATTTAAAATGTAGTAACTATACAAGTCTGAAAAGTATGTATTTTGAGGGTTTTTATTCTTCAGCCTAAAAGTCTTTCTGAAAGCCTATTTGTGATGGGTCTGGGACCTAGCATGATATCTTTTCTGATAGTCTCTGAATCTTTGGGACTAGTCTATCCCAGAAGGTAGACCTTCTCTATCACTTCCACTCCTTTAAATTGAGGGTAAATCTTGCATCTACTGTAGCCCAGCCCTGCTTCTTGCCACATAATAATCATAAGCCCTTGGCAAGGACACTTGGGTTGCAGGGCCTTTCACTGGCCTGTGATTGTTCAGCATCTACCCCATGAAGCGCACTTAGAAATACTAAGTGTCGGGGTGCCTGGGTGGCTCAGTCGGTTAAGCGGCCGACTTCAGCTCGGGTCATGATCTCGCGGTCCGTGAGTTCGAGCCCCGTGTCGGGCTCTGTGCTGACAGCTCAGAGCCTGGAGCCTGTTTCGGATTCTGTGTCTCCCTCTCTCTGACCCTCCCCCGTTCATGCTCTGTCTCTCTCTGTCTCAAAAATAAATAAACGTTAAAAAATAAAAATTAAAAAAAAAAGAAATACTAAGTGTCTCCTTACAGGCTCCCATTTATCAGCATATCCTTGGTGACAACATGTTTTTGCTCTTTTGCAGTGTCATGGACTCTCTGTAGAAGGTTTTGTTCTTCCTTCTTCAACCACTAGAGAGGTGAGATTCTGTGTCTTTCACATTTATGTGATTGATGGTTTATGTCACTAAAGTATTTCAGTGATCATTTTTCAACATAACAGTTCTATGACTCTAGATCAACTAAACATGAAGTGCAGTTGAGGAAAGGAGAGAATATTTTTTAAAAACAGAATAGGAAAAGAAATAGAATGGGAACATTAGAGAGTAATTATGTATTACATTAATTATATAAGGACAGCCCCCTTTTGATGGTTAAGTTAGGCTGGTTTATGTGAGTATTGCCAGTTAGAGAGGGCAGACAAGATAGAAATCTAGAAATGGATGACCTCTCATGTCCCCATCCTTTTCATCCCCACCTTTCTCTTGTAGGATGCTTGTAGACTATTATATTATGAACTAGTGGTCCTCAGCTCTAACCATATGTCATAGCAACCTGAGCTCCCATCTCCAATTTAGTGAATTAAAATCTCCAGGGATGGAACCTGAGCATCTGTACTCTAAAAAAAAATCCTTGGGGCACCTGAGTGGCTCAGTCAGTTGAGCGTCCAACTCTTGATTTTGGTTCAGGTCATCATCAGGTTGTGGGATTGAGCCCTGCATCTGACTCCAACATGGAGAGATTCTCTCTCCTTCTCTGCCCTTCTCTCTCTCTCTCTCTCTCTCTCTCTCAAATAAACAAACAAGCAAACAATCCTTAGAATGAGTCTGATATATAACCATGGTTGGAAAATAATGCCATGAACCACAGACATGTATTATTGGGTGCTTTTATATTTCCCTTTTTGCCCAATCACATAGGTATTCTAAAGAAATAACTTTTATACAAAGCCAACAAAGGAACTAGAATTAGCAAATTAGGAATAGTAAGATTGGATGGTAGAGCATTCTCAAAAACACTGGAGTTGTTGTAGGCAATGGCTGGAGGGGCGAGTGCAGAAAGCTAATGCTATGCCTCAGAGCTTCACTCTTGCCTCTAGGCCTCTTCTCTAATAAAGAACACTGTGCCCTCTCTGTCCTTTCTCTGCTTTTAAGCAAGATTGAAATGTTAATATAATTAATAATAATACATGGTACCTTTAAGAATCTTCAGAGTACCTTTACACATTCTTTAATTTGATCTTTAAAACAGGTATGTGAGGAGCACCTGGGTGGCTCAGTCGGTTGAGCGTCTGACTTCAGCTCGGGTCATGATCTCGCAGTGGACGAGTTCAAGCCCATGTTGGGCTCTGTGCTGACAGCTCAGAGCCTGGAGCCTGCTTCTGATTCTGTGTCTCCCTCTCTCTCTGCCTCTCCCCCGCTCATGCTCTGTCTCTCTCTGTCTCAAAAATAAAGATAAACATTTTTTAAAAATTTTTAAAAAACAGGTATGTGAGACAGCTAAGGAAGGGATTGTAGTTTCCGATTGACAAATAAGGAAACAAATTTAGGGAAATGAATTGTTCAGGGTCCTAGAACTAGTAACTAACAAAGACAGGACTTGAACCCTGGTCTTTAGGGTCCAAATATATATATTTGGGTCCATTATATACAAGGTCCATTATATACTCAATACAATTTTGCCAAAAATTATTCCTCACTGCTCTTCACCCTAAAATAACTTTGTATTTCTTCATGCCCATTTTAATCTAACAGTATATAAATGTTTTACATAATTCTAGTCATCCTGTACATACAGTTTTAAGTTCTACTTAGATTTTTCCTGTATATACAGTCATCATATTTATTCTTTTAAATGACGCTATAAAAACCCATGAAGTTGCTGTACCATAATATGCCATTTATTTACATGACCATTCCCATGTTTAGATTACTTTTAGTTTTACATTTGTGACTAATGCTGTAAACACTCTTGCACATAGGGCTTTTTCCCTCACTTGAATTATTAACTTCGGATAAACTCTCAAAAATAGGATTGTGAGTTAAGGGGCATTGACACTTTTATCACTCTTGTTATGCAATGCTAGACTGCATTCCAAAAAGATCGGACCAATTTACTCACTCAGGTACTTTGAAGGAGACTGAGCTGCACTTTGGCTATAGTGCTTTTCCTGCCTTTCAGAATAGGTGATTGATAACTCCTGGATGACGGGCTCTTAGGAATTGATTTTCTTTTTCTCTATTACAGATGACTCCAGGCGAGATTAAATTCTCTGTTCATGTGGAATCTGTCCTGAACCGTGTACCTCAGCCAGAGTACCGCCAGCTTCTGGTTGAAGCCATCCTTGTCCTCACCATGATGGCAGATATTGAAATTCATAGTATTGGAAGCATCATTGCTGTGGAAAAGATAGTGCATATTGCTAATGACTTGTTCCTTCAAGAACAGGTAGGCAAGTGGCAAGCCTGTTGTTTTCTCAAAGGGGAATGTCTGACACTAACCTAACTGCATTCAGAGCTCTTAGTGAAGCCAAGGTCACTTTCTTGTGCCCTCTTCCTCATAGCTCTTTTCTGGGCCCCTCTGTAATGGCTCTGAGCTCTGTTTGCAGAAGTAGGCTGCGGGACGGCCTCTGTCTTTCACCAAGTGTTTTTGTGATTGTGTGAGATAGTAAAGTTGCCTGGAATTCAGGAGGCTTTTATGCTTTTCATCATATTTCAGTCTTCTTATCACATGGCTTTTTATAGCAATAAGGACTTAAGAAGAGACAACTGGATAGCATATCCTTTTTGGGCTATTAAGGAAAAGAGAAGATTCAATTTTGGCTTGGTTTTGTTTTGTTTTTGCGTTAGCTACTTACCTATAGGAAAATATTAAAGTGAAACTTTTAATTCTACATTTAAAAACTTTTTCTTAATGTATCTTCTTCCAGGACATTAACCATGTTTACAAAATGCAGACTATTGAAAGCTTTCCAAATGTTTCCTAGATTAAGAGTAGAAACACTAAGGTGAAGTACATGCCCTGTCATCAATAGGAAAATCTCCAAAATATGTAATAGGTGTTTCATTCTATTACTAGGCACTGTGGAAAAATGCAAAAAAAAAATCAGAAGTACCCAGGACAGTCCTAATTTTAAATATTCTGGATTGCTGTTAGTCTGTGTATCAGACAATATGATCCCTTTTAGGCATAGACTCTAGCTTGGAAAGTGTACAGTCTATTTGAACTAAGTCTACTTAGAAAGAAATAATCATCAAAAGCAAGATAAAATAATATGTGCTGAAATCAGTAGTACTGGAAAGATTAGGACCCAAGTCCCTCTGGGGTGATTTGTAAGTATTAACATTTGACTCTTAACAGGTACAACTTGTTTAATTAACTGTTATATTTAACTTTCAAAATTCTGAACAATTAATATTTTAAAAGTAATGTCATCATGAAGGCACCTGGGTGGCTCAGTCGGTTCAGCTCAGGTCATGATCTCATGGTTTGTGGGTTTGAGTCTCGCACCGGGCTGTGCTGTCAGCTCAGAGCCTGGGGCCTGCTTTGGATCCTCTGCCCCCACTCTCTCTCTGCCTCTCTCTCTCCCTCTCTTTCTCTGTCTCTCTCTCTCTCAAAAATAAACATTAAAAATGTTTTAATTAAAAAAATAATGTCGTAGGATGTGGGTATCTAGGGAAAAATGTACATATAGAAACTCACATTCAACATTTTGTGCATAACCGATCCCTTCCTACCAAAACAGCCTAAGATTCAACTAGCTGGTGATGGGGAGGAGGCTCTGAGTAATCCCAATGAGGACTTTAACTAGTAAGATTAGTAATTTTTCCTTTCCCCTGTGTTCTCCTACCCTTAAAAACCAAACAGAAAACCCTCGGGGCAGATGATACCATGTTGGCCAAGGATCCTGCGTCTGGCATCTGTACTCTTCTGTATGACAGTGCGCCCAGTGGCAGGTTTGGCACCATGACCTACCTCTCCAAGGCAGCTGCCACCTACGTACAGGAGTTCCTGCCTCACAGCATCTGTGCCATGCAGTGAGGCCTCTGGGCCCTGGCTGCAGGGAGCCTTTTGACAGCTGGTTCCTGCCTCGGTTGATCATGCATGGGACTGAAATGTGTTGGCCTGATCACTCCTACCCTGCCCCTTTCCATCCCATCCCACCCAAGAAGAATGAACTTTTCTGATCCACTAACTGCTTTCGAAGTGAACCTCTGCCTGGAGGAATATGCCCGCCCAGGCACTCTGTAGTAGGCCTTAATTCTTTCATGGTTCATGGAAGTTTGCATGTGTTTTTATCCTCCAGATCTGTTACAAATTTAGTTTCCTAACTACTGTTTGCAGAGTAGGTATTAATAATAACTTATGACTGAAGTTTGGAAATTTTTCTTATGTGTAGTTTCATTGTGTGAATGAGTGGTGGGTGCTTTGGGACATTGTTTCAAGTGGGGAAACCCTAAAGTGTTGGATTTTATACTACCACAAATTGGAAATATCTATTCTAAGTGCCTTTTCTTGGGAAAGGAGAGTACCAGATCATGGTTTTCTTCATTACTCACATGTTGCCTCACACTGAGTGACAAACGCCTTTCTGTATAGAATTACTGTCCCTGTTCTTGCCTTCTCTGTATCTGCATACATAATTTCTACTCTCCCTTTGGTGAAATATCAAAAAATGCAAGTGCAGTGTCTGTATTTAAGAATTTTGATATTAGCAATTGAAATCACCTTTTCTGAAGATTGCTGGTGCTCAGAGACGTATCTGTAGCAGAAAATGCAGAAAAACCCAGGAGCCAGGATCCCAGTTCCAAAAAGGAAGGGAAAAGAGATGCCTGCAATAGTGTCTTACACCTAGGGAACAGAGAGGGAATCAGAGGTAAGTTAGTACCCTGAAGAGAGCCTTGTGCACCAACTTTTGCCTCAGAAGAGTGGGCCAACACACAACATGCAGAATAATTGAAGTCTCTGTCTTTGGCAAACAGGAATCCAGCAGTCAAGTCTATAGCTGCCTTCACAAGCAGTCCTTCCTTGGTGATCCTTACCTGTCTGTCTCACTCGCCTACTGACTTTTTACAGCATCCAACCCCCCATCCACCACCAACTCCCTGTCCTCCCATCGGTTCTTAAACTCTTTCACTTACATCTTCACTCCCTGATTCTAGTGTTCATATCTATGTGTATTTTGTTATCTGTTGGCATATATCTGTTTCTTATAAATAACTGCATTCGTGTGTGTGTCTAAGCATACACGGGAATTTTTCTGAATGTAAGTAGTTTCAATGTGTCTGTATATCTAGCTGTATCTACATTTGGCAGCCTATGTAAATATGTGTTATATGGATGGTGGTGACCGTAGCCCCCAGGCTGACACACCAAGAGTAATGGAGGAATCCTTAAGTCCTTTTCCCTAGTCCCATGTTTAGGTAACCTCATTTGAAGAATGTTTCTCCTAACTTTCTTAATTGAGACTGCTGTAACAAAATACTGTAGACTGGGCGGCTTAAATAACAAACATTTATTTCTCACATTTCTGGAAGCTTAGAGGCCCAAGATTGGGGTTCCTGCAGACTCAGTGTCCAGGGAGGACCCTCTTCCTGGTTTGCAGATGGCCACCTTCTTGCTGTGTCTTCAGATGGCAGAGAAAAGGGGGACGGAGGGTACTCTAGACTCTTCATAAGGATACTAATTTTGTTATGGGAATTCTTCCGTTATGACTTCATCTAATCCTGATTACTTTCCAAAGGCCCCCACCTCCAAATCCCATCACCTTGGGGATTAAGGCTGAATCCCCAATGTGAATTTCAGAGGGGTACAAATATTCAGTCCATAGCACTTTCCTTCTCCTTGTTTATGTGTAAAGAGTCTGCTAATTTACCTGTTTGCACTCAGGTAACTTCCTACTTATGTCCTTTCCTTTCTCTCAGATTTTTCAGATTTTTCTCCAAGAATGGGGCTGGGGCTAAGGATCTCTCTAAACGGTTCTTACAGAACCCATGACAGTCTTTTGAGTGCATGAGTAAGTGAGCACAGTAAGTAGGGTGATAGAAAACAGAGAGTGGAAATGAGAGAGGATAGCCAACCTTTTTAGAATAGAATGTCTCTCAGAGCAAATGGAAACACACAGTAAGTAGCTTTCTGATTACATGATTTTCTGGTCACTTTATAAAGATAATTTATGACCTGTTCTGACACTGTCTTTTCACTGGCCGTGCATACCCCAGCCACAGGAAGTACATCTGGAGTGGCACAGGTGAAAACCTCTGCTCTCTGCCATGTTAATTTGCCTGAACTGACACTGACTGCTGCGTTTCTCTGGGTTTACTAAATTGCCTATCACTATGCTCTCCATCCAGTGGTATTTCACATTTAAAGCAACTTTTTAGAAAACTTGATCTGCATTTTATTCTTTGTAAGCATGTGATACTAAAAGAAACTTTGGACTTTTTTTTAAGCACTTCTGTTTTGAAATTAGAATTAAAAATTGGAATGTCCAATTAAATCATGTCTGATGCCAGTGTTCAAAACTTTATGTGTGTTTTTGTGACTGGGGTTTATTTTGTGGCTCTATTTTACATACTCTGTTTAATTATACAGTACAGTCAAACCTCATTAATTGGGTCAAAGTAGAATTATCTTAATATAGAAATCATATATATTCTATAATATGTTAGATAATATAAGTAAAGAAACACAGTTTTATCTTTCAAATACATACCCACTCAAACTAGGCTCATTAAATTAAAATGGGCTTATTGACATCTTTAGGGGACCTGTACTGATGAATGAATAAGATTTTTACTCAGTGTTACAATTGTGTGCAAATGGGGCTTCTGTACTACCGGAAGGTACTTAACAACAATTTGTTCTCCTAAGTATTATAAATATTTGGCAGAATCCTGTTTATACTACTCATTAACCATCGTGTAACAAGAGAGGGTTTATTCAGTAAGGATGAACCAGTCTCCAATCCCATCCTCACTAATTAGGTTTCACTACACTGTAGGAATTTTACACAACTGGTGGGGCAAACGTTGTCGTTCTTACCCATGGCTCACAAAACCTCTACTGCCCCCCTTTGCACTTACTCAATACCTAATACCTACACTAATGCAGCGGAGATAAATACAGTGTTTTCCACATTTAGTCTTTGTTTCCTATTAAACTTGAGTGACCTTAGGTCTTGGTTTGCCCAGGACAGTCTCCATGCATGCCTGTTGTCGTGGCATAATTATTAATAGCACTCTTTGTCACTCTTAAAAGTGTCCCAGTTTGGACGATATGGTTGCCCTATATTTAGCAGAAGTCTGATTTCTTTTAAGGCTAGACCTAAAAGCCAAGGACTTGTTCTCAAAAGTACTCTTGAAGTAGTGGTGTGGGGGTAAGGAAACAGTGGGGGGGAGACTTAAATAATATCTCTTAAATCCTAAGCAATATTTGAGTGCTTACCAGATGCCAGACTGTTATACAGGCAGTTAGCATGAACCATCTTATTCTATCTTCATAGTTACCATGTGAGCTAGATACTGTTGTCATTCCCATCTTACAGATGAGGGAACTGAGGTGCTGAGCATTTAAGCAAATTGTTCAAGATCAAACAGCTGGTAAGTGGTAGAGCTGGGATTTGAGCCCAAGCAGTCTGGCTCTATAGAGTTCCCATTCTCAACAATGACACTCTTCAAGGAAAAGACATTAAAACAAGGGTCAGTCTGTTGAGTACAGTTGAGGCATCTGTGGGCAGATTGTATGGCACAGTGGGCAACATGCAGAAATGCACAAAGAAGGCAGCCACAGGAGTAGTGCCTTTTCAGTGTGTTTGCTTTCCCTGCTGCCTGCTTCTGCCAGCAAGCAAAGACAGGCAAGATCGCCAAAAGAAGTGGCATAGCCTAACCTGACCTTGCTGGTTTAAAAACTACCTTTAGCAATACTGGTTGAAGAAAGTGAGTCAAGGACCCTTATCCAGGGTCACCACACCAGTACACTTTGGAGCCAAAGTTCAACCTACTTCCTCTGAACTTAGGCCTTCCATCTGCAATTCCAGTGCTTTGGGAAGGGTTTTCTTCCCAAGTTAAGGACTGTATGGATATTAAGCATGTGGAAAATTGAGTTAGGGACCTGTGGCATGGTTTGTGCTCTGTGTGAATCATGAACAAGGGTCCAGCCACCCTGTGAGGTTTGCTGCAGGAATAGGCTGCCAATTTCAGAGCCTCATTGCAACAATTTATCTTTCTCCATACTTGAGTCATCTTGCCACATTGTGTGTCAAATAAGGATACTGTTTCCACTTTAGAAGTGTGTTGAAGTGTTCGGCTACCTGCTGCTAGATCTGAAAGAACACAGAGAACAATCCACTTTCACATCATCTTATTACAGTCCAGATTTTAGGGTGCCAGCTGGCCAGCCTGTATCCTGTCCTCTTCCTTTCACTGCCTATCCTTGAAGGTCCAGGACAAATCCCATTTCCTCTTTATATTGCCAATCTGTCATGATCTCACCTTTCAGTCAACTCCTACAGGCCCACAGATTCCTTCACCTCTGTCTGTAAATGTGTGTCTTTCTCTCTGATCCTAAAAGCAATTATTCATGAGCTCTAACATCCCTTGATATACTAATTCCTTCCTTTCGCAATCAAATTTCTTCAAAGAAGAAGCTCCACCTGACAGTGTTGGTTAACCCCTTGCAATTGGGCTTCCTCCCTGCCTTGTGTTTTTTTTCTCCTCATAGAGCACCAGTGAGCTCCTATTGGCAATGACATTGTCACTACCTCTCCCTTCTTGTGACCCTCTCATCCCTAGATTTCTGTGAAACTGTACTACATCTGTTCTCACCCAACTATTTCTTCTTTTGTCTCCTTTCTGGCATCTTTTTCTCCTCCTAGCCTCCACAAAAAGTCATTTCCAAAAGTTACACTCTTCTTCCTAGCCCAAAAGATTCTCACCATAGTGTGCGGTAGGCTTTAAAAAGTGACATGGTCTGATTTACTTTTTTTTATTTTTTTTAATTTAATTTAATTTTTTTTTTTTTTTTTTGGCCCCGAGTTCATTCTGGTGGCTGCAAAAAGACTAAATTGTAGTTCTGCAAAAGTAGAGGTAAAAACCCGTGTGATAGTGCAGAAAGTTCAGGTGAGAGATGACAATGTCAGGACTGGAGTAATGGCATCTCTGTTCCCATTGCCCGTACCCTAGTTTAAATCATCATTACTTTTTATGTGGACCACTGCGGCACTCTCACTACCTCTAGTCTTTCAATAGCTAATCTTTACACCACTCTTGTAGAAATCTTTTTTTTTTCTAAGATTTCTGTTTAAATGTCTACTCATTTGCCACAGCTTGAAGTCTGTTCCCTTTAGCCTGGCATTCACAACCCTTCATGATCCAGCCCCTTCAGCTAAACTAGACTAGAAATGTTCTCCTTTATGTTTTTGCTTATGGTATTGATTCTAGTCAGTGTGTCCTCCCCTGGCTCCCATCCTCACCAAGTAAAATCCTGTCCATCCAGTAAAACCATCTCAAATGCCACTGAATAGGAATTCTAGTTGCCATTTATTAAGTACTTAATTCTCAGTTATTAAGCAATCTAAGCCTTCTACATTCATTATCTGACTCTGATGCATTGCATACTGTTTCTTGTGTATTTATGCCATCTCTACAAGAATGCAAATGCCCTGAGAGCAGAAATGAGATTGTAGTTCATGTTGAGAATTGCATCCCTCGCTGTTCTATACATTTAGTTGCCGTCAGATAAATGTTTGGTGAATGACTGAATGACTGCAGAACTTTGAACCAGTTGCTATAGGAAGATCTAAAAGAAGCATAAGGGCTTATATTCTAGTTAAAGAAGACATCACAGGTCTGGGGTGGGGGGTTGGATTTTCCAGAATACTAAGCATTCAGGGAATACTAAATGGAGGATTGAACAAAGTTAGATTTAACAAAGTAATGCTACAGGAATGAAGTTTACATAGTAAAGGGAATGTTCAATGGCTTCAGTGTCAGGCAGACCCGGTTTTGAATTCCTGCTTTTCTGCTTAATAGGTATGTGACACTGAACAGCCATTTGCTCTCTCTCTCTAAACTGCATCTGTAAAATGGGCATAGTACAATATCCTTCATAGGACTTTTGCAAAGATTAAATGAGATAATATAGCCAAATGCATATCAGAGTGCTCAAGAAATGTTTAAAAAGTAAAAAATGCTGAGCTAGTTTTTAAAGGAGGTAAGGATGTTGGATTGTCTGAGGAGTGTTAGCAGGTCACTTCAGGTTGAGATGAGAGGTAGGGGGACTTGGGAATTGGCCAGCTTACATCATATCATAGGGGCTGCCAGGAGCTTGGAAATAACTGATGATAATTCTAAAAGTGCTTCAGGATATTATGTAATGTGAAGTCTCACACTACATAAATTATTTCAGTAACCCTTGTATAGCTCCAGAAGCAAAAGGAGGGAGGGAAGGGGAACTGCAGTTTGCAAACATCACTGAAAGTATGTGCTCACCCCCTCCCACACGAATTTTTAAAGAGTAATTTGACATCAGTGCTTGATTGGAATCTACAAAGCAATTTCAAGATTACCAGCCAGCCTCTTGAAAAATGCTTTTGGCTCTGCCAGAGTGAATTATTGAGGTTTTTAACTCTTACATGGATATGGATTGCTAATGATGAAAAGGAATAAAGTTGCGTGCAAAATTTACTGTGTAAACTTTTCAAATCTTTTGCACCCATTTATTAATCCCTCACCAAAAAAGCCTGTCTAACGTAGGTGGGTGGTGCTGGGCTCTTGGTGGCCACATCGTGTCTATCTTTAAATATTTATATGGGTGTATCTGCAGATTGAAACAATTCACGAAGAGCTGGGCGGCTTTTTTGTTGTTGTTGTTTGCTTGCTTTTTTGTTTTTTTGTTTTGTTTTGTTTTGTTTTTTTAGCGCTAAAACTCACATTCGCGGCTATTTTAGCAATTAGCCCCGGCTCTTCCGCTACTCGAACCCCTCAAAACTACATCTCCCAGCATGCTCTAAAGCTGGTCTGACCTCATTTCAAATGGCCCCGTAGGGCAACAAGGATGGTTAGTTTTGACCGTGCTTATTTGTCCCATAAATTATCGATCCTAATTGGCAGTTATTTGGGCTTTTATATTTGCCGACCTCTCGTTTTTGTACCGTGGTCACTAAATGAAGGGCTTCTGGCCTGGGAGGGCCCATGTATTCTTTCAATTGGTTGGGGAGCTGGGACAGTGTCTCTGGCAATAACGAGAATAGGAGGGAATGTTGACCAGGGAGCACCGCTGCGGCCGTTCAGAGGAGCAGGAACAGGAGCCCGGGCTGAGTCTGAAAAAAGCCGGATCCAGAAGGTGGCTCCGGAACGGCTGGAATTGGAAGATGGAGGAGCCGGAGGAACCGGCGGACAGTGGGCAGTCGCTGCCTCCAGTGTACATCTACAGTCCCGAGTATGTCAGCATGTGCGACTCCCTGGCCAAAGTCCCCAAACGGGTAAGAGAGGTGGGGATAAAAGACCGTGGGCTTTTGGGGTGGGGGTGGGGGCTGTTGGACCGGACGGCATTAGGAAGCTGAGAGGATTCCGGGCTGGGGGAAATCTTCAGCAGAAATTTGGGCAGGTGTGCTAGGCTATGGAGGAAGTGTTCCCTTACAGTTTCTGAGAGCGCCGCATTTATCCGCGGGGCGTCCAACGCACCGGAGGGGGTAGGGGTGCGGGGGAGGGGATGGTACTAGGGGATGGTGGCTCCACTACAAGGGATCCCTGAAGTGGAGAAGACGCTGCAAGAGAAACGTTCCAGCACCTCCGTGAGGCCCGGTGGCTTTCTCCTTAGCTATTTATATACTTTGTATCTATTTTGTCTAAAGTGCATTGCAACTGGTAAGTAAAAAGAAGCGAGGGGAGTTAAAAGTTACTTTCTTTGTTCAGGATGATGAAGTCGATGGTATTTCTCTGAATTAAACATTTAAGAGACGTTTTTCTGCCTTTTTTTTTCTTTTTTGTTGATGCTTCTAGGCCAGTATGGTACATTCTTTGATTGAAGCATATGCACTGCATAAGCAAATGAGGTAAGTTGTCTTTCTTGAACCGAGCCCTGAAGCTAAGTGCTCCTTAGTATCCTACTTCACAATGGAGCTAATTAGGAAGAGAATAGTCCTTTCTTTCAAAGTTTTTTGCAATTCAGTGTTTGTAATCTGCCTGTAACCTAGTGAATGCTCTTGAAGCATTAAGAAAACTTGAAAAAAGTACGTAAAGCAGTTAAGACCCATTAGAAATAAGATTCTATTACTGGAAGGGAAAGTAATCTAGGGATAGGTGCCCTGTGGAGATTTCAAGGTGAGTACATTAGGGTACTAAAACCCATCTGATGGAAAAGAAATTTTATTCACCTGTGACATGTTCTGAGATTTCTATGTGTTTATTTCTAAGCCAGATCTGAGGGTGTGTGTTCAACTTAAGATTTTTAGACACCCCATCACCATCACCTAACTTTTACAATTAAGCCTGGAGACAAGTCAAGACCAAAGCGAAACTACAACCAGACCAGAACTGAGCACACACTTAAGTGTTGCTTTAAAAAAAGAATGAACTTGCTGTTTATCATTATAAGAATGGATATTTTAGCCCTGTCACTTGTAGGATTATTTATGACATTGTATGGCCAAATAGGTGAATGTCTATTCTGACTTGTGTGGTATACTTCATTTATTCCCCCAGAAGGTAGTGTAATAGGCTTTCAAATTTTATCCTTATTATTAACAAAATCATTTATTGAGTACCTTTTTTTTTTTTTTTTTTGCCCATATGTTTGGTAGACGTGAGAACTATATGCCTTCCATCGCAGTTACTTAACTTTTCCAAAAATTACTTTATGGGCACATGGGTGGTTTAAGCATCCAACTCTTGATTTCCACTCAGGTCATGATCTCACTGTTCGTGAGTTCGAGTGCCACATCAGGCTCCATGCTGACAGTATGGAGCATGCTTGGGATTCTCTCTCTTTCTCTCTCTTTCTGCCCCTTCCATGTGTGTGCTCTCTCTCTCTCTCTCTCTCTCTCTCTCTCTCTCTCTCTCAAATTAAATAAAATAAACATAAAGAATATTTTAAGACAAACAAGAAATCGATGCAAAGGAGAACTGTCCCATTCCCTTGCTATTAAGCAGAGAGGCTTTCTGTAAGTGTTTGTTAGATAAGAGGAAGGGCACTAGAAACCTTAGGGCAGGAAAACATCGCCCAAAAAACTGTAACATTTTTATTTTAATGCACAGATTTGTCATTTTCTTGAAGGAGAAGCAAGAGTCCTTGTATCTTGGCTATGTATATGGAAATTTTTTTGATATTTATTTATTTTTGAGAGACAGCATGTGGGGGAGGGACAGAGAGAGACAGAGGATCCAAAGTGGGCTCCGTGCTGACATCGGTGAGCCTGATGCAGAGCTTGAACCATGAGATCATGACCTGAGCCGAAGTTGCACCCTTAATCAACTGAGCCACCCAGGCGCTACTATATATATTTAATTGTTGAGACTGAGCTACAGGATTCTTCTGGCCTGCTCGGTGACAGTACTAGCCTATACAGTCATATTAATTCATGAAAAACCCATGGCTGAGTTCCCATTCAGAAAAAAAAAAAAAAAAAAAAAAAAAAAAAAACACTACTGCCTCCCTGTGGCGTAGGTCATCGCTTTTCCAACTTGAATGTACATATGAATCACCTTGTTAAATTCCGATTCAGTAGATCTGAGGTGGGGCTGAAGGCTGAAGTTCTGCCTGTCTGACAGGCTCCCAGGTGCTGCTGCTGCCGCTGCCCTGCCGCTGCCGCTGCCGCCACCACCGCCGCCGCCGCCGCCCGCCGCCGCCGCTGCCGCCACTGGTCCATAGACTACACTTTAAGGGGCAGTGGCAGAGTCAGGAAAAGAAATGGGGAATAGGCAGAGAAGTTAAAGGTGGTAAGTCCGGTTGTTAGCTTAACACCACCCTGTATTCTGAGTCACTTCTATTTGTCACTTCCTGTGAGAGCTTCTGAGCAAAGTCCCTTCTCTTCTTCCTCTCAGAGGTGGATATGAGGGACCAAATATAGGAACTTTTATGTTTTGAGTTGCCTATTTGTTATCTGTTAGTATTAACAATAATGATAGTCATCCACAAAGCATTTTCATATGTTATCATTTCATTTTCACATTAAGTCCCATAATATCTCCCCACTTTACAGGTGAGGAAACTGAACTACAGAAGTCAATTTGCCTGAGGTTATGGAGCTGATAAGTACAGAGTTAAGAAGAGGTGCTCAGTTCTCAACTCCAAATTCAAAATTCATGATAATAAAGTTGCCTATTAAAGTAAAATTAGGGGCAAATGGGTGGCTCAGTCAGTTAAGTGTCTGACTCTTGGTTTTGGCTAAGGTCATGATCTCACAGTTCGTGGAATTGAGCCCCAAATCAGGCTCTGTGCTGACAGTGCAGAGTCTGCTTGGGATTCTCTCTCTCCGTCTCTCTCTGCTCCTCTCCTGCTCTCTTGCTCGCTCTCTCAAAATAAATAAATAAACTTAAAAATTTTTTAAAGTAAAACTGTAGCTGAAAGGATTATATGTCCCAATTAGGAACTAATTCAAGTGCAAAGATCTCTGCCTACTAGTTTGTCATGGAAGTTGTAACTCACAGAGTGAAGTTTGTCCAATATCTGATTATTTCACTTAAATATAATCACTCGCTTTTTTTTTTTACTACCTGTGAACTCAAGGAGATCTGTCCTCTCATCCCTTATTAGTGGAATCATTACATAGATGTGAGGAAGTGAAGACTACATCAGTAAAGGAAGAGAACATGTTTATTATTTCAGCCCACTGGAACTGGGAGCTGGGAGTTGTATTTTCTGCTCAGACTGCTGGCTCCTGCTTCCAGTTTCTGGCATACTCTGGTTCTGACTCACTCACCTCTCTTTGTTCTCTGTTATTATTAGGATAGTTAAGCCCAAAGTAGCCTCCATGGAGGAGATGGCCACCTTCCACACTGATGCCTATCTGCAGCATCTCCAGAAGGTCAGCCAAGAAGGAGATGACGATCATCCAGACTCCGTAGAATACGGGCTAGGTAAAGTCATTACTGGGCAATGATGGGAGGTAGACAACCTCCACCTATAAATTGTAACTACTTATTTTACAACTTGCATGAAAGTCTTTATTTTTTAATTAAGAACTAATGTGTTAACCACAATATTAATCTCTTAGCTTAAACACATATCTCACTTAACAAGCAAACCATATGAGTTGAGCAAAACCAAATGATGGATTAGACGGAGGAAAATCTTTTAGTTGCTTAGGCCCAATAGCAGTGCCCACACTGGGTCTGGCTGTTAAAACTTGAGTACATGTTTATGTTCTGGATAAGTTTTCAACCCTATTTCACATTAAACAGCTGTATTTTTTTAAACTGTAGGTGGCCAATGGGATAGTCTAGAGAAATAGCATGGTTTAGTATAACTCTGGTCTGGGAGATAGTGAGTCAAGGGACCTGGGTCCCAGACCTGGCTCTGTATGACCAAGATAAGATATATCACCTCTCAGGACTCTGTTTCTCCATCTGTAGGGTGTGACTAGCTAATCTTGAAGGTTTAGCCTTTCTAGGTCCAATGCTTTAAAAAAATTATTTCCCCAACATTGGAGATGTTTGCTTCTCATTTGGAAGCTGATGTTACCATAGGAGCTTTTTGGTAAGATATGTTGTTGTCACATCTCAAGCTATTCCTCCTAATAGAGTTCCAGACCCACTTCGAATGTGTGGAGGTGGGACCTTCCTCCTACACCCCCAATCAATGCTCAGGACACTAGCTGGGTGTCCTACAATTCAACTGTGACACTATCTGCCCGGAGATAGCATCAGATCCCACAAGTTAAGGACTCAGTACCACAACACTGCTCTACTCTTCAGATACCAATCACAAGCCCAGGTTGTTACCTGTGCTTCTGACTGGCCATAAATCAGACGTCCCCACAATCCCCTCTTTGGGTTTAATTTTCTAGAGCAGTGCACAGAACTCAGGGAACCCATTTAATCACTAGATTACTAGTTGCTTATAAAAGGATATGTATAACTCAGAATGGCCAGATAGAAGAGATGCATAGGGCAAGGTATGATGAGAGGATGTGGAGCTTCCATGCACTCTCCAGGCATACCAGTCTCCCCACATCTCCACGTGTTCACCAAACCAGAAGCTCTCCCAGCCCTCCTTTTGGGTTTTAGGAGGCTCCGTTACATAGGCATGACTGATTAGATCATTGACCAATTGGTGATTGAACTCAATCTCCAGCCCCTTCCTCTCTCAGGAGGTCAGGGGATAGGACTGGTAGTTCCAACCTTCAATCACCTGATTTGCTCCACTGGCTACCAACCTCCATCCTTAGGTGTGATCCACAGGTCACCTCATTAGTATCACAAAGACACCTTTATTGCTCTCATTGTTCAGGAAATTCCAACGGTTTTAGGAGCTCTGTGTCAGAAATGGAAATGAAGATCATGTATAAATATTTCTTATTATATAAACCACAGTATCACACCTCCTCTTTCTCCAATTCATCTTTTAACAAACTCTTCTGATGTTTGCCCAAAGGTTATGACTGTCCAGCCACTGAAGGGATATTTGACTACGCAGCAGCTGTAGGAGGGGCTACAATCACAGCTGCCCAATGCCTGATTGATGGAATGTGCAAAGTAGCAATTAACTGGTCCGGAGGGTGGCATCATGCAAAGAAGTAAGAAAATGACCTTTCTGCTTTCTGCCTCTTTCCTTGAGTCAGTTTCTCAGTTATGTAAACTCTTATGCTTATTGTATTGGCATTTATTGGGAGACTTGTGTATGCATATAGCACTTTACCAGGCATCCTGAAGAGATACAAGTGAAATAGAAGAAGATGGGACAATATAATGGAAAGCACACCATTGAAAGGCAGGATACCTGGCCTCTATGCCTAGTTTTTCTACAAACTTGGCTAACTGACCTGGAAAGATTAACCTCTCTAAGCCTCAGTTTTTCCATCAGGAAAATGGGCAGGGCAAAGGATATAACTAGACAATGTCTACATTTCTTTCCAGCTTTTTGGAAATTCCCCTCACTTCAAGGGACTTATGCTCTAGAAACACTAACAAAATTAGAATAATTAGGGAGCAATATCAATTTTTTACCCACTGAATATATGTATGAGCTGAAGAGATTTAGCAGTATGGAGAAATTAATCATGGAAGTCTTGGAAGAGGTGAATTTTAGAACTAGTTCTGAAAGAAGAGGCAAACAGATTTTCAAACAGGTGGAAAATTAATGAGAATAGATTTAAAACAAAATGCTGAAGAATCAAGAAGGAAGCTCATGCTACCATCTCTAGGGATAGTGGCAACCAACTGAGAGAGTTCAGTGTCACTCTAAGGACAAAGGGCTTCTGAAACAGCTGTTCTCAGGTGCATACTGTTGGCCATGACTTTGATACCCCTTGGTGCTCTGGAGTCCAGAGAAAATGGCACTTTGGTTTTCAGAATAAAACTTTGAGTACAACCTCAGCAGATGAAGGTTAAGATACTAATATGGAATTCATTTCATCAAATCGGCAGATTTTCTGTGTGACTAAGGAAGTCCTTGAGAAAATTTACTACTAGAATCTACTACTGAGGTGATGGCACTAAGAGAACCAGTGTTTAATAAAGAGTTTTACATGGCCTTAAAAGCAAAGAGAAACAGCTTACCTTCTGTTAGCTTTTGCTCTATTAAAAAATTTTCAAAATAAAGACAGTGATTCCTAGGACAAAAAAAAAAAATGACCCTCCTTTAAACCACATATGAAAGGCAGAGTGGGGAGGGGGGAACCCAGCCTCTCTGAACCAATGACCTCTATTCGAATCCTCTTGTGCTTAGCAAGTTGGGAAGAAAAGTAATGTGGTTTCGTGGAAAATGCCTGATCCTGCGAATTAGATCTAGTTTCTGCATGTGGCACTGGAGGATATTATACATTTAGTTTTTTTATAATTTTTTGAATTTTTTTAATATTTATTTTTGAGAGTCAGAGACAGAGCATGAGCAGAGTACAGGCAGAGACAGAAGGAGACCCAGAATCTGAAATAGGCCCCAAGCTCTGAGCTGTCAGCACACAGCCTGGCACAGGGCTTGAACCCACAAACTGTGAGATCATGACCTGAGCCAAAGTCGGACGCTTAACCGACTGAGCCACCCAGGCACCCCAGATCTTATATATTTAAATTCAGGGCCTGGATCAGTTTCTAGTGGAATACCCAGATACCTGCCACTTGTCACTGTTTTCCTTTGAAATGAAGCATACTCAATCTAGAGCCAATCATGGCTGCTTCTGGGCTACATGCAGGTGGGTATTATCTTAACTGTTTCAGACAGCTTTCAGATGATCCTACCTGGAAACAGACACTGTGGTGAATAGAAATTACAGAGAGTCTCTAGGGATTGCCCCAATTCTGGTCCAAATTCTAGGGGGTTCTTGGCACCTCTGGAACATCTCTGCAAATGGACTACAGGCATGTAGCCCACCAACTTACATCTAGCAAGCATTATCTATTATAACCACAATATTTGTTTAAACTTTTCCATCCCCAAATACTTGTATGGATTCAGACATGCCATTTATTCATTCAGCATGCACTGATTAAGCACCTACTATATGCCAAGCATATGTTTATCATCACTAATAAGCAGAGATATAAAAATTGAAGCATGGTATATTTTCCCCGACCAATTTTGAAAACAAATCTTCAAAATATCCTTGTTCTGGCATGGTTACAGTGAAACTGGTGCACTCTTTTTGAAAGCTTTGGAAATAAGTGTTTAAAAGAGTGGGGAAAATGTTCATACCTGTTGACCCAGTAATATTATTCTTAGCAGTCTATTGTAAGGAAATAAAACCAATCCTGCCCTCAAGAAATTGATACCTTAAGAGGTAAGGCAGCAAATAATTGCATTCAGAAACTAAAAAACAGTGATTTTCAAAGACAATTCTTCAAAAGAAGAATGATGAGGGACTAATGCTATTAGATATTAAACATACAAAACTAGAATAATGAAAACACTGGTACCACTGTTATAAGATTAGACAGATGATATTATGGTATGCTCTCCAAAGAGATTTTACATATAAGAATTCAGTCTATTATAAAAGATGCTTTGCAAGTGAATAGGAGTGGAAAGGATTGTTCAGTAAATGATGTTGTGACAGCTGGTAGCATTTATACCCTCATCTCCTGTAATAAACTAAAAGAAGTGGCAGCTAGATTGAAGAGTTAAATATAAAAAATCAAATTAAAAAAAAACTAGAATGAATGGATATTTATCAAGCTTCTGAAGGGGAATAGATTTTCTAAGCTTAGGAAGTAATATAAAAAATTCCCAAAAGAAAAGATCAACAAATTTAGATATATAAAATTTTAAAACCAAAATAATTTTTAAAAGTTTTGTGGCCATTTAAAAAGTAAGATTTAAACACAGACTAAAAAGGCATATTTGACAAAAATATGACAGAATGTGACAGGTTTATATTTTCTAAGTAAGGCACTTATACAGTATGATGTATAAGAAGTATGGGCAAAGAGCACAAATAGACAATTTACAAAGGTGTTTAAGAACAACTGGAAAACATGGGGCAATGTTCATCACTACTGATCAAAGAAATGCAAATTTAAACAACTAAGTAGCCTCTCTTTAAGCCAGAATTGAAAAAGATGGTACTTATTTGGCTGGTAATAGTGTTTCAGCCCCTTAAAGTAATTTGGTAGCTAATGTGTATTAATGCCCTTTATCTACCTTAGTGATAAGGACTGATGTCCTTTAATCCTACTACTGAGAATATTTCCAGAAAAAATAATGCAAAATATACAAAAAAACTATTTGCATGGAAGCCTTTATCAGTGTTACTTATGAAACAAAAAAAAATTGGAAATAATATGAATATGTAGTAATAAGGAAATGGTGAATCTACTCCATAGAATATTATGCTATTTTTTAAATGATGATTATGAAGACTATAGAGCATTTCAGAAAAATACTTATGTGTTAATAAAAAATCAGGTTTTAAAATTGTATGCACACTGCAATTACTACTTTATAGAACATACACATATTAAAAAAAACAGTGGGAATAATAATAGTGGCTATATTAGGGTGGCAGAATTATTGATGATTTTTAAAAATGTGTTTCTTTAGTTTGCAAAATTTCTGGAAAGAGATTTTATTACTTTTGCAGCTAAAATATTACCAAAATAAAAAGATGCAAAAAAAGTTACAGCAAATATTACAGATGTTTAAATTCTTTATTCTAATTGATTTTTTTTTTTTTTTAGTTTATTTATTTGCTTTTGAGATAGAAAGGGAGAGTGAGAGAAAGAACTAGTCAGGAAGGGGCAGAAAGAAAGGAAAGAGAATTCCAAGCAGGCTCCACGCTGTCAGTGCAGAGCCCTACATAGGGCTCAATCTCACCAACCATGAGGTCATGGCTTAGCCAAAACCAAGTGTCAGACACTTAACCGACTGAGCCACACAGGCGCCCTTCTAATTGATTTTTTAAAACACTAAAATTTAGATAAATGGACAAAAGACATGAACAACTAATTCACAAAAGAGGAAACAAATAGTAAATAAACATGAATAAATATTTAGCATCACTGATAATTATGGGAAGAGAGATTGAAACATAGTATATACATGTATACATTTTTCTCCTCCCAGATTTGAGCTAAAGGAAGAAAGATTTTTTTACCTCATATATCTATAACTCTTGGTAATCTAACCTAAGGAAATAAGCCAATCCAAAATATGGAAAAGCTGTGTGTATGAAGATGGTCATTTCTCTCTTATAGCCAAAAAAGAGGAGGGAGACCTGAATATCCAACAACAGCAGAATGGTTAAGTTTTATACTGTAACATATCCACTTGATGGGCTATTATGTAACCATTAACGAATGGTGGTTAGGATGACTGTATAACAAAAAAAGTACATATTGGGGTGCCTGGGTGGCTCAGTCAGTTGAGCATCTGACTTCGGCTTAGGTCATGATCTCACGGTTGGTGAGTTCAAGCCTCAAGTCGGGCTCTACACTGACGTGTGGAGCCTGCTTGGGATTCTCTCTCTCTCCCTCTCTGTCTGCTCCTGCCCCACTCTCACACTCCTCTCTCTCTTTCCCTCCCTCCCTCTCAAATAAAATACAACTTTAAAAAACAGTGAATATTGTATAATGTTGGCTTTGTTTTTAAAGGGCAGGTAGCTATAACATTGTACATTCACTGTGATTAGTCATGTAAAAAAAATAGATGCTTATGAAAAAAGAATTTTTTTCTTCTTAGAAGGAAATACAACAAAATGATACTGGTGACTTTGTGGGGATGATGATATTGTGAAAGATATAGATATATATAGATACACACATACACATACATACATACACACATATACATGTATCTTTTTTCTGTTTCCTATATCTTCTCTAATGTGTATTTTATCAGCAGAACTTTTTATAGTAAAAACTGCTTGGAACAAGGTGGGAAGCAGTTACAGTACAGACACAATATGACCAGTGTATGCTCCAGTTATGTGCAGGGTGGTGGAGTGTACAGAAGAAGGAGAAGGAGTTTGCCTTCCTATCGTCAGCAAGGATGGAGATTTCCAAGCAGAGGGAACAATAAAAACAGGGCAGTGGAAAGTATGGGGCATTTGGAGAATTGAAAGTAGTTAAATGTGGCCAGAATGTGAGGGCAAATAGAGCAAGACCAGACTGTAAAGGTTTTGTAAGCTATGCTGAGGAGTTGGACTTTTTTCTCGGGCCAGTGGGGATTTACTGAAGAATTTTAGAGAGGGTGGCAATGTGCTGATTGGATCTGAGGGAACTGAGACTAGAGAGGAGAAGGCCATTGCAATTATTCATTTAACAAACTTTTATTAAGCTCCTGCTGTATTCCAGATGATGAGGAAACAAAGAGTTATACAGGAGGTTCTTACTACTCGAGGGTACTTGGTACCAGACAGAAGGCCACTTAGTGAACCCATTTAAAAGAGGGACTAAACCATCAACTGACAAATGGATAAAGAAGATGTGGTTTACATATACAATGGAATACTACTTGGCAATGAGAAAGAATGAAATCTGTCCATTTGCAGCAACATGGATAGAACTGGAGGGTATTATGCTAAGTGAAATAAACCAGGCAGAGAAAGACAGATACCATATGCTTTCACTCATATGTGGATCTTGAGAAACTTAACAGAAGACCATGGGGGAGGGGAAGGGGGGAAACAAAAAGTTACAGAGAAGGAGGGAGGCAAACCATAAAAGACTCTTAAGGACTGAGAACAAACTAAGGGTAGATGGGGGTTGGGGGAGAGGGGAAAGTGGGTGATGGGCAGTGATGAGGGCACTTGTCGGGATGAGCACTGGCTGTTGTATGGAAACCAATTTGCAATAAATTATATTTTAAAAATAAAAGGAGGACTAAAATTTTAGAGTAAATAATGGAGCAGGCAGGGCTTGATTAGTATACTAACTTGAATAATTAAAAACTGTTAAAATACGTTTGTGTCTTAATAGAATTGAATGCTATGTAATTCTTACAACAAACAAAGAATGCATTGAGGATTGATTGCTTTTGTTTGGGCCTAATTTTTCAAGCAAAAGTGTGCAACATTTCAAGATGGTACATTTGACTTTCTGTGAGATTTTTGCAGCACAATCGTTAAGAGGGTTGATTTTGCCAAAAATGTTCAAGGGCTTTTCCAGTTTTTCTGAGGGCTTCTCCTTAATCATTTGGTATTCAAATCACTCTCTTTTAAACAACTTTTAAAATCATTATCCTTAGTTATTTTTCTCCTCTTCATCTGTAAACTGGTCTACAGATCCTGGTTGTCAGTTTTGTGTGTTAACTTCATGATATCTTGCATATTTTTATAAGATTTGTAATTTTACTTTGTGATAAATTTGTAGTGAATTGCTCACTGATATATATGACAATCCATAAAAAACATAGTGATTGAACAGATGGATAGAGATAGGTACTAGTGTTTAAACGAGTAGGTTGTTTGAATGGAGACTGACAAAAGTGGTCAGTTCATTAGCAAATGCCTTCATACTATGACAGCTTTTGTATCCCTAGGAAACCTCAAAACCTTGATACTTCTGGGGCTAAGGCAATAAATTCTCAGTAATAAGAACTTTCTGTATCAGCAAAAGTCTAGTACAGTGTTTTTTAAAGTGAGAGTTGCAGCTCACTAACAGAACATTGTATCAATTTAGTGGGCTGCAGCCAGCATGTTTTGATCCCAAGGCGGATTTCATGAAACTTGTTCTAGTGTATGTGTATGTATTTGTGTGTACTAGGCCACAATGTAAAATGTCAAGTCACTGTGGAGTGAAATGACTGTGAACTTTGAAATAAGACTTAGGTACAAATCCAGGCCACACCATGTACTGGCTATGTATATAACTTTGGGGTTATTCCAGAAACAGCATGTGCAGGGACAGAGATGCATGAAGGCTGAGGGAACTTCCGAGTCTGTAATTAAAGCTGGAACTCCTGTAGGTAAGTGACTGTAAGTAAGGTAGGAAAGGTATAAAGGGTCCTTATATGCCAAGCTACATAGTTTGAACTTAATCCTTCAGATCAGTGGTTCTTGACCTGTTTTGGTCATGGACCCTCTGAAAATCTGATGAAAACTATGTATACTGTCTACTGTGTAGAAAAGTGCACATACACAAATTTTTCCTTGTAATTTCAGAAAGTATAAGACTCTCTTAAAGCCCTTGTCTGGATGGATGGATCCCTGGTTAAGAACCCTGGCTTTGGACAATGAAAAATCACTGAAGAAAGCTTTATCCAGGAGTAGGTAACATGATCAGATTTGCATTTTAGGGATCTGATTCTAGCAAGTCAGCAGGTAAACTGGTGGAGAGTTGGGGGAGGATGTTGATAGAGAAATTGATTAGGACTTTACTGTAATAATCTACCCAAAAGGAAGTGAAAGCAGTGGTGATGAGCATAGAAGAGCAAATAAATTCAGGAGCCATTTAGTAGCTAGAAGAGATAGGAATGGTAAGCAATTTAATATAAATGATAAGGAAGGAGTGATCTAGATTTCTTGTGTAGATGACTGAGTAAATTTTATTACCGTTAACCAAGAAGAGTAAGAGATGAGAGCTGATGTGATTATGGAACATGTAATCAGAGATGTCTCCTAGAGAGCTGCTAACAGGGTCCAGCCCAGGAATTTTGAGCCTCTATTGTACATATGAAATACTTGGGGGTCTTGATAAAATGCAGATCTGGTTCAGGAGGTCTGGGATGAAACTTGGGAATCTGCATTTCTAACAAACTCTCAGATGATACTAAATGCTGCCAATCTGTGGCCCATACTTGGAATAGCAAGATGCTAGAGCTCAGGATAACTATCTTCACTGAAAATACAGATTTGGGCATCAACAGCGTGATAGGTGGTGATTAAAACTAAGAAAATAGATAAAAATCACCTGAGAGGCATCTTTAATACAGAAAAACAAAACAAAACAAATACTGAGCCTTGTGGAATGCCAGTGTTTACAGGACAAGTAAAAGAAGATAGGCTTACAAAGGAATCTGGAGAAGAAATGTTCAAAAAGATAGGAAGAGAATCAGAAAAGACTTACCAGAGAAATCAAAAGTGAAAATTGAGAAGACCAGGTTGGAGAGTAGTGTCTGCCACCAGAGCAAAAATTGATTCTTGTGAGTGGGGGAAAACAAAAAACTTAGATGTTACATGGTTTATGATGTGCAGTATATCTGTGATATTAAAATTTTATAGAGTGGTCAATTAAGACAACGTATCTAAAAAGGCTCCTTGGATTAGGAAATGACAATGAGCAAATGATTGAGAAATAGTTCTGTAAAGAAGTAAAATAAGATTGGTCAGTAGGGAGGTTATGGCGAAGAAGACTTCAAAGGATGCAAAGGAGTGTGCCAGGGAGACAAGAAGGTGAACAGCATTCAGAAAGCCACAACCACCTTTGTAAAAGCAGAGTGATGTAAAATAGCTTGGTGAATTTGGGAAACTACACACTGCCCTGTAGTGCTGGAGGTGTTAAAGTACCAAGTGGATAATGGCAGAAGGTGAGGTAGAAAAGTAGGAAATGGGTTATGAAAGGCTTCATGAATATCTGAATCCCCCAAATTAAAAATGTAGATATCTAGTTCTCTCTCAGAGATCTTGATTGGGTAGGTTTAGAGTAGTGTGTCAGAACCTACAACTTCCAAACTTTAGGAGTGATTCTGATGTGCATACTTTGAGAAACTCTGTAGTAGGAAATGGGGGGGGGGGCACTGCAAAATTATGTGAGGAAGTAACATGAGATCTGTATTTTAGGAAACTAACTCTGTAGTCATAGAGGATGGAAGGATTGAAGGAAGTGTTGACTGGAGGTAGGGAGACTGAATAGGGCACCAGCAAGTCCTCCAAATGACAAGTGATGAAGACCTGATCTAAGGCAGAGTAGTGAGATTGTGGGATGGAGAATGGTGAAGGCTGACTTGAGACAGCTTTAAGAGATAAA
This sequence comes from Panthera pardus, assembly GCF_024362965.1. Classification (NCBI taxonomy): domain Eukaryota; kingdom Metazoa; phylum Chordata; class Mammalia; order Carnivora; family Felidae; genus Panthera; species Panthera pardus. The sequence continues at coordinate 67,051,778 of NW_026526843.1, forward strand.
ATCAAGTATTAATGATTAGTGGATATGAGTGGAGAGGAAAGAGGAGGAAGATAACTCAAGTTTCTGGCTTCCTTGAGCGGAGTCCCAAAGAAAGCAGGATATTGATAACAATAGCCAACGTGTTGAGCTATATGCTAGATGCTACCTTACCTGAATTTTGTCTCATATATTCTCATAGCTCTCATATATTCTCATATTAAGAAGCAGATGTTGTTATTTTCTCTCTTTTACCCATTTGGAGTACAAAGAGGTTAAACAACTTGCTCAAGCTTGGTAAGTGATCACATTGTTATTCAAACCCAGGCAGCCTGATTTTTCCAACCTATGTACTTAACCCTTGTAAACCTCAATAAACAAGAATAGGTGTTGGTATGCAGCAAAGGTAATAGCCAGGGAAAGTGGATACTCCAATTTGGAGATGGAGGTGGAAGCTAAAAATAGAAACAGAAGTGTTGCCAGTATATAAAGTGGTGGTGCAAACTATGAAAATGGACAGGATTACCTAGGGAAAAGGCAGAGAGTTAGGAGAAAAAGAAAGTAGAGCCTAGAGCCCTAGGAAACACCAACTTGTAATGGGCAAGTATAAGAAGAGGCCCCAGTGAATTCAGCCAAAAAGTGACAATCAGGGCCAGCTAGATAATCAAAATAGAAAGGGACCATGGAATCCCATGGGAGCAGAGGAGTTTAAAGAAGCAAAAAGCTCTCAGCAGTGCCATGTGCTATGGAGGGGTCAATCCAGAGAAGTACTAAAATGTCAGTCATATTTGGCAAGTAACATAGTCACTAATGATTTTGGTAAGATAACATCCTGGAGAGGGATGGGAATACAAAATGTTGAAGGGTGAGCAGGAACTAAGGCAATGGACAGGAAAGGAACATAAACTGTCCAAAGGTTTCAATGGGAAAGAAAGGAAAGAGGAGGGCAATGGTCAAGGGAAAGTGAGGCTTGAGGGGTGCTTGTTGGGTTTGCTCTAAAAGATTTAATAATATGTATGGGCTGAAAGGGAAATATTGGAAATGTGAGAAGGATAAGAAATGGAGCAAAGTCTCAGAGAAGGCAGGAGAGGATGGGGTGAGTGGCTTTGGGAGGAGGAGAACCACCACTTGTGAAGCCAGAGCAAAAGAAGGGAAGGAGGGTGTTACAGACACCCTGAGTGTACAGACACACTGAGTGTGTTGCCTACTAGTGAACTGAAGAGTGCCTGCACAATGACCAATACTCTCTGTAAAACAACTCTTGCTCTCTTCTATCACTTCCTCACAGGCTGCTTTGAATCCTTTGATTCTGCTTTTTGTAGTCAGACTCTTAGGAAGTCATCTTGTCGCATCTAGATTCCCTTAAATGGGACTCACCCTGTCCATGTAAACATGTGCTAGGAGATATTAAAACCCAACACAGAACAGTGACTCCTAACCTCCAGAATTGTCTGGAGATATCTTATTTGTCCACTTTGACTGGCTATTCCTCATTCTTGCCTTCTGGTGTCTCTTAACCTATTTGACTCTGCATCTCAGCTCCCAATATTTTCCTTTATCCTGTTCTGATAATCCATTTAAGACCTACATCTCTAGCTCAATGATGCATTTCATCCTCCCACATTCCTGTTTATGTCCTCTTGTCCGATAACATTTCTGCCTACCACATGGCAACACCGGATCTTTGCCAGCTGGGCCCACTCTGTCCTGCTTCCCTGTGAGAAGAGACAGAGATATATCCTAGAATGCTGTTGGTTTCTGGTACTTCCACCTGGGGGGCAGCAAATGGTAGAGCCATGAAACTGCCTTGTGTCTTGGCAAGCTGTACAAGAATGTAGAACTAGACCTCTAGCTCTTAGGTACTACCCACCTGGAAATTATGATCAAAGGCACTAGAGCTGTATCATCAAGGCCTCCAGTTCCTTATGCATGGAGTGAATGACAGTGGATTGCATTACAGTTTCCCCAAAGGGCTGTATGCAGAGTATAACTTGTTAACTGAGTGGCCAGCCCCGCTCCTGTATTTGCACTTCTTGCCCTCCAACCTTTACAAACAGATAACTACATGAAAATGGAGGCCTGGATTCTCTTTATACCCATTCAGTGCTGGCACCTGGAGAACAGACACATCACCAGACAGAAGAGACATGCCTTTACTGTAGTAGCCCGGATCATTCTTTCAATATGTGCCCAACCTGTAAGGCACCAGCCCTTCCATCAGAAGACTGCCCAGCCAGGCAGCAAAGTAGGAACCAGCTAAGACATGCTTTGTTCCTATGGCATCACCACCCCTAGCCTCTAGAGGATGAGATGTGTTCTTATACTTCCTTTAGAACTGGGGAGGACCATACATCACAGTAGTTCAGTGTTGTCCAGGGAATCCCAGCTCCCTCAATTACTAGCTGTAAAACTTCTGTGCCTCAGTGTCCTCATTTGTAAATTGGATATAATAATTTATCTACCTTATAGGGTTATAAGGATTAAATCTAATAATAATTACATTAAAAAGCTTAGCAAAGAACCTGGCACATAGCATTTGATAAAAGTCACTTATTATATCTGGACTGGGTTATACTCAGGGGGTCCTAGGTAGCCTCTCAGAAAAGTCCCTGGTCCAGCAGATCCCACTACCTATCCAGCTGAAGTCAGCCCTGGTACTGTTTGTCCCCCACTGCACTTACACTTCCCCTTTGCCTATAAGCTGCTCTTGACAGAGTAGACTATTCACTCTTGCCTTCAAGACTCATGTCTTTTGTTTTGTCAGACTTTTACTGCCAGGATTCCCTATACCCCTACCCCTCCCAAACATCACATAGAATTCCCTGTTCAACTAAACCTTCACACTGCTAGGTCCAACCCATACCCAAAAGACAAATGAAGATATTCTCTACTGAGAGACAGAGAGACTGCGCCCGATTGGGAAATTGACTGTACACTAGTGCCAATACCCAGGACTTTTCCTTTAATACCAAAGGAGCAGATGTTCTCCCAGTCTAAAATCAAGGCCTTGTATAATATAAAAACTTTGGACAGCAACTGACTGCAGGTTTCATCAGATCCTCCAGTTCTTCTTCATTGGCCTTGAGACACTTTCTGAAAATAAAAAGCAGAGAATATTTTCTGTCAAGATTATTTCAGCCTCAGTGTATTCACTATTCAAAATCCTTTCTGTTAACCTGGAACCTCCCAATTTAATTCCATAAGTCTCTATTATCCACAGAGCTGTCTGTACCTTAGGGGCACCAAGAACCTCATCTAGATTAAGAAAAGTAATGTATGGAACTTCCTGTGTGGTGCTCCTGCCTTCTTCAAGCAAATGAGATCACACACCACCTCTTAGAATATTTACCTGAGCAATAGTTTGATAAATTTATTTAATGTGATGTCACAGAATCTCTAAGCTACATGGTAATGGGATGTTAGTAGTACTGTCTCCAGGCCAAGCCCTGAAGTGTGAATGTTGTGTTTCTGGATAAGATGTAAGCCTTTCTGAAATGAAGGGAATTTGGTCCCAGACACAAAAATGACCTTCCTGTAGCTGAAGGCCTTCTACCCCAGCCTTGGCCTGTACCATTGACTAATGCCTTCAGCATCCATGTACAAGGATGTGGATGGAGTGGGAGGGTGATGGGTTGGGGTTGTTGTCCTGTTACAGGAGGACCTGAGTACTTTCATCTCTGCCCCTGCGCCCACATCTCCAGGAAGTTGGCCCGAACCAAGGTTAATTACCCCAAGTGGGAATAAGAGCTCTTAGCGATCAAGGCCACTTTCAAGATAAGGAGACACTTCCTTTTAGAAGGACAGGCAGTTTGTGATCATGAGCTCAAACCATTATAGCCTAGAGCAGCCAAGGCAGGCTCGTAAACTCAACCCATACCAGGTAAAGCAGACCCTTCCCAAAGCACCCATCCTATTTCAGAATTCAGAATATCAACAGGCAGTAGAAATGGGTTTCAGCCCGAGAAAGTCATAGCCATTTACCCCAGCCACAGCATAGGGAGCAGGCAGATGAATGTGTAGAACATAAAGATTCGGGCCCATTCCAGGGCAGCCCAGAGGTTTATGTTGTTCCGAGATGCCCCATGCTATTATGATCAGGGTTTGCCTGTGCTCATGGGTACCACTCCAACAGGCCAACACAGCCCATTCAAACTTTGCACATAATCTCATGGATTTTGTTTCATACTGTGTTCTGTAGACCACTTGCATCTTAATCCTAAAATGAAGATTCGTGAATCACACCCTCTAAGGGTGCAGCCCAAGAATATTCACTTTTTGCCACTGCCTCCCTGGGTGATTCTGATGCCCAGCACAGTTTGAGAACTCCTGGTCTAAAGGTTTTTCTAGTTGCCCCATTCTGACCTAACCACTAATAATCACTGTAGTTGAGGTAAAAACAGACCAAGGTAACCTTCAGGCTCTTGGGACATTGTCCCAGTGAACTTCAGTACAGATTTTCCAACCTCCCATATCTGTAACACCTTCTTACTAGTGCTGGGTCCCTCTTTGCCTGTTACCTCAATTCACACCAGCCATTGCTGCCCATACATCTAAAAGGTCTTCCACTTTCACAGGTTCCATGGCCATCTGCTCCCCAACCACAGCCTCCAGTTCATACAGTAGTTTTGGATAATGCCATGCAAAATCATCCTCGGCCACATTTGCCTCTCCACCATACCACTACCAGCAGACAACCTGCCAGGCCATATGGATTAACCATGTTCTGGTGGGGGTGGGGGAGGGCAGCACTACTTCTGTACTTCCAATACATAATACAATTGGCCCTCTGGGCCAACCTCCTCAGAATTCTCTTCTAATGCACTACAACTCCTCTATCCAACTCCTCTATCCAGACCTCTTCTCTTCCTGGCATTTAGCCTACTCTTGCCTTGGAACCATTGACATCGCTGAGCCTGGTCAGTACCTTGCCGACCAAGTATGGACTACCCAAGGACACATTCAATTAGCCTTCACCATAAAACATGGCATAGAGGTTAAGAGCAGGGATTCTGAAGTCACACTGCCTGGATTTGAATCTCAGCACTACCACTTTTTCTATGTGACCTTGAACAGCTTGCTTAAACTTTATGTCCCTTGATTTCCTTACCTATGAAATGGAGATAATAATAGTACCTACCTCACAAAGCAGTTGTATTACATGAAGTGATATCAGTTGTATTACATGAAGTGATATGTGTAAAGCACACAGAATAATGCCTGTCACATAGAAAAACTATTTGCTGCGGGCTCTGGGCTGACGGCTCAGAGCCTGGAGCCTGCTTCGGATTCTGTGTCTCCCTCTCTTTCTGCCCCTCCCCCACTCATGTTCTGTCTCTCTCTGCCTCTCAAAAATAAAGAAATGTAATAATAAAAAAATTTTAGAAAAAGTGTTTGCTGTTGAGTAGTGTATGAATTACACTAACTGGATCATTCAGGTGTGAGACACCAGTTAGATTTTCTTTTGGCACAGCCCTGTCTGCCCATGCCAAAAATTGAAGGACTCTTACCTAGCAACCTCTGAGGTGAAATTTAGTCGTCTTCCCATAGACCTTCTATATCAGCAAGCAGTTTTTAGAATATTGTGCCCTTGCTACTTCATGATCACTCATCCAAGTATTTTGCTACTGCCTGATGCACTTGTCTATGCTGTACCCTGCAGTTAGCCTCAGCAATCTAGGGCTTGGAGACCAGTTTCATCTTGCAAGAGGCAATAGCTTTCCAGCAACATCATGATTGTCCAACTGCCTGATTCACTACAAGGTTGTTGATCAGGAAATAGTTGGGAGGACCACCCATCAGCATGTTGATCTTATAACCCTATTATAGGCATGCTTTCCTAGCTGAACCTTAGCATTCTCTCTTCAGTGTAACTCTGGTGTTTGTTTTCAGGTCCAGGTACCAGGACTGCAAGTAAATTGCACTCTTATGCCCTGCCCTTTGCCTCCACCTCTACCTCCTGACCCCAGATCAGTTCACCCTTCTACGCAGTCTCATTAATAAAGAAAAAGAACAGACTGTTACGCTCAGAGACCAGGGAAGAGATCTTAAAAGTGTGAATAAAGGTAGTGACAGTGGTTGTAAAAAGGAAGGAAAGCACTTGAGAGTGATTTTAGAGGCATAACAGACAGAACTTGGTGATCCATTGGCTATTGGGGATAAGGAGAAGGGACAAAACATTGCATTGGTTCCTCGTTTCAATCAGAGTAAAAGCTGGAGTCCTTACTCTACCCTACAAAGCCCTGCACCTTCCTTCCTTCTCCCCTCTTCCTCCTGTAAAACTGTTTTCTTCCTTTCCTTGCTGTTCTCTGGCCACTGGACTTCTCATGTCTCTTGAACCTACCAGGCATATTCCCACCTCTTGGTCTTTCCCCTTGCTGTTCCTACTGCCTGAAATACTCTTCTCCCAGCTAGTGCCCCTTCATCTCCTTCAAGTCTTTGCTGAATAATCACTGTCTCAATAAGACTCCCTGGCCATGTTTTAAGATTTGCATTGCAAAAAAACTTCCCATTGCCCTTACACTGTGTGATTGTTGTCCATACTATTAATCATCAAAAAATTATTTAATTTACTTATTTATGTCTGTCTTTTCCCACTAGAATATAACTTTATTTTTATTATTTATTTTATATTTATATGAAAAAAACTTTGTAGGAGATAGGGATTTTTATCTCTTTTGTTCATTACTATAGCTCACTGCCTAGAACTCTACTTGGCACATAGTAAACCCTCAATAAAATTTTGTTGGTGAATAATCAAGTGTGAAAGTTGGAATGGATGGGCAGGAGATGACTGAGAAACATTAATTCCCAGCTGTTTGGAGGTGTGTCCTTCATACTACCAGTTCACTTATTGAGTGTCAAAATGCTTGGAAAATTAAAAATTATTAAGTTGGAAAGATGAGTTAATTCCTTCTCAACGTAGGCTCTCAATAAATACTTGTTGAATGAATCAATGATAATATCTTAACAGATTTTATGAAATTATCAGAACCAGGACAATGATAGAGTTAGAGAGAAAGGGAGGGAGGGAGGGAGGGAGGGAGGAGATTCTACACCGCAGTCAGAAGTTTAAGTGCTCATAAAGTCGAATAAGCAGTCAGTACGTCAGAGTTCCAGCATATTCAACATGACCAAAAACTGTGGGCTGTTATATAAGCTTTGCATTTTAGCCAAGGGACCACTAGAGGGCATGCAAGGCTAAATCAAGGATGTTTTCTGCTTGATGAGATTCTCTTTAACGTCATCCATGTTTCTATTTATTGATCTGATGTTCATCTAAACTGTTTCATCAGTTCCAAGTGTTCTCCTGAGCTAATTTTTTCATCATCTCAGCATCTGTCTCATAATCGTTCTTCAATAAATATTTATAATTTGAATGAAAGAATGAATATTTAGAGTCAAGAGATTTTCACCTTGAAATTTGTGTTTGACTAATTAACTGTGGTCAGTATTTCCATTAGGAAACTATCCTTCAGAGTTCATAACCTGGCTGATAAATATAGCATCCGTGATTCTTGGTGCTTAAAGAATCCTTAGACAAGAGAAGGGCAAGAGTCCGACTTGGCATTTATGTGCTTTATTTGTGTAAACAATAGTGTTAGGTAACAGTGAACATTGTAGTGCCTGAGCTAAGAGCCAGTAATGACCCTGGCTGCCTCTACTCTGATACCAGCTCCTCCCTCTTTCAAGAGAGGCTGGCAGCTGATGAAGGATGCTGGTTGCCTGGGCTGGCTTGCCCACCCCTGACCCTCCAGAATTGTTAGCTGGAATTCTGCAAATGGAGATTTCACTGCTTTTGAAACGTGCTGTCCACAGTGTGTTTGAGAGCTATAGGGTTGTCTGGGATGAAGAAAGTTAAACAGGTTTTGCTAACTGTCTTGATTTTCCATTGTTCCCATTGAAATTCTCTGAAAGGGTTTTGGGTGCCTGGATTTGCAGCTTTCTGAGCTGGATTACTATGGAGGTGTGGAGATCTTGTCCTGCTGTCAGCTCATAGCTGATGGCCCTGAGTGCCATTGATTCAGGCCCATGAGCTGCGCCCTCAGTATTAAGTATTTTTCATTGGTGGAGTCATTTCAAATAGCCTAAGAAATATAATGCATGTTTAATAAATTTAATTTTTAGAATAGTTTTAGATTTACAGAAAAATTGAGCAATGGTATATAGTGTTGCCATGTACCCCACACCCAATTTCCCCTATTATTAACATCTTACATGAATATGATATATTTGTTATAATTAATTAATCCATATTGATGCATTATTAACTGCAGTTCATAGTTTACTCAGATTTCCTATTTTTTTTTTTTTTTTGTCTAATGTCCTTCTGTCCTAGAATCCCATATAGTATACCATTACATTTAAGCTGTCTCCTTATGTTCCTCCAGGCTGTGACATTTTCTCAGATTTTCCTTATTTTGATAACCTTGATGTTTTGAGAAGAAGGTATTTTATGTATTTTAATGTGTTTTCCAGTCTATTTAATGGACTCATCTCAAGTGAGCCTAAGAAATACAATCCATCTTTATTCTCAGCACCTATTTTTGTAATCTGAATGGTTCCTGAAGCTGGTCCTTGCTAGGAGGACAAGTTGTCTGTAGCACTGATGAATTTTTCCTAATACAGTGTGCACTTAGAGCAAACCTTTTTATTTATTGTCCATAGTCCTAAATCCATTCCGGCATCATCTTTTCTCAGGAAACTTAAATGGAAATTGAAGGCGCAAATTCACAGTATGTATCTAGGACTAATTGCTCTTACTTTTTTTTTAATGTTTGTACTATAGTGAGAGATTTCATTTTTAGTTTTACTGCTTAAATATACGAACCAAGAGTTCTGTGGAGGAAAGAGGAAGGAATGTTGGATAGGGTCACATATTGTTCTATAGCTTTACTTTAATTTAATCTTCTACCCCAACCTGTCTTTAATATAAACTGTATTATCACCAAAATAAAACTCAGCTTTCCTTTTTTTAAGCATATTTTCAAATATTTAATCCAACTACCCACACAGATTCTTACACAGTGATACCACTTAATTTAGTTGGAATGCTAGTAAGCTACATACACTTCCTAGCTGGTCTTTGCTAGAATTTGGTGGATTTTTCTTCTGAGAATCTTTATTTTCCATGCATTTTATGAACTGTCTTTGGAATTCAGTAAAACTGGCTCTTTAAACTCTTCTGGAGACTGGGGGCAAATCAAGGTAAGATTTAAATTGAGAGGGGTGAAAATCACTGATCTTGCCTGATGTACTTTAATATAACTGTAATAATAAATCATACAAGGTAGATTGAGTCAAGTGGTAATTATGGGCTTTATGCCAGACAACTAATAAAACCTCTCAAGAGATGATTACAGTTTCCCTTAGGAAGTATCTTGAAGGTTGTTAAGCTCTTATTAATGTCTTGACCAGGAATCCCTATCTGTGAACTTCCTTTAAGAAAGATATACATCCATAAAAAAGGTACCTTAATTAACTTTAGAGACTTCTGCTTGCCCTTTAAAACCTATTTCATATAAACAACATCGATATTTGCTAAAAATTTCTCAGAAATGTATGATAATTATAAGAAATGTAGTGTAGGGTCGCCTGAGTGGCTCAGTCGGTTGAACGTCCGATGCTTGATTTTGGCTCAGGTCATAATCTCATTCCTGGGTTCAAGCCCCACATCAGGCTCTGTGATGACAGTGTGGAGACTGCTTGGGATTCTGTCTCTCCCCTCTCTCTGTCCCTTCCCCGCTCACTTGCACTCTTTCTCTCTCAAAATAAATAATTAAACATTAAAAAAGAAAAAGAAAAAAGAAATGTAGTGTAAATAGTTGGAATGCAAGCCACTCACATGAAATAGAATTGATCGTTGAAGGTAATGGTATTATAAATTATGGAATTTTTAAAACTGTTCAGGTAAATAAAGGGTTTTTCCATCTTATCAGATGGCAACTTTGGAATAGGCTCAATGTTGGATGCAGGTCATGGAGACAAACAATTTATCTGTATTAGTACTCGAGTGCATTTTTGTTTCTGATGAAAGTTGGTTTCTTTGCAGGCAGTATCAGTAGCTAGTTAGCTCAGGCAGTTAGAATACAATGTTAATAAGGACAAGATCTTGATTTTTGTCAATTGCTTTTTGCTGATTCCAGTGCAATTGGCTGCACCGTTTACCTTGGCCAGCCATCTCTTCAAAAGCATATCCTCAGTCACAAGGGAGGCCAAGCTGGGGGGGTCCAGACTGATAAGTGTAAATCTTTCGCACCTTGAAAAAAAAACAATCCCAGACTGCTTTCTCTCAGCGAAGGGCCAATTGCATCATTTCCACTGGTTTGCCTGTGTTGTTATGAGTACCCTAAAATGTAAAACTATATCCATTGCCTTCTTTGTTTTATATTCTATTAGCACAGGGATGTTCTTCATTCCATTGAGCACCAGACTGGGTTATATTTTTGGAAGCAAGTGTAGGTGTACCAGAGCCAAAAAAGGTTGGGAACAACTGTAGACAAACTGATCTCACTGTTCTTAGAACTGCCGACACTAGGCATAGAGCCCTTAAAGTGGACTATAAATGTAGAGTAGGTAGTTAAAAGAAAGTCCATTATGTGGAACTAATTTCTGATTTCCCACAGTCAGGTACATGTATTTTGTGTGCATGTTTTATGTGGAGAGAGGCAGGTGTGCAAAAGCTGATTTATTTAGCTATGTTAAATTAGAATTGGAGTCTTAATGTGAGAAAAGTTATGAATTGGATAATGGGGATAGTGAGTACTTTGAATTTTTTTATAAATGCTTTTATTTGAACTCTTTATGATAATATTCCTTTGAAGGAGATGTGTAAGGTAGGAACTTTTTGATAAGTCAAAAACTAAGGCAGAGAGAACCTAGTCTCCTGATTCTTATCCCACTTTCTATCATTGGAACATGTAAGCCTCTAAGAGGACTTACTGGACATACCTATGAAATCAAATTACAGAAGGATTTTTGGTTTTTCATTCTCCCTCTTTGATAAAGAAAACAATGGCATTATAAATAAACACAGAAACTCTTGATCTGTAAAAGTTATTGAGTCCATTCTCACAAAAGACAGCAACATGAACTGGCTGGAGGAGTAGTAAACAGGGTGTCAGGAAAGGGAGCCCACAGAAGACATCATGACAAGGTTTGGACATTAGGCATGGAAACATCTGATTATATAATATGTTAACCAGTCACAAGCTATAATGGCACAAGTTAGGACCTGTTAGCTCATTTTTCCTTCCCTAGATCATCATGTCCAGTAGAGAGGGAAAGAAAGGTAATGTGTTCTAATAGTGATTTCAGCACTGTCTTAAAGATTAAATATAGGTATGCTCCAGTTTAAGAAAACCAGGAAATTTTTAAAAATGCACATTACCAAATGAATAGATACAGGGGTTGAACAGAGAATTCATTTTATAGAAGGAGCCTTCATTACGACAGGATTCATCTACTGAGTTCCTTAAATAAATTTCTTTAGTGAATTCAAGATTTGATTTGCAAAAAGTGTGTTATCATATAACTTTTTAGGGATGTGTCTGCTATAAGGTTTGTCTTAGTATTACTATTTGAAATATATATAATATATATATATATATATATATATATATAACATATATATTTATAATACATAGTCTACATACCAATATAAAGATAAATTTCAAAGAATTTTACTTTCCTTATTTTTTGTAGCACCATACAACCTGTGTAGATTTGCATGTAGGTCAAAGCATAAAAACAGTTTATGAGTGTTGTCTAGAAAGAATAAGAGACATTAGAATTAGATGGATAAGAGATATAAAAAGGAAAGAACACTGAAAATTTTGACCGTTACCAATTTCTGGGAAAGCCATCTTGCTTTCCATCTCTGGTATACCTCTCATTTCTAACCACTTAGTTGCAATTTTCTCTCCTGCTGATCTCCTGTAACCATTCTAGCTCTTAAACATAGAAATTATCCACAAGTGGGGGGTGCCGGGGTGGCTCAGTCATTTGAACATCTGACTCTTGCTTTTTGTCTCATATCATCATCTCACAGTTTGTGAGTTCGAACCTCACGTCAGGCTCCATGCTGACAGCAAGTGCAGAGCCTGCTTGGGATTCTCTCTCCTTCTTTCTCTGTCCCTACCCCACTCCCATGTGCTCACATGCTCACTTCCCCTCTCTCTCTCTCTCTCTCTCTCTCTCTCTCTCTCTCTCTCAAAGAAATAAACTTTTTTTAAAAAAGAAATTATCTATAAGGGTACAAATAGAATCATTTAATGAAGCTACAACAATAGAAGCACCAATAACACATTCTCCAGAGGGTTAAGAGGTTTTATCAGTTAGTACTGAAAATAAGGGGAAAAGTGCCTTCTTTGAAAGTAAGAGTGTAATTTTGTAGGCACAACCCTGGACCATAAAGGCTGTAGGCTTGGATGGGGGTGCTCTTCAATGCCAAAGTTACAGCTGGAAAAACTGCCCTTGTCCTAAACTACTAACAACTATGAAAATTTACAGAAGTTTCAACAATTGCAGCTCTATAAAAAATGATACACAGAATTATAAAACTTTCACACCTTCTAGCTATATATATATACCTATATAACATTTCAGACCTTCTAGCTAATTATAGTTAAAAACCCAAAATATATGAACTAAATAAATGTCTAAAGGGCATCTTCCCACATCAGGAAAAGTATCAGCTATTTTCTTTATCCTTTCATGTAACAATAACCATATATCAAGTTCTGAGGCTACCATCTGCTCTACTAGGCAGGTCCCTTGAAAATATGCATTCCAAGACTTGTAACTTCTTTCCATTTCTTTAGATCTTCGACTTCTCTCAACAGTGTTTTGTAGTTTTCAGTATGCAAATCTCATGCTGCTTTTGTTCATTTCATTCCTAGGTATTTAGTTTTGTTGATGCTATAATGTATATGCAGAATTTTTTAAATTTCATTTTTGGATTATTCATTGCTATGGTATAGAAATATAATTGATTTTTATATTTTGATCTTATATCCTACAATCTTGTTAAATTCTTATTGCCTCTAACAGTTTTTTAGTAAAATCCTTGGGATTTTCTATATACAAGACAATGTCATACTGCCCTCATAAGATGAGTTGAGAAGTGTTCCTTCTGTTTCTGTTTTCCAGAAGACATTATAGATAATTGGTATCACTTATTCCTTATATGTTTGGTAGAATTCACCAGTGACATTATCCGGGCCTGGGCTTTTTCTGCAGAAATTAACTTTATTATCCTAAAATACATATGGGATTACAAGGGACCCAACATAACTTAAACAGTCCTGGAAAAGAACAAAGAGCACTTGCACATCCCAATTTTGAAACTTACTACAAAGCTGCAGTAATCAAAACAGTCTGTTACTGGCATAAGGAAAGGCATACAGATCAATTGAATAGAATTGAGAGTTCAGAAATAAACCCATACATCCATAGTCAATTGATATTTGACAAGGATACTAAGACCATTTAATGGAGAAAGAATAGTCTTTTCAATGAGTGGTTCTGGGAGAACTGGATATCCACATGCAAAAGATTGGAGTTGGACCTTTACCTCATACCATATATACAAATTAACTCAAAATAGATCAAAGACCTAAATGTAAGAGATAAACCTCTTAGAAGAAAACTTAGGAGTAAATGTTTGTGACCTTTGATTAGGCAGTAATTTTGTTTTGTTTTGTTTTGTTTTGTTTTGTTTTTGAGGGGGGCAGGGGCAGAAAGAGAGGAGAGGGAGAGAGAGAATCTTAAGCAGGCTCCAAGCCCAGCATGGAGTCTGATGCAGGGCTCAGTCTCACCACCATGAGATCATGACCTTAGCCCAAACCAAGACTCAGACACTTAACCAACTGAGCCACCCAGGTGCCTCTAGGCAGTATTTTCTTAAGATGCAACGCCAAAAGCACAAGTGACAAAAGAAAAACTGAATTGGACTTCATCAAAATTAAAAACCATTATGCTGCAAGTAATATCTTCAAATAAGTAGGACAGCCCATTGAATGTGAGAAAATCTTTTCAAATCATATATCTGATAAGGATCTTATATCCAGAATATATGTAAAAAAAAAAACTTTTACAACTTAGCAAAAAAAGAACAATAACCCAATTGAAATATATACAAAGGATTTGAGTATACATTTCTTGAAAGAAGATATACAAATGGCCAATAAAGACATTAAAAGATATTCAACATCATTAGTCATTAGGGAAATATAAATCAAATCTACAGTTAGATACCACTTCATACCCACTAGGATGGCTGTCATAAAAAAAAAAAAAGATGGACAATAGCAAATACTCAAGAAGATATGGAGAAATTGGAACACTTGTACATTGCTGGTGGGAATATAAAATGGCAGTCACTTTGGAAAAACAGTTTGACAGTTCTACATAGTTAAATTTTTTTAATGTTTACTTATTTTTGAGAGAGAGAGAGAAAATGAATGAATGGGGGAGGGGCATAGAGAGAAGGAGACACAGAATCCAAAGCAGGCTCCAGGTTCTGAGCTGTCAGCACAGAGCCGGATGTGGGGCTCAAACTGGTGAACCGCGAGATCATGACCTGAGCCAAAGTCGGACACTTAACCAACTGAGCCACCCAGACGCCCTGACAGTTCTACATAGTTAAATATAGAGTTTAAAAATATGACCTAGAACTTCTAGGTATATACCTGAGACAATTGAAAATATTTGTCCACACAAAAATTTGTATGCTAATGCTCATTGCATCATTATTCACCATAGCCAAAGGATAGGGGAAAAAAAACAAATGTCCATTAACTGATGAATACAAAGTGTGGTATATCCATACAATGGGATATTGTTTGACAATAAAAAGGAAGAAAAATACTAAGGTTGGCTATAACATGGATGAACCTTGAAAACATGCTAAGAAGCTAGTCACAAAGACCACATAGTATACATTCCATTTGTATGAAATGTCCAGAGTAGGTACATCTGTAGAGACAGAACGTAGATTAGTGGTTGCCAGGGCCCAGGAGCTCTCAGGAAAAGTGAGGTATGTAGTGACTGCTAATGAGCACAGGACTTCTTTTAGAGGTGAATAAAAATGTTCTACAATTGATTGTGGTGATGGATACACACAACTCTGTGAACATTACTAAAAGCCATTGAATTGTACTCCTTAAATAGGTGAATTGTATGGCATGTGATTTATTCATTAAAACTGTTTTTAAAAGAAGGAGGAAGAGAAATAATAATAATAATAATAACAACAACAATTTTGAGTGAAATAAATCAGACTGAGGAAGATAAATACCATATGATTTCACTCATGTGAAATCTAAAAAACAAACAAAAAGTAGAATCAGATCTATAAATACAGAGAACAAACTGATGGTTGCCAGAGGAGAGGGGTAGGGGGATGGACAAAATGGGTGAAGTGCAGAGGGAGGCACATTTTTCCAGTTATGGAATGAATAAGTCACAGGAATAAAAGGCAGAGCATAGGGAATACAGTCAGTGATAATTGTAACAGTGTTGTATGGCAGTTACACTTGTGGTGAACATAGCATAATATATAGAGGTGTTAAATCACTATGTTGTGAATCACCTGAAATTAATGTAACATTGTATAGATAGCTATACTAAAATAAAAAAATTAATAAAAATTAAAAAGCTAAAACAATTAAAAGAAATTCTGGGTCTTATAGTAGACTAGTAGTGTATTTTAGTCACCAGAAAAGAATTTTTCCCTGAATAATCAGCATTTTGTTTTTCTACTTGGTAGAAGGGAAGGATAGGGAAGTAGGAATTAGCTCAGGGACCCCTCCAAACTTACACTTTTCAGAAAGATTCTGATTATTGTTTTACTTATTTAAATAATATAGATTTTTTATATAGTAATTTCACAGTTAAAACATCCTCTTTGCAGTGCAAATTTTCTATTGGGGGATGCTTTTCACATGAAGTAGAAATCAGATCCATTGGTTATCCTTCACATATAAAATACAAACCCAGACACTCCCTAGAATGACTTTAAAGGCTGGCTTTAGGGGCACCTGGGTGGCTCAGTCGGTTAAGCGGCCGACTTCGGCTCAGGTCATGATCTCACGGTCCGTGAGTTCGAGCCCCGCGTCAGGCTCTGTGCTGATAGCTCAGAGCCTGGAGCCTGTTTCAGATTCTGTGTCTCCCTCTCTCTGCCCCTCCCCCGTTCATGCTCTGTCTCTCTCTGTCTCAAAAATAAATAAATGTTAAAAAAAAATTTAAAAAAAAAAATAAAGGCTGGCTTTAGCATATCTTTCTAGTGTCATCACCTGTCATTCCCTGCTCTAGCCAATTCTTCATTTCACAACTTTTCTGTGACTTCCCATGTGCTCCCTCTGTCTAGAATGCCCTATACACCTCTTCTCTGCCTGGAAAACTACTTTCCTTTCAAGGCACAGCTTAATTTTCACCTTTCTAGAGTTCTTCCTGACTCTCATAGAATTAATTGCTCTTGCCTTTGTTTTAATAGTATTTGTTTTTGCCTCTAGCATATTGTGTTATAATGTTAGTTTAACAGTCTTTGTCATCCAAGGCTTCAATAACAAAAACTAGGTGTTTACTTCTGTATCCACTGAATGTAGCAAGTATATGCCTGGCCCATTGTAAGATAACAATCAATGTTGGATGGATGGATGGATGGATGGATAGATATCTGATATCTAATTGAGTCAGTTTACTGGTTGTGGTCTGGAAAAGGAAGCATAAAGTAACACTTCTCCCCCTACCCAGCTTCTTGATTGTCAGCAGTATTTCCTGAGTCCCTGTGGAATGTCTAGTATCATGGAAAATCCAAAAATATATGTAAACTATGGTCCCTGCCCTTAAGCTCTTCTGTAATTGAACAGGTAACACTCAGATGGGTTTTTTTTTTGTTTTTTTTTTTGTTTTGTTTTTAAATTTTTTTTTAACGTCTATTTATTTTTGAGACAGAGAGAGACAGAGCACGAACGGGGGAGGGGCAGAGAGAGAGGGAGACACAGAATCGGAAGCAGGCTCCAGGCTCTGAGCCATCAGCCCAGAGCCCGACGCGGGGCTCGAACTCACGGACCGTGAGATCGTGACCTGAGCTGAAATCGGAGGCTTAACCGACTGAGCCACCCAGGCGCCCCAACACTCAGATGTTTGATGCAACTAGAAGATAACATAAAATAACATATAGTTGATAGCTAATAATTTAAAGAAGATTATGATTGCTATCAGAGTTCAGTGAAAAACTTGTTCCTACTTTCAGGTGTTAGGGCTACATGGCATACATAGCATTTCAGGCAGTGTGAGGGCCCTAGAAGTGACCCCCAAGTAGATTTCCATAGTGGCTCAGGAGGCTACCAGCTGCTAGCACCATGATGGGCAAGTAGTAAACTGCACAAATAATCCCCAAGCCAGCCTAGTCAAGGGAAAAGTGATTCGTGGCTCCTTGGAGCATTTTTAAAGCTATTTAGGCTCTCTTCCACCCCAAGGGAATCCTTATATGTTTACCTCTTTTATATAACTTTTTTTAAAGTCCAATTATTCACAAATATTTATTAAGTGCTATATTAGTTTCCTATTGCTGCTATAACATGACCACAAATTTAGTAGGTTAAAATTTAAGAATTTATTCTCTTATAGTTCTGTAGGCCAGAAGTCTGAAATGAATCTTCTGGGGGCTAAAATCAAGGTGTCAACAAGGGCTATACTTTTTCTAGAGACTCTAAGGGAAAATCTGTTTCCTTGCCTTTTCCAGTGTAAACTGGAGCTATATTCTTTGCTCATGGCCCCTTCCTCCAACCTCAAAGCCAGCAGCATAGCTTTTCTCTGTGACTCTGCTTCCATTATGTGACCTTCTCTTCTGTGTCAAATCCCCCTATGCTTCCCTCTTCTAAGGACACTTATAATCACAATAAGGGTGGGGACACCCAGGTAATTCAAGATCTTTAATCACATCTGCAAAGTCTCTTTTGCTATAAAATGTAGCATTGACAGGTTCAGAGGATTAAGACATGGACATCTTTGGGGGCCACTATTAAGCCTTCCATGACTATCTATTATATAGCACGCCATGTGCTAGGCACTTTATATCTCTACTGCACTTACTGTATTCATAGCTTCTCTCTCCTACTGCACTATAACCTCTTGGAAGAGAAAGTCCATGTTGCTTTCTCTTTCACAATGCTTAGCATGTGGCCTTGCTTGTATATAATAGTACCCAGTAAATAATTAATGAATAATATAAGCCACACCCTGTCACATAGTAGAATTTAAATTAACTTCATTCAAAAAATATGTATTCAGTCAGAGGGGAAAGGTCTTTGATATCTGAATAGTCAGATACAATCCAGGAAACAGTTGTTGAACTCCTACTATGTGCCAGATACATTGCTAGTTATTAAAGATAAGGACAGAAGTAAGGTAGTCTGACCCCTAAGGAGATAATAATGAGCAGCTGTGTGCCTGGGTTGGCTAAGAAAGGTCTGGTTGGTGAAGAAGCCATGTCCCAATCTGTGGGCACCTCTTAGGGGTGCAGGTTAATGGATGATCCATCTAGAAGGAACCCCAAGTGTCATCTAGCATGACAACCACCATCACCTCCAACCATCACCCCACCCACACCTTCTTATCTGCTGTTGATATTCCCTCTCCAGTATCACAGCCTAGCATTCTCCAATGTCTAATGGTACACCTCTTGTCACAGGGAGCTCACTTTCCCTAGCGGCATCCCATGTGATCTTCAATCCATTCTAAAAGTTAACAAAATTATTTCTTCTGTTGAGCTGAGATAATGCCATTTTTCTTCTAGCCATTCTGCCTCCTGCAGCTACACAGAACAGTCTATTTTCTCAGTCTAGAAGATCCATTCAGATATTTCTAGAGGCTCCCCTAAGTCCTGTCTTCTTATTCATTTATTTATTCAACAAATGGTCTCTGAGCATCCCTTATATGCCTGCCACTGTGCTAGGAACTGGAGATCCAGAAATGAGTGGGGCAAAATTCTTTTCTCGAGGAACTCCCACTCTAGCAAGGAAGCAGTCATATGAATCATGCAATGTGACAAGTATTCCAGGAGAAGGAGCTGAGAGTGGAGACAAATCAGCTATACCTAGGGCTGTTAAGGGGTCAGGAAGGTGGCATTTCAGCATGGTCTCATTCAGTCAGTTAGTGTTAATTGAGTACCTACTGCATGTCAGACATTTTGCTCGGTGCTAGGGATATAATAGTGACCCAGGAATTTACCAGGCAGAATATGCCAGGCAAAGGAATCAGCATTTGTAAAGTCAAGAAAGCATTCATTTATTTAAACATTTGTTTGGTTGTTGGGTTTTTATTGTGTTTTAAGCAAACATGGTAGGCGCTGTAGATACAGAGATAAATCACACTGACACTTCCCTAACTTCAAGAAACTTGTGGTCAACTGGGATATATTGACAAGTAAACTAGCATTCTGGAATAATGTGATTAATGGCTGTTATAGGCACAGAGTACTAGGGAAGCACACAAACAAAGACACTAAGCTCAGTAGGGATGTGGGGAGGTACTATGTTCATAACAGGATTTATTTTAAGTACTGAGACTGTTGTGATGCTTGAACTGAGTCTTCAGGAGCAAAAAATTATAAGCCTAGGCAGATACAGAGGAAAAGGATAAGGAAAAGAGAGCTGAACATGTGAAGGTAGGAAAGCATGAGAGAATAAGATTTGTGAACAAGAGTTCAGTATGGTTGAGGCAGAAAGTTTGTATGAGCCAGTAGCAGGGGATGAGGCTGGAAACTTAGATGAGGCCAGATCCTTAAGGACCTTGTGTACTGTACTAAAGTGTTTGGACTTTATCCTGAAGGCAGTAGGGAGCCAGAAAAGATCATTAAGCAGGGAAGTGACACAATCAGATTTTTCGTTGACAAAAATAACTCTGGCCACAGCGTGGAGGATTACGTCCAAGGGGTGAGACTAGAGGCAGGAAGACTGGCTAGAAGGCTAGTACAGCCAGCCAGGGTGGTGATAATGAGGGCAGTGGCAGAGGCAACAGGAAGGAGGGGCCAAAAGGGAGGATTTATGAAGTAAAATTATCAAGGAGAAGAAGACAGAATAATCAAAACTGACACTATGGTTGTTATTTGAAAAAAATGATGATAGGAATACAGGAGGAAGAGTAGGTTTCAGGGGTGATGATGAGTTCATTGTCACTCATGGGGTTTTGGGGGTACCTGAGAGGTAGAAAGATGTCTGGTAAGCAGTTAATTATAAAAGCCTGGAATGCAGCAGAGTGTCTGGGTATAAACTAGAATGGCACGTGAAAGTAACGGTCCTTAATTCAACAGATATTTATTGAGTGCCTATATGTGTTATACTAGAGGAGATTCCTGGAGTTACAAAGATGAATAAGACAGTCTCTACCCTCCAAGAGTCCCACCTCATCAGGAAAACAGATAAGGCAATGTGGAAGCACAGCAATGAGGTTTGCACAGGATATTGTTATAGGAACATCGACAAGAAGCACTTAACCTCAGGTAGAAGAGGGGAGGCTTTCTAAATTAAGTGCTATCTCAGCTAAATCATGAAGAAATAGGCGTTAATGTTAAAAACAAAAAAGAGGGAAGAACATTTCAGGCAAAGGGGACAACAAAAGCAAAGGCAGGGAGGCAGGGAAAAAAACATGGTATATGCATGTCAGTATTGGTAGAGTACAGAACACAAAGATGAAATTAGAGTGTCTAAGGGTCATGGAAGGTTTTATATGCCATATTCAGATAATTTGGACTGTAAACACTGAAGAGCCACTGAAGGTTTTAAGGAAAATGACATGGTCAGAGCAGCATACAAGTGGGTCATGCTGATGGTTGTGTTTTTCTGTCCTAGAATACAAACTCCATGAGGACGAGGATTTTGTCTCAGTGCCTAGAACAAAAAGAACCTAGTAGACACTCATAGATATTTGTTGAATGAGGGAATTAACATAAGGGATCAATGTGAGGGACCAAAACTAAATGCAGTGAGATTGTGGCAATAATCTGGAGAGTAAATAATGAAGGCCTGACCTAAGATTGGCAGTGGGAGGTGCAGAGAAGGCGCTGGAGTCAAGAACTACGTACCAAGCGTTGGTCTGGCTAGATGGTGATACCTGCATGATTTTATCCTCCTTTCAGTTTAACATACTGTCATTCTGCTATGTCCTGGATACTACTAGATGTCAGGGACACAAAGAAAATTAATATCTATGCCATGCTTTTAGGAAGCTCTCAGTTTTGTGGGATAGACAGACCAATCTATGAAAGATAGATATGGTATAATGTATATATTATGTATCAGTTCTACAATAGAGTTCTGAGCTGATGGGGGCACCACATAGAAATGACTAATCCACATGGGGAAAAGCTTCATGGTAGTGACTTTTGAGCTGGTTGTTCAACATGGAAAAAGGAGTTGCCAGGCAGAGCAGGAGAGTGACATCCTGGAGTAAAGAATCATGTGTAGGCACATGGAATTGTGAAAGGGCTTGGTCAGATTCCAGGACCACTGAGAAGCTAGGTGTGGCTCTCCTTACAGGGATGGCAGATAGGTTTTATGTCATGTGCCAATTCCATTTGATTGATAGTGGCCACCAGTCAGAGATACCGCCATCTACCCAGACAAATGCTAGAAACACTGGCCTCCATCATCTCCATATCCTACTGATTCTACCTCCTAGTTTTTTACTCCAACCCCTTCTTTGTACCTGCTACTGCCAATCCCATGTCAGGCCTTCATAAAGGGCTGTGTTAAGAAAGATTCTGAAGCCCTTTCTGGGCTTAATGGGAAAGAGTAATGTGATCAATTAGCAATATCTGCCATGGGTATAAAAGTAAGGAATGGAAGTATGCAGTCATATCCCTGGGCATAGAGTATGAGGTCAGGAATGGCAGGAACTGATGCATTAGAGTCCAGTTTTAAGAATGTTGGCATTGAAGTACTTAATGGGCTGGAGGTATCTAGCTGATAGATAGAGAGCTCAGAAAATAGGTCAGTGATGAAGATGTAGATTTTTGGAATTATCTGTGTATAGATCAGAAGTAGATAAACTTTTTCTGTAATGATCCAGATAGTAAATATTTTAGACTTTGTGGGCCATAATGTCTCTATTGTACCTATTTAACTTTGCTCTTGTTGCTTCAGAGCTGCCATAGACAGTATTTAAGTGGATCTGGGTATGATTGTGTTCTAATAAAACCTTATTAACAAAAACACATCAGGCTGGTTTTGGCCTATGGGCCATAGGTTGAAAACCTCTAATGTAGACAGTACATAGCATACAGTCATGGAATGTAATAAAGTATGGTTAGCATCAGGCAAGACTTGAGTTCAGTCTCAGCTCTGTATTTACTAACTTTGTGACTTTGGACAAGCCAGTTAAACTTTTCCTGACTCTGTTTCCTCCTCTGTAAAATGGAGCTTCATGCTAGTGCCTACCTTACATACTTCCTGTGAGGAAGTAACTAAGCTATTCCATGGAAGCACTAATTACAGTTATTCCATGGAATAACTAAGCTATTCCATGTAAGCACTAATTACAGTGCCTAGCACTCAGTAAATGTTTGCAATTATTAATAGCATTATTACTATCGGGATTGTTCACATTGTTAGAGATTTTAATTACAGTTGTAAGAGTGGATGACATCACAGGGGAAAACTAGGTAGAGTAGAAGAGAATAGGGCATCAACATTTAAGGGGCAAACAGAGCGGGAGAAACCTGAGAAAGAACTAGCAACATTGTAGGAGAAGACTCAGAAAGAAGTATAGTTGACCCTTAAACAACATGGAGATTAGGGGCACTCTCCCCCTGCGTGGTCAAATATCTGCAGATAGCTTTTTTTTTTTTGTATATTGGACACACAATGTTACATTAGTTTCAGGTGTCGCATGTAACTTTTGGCTCCACCAAAACTTAACTACTAACACATATTTGCATTATATTCTGTATTCTTACAATAAAGTAAGCTAGAGAAAAGAAAATGTAACTAAGAAAATCATAAGGAAGGGAAATATATTTACAATACGGTACTGTATTTATTCAAAAAATATGTGTATAAGTGGACCTACACAGTTTAAACGCATGCTGTTCAAGGGCCAACTAGTGTACAGAAATCTAAGGAAGGAAAATGTCTTAAGTAAAGGGCAAGAAGCAGAAAGTCTTCCATGTTAGAAAAATGGGGAAAGGACACGAAAAGGCAGTTATCAAAAGACATACAAATGGGCAATAAATATTTATTTTAAAAAGATGTTCATTTTCACTGATTATCAAAGACATGAACATAAAACCATGTATCTTTGTTTCTTGTCTGTGAGATTGGCAAAGATTAACACAGTGTTACCAAGGCTGTGGGGAAACAGGCACTCTCCTGTACTTACTGGTGGGAACGTTAAGTTTTTTTGGACTTTACAGAAGATAGTTAAGCAATATGTATCAAAATGAAAAATAAGCATATTCTATGAGGCAGCAGTCTTCTCGGAATTTACCTCAAAGGAGATCGAAAATTTTACAAATGCATTTTAAAAATACATGCAACAATGTTGGTCTCAGCATTATGAGAGCAAAAACAACCTAAAATACTCAACAATAAAATAGTTATGGCAGATGCACACAATGGAATACTATACAGCTATTTAAATATGACAGAGTTCCATGCTTATTGACATAGAATGATGTCCATGGCATATTGTGGAAGGTTATAAAGCAGCAGTGTAATATGTTCTCCATTAAAAAAACTTTGCTTCCTAGCAAACAGTGTTTTTGGTTTTTTTCTCAGTAGTGAGATTTCAGGTCATTGCACTTTTTGTTCAAGTTTGAATAGTTGAATATATTTTACTGAACATGTGTCATTTTATAGAAACAGTAACAGTACCAAGTAGTATGCTGGTAACCCAGGTCTCTGAAAAAAAAAAGCCTTAAATTTATAGCATTTGCTAGTTTTGATGATATAAATACTCTCAAGGGCTTGTAAAATTCCTGAATAATTTAATAATCAGCACTTACTAGCTGGCTTTGACACACCAATGGCAATAACTGTTTAAAACAAAAGAAAAAATTGAAGTATGTTTACCATTATCAAATGCTGGTCAAGTAAGATGAAGATTAAAAATCACTTGTCTCTGAACCTGGTAAAAGGAGTTTCAGTGGAACAGACAGTTGCAGAGTAAATGGGAAAGAAAGAAATGGAGAGAGCAAGCAATTTTGTGGAAAATGGAAGGGAAGAAATAATAGCTTGAGGAAGATATGGTCAAGGGAAGTTTAATTTAGGGAGGTTGGGAAGAAATACCAGAGATAACATTATCAACTTTTTAGTTTATGTTTGTTTGTTTGTTTGTTTGTTTTGTGTTTATTTTATTTCTTATGTTTATTTCTTATGAATAATCTCTAAAGCTCGCAATATACTGGCACATGGATGTTCTTGAAACAACCCTTAGGTTTGGTATCATTATCATTCTCATTGTATATATGGGGAACCTAAGGCTCAGAAAGATGAAGTGGTTTGCCCCAGATGTCACAGAGAGTGAGTCACATTGGTGTGTACCAACTGGGCTTCACCCTCTGGTTAATCCCTGAAAATACCAAGATAGATAAAATGTGGCTGCTAACCCATATACTCAGACCCTTCTCCAACCTAGGTCTTCCTCTCCCATGTGTTTAGGTTCTTTTTCAGCTTGTCCTAGGCTGGCCCTGGTAAGTAAGCCATGAATCTTGTTTGTCCTTGCTTGCAATAAGAGAAGGAAGCCTAGCATGAGAGGGTAAGTAGTTATTAGTAACAATGAAGTATGTTGAGGACTGAGAAGTGTCTGTTTCATTTGGCAATGTAATGATTACTGGTATATTTTCAGTGGTGTAAGAAGAGCAAACTGAGGAGCAAAGGAATGATGAGAAAATAAAAGCAGGAGGCAGGGGGAGAGAGAAAGGAAGTTATAGATGAAACCTAGTAAAATATGGATAATTTTAAAAGCACTTCTTTTTAATGCTCAAATTATCCCAAATTTGGCCAGTGAGATCTCCTTCAATCCAGAACCTGTGTATTTTTTTTACATGACCCCATCAGTTCTTTAGTGCATCTTTGCTCTCTGGTGAACAAAATTTCCCCAGTTCACATTGAACTTTCCCCACTCCAGCCGTGGAACCAGTCATTTCTCTCAAAAGCCCTGGTTCCTATTAGTAGGAAACAGTATGTCATTACCACATACTAGGCACTAGGTATGCTCATTGCTACTGATGCACATTGCTTTTAGGCTTTTTCTGTAGACTGAGCTAGGAAATATGTATTTTTTAGAAATTGTGAAAATATTAATGGAAATGGGTTATAAAAGTAAAACAACAACAATAATAATAATAATCCATTAGTCCATAGTGATATTCAGTAGAGAAAGAAGGAAATAAGGGGAGAAAGATCTTTTTTCTAGGAAAATACTAGCTAATAAATATAGGAGGAAGATAGAATAGAAAATCACTTTATGCAGCTCCCAGTATAATAATTGATTTTGACAAAGATTATCAACTGAATGCTAAAACCATTGAGTAAAAAGTTCTTGGGGAACAGGATATTCACACAGTCTCAAATTATCACCCCACAAGTTCCTTGCTAATTACTAATGGGGAAAGGTCCATTTACAATGGGAAAATCTGGCAGTCACTAGGTTAAACAAGTGATTAAACCCAGCATTGTCAAAACCATGACAACCTGACCTTGTACCTCCTGATGTGATGTAATAAGAAGTACAGAGCATCATTTTTGAAATATTCTTGCCAAACATGTTTGACCTGAATCTAAATATGAAAGTAACAATTAGATATAGAGTGTGCGACTTCCAACAAGTTAACTGGCCTGGATTGTTCAAAAAGCCATTTTCATGAAAATAAGGTAGAGGAATTGTTCTAGATTGAAAAAATAGCATGAGCTCTAACAATAAAATGCAATGTGCCAACCTTGAATGGATTCTGAATTGGAGAGGGAAATCATAAACAGCTATGAAATACATTTTTGGAATAACTTAGTAAATTTGAATCTAGACTATGATATTATTAAATTAATATTGACTTCTCAGGGGTAATAATGTGGAAACCTTTTTCTTAGGAGATGCATGCTGAAGTATTTAGGAGTGAAGTGTCCTCATATTTGTAACTTACTTTCAACTGGCTCAGGAAAAATGTGTGTGCATGTGTGTCTGGAGAGAACAAATATGAGAAATTAGTAACAGTTTGTGGATCTAAGTATGAGATGTGTGACTACTTGTTGTACCATTCTTCTAACTCTTCTGTAGGGTTGAAAGTTTTCAAAATCAAAGTTAAAAAAACACTTCTTTTTAAAGCCTTGGAAATATATGGTGAGGTTCAACAAGCAGTGCTGAGACAATTGGATACAAACATGCAGAAAGGTAAAATTAGACCCTTACCTCATACCATACACAAACATTATCTAAAAACGGGTAAGAGGCCTAAATGTAAGGGCCAAAGCTATAAAACTTATAAAAGAAAATGTAGGATAAAATCTTTAAGACCTTGGGGTGCCTGGGTGGCTCAGTCGGTTAAGCCTCCGACTTCAGCTCAGGTCACGATCTCACGGTCCGTGAGTTCGAGCCCCGTGTCGGGCTCTGGGCTGATGGCTCAGAGCCTGGAGCCTGCTTCCGATTCTGTGTCTCCCTCTCTCTCTGACCCTCCCCCGTTCATGCTCTGTCTCTTTCTGTCTCAAAAATAAATAAACGTTAAAAAAAAATTAAAAAAAAAAAATCTTTAAGACCTTGGTAAAGCAATTATTTCTTGGGTACAACAACAAAAGCATGATCCGTAAAACGAAACAAAACAAAATTTCGACAAACTGGACTTTATCAAAATTAAAAACCTTAGTACTTCAAAAAACATCATTATGAAAATAAGACAACTCGTAAACTGGGAGAAAATATTTGCAAAATACATATCTGATAAAGAACTTATATCTAAAATATACAAGTCTTACAATTCAGTAATAATAACAGACACCCCAATTTAAAAATGGGAAGGGATTTGAATAGACACTTCACCAAAGACAATATATGAATAGTTAAAAAGCACATGCGAAGATGCTCAATATCGTTAATCATACAGAAACCCAAATTAGAACCACAGTGAGATATCACTACACACCTACTAGAATGGCTGTAATAAAAGATAGATGGTAAATGTGGGCAAGGATGTCAAGAAACAGGAACCCTTATACATTTCTGGTGGGAATGTAGACTGGTACAGACACTTTGGAGAACAGTTTAACAGTTTCTTAAGATGTGAAACTTATCATACATCCCACCAATTCCACTCCCAATAGAAATAAAAACATACGTCTACACAAAGACTTGCACAAAAATGTTCCTGGAACATCTATTTTGTTTTATTCTATTTGGTTGTTCATAATAACCAGAAAGTGAGAACAACCCAAATTTCCATCAGCTGGTGCATGGGCAAACAAAATGTGATATATCCATATACTGGAATACTATTCAAGGATTTAAAAAGGAATGAAGTATTGATGCGGGCTGCAAAATGATTGAGCCTCAAAAGTATTATGCTCAGCAATCATGCTCATAGGTATTTACCCAATTGTGTTGAAAACGTATGTCCAAACAAAAACATGCACACAAATGTTTATAGCAACTTTTCTCATAATTGCCAAAATTTAGAAGCAACCAAGATATCCATCAATGGTAAATGGATAAGGAAACTGTGTTATATCTATGCAATGGAATATTATTCAGCAATAAACAAATGAGCTATCTTGTATAACTAAAATAAGCTAAGAGGATAGAACTTAAATATTCTCATCAAAAAAAGATAAATATGTGAGGTGTTAGGTGTGTTAATTGATTAGATGGGGGTACACCTTTCACAATGTCTGTGTATCAAATCAACACAATGTACACTTTAAATATCTTACAACTTTATATGTCAGTTATACCTCAATAAAGCTGAAATTTTTTTAATATTTTTAATGTTTTTTTTTTGAGACCGAGAGAGAGAGACAGAGACAGAGTGTGAGTGGGGGAGGGGCAGAGACAGAGGGAGACACAGATCCGAAGCAGGCTCCAGGCTCTGCGCTGTCAGCACAGAGCCCAACGCAGGGCTCGAACTCACGAACCATGAGATCATGACCTGAGCCGGTCGGACACTCAACTGACTGAGCCACCCAGGCGCCCCTGGCTGAAATTTTTTGAATTGAGCTATCAGCCCATGAAAAGAAATGTAGAAATTTTAAATGCATATTGCTAGGTGAAGGAAGCCAACCTGAAAAGACTACATACTATATGATTTCAACTATATGACATTCTGACAAAGGCAAAACTATGGAGACAGTTAAAAAGATTAGTGATTGCCAGGGGCTTGGAGAGGAGGGGAGGAATAATTAGGCAGAGTACGGGGGATTTTTGGGGTGGTGAAACTATTCTATATGATTCTGTAAGTGTGACTACATGACACTTTACATTTGTCAAAACTCATGTAACTGTAAAACACTAAGAGTGAACCCTAGTGTAAGCTATTGATTTTAATAATAATATGTCAGCATTGTAACAAGTGTAATGCTAATGCAAGATGTTAATAGGGAAAACTGTATGTGGGGGAGAGGGTATATGGGAACTCTCTGTTCTATCTGTTCAATGTTTCTATAAATCTAAAACTGTCCTGAAAAAAACTCTATTAAGAAACTATGCTAAGTAAAAGAAGCCAGATAGAAAAGACCACATATTGTATAATTCCATTTATATGAAATGTTCAGAAAGATAAATCTATACAGAGAGTAGATTAGTAGTTTCCTGGATCTGGGGGTAAGATCAGGGATTAACTGTAACGGATATGAGGAATCTTATAGGAGGGATAAAAATGTACTAAAACTAGATTATGGTGATGGATGCCTAACTTAATAAATTTATTAAAAATAATTGAATTGTACACTTAATATGGGTAAATCTTATGGTATCTAAATTATACTTTAATAAAGCTGCAAAAAAATTCACTTGATCTCACATTTAAAAATTGTCTGTTATATATTAGTTCCTTATAACTGTGAATCATATAAATAATGTGTAGTAGGATCCCATGTTCATTGATGAGAAAACTTAATATTGTTAAGATGACAATACTCCCAAGTTGATCTACAGATTCAGCACAATTCCTACCAAAATCCTAGGTGGCTTTTTGTGGAAATTGACAAGGTGATCCTAAAATTCATATGGAAATGCAGGAGACCTACAGAAAGCCAAAACAATCTTGAGAAAGAACAAAGTTGGAGGACTCACACTGTAATCAAGACAGTGTGGTGCTGGCATAAGGATAGACATATAGATCAATGGAATAATGGAATTGAGAGTCCAAAAACAAATCCTCACATTTATGGTCAATTGATTTTTGATGAAGGTGCTAAGACCATTTATAGGGAAAGAATAGTGTTTTCAACAAATGGTGCTGGGACAGCTGGATCCACATGCAAAAGAATGAATTCGGACCTCTACTTTGTACCATACATAACAGTTAGTTTACAATAGACCACAGACCTAAATGTAAGAGCTAAAACTATACAACTCTTAGAAGAAAGCATAGGAGTAAATCATCATAACCTTGGCCTAGACAAAACCTTCTTAGATATATCACCAAAAGCACAAGCAAGAAAAGAAAAAAATAAATAAATTGGACTTCCCCAAAGTTAAATTCCTCAGGGCTTCAAAGAACACCATCAAGAAAGTAAAAAGACAAGCAATAGAATGAGAGAAAACATTTACAAATCATGTACAGGCATATCTTAGAGGTATTGCAGCTTCAGTTCCAGACCACTGCAAGAATGCAAATATCACAATAAAGTGAGTCAAATGAATTTTTTGGTTTCCCAGTGCATATAAAATGTATGTTTATACTGTAGTCTACCAGGTTTGTAATAACATGTCTAAAAAAACAATGTGTATATTTAATTTTAAAATACTTTATTGCTAAAATAATTCTAACTATCATCTGAGTTTTCAGTGAGTCATAATCTTTTTTGCTGGTGGAGGGTTTTGCCTCAATGTTGATGGCCACTGATTGATCAGGGTGGTCATTGCTGAAGGTTGGGGTGGCTGTGGCAATTTCTCAAAATAAGACAGTGATGAAATTTGCCACATATATGGACTCTTCCTTTCAACAATTTCTCTAGCATGTGAGGCTTTTTGATAGCATTTTAACCACAGTGGAACTTGTTTCAAAATTAGAGTCAATCCTCTCAAAACCTGCCACTGCTTTATCTACTAAGTTTCTGTAATATTCTAAATCCTTTGTTGTCATTTCAACAATCTTCACAGCATCTTCACCAGGAGTAGATTCCATCTCAAGAAACCACTTTCTTTGCTCATCCATTAAAGTTTTATCAAGAGATCACAGCCATTCAGTCACATCTTCAGGCTCCACTTCTAATTCTAGTTCTCCACTATTTCCACAAGCCTTCAATTTGTAAAAAAAAAAAAAAAAAACAAACAAACAAACAAAAAAAAAACCATTATCTGTGGAGCACAATAAAGTAAAGCATAATAAAACAAGTGTGCCTGTATCTGATCAGAGGCCTGTGTCCAGAATACATAAAGAACTCTTCCAACTCAACAATAAAGAGACAAATAGCCCATTTAAAATATGGGCAAAGGATTTGAATAGATGTTTATCCAAAGAAGATGCACAAATGGCCAATGAGCACATGGAAAGATGTTCAACATCATTGGTCATTAAGGAAGTACAAACCAAAACTACAATAAGATACCACTTCACACCCACTAGGATGGCTACAATCAGATGACAAATGCACATGAGGACAGGCGAAATTAGAACCCTCATACATTGCTGGTGGGAATGCAGCATGGTACAGCCACTTTGGAAAACAATTTGGCAGTTTCTCAAAAGCAAACCATATTACTGCAGATGCACACCATTATCCATTTGATGTTCTTAGGAACAGCAAGAAGGCCAATGCCACTGGAGCAAAGTCAGTAATGGGGACAGTGGCAGGAGAGGACAGAGAAATTGGTAAAGGCCACATCATGCAACGCCTTGTGGACCATGGTAGGATGTTGGATTTTATTTTGAATGTGATGGAATTTTGATCAGGAGGTCTTGGGTCTTAGTGAGTTTGTAGTATCCATTGTAAGGCCTTAGAAAGAGACAAGTAGAAGTAAATGACTACTGAGCAGGCTTGAAGGCCCATCTGTGATTGGGAACCATAAATGTGTAATGGTGTACATCTGCAGTTACATGGTTTGTTCCACTAGCACTTGGCCATCCTACCCAGAAAAAACAGGTGGTCACAGAAAAAACAGGTGGTCAGACTAGTTTAGGGTTGGGATTTGAGGTTCAGATACTAGGAGGAAACTGGCTAAGGTAGTTTACCATAGTAAACTAACTCATAAGTAAGTACTAAGGTAGGTTTTTACAGAGAAAAATCACATTTTCAGGAGTCTTTTAAAAAGGAAGTACTGTATTTCTGCCTTTTGCCATCTTTCACTGCTTTGCTGTAAGCAATTTAGAAGCAATTAATTTAGTGAAAGGAGCATTGAGAGGAGACTTAAATACGAGCCTCAGCTCTCCCAGTGACTGTGACACCAAGGGTAAATTGTCAAAGCCAACAACTGTAAGAAGACTAAAGAAATTATCTTTCTGGCTGCTTGTTAAATGATGCCAAGAAACTAGCTTTGTACCATTAAATAAAACTCTTCAACCTTTCTTGGCAACAATTCTTCCAAATTTCTTCCATGTTACCAAATTTCTCCTGATGCAGTTTGGCCCATTTTCCTTGTGCTAGCGATCACCTATACAACATCCCTTTGTAGAATATAGTTTAAATCAGATCCTACCCCTTCTTTGCTCAAAACCCTCCAAAGGCTTCCTATCTCACTGAGAATGAAGTCCAAACTCCTTGTGATGGCCCCTGTGATTTGGTCCCATCAGAACTCATCTTGTACCACTCTCCTTCATTAACTGTGTTCCAGCCACACTGGCCTTTCAGCTTCTCAAATAGGCCAAGGAAGTTCTTTCCTGCCTCAGAGCTTTTGCAATGCTGCTCTCTCTGCCTGGAAGACTTCTCCATCTCAGTATGGGTGAGTTTCGTTTCACTTTTCAGGTCTTTGTCTAAATATCACCTATTCAGAAAATCTTTCCTGACCAACCTATCTGAAGTAGCCCCCCCACACACACTCTGTTATTCTCTATCACATTACTGTGTGTTATTTTTGTAATGTTGCTTGTCACAGTATGCTGTTTTCTTGTTTGTTTTTGTATTTTTCATCTGCTTCCACATACCGCCCCACACACACACACTGTGAAGTCCTTGAGAATAGGTTATTATCTGTATTATCTGTTCCTCTTTATTCCCAGAGTATAAGACAGAGTGAGTGCTGAATACAAATTTGTATGTTGAGGGAGGAAGGAAGGGAAAAACCTCTTTTGTTACCTGCACCCAATAAGTAATTAAGATTATTCCTCAAACCCTTAGTTATTTGTATTGTCCTCTACTGGACTCTTCCATAAGTGGAATAAAATCCTGATTTCCTGACTGATCTTGAATATTAGAGAGAGGATTATCATATTATAGTCTTTCAGAGTCAGAACTAGAAGTCATCTATTCTAACCTCTCTCTCCATATAGAAACCTTTCCACAGCATCTATCCCAGGATTCCATAAGATGCCTCAGTGGGAACTACAGGAAGTAAAATGGTAGCTGAATATACAGGGTTCTGGACCACCCAAGTGTCCACCCCCTACTCACGCTTCAACCAGAAAAGTCTTGATTTTGTTTGTTTTCTATATTGGGATTCCACACAAAATTTCACTTGAAAAAATAAACAGTCTGCTGCTTAAGAGAAGTTTGAAAACTACAGATCTAGGACACCTGGCTGACTCAGTAAAGCATGTGACTCTTAGTCTCGGGGTTGTGAATTCAAGCCCCACATGAGGCATAGAGCTTACTTAAAAAGAACTACAAATCTGATCTATGCCTGAACATGCGTATCTTGATATTCCATCATGCCATTTTTACATCTGTCTTCAGTATTCAAGGATGACACTACTGACAGCAATCACTACTTGTGCATATGTTTTGTCACTATAAAGGCAAATCTACCACCAAATGATTCTTTCTACATTTAAAGCCTGTCCATTGGTTTGAGGCACTCACCATGAGTTAAATAAGGTGTTTATTTCATAGACTTACCTTGATGCTACACATCAAGATGGTCTGTGCGATCTCCTATCAGTCTCACTGAATCCTGTGCTGCAGTACTCAGAACCACTTAAAATATGACCTTACAGTATATCTTCCACTCTCTTTATTTATTTCACCTCAGTGAATTACCTTCTTGGTTTCCATATTAAATTTCATCAGAGTGATATCCACCCACTTTGCCAATTGATTCAAGTCATTTCAATTTTAAGTGACTTCAGTTTTTTGCTCTACCAAACAAAACTACTGCATCTAACTTAATTTTTTGGATATATTTAATGCAAAGCTCCCTGTTTTATCACAAATTAAAATTAAAAATAAGGCTAATGACATGTCTCTAGATCCAGGACCAGCTTCTGCCTAAATCCATGCTTTGTTTCTCTGTTTGTTTGTTCTGGGGGTGGGGGGGGGGGTGATGGAGGGGAGCAATGAGTCATGGACTCTGATTTGGGTACTGATCAGCCCAATTATTAGTCCAATGTTTTTCTAGTTTATCACATTTGAATTTGTAAATGTATAATCTGAACATTATTTTTCTCTTTTATTCAAGGTAAATAATATGAATCCTTTTCTCCATTCTTAAGGCATTTCATCATTCCATAAATACTCTGAAACAAAAATATATTTTTAGAGCCCACCATGAGCCAAGCACTGTGCTAGCTATTGAAGGTAAAGATGAATAAGAGATACAGTCCTTGCTCTCAAAGAGTTTATAGTCTTGTAGAGAAGAGAGGTACAGGAAGTAATCATTGCAAGACAGTTTGATAAGTACTATGGTAGAGGTTTGAATAAACTGCCAGAGTACAAAAAGGGAATCAACTTTCTTTGCCTGGGAAAGGAAGGTGGAACTTCAGGGCCATCTTCCCAGCCAGATCTTAAAAGATGGGTAAAAGGTTGTCAGAGGAGATGGAAGTCATTCAACATCCAAGACTACATATGTGCAAAGCCCCAGAGACTTAAAGAATATATTATGTTTGGGATAGAGGGAAAAGTTTAATGTGGTTAAGTTGTTAAGGGGAATGGTGAGGTAAGAGGCTTGAGAAGTAGGCAGAGACAAGACTATGAAGGGCCTTGTGTACTATGCTAAAGAAAGGATCTTTTTTCTTATAGGCATGCACACACATTGAGTGTTTTTAAGCAGGGTAGTGACATTGTCAGAATTGTGCTTTAGAAAGTTATAACGAGCAGTGTAAAGTGTGTGATAGGGAGGGAACACTGGGAGGAACATAGCACTACTGAGAACTCCACAGTATGTGGCCAATTCCCTAAGGATCCTGGGATATAAATCATTTTTGTTTTTCAACTGTAAAGGAGGAATAGCCATTTCTTCCCTTACTTCACATGGAGCCAATAAGAGTAAATGAGATCATATGTCCTTTGAGCCTCTTAGAAGAAAGCCTCCAGGTTAGGTCTAGGTAGTTGGAAATTGAGAGAAGTATAGTCTATACTGTATAATTTAACACTTTTTCATGCACACCTTATGGTTTTTTAAATGTGTATTTGCTTTATCTTACAGCTTGATTCAACTCAGTCATAATCTTTAGAAGGGTGGGGTCCAGGACACCTTGCATTGTCCACAACTCCTAGTATAGAGACAGAGCACAGAATGAGTCCTCAGCACCTTCCTGCAGACTGATTACATATAGTGTCCCCTCTTAGGCAAACTGCTCGAGACTGAGGTATCAGAAGAAGGCCACAGTTCTACTTGGGACTGGTAGCAACGTTATATTTCAGGGCTCATTTTCTAGGAGTGGCCAAAAAGATTCCAAGTCTTGTTCAACTAGGCCTATGAGTACCCCTTTACTTCCTGCCTTGGGTTTGACACCTTCTTATAAATATGAGGTAAATTACAAAAGCTCCCTCTATATAAAATAGAAATAATTATCATTTTGCTAGGAAGTCACAATCTACAGCTGAAAAATGTTGAGTAGAATATATATATGTATATACATATGTATATATACACATATATAGTGCATAAATTTTTAATTGTGAATAAAATTTCAAAATATAGTCATTTGTTGCAGAAAAAGTATAAAAATAATGCTCAACTTTTTATGTTTTGTCTTTTGGGTATTATAATTAATGTAGGCATAACTTGACAACAACCTAGATGTTTTTCATCCAAGGTTTGAACAATTTCAGTAATACATGGTAAAACTTTGTAAAGGGGCTTAATCCTATGACGAAGAGACATTTAAGGAGCTCCCACATGTTTTTCTTGTATGTCAAAAAATTATCCGAGATCTGCATCAGCAGAAGCTAGAAAGTCTGAAAGCATTCCCTGCATTTTGAAAGCAAGCACTCTTCTCTCTCTCCTGATTTGGCAGAGGTTGTGATCAGTTCACTGAGCAGAATGGCATTTCCTCCTATCCACACCTAATATAAACTCCAGCCAATTTAATGGGGTATATTTCGTAGTTGGGGATGCAAGCACATAAAGTCTTTGGCTCCTGAGATAGTCATCTTGTGTGCCAAGACCAGGTGCAGAAATACAAATACATATATATTAAGCCTGAGACAGCTGCTTTGCCAGTGTTTTCTGTTTTTTCTATTTAACTGGAAACATTGAACAGGTGCAACTTCCATCAATTATACATAAAATGTTATTTTTCTTGTGGAGGAAGAGAGTACATTTAATTCCTCAACTCTGTATTGATGTCTAAGCCACTGATTAAGTTCATTAATCAAAAGTTTAAAGTAAAAAGTAATATTTTTGATTAACCAGAATGCTCAGGAATGAAATATTCTGATTAACTGAATTTTCTGGTTTAGGGAACAGTTACATCAGATTTTTTATTTGTTTAATACATAGTCTTTAACCTTTTATAAAAGTGCATCCATAGATTTCTGCCTTAGTAAGCACAGTAGACAGGACCTGATTGAATCTTGCTACTATCACTTAGAATTACACAGTGTTTCTACACTCTTGATTCTAGTTGAAAAAGATCTTCCAAAGTAGTGGATATTGACTAAATCTTGGCTGAAGCTGGGGTATACACTGGGAGATTACTTTTGGAAATTGTTTGGTTTCCTGTTATTTATTTCTTTCCCTAAAAGCAAAGTAATATAAAAGAAAAATTCACTAGCCAAGTGAAGACTTTGATTTGCTAATCTATACTTTACTGAATAAAATCATATTTTAGAACAGGAAAATTCTACCTGTCATCAGAGAAAAACATGCTAAAAAGTTTAGATGCAGAAAAATGAGACCTTGCATGTCTAAAGGAAACAAGTGAATTTAGTTCATCATGACCTGTCTATTCAATTAATTCCCTTACTGAATTAATCTTACAGCAATTACCAGGGACCTACTCACCACTTTGTTCTGTAGTGAAAATGTTAGGTTTTGTTTATAAACTATCTTAAGATTCCTGGTGGTAAATAGAACGGTTTTACACTTTTCCCACTAGTTTACCTTGGTCTATATAATTATCCAAAGTGAAATATGGTCCATGAATTCTGAAAGTTGCCTTCTAAGCACTTTTCACCGTAATGAATTCATAGTAACTTTTTTTTAATATTTATTTATTTTTTTAAGAGAGAGAGAGCACATGGGGCAGAGAGAGAGAGAATCCCAAGCAGGCTCTGTGCTGTCAGTGCAGAGCCCCATGAAGGACTTGATCTCACCAACTATGAGGTCATGACCTGAGCCAAAATCAAGAATCAGATGCTTAACTGAGCCCCCCCAGGTGCCCAAAATTCATAGTCACTTTGCTTGATTCATTTTCAGGGAAATATTACCTTGTATCTACTCTCCCAAGCCTTCATTTGTCTTTTATTTTTTTTAACGTTTATTTATTTTTGAGAGAGAGAGAGAGAGCACGAGTGGGGGATGGGTAGAGAGAGAGGAAGACACAGGACCTGAAGCAGGCTCCAGGCTCTGAGCTGCAGCACAGAGCCCGATGCGGGGCTCAAACTCACAAACTGTGAGATCATGACCTGAGCTGAAGTCGGATGCTTAACCAACTGAGCCACCCAGGCGCCCCTCATTTGTCTTTAATAGTGACTGCTTATCATGCCAAATGGTGTGGAAAGAGTGAGAACTGCGTAGAATAATGCTGCTGTCCCATTTATTTTATTTCCTGGATAACATTTTCAGTTTGGTCACATAGTTAATGGATTTGTTTCTATTAACAAATTCTCGACCTAATCCTTTTTCACACATTATTCTGTATAAATTCTAAGTCCAAAGGTGCTAGGCCAGTAGCTGAATTGGCCTTGCCTTTTGGGGGAATTTTTTTTATATTTATTTACTTTTGAGAGACAGAGACAGAGTGCAAACAGGGGAGGGGCAGAGAGAGAGAGAGGGAGACACAGAATCTGAAGCAGGGTCCAGGCCCTGAGCTGTCAGCACAGCCTGATGGGGGGGACCTGAACTGAAGTTGGATACTTAACTGACTGAGCCACCCCAGTGCCCCAGGGGTATTTTTAAAAACTCATTTATCCCAAATCCAAATAATCAGAAAGTTGAAATGATTGAAGTTTGGTGTGTTATTGAAGGAGGAATCTGGAGAGAAAAATTTCTACTAGAAGGATCTGTGGTAGTTCTTTTTTGGCCAAAGAACCTTTAAATTCATATCAGAAAATGGCAAAAGGGGATAGAGGCAAACAGAAAAAGTAGTAAAGCAGTAAATGAAAGACAAGTGAAGAGGTAGGAGAAAACTGACAAGATAGATTAATTTCACCAATATTATAAATGAAATGATGAAAGGGGAATAGGCATGAA
This sequence comes from Panthera pardus, assembly GCF_024362965.1. Taxonomy (NCBI): domain Eukaryota; kingdom Metazoa; phylum Chordata; class Mammalia; order Carnivora; family Felidae; genus Panthera; species Panthera pardus. The sequence continues at coordinate 67,089,689 of NW_026526843.1, forward strand.
GGAGAAGTGGAGGAAATTATATGAGAAAGAGTAAAAGCAATAAATGTTGATAGAATGATATCAAAACTATTTAACAGTGATTAAGCTTCTGTGCAAAAGAGCCAGACTGCCCAAATTCAAATTCACGATCAACCACTTCTAACTTTGTGACCTTGGACAAATTACTTAATCTCTCTGTTTTAGTTTCTTCATTTGTAAAATGGAAATAATAACAGTATCTACCTCACAGGGCTGCTGTGAAAATTGATTAACATATTGAGAGCACCTAGTACAGTTCCTGGCACAGGATAATCACTCAATAAATGTTGCCTATTATTTTTATTATATGCCAACAACAGAGAAAAGCCAAACCATACTACCAGCTGGTTTCAAGATAGCTACAATGAAAGTAAAAGCCTTGCAAGAGTTATGCTAACACTAAAAGAGAAAATAGGTAGGGCCAAATAAGGAAACACTGGAAATCTATGATGCTGAATTTTGATACCAGGACTGAAAAAAAAATGTTGCAAAATCTTTGCCAGTAACAGTTCAACTGTTGAACAATGCAGGTATCTGGCTCTGCCTGGGTGAGATAACCAACCGATGTTTTTAAAAAGTCTTAATGTCATTCATGATCCAAGCATCCTTGATCTCTGGCCTAATGGACATGGAAACAGCAAATACATATGAGCAAATGCAGTTGACTGAGCCCTGTGCTTTTTCTTTAAAAAAAAAAATGGCTTTGTGATTTATGGTTCACCAGGGCATTTAAGAAGCTAGATATTTCTGGTAAAGAAAAAAATTGCCTGGGGGCACCTGGCTGGCTCAAGTCACTAGAGCATAAGACTGTCTCATCAGTTCAAGCCCCATGTTGGATGTAGAGCTTACTTTTTTTTAAAAAATTGCCTAACCACAAAGCTGCAGACACATTTCTCAGAGTTTTCAGAATTTTGTTTGCTAAACCTGGTCTATCCTATAGATACATTTGTGTTGATGATGTGAAAGAGAAAAGCCCTAGACGATGAGGAAATGATTTTATTCAGTTATAGGTAGAATATTTATTAATGAGGAATACATCACAGAAAAATAAGGGAGTATTGGGGTTTACAGAGTCAAGTAAACAAAGAAGTCATCTGCAAGTCTTATGGGAGTCATTAGGAAAGATGGAGATGGGTCTTATTTAGAATAATATGCCAGGGTAGGATGGTACCTTGAAATTCACCTTTTCCTGGAAAACAGAAGAGGGCAGCGTTTTTAAACATTACTGCTTTCTGGGGAGCACATGGCTCAGATAAACTTCAACACTGTCATTTTCCCCTTTTGGTCAAGACAAGTATTATCCTCAAGCAACTCAGAGGCGATTGTAAACTTCCCAAGTATAGTGAGGGCAGGGTCTTTAGCACTCTTGGTGTTGATCCTTTAAAATCAGTTGAACCATCTGTTGAGAGATAGTGGCTAAAGTCAGTTGTTTTAGGGTTTGGAGCTCACACATCTTAAAAGAAGGAAGACTAAAATAGAAAAAAATTGATATAAAAATTTATATTATAGTAAAGAGCCAAGCAAGAACTGAACCCTGAAAGGTAACCAGTCAAGTGGATTCTAAGACATCAATGGAGGAAAATCTTTGTTTTGCAGCACCACTCATACAGCTAAGATGTCAGCACTCTTGGTGACACTGTTCATAGTCTAGGTTATTTCTCATGTAAGGACATGCACAACCTTAGCATTTCTTCAGACATCCTTCATATTGTAGGTGGCAGCTTGTTCAAGGAGAATTCCAGTCATACATGGTCTGCTGTGGTAACCAGTTCTTTTTTATTTTTATTTTTTATCTTAGAGAGAATGAGAATGTGAGCAGGGGAGAGGGGCAGAGGGAGAGAGAGAAAGAGAGAATCCCAAGCAGGCTCCATGTTCAATGTGGACCCAATGGGGGGCTCAGTCCCACAATCCTGGGATCATGACCTGAGCCAAAATCAAGAGTCAGGCATTCAACTTACTGAGCCACACAGGCACCCCATGACCAGTTCTTTCAGATTTATATCAAGTCAACGGGCTTTAGCTTACAGGGCTGCTTCAGATCCTGAGAAGACACCAAGCTGTAAGGCAACATAGGGTCCTGATAGGGACTTGAGCATTCAAGTTTTAGCTCTTGATGACTCCAAGTCAGAAGGGAGGAAGAAAAATTGGAAAAGTTAGCTTGGAGGATATTAGCCAAATATTGAAGAAAACTGGAAGAATAGATAATTTAGGAAGGATCAACAATTTGGGCACAATAACAGGGTCCAGTCCAATTTGCAAAGAGATACCAAAACTGGTTCTTCCACATGAGGAAGGAAGTCAATTACATCTCTACCACAGAAGACAAAGTTTGCATACTTATCAGTAACCTGCAGTTTATAAAGAGATGAGAGCTCAAAAATAATAACTATATTCTGATAACCTGAAATCCTGTGCTATAGATGACATAGAGTTTTCCTTTGAAACACAAAATTTCTCTAAACAGCCACCTCCCTTCTGATCAAAGATAATCTCAAAGGAAGATTATTCTTGAACTCAAGATAAGGCTGGTCCCAGAGGCAGCAAAAGAAAACATAGATAAATTGAAGTTCAACAAAATTATTTAAAATTTTTTTTTCAACGTTTATTTATTTTTGGGACAGAGAGAGGCAGAGCATGAACGGGGGAGGGGCAGAGAGAGAGGGAGACACAGAATCTGAAACAGGCTCCAGGCTCAGAGCGATCAGCCCAGAGCCTGATGCGGGGCTCGAACTCACGGACCGTGAGATCGTGACCTGGCTGAAGTCGGACGCTTAACCGACTGCGCCACCCAAGCACCCCGAAGTTCAACAAAATTAAAAACTTTTGTGTATCAAAGAAGATTATCAAGAAAGTGAAAACACAACCTACAGAATGGGAGAAAATATTTGCAAATTATATATCTGATAAGGGTCTGGTATCCAGAATATATAAAGATCTCACAAAGCTCAACAACAAAAAGCTCAATTTAAAAATGAGCAAAGGACAGGGCGCCTGGGTGGCTCAGTTGGTTGAGCATCTGGCTTTGGCTCAGGTCATGACCTCGCAGTTCACCTCTCTGCTGATAGCTCAGAGCCTGGGACCTGCTTCAGATTTTGTATCTCCCTCTCTCTCTGCCCCTCCCCCAATCATGCTCTATGTCTTTAAAAAATAAACATTAAAAATTTTTTTTAAATGAGCAAAGGACTTGAATAGACATTTCTCCAGAAAAGATATACAAATGGCTAACAGGCATACAAAATGATGTTTGACATCATTAGTCATTAAGGAAATGCAAATCAAACTCACACCCACACCCACTAGGAGGGCTAGAATTAGAAAAAAAAAAGAAAGAAAGAAAGAGAAAATAACAAGTGTTGAGGATGTGGAGAAATTGGAACCCTTGCACATTGCTGGTGGGAATGTAGAAAACAGTTTGGCTGTCCTTGAAAGTTAAATGTAGAATTATCATATGTTCTAGCATTTCAGTTCTAAGTATACGTTAAAAAAAAACAGATACTCAAAACAAATACTTGTACACAGGTATTCATAGCAGCACTATTCACAATAGCCAAAAGGTAGAAACAACCCAAATGTCCATCAATGGATGAATGTATAAACAAAATGTGGTACATACGTACAATGAAATATTACTCAGCCATAAAAAGGAATGAAGCACTGATATATGCTACAACATAGAGGAACCCCAAAACATTATGCTAAGAGAAAGAAGCCACACACAAAAAAATCACATATGGTATGATGTCACTTACGTGAAATATCCAGAATAGGTAAATCCTTAGGGACAGAATGTAGATTGGTAATTATCAGGATCTAGGGGGAGGGAAGAGTAGGGAATGACTGCTTAATTAGTTCAGAGTTTTCTTTTGAGGTGTGAAACTGTTTTGGAACTAAATTGGGGGGGAAGTTGCACAATACTATGAATGTACTAAATGACACTGAATTATATAATTTAAAATGGTTATTTGAGAGGTGCCTGGCTGGCTTAGTCTGGAGAGCATGTGACTCTTGATCTTGGGGTCATGAGTTCAAGCCCCACATTGAGATTACTTAAGAGATTACTTAATAAATAATTTAAAAGTAATAAATAAAATGGTTATTTAATATTGTGTAGATTTAACCTTAATCAAAATTATTTAAAAATAAAAATTGGCCTCATTAGATTTAGCCTGATTATTTATATAGGTGTAGCAAGAATGGTAACTTACCATATAGACCTTCTTAAGCTTGTTTTGCTGGAAGTTTTCATAAGAAATCTCACTTTGAGGGGGCCTGGGTGGCTCAGTTGGTTAAGCATCCGACTTTGGCTCAGGTCATAATCTCATGGTCCGTGAGTTCAAGACCTGTGTTGGGCTCTGTGCTGACAGCTCAGAGACTGGGGCTTGCTTCGGATTCTGTGTCTCCCTCTCTCTCTGCCCCTTCCCCCCCCCACACACACTCTCTCTCTCTCTCAAAATGAATATACATTTAAAAAAAATAAATCTCACTTTGGTGTTTTAAAAGCCTATTACAGCTAGGAAGCCAAGCTAAGAAGATTTTACCTGCAGTAATTATAAATTTGGGACAATTCTTGGGGGTCTCTCTTCTCTCTTCTTGGGGTCCCCAGAATATCCTAAGTTTCCAGGGCCTGCCAGGAAGTAACCTTCCTTATTCACTTGGAAGGCTGGGAACTCTGTAAGCCAGGTACCAGGTACCAAGCTAGTTTTCCAAGAGGGCTTTGATGCATTGCTCAATGAAGTCAACCTTAGTTCCTTAAAAGTGTCTGATCATATCTGATTCAGTGAGCATCATTCACAAATATGACATTCCAGGCAAGGCCTTGGATATATAACCAATGTTTTCCAATCATTTCCTGATAACAGGTGGGACAGATAGTTATTATTGAACTTAGGCAGATAATTACATTGCTATGGAAATAAGAGTGCTCAATAAGAGTTTCTGAATCCTGGAGGGCTCAGGCAGGAGGAATAAGATATCATTTGTAAGTGTGTCATTTCTGTTTGCAAAAGCATGGCTTACTAAATGATTATGAGTTATAGATAGCATAAGAGAAAAGAGAAAAGAGTTGCCTATACATCCAGAAAATAGAACATTAAGGGGCGCCTAGGTGGCTCAGTAAGTTAAGTGTCCAACTTCTGCTCAGGTCATAAGCTCACATTTTGAGAGTTTGAGCCCTGCGTTGGGCTCTGTGCTGACAGCTCAGAGTGTGGAGCCTGCTTTGGATTCTGTGTCTTCCTCTCTCTCTGCCCCTCCCCTGCTCGTGCTCTGTCTCTCTGTCAAAAATAAGTCAACATTAAAATTTTTTTTAAAAAGAAAATAGAACACCGAAACATCAACAATATTCTTTTTTTAAATTGAAACATAGTTGACATATAATTTTACATTAGTTTTAGGTGTCCAACTTAGTGATTCCACAACTCTATAGGTTATGCTATGTTCACAGGTGTAGCTACCATCTGTCACCATGCAACACTATTGCAATATCATTGACTGCATTCCCTATGCTGTGTCCTTTATTTCCATGACTTATTCATTCCACAACTGGAAACCTGTACCTCCTACTCCTCTTCACCCATTTTGCCCACCCCCCGCCCCCTCCCTTCCGGCAACCATCAGTTTGTTTTCTGTATTCATGGGTCTGTCTGCTTTAAAACATCCGCAATATTCTAAACAAAATCCACAATCATCCCTCATCAGTCTCATTCAGGCCTATATAATTAGTTCTTGTTCCTCTCGACCTTGCATTAACAGTCTCACTAACCCATCGACTTCTCAACTAGAGTTCTTGAAATCCTGATTCAGTTTACTGGTATGGTCTCAAAGTTGTTTACACTATACCATAAAAAGCCTGTACTCAACAATACTTGGCAAAAATCCTTTTCCGTGGGGCTCTGAGATAGTTTTTCTTTGTTGAAGATGAAGCACTCTGGCTTGTACCTGATTGCAAGTGCTCTCAGGAACACGTCAGATTAACTTTAAATAATAATATGCCATGAATATACTGAGCATATAGTTAGAATATACCCAAAGCATATCAAGAATATCAAGTAAAGAGATTCAGTAAACTGGAGTATCTATATATTAATAAAATTCTGTAGGTAAGTGCTGAGAATTCCCCAATTGAAACTAATGGCCTAGTAGATGCTAGATTCAAAATAAAGAAGCAAAGTTGAGATGAAGTTAATGTTTAAAAAATGTTTAAATTATTGAAAACTCTATCCTGTAGTCAACTAATATCTGGCAAAGCAGCATAAGGACTCTGATAAATAGAAACATATCATGGCCAGTGACGACACAGAAAGATCTTCAGGAATTTCCCATACAACATACAATTTCTGAAATACTTATATTAATAATATTTTGCCTATACCAGTTTCACCTAGGGAAGGCTGAACATCTCTTCTGATGTGGCAACTCTTCCCATGCATCTCATCAATAGTAATGTATCAAATAAACCTAATTATTTCTAGAACATCTCTTTTTATAAGGTGAAAGAACAAACCCTTTGTGATTTTTCCAGGGCCTTCCAAGATTTGATTAAGATAAGTTGATGGATTACTGAAAAATACTACTTGGTTCCCTATTTAACCACAATGATGATAAAAGATTTTTAACATAAACATAGGATGTAATATGACCATAAGGAACCTCATCTTTTTCCTAAGAAAGAAGTCTTTGTTTCCTTAAATAACCAAGGACATCATAAAGTCAACATAAACCATATAAGGTTATTCTAGTAAGACACAAAATCTTTATTTATTGAGGAATATTACTTAGTGAAGCAAAACCTTTACAACCTGTTATTTGAGAGAAGACAAATAATCAAAAAAAGTAGCATGTTAAAATGAAAAGCAAATTCTAGTTTTGCATCAGTATAATATTTAATATTGAAGTTATTTTTGGAAATCTAATAAGCCCATCAAACCTTAGCCAACTTTGATCTCAACAAATAAAATTCCCTTTCTATGAATCTTCTACCAATTTCTATATGCATACACATCCTTTATAGTACAACTTCTGTAAGTGGCCAAAAAGAACAGGTTCATTAACAGAACCAAATACATGCAGTTTCTCTATAGGATATAAAAATAAGAAGCAAAAGTATATAAACCCGAAATTATGCCTAGCAATTAATGCATTCTCTTAGTTAGAAATGGTCTAGGGATCTAATGAATATCCATTAATTAACTCAGTTTAATACCACCCAAAGTTTTCAGTTACCTAAAGATCTTATAAATTATCTTCAAGCTGACATACTACAAAACATAACTACTGTTAAAGTTCATCACAATAATGACTCAATTAATCTAAACAAATTTGTTTGTCATAGTCTCAAACATTTAGTAGAGGTAATGTTAGCTCAATTAATTAATGAACCTGTATAAATTTAGGAAGAATATATTTAAGTAGAATAAAAATCTACATGTATATTATACTTAACATGTATAAATTAGAAAAGTCATAGCTGATTTTAGTAAACCAAATTTATTAAATCAGTCTTATCTGCCAAAGACTTACCTAAATTATGCCAACTTGAATTCTTAAATTCAACAAACTGAGTTTGTTTCTATAGGAATACTTTTAGCACATTAAAAGTCTTGAAGTTTAATGTCCTTATTTTCTGCAAATTTTAGGAAGATTCTACTTATGTAAGCAGTTATTTCTATAATCTAATGAGAATAGAGCTCCTTTAAGAAAATATTAGGAAAATATTACATGCAAAGGCCTTTCTGAATTACAGACAACATCGTCATCATTATTATTATTCAAACTATCATGATAGGGAGGATGTTCATTAACAAAGAACATCTCAAAGGAAAGGAAGGGGGCCAGGAGTCTTTTAGAGGCAAGTATTCTTCTTTATATGCCATGTTATTTCTGATTGCTTTCTTTGTTTTTTGGTTTTGTTTTTCTGTACTTATGACTTGTCTCCCTAACTTAATTATAGGCTCTGAGGGGAAAAAATATGTCCTATATTGATTTGTATTTCTCCTCCTCCCCATCTCCCTCCTCTTATTCACTTTTTATTGAAGTATAATTGACATACGATGTCCTGTTGGTTTCAAGTGTACATGATAGTGATTTGACATTTTTATACATTATGAAATGATCCCCAGAATAAGTCTAGTTACAATCTGTCACCTTATGAAGTTATTATGATATTATCTATATTCCCTATGCTGTATGCTACTCTTTCTGCCTAACACTTAATGTTGCATCTCACCTATCCAAAAGTTATTGATGTTTCTCTTTCTTGATATGCTAAACAGTAGACTTATAAAATGTAAGCTTTTCATAATTGGAAAATAGCATCCAAAAACTTTCAAAGTCACATATTTACCTCTTATTTACAAAGAATTCATGGGTGGGCAAATCTTTTTCTCTTACTGGTTTCTTCCTGGTTGCGTATCTAAGGCCAAGCTTTGCTTTGCTTTGCTTTTTTCTTTTCTTTTCTTTTCTTTTCTTTTCTTTTCTTTTCTTTTCTTTTCTTTTCTTTCTTTCTTTCTTTCTTTCTTTCTTTCTTTCTTTCTTTCTTTCTTTCTTTTTTCTGGGTGATCACTGAATTCACCTGCATGAGAAAATTCAATGCTTAGTGATATTTTTTACCAACTTCCTGCTCGCCAATGTACCTGTCTCATTGACTCAGCCTATAAACCAGGGTATTGTTCAGAATATGAAACGTTATTATGGACGAGGTTTCATGAAGAATTTTATGCAATGTGTAGGTACTAGAAAGATCTTATAATCTCATAGTACCAAAAATGCTCTTTTAAATGATGCTCATGCTTAGAATTCCATTTCAATTAAAATATCAGGGAGAACTTGGGAAAAAAAAAAAGGCTGGATATTTAAAGTGTCTGTGGAAGCTAAGGACATTGAAGCATTTAGGATGAGGCCTTAAAAATAAGTTATAATACACTTTTGATGATAAAAGAATGCTTTTTTTTACATCTACTCAACAAGACTTAATGGCAACATAATAAAAAGAAGTAGGCTAATAAGAGTAGGTTACTCTTAATAAAAGAGTAGGTTAATATTGACAAGAGGTTAAAGTGACACAGTATCACCAATAAAAATGTGAAAAGACACCAGTGAAGTCAATGAAGACAATTTTAGTGAAGGAAACAAAATAACTTTAGAGGAGGCTGCCTCAGAAAGGCAACCACATGTAGAATGTTTGTACATTCTATATTCAGCTTTTAAAGCAACAAGTGCAAAAACTTACAGAAAGGAAGGAAGGAAGGAAGGGAGAGAGATAAAGGGAGGAAAGGAAGGAAGGGAGGGAGGAAGGGAGGAAGGAAGGGAGGGAGGGAGGAAGGAAGGAAGAGAGAGGAAGGAAGGAAGGAAGGAAGGAAGGAAGGAAGGAAGGAAGGAATAAAGAAAGAAAGCAATTTTAGTTTATGTCATAGGATCAGTACAGAGACTCCAGTCTCCGTCATCTTCTACATCTGGCTGAGCAAGATGGTCTTTAAGGCCCCTTCTAGATTATAGCTTTCTTCAAGTCCCATAAGGGACATTCAGTGTTGATCATGATGAGCCCAGGGTACTACAAGATTTTTAAATCATTCCTGAATCATTAGAGAAAAGTTCTGTTTTGACCAATATAGTTATAATATTATAATTCTTTGAAAATCTGGGATCCTAAATGAAAAATGTTACCAATCCACCTGAATATTTAGCTTACCAAAACACTTCATCCCCTGATCACTCTGGGCCAATTTACTATATATTCTTTGTAGGTAGATTTTTGTTTTTCTTAAAATAAAGGGGAATTGTAAGGGAATAGATCTCAAGGGTTAGATCCTTGGCTGTAAAGACTCCCTTGGATTGCTTTTGGCTGTTGGCTGTAGCAACTTGTTTTCTTACAGAGATGAAGCATCTGGTTTTTGTTATCTCAATGATGCTGTCCTGGGAATATTACGATTGCGACGGAAATTTGACCGTATTCTCTATGTGGATTTGGATCTGCACCATGGAGATGGTAAGCCCTTCACATTCAAAGGTGCTTTGCTGCTAGGACAGAAGGTTTTTATCAGTGAAGCTGCTTCTAGGTGACTGGTAAAAGGATAAATGCCTGTTACTTTTGAAATTTTCTAATTGAGAATCCTGAAGTAGGTAGAATAGATTCTTCTAACTGATGTAATTCTTCTTTGCTAAGCAAGATGCTTTAAAATACCAGGTTTTTATAATTCCCCCTCACCTCTCCTCCACTAGCAAAGTTCTCCAGTATAGAACATTAAGAAGTGGAAATCCTGTCTAGTGTATACTCAGTGCTCAGTAACCTCCCTCAGGCCACTTCCATAGGTTCTAAGTGAAATCTTCAGTTAGACAATCTTGATGCTTCCCTTAAGATTGAATCAGTGTATGATGGAATAACATTCAGAATTTTTCACTGATAGGGATACCAACTCATGTAGTAATCAGAATCTGCACCACTTTCTTTGTATTACTAAAATATTTAGTGCTACACAAACTCAGGGCATCTCCTCTAACTTTTAACAGCAGCAGAATCTTGATTCACCTTACCCCATTAATGCCCTTTCAGAAGACTTCACCAAAAGGATGTTACCCAAAACCTCCTATGTACTTTCCATCTACAATGTAGAGCTTCAGTGACAGTTATCCACACTCTGCTTCTTTAATACATCCTGTGTGTGACACATGCTTCCATTGATCTAGGATCACTTAGCTGGTAAAATTAATTAAGGATATTCCCTACTCTCCCCCACATCAGTGACTGCTGCTTCCCTGTTTCCAGGGATTTTTGGAGACAAACTAACATAATCAAGGTATAAGTGAGGAAAATGATAGCATATGACAGAGGCTAGAATCAGCTCTCCTGCCAAAACAGAAAAAGAAGGAAGAACTCCCCAAACAGTTCACCTAGATGGATGCTACCAAGGAATGGTGACAGAAAATTGAAGGTAACAGAGAAAGGCAAATAGTTAAAGCAGCCAACATACTACTTTGAGAACCATGTCCACCGAATATCTGAATACTTAGCCAATGCAAAACACAGCCTTGTTCAAAAACCTTCAGAGACTCCTTATTGCCTATAACAAGAGTAACATTTGGCCCATGGCTTGTTTTTGTATGGCCAGCAAGTGAAGACTTTTTTTTTTACATTCTTACAAGGTTGTAAAGAAAACAAAGTGCAGTAGAGACCATGTAGGCTTTGCAAAGCCTAAAATATTTGCCTCTTGGTTTGCTAACTCTTGGCCCATAGCATTGGTTCTCAAACCTGCATATGTAGCAAGATGACCTCTGGGAAGCCTGTTTTAAAATGCAGAATTCTAGGCCCCATCCACCAGATATTCAAATCCAGTAGGTCTGGTATGCAATGCCAAATCTACATTTTAGCGACACTCTGGCTGTTCCACAGGCCACACTTTAAAAAAAAAAAACAGTGCTCTTCAAGTTAAAGTCCATACTCTTTACCCTGTCTTTTGAGGTCTGCCTGAAAGAGACCTTACCTCCTCTCTCCAGTCTCCTCTCTCACTACTTGCTGTCTAGGCTACTGTACTCAGTGATCCCCAGACATGTCTCAGTATTCCCACCTCTCTGACTTTGCATTACTTTTTCCTAATTTAGTTTTGCTTTTTCTTCCAAGTTCTACCCAAGAGCTCAAATTCTAACACTAGCAGATTTGCCCTGACTACTCCAACCCCAGTGGTCTCTTCCCTCCTCAAGTCCTATATTGTTTATATCGCTGATTTGATATTTAATTATATATTGTCTTGTATTGTTAGTTAAATCTTTAATGTGTCTGTGTCTTCTCCTCCCATAGAAACTTTCAGTTCCTCCAGAGCAGAGATCAAGTTGTTTACTTCTTTCTGTCCTGCACAATGGCTTGAACAAACAGAACTATGCATATAGCAGTGGTTCAGTAAAATATTTGTTGAATGAATGAATGATTATGAAATTCAAACTATTAGTATCAGAGCTCAAGAATAGAATCAACTCTATTGAACCATGTAAGAATGAAATGACTGTCACCTGAAACCGTTCTTTCCATTTGCAATGTTATTTCTACACCATTTAGAGTTTCCTGCTTTAGCCAACTTTTATGGTGTGTTTCATTTCAGTTTATTTCCCCTCTTCAGCACCTCCCTTCCAGTGACCTCTGCCCCGCCTCCAAACTCTTACACATTTGGTTCATTTTAAATCTCCCATGATTCCATAACTAGCATCCTGTGGTGGCTTCACAAGCACTCTTAGCCTGTCCTCACCTTCCTTCACCTTCTTTTGTTTTCCTAACCACTGTTCTCTTTCACACCAAGCCCCATACCCTCCACCTATCTGTCTCTGTCCTTTTTTTAAAGTATGATTTGCTAACAATACCTAATGGCATTTCCCATCAGAGGAGATACAAATAGCTACTAAACATAAAAAGTGCTCAACACTCAGAGAAAGGCAAATTAAACAAGATCATTTTTTTCTGCCTAAGGTTAAAAAGAATAATAACACCCAGTGCTAGTCAGGGTGTGAGAAAATGGGAACCCTCATATATCACTGATAGAAGTGTAAATTGGTTACCACCTTTCTGGATCAATAAATAATCAGGATTTTTATGAATTGTCCTTGTTTAATACCTCAGTCGCTAAGTTAAAATGCTATTGTAATATATTTTGTTTTGTTTTCTTTTGTTTACTTAATGCCTTGTGGCTGGAGCTTTAACTGATTTTTTTTTAATTTTTTTTCAATATATGAAGTTTATTGTCAAATTGGTTTCCATACAACACCCAGTGCTCATCCCAAAAGGTGCCCTCCTCAATACCCATCACCCACCCTCCCCTCCCTCCCACCCCCCCCCCCCCATCAACCCTCAGTTTGTTCTCAGTTTTTAAGAGTCTCTTATGCTTTGGTTCTCTTCCACTCTAACCTCTTTTTTTTTCCTTCCCCTCCCCCATGGGTTTCTGCCTTTAACTGATTTTAACTGCCTCCCTAGGGCAAAACATAAGGCTTGGGAAATTCAAACATGCCTGTGATATACAAATATAGTTAATATTTTTCTAAGGTCTCTTTTGGCCTCTAATGAAGACTGAAAGCGTTAAGCAAATGCAGCAACAGTTTCTTTATTTGACGTATAAAAGAGGATAGTACATGAATTTGCTAATGGTCCTTCCATTTTACAGACAGACTATCTGAATATAGTATGACACTATGTGATTCTGGGAGGAAAGGTGTGGAGGTGGGCAGTACATTTATCTGAATAAGCAGTGGCTTGTAAGAGTTGTATCTTCTATCTCCCAGGCCTCTATACTAATTTTCTGCCTCTGTTAAAATGTAAAGGAGACTACTTTCTAGAAAAGTTCCTCCCACCACCATCTTTCTTCAAGCTTTAAAACTTTGTTATAAAGACACTACTAAGGGAAAAGGGCAGGACTCTCTTAGCCTTCCATATTTTAGCAAGAAAGGTGTACTATAAGCTGCTTAGACTTTGGGTGAACTGCATTTATAACCAAATCTGTATCATAGAGAAGCACTTTATAATTAGGTTTTCACTACATAATGCCTAATGTTTGTATTGGTCATATTTTTCAAAGGGTTGCCACATTTTACTTCTTTGAAAAAAAAAATCCCAAGAATTTAACTGGAACCACTAAAACAAAACATAAAACTTCCAAGATGGTGCCAGTCCTCTATTCAGCTCTGTTCATAATGCTTCGATTCTGAGCTCGAGCCTTCCCCACCTTTTAGAAGAGGTTGTCTAAGAGAGCCTGGACATCCTGTTGCTTGGAAAGGAGAAGTCCAGTTATAACTTTCCATGAATGTAAAAAAGAACCCCAAAACTTCACTGGGGACCAAAGTTCTACCTCATCCTGTACCAACAAGAGATCAAAGACTGGAGGGTTTTGTTCCTTTTATTCCTCAGCTTGTTAGCTTTATTATTGCTATCCTTTCTCTTACTTCCCACAGCTACTTCCTAGCAGTTCAGTTGTTGAAAACGGGAGTTGCATATATGAAGTGATTCTTCTGCTGTTTTTTTTTTCCTTTGCTAGGTGTGGAAGATGCCTTCAGTTTCACCTCTAAAGTCATGACAGTGTCCCTACACAAATTCTCCCCAGGATTTTTCCCAGGCAAGTAATCTGTGTGCTCAGTATTACATCTGAGGAATAAATACTGCAGTTCTTCTATACATCTCTTATATTTAATATTTGGATAGTTACATGCTATTAATACTTCATTGGTGCTACTTTATCCAAAATTTTAACACAGGTCATTTCAGGCAACAATGATAGGAGGAATATAATACTGCTTCTTTTTCCAGATGACTTTTATGGACTGTCAACAGACAGCTCACTTACACTTACTGTCTTATCACATAGGACAGTGTAACTGTGTAACTCCTAACATCCTAATAAGTGCAATGATATATTAATATTATATCAATCAAAGGCATATGAAAAGTCAAGCAAAGGAGTTAATCTTTTTTTCTAACTTGATCTAGCAAAACGGAAACTAAGTTTTTTCCCATTGTCTTAAGGTTTTCCTCTTTCCCCAACATTGTTTACAGCAGTTACTTCTCTATATTGTTTTTCTTAATTTCACACTCTTAGAAACCATAATTAATCTAAGACTGTTCTTCTATTTCTGGCCTTTTATTCTTTTGCATTCCTATCAGAATCCAAGTTGTCTAATGCTCATATTCTTAAAACTGTTCATGGCGCTCCTCTCTTTCACAGGAACAGGTGACGTGTCTGATGTTGGCTTAGGAAAGGGACGGTACTACAGTGTAAATGTGCCCATTCAGGATGGCATACAGGATGAGAAGTATTACCACATCTGTGAAAGGTATGGCAGTAACACTGGCCCAGTAACAAGTGGATTGCATTTCTGTAGGATGAAATGGCTCCCAATCTTACAGAATTCTTATTTTCAAGGAACAATTTGAGAGAAAAAAAAAAGAGCCACTGTACACCTATGTCACTTTTCTATACTGCATTATACTTATTTGATCCCTTGTGTAGGAGACCTGAGTTTTTGGAACAGAGCCATACTCTTGGTTTGATCTTACCTGCTGCCCCATATGATTAAGGTCTTCCCAAGAGCAGAGCTTTTAAGCTGTCCTGGGTTATCCCTTGCCTGCTACTTTCTTAGCTAAAACCTGTACGTATGTGATTTCATTAGCCTGAGAAGTTTCATTTCAGTTTCCCATTATGGAGATCTGCTTCAATCCACTGGTGTGAATATTAGAAAATTCTTTATTATGAGTTCTTGAGTTCTATCCTTCGTGTTAAAATTGGGGTCAGAAATCTGTTCTTTTGAAACTATGTTTAAGGATTAAATTATAGCCACTTGTAGGAGGACAGTTTGGTGCAGAGGTGTAGACCATTAGGGCTGCAAAGCCCTACAGAATGGGGCAGGAGGTAAACCCATATTCATTTAAGTTGAGATTGGTCAGGTACAAATTCACTGCTGACATTGGCAGTAAAGAAAGTGAGTCTGACTAAAAGTCAGCAAGTCAACATTACTTAAGGTAAGTAATGGGGATCAAGGTGCTTTTGATTCCTAGCCCCATTCAGTTCAGATTTCTCCCAACTTCTGGTGGACACAGGGACTTCCCAAAGGAGTCTGCACTGGCCATCATCACTGGGAGTTGTATAAACAAAGTAGAAGTATTAAAAAATAAAAACTTTATAAAAATAGAACTACCCTATGACCCAGCAATTGCACTAAGTATTTATCCAAGGGATACAGGTATGCTATTTCAAAGGGACACATGCACCCCAATGTTTATAGCAGCACTATCAACAATAGCCAAAGTATGGAAAGAATCCAATGTCCATCGATGGATGAATGGATAAAGAAGATGTGGTATATATATACAATGGAGTGTTACTCAGCAATCAAAAAGAATGAAATCTTGCCATTTGCAACTACATGGATAGAACTAGAGGGTATTATGCTAAGCGAAATTAGTCAGAAAAAGACAAACATCGTATGACTTCACTCATATGAGGACTTTAAGACACAGAATAGATGAACATAAGGGAAGGGAAGCAAAAATAATATAAAAACAGGGAGGGGGGACAAAACAGAAGAGACTCTTAAATATGGAGAGCAAACAGAGGGTTACTGGAAGGGTTGTGGGAGGGGGGATGAGCTAAATGGGCAAGGGGCATTAAGGAATCTACTCCTGAAATCATTGTTGCACTATATGCTAACTAATTTGGATGTAAATTAAAAAAATAAAATTAAAAGAAAAAGGTAATTAATTAATTAATTAATTAATGCTTCAAAGGTGCCTCTTAGCTCAAGAGATTTGGCAAGCCAAGTCATCATGCAGCAGCTCTAGCCTCTTCATGATTTTGATCATGTCCCCTGGCTACCTCTGTATTGTCAGACTGAAAAGGCCTTTATTTTTGGAGCCTGATGTTGATGGTTTTAATTGCCTTTCTTTGTTCCCCTCAGGCCCTGTTCTGTCCTTCTTGAGATGCGCAGATCAGAGCTGCTTATGTAACTTTACCAGTGAAGATATCCTGTGGTTCTGTGTAAAAGGAAAATTATTTTGTTTTTCTTTTAATCCCCTTCTTGAGGGTGTTCAACATTTTGTTGTCCCTTTTTTGCCACAGCAGGAAACTAGGTTTTTCTCTTCAGTGCTCTGTCCACAGGGTTTCCTCTAGCTCTTTCCTGGGCCTTAATTGAAAAGTCAGCACCCATCATCCTGCAAGGATACTTTGTAATATCTGGCCTTCCCTAAACAGATTACCTTACACATGCCCCCATTGAAGCCCATAAAACCTCCTGAGATACACCTTTCTCCCCCATCAACTTGGCATTTAACTGCCTAGAAAAGCTGGGTATTATCCCAGTACCCACTCCCAAGTAAGTCTACTGCTCCCTTCTTCAGTGAAAAAAATGTCTGTATCTCCTTTATATTTTTTCTCTGTCTCTCTAAACCAGTTCCTACTACATGACAAAAAAATGTTTAACTCCATAGTAATCCATGTTTCAAAATAGCCTTGGTATCAAACTTAATTAGAAGCATTTAAAAAGTGAACTTAGGGGAGCCTGAGAGGCTCAGTTGGTTAAGTGTCCAACTTCAGCTAGGGTCATGATTTTGTGGTTCATGAGTTCGAGACCTGCATCAGGCTCTGTGCTGACAGCTCAGAGCCCAGAGCCTGCTTCAGATTCTGTGTCTCCCTCTCTCTCTGCCCCTCCCCCATTCATTTGTTTTCTCTCTCTCTCTCAAAAATAAACATTAAAATTTTTTAATTAAAAAAACAAAAAATAAAATGTGAATTTAGCCCCAAAGAAAAGATCCATGGAACATGGAAGATCACATATGATTTCCCTTTACAGAAACCCCACTCTAGTGTACAGGATGCCAGCATTGATTAAAGATTCCCTCAACTTGCTTACTAAAGTACCAGACACTCATCAATTTTTAGTTCCCAGGTCCCCTTTAGCCTCATGGAGCCACACCACCAATCTACACAGTGTTCATCCAGAATAACAGGTTCAGTTTTCATTAGAGGTACAGTAATTTTCCCCTTTGATTTCTTTCAGAAGTCAAGTCTGGTCAGGGCATTATGTGAGGGCACCTCTGATTCCAAGGTGCCAGGAAGGCTTCCTGACCCAAACATCTCTCCCATTTCCCATCTATTGACTAAAATTCCTTTAACAGGAAACACACTTTTATTCTACAATTGGAAATAGGCCTTAAAATGGAATTTTGCCATGACCTCTCCTCCTAACTTTCTGCCATAGATGTATGCTTTCACAGAGCTTTTCCTGATAGCAGATTGTGCATGAGCACGAGCACCCTGAGCAATCAGAGGAGCAGAAATTTGGTTAGTGGAGCAGTAGAGGGAAAGAGGCACAAGAAATAAAACAGTCTTTGCCAACTAAATAGTTTTGCAGAGGGTCAGCCCTGGTAAATATATCACTTAGTTCCAGTCATTATGTTTTTGACTACTTGTAGTTTGTTGCTTGGAAACAGTCTTTTGCCTGTTTTCCATTATGACCTCTGACCCATCTGCTTACCTCACAAGCTATAGAGTGGTTTACTCATGTAAAAAAAGTCACTCAGGGGGCACCTGGGTGGCTCAGTCGGTTAAGCGTCCAACTTCAGCTCAGGTCACCATCTCGCGGTCTATGAGTTTGAGCCCCGCGTCGGGCTCTGGGCTGATGGCTTAGAGCCTGGAGCCTGCTTCCGGTTCTGTGTCTCCCTCTCTCTCTGCCCCTCCCCCGTTCATGCTCTGTCTCTCTCTGTCTCAAAAATAAATAAACGTTTAAAAAAAAGTCACTCAGATATCTGCTATCTCCTTTTAATCCTTTATGTTCCATGAGCCCACTGATTTTCTGACTCACTCCTTACCTGTGATAAATAAAGGATCTCTTATTGCTGGTTCACTTGAAAGATACTCTAATTTGCCACTCAATTTCTAGTTTGCTCCTGAACTGCCTCTCCCTGTGGGATTCATGAGCCTTTTTCCTTTCCTTCCCTTCCCTTCCCTTCCCTTCCCTGTCCTCTCCTGTCCTCTCCTCTCCTTTCTTCCTATATGGCTTTTTCCTCTGCTATAGCCTTTCTGACTTTGCCAGCTATTCAGACAGGAACTTAATGGTTTCATCTTAAGGTTGAGCACACCCTGTTAATTTAAAAAAAAAAGAGGGGGGCGCCTGGGTGGGTCAGTCGGTTAAGTGTCTGACTTCAGCTCAAGTCATGATCTCACATCTCGTGGGTTTGTATCCCACATCAGGCTCTGTGCTGACAGCTCAGAGCCTGCAGCATGCTTCAAATTCTGTGTCTCCCTCTCTCTCTGCCCCTCCCCTGCTCATGCTCTGTCTCTGTGTCTCTCTCTCTCAAAAATAAATTTTAAAAAAAGGAGGAGCTTAGGGTTTCTTTCTTGAAACCTTTACATGGACATTTTCAACACCAAAGACTTTGAGTTCTATCTTATGTAAAAGATAATTTCAGTCAGAGATATGTAGGTCATTCAATACTAATTTGGAAGGACAAGGGTCACTGATTCTCAGAACCTTCCCATAATTTTCATGGGAGCCACTGGAGTTGGTATTATAAATAGAACCCTGTTTTAACTAGCATAAAGGAATATCAACATTGTTCCTGTAACTACACCTCTTCCTTCAAATAGAAGCTATTGAGCAAGTAGAGAAATGATAGACTTATATTCTTGATTTATAGGAAAGCCCACCCCACCCAAGTCAGCCACATGCACACATACACACAAAGTTTGATGGGAGAGGAAGGCTGTTTTGCCAAAAGGAGAGATTGCTGGTTTCCAAGCTATGTCATCTGAAAGAGGAAACAGTGCTCCATCTATGTTAACCTGTTCTTGCTCTCTAATTGTATCTGAATGCAATGTGAGACAGTCTTAATTTTAAGCTATTACCTAAAACACTGTGTTGATGACTTTGGGAGCATTTATAGTTGAAGACTATGGAATAGAACAACAATGACATGTACTTCCTTGCTGTTGGTTCAAGAGAGGTTTTGAAAAATGGTAGGGTACTGCTCTGAAACTTTAAATCTTACAAAATGACCAAACTACTTGCCCACTGTGAACCGTTATAACTTGTATGTAGTTTGAAGAAGAAATTCAGTGTTGTGCTCAAACTTCTTAGTTATCCTATCATTTTATAGCCCTAACAACCAGAAAACATCCTTTACTAAATGTCCAATTAGTATATACCTCATAGGAGAGCTATATACATGGTGCTTATAATGTGTATGGATACAAAATATATTGAAGTTGACAGTTCAACATTTTGAAAAAAAACTCATATTTTACTAAGAATATTCAACTATTAACTTGGTAAGATAATTAAATACAGACACTGCATAAATATTTCACCAAAAGAAAAACACATTGTTAAACAGACGTCACAATGAATAGGACTAATGAAAGGCTCTATTAAACAGGACTTTTCATTCTATAGCAGTCTTTACATCCACATATGCAAAACTTTGCTAATAAGAGCTATCAACCCAACCAAAGAAACAATCTTATTCTGCTGAACTAAGATTCCTAATAGTAGTTTATTAAAGTAAGAATCTACCTGTATTTGGTCCTTGGTCTGTTTACCTTGAGTCTTATGGATTATATTCTATAGCTCAACATGGAAAGAAATCCTTTTTCCTCCTCAAAGACCACTGACCTAAAGAAAAATTTAAATTTTTTTAAACATTTATGTATTTTTGAGAGACAGAAAGAGAGAGCATGAGCAGGGGAGGGGCAGAGAGAGGGAGACACAGAATCCAAAGCAGGCTCCAGGCTCTGAACTGTCAGCACAGAGCCTGATGCGGGACTCGAACTCACGAACAGTGAGATCATAACCTGAGCCAATGTCAGATGCTTAGCTGACTCAGCCACCCAGGCGCCCCTGACCTTTTCTTTAGAAAAATTCTAACGTCCCAGGAGTGAAAAAAATCTTAATGTTTTTGCCTTCTTTGTTTTATGAGAGAAATATTATACTACTCTCTTGTAAATAGTTTTTTGATAGCTCTTCAACTCCTAATTTTAAATGTTAATTCTACTGTGCATGGGCTAACCAGCATAGACTACACAGAAAGAACTTGTTCTCTAGGGCAACAGCAAGCTCATTAAAGGAATGGCTCATTTAAGCCTAAGTTTTTATTCCTTTAGGGAATTCCTTTGTCCATCTGTACTGAGTTCCACTGCTATCCAACAAGGAAGAGAAAAAATATATTATGTCTCAGTAGTATATATTTATTGTGTGAGCCAAAATTCACCTCTCTGAAGTCACTCTGACCTCCCTACAAAAGAACTGAGCACCTCAAGTCATCTTAAAAGATTTTTTAAACATTAACAAAAGTAAAGTGGGGGAGCTATCATGCAATGTAGGAGATTTGTGTATCTTTAAGTGTAATAACACTGTTTTATTCATTCATTCTGCAAATATTTATTGAGTGTCTGCTTTATGCTGGCACTGTACCTACGTACTGATGGTGGTAAATAAGACAGATTAGGCTCACATACCAGGAGCACTTGCCTGTGCCAGGAATTGCACTAAACATTTATTTGATCCTTTTAATTTGATCCTTATAGCAATGTATAATCTACAATGCCTACAAAGGTAGGTATTCTTAGTCCCATCTTACAAATTAGAATACTAGAGCTTAGAAAAATTGATTTGCCTAAGGTCACACAGCTAGTAAGTGGTTAAGGCAGAGTTTGAATCCATGTGTATCTGCCTGTTAACCATTGGCTACCATGTCCCCAAAGTGTCATCTAGAAGTATGAATTTTTTCCACAAGGAAAAATTACCATCCCCAAGACTTCTTGAAAACTTTTATCTTAGGGGATTACAGAAAACCCCTTAAAAAAAGAAACCACTTAAGTTTATGCAAATGAGCCACATGATTTGTAGTATACATAATTCATTGTGTTTATGTTTGTGGAAGTGCAACTTAGGTTTTGGGGGAAAAATAGAATCTCCTAATCCTGAGGATTTAATTTGTAATTTTATGGATAGAAAACAAGAATAAATAATGCCATATTTCACTTCTTAGGTTTTATTTTTTTAATGTTTATTCATTTTTGAGAGAGAGAGAGAGAGAGAGAGGGAAAGAGGGAGAAGCAGGCAGTGGGGGGGACAGAGAAACCAAAGTGGGCTCTAAGCTCATAGCAGTGAGCCCAATGAGGGGCTCAAACCCACAAACTGTGAGATCATGTCCGACACTCAGGCAACTGAGCACCCATGTGCCCCTACTTCTTAGGTTTTAAATTCCTAATTAAAGTTTGGAAACATGGAGATCCTGTAAATCTGCTTTTTCCTTTGTTTTCAATGGAGAAAATCCTGAGTTTCTGCTTTAGAAAGTGAGTAGTGTCACCTGTCATTTTAAAGAGGTCTTGTCATGAAATTACATCCATTTCCTATGTGGTTTTTTAGATTGGTATTGCTAAAGATTTTTAACATTATGCATTTTTGCAACTGTAGGCATAATTTATATCATCTCTTGGTCTTGGCAGAAGGCCATATCTACGTATAAGGTAGAGATTCTTCATCCATACTATAAGCCATTCATCCAATACCAATGGAATAAAATGAGAACCAAGAGACATTACTAAAGGACATTTCAGTGAAATGTCTCCATTCACTATTGACTTTTAATGTTAATATTTAAAGAAGAGATACTTTAATGATGATAAGTCTTCCTTTCATCGTAATGATACATCATCTAGAATTTATCTTCCACTTGGGACTCCAAACTCCTTATCATTCAATTTTACAATGAGGTAGATTGATCCTCAATGAAAGAGTGAAAGAAAACCCAACAATTATAGCCTACTGCTTTGGGCTTGGTGATATGGCAAAAACAATACAAGTACATGTTCACACATAAGTATTTTAAGCAATACAAATATTTTAAACTTTTTGTTAAGTTTATTTATTTATTTCTGAGAAAGAGGGAGGAGGGGCAGAGAGAGAAGGAGAGAGAGAATTCAAAGCAGGCTCCACACTGTCAGCACAGAGCCCAACACAGGACTTGATCTCACAAACTGTGAGCTCATGATCTAAACTGAAATCAAAAGTTGGACACTTAACTTACTGAGCCACCCAGGCACCTCATAAGCAATATAAATATTTTGAAATTCTCTTTCATTTGATGAGAATGGAAGAATTCTCTAGAAATTTATATTTAAGAATGAATATTTAGATAGCCTTACATTTTTATCACAATCTGAGAGCTGGCAAAAATTCTTTACAAAATTATTCTACTTCTCTTCAGTTGGATCACAGCTACCACCCTGATCATCACTGGCTCACTTTGGCCCAGTGAAAAAGGCAACAGATGCTGCTAATTCGTTTTCTAAGCTTTACGCTTTGAAGTCAGCCCTCTATAAGTAAGATATTTGTATTAAATGCTTTTGTTCTTTTTGATAAACTTCTATCCTGCCTCTAAGTGTATGGCAGATGTAAAATTGCCTATTGTTTCTGGAAGATGGATGACTCAGACACTAAATTAAATTCACTGTTAATGTTAACCACAGGTGAAAATGAGGCCAAAGTGGGCCATTCTCTTATTATTCCTAGTTTGATGTGTCTTTTAAAATGTTAAATTCAAAAGATTTTATGTGCCTAAGAATATAGGATAATTTGGAGGGAGGATACTGAATTCAATTATCTACATTGTCCTATACCCTCTGTCAGTGAGCTCACCCTGCCTATCCCCAGTACTTAGGGTTGCAGTGGAGAACTATTTTTTTCCCTCACTGATCATTTGAGCTTTAAATCCAGGTGGTTAGAGGGACAGTTCTTCTATTCTTCTACTTTCCCTCTTGGCCAGTGTCTTTCATGACCAATTAGTTCCTAAACTCCTGCACCAAGTAGCCCTGATACTGTGACAGCCCCCTACTCCAGTAAACAGTCTTCATAGGTGATATTTTTTTCACTTAAGTCAAGGACAATCTCCTGGAATTCTATGGGTTTGTTCTGTCACTCTGGTGTGTACCTTTTCTTCTCTCTTCTTAGTGCTGAATGATCCCTACCCCCTGGAGAAAGTGACCTGATTCTTCCAGAGCAGTTTAATAGGTTCTGATGCTAGAACATGCTCTGAAACTATTCAGAAACAGGAAGACCCTGCTTGTAAATGGAAATCTTGAGAATTATACCCTTTAGTGCAGGGCTGCTCTGAAAAGAATTCTAAAATTGACAGTATCTATGCTTGATAGAATGTTCTGACATCAGAATCATATTACTCCTTTCATCTACTGTCCACCATGTAGTCCCTACCCCCATCCTAATCCCCCCCAAAATATTCTTTTATCACTGCTCTGTCCCTTCAGTCTGGCCTACAAAAACTACCCTTTAGGCTTTGCTTTCACATGTTCTAGCTTTGCATGACTGTGCCTGACACTGCCATTCACACAGCAGGTGCCAGCACTGATGAGCTGCCTCGTTGTGTTCTGTTGACATGAACTTCACAGAGATTAGGTTAAATCTGGTGTCCCCCACCTGACAAAAAGCCCGATGCTAAGTTTGGCTGAGCTTTGCTCTCTGTGCACTGTTACCCACTGCAACATCAGGAAAGAGACATACCCATTGGTGCTTAAAGAAAAACCAAAGAAAAGACTCCTCAGAAAATGCCATATTGAATAACCTGCTATCAAGTTAACAAGTGAAAGGGTATGTTTATGTGCCAGGCACTAAAGGCAATGTGTTTGCCTAGAGACTATGCAAGTGCAGCTGAGGAGTGAGCTGGAGGGAAAGGGGTTTATGTGTACCGACTCGAAGCAGAAGAATACTGAAGAGAAAGGTGATAGATGTAGCAATAGGGGTTGGGGGGGGGGTCATATAAAATATATTAGGAATGAAAGAAAAATATCTATCCTATTTAAATATAAGAAAGCCTCACTAACTCAGCCTAATTAGAGTAAAATCCGTCTGAATCATGGAATATTTTTAAACACATTTTTATTACTTTCAAGCACTGGACATGCTAGTAATTCAAACTAGACTAACAGCATCATACAGCACCTCAGGGAAGGAGCTTTAAGAATCATTGGCAATTAGCATATCAATTATTTGTATGTAAGTGGATGTGCACAAAGTGCACAAAAAGTTTATTCTCTTAAGTAGGACAAACATTCCCCAGTGCAATCCTGTTTACACCATTAATTTGCTTAGCTATCCCTTTTTATGCCAAGATAGATGTATGTAAGACATGCTTATTTCCTCAGGGAAGAATGAATCGCTTCTCTGTGTTTAGTCCAGTAACTAAGAAGCAGAGCACCACTTGATTGGTTTGGGATTTCCAGGATATGGAGTTTTGAATTTGCATACAGACTAGAGAGATTTCATATGGAGAAGATCTGGCAGCCATTGCTAGAGACCCAGTTTCCCCATCTGGATTTCATTGAAGTGATCTGGATTTCATCAAGCAACAGGACACTGATCCTAAATGATCTACCAGACACTCTAACATAGGCATGTTTAAAATACATCCTGCCCCAGAAAAATAACTGTTAAAATATGATGAGTTGGAGTTATTCTATGTGCAGTACTTTAAAGTAATAAAAATGCATTTCTTTTTAAGTCCCACAAAAACCATGCAATATCAAGTTAATGATGAAAATCAATCCCCAAACTCTTTCTTACACACCTCATTGTGTGACGGCATTGCAGAAATTTCCAATCATCTGGGAAAGGATATTTTATTTTGATGAGCTGCACCAGGTGCTAACTATATGGCAGGATTTCGTCTTTGAATCTTACGGAGGCCCTCCTCGGTTGAGAAGAGTGAGGGAAGGGCTAGGGGCATGTTTATTGTTAACAAATCATGATTTTCTACCAAAGTTTGAAAATCAGAGCAGTTGAATTGAAAAAGAAGTATCAGGTATATAGGGAGTGTAGAAAATATGATTAGGAAATGAGAAACAGAGATACAGGCCTCTATTTCTACCCATACATATTAAACTATGCTCTAGGTAAATTGTAAAGTCTGAAAGACTTAGAGAGTAAAAACTAAGCACAGAGAGCATGAGCACAAGCAGTAAATATACACACAAATGTTGCAACTACAGTTTGGAACGATTCCAGCTCTCTCCTTTCCCCCAACGGCATCACTATCCAGGGTCTGCAAAGGCCAAATAGCTGTTTGGCTTCCAATCTGATTTTTTGCCCAAGAAATCAGAGAAGTCGGTTTCAATTTTAATAATATATTCTCCCAACTTCTATCTAACAGAAAGGCACTTGTGTTTCTGC
Source organism: Panthera pardus (assembly GCF_024362965.1). NCBI lineage: Eukaryota > Metazoa > Chordata > Mammalia > Carnivora > Felidae > Panthera > Panthera pardus. The sequence continues at coordinate 67,115,402 of NW_026526843.1, forward strand.
CCCTTCTTAAAGTGAATTTATTTTTGGTGAAAGGTAATAGATTGGCAGCACTGGAAAAGGAATTACTGTATTCCCAGAACAGGTATAACCGGGCAGTGACACTATGAAATTGCTCTCTGCCTTTGGGGAACATTAGAGTACTATTTGAGAAGTCACTGCTATGGTGTGCTGTGCTGAACTCAACAGTATCATAGTAGGCTGAAAGAATTAGCATAGCACTCAAAGGGCCTGACTTAAGGCCATTCACTTATTCATTCAACATTAGGGAGTGCTTATAATGTGTCTGGTGCTGGGAGAAGACTTTTGCAAATGTTCTATCATGTAATCCTCACAATAATCCTGGGAGGGAGAGAATATTCTTGTTTTACAGAGAAGGAAACTGAGGTTCAGAGAAGTGAAGTGATTTGTCCAAGTTGCTATACAAGCACTTTGACCCCAGGTGCAGTGTTCTCCCTGAACCCTGTGCTGTGGAGGCTGCATAGAGGATGGATGAGACATATGCCCAAATAATGTGACACAGAGCAGAATGCAATATGTGCACTATGTGAGTGGTCCTGGTGGTTGCAGAGCAGTGAAATGTCCTACCCCAGAACAAATTAAGAGTTATTAGTACATCTAGCCTTAGGATTTATATTCTCTAAGTCTTCTTCCATTTTGGTTTTGTTTGGTTTTTTGGTTGGTCTGTTTGTTCTAGCTTAGCTCTCCAAACCAGCCTACCTCTTCCACACCCTACCCCTGCCCAGATAATACACACTCTGCTTTCTGGGGCCTCTGGCCTTTCAGAATAAGAGCTGAAGAGCACTGGGGTTGAGTGAAAAGAGCACTGAATTCGAATTAGAATTAGATAGAATTACAATTCTAATTCTAACTCTGATGACTCACTCCAGACTACTGATAAGGTCCTTTATTTCTGAATGACTCACTTTCCCCTGTGTGAATAAGAATGGTTTATTCCAAAGAGGTAAAGAGATAAGTAATAATAAACTAAAAATAGTGCATGGCCCTTTTGGTTGCCAAGATGACATATATAACTAATGAGTAGAATTACAACAAGGCATGTTAGAAAGAAATGCCAATTAGAATTCATGTTTCTAGGGGCGCCTGGGTGGCTCAGTCGGTTAAGCGGCCGACTTCGGCTCAGGTCATGATCTCGCGGTCCGTGAGTTCAAGCCCCGCGTCGGGCTCTGTGCTGACAGCCCAGAGCCTGGAGCCTGTTTCAGATTCTGTGTCTCCCTCTCTCTGACCCTCCCCCATTCATGCTCTGTCTCTGTCTGTCTCAAAAATAAAATAAATGTTAAAAAAAAAATTTAAAAAAAAAAAGAATTCATGTTTCTATATAATGGACTCAGCCGTGAGAGAAAAGATGCCCATGTAAAATGTTAAGAAACTGCATTTTGACAATTATCATATGACTTCACTCATATGAGGACTTTAAGACACAGAGCAGATGAACACAAGGGAAGGGAAACAAAAATAATACAAAAACAGGGAGGGGAACAAAACATAAGAGACTCTTAAATATGGAGAACAAACAGAGGGTTACTAGAGGGGTTGTGGGAGGGGGGGATGGGCTAAATGGGTAAGGGGCATTAAGTAATCTACTCCTGAAATCACTGTTGCACTATATGCTTATTAACTTGGATGTAAATTTTAAACTTTTTTTAAAATACTCTGTATGATACCATTAAAAAAAAAAAGAAAGAAACTACATCTTGAAAATTAAAACAGCCAAAGGGGGATATGATGATTGTTTGTTGGGAGTGGTGGTTGGTTAGGGGGTTGAAGTTTGTTTTATTTTGTGGCTTTGGGTTTTTTGTTTTGTTTTTTGTACTAAAGATGTTAATGAAACCAGTATAGTTTGTCTGATGCTAAAACCAGACAGAGAAACATAGGAAATTAGATGTCTTTTGATGTCTTCTGAATATGGCCAAGAGGCACCCATGGCCCCAAACAAACTCTCACTACAGGGAGCCCCTCACCCAATTCTCTGCATCACTGAACCATTTGTAAAAAATATTCAGGAATCACTGAGGCATTTACCATATGCTACATCCCCTGGAAGGTTGAGTGTTTGCAGAATGAGTCAGCAGTACCTGAGTTGAGACAGGATTGAGGGAATTTAAAGAAAACATACCTGTGAAAAGTTGAAGAGCTCCCATTTGGGACTTAATTAGTGACACTTTGGGTCCTTAACACAATACCCCTCTGAATCCCATCCAATGCAATAGGTTTAAAATTTATATTCTAGAAAAGATTTTGCTGCTGGCAATAACTTTTCTCAGGCTGATTTTGGGAGCTAACATCATTAATAACAAATATTTCTCCCTCCTCTCCCTCTGCATTCTACCCTTTTTGGTTTTTCAACTTTGAATTCCTTGGTTTTTAATCTCTGTTGAGGAAATCTCTAGAGGGTGCTGAGGGTGCTTGTTGGAAAACATAAAGACAATAAGGCTAGTCTAAGCTGGTTTACAAGTTAGAAAGTCAGGAGATAAGCCTGCACCATCAGAGGTCTGGCTAGAATGACAAATTTGGGGTACCAGATCCTACTATCAGCATTGATTACAGGTAACTGTGACACCACCTCTGGCATCCCATTTCCCTGAGTTGAATCCTTTAGGACTTTAAGTATTTAAAAACAAATAAAGCAAACAAAACCAGGTTTTGCCCCTAGTATTTAGAGATAAAGTGGCACAACTGAATGACCTCAAGGGCACACCATAGAAGCTGTGGTCTACCCTGATGGAATAAAAAAAGGTGGGGGATAATTCTACAATTTAGTTCTTGGGCTTTTCCTTTTATCTAAAAGCATCTTTAATGTCATCACCTCTGGCTTTTATCCTCCTTAGGCACCCACGGCCTTTCCCCAAATCAATGCCTGTAGAAACAACTGCCACAGCATCTCTTCCTCATTTGCATAGCCTTGTCTGAAAACCAGACTGCTGAATACTGAAAGATTAGGTTTCTCATTAAGAAAACTGAATTTCAAATGAATATCGTGTGTGTTTATAGGGAAGTTACTAATGTAGTGTAATGAGATGCCTGTCCGTCCCCCCAAACCACCACCTCCTCCATTCCCCCACCCCCGCCTCCTTTCTGGGGAAGACATTTTATACTTTTCCAAAACCTAAAATTAATTATTTGCAGTGTAGCAAACACTACTGTTACAGTGGTTAGGGAAACTTTCCCAAAAACAATCTAGACTGATATTTTACTCATTTATTCATTTAATGATTATTTATTGAATGCCTACTATGTATAAGGTATTGATTCTACCTGCAAGGAAGTTAGTGGAAATTTTAACATTATAGATACATAAAGGAATATACATATGTATTCATAGTCACACATATTTAAATAAAATAAAAATGTGGAAAGTTATAAGAACCATAAAAAATAAGATGCTATTGGTACTCAAAAGGAGAAAATACTTGAGAAAAAGACTTAATTCAGGAGGTAACATTTGATTTGGGTTCTAAAGGGTAGGTAATTAGTATATCTTTACAAAGTGTGAATATGTATGTGTTTATGAAATCTGGGTCAAATTTAAATAGACAGAGAATATAGGGAAGGATGTTCTACACAGAGGATACAGAAATATCAAAGTCAGGAGAGACTGAGCTATGTACAAAGGACAGCTGTTTAGTTTGGCTGTACTGACTGTAAAGTGCATGAGAGGGACAAGTTGCAAAGAAAATTGGAAAAGTGGGTGGGCATCACGTCATGCAAGAGCTGGAATTCTTAGCTATGAAAATTTGTAACATATTCCATAAGCATTTGGGGAGCCGCTGAAGATTTTAGAATGAGGGAATAATATAATCAGAGCTTGCTCAGAAAGATTAACACTTAAAAAAAAATAATGCTGTGGCCACTACTGCTGTTACACAAAATAATATGTGTGAAGTGGCTGGCACAAGCACCTGATGAGTTCAGGAAGTCATAGAAGTAGGTATATTGTAGTAGTTTAGAGCATGGACTCTGGTGCCAGGATGCCTGGGTTTAAAACCCAGCTCTGCCACTTAATAGCTGTGTATCTTACACATATTTCTTAACCCCTCTGTGCTGCTGTTTCCCCATCTGTAAAATAGAATTAATAATAATACCTATCTTATAAATTGTTAAGAGAGTCAAATGAGCTAATATATATAAAGCGCATAGAAGAGTGCTATGTTTTAAATAAACATAGCTCAATAAATGTTAGCTGCTATTATTATCATATTTTTTTTTTACCTACGAAGGAGATGGAACTTGAGCTATCCTTTAAAGAGTAGATATGAGGGGCTCCTGGGTAGCTCAGTCAGTTAAGCAACCAATTCTTGGTTTCAGTTCAGGTCATGATCTCACAGTTCTTAAATTCAAGCCGTGTGATATCAGCATGGAGCCTGCTTAGGATTCTCTGTCTCTCTGTCCCTCCCCCACTCATGGTCACTCTGTCTCTCTCTCAAAATAAATAAACTTAAAAAAATTTAAATAAAATAAAGAGTAGATATGATGTACATGTGTAGAAAGTTGACTTGCAGGCACAAAGAAGTTTATGACAAAAAGCATACTTAGAAAGTGCAAGGTGACTGAGGAGAACCATGGACAGTTTAGTTTGCCTACAGAATAATATGGGTTACTCTTGCACTGTTGGTGGGAATGCAAATTGGTGCAGCCACTCTGGAAAACAGTGTGGAGGTTCCTCAAAAAATTAAAAATAGACCTATCCTATGACCCAGCAATAGCACTGCTAGGAATTTACCCAAGGGATACAGGAGTACTGATGCATAGGGGCACTTGTACCCCAATGTTTATAGCAGCACTCTCAACAATAGCCAAATTATGGAAAGAGCCTAAATGTCCATCAATTGATGAATGGATAAAGAAATTGTGGTTTATATACACAATGGAGTACTATGTGGCAATGAGAAAGAATGAAATATGGCCTTTGTAGCAACGTGGATGGAACTGGAGAGTGTTATGCTAAGTGAAATAAGCCATACAAAGACAGATACCATATGTTTTCACTCTTATGTGGATCCTGAGAAACTTAACAGAAACCCATGGGGGAGGGGTAGGAAAAAAAAAGAGGTTAGAGTGGGAGAGAGCCAAAGCATAAGAGACTCTTAAAAACTGAGAACAAACTGAGGGTTGATGGGGGGTGGAAGGGAGGGAGGGTGGGTGATGGGTATTGAGGAGGGCACCTTTTGGGATGAGCACTGGGTGTTGTATGGAAACCAATTTGACAATAAATTTCATATATTGAAAAAAAAATAAAAATTAAAAAAATAAAAATTAAAAAAAAAAGAATATGGGTTAAGGAGTTACAGGAAAATAAGATAAAAAGGTAGGGTAGAATCCGATCATGAAGAACTTTGAATTAAAGGCTAAGAATTTTAAGCATTATCTAAAGACAATACAGGGACATTGAAGGGTTTTGAATAAGGAGGTGACATGATCAAAATAATCCCTAAGGAAAATTAATCTGATGGTAGTTAGTGTATGTGCATGATGGATTGGAGAAGTAAGAGACTTGAGACAGAAAAATTAATTAAGAAGCTATTGATGTACTCCACAAAAGAGGTCATAAGGGCCAATACTGTTGTGGGAATGGAGAGGAAGGAATGGGAGAGAGATTGGTGCAGGACTGGTTAACTGAAGAGGAGCAGAGAAAGGGAGAAATCACAAAGAGCCTCAGAGTTTTGAACATGACTAACTGAAAGGATAGGGTATCATTAGAAGAGACAAGGAATAGAGAAGGAGGTAAGATGACAGGTTCAGCACAGTCAAAATGGAGCTGTAAATCACAGCTGACATTGTGGAAATTGACAAGCTGATCCTAAAATTTATATAAAAATTCAATACAGAATAGTCACAACAATCTTGAAAAGGAAGAACAAGGTTGGAAGATATACTTCCCAACTTCAAAACTGACTAAAAAGGTACTGTAATCAAGACAGTGTGGTGCTGGCATGAGGGTCACACTCATCAGGGTCGAGAAATACAGTCAATTTTACCCAAAGGGTGCCAAGAATTGGGAAGAATAGTCTTTTCAACAGATGGATCTGGGACAACTGGATATCAACATGCAAGAGAATGAATCTAGACTTTTACCTCACACCATATACAAAAATTAAGTCCAAATAATCTAAATGACAGAAATAAAACTACAAAATTCTTAGAAGAAAACACATATGTAAATATTCATGACCTTGAATTAGAAAATGTTCTGTTAGATATGACACCAAAAGCACAAGTAACAAAAAAATATAGATAAATTGGATTTCAACAAAATTAAAAACTTTTGTGCTTCAAAGGATACTATCAAGAAAATGAAAGACAACCTGTAGAATGGGAGAAAAATTTTGCAAACCATGTATCTGATAAGAGATTTGTATTTAGAATATACAAATACTTACAACTCAATATTAAAAAGACAAATGGCCCGATTTAAAAATGAGCAAAGGACTTGCAGAGGCATTGCTCTAAAGAGGATATACAAATGGCCAAAAAGGACATGGAAAAATACTCAATTAGTCATCAGTGAAATACAAATTAAAACCACCATGAGATACCACTTTATACCCACTAGAATGGCTGTAATAAAACAAAACAGAAAATAACGAGTATTGGTGAAGATGTGGAAGAAATGGAACCCTCATATATTATACATTGATGATGTGAATGTAAACTGGTGCCACCACTGTAGAAAACAATCTGGAAGTTCCTATAAATGTTAAACAAACATACAGTTAGCATATGACCCAGAAATTCGACTCCTGGGTAGGTAACCAAGAAAAATGAAAACTTATCTACACAAAAACTTATACACAAATGCCCATAACAGCATTTTTCAGTTATCCAGAAAGTAAAAATAACTCAAATGTCCATCAGCTGATGAATGGATAAAGAAAATTTGGTATATACAAATAATGGAGTATTATTTGGTCAAAAAAAGGAACAATGTACTGATACATGCTACAACATGAATGAACTGTGAACATGTTATATACTAAGTGAAAGAAGCCAGTTACAAACCACATATTATATAATTCCATTCATATGAAAAGTCAAAATCAGACAAATCCATAAAGACAGAAAGTAGATTAGTGGTTGCCAAGGCCTGGGGATTGAAGAATGGTAGGGATAGGCAATAACCACTAATGGGTACAGAGTTTCTTTGGGGGATGATGAAAATGTTCTGAAATTCATTGTGGTAATGGCTGTACAACTCTGTGAATATACTAAAAGCTGTTGAATTGTACACTTTAAATGGGGGAATTGTATGTTATGTGACTATCAATAAATTTCGGGTTTTTTAAAGATTTAAAAATATTTTTAATGTAGCTGTAGCCATTGATGATCAACTACAGATTTTTGAGTAGTATCAACTATTAGTTGCTTCTGAGAAGTTAGAAAAGATAACAGAGAAAAACCTTTGGATATCATAACCAACAGGTCTCTCTCCTTTCAAGAGAGAAACTGAGAACAGTAAGATCAGAAACTGGATTGCAAAAAGAATACTTAAGTGACCAGTGGGTAAATTTGGCAGTGCTGAGAAGGGGAGGAGGAGATAGGAAACTTATAACCTAAAGGAACAGAATCAGTAGAAAGGCAGAGACTAAAGATGTAAGAAAGAGCTTATTGGTGTTACGTGGCCCTTAGAGGAACAGAAAAGAGGATCTAGTACCTGGGTGGTAAAATAGCCTCAAGGAAAAGGAGGAATATGAGGAAAAACATTGTCAGGTACAGAAGAGGTAGAGGAAGGCATTCATTACACATAGCTTCAACCAGCTCAGTCAAGTATGAGGCAGGAGAAAGTTTAATCTGTAAAGAAACACATCAAACTTTTTCTGCCTCATACTTGACTGAGCTAGTTGAAGCTATGTGTAATGAATCAGCAGTTACCTCTGGAAAAGGAGTGGAGATGGAGAGAGATTTTGCACTTTTATTTGATAGACTTTTATATTTATTTTATTTTTTAGCGTCAAGAATGTGCTCTCATTGTATTTGTATTTTTAAAAAATTAGATTAGATGCTGCAAGAAATGTAATTGTTTATCAATAAGAGGTGAAGCAAATGATTGCCAAGCTGCACAGAGGGAGTGGCACATATTAAACAGTCAGTAAATGCTTATGGAATTTGTTGAACTGGAGTTGTAAGCATAAACTGTAGAGGAAGCAATTGGTTTGACTTCTCAGCTTTCTCCAGCAGAACAGAGCAGAAAATTCTGACAGAGTGGTTTATCCAAGGACTTAAGGATTAACAGGACAAAAACAACAAAGGTGTGAGGGAATTAAGTATGCTACCAGGGGTTTTTAAAATGACTAACTATATTATTCAAAATTAGTAGTGAAGCGGGGCGCCTGGGTGGCTCAGTTGGTTAAGCGTCTGACTTCAGCTCAGGTCATGATCTTACACTCCGTGAGTTTGAGCCCCACATTGGGCTCTGTGCTGACAGCTCAGAGCCAGAAGCCTGCTTCAGATTCTGTGACTCCTTCTCTCTCTGCCCCTCTGCCTCTCGCACTCTGTCTCTCTCTCAAATATAAATAAACATTAAAAAAACATTTAAAAAAATGAGTAGTGAGGCAAATGAGGTCAAAAGATAGACTAGTGGACTTTGAAAATAGGAGAAAGACAAGAAAGCAGGAGTTAAAACAAGAATAAAGAACAAGTTCAACGAGAAAATGGAAAACTGTACACCTAAAAAGCAGTTCCAAGTTCAGGGTGTTAGAAGTAGAGCATTTCCAAGCACTTCCTTGTCAGGTCCCAAAGCATGGCCTATGCCTAGCAATAACTAAAGTGGAGTGCAGGTGGACATCACTGTTGTTCAAAAGGTGAAGAAACTGTGATTTCAGAGAATTAGAAGGGTCACAGGGGGAAGGAGCAGGTCTCTTTTGTTCAATAGCAAACCCATTTCCCAACATAGTGCCTGGTATACAGTAGGCATTTAGTTAACATTTTTTGAATGAATGGATGGATATTATAGCACTTATCATAGTTATTTGTTTTCCTATCTTCTTCCCCTACTGGGCAATAAGGTCCTTGAATTTTACTTATTTCTGTATCTCTAGTGCCTAGGATAGGCAGAATAGGTGCTTGAATCAAGATCTAAGGAAGCAAATGAGTAGTGAACTGCAAAGAATAATGACAGAGAAAGGGAGAGACAGAAAACTTGTGAATCAGGTGCTAATGTCTTCAAGGGAGGTGAAAGAATACCTTGTAGGTCTATAGAAAGGACCTTAGATAGCCTTTGAGTAGTATAAGCAAATGGCATTGACTCAAAAGAGGAGAAATTGGTAAGAGGAAAGAAGACTGGATTTGGAAGTAGCAGTAGGACAAAGAATATTTCAATTTCTCTTCCCCCCCCCACCCCTGTGAATTCTAGAGGAATTGGCACAGTGTGTTTTCTACTCTGACCACCCCCCATCCCCACCCAATCTGTCACCTAGCCCTCTCATTATTCCCCAAATTTACCTTATCTTGCTTCCTGTTGCTCTCATGCTTCAATACCCTTTTTGCCAATCCCTCTGCCTCCAGACATTCTCTCTTTGGCCTTCCATGCAACAGCAAAAATCAAAGTTCCTAAGCATCATTCAGCAACATCAGTATTTATATTTCTCCAGTGACTCCCATTTGACTGTCAAGCCAAATGAAAACTTCCACTCTTGAATTTAAGAGGATCCACCATGTAGCCCTCACATGTAAACTGTCCTCACTTGCAGTTGCTTTGAAGTTTACACTGTGTGCAAATTACCTTACCTTTCCAAAGCTTCTAATTACCCTTTTCTCCATCCATCCATAGCCCTCTTCATCAGAACTCCCTGAGGACTCGTTTTCTCTTCCTGGCTAAAAAAACTGTTCCAGAAACACGTTGCCTTTCTTTATCCTTTCCTCTGCCCTAGTACCAAACACTCATGAATGTTATATGTATACACTTTCCTTGTGTGTCAATATGTGATGCCCTATCAATTGTATCATAGAAGTATCTCCCAAATCCATCTCTTCTTCCCTGACCTTGCTGCCACTGGCCTGGATTGTTGCAAAAGCCCCCTGATAACCTTCAATGTATCTTATGCTATAGCCAGAGTATCTTTTCTTTTCTTTTCTTTTTTTAATGTTTGTTTATTTTTGAGGGAGAGAGCGAGCAGGGGAGGGGCAGAGAGGGAGACAGAGGATCCGAAGTGGGCTCTGTTCTGACAGCAGAGAGACCAACACAGGGCTGGAACCCACAAACTATGAGATCACAACCCAAGCCAAAGTCGGACACTAGCCGACTGAGCCATCCAGGTGCCCCCAGAGTATCTTTTCAAAATGTAAATCTGATCATTCCCCCAACACACATACACACATGTAAATACACAGACACATGCAATGTTTGAGATATTTCATACTCCTAAAGTAAAAGCCCACTCATTAGCCTGCCTTGGCATATCTGTGGCCCTTTATGCCCTAAACCACATTTACTTCATTAGCTTTACTCCCACTACTGCTTGTTTCAAACCATCATGCTCTTACGTATGCAGTTCCTTCTCTGAAGCTAGTCCCCTACTAATGACTCTTACAACCATCCCTGCTTCCAACTCCACTACCTTCACCCCACATGCCTGTAAACTTTTCCTCATCTTTCTTTTTACTTTTTATTTTGATAATTATGGTTTCAAGGGAGTTTGCAAAGAAATGTACAAGAAAGTTCCATGCACCCATCTTCCAGCCTCCTCCAATGTTCACATCTTGCACAATTATAATTCAACATCAAATCAAGAATATGATATTGGTATAATTCATAGAGCTTATTTCAGTTTTCATCAGTTATACATGCACTCTGTGTGTGTGTGTGTGTGTGTGTGTGTATGTGTGTGTGTGGCTCTATGAGATTTTTATCACATGTGTAGTTTTGTATAACCAAAACCACCACCACAATCAAGATACAGAAGTATACCATCACCACAAAGTTGTCTCATACTACCATCTTATAGCCATACCCATCCCTAACTACTGGCAACCTCCATCTGTTCTCCATCCCTCAAATTGTTATTTAACAAATGGTATGTAATGGAATTGTGCAGTATAGATTTTGGATTGGCCTTATTCAACCAACATAATTCCAGTGAGATCCAAACAAGTTTTTTTGCGTTTATCAATAGTTTGTTTCTTTTTATTGATAAGCAAGATTCCAGTGGCATGGATATACCACAGTTTGTTTAATCATTCACTTGTTGAAGTACACCTGAGTTGTTTCCTGTTTGGATTATTACAAATAAAGTTGCTATGCACATTTGTGTACAAGTTCCTATATTAAAATAAGCCTTAATTTCTCTGGTATAAACGCCTAAGAGTTCAATTGCTAGGTTGCATGGTAAGTCTATTTTTAGTTTTGGCATGAACTGCCAAACTATTTTCCAAAGTGGCTACACCATTTTACATTCCCACTCACAATCTATGTGTAATCTACTTTCTCCACATCCTCACTAGCGACTGATGTTATCACTATTTTTCATTTTTGCCATTTTAATAGGTGGCTCATTGTAGTTCTTCTCATCTTTTAAGACCCAAGTCAAAAGTTAGGTCTATAGAGCTTTTTCTAACATCTTCTGGAAAAGTCTATTACTCGCTTCACTGTGCCATCTCGGATACTTCATTTATCATTGTACTTTAATTACTGATTAACATAGTATGAGTCTTCCCCTCTGTTTAGAGCCACATAAAGATAAAAGCTGTGTCATATTCATCTTTGTTCCTGCAGCATCTGGTACAGTTTCATGCTAGATACACAGGGGGTACTCAGTAAATTTGTGCAAAATGAGGGATAGAATGAATGAAGAAACATTGGTCTTTCTTGCCTCCCTCTTCTTCCTGAAAGTTATAAACCTTTTTATAACAGAGATCATGCCTTCCTCTGTGTCTCCTGATAGCAAATGGAGTTCTCTGTACACGTAGATGCTTAATACATGTTAGCTAACTATTCAGGTGGCTTATTTTCCCTCTGCACCAGTAGATAAGCACATGAAAGAGAGAATAGGCTTGAGTATTCCTGTATTAAGGATCATATGTCATAAGTTTTATAATATTATTATAATCTCCACAATCACACAATATTTGTCTGCATAGATGAGAAATCAAAACAAAACACTCTTTTGAGTCAAAGAATGCCTCTGCAGCTGAGCACTTTTCAATAGTCTCGATACCCTGGTTACATATGAATTTGGGAGAATGGCATTTTATAGCCCTGAATTCTTTTTGCAGTTGCAAAAGGATCTGGAATTTTTCTGTTTTTGCTGCATTGGTATAATTTGACATGTTGATTATGAAGGGGTCATTAACCCCAACATTTTGTATCACTTTCTGACTCTGCATTTTCTCAACTCTGAAGTATGTTAATTTTCACTTGTTTATATGTCTCTGTAAGAGTTACTCAGTCCCATGAGAACTGGTATATGTTTTGTCTGAAAACTAGATTGTAAGCCCCGTGAGAGCAGGGACTTTCTAACTCCTAAGAATGCATTCTGGACAGTGTCAGTGTTCAATTAATGATAATACTAGAAGCCTAACTAAGGTCATCTGTCACATTGACAACTTCCTTTTCATCTATGATGCTTATAACTGTCAGGAAAAAAGCTGTTAGGTTGATTTGATACCACTGTATGATTCTACCCAAAATTATCCTCATTACTACTCACTACAACTTATTCTTTAGGGTACTTTCAGATTTATAATTTTGGATAAGTTGTTATTATTCTCTACCCTATAATACTCTGGTTACATATGAATTGGGGAGGGCTGTATTTCATAACCCAGAAGTCATTTAGAATAATAGAAAGTAAACTGATAACATCTATGCTTTCAAAGCATGTTAATTCTCTTCAGCAGTCTCCACTGATAACTAGATAATAAACTCCAAGGATGTTGGCAATCTTAAATTATCATAAATAATCCTTAACTATGCAGTGTATATGTCTTACTTTCTCAGATTATAAAATGGAGTAAACATATACACTATGTCCTATGGCTATTAAAGTTATTATTTTTTTTTTAATATATGAAATTTACTGTCAAATTGGTTTCCATACAACACCCAGTGCTCATCCCAAAAGGTGCCCTCCTCAATACCCATCACCCACCCTGCCCTCCCTCCCACCCTGCCCTCGCTCCCACCCCCCATCAACCCTCAGTTTGTTCTCAGTTTTTAACAGTCTCTTATGCTTTGGCTCTCTCCCACTCTAACCTCTTTTTTTTTTTTTTTTTTTCCTTCCCCTCCCCCATGGGTTTCTGTTATGTTTCTCAGGATCCACATAAGAGTGAAACCATATGGTATCTGTCTTTCTCTGTATGGCTTATTTCACTTAGCATCACACTCTCCAGTTCCATCCATGTTGCTACAAAAGGCCATATTTCATTTTTTCTCATTGCCACGTAGTATTCCATTGTGTATATAAACCACAATTTCTTTATCCATTCATCAGTTGATGGACATTTAGGCTCTTTCCATAATTTGGCTATTGTTGAGAGTGCCGCTATAAACATTGAGGTACAGGTGCCCCTATTCATCAGTACTCCTGTATCCCTTGGATAAATTCCTAGCAGTGCTATTGCTGGGTCATAGGGTAGGTCTATTTTTAATTTTCTGAGGAACCTCCACACTGCTTTCCAGAGCGGCTGCACCAATTTGCATTCCCACCAACAGTGCAAGAGGGTTCCTGTTTCTCCACATCCTCTCCAGCATCTATAGTCTCCTGATTTCTTCATTTTGGCCACTCTGACTGGCGTGAGGTGGTATCTGAGTGTGGTTTTGATTTGTATTTCCCTGATAAGGAGCGACGTTGAACATCTTTTCATGTGCCTGTTGGCCATCCGGATGTCTTCTTTAGAGAAGTGTCTATTCATGTTTTCTGCCCATTTCTTCACTGGGTTATTTGTTTTTCGGGTGTGGAGTTTGATGAGCTCTTTATAGATTTTGGATACTAGCCCTTTGTCCGATGTGTCATTTGCAAATATCTTTTCCCATTCCGTTGGTTGCCTTTTAGTTTTGTTGGTTGTTTCCTTTGCTGTGCAGAAGCTTTTTATCTTCATAAGGTCCCAGTAATTCACTTTTGCTTTTAATTCCCTTGCCTTTGGGGATGTGCCGAGTAAGAGATTGCTACGGCTGAGGTCAGAGAGGTCTTTTCCTGCTTTCTCCTCTAAGGTTTTGATGGTTTCCTGTCTCACATTCAGGTCCTTTATCCATTTTGAGTTTATTTTTGTGAATGGTGTGAGAAAGTGGTCTAGTTTCAACCTTCTGCATGTTGCTGTCCAGTTCTCCCAGCACCATTTGTTAAAGAGACTGTCTTTTTTCCATTGGATGTTCTTTCCTGCTTTGTCAAAGATGAGTTGGCCATACGTTTGTGGGTCTAGTTCTGGGGTTTCTATTCTATTCCATTGGTCTATGTGTCTGTTTTTATGCCAATACCATGCTGTCTTGATGATGACAGCTTTGTAGTAGAGGCTAAAGTCTGGGATTGTGATGCCTCCTGCTTTGGTCTTCTTCTTCAAAATTACTTTGGCTATTCGGGGCCTTTTGTGGTTCCATATGAATTTTAGGATTGCTTATTCTAGTTTCGAGAAGAATGCTGGTGCAATTTTGATTGGGATTGCATTGAGTGTGTAGATAGCTTTGGGTAGTATTGACATTTTGACAATATTTATTCTTCCAATCCATGAGCAGGGAATGTCTTTCCATTTCTTTATATCTTCTTCAATTACCTGCATGAGCTTTCTATAGTTTTCAGCATACAGATCTTTTACATCTTTGGTTAGATTTATTCCTAGGTATTTTATGCTTCTTGGTGCAATTGTGAATGGGATCAGTTTCTTCATTTGTCTTTCTGTTGCTTCATTGTTAGTGTATAAGAATGCAACTGATTTCTGCACATTGATTTTGTATCCTGCAACTTTGCTGAATTCATGTATCAGTTCTAGCAGACTTTTGGTGGAGTCTATCGGATTTTCCATGTATAATATCATGTCATCTGCAAAAAGCGAAAGCTTGACTTCATCTTTGCCAATTTTGATGCCTTTGATTTCCTTTTGTTGTCTGATTGCTGATGCTAGAACTTCCAGCACTATATTAAACAGCAGCGGTGACAGTGGGCATCCCTGTCGTGTTCCTGATCTCAGGGAAAAAGCTCTCAGTTTTTCCCCGTTGAGGATGATGTTAGCTGTGGGCTTTTCATAAATGGCCTTTATGATCTTTAAGTATGTTCCTTCTATCCCGACTTTCTCAAGGGTTTTTATTAAGAAAGGGTGCTGGATTTTGTCAAAGGCCTTTTCTGCATCGATTGACAGGATCATATGGTTCTTCTCTTTTTTTTTGTTAATGTGATGTATCACGTTGATCGATTTGCGAATGTTGAACCAGCCCTGCATCCCAGGAATGAATCCCACTTGATCATGGTGAATAATTCTTTTTATGTGCTGTTGAATTCGATTTGCTAGTATCTTATTAAGAATTTTTGCATCCATATTCATCAGGGATATTGGCCTGTAGTTCTCTTTTTTTACTGGGTCTCTGTCTGGTTTAGGAATCAAAGTAATGCTGGCTTCATAGAATGAGTCGGGAAGTTTTCCTTCCCTTTCTATTTCTTGGAATAGCTTGAGAAGGATAGGTATTATCTCTGCTTTAAATGTCTGGTAGAACTCCCCTGGGAAGCCATCTGGTCCTGGACTCTTATTTGTTGGGAGATTTTTGATAACCGATTCAATTTCTTCGCTGGTTATGGGTCTGTTCAAGCTTTCTAATTCCTCCTGATTGAGTTTTGGAAGCGTGTGGGTGTTTAGGAATTTGTCCATTTCTTCCAGGTTGTCCAATTTGCTGGCATATAATTTTTCATAGTATTCCCTGATAATTGTTTGTATCTCTGAGGGATTGGTTGTAATCATTCCATTTTCATTCATGATTTTATCTATTTGGGTCATCTCCCTTTTCTTTTTGAGAAGCCTGGCTAGAGGTTTGTCAATTTTGTTTATTTTTTCAAAAAACCAACTCTTGGTTTCGTTGATCTGCTCTACAGTTTTTTTAGATTCTATATTGTTTATTTCTGCTCTGATCTTTATTATTTCTCTTCTTCTGCTGGGTTTAGGCTGCCTTTGCTGTTCTGCTTCTATTTCCTTTAGGTGTGCTGTTAGATTTTGTATTTGGGATTTTTCTTGTTTCTTGAGATAGGCCTGGATTGCAATGTATTTTCCTCTCAGGACTGCCTTCGCTGCATCCCAAAGCGTTTGGATTGTTGTATTTTCATTTTCGTTTGTTTCCATATATGTTTTAATTTCTTCTCTAATTGCCTGGTTGACCCACTCATTCGTTAGTAGGGTGTTCTTTAACCTCCATGCTTTTGGAGGTTTTCCAGACTTTTTCCTGTGGTTGATTTCAAGCTTCATAGCATTGTGGTCTGAAAGTATGCATGGTATAATTTCAATTCTTGTAAACTTATGAAGGGCTGTTTTGTGACCCAGTATATGATCTATCTTGGAGAATGTTCCATGTGCACTCGAGAAGAAAGTATATTCTGTTGCTTTGGGATGCAGAGTTCTAAATATATCTGTCAAGTCCATCTGATCCAATGTATCATTCAGGGCCCTTGTTTCTTTATTGACTGTGTGTCTAGATGATCTATCCATTTCTGTAAGTGGGGTGTTAAAGTCCCCTGCAATGACCACATTCTTATCAATAAGGTTGCTTATGTTTATGAGTAATTGTTTTATATATCTGGGGGCTCGGGTATTTGGCGCATAGACATTTATAATAGTTAGCTCTTCCTGGTGGATAGACCCTGTGATTATTATATAATGCCCTTCTTCATCTCTTGTTACAGCCTTTAATTTAAAGTCTAGTTTGTCTGATATAAGTATGGCTACTCCAGCTTTCTTTTGGCTTCCAGGAGCATGATAAATAGTTCTCCATCCCCTCACTCTCAATCTAAAGGTGTCCTCAGATCTAAAATGAGTCTCTTGTAGACAGCAAATAGATGGGTCTTGTTTTTTTATCCATTCTGATACCCTATGTCTTTTAGTTGGCGCATTTAATCCATTTACATTCAGTGTTATTATAGAAAGATATGGGTTTAGAGTCATTGTGATGTCTGTATGTTTTATGCTTGTAGTGATGTCTCTGGTACTTTGTCTCACAGGATCCCCCTTAGGATCTCTTGTAGGGCTGGTTTCGTGGTGACAAATTCCTTCAGTTTTTGTTTGTTTGGGAAGACCTTTATCTCTCCTTCTATTCTAAATGACAGACTTGCTGGATAAAGGATTCTCGGCTGCATATTTTTTCTGTTTAGCACACTGTAGATATCGTGCCAAGCCTTTCTGGCCTGCCAAGTTTCAAAGGAGAGATCAGTCCCGAGTCTTATAGGTCTCCCTTTATATGTGAGGGCACGTTTATCCCTTGCTGCTTTCAGAATTTTCTCTTTATCCTTGTATTTTGCCAGTTTCACTATGATATGTCGTGCAGAAGATCGATTCAAGTTACGTCTGAAGGGAGTTCTCTGTGCCTCTTGGATTTCAATGCCTTTTTCCTTCCCCAGTTCAGGGAAGTTCTCAGCTATAATTTGTTCAAGTACCCCTTCAGCACCCTTCCCTCTCTCTTCCTCCTCTGGGATACCAATTATGCGTATATTATTTTTTTTTAGTGTATCACTTAGTTCTCTAATTTTCCCCTCATACTCCTGGATTTTTTTATCTCTCTTTCTTTCAGCTTCCTCTTTCTCCATAACTTTATCTTCTAGTTCACCTATTCTCTCCTCTGCCTCTTCAAGCCGAGCCATCGTGGATTCCATTTTGTTTTGCAATTCGTTTAAAGCGTTTTTCAACTCCTCGTGACTGTTCCTTAGTCCCTCGATCTTTGTGGCAAGAGATTCTCTGCTGTCCTGTATACTGTTTTCAAGCCCAGCGATTAATTTTATGACTATTATTCTAAATTCACTTTCTGTTATATTATTTAAATCCTTTTTGATCAGTTCATTAGCTGTTGTTATTTCCTGGAGATTCTTCTGAGGGGAATTCTTCCGTTTGGTCATTTTGGAGAGTCCCTGGCGTGGTGAGGACCTGCAGTGCACTTCCCCTGTGCTGTGGTGTATAACTGGAGTTAGTGGGCGGGGCCGCAGTCCGACCCGATGTCTGCCCCCAGCCCACTGCTGGGGCCACAGTCAGACTGGTGTGTGCCTTCTCTTCCCCTCTCCTAGGGGCGGGATTCACTGTGGGGTGGCGTGGCCCGTCTGGGCTACTTGCACACTGCCAGGCTTGTGGTGCTGGGGATCTGGCGTATTAGCTGGGGTGGGTAGGCAAGGTGCACGGGGGCTGGAGGGGCAGGCTTAGCTCGCTTCTCCTTAGGTGATCCACTTCAGGAGGAGCCCTGTGGCAGCGGGAGGGAGTCAGATCCGCTGCCGGAGGTTTGGCTCCGCAGAAGCACAGAGTTGGGTGTTTGCGCGGAGCGAGCAAGTTCCCTGGCAGGAACTGGTTCCCTTTGGGATTTTGGCTGGGGGATGGGCGGGGGAGATGGCGCTGGTGAGCGCCTTTGTTCCCCGCCAAGCTGAGCTCTGCCGTCCGGGGGCTCAGCAGCTCTCCCTCCCTTTGTCCTCCAGCCTTCCCGCTTTCCGAGCAGAGCTGTTAACTTCTGACCTCCCAGACGCTAAGTCGCGCTTGCTGTCGGAACACAGTCCGTCCGGCCCCTCCGCTTTTGCCAGCCAGACTCGGGGGCTCTGCTTGGCCGGCGAGCCGCCCCTCCGCCCCGGCTCCCTCCCGCCAGTCCGTGGAGCGCGCACCGCCTCGCCGCCCTTCCTACCCTCTTCCGTGGGCCTCTGGTCTGCGCTTGACTCCGGAGACTCCCTTCTGCTAATCCTCTGGCGGTTTTCTGGGTTCTTTAGGCAGGTGTAGGTGGAATCTAAGTGATCGGCAGGACGCGCTGTGAGCCCCGCGTCCTCCTACGCCGCCATCTTCCGGAACCCCCCTATGGCTATTAAAGTTAAGTTAATATAAATATTTAAAGGAAGTTTGAGTTCTATAACATAAAGGTAAATTTGATTGTTGGTAAGGTGAAGGTGGAGGGAATTTTTTTTTTTTGTAAATCAGGTTTAGTAAGGTATAATTTACATACAGTCTGAATCACCCATTTTAGATGGAAAGTTTGATGAGTTTGACAAGTTGGGTTCCCCCCTTCACTATTTGCTGACTCAGCTATGTCTCCAATTGCCCCCCCAGACCAAAATGACCTGTCATTTTCTGACATTTTATATCTTTTCTCTTTTCCACAGTGTACTAAAGGAGGTATACATAGCCTTTAATCCTAAAGCAGTGGTCTTACAGCTGGGAGCTGATACAATTGCTGGGGATCCCATGTGCTCCTTTAACATGACTCCAGTGGGAATTGGCAAATGTCTTAAGTACATCCTTCAGTGGCAATTGGCAACACTCATTTTGGGAGGAGGTGAGTACAAAGGAAATTCACCAGCAGAATTTGCTGAACTTCTTCCACATTTTTTCCACTGGCACTGAGTAAAACTTGGCTTTCTTAGATTGGGTAATACCCACATGCCTGTGATCCAGAAGCCTGAGTCAAAGAACTCTGCCCCCTTCACAATTCAGCATAAGGAAGTACTGTGGCACACTCCTCCTCGGCTTGGCATGTGCATTGACTCCTTGGTACTGTGAAGTCTAAGTTTCAATTCCTAAAGCAAAAGGCCTTTGGTTAAAGGTGCCATCAGATCTTATTAAGAATAGTGGGTGTTAACCTCAGTGGACTTTAATCCATCTTCTCTCAGTGTAGTTTTTGATTCTCAGTTCTAATAATCATCCTTTGGAAACATACCACCAAAATTCTAAGTCTACTCATATATAAGTAGTAAACACATGAATTAATTAAATAATCTAAGCTGAATTCAAGAATGACTTCTCCCTCCCACCCCCACCAAAAAAAGCATGGATTTGTTATAATAAAGCAAAATTGAGAGATCTAGAATCTCTTGGGCATTCTTGCCTTCAGTGTGTACTGATGTTTTGTATTACTTGACCAAGAGAAAGCTGAGTCTATTCAATAGAAGCATTTACACATTTTGAAAGTAACTTTTACAACCTCAACTACTTTTGAAGATGCCTTGTTGAGAATCTTCTATCTATCCATCTGGCACAATCTGTATTTCATTGGGTGAATGAATTGGTGCGTTAAAATAACATGGTCAAGCAGATCGAGCTTAAAACACAAGTATTATGGAACAGCTAATAGTTTGTTGTTTTGTTGACATATTGTAAAAACCAAATTAGAGGAGGTTGTGGGAAGGCCTTACGAAAATGAGTGAGCATTCAACACAAATACACAAGCCAGGTCCTTTGGCAGACTCAAACCCTAGAGGGATCAAAATTAAAGGTGCTTACAAGAGACACCCTTTTATGAAAAGCAGGCAAGACATCTATTAACTTCAACTCAGGGAAAAGATAAAATTGATAAGTGCTATGTGACATATTACTTTCCTTCACAGCACTAAGGATGTTGATTATGACCCAGGTACAGCTCGGGCAAAGAAAAAAGCCCTTTCTACAATATACATCTGTGCAAATTCAACTTTTACACAGATGTGAAAAGTTGTGCAAGCCTTTACTTGGCATTTTCAAAGTCACTTTGCTTTCTCAGCCCAAAGTTTTGGCTTTTGAATACATAACTCTTCTTATACAATATGTGTATTCCTGTAAAAGGAATTTTTGCAAATCTAATAATACTGTATGTGTACCAGAAAGAGCTTACTACTTAAAATCTATGTTGGATCTTTTTGAAATCAAACAATTACGCCCAATAAGTCAATCTTATAAATTCATATTTTTCACATCAGGAATGTTTAAGGTAATATCTGTACTATTTCACTTAACTTCTCAACCCCCAATAGCACATAAACAATTAGTGGAGATAACCATGTCCCCAAGCTTCACTTGACCCCATTGAGGCCTAAATGACATATTCTAAAACACCCACTATCCCTGGCCTTTAAAAGAGTAAGGCTTTCAAGGCTTGAGAGAAAGGTGACCATATATCCCAATTTATACATGTTATCCCAGTGTAATTATTAATAGTGTCCCTTTTACTGTTAAAAGTGTACCACTTGGACAATAAATTATATGGTTACCCTACCTAAAATAGACCAGCTTCTATTTCCCTCAGGCTGCACTGAGCTTAGGAAATCATTCCATTTCATCCTTACACTCTTGGAATTTAGCTAAAGGCCAATGTTCTAATGCTTGCATGGCAGAACACATCTATTCAGTGCAGAAATATGCTGATTATTAGCCAGTATAATATGGCTGCTGGCTGACTGTGACAGAACCTGATGAGATGGGTCAGAGCATCAATCAACAGTCCCTTCCCTCATCTCATTCTTGTTGATCTCTGCCACTAGGCCTGTGTTTTGTGGAGAAAAGGAATGCTGATATTGAAAGAAGGAAGTCTATTTCTGCCAACATTTTCCATTTCTCTTTCCTGGATACTTATGGGGCTATATCTGCCAATAGCTTTAACATACAAATCATATCCAGCAGCCATTTTATAGAATTGTTGCAAATTTCATCACAGAGAAGCCTTCATGTTGGGTAGGTCACCTCAAGAGATCTGGATTCCAGGGATCTCAGACTTGCTGATGACTTGATGAAATTCAGGAGCTTGGAGTCCTCAGGTGCATATTTGTTCAGAGATGAGGGCCTCTTTAATCTTTGTAGGCCTTAGACTTCCCAGTTCCACACTGTGCATGGTCTGACTAATCCACTAAAGTCCACCTACTAGATGGCTCAAAAACAGCATAAAGGGATGTTTAGGTGAAGTTCTGCAAGTTGGAGTTGTCTTTTTAGCCCTTTTATTAAAACATTTTTCTCTCCTTCCTTACCCTCCTTCCCTCTCCTGCTGTTTTGTGACTGTTCTTTCCTAACTTCACAATTCTTGATGGAGACAGGAGGCTATAACCTTGCCAACACGGCTCGATGCTGGACATACTTGACCGGGGTCATCCTAGGGAAAACACTATCCTCTGAGATCCCAGATCATGAGGTAAGTAAGGCTCTGACAAGTCTTCTCTTCTTTAAGGGGAAGAGCTGAGTCATTCCACCTAATCAAAATCACGTCCTCACCACTCAATACCATTTTGTTGAGAGACACTCCAATAACAATAACACACTGTCTTGGCAGAATAGTGGACTCTTGTTCCAAAATATCCAAGACCTTCTGCCTTTTTTACAAGAGATCTCAAAGGCCAACTAACTTTAATTTCTCAATTAATCACAGAGACTGTGGGAAGGGGTCACCTGTTCACACAAAGAACTCTTTGGAATACGTGCATATTTTCATCCCCTAGTCTCAAAAAAGAAGGGGAAATATTTTAAACACATAAGCTGGGTTCTTGTCTATCTTTAAAAAGTCCCATAGGTTGATGTCACACCTGTGTTCTTTGGGGTCAGTCCTGGTCTTTCAGTTTCCTTTGACTAACATAAAAGTTAAGAAACACATAATCACCACAAAGACATGTCTGGTGTTTTTCCAGTGATTAGTGGCCCACAGAGGTGCCATGTGAAAGGTCATTTGAACCTTTACCATTTTCTTTAGTCATATGAGATGGGCTTTACACTTCCCGGAGCAAAGATGTCTATTTTAGTTTTCCCAAAACAGGTTAACAGAAAGCTGTCTGAAACCTGTGAGTATACGGATTATCCCTTAACTGAAGGTGTATTCCTTCTCTTCCCACCCACCCCCACACTTGGCAGGAAGCATGTTATCACAGATCAAGATGTGTAGTTGTAGACCTTAGATTATGTGACTTATAATGAAGCCAATGTGTGAGCCAGTACCTGCAGCCCCACTTTCTCAAGCCATTCCCAGGAGTAGAGATGGTACTTTGGTTATGTTTTGATTCCTACCAGATGCAGAATCTGTATACTTGGGAACATTATTCTTTTTAAAGTTACTATTATTTTTTAAAAATTAGAAACAACCTAAACGAATTTCCTTCCAATTTTCTTCTAACCACAAATGAGGTATAATATGTATCTCTGAAAAACCACTCAACGTGTTTAGAATACAAATTGAAGGCATGCTATAATTGGAGACAATTTGCTGGTGTCAGGGTTAATAGAAGTTTCTTTTCTTGACTTGACTTACCTTTGTTCAGTATTTGGAAGCTTTATGAAATACAAAGATAAGCGAACAAATTACATTTGTGAACAAATGTAATCGCTGTTATTGCTGTGGGACTATCTCAGATTGCATTGTAATTTAAAGTATTGAGACTTTAAAACTGATCAAGTTATGTCAAAAAAGTTTTAAACTATAGGAGCTTGAATTGAGAATGAGTGTTCTGTTCCTAGGAAACAGTGCAAATCCATAGATTCATCTGTCTTAAAAGGTTGATAAAATTTTGATAAAGATGAATACTGCCTCTGGTACCTGGAGAAACTATGTGCCTGAGTGGATGTGGGCTTGGCCTTATAGATAGACATATCCTATCTTTATGCTGGCATATTCTGCCAGATTAAATAATATACAATGTATGTCAATTGCCTAACACAGTTCTTGGCACATGATAGGCACTTGTAAAATGCAAGTTTTCTCCTTCCCCTTTGCATGCTCCTAACAACTCCTTATACCCAGACATTTATGACTTTGTCATTCATAAATGTGTCCAAACCCTTTTTGAATCCCTTCTGTCATATCCTTCTGGTATAAGAAATGTGAGTCATCCAAGAAGGAACAAAGAAGAAAATTGAAATGACAGTCTTCCCTGTACAATAAGATAACATTTTAATGAAAATTGCCAAAAATAGACTGCACAGTATGAAGGCATATATAAATTTTGTGCCACAATACATAGTTGCACACAAATATCCTTGTGGTTCTGTGTAATCAGATCAACAAATGATAGGTCAAAAAATATTTACTGAGCACCCATTGTGTGCCAGGCACTATGATAGGTGTCTTGGAAAAATCAAAGACACTGAAACCTCATCTCATCCACTACCTCAAGCAGCCTGGGAGGGAGGCTGGTATAAGTTCTGGAGAGGTATGTAGATATACCAATAATTATGTTACAGAGCAGAGTAAGAAACACAAGACAGTAGGAACAATGACTGTGGAGATGTGTATCAAATATAAAAGGGATTCAAAGGAGTGTACAAAATACCCTGCCCTCCAGGAGCTGAAAATATAACTGAGAAATCTAGTCAGTGAAAAGGTCAAGATAGTGCAGCAGTCAGCTGCAGTCTGGCTGACCCCCCTCCCACCCCCCCACCGTCTTCACTTTCAGTCTTGGGCTTTTCTTCTTCTATGTCCTGGGATAATAATCTTCCTCTTCCAAATGCTCTTTCTCCATCTTTCTATTGTCTTCCTAGGTCTAGCTTCAAGCCCCATGCCTTTAAAAAATCCCTTACCTAAATATACCAAGGCCCTTTGAGCTCTTCCTTCATATTCAGTTATTCCTTCATTCATTTAACAAATATTCATTGCATCCCTACTACTTGCCAGGCCTTATTCAGACTTGAATTCAGAGATACAAAGACTAGCAAGTAAAACCAGTGCCCTCAAAAATTTCACCATCTGATAAAGGTGACAGAACAATGTGCTCAAATCCAGGACAGTTGAGGAGAATAGAAGAAATGTTTCACCAAGACTTTGAACTAAATCATGGAGGTTGATTGGGAGTTTGACAGGTAAAGAAGAGGGAAAGACATTCTAGGCAAAGGGAAGTGGGATTGGAAAGGACCTGGTTCCTCATGGGACCAGTGAGAAGTTTGATAAAGTAGTAGAACATAGAGTTCCTAAGGGAGAGTGGGAAGGATTAAGGCTTGAATGAAAATTGGAGCCACATTATGAAGAGCCTTGAACACTGCACTAAAGAGTGTATACTTTATTTCTGTGAAAACACATGAACTTTGGTTTTTAGAAAGCTTACTTAGTAGCACACAGAAGACAGATTGCAAAAGAGAGGGACTTGACAAAGGCAAACCTGTTAAGAGGTTCCAGTACACTCCTATAACATAGTCTATACTATTCATTTGGTCATCTGTATTTTGGTTGTCTGTATTCCCCCTCAGTGCTTAGCACAATATCAGCCACCCATCTTGTTGGTGTTCATTGTTTGAATGAACAACTGAATAAATGAGTGTTTTAATAATAAGGATCTCAACATTCACATGGTAAAACTCTTTTTAAGATGGAAGAATTAGAAGCCTTTTGCTGAAAAGGCTTCCAGTAGCAAATACCCATCCTTTGCAAGAAGTACCAGGTATCCCAGCTGTAGGAAACAGATGTGCCCATGGGAAAACACAAGATTGCCAACTGAGGGAAGGGAGTTGAGAAGACAAGTCTAGCACAAATATTAGAAGTAATTAATGGTGAGATTTCAGTCATAGTTCTCATGAGATATAAAACCAGTGATGTCATAAAGCCAGTGATCAGGGAGTTGGTCCCAGCTCAGGAATTAGGGAGCCAAGTTTGCCAGCCAGGCATGGAGTAAGGAAGCAATCCCAGCTGGAAGAAGATCTGAGCCCAGGTTGGAAAGAGAGGAAGGGAACCTGCCCATATGCTGGCTCAGGTATCTCTACCATAGAGAAAGCCCAAAGGTGGCATGAGGTCCCATAAAAAGACCAGTACAAGGCTACTTTAGCAAATTACCCACTCCATGTAATAAAGCTTATGGACTATCATATATAAGAATGTTCTGTAATCCAGTAATACTATTTGGATCCTATGATCTAGGATAGAGTATGGCAGTTATGTTATATAATATATTCATATATACATATATGTATATGTATGTGCATATATATCAGGGATATGTATATACCTGAATCAGATAGATATAGTACCAAAATTTAGTGAGTGAAAAATATTTACTTAACCAGACCATTTCTGATGGACTGGTTGGATAAACTATGCATGATTCATATGAGGAAATATATGTAGTCATTGAAAATAATGATTTATATACAAGTGTAGATTTATATACAAGTGTATGTTACTGGTGTAAAACAGTCTTGCAGTGCATCTGTAGATTGTACTGAATCTATAGATCAATTTTGGGGAGGAATAACATCTTAATGATATTTAATCTCTCAATCCAAAAATTTGCTATATCTCTCCATTTTCTTAAGTTTTTAATTTCAAATTTTCATTTATACTTTTCAGTGAACAAGTCTTGCACAAATTTTGTTATATTTACCCTTAAGTATTTCATGATTTTGATGTTATTATAAATGGTATTTTTAAATTTCAATTTCCAATTGTTTGTTGCTAGAATATAGAAATACAATTGATTTTATATTGATCTTGAATAATGTATCATTGCTAAACTCTTTAGCTCTAGTAGCTTTTTGTAGATTCATTAGCATATTTCATGTATACAAACATGTCATCTGTGAATAAAGAAAGTTTTACTTATTCCTTTACAATCTTTATGACTTTTATTTCTTTTTCTTGCCTTATTACACTGGTTGGGACCTCCAATATGATGTTGAATAGAAGTGGTTAGAGCAAACATCCTTGTCTTGTTCCCGATCATAGGGGGAAGCACTTAATCTTTTACCGTGAAGCATGTTAGCTGTTGGTTTTTTCATACATGTTCTATATTAGGTTGAGGAAGTTCCCTTCTAATCCTAATATACTGAGAATTTTCTCACAAATGAGTGTTAAACTTTGTCAAATGCTTTTTCCTCATCTATTGAAATGATCATATGGAGTCCTCTTATTCTGTTAATACAGTAAATTGCATTAATTATTGCTTTTTAAATGTTAAACAAACCTTGCATTGTTGGAATAAACCCTAGTTGGTCATGGTATATTATCCTTTTTATATATTACTGGATTCAGTTTGGATTTTTGTGTCAATGTTGATGAGGGATGTTGACTTGTTTTCTTTTCTTGTAATGTCTTTGTCTGGTTTTGATATCAGGGCAATGTCGATCTTATAAAATGACTTGGGAAGTGTCGCCACCTCCTCTTTTTTTCTGAAAGAGTTTATGTAAAATTTATACTATTTCTTACTTAAGCATTTGATAGAATTCACCAGTGAAACATTTGAGTGTGGAGTTTTCTTTGTGGGAAGGTGTTTAATTATGAATTCTATTTCTTTAATAGTTACATAGCTATTCAGATTTTCTATTTCTTCTTGCTTCCATGTTGATAATTTGTCTTTGAGGAATTTGCCCATTCACTTATAATATTCTTTTATTATTGTTTTAATGTCTGTAGAAGCTGTAGTGATATCCCTTCTTCCATTCCTAGTATTCCATTCCTGTTTTTCTTGATCATTTTAACTTGTGATTTATCAGTTTTATTGAACTGTATTTTTTTTTTCAAAGAATCAGCTTTTTCATTGACTTTATTTTTCTCTTTTCTATTATTCTGTTCATATCTTTGTTATTTCCTTCCTTCTACTAACTTTGTATTGACTTTTAGTTCTTTTTCTAGTCTCTTGTGATAGAAACCAAGTTTATTGATTTTAAACCTTTCTTCTTTTCTAATACAAGAATTTTATGCTATAAATTTTCATCTAAGCACTGCTATAGCTGCATCCCAGAGATTTTGATGTTTTCATTTTCAGTTGGTTCAGAATATTTTCTAATTTTCTTCTTTAACTGATGAGTTATTTAGAAGCATGGGTTTTTAAAAATTAATTTCCAAATATTTCAGGACATTCCAGATATCTGTTTACCTTCATTTTAGTTTAATTCTGTTGTGCTCGAAGAACATACTTTGTGTGATTTCAGTCATTTTATATTTATTGGAGTTTGTTTTACAACCCAGCATAGGATCTATCTTGGTGAATGTTTCATGTGCAGTTTGCAAAGAATGTGTATTTTACTGTTATTGGACAACATTTTTTATCATTATCAATTAGGTCAGGTTAGTTGAGAGTGTTATTTATGTCTTCTATATCCCTATGGATTTTGTCTGCTTGTTCTGTCACTTGTCAAGAAAGTTGAAATCTCCAACCATGATTTTGGATTTGGTAATTTTTCCTTTCACTTATGTTGGTTTGGGCTTCATGTATTTTTGAAGCTTTGTTACTAGATATATATACATTTAGGGTTGTTATATCTTCTTGATGAATTGACCCTCTTATTATTATGAAATACTGCTCTTTATCTCTGGTAATATTCCTTGCTCTGAAGTCTACTTTGTCTGATTTTAATATTGTCACATCTGTGCCGATTTTATTATTGAGTGGTGTGATTATTATTATTATTTGTGTGGTATATCTTCATCTGTTCTTTTACTTTTAACCTATTTGTGTTTCCATATCTAAATTGAGTTTCTTGGGTTGCCTGGGTGGCTCAGTCGGTTGAGCATCCGACTTCGGCTCAGGTCATGATCTTGCGGTCTGTGAGTTCGAGCCCCACATCAGGCTCTGTGCTGACCGCTCAGAGCCTGGAGCCTGTTTCAGATTCTGTGTCTCCCTCTCTCTCTGACCCTCCCCTGTTCATGCTCTGTCTCTCTCTGTCTCAAAAATAAATAAACGTTAAAAAATTTTTTTAAAAAATAAATTGAATTTCTTATAGACCACGTATAGTTGGGCCATGATTTTTTATCCAGTCTAGTCTGACAGTCTCTGCCTTTTGGCTAGAGTGCCTACACCACTTATGTTTGCATAAATTATTTATATGTTTATGTTTAAGTCCATCTTCCTATTTGTTTTCTATTTTCCCATCTATTCCCTGTTTCTATTTTCTTGCCTTTTTCAATTAAATGAGTATTTTTAAGGTTCCATTTGTGTCCATTATTTGCCTATTATCTATAACTGTTTGTTTTGATTTTTCATGGTTGCTCAGGGGTTTACAGTATACATTTCTAACTTATCATATTCTACCTTCAAATAGTATTACACTATTTAATGTATAATATAGCACCCTTATTACAATGTTCTTCCATTTTTCTCTTTTCCTTCCCTTGTGCTATTGTAGTCATATATTTTACATTTGCAGGTGTTATAAACCCATGATACATTGTTATTGTCTTGCTTTAAACAGTCAATATATTTAAAAAGAATTTTAAACATTTATTATTTAAAATAAGAAAAATAAACCCAGTATACATTAGCACAGATAACATGTTATGATTTTTTAAAAATAACTCTACTTTCCAGGGCGCCTGGGTGGTTCAGTCGGTCAGGTGGCCGACTTCGGCTCAGGTCATGATCTCATGGTCAGTGAGTTCAGGCCACACGTCGGGCTCTGTGCTGACAGCTCAGAGCCTGGAGCCTGTTTCAGATTCTGTGTCTCCCTCTCTCTGACCCTTCCCCGTTCATGCTCTGTCTCTCTCTATCTCAAAAATAAATAAACGTTAAAAAAAATTAAAAATAACTCTACTTTCCAAGTCAAAAATACTTCATGAAAAGAATGTCATTGCTATATATTTTTGCATATCTCTATAATGTCTGGCTTAATAAATGACAGGTTATCTCTCATACCAGCTTCTACAATGTGTTATGTTGTTTTTCTTAAAGTATATGAAGAAAATCCACCTTCACATAGATATGTAGTTGGAAAAGGGAAGAGTATTTCAATAACCTTTACAGATAATTGTGGATATTCTTTGATACTACACAAAAAGTCTACAAATGGTAGTTTCTTAAAGGTTAATGCTGTGTGGAGTCTGAAACTGTATCAGTGAATTTTTATATACTGTTACATTAAAATTCATTTGTCATCTTGTACTTTGAATAGGTATTTGGCCCATCTTGTACATATCAACTATTTGGAAAATATTGGTTCACTAAATTATGTGAATATTTCAAATGCTGAAACATTTTTTGCGCTGTCAAAAATTACATTAATATCAGCACTAATCTCATTGAAACAAAGCTTAAGTTTGGGGAAGCTGTTAAGCTTACAATGGCAAAATGAAGTTTTCCAAAATTTTAATTTTCACTCAAAAATGTAAATACCATTATTGGCAAAAAAATTATGTCCATTTATCCTAAAGGCTCACTTCATTTTTGAGAAGTATCTGCCAAATACCCAAGTATTTAATGATGGTTTTTCTATCAGTTGTTCTCCCAAGTAAAAATGGTATTCCGTGAAAAGTGGCTAGTTAAGCCACGACTTAATTACAGATATATTATTCTCGATACAACCACAATAGTGTAGTTTATAACAGAAGTACCTTTTTTGTACCTCCTATTTTGTGACACAGAATATTAAATGCAGGATCAAGATTTAATAATTTTTAGTGCTTCACCAAGGACATTCTTAACTGAAATTGAATTTTTTAATGTGATTACATGGCAGTATAAAGAATACAATAACTATTGGTATACTTTGGTTCTACTGCCTTAATTTATATCATGGTAGCTGCAGTTTTACCTACTATTGCTTTTGTACCTCCATGCAAATATAAACAAAGTTGCTCCAGGAGAAACCATGAGATTCAAACAAGTTGTTCAGCACTTTAATATTTCAATACCACTTGTGTTTGTTGTCAACCATGCACAAAGAAAAAGACTTCTTCAAAGACTAGTCACTGCTGATACCACATGACTGCAAGCCAAACAAGTCCAGCCACATTTGTAAACTTGTCTGTAAAGTGAAGTATAATTATGCGAATAAGATAATGATTAAGTCTTCATGTTTAGAGCTAAATGTTTAAATAAACAAGTTACCGTGCCATTGAAAAGAGGCATTACTATGGTTATTTTACTAACTTTTCATTCAGTAGGCATCGAGCAATGTCAACTATTCAAAGCTTTATTGATCTCTAAACTATTATGTGCATTGCCCCAGTCTATGTAGTCTGATGGCTTGTGCATAAGATGCTTCAGTGACTTATTCTAGTTTGAAAAACTCTTAACAACTTTTGATTTTTAATAAGCTCATCATGTCTACACTTAAAATATCCCATTTCTTTTCCTTTAACTATGAATAAATGATCTAAAAATGATGCCACAACTTAAGTAGCAAATTATTCTGAAATTATATGAAAATGTTCCATGTGTAAGATACTATAAGATAAATTAATTACATATATAAAGGTAATTTTAATCATAATTTCATTCTTTGCTTACAATTTAACCATGTCTTTGAAGTCAATGTCTTCCCACCATGAGTCAAAGCCCTCCCTGATACTTCAGTTTCATCTTTTTCAGCTTCTTTAAACATAGATGTTACAGCTCTGGTTTGAGACAGCAAGCCTTCTAATCTCATTTTATTAAGCCAACAATCCATATTCTTATGTTTCTATCTGAGTGGAAGCAAAATTCTGGGATTTCAAAATAATTATTTACTAAACAATACAAAAAGTTATAGAGATTATAGAAGGTATAGCTAAGGATACTTTTTCCATGTCCCTCTTGTGTTTAGGGAGTACAGGAACTGGTCATGGTGCCAGCACTTCAGAGCAAAGAGCTGAAAAACATAAATGAAGGGATGGAAGAGAAGATCAAGAGCCTGACCAGGCAAGAAGTCTCAAAGTAGGGGAACCTGTTGTATGGGCCCCATCAGGGGGTGCAGGGAGGCTAGATAGCTACTCATACCAGCCACAGGACACAGTGCTCAGACTAGAATGCCCCAGATATGAGCAGCTTTGGACCATACACCCAGTGCCCCGACCTGAGCTGTGCCACCTTTTGACTGGACTGTGTTCCTCCACTTATTACTCTGCCACCAGGCTGACAGCCTCCCTTATTCCTCCATGAGCTTTAGTGGCACTCCTTTGCAGTCAGCATATATGCAGCCACCACTGGACATGCTGCTCCCAATGTGGCCCTAAATTGTCATTTAAAGAAATAAAAAGATAAGTAAGAAAAATTTATTTATTTATTTATTCATTCATTCATTCATTCATTTAGAGAGAGAGAGAGGAGAGTAGAGAGGCACAGAGAGAGAGAGAAATAGAATCCAAAGTAGGCTCTGTGCTGACAGCACAGATCGATGCAGGGCTCAATCCCACAAACCATGAGATCATGACCTGAGCCAAAATCAAGAGTTGGACTCTTAACCACCCAGGCACCTCGAAAATCTTTTTACATTTATCCATATATTTATCCTTTCCAGCATTTTTCAATCCTTTGTGTAGATCCAGGTTTCCATCTGGTAAAAGTTACATTTTCCCTAAAAACTAAAGCTAATTTTGTATTAAAATGTAGGTCTGTTTGCAACATATTTTCTCAGATTTGTTTGAAAAGTCTAGTTTGTCTTAATTTTTAAAGACATTTTTAAAGATATTTCTCTATTTTAAGATATAAAGTTCTAGGTTGATAATTTTTTCTTTCAGAACTTTAAAGATATCAATACATTATGTCTATGTTGGCATATTTCCTCATGAGAACTCTGTAATCATTCTTCTCTTTGTTCCTTTGTATAATGCTTGCATTTTTTCCCTCTGGCTGCTTTTACCATTTCTCTTTGTGACTAATTTTCAGCATCTTGATTATAGTTTGCCTGGTATGGTTTCTGTCCGTATGTGTGTGTTTATCCTCTTTGGAACCCAAAGCTTCTGGGATCTGAGGGTTTGTAGCTTTTATCAAATTTAGAAATATTTCAGCCATTATTTCTTTTCTGTCCTTTCTTTTTCTCCTCTACTACTGAGACTCCAGTTAGACCTATGTTAGACCAGTTGTATTGTCCCACAGGTCACTAAGACCCCCCCCCCTTTTTTTTATTTCTGTGAAAGAGAGAGCGAGAGAACATGAGTGGAGGAGGGGCAGAGAGAGGGGGAGACAGAGAATCCTAAGCCAACTCTGCACTGTCAGCACCAGCCTGATGCAGGTCTCAAACTCATGAATCATGAGATCATGTCCTGAGCCAAAGTCAGACACTTAACCAACTGACCCACCAAGGCAACCCAAGAGACCCCTTTTTGTCTTTTATTTCTGTGATTCATATTGAAGAGTTTCTCTTGCTTTGCCTTCAAGTTTATTGATCTTTTCTTCTGCAGTATATAATTGCTATTAATCCCATCCAGTGAATTTTCTTTTCAAATATTGTATTTTTCATTTCTAGAACTTCTATTACAAATAAAAAACCTTCCAAATAATAAAATCTTTAAAAAAAAATATGACCAGGAAAAAATTGTCCATTTCTCTCTTCACTGTGTTCATATTTTCTTTACATCCTTGAACATATGGAGCATATTTATAAATAGCTGTTTTAAGGTCCTTGTCTACTAATTCCCTTATCTCTGTAATTTCTGAGTCTCTTCCTGTTGACTAATTTTTCTCCAGGATATAGATCATATTTTCCTGCTTTCTTGTATGTTTAAAATTTTAAATTGTATATCCAGCATTGTGAATTTTACATTGTTGAGTGCTGGATTTTTCTTTTGTATTTATTTAGAGGATTGTACTTTTTTTGACAGACAAGTTATTGTGGATCAATTTGATCCTTTGGAGGTTTGTTTTTAAAAGCTCACTTAGAGTAGACCTTGAGTAACCTTTACACTAGAGCTAATTTAGCCCATTTTGAAGGAACTGCTCCTCTCAAGTCCCTACTGATGCCCCCCTTTATTCATTGAGGTCTCTCCACTTTGACCTTATGTGAACTTTAGGGAGTGTTTCTCTTACAACTTCTTAGTAATTACTTCCCTGGAAATTTTTTCTAGATTCTTTGTGAGGTTTTACTCTATCCATATTCAGATTTGTATTCATCAAAAGACTCAAGGGGACCTCTATGCATATTTCTAGTACACTTTTTTTAAATTTTTTTAATGTTTTTACTTCTGAGAGACAGAGAGAGAGAGAGAGAGAGAGAGATAGCACGTGAACAGGAGAGGGGCAGAGAGAGGGAGACACAGAATCTGAAGCAGGCTCCAGGCTCTAAGCTATCAGCACAAAGACTGATATGGGGCTGAAACTCATGAGCTATGAGATTACGACCTGAGCCGAAGGCAGATGCTTAACTGACTGAGCCACCCAGGTGCCCCTCTACTACGCTTTTTTTTTTTTTTTAATTTTTTTTTAACGTTTATTTATTTTTGAGACAGAGAGAGACAGAGCATGAATGGGGGAGGGTCAGAGAGAGAGGGAGACACAGAATCGGAAGCAGGCTCCAGGCTCTGAGCTGTCAGCCCAGAGCCCGACGCGGGGCTCGAACTCACGGACCGTGAGATCATGACCTGAGCCGAAGTCGGACGCTTAACCAACCAAGCCACCCAGGTGCCCCTCTACTACGCTTTTTACGGCTTACCTCCACCACCACAATTTCTAACCACCTTTAGGAATTCCAGTCTCTGTCTGATCTCCTCAGAGATTGTTAGACTCTGTTTGGATCCCCCCACCACTGCATCACAGTCCAGGGATTACCTCCTGGCAGAAAACTGAGGTAATCATAGGGATCACCTTATTTGTATTTCTCTTCTCTCAGATTACTATATTGTGCTGCATATTGTCCAATGTCTTTTAAAAAATTTCCTATATTTGGTAAATATTCTAGTTGTTTCTAAAGAGAAAATAATTTCACATCCTCTTTCCCCTCATACCCAGATGCAGAACCCTTTTACTTATCTGCTTCCAATTTTTTTCTGCCTTCATTTTTGAAAAATATTTTTGCTGGATATAAAATTCTAGATGGACATTTTTTTTTTTCTGGCTCCATTTTTTTTTTTAATGGAAAGTCAGTCTTGTTTTTATCATTGTTTCCCTAGATATACTGTCTTTTTTCTCTGGCTGCATTTATATATTTATCTTTGCTTTTCAGACCATTGACCATGATGTGCCCCAGTGTACTTTTGTTTGTGTTTATCCTACTTGGGATTTCCTGAGTTCCTTGGTCTGTAGGTTCCAGTTTGGGATGTAATTTGGAAAATTCTTGGCTGGTATTTCTTGACTCATTTTTTGCCCTATTTCCATCTCTCCTATCTTTCTGGAACTCCTGTTAACATGTATTAGATTGATACCAGGTGCACCTGGGTGGCTCAGTCAGTTGGGCAACCAACTCTTGGTTTTGGCTCAGGTCATGGGTTTGAGCCCAACATCAGGCTCTGCACTGTCAGTGCAGAGCCTACTTGGGATTCTCTCTCTCTCTCTCTCTCTCTCTCTCTCTCTCTCTCTCTCTCTCTCCCCCTTCCCTGCTTTCTCTCTATCTCTCAAAATAAATAAACTTTAAAAAAAAGATTGATTGATACTGTCCTGTAAGTCACTGAAGTGCTTGTCATTTTTTTCCAATATTTTTTCCTCTATGCTTAAATTTGTTTAATTTCCACTGATCTATCTTCAAGTTTACTAATCCTTTCTTTAGTATTTAGTCTGCTATTAGCCATTCAAATTAATCTTTTATCCCATTCCATCCAATTATGTTTTAAACTTCTTCATTCTGAAATAGTTTTAGATCCACAGACAATTGTAAAGATAGTACAAAGAAGTCTCATGTACCCTTCATTCAGTTTCCCCCAATAGTAATATCTTCTCTTATATAAGTATAGTAAAATATCAAAACCAGGAAATTGACATTGGTATAATCCACAGGCCTTATTCAGATTTCATCTATTTTACACACACTAATTTTTGTGTGTATGTGTGTGTATATTTAGTTCTATGAAATTTTATCACATGTATAAATTATTGTAACCACTACCACAGTCAGGTTACAGAACTGTTCCATTACCACAAAGATCTCCCTTGTGCTACTCTTTTATAACCATAGCTGCCTTCCCTTCCCTTAACTCACTAATCTATGGAAGCCACTACTCTGTTCTTCATGTCTATATTTTTTTTTTCATTTAGAGTATGTGGTATAAATGGAATCATGCAGTATGTAACCTTTTGAGATTGGCTTTTTATACTCAGGATAATTCCCTTGATAGCTGTCCAAGATGTTCCATGCCTCAATACTTTATTCCTTTTTATTGCTGTAAGGGGTGCCTGGGTGGCTCAGTCAGTTAAACCTTTTTATTGCTGAATAGTATTCTACAGTATAGAAGTACCATAGTTTGTTTAACCATTTATCCGTTTAAGAACATTTGGGTTGTTTCCAATTTGGGACTATTAAAATTAAACATTTGTGTACAGTTTTTGTGGATGTAAGTTTTCATGTGTCTGGGATCAATACCAGGAATGCAGTTGCTGGATCATATGATAGGTATAGGTTTTCTTTTTTATGAAACTGCCACTCATGCTTTTTTATTACCATTTACATATTATATCTTTTTCTATCATTTTTATTTCAATTTCTCTATATCATTATAGTTGAAGTGACTTTCTTATAGACAAAATATAATTGAGTCATGTTTTTTCTTTACCCATTCTATCAATCTTTTTTAATTGGTGTGTTTAGATCATTTGCCTTTCATGTAGTTATTGATATATTAAGACTTAAGTATGCCATTTTACCATTTATTTTCTGTTTATTCTCTGTTTTTCCCTCCTGCCTTCCTCTGGATTACTTGGACATTCTTTTTTAAATTCCATTTTAATTTATCTATAGTGTTTTTGAGTATATCACTTTGTATAGATTTTCTAGTAGTTGCTTTAGTAGTTGCTTTATATATAGGTATGTATATATATATATATATACACACACACACACACACACACACACACACATCAACATTTTTCCACTTTGAGTAAACTATAGCAAACTTACCTGACTTTATGTCCCTTTACCTTCCTCTCTAATATAATATTTTAAAATTTTACCCTATATACATTGAAAACCACAACAGAAATTGTTATAGTTTTTGTTTCAACCATCAAACATAATTTTCAAAATTTAGGTGAAGGAAAATGTGCTGTATTTAGCCATATTTTTATAATTTCTTTTGTACTTTCTTCCTTCTTAATGCTTTAAGATTTATTGTTTTTTCATTTCTTTTCTGTTTGCAGAATTTCCTTTGGCCATTCTTTTAGGGTAGAGTTGATGAAGACAAATTCTCTTTGTTTTCCTTCATCTGAGAATGGCTTGATTTCTCTTTCATTACTTAAGGATATGTTCACTGGCTATAGAATTTTGGGATATAAGGGGTTTTTTTCAGCACTTAAAAATGTGCCTTTTCCTTCTGGCCTCTGTGGTTTCTGATGAGAAATTCATTTTCATTTGAATCATTATTTCCATAGAGGTGAGAATGTAAAGTGATGCCTTATTTCTCTCTACCTGCTTTCACAGTTTTTATTTTTGTTTTTTCTCCTTATGTTTCAGACACTTAATTATGATATGTCTTGGAGGAATGGATTTGGGGGAGGGGGTTATTCTGTTTAGGTTTCATTCAGCCTCTTGACTATGTAGGATTATTCTTTCACCAAATTTGGGGAAGTTTTAGCCATTATTTCTTTGAATATTTTTTTAAATGTCATCTTTATCTTTTTTGATATTCTGATGACACAAATGTTTGACCTTTTGTTCTTGTCCTACAGGACCCTAAGTCTCTGTTTATTGGTTTTTTACCCTGTTTTCTCTATGTTGTTTAGACTGGGTGATCTGTTGCTCTGTTTTCATTTTCACTGATGCTTTTCTTTGTTATCTCCATATTTTTGTTAAGCCCATCCAGTAAGTTTTTTTATTTTGATTATTGTATATTTCAGTTCTAAAATTTCCATTCTTCATGTTTTCTATTTCTTGGTTGATACTTTCTATTTTTTATTGTGTTTCTAGCATGCCTGTAATTGCTTCTTGAAACATTTTATAATGGCTGCCTTAAAATCCTTGTTGATAATTCTAACATATATGTCATTTTGGTGTTAACATCTGTTGATTGTCTTTTCTCATTCAAGTTGAGATTTTCCTTATTCTTTGTATGATGAGTGGGTTTTTATTTGAACCTGGAGATTTCGGATCTTGTTTTATGAAACTCTGGCAACCCTGAACTCTGTGCTCTGAATCCTCAGGCTAATAACCTTGTAGCTATCTGCCTGAGCTCTACCACACATCACATAAAATATAAAAACTGTGACTCCAACCCAGTGTAGTTCCTTTCTTTCAAGGGTTGAATTCCCTCTAGTTTCTGCCTGTTTGGGGGGTGCTCTCTAATACCTTCAATTTATCATGATGGTTATTCTGATATAAGCTATTCTATCATTACCAGAATCCAGAAGTCAGGATTTACTTATCATTGTATAACTTTTGGTACTTCTTGAAGTTTTTACCATGTATGTATAACTTACTTTAAAATGTAAATAAATTGTTGAAATTAAAATATAAAAATTAAATGAATACATTTATCAGAGAGACCTGTTTTCATAGACCAGCTCCAGGGAGTGATCATAGTACCAATATATATTAGACAAGTTGAGAAAATTATTTTACCAGTCTGTCCCTTAGGTCCATCACCTATAAAATAGGGATTATCGTGAAGATTAAATGTATTGGTCTACACAAAATGCTTAGTACAGTGACTGGAACATATAAGTAATATATTTAAATATATTACTAATATGTAGTAAACAAATAATACTAATTTAAATTAAATTTTAGGCATTATTATTGTTAATGTCAGAAACATTGGTAAAACCCACAGCCAAGGACCTGTTTCTTCTTAGTCCTTCAATACTGAGAATTTGATCCCTAATAAGTGCCTAACACATTTTTTAAAAATGAACACGGTGCTGCTATATTGGATGCTATGCAGATTTAGCCTAATAGCCCTTGCTGACACAGAGAGCTCAGAGAAAAAAATGCTGAAAACATATCAAAATGAAATATTATCATTTTATATGAACAAGTATGAGTATAATTAGATGAGTGCTAGAAATTTTACATTTGAGTTTTATATTTAGATAAGGTCATTGTACCAGACATTCAGCAAATGATCCTCCTATTGCAGAAAGGCTTGACAGAGGTAGGATTTAAGAACTGTTTGAATGAGAAAAGAACTTAACACTTATTAAGCACCAATTATATCCCATGTAAGCATATCCATGTTATATCCTTTATATATATTATCTCATTTATGTCTCTTAGCAATTCTGAGAGGTATGCATTATTCTCTCACTTACCAATGAGAAAAGTAAGACTCAGAAAATAATTTGACCAGGATCAGCTAGTAAAATAGCAGAGCCAAGACTGACTCTGAAAATTTTCATATTTCTGGGCTTATCCTTTTTCTCTACTTTCAATGATAACACCCAGGATTTGGGCATAAAGAAAACATGGGAGGAAAGCAACAATTTATTAAACATGTACTACTTACCAGACAACAAGCTACGTGCATTATTTCATTTAGTTTTCAAAGAATTATTTTATTTAATCCTCACAATTCCCTTCTGAGAGGGAAGAAAAATAACATTTTTTGAGCATCTGCTCTGTGCCTAACACTTTACTAGGGCTTATATAAATTACCTCACATGGTCTCCAAACAGCCCAGTGAAACCTGTATTGTCCCTACTACTAGAAAGAAACCAAACTGAACTTCCACCACACTTGCCTGCCTCCTAAGGTAGCCCTAAAGGGCACCCATATTTTTAAGCCCTTTTAAGCAT
This sequence comes from Panthera pardus, assembly GCF_024362965.1. NCBI lineage: Eukaryota > Metazoa > Chordata > Mammalia > Carnivora > Felidae > Panthera > Panthera pardus. The sequence continues at coordinate 67,154,770 of NW_026526843.1, forward strand.
TTTGCAGAACATATATTCTGCAAAACATGCCTTTTTAAAATATAATCCACACAACACAAAGGTCTCTCCATACCAGTGGCTTTTTAATCTTTTGGGTGGTCATGGACCCCTGATGCTCCCTCCTTCTAGATAAATGCTTACAATTACACAATTTTAGATACAAGCTTAGAACATTCAGCAATTTCCTAAAGTCCATCAATAGATAGATTCTTTGAAATAAACAAAAAAACAAAAATATGTTCTAAAGAACAGAAATAAATCTTAGAAAAAAAGAGCTTATTAATGGCTTCAATTATTAAGTTTTACAAATTCTATAGAACACTAACACCTACATTTGGCCATTATATTATGTTTCACAAAGTTAGATGATAGTCCTATTTCTCTTTTGTTTTTGTTTTAGTATTGGCATTATTGACTTTTCTTGTGGTATATAATTATTTGTTATGGGGAGACTGGGAATCCTGTGCGTTCATAGGATGCTGAGCAGCATTCCTTCCCTCTACTCACTAGATGCCAGTAGCACACTCCCTGCACAGTTTGACAACCAAGAATGTACCCATACATTGCTGAATGTCCCCTGAGGGTGAGGCAAAATCTTCCCTTATTGAGAGCCACTGGTTTGTAGTAATTATATTTGTCGTTCCTGAGTTACTCACAAGCATAAAGGGACTAAGAACCAGACTTTTAAAAGTATATCTTTTTCTTGCTTGATTAAGCTCTCCTACAATACTTCTCAACTGTATTGGGCAAGGTGATTCGTCTCAACAATTAAGTTTCTAGCTAAAGTTACAGTTTTTCTTACCTAAGAGACCAACCATATAAGAAAGTTTATATGCCCCCCCCCCGCTTTAGTAATTGAATGATTGACTTATCAAGTCATTAAGTCATTCAGGGAATATTTACTGAATGCTAACAATGTGCCAGACATTGTGCCAGGTGCTGAGGCTATAGTGGTGAGCAGTGTAGCTGTGGTCCCTGCATCATGGAATGTGCAATCCAGTGAGGAAAACAAACCACAGAACAAGTAAAACATAAGTGAAAATCATTATAAATTGTGATAAGTACCATGATGGAAGCACAAAGAGTGCAGAGATAGAGAAAAATGGATGTACACACTAGCAGAGGCCTCTCTGAAGATGTGACATTTAAGGCTAAACTTGAAGGATGAGAAAAAGCCAGCCAGGTTAAACATAAAACAACTAGAGGGCAAGTGTCTGAGGCAGAATAGGCAGCCATATGCAAAGACCATGAGGTAAGAAAGAGTTTGGTGTGTTCTGGGTACTGAAAGAAGTCACTATAACTAATGCTAGTCACTAAAGGGTTAGGGTTATAAGATGGAATAGGCAGGGACCAGACTATACAGGGCCCTGTAGGCCATGGCAAGAAGTTGGTACTCATTCTTAATAGAGTGGGAAGCTACTGAAGGCTTTTAACCAGGAGGGGTACTGTGACTTGATATATGTTTTAAAACTACTCTAACTGTTGTGTGGAGTGGGGAGGTGGCAATAATGGAAGTATGGAAGAATAGGGGTTGATGACAGTTGAATTTAAAAAAATTTTTTTAATGTTTATTTTATTTTCTTGAGGGAGAGACAGAGCGGGAGCACAGGAGGGGCAGTGAGAGAGAGAGAGACACAGAATCCGAAGCAGGCTCCAGGCTCTGAGCTGTCAGCACAGAGCCCAATGCAGAGCTCAAACTCACCAACTGTGAGGTCATGACCTGAACCAAAGCCGGACACCCAACCGAATGAGCCACACAGGCGCCCCTAAGGTTGATGACAGTTGAGAGATGACAGTGGTGCAGTGGAAATGATAGAATGACATATTTTAGAAAACAGTAAAGATTCCACCAAAAAACTACTAGAACTGATAAATGAATTCAGTTAGGTCACAAGATACAAAATCAATGTACAGAAATTGGTTTCATTTCCTTACACTAATAATGAAGGAGCAGAAAGATAAATTAAGAAAACAATCACATTTACAATTGCACCAAAAATAATAAAATATCTAGGAATAAACTTAACCAAAGAGGTGAAGACCTATACTCTGAAAATTAAACATTGATGAAAGAAATTGCAGATGACACAAAGAAATGGAAAGACATTTCATATTCATAGGTTGGAAGAACATATAATGTTAAAATATCTATACTACCCAAAGCAAACTACAAATTTAATGCGATCCCTATCAAAATACCAACAGCATTTTTCACAGAGCTAAAACAAACAATCATAAATTTGTATGGAAGCACAAAAGACCCTGAATAGCCAAAAGAGTCTTGAAAAAGAAAAAATAAAACTGGAGCTATCACAATTCTAGACGTCAAATTAGATTACAAAGTTGTAGTAATCAAAACAATGTGGTACTGGCACAAAAATAGACACACAGGTCAAGGGAACAAAATAGAAAGCTCAGAAATAAACCCACGTTTATATGGCCAATTAATCTTTAATGAAGGAAGCAAGAACATGCAATGGGAAAAACACAGTCTCTTCAACAAATGGTGCTGGGAAAACTGGAAAGCTACATGCAAAAGAATGAAACTGGACCACTTTCTTACACCATACTCAAAAACAAACTCAAAATGGATTAAGGATCTGAATGTGAGACCTGAAACCATAAAAATTCTAGAAGAGAGCACAGGCAGTAATTTCTCTGATATTGGCCATAACAACATCCTTCTAGATATGTCTCCTGAGGCAAGGTAAATAAAAGCAAAAATAAACCATTGGGACTACATCAAAATAAAAAGCTTTTGCACAGCACAGGAAACAACCAACAAAACTAAAAGACAACCTACAGAATGGGAGAAGATATTTGCAAATGACCTATCCAATAAAGGATTAGTATCCAAAATATATAATGAGCTTTTATAACTCAACACACACACACACACACACACACACACACACACACACACTAATCCAATTAAAAATGAGCAAAAAAATTGGAATATTATTCAGCCATTAAAAAAGGATGAAATCTTGCCATTTTCAATGGCATTGATGATCTGGATTATATAATACTAAATGAAATAAGCTAGTCAGAGAAAGACAAATACCATATGATTTCACTCATGTGGAACTTAAATTTTTTTTAATGTTTTTATATTTATTTTTGAGAGAGAGAGAGAGAGACAGAATATGAGCAGGGGAGGGACAGAGAGAGAGGAAGACACAGAATCTGAAGAGGGCTCCAGGCTCTAAACCATCAGCAGAGAGCCCAACGCAGGGCTCAGACTCATGAACGGTGAGCTCATGAACTGAGCTGAAGTTGGATGCTCAACCAACTGAGCCACACAGGTGACCCCATATGTGGAATTTAAGAAACAAAACAAACTGGCGCCTGGGTGGCTTAGTCAGTTAAGCATCCAACTCTTTTTTTTTTTTTTTTTTTTTAATTTTTTTTTTTCAACGTTTTTTTTTTTTTTATTTATTTTTGGGACAGAGAGAGACAGAGCATGAATGGGGGAGGGGCAGAGAGAGAGGGAGACACAGAATCGGAAACAGGCTCCAGGCTCCGAGCCATCAGCCCAGAGCCTGACGCGGGGCTCGAACTCACGGACCGCGAGATCGTAAGCATCCAACTCTTGATTTCAGCTCAGGTCATGATCTCACAGTTCATGCGATTGAGTCCTGCATCGGAATCTACACTGACAATGCAGAGCCTGCTTGGAATTCTCTCTCTTTCTCCTCTTGCTCTGCCCTTTCCACCCCCACTATCTCTCTCAAATAAATAAACATTAAGAAAAAAGAAACCAAATATATTAACAAAGGGAAAAAAGAGAGAGAGAGAAACCAAAAAACAGACTCTTAACTACAGAGATCAGAGAGTTACCAGAGGTGTGGTGGATGGGGGGGATAGTTGAGACATGTGAAAGGGATTAAGACTAAATGTACCTTGATGAACACTGAGTAATATATGGAATTGTTGAATTGCTATATCATATACCCGAAACTAATATAACATTGTATGTTAACTACACTGGAATTAAAATAAAATTTAAAAAGAAAGAATGACATATTTTATAGATAGAATTGACAAAATACACTAATGAATTAGATGTAGAAAGTGAGGGGAATGGAAGAATCTCAAGGTTTCTGAATCAAACATTTAGGTGGATAGTAGTGGGATTTATTGAAATGGGAAAGACCAGCTTGGTAAAAGAGAAAGAGAGACATTCTTTTCCCAGTCAGGTAAGCCACAAATGTGGGTACCTACCTAGTTATTCAATGAAAAAAGAAGCAATTCAGTTCAACAAAGATTTATTAAGCAACTATTGTATACGGGGTATGATGCTATGTTCTGAGGATACAAGGAAGTAGAAGACATGTCACTTTGTACAAAGAGCTTACAACCCAGCAAAATATACAGAAACAAAACAGACCACTTCAATTGGTTCCATTGAGTGCTAAGTTAGAGGCATGCACAGAGTATATAAAGTCACAGAAGAGAGCCAGTTAGTCTGATTGGGGCAGGAATGTGGGAGTCATGAAAGGTATCCTGAAGATGATGTCAAAGCCAAAGACTGAACTGAATATTAGCCAGGCATATAAATGTGTGAAAGTATAGGGGATTGAGGAAACAGCAAAGGGAAGGCACACAGCCATGAAATAGCATGATCCTTTAGAGAATTATAAACAATGAAAATTAATAGAACATAAGCTTTAAACAATGCAATATTACTAGAACATAAACCATAAGGCAGGAAATGGAAGGAGATGAGACTAGATACAAAATATTGGCAAGGGTTGATAATTATTGAGCACCTATTGTATGCCAGGCAGTGTTCTAAGTACCTCACATGAATATTTCATGTAATCCTCATAATTATAATGCAAATATGGAAATTAAAACAGAAGGAGCTTGTTCAAAGTTGCACACTGTCAGAGCTGAGATTCAAACTAAGCAATTTAACTCCAGAGCCAGTGCTTTTAACCACAGAAAGTTGTAAGTGTCATGCTAAAGAACTGAGAATGTACCTGTTGACAGTACTGAGTCATGGAATGGCAGTGAATGGTCAGATCTATGTTTTTATGAGATGGATCATGATAAATTTGAGAGAGACCAGGCTGGAGACTGTTACAATACATCAAACAAGTGAAGAGAGTTTGAAGTAGGGATGGAGGCAAAGGAAATATTTAAGAAATTTTTAGGAGACAGAATTAGCACCACTTGGTGATTAATTGTATTCGAGGGTAAAGGAGAAGGAGAAATCTAGAATGTCATCATGTTTTCTGGTTTGGATGACTAGATGATATTAGTGTACAATGAATAGAGGAGGAAGAGTATTATAACTGAACCATTTTTTACATTGAGTACTAGGTGCCTATGGAACACCCAAGTATATTTGACCATGATGCCGTTGGATACAAGTTTGAAGTCCAGGGGATAATTCATAACTGGATATAGATATGAGTATTATGAACATGTGGTTAAAACTCTATGAAAGTAAATGAGATTACCCATGGAGAATGTGTAAGGAGACCATAGGGCCATTGGGGGAATCTTGGAGAATTTAAGGTACCTTAAACCAAGAATCTTGGTATAAGGGACCAGCAAAAATGAGCTCACAAAGAAGACTAATAGTATGTTAAGTATAAGCAGTATAACACAAATTAAAATCACGGACTCTAGACCCAGTCTGTGTGATTTTATATCGTCCAGGCTCTGCCACTTAACAGCTATATGACTTTGGGCAAGCTACTTCTCTAAGCCTCAGTTGTTTAACGATTAAATATACATGCAATGCATGTAAAACCCTTAGAATAGTGCCTGATAAACACATAGTAAGCATTAGCTAATACTTACAGGAAGAAAATCAGAGTAGGATCATGCAAACCAAAGTTGAAAGTTTAAAAGATGGAGAGAATTCTGAGATGTGTCAGGTGCAACTGAGAAATCCAATAAGCTAAGGACTTATACATATGAACTAGATTTGGCAAAATAGAAGCTTTGGTGATCTTGATAAGAGGAATTTCAATACAGTGTAAAGGGGCAGAGGTGAAACAATAGTAGGCTGAGTGGTAAATCTAAGGTAAAGAAAATGACAGCAATAGGCACAGCTAAATCTTTCAAGAAGCTTGGTGTTTAAGAAAAACTCTGAAGCAAAGTAGAAATATGTATAAGGATGCTCACCTCAGCTTTTTTTTATTATAGAGAAAAACTTGAAATTGTCCTAAATGTCCAAGAGTGAGGGGATGAAAGGTCAATAGTGGGATTGGGGAAAATGGTAAATATTGGAACAGTAATTGAGAATAGGAGAAGGAGCTGACCAGAGACGAGTAAAAGGATAATGAAGAAGCTTGGAAAGTGCATCTGAAATTCAAAACCATGGATTGGTGATACCAGTCTATCCAGTGATAGTTTCCTTTGATGGTGACAGAACAGAGAAGGCAAATAGCAGAGGTTGATTTGGATGGTGATTATTCCAGACAGATGAGGCAAAAAGACAAAGGTTGAAGGTGATGTTGAAAGAGGATTCAAGTGTATAATAATATGCTCTAGGCTGGATATGAGGCCAAAAGGAATCAGACAAACAAGGAGAAAGTAGGGATCAGGGCACTGGGGTGTCTCCATGAAGTAAGAAAACAGAGTGGGGTGAAAGTACAAGAGAACTGGTGGGGCCAGAATTTGGACTCCAAATATAAGATCTTGCAGGCAGCATGGTTGAAAGGGCATAGATTTTATAATCAGTCAGACTTGAATTTGAATTATAGTCCAATATTGAATAGCTACATGCCTTTAGACAAACTCCTTGAAATCTGGAAACTTCAGTTTCCTTATGTGTAAAGTAAGTATAATGACACATATCTCAGAAAAACTGGCACATGGACATAGTTTAATAATAGTCAGCCCGTTTTTCTCCCACTCAGCATTTATTGAGCACCAATTATGAAACATTCTTTTCTGGGGATATCAAGATAAAGGTCACTTCACTTCCTTTTAGGGACTCATGGTTTAGCAGAAGTGACATAAATACAAAGAGGTAAATAACAATACAATGTAAACCAATAAATTACAGTTCCAGTTACCATGTACAATACGAACAGTATGAAGACAGTGCTATGGGAACACAGTGAAGGTGTGACTAATAGTGCCTGATGGAGTGAGGGAAGGCTTCCCTACAAAGCAGTTCACAAACTCAATTTTTAGTTATAATGTTGCTTGAAAGAAAGTATCAGGAAATTGGGAGATGACACTTTAAGGGGGATCAGCACAGAGGCATTTGCTTTTATTTTCCTAGACCATATTCCAAGGGGCAAGAGGTTCAAAGGGAGCTTTTTATTCAAGGAAATGACCTGTACAGGTCTGTTAACTTAAAAGTAGTATGTAAAGAAGCTAGAGATATTTAAGGTGACTGAGAGGAAAGGAAGTAATCAAGAGTTCAAGGTTCCAGAGAAGCTAAAATCTGGAGCCCACATTAGGGATTTACTCATGGATAGGATACAAAATAGCCCTTTCTCTAAAATGAGAGGAATAAAAAAATGATAAAAATAGATAATTTACATCTAAATCACACAGTGTGGAAATCACACTCTATATGCACTTTTTTTTTATTTGAGAGAGAGCATGAGCAGGGGAGAGGGGCAGAGGGAGAGAGAAAGAGAGAATCCTAAAGCAGGCTCCATGTTCAGTGCAGAGCCTGATGCAGAGCTCAATCCCACAACCTTGGGATCATGACCTGAGCTAAAATCAAGAGTCAAACACTCAACTGACTGAGCCACCAAGGCGTCCCTGTATGCAATTTTTCTTAGTTCTTATAAACCAAGAATATTTCCTTAACATGTTCACAACCAATTTAAGAAGCTATTTACTATAACTGATGGACCTGTCAACTGTTGGTAAAATTGAAACAACAGGAATAAAGACCTTCCAAACCCTCCTCTCTGCACATGGACAAAGGGGGTGCTAATTGCTGCAGCAACAGGAGAGGACTATGACAAGGAGCAGCAAACCTCTTCTCACTTGCTTTCACCTTCAGTTCTTAACTAGTTATTACATGAAGCCCTACTGACCATTCTAATTTTCTTTTGCTCCAGTCTACTTACATGCACACTATATGAAGTAAATTTCCAACCTGAATTTTGCCCACTTCTGAATAGAATTGGCAGCACACACAACAGCTGTGCTGGCTTAATGGATCCAAAACATTTGGCTGCATTGCGCTGTCTCCTAACCTTTGCAGCCAGTGACTCCCCCTTTCTGGGATACTATCCCACAGTTACTTCTTACTGGCATGCACCTCCATGAAGCAGACCTTCTGAAAGGAGGCTTGCTAGCAGTGATATGGAGCTAGCATCTCTGCCTGGCCCACCTAGGAACATAATAGGGGGTAGACCCAAGCACTGGGAATTCTTCCAGCTGCTTTATGCCCAGTAACTCTTCAAATTGCACCGTTTAATAAAATCAGAGGAATTAATTAAAGGTGTCTACTCTGCATTGTAGACACCTATAGTTAATTGCTGCTTTCCTGCTTCTACTCTAAGCACATGCCAAGGTAACAAAATGTCTGCACAAATTGGAACCAGACTCCTTGTCCTTTTATTATTAACATGAAAGATGTCTACATTTCCTGCTAGATCACACATTGGCCTTGTAAACTTTAGGACTTTTTTTTTACATATATAACCAGGAAAAATTTCTAAGGGAGAAGAGTATCCCTGTGAGGAGTTTCTTCCAAGGTGGCAAAGAAAACAGTTTCTCTTTAGAGGAGTATAATAGACAGTGAGGGCCCAATAAGATGAAGACTCTGCTTTTTTTTTTTAAGTTTATTTATTTATTTATTTTGAGACAGAGTGTGAGTGGGGGGAGGGGCATAGGGAGAGAGAACCCCAAACAGGCTTCACACAGTCAGCATGAGCCCAACCCCGGGCTCAGTCTCCCATGAGATTATGACCTGAGCCAAAATCAAGAGTCGGACGCTTAGCAAATCAAAACCACAATGAGATACCACCTCACACTTGCCAGAATGGCTAAAATTAACAACTCAGGAAACAACAGATGTTGACAAGGATGTGGTGAAAAGGGAACACTTTTGTACTGCTAATGGGAATGCAGCCACTCTGGAAAACAGTATGGAGATTCTTCAAAAAATTAAAAATAAAGCTACCCTATAACCCAGCAATTGCACTACTAGGTATTTATCCAAAGGATACAAAAAGCCTGATTCCAAGGGACACATGCACCCCAAGGTTTATAGCAGTGCTATTAACAATAGCCAAAGTATGGAAAGAGCCTAAATGTCCATCGAATGACAAATGGATAAAGAAGATGTGGTGTATATAAACAATGAAATATTACTCAGCGATCAAAAAGAATGAAATCTTGCCATTTGCAACAATGTGGATGGAACTAGAGAGTATCATGCTAACTAAGCAAAATAAGTCAGTCAGAGAAAGATAAATATATGATTTCACTCATATGTGGAATTTAAGAAAGAAAACAGATGAACATAGGGGAAGGAAAGGAAAAGTAAGATAAAAACAGAGAGAGACAAATCATAAGAGACTCTTAAATACATAGAACAAACTGAGGGTTGCTGGAGGGGTGTTGGGTGGGGGGATAGGCTAAATGGGCAAAGGAGCATTAAGGAGGGCACTTGTTGGGATGAGCACTGGGTGTTATATGTAAGTGATGAGTCACTAAACTCTACTCCTAAAACCATTATTACACTATGTTAACTAACTTGTATTTAAATTTAAAAAATTAATTAATTAAAAAGAGTCAGATGCTTAACCAACTAAGCCATGAGGTGCCCCAAGAGATGCTGCTTCCTTAAAGGCAATTAACAGACTTCACTGAGAAAAAGCAGAAAAGAAGGAAACTAACAGTTATGAGGAACCTACTATATGCCATATACTGTGTTAGATGTTTCACAGGCCTTCTTTCTTTCAACTCTCACAACAACCTTGTGGGGTATTTATCTACATTTATAGAAGAGAAAACTGTGTCTCAAAGAGGTTAACTGGTTGGTGCAAGGTCACACAACTAGTGAGTGAGTGGTAGAGGGGAATAAAGGAAAATCTACAAAGATACTTGGGCAAGAGAATAGATCCCTGTTACCCCCATTTTGAAACTAGAGGATTACTTTTTTTTTAACATTCATTGTGTTAGTTGGCAGCCCTTCTCAATTCCTGGAGTAACCTTAGATTAGAAGATTAATCATAATCTATAAACAAGAGCTAGCATTTTTTTGGCCACTTTGACTATTTCCCTCTTGTCTCCATGTTCATTCTCTCAAATTCTCCAAGCTAATCTTCCAGACTACACACTTCCTCAACTAATTAGCATACATTCTCTATTCTTTCTATCCATTTGTTGATTCTTTATTCAACCAACAACCATTTATTAAATTACTACTATGTGTCAGCATTCTTCCAAGTGTTAGAAAAGCAAAAATGAAACCCAGTTGCTGCTCTAGAAAGATTCACAATCTAAAGGGGGCCACAGACATAGAAACATTGGTTTAAATCCTATTATAGAGGGCAATGGTGGATCCAGGTTTTGTAGGTCTGAAGTACACAGTTTGGGGGGGGGGGCACTACTTAAGAAGCAGAACATAATATTAGGTACAAGTGAATATTTAGAATGAGAAAAGAAACAACAACTTAAAAAATTTTTAAAGACACTACAAACATCACAAAATCCAAAAACATTCTAACTTATGTTGTATTAATTGAATGTGTGATACAACTGTAGTACTTCTTTCCCACGTTTTTTGTAGCTACATGTACTTTGTAATGTTATTTTCAATAGAAAGATAATTCAATCATTACTTTAGCATGCTTCATCAAAATTTGTTTTTTATTATTAATAGATGGTGTATTAATGTGCTCAGGCTGCCATAACAAAATAGCATAGAATGGGTGGTTTAAACAACAGAAATTTATTTCCCACAGTTATGGAGGCTGGAAGTCCCAGATCAAGGTCCAGCAGGTTTTGGTTTCTGCTGAGAGTCTTTCATGGCCTTTCCTCTGAGTGTACATGGGAAATGAGAGAGAAAGAAAAAGATCTGTCTTCTGCTTCTTATAAAGCCACCAATCCAACTGGATTGGGGCCCCACATTCATGACCTCATTTAACTTTAATTACCTCCTAAAGGCCTCATCCAAATACAGTCATACTTGGAGTTAGGGCTTCAGCAGGTGAATTTGTGAGAGTGAGAGGGGAACACAATTCAGTCCATAGCAGATGCAATGCATAAATCATACGACTGTACACACAGCTGTACCCTCTGTAATACTGCTAGAAGATTTGGATCCTTCAAAAGCAGGAAATATGATAAATTCTATCTTGTACAATTTTCATGAAAAAGGAAAAATATTACAGTTCATTTATAGTTTTGTATGATGTAGTGACTATATTTTTGAAAGGAGAAAACTTTCATTTTGACTAGGCATCATTAAAGAATTCTCCACTTAAAATTTAAATGTGATGATTACAAGAATTTTCCAAAGACTAACTTTGGACTTTGTACATTTCAAATGTCGTTTCTCCTCTACTACCCAATATGTTGAAGACTGGGCACTATAGGATACATTCACATCATAATACTACCTCTGTCTCTGTCACTTTTGTGTAAAGATGCTGGGTGAGTCAGGACATTGGGCTACAGGAGCTTTCCTGAAGCCATTTCTATACCATTAGCAATACATTAACTATACACATAAGTTACTGCAAACCACATAAATACATCCCACTAATCCCACCCTAAATCTATCTACAACTCAACTTCCTCTTAGCTACCCCAGTGCCACCCAACACAAAAGGGAAGTCTGATGGAGGAAAAGAATATTAATCAGATGTGGTTAAATATCTTACTTTGCAAATTAGAAAAAACATAACCTTGTAAAAGTAATGTTAGGGCCCTTCTCAGGACCTTGGAAAGTGGCTGTCCAAGTGAGGGGCTTTGAAGATTTATGATTAGCTTCATGGTAAATTAGCCTCCAAAGAAAGATATATTCAAATTTCTTTAGGTGATCAGTGAAAGCTTCACATGGGAGGAACGTTTGAGCTGGATCTTTAAAGGTACTCAAGGGAAAGGACATTTCAGGACAAGTGATTGCATGTACAAAGCTACAGAGGAGTTAAAGAACACATGGTCTTGAGGAAATATAAATAGTTTACTACGTCTGTAGGGCATCTGTGGGAATGGTGGGAGATGAAGCAGTAAAGGCAGACTGAAAATTGGAAATTCATCAGACATCAGACATCAGACTTGGAAATTCATGAAAACCCCTGCTTACATTCTTTCTTAAGTTACCTTAAGTTCTCTGATCCTCATTGGGAGGAAGATATTAATTTTATCTATTCCTAACTAGACAGAAAATCAGGAAAGATAAAGAAGAACTCAAGGCTACCATCAGCCAAGAGGCTCTAATGGACATTTATAGAACATTCTACCTAATAACAACAGAGTACACTTCTTTTCAAGCACTCATGGAACATATACCAACATAGATCATATTAAAATGATGAAGTAGGCAACCTCAAGGTAACATCACCCCCACAGAAACATAAAGAAACAAACAGAAACTGTCAGAAACAAACTTTATCAAAACCCTAGAAGGGGCGCCTGGGTGGCTCAGTCGGTTAAGCGTCCGACTTCGGCTCAGGTCTGATCTCGTGGTCCGTGAGTTCAAGCCCCGCGTCGGGCTCTGTGCTGACAGCTCAGAGCCTGGAGCCTGTTTCAGATTCTGTGTCTCCCTCTCTCTCTGACCCTCCCCCGTTCATGCTCTGTCTCTCTCTGTCTCAAAAATAAATAAACGTTAAAAAAAAATTAAAAAAAAAAAAACCCTAGAAAATGGTCAAAATTCACAGCAACAAAGCAAATGCCAGATCAAAGAAAAGTCAACTTAAAAATGATAAGAAACCACAGTGAGTTACCTCTTTATACCCATTAAGATGGCTGATATTTTTTTAAATGGGAAATAACAAGTGTTGGTGAGGATATGGAGTAATTGGAACTCTTGTCCATTGCTGGTGTGAATGTAAAGTTGTACAACTGCTATGGAAAACAGTTTTACAGTTCCTCTCAAAAATAAACAGAATTACCATATGATCCAGCAATTCCACTTCTAAGTATATATGCAAAAGAAGTGAAAGCAAATATCAATGTTATTACAGCATTATTCAAAAAATCCAAAAGGTGAAAATAAATATCCATCAAAGATGAATGAGTAAACAAACTACGGTATATGCACACAATAGAATTTTACTCAGCCTTAAAAAGGAATGAAATTCTAATACACACTATAACATAGATGAACCTTAAAAACATTATACTAAGTGAAATAAGGCAGACTCAAAATGGAAAACACTATATGATTCCACTTATAATAGGTATGTAAAAATACAAAGAGACAAATACTAGCCTTCTAGTAGGCTAGAAGTTACTTGGGGCTAGGGTTGGGAGAAATGGGGAGTTAGTGTTTCATGGATATGTAGCTTCTGTTTAAGATGATGAAAAAAGCTGTGGAAATGCATAGTGGTGATGATTGTACAGTATTGTGAATGTACTTAATGCCATTGAACTCAACAATTATAGATGGTTAAAATGGTAAAACAGCAACAACAACAAGAACAACAACAAAATATGGTTTCAGCAAGGATTTGGAAGAAATGGTTGAATAAATCTCTTAAAAAATCAGAAGGTAGGAATATGGGAAATAGAAAAGAGAAAAGTAAGAAAATTAGAGAATCAATCCATGAGGTCCAATATCCAATAAGAATAATTCCTAAGAGAAAGAAGGAAATTATCAAAGAAGTAATTTTAAAAACTCCCTAAACCTAAGGACACAACTTTCTAGACAGAAAAGTTTCACTGGTTGCCTACCACCATGAAGGAAGAAAGATCTCAAGACATGGCATAAAACTTTAGAACAAAGAGGGAAAAGAAACTATCCTAAAGGCAAGAGCTTCCAAGGAGAAAAATTTCATGTTACATTAAAAATTTCAGGGGGCACCTGGGTGGCTCAGTCGGTTAAGCAGCCGACTTCGGCTCAGGTCATGATCTCACGGTCAGTGAGTTCAAGCCCCGCTTCGGGCTCTGTGCTGACAGTTCAGAGCCTGGAGCCTGTTTCAGATTCTGTGTCTCCCTCTCTCTGACCCTCCCCCATTCATGCTCTGTCTCTCTCTGTCTCAAAAATAAATAAACGTTAAAAAAAATTTTTTTTTAATTTCAGAAATCAGGAGTGCCTGGGTGATTCAGTCAATTAAGCATCCGACTCTTGATTTCAGCTCAGGTCAATGATCTCATAGTTTGTGAGTTTGAGCCCTGCATCAGGCTCCACATTGACAGCAGAGAGCCTGCTTGGGATTCTCTCTTTACCTCTCTCTCTGCCTCTCTCTCTCTTTTTCTCTCCCCCCCCAAATAAATAAATAAACTTTAAAAAACTTTCAGAAATCAGAATGGCTTTGGACATGTCAACAATACTGAAAGCTTGAAGATACTGAACCAACGCCTTTAACACTCTGAAGAGAAAATTATTCTCAACCTTGAATTCTACACCCAGCCAAACTACCAATTGCAAGGATAGAATATAAACATTTTCAGACATGCAAGGTCAGGAATCTTAGATTAAGTGCCCAAGAAAGTGAGGGCAATAAATCTGGAAAAAGGAAGATGTATGATCCAGGAGACAGGATCCAATGCAGGAAAGAACAGCAGAGATAGTGAAGGGAAACTCCCAGATAACAACTGTGCAGAAGGCCTAGAAATCAAAAAGTCCAGATTGGTAGTCTCCAAAGGAAAGGCTTTGAGGAGAAAATGGGATTTACAAATTGCCTGGTGTGGTTGACAGTACTGAGAGGAATATTACAATTTTGTCAGAGTGTGACATGAGTTAGGGATAAGTACATAGAAATAGATACACATTAGTGATGAGTACATAAAAAGCTAAGCAAAATATCTAAGGTGAGGTAATTGTTAATTATAGGAAAAAATTCCCAAGGAAGAAAAAGTAGTCATACTATAGTACATGGCTCAGCTGTAACAGTATTTGTTGTCACCATAATTTAAATATTGAAAATTAATTCAGCCAAAAATTCTAGTATAATTAAATTGGGAGTATGAGGTAAGGTGAAATGTGTATAGATGAATGCAGAATATAATAGTAGGACTGAATCCTGATCCTCCATAAAAGGAAGCCAGTAGAACATATCAAAAGTTGAAAAATAACTAGCAACTTTCTTGTGTTATTTGAACATATTGAGGAAAATACTAGGAGAAGCTAAAAGAATGAAAAGTGGTTGTTTCTGGGGAGTGGAAATTGGAAATGGGGAGAGATAAGGTACACAATTGCTGTTTGTCATCATAAGACTTAGGTAATGTTTGACTTTGTTAATTATGTGCATATTATTAAACTACTTCAATCAAAATACAAATCAAATAAAAGTTCAGGGTCAAATCTAAATGTGTACCATGTAATCCTAGTTCATATGCAATGCCCACTATGATAAACTATTAAAGGGAAAAGAACAGCTTGTGTTACAAGTAAAAAGATACCTAATTTTCTTTTAGTGGTAGGAAAGCTTCCTGACGTTTTTATTTGCCCTTGTTCCACTCCCACCCTGGCTGGGCAGAAGTCTTGAAAACAGTAGCCCATGTTCCTCATGTGGGACCCTGGAATATGGATCCATGTATTCCAGAGGGAATACAGCAGACCTTATTTGAAAATTACTGTGTAGATCTATTCTAATCTGTTAGGGGCTACCTGAGTGACAGACACCAGGCACTTATCTCTGTTGCCCTAACATGGAACCCAACCAGGCCAAAAAAGTGGCTGGCACTGCTTGAAAACATCTTAAGGTAGATGAACAACCCATAGATGCCTGAGAGAAAAGATTGCAGTTGGAATATACAATACACAATCTGAGGCCTGGGAGGAAAAACCAAGGAGTGTTTCTTTGAAAATTAAGTCCATCAACAGCACATGAGTGTATGGAAATATTCTTAGGGCAGGTAGCATGCTCAGGAAAGACCTGAGAGAACATTAAAGACTGGAAGGGTTGTTTTGTTTGTTGTTCTATCTTTTTTTTTAATTTTTGATGTTTTTATTTATTTTTGAGACAGAGAGAGAGCATGAACAGGGGAGGGGCAGAGAGAGAGGGAGACACAGAATGGGAAGCAGGCTCCAGGCTCATAGCTGTCAGCACAGAGCCCGACGCAGGGCTCGAACTCACAGACTGTGAGATCATGACCCGAGCTGAAGTCAGACGCTTAATAGACTGAGCCACCCAGGCACCCCAGTTGTTCTATCTTTTAAACTCATGGAATTCAAGGAAATCTCTGCACTAGCAATTCAGTAGAAGCTTCAGGCACAAGATAGAATCAGTCAAGTTGAAGATAGGGCAATTGAAATCATCCAGTTCAAGGGACAGAAAGAAAAAGGAATAAATAAAGAAAAGCAAACAGAACCTAAGGGACATATGGGACACCACCAAGTGGACCAACATATATATTAAATGAGTCCCAGAGAAGAGAGTCAGAAAAAATATTTGAAAAAATAATGGCTGAAAATTTCCCAAATTTGATGAAAGACATTATGTACACATCCAAGAATCTCAGTGAACTCCAAGTAGGATAATGCAAATAGAGCTTGAACAAGAGTCATTATAATCAAAGTTGAAAGACAAAGACAAAGAGAGAATCTTGAAAGCAGCAAGAGAGAAGCAACTAGTCACATACAAAGGATCCTCAATAAGATTAAAGCTGATTTCTCACCAGAGACCATGGAAGCTGGAAGACACTTGGATGACATATTTAAAGCACTGAAAGAAAAAAAAAACTACCAACCAAGAACTCTATATTTGGCAAAACTCTCCATCAAAATCGAGGAAGGAATTAAGACATTCTCAGATAAACAACAGTTGAGCAAGTTCATTACCACTAGAGCTGCCCTAGAAGAAATGATAAAAGAAGTCCTTCAGATTGAAATGAAAGGACACTAGACAGTAACTTGCAGTTATGTAAATAAATAAAGATCTCTAATAAAGGGAACTACATGGGCAATTATAAAGTCTATTAAAGTATTAATATATTTTTGGTTTATAACTTCATTCTTTATTTCCTACATGACTTAAAAGAAAATCCATAGAAAATACCTATAAATCCATGTTACTGAATACACAATATAAAGATGTAAATTATGACAATAACAACATAAGGAAGGGGACAGAACTGAATAATAGCAGAGTTTTTATATGCTATTGAAGTTAAGTTGGTATCTATTTAAACTAAAGTGTATTGAATTTAAATGTTAAATGTAATCCCCATGGTAATTATAAATGTCCTTTTTAAATGAAAATGAGAAGGTAATCAAAAGTTTCACTACAACTATCAATTATAGAAGAAACCACTAATGGAGGAAATGAGAGACAAAATAGGTATAAGACACACAGAAAACAAATAACAAAATGGAAGAAATCCTTCCTTATTAGTAAACACATTAAATGTAAAGGGATTAAAGTCTCCAACCAAAAAGCAGAGATTTCACAGAGTGAATTTGAAAAAGAAACATGGTCCAACTATATGCCATCTATGAGAAACTCACATTAGATCCAAAGACACAAGTAGGTTGAAAGTGAAAGAATGGGGGGAAATTTTTCATACAAATGTTAACCAAAAAGAGCTGAGGTAGCTATTCTAATACCAGACAAAATAGATGTTAAGTCAAAAGCTATTACATGAGACAAAGAAAGAAATATATTATATATTGATAATAGGATCCATTCATCAGGAAGATATAACAATTATAAACCTTTGTGAACCATACGACAGAGCCCCAAAATATAGAATGCAAACATTTACACAATTGAGAAGAGAAATAGATAGTTGCACCATAATAGTTGGAGACTTCCAATACACCACTTTTGAAAATGAATAGAACATCTAGACATAAGAGCAATAAGGAAATAGGGAACTTGAACAGCATTTTAAACCAATTATACCAAACATATATATATATAGAACAATTCCCCTCAGCAACAGCAGAACGCACATTATTTTCAAGGACACATTAAATATTCCCCAACATAGGCCACATGTTATGACACAAAACAAGTTTTAATAAATTTAAGAAGATTGAAATTATACATACTGTCTTCTCCAGCCACAATGGAGTAAAAGCTAGAACACAAAAACAGAAGAAAAAGTAAACAAGTCCAAAAATATGTAGAAATTAAGCAACACATACTTAAAACAACTAATAGACCAAAGAAGAAAACACAATGCAAATTAGAAAATACTTTGTGAAGAATGAAATTGAAAATGCAACATACCAAAACTTATGAGATGCAGCAAGAGCCATAATCAGAGGAAATTTTGTACCTGTAAATGCCTACATTGAAAAGAAGAAAGATCTCAAATTAATAACCTACGTTTACACCTTGAGGAACTAGAAAGAGATAACTAAATCTAAACCTGGCAGAAGGAAGGAAATAATAAAGCTTAGAACAAAGATTAAAGGAAATGTAAGATAAAAAAACAATACAGAGAATCAACAAAAACAAAAGTCGGTTCTTTGAAAACAGCAACAAAATTGACAAGTCTTTTGCTAGACTGATAAAGAAAAAAAAAGATAAGATGGAAATAACTAAAATCAGGAATGGAAATGGGGACTACCAACCTTACAGAGATAAAGATGATTATAAGAAAATACAATTAACAATTATATGCTAACAAACTGGATAGCCTAGATGACATGGACGAATTCTTAGTAAGAAACAAATTACCTATGCTGACTCAAGAAGAAATAAAACATCTCAGGAAACCTGTTACAAGTAAAGAAATTAAATTAGTAATGAAAAAGCTCCCAACAAAGAAAACTGCAGGACAAGATGGCTTTACTGATGAATTCTACAAAACATTGGAAGAATTAACACTAATCCTTATCAATCTTTTTCAGATAATTGAATAAGATGGAACATTTTCCAACCCATTCTATGAGGCCAACTTTATGTACAGGGTTAATATAAGTCCTATCAAAATTCTATCATGTTTTTTGAAGATACAGACAAGATTATTGTAAAATTTATATAGAAAAACAAAGGAACTAGAATAACTAAAACAATTTTGCAGAAGAAGGATAAAGTGGGAGGAATCACTCTACCAATTTAAAGACTTAATATATAGCTACAGTAATCAAGACTGTGTGGTATTGGCAAAGCAATAGACACATCAAAAGAACAGAATAGAGATCCCAAAAATAGACCCACACAAACTGATTTTTGATTAAGGTCCAAAAGCAATTCAATGGAGGAAACACAGCCTTTTCAATAAATAGTGCTAGAGCAGTAGACATCCATCAGAAAATTGGTAGGTTTAGTCTAAGAAGAAGTGGAAATTTGTTGTACAGCTTTTGTAACTTTTCCATAGATCTGAAAGTTTTCAAAATAAAAAAAATTGGGAAGAGACATGTAAAATATATTGCAATTATATTAATTTACAGTGGAAAATATACCTGCCCAGTAACCACAATAGTCATCTATTCTAAGGGCATTTATTTCCCAGGATCAAGGGACCTAGGAAACTGAATTAGTAAGTCAAAAGTTTATTTGATAAACATGGAATCAGAATGAAGGAAGTGGAATGGTAAAGGCTGTAAATAGAGAGGACTATATATTTGAGTGTATATCCTTAGGGACCACAATATGTCTGTCTGTCATATGGGTGGTCTTACCCTCTGCTTTCCAGCCACTGCACAATGCACACACTTCTTTCTTCCATTCCTCTCCCCACTCTGTATAGTGAGGCATGGGGACTGCTGGACAAACGGTAACCTATCTTTACTATCAGATTCCTCTTTCAAATAACTCATATACCACCTTTTTGTAACACATTACTCTTCATATAGTTTATAGTAAAGCTGATTAAGTTGCAACTTCCTTTGAATGCATTCTGATCCTGCAGATATGCCCTGATTACCTTGAGTACAGTTGGGCATTTCACAAGTCTCCATCAGTAACACATCTACAACCAATGTCTTTGTGTTCTTTCACTCTCAGAGTCATCCTAAGCCAATCTCCAAATTTCTGTGTCACCTTACTGTAGGCTAGACTTTGGCTACATTTATTTCTTTAATTTGATTTATTTTGCCAAGATCCCATCATAGACAGGCTTTTTTCCCACAAGGTATTAACAGTATTATTGTTTCTTTTGGTGTCTTTGCCACAGTTCTACAAATGTGTTCTTACAAGCAGTATGAGCTAAAGAAGGTATAATAGATAAAATGATAAAATTAGATAATATATAAGAAAGTGCTTTGAAAGTGAAAAGCACTGAATAAATGTAAGAGATTATTATTCCTATAATGTAATAGATGAAGTCACTGACTGCTTTAGGCCAGACCACATAGGAGAATAGCACCTGAATATACTCTGGCCAGTCTGCTCTGTAGTTTTGCCACTTCACATTTCACTCCTATTTTCAGTCCCACCTTGGGATGATGAGTCTCTGGGGAAAAAATCCATGCAGCCAAAGCCACAGAGACTGATTTATAAAGCAGACTTCAAGGTGGTCATTTATAATGAGCAGTATATTAGGCAAGGCAAGGCTTTCATCATCTGCGTAAGGTCCTCCTGGCTGGTAGGTCATTCCAGTCAAGAAACCAGTTGTAGACCAGAAAGCTGCTTGGTAAACACAAATCAGAACAAAAAATGATTGGGTGTTCTCCAGATTTTTTTTTAATCAAAACTATGTACCTGAGAAATTTCCCTCCTTCATACAAGGAACAGTTCTGTCTACAAAAGCAAATACTCCATTGTTCAGAAATAGACAGCCCTCTCCATGGTCATGCATCTTCCTGGAAATGCACAGGTAGATTTTCTCTTCTCCACCCATCTCACTTTGCCAGTCATCTAAAGCATCTGTCTTTATAACATTAGCTCAAGATAGTCATATTACAGTTTTCCACATTACAATTTATCTTAACATTAGTAACATTTTAGGGTGGTCATTTTTTGGCAATTTAACATCTCCATTTCCCAATATACAATTGGATTACTGTGGCAGACAGTCCCCAATGGTCACCACTTCAAAATTTGCTCAATCTAGCAGTGCCACAAAGACACTTATGCTTCACTTCTTAAGCTTATTCATCCTTTTTCCCTATCTCATAAATAGCCAAAGCACACTCTATTGTCTTTGGTAATATTACCAAAATCCAGCCCATTAGTGTAGTGTAAATTGTGGGTGCTACCTGCAGGCAAGAAGAAATATCTACAGGTCTGTACCCAACACCAATTGTTTGAGAACCAGAAATCTGGCCTGCCAAAGTTTAAAGGGAGGTGAAAAACCTGAAGCTTAGAAAAGGTAAATAATTCACTAAAATAGGACATATGAAAGTGCCTAGCAAAGAGCCTGACACATAGTAGGTTCTCAGTAATAATTTATAAAAAGAAATGAGCAAATTGTCCACAATGTCACAAATAGTGAGTATCAGGGCCAAAACTATAGCACCTAGTTGTTCATTCTCTAACACGGTGCTCAAAAGTTATCCTTAAAAATGTTTTGCTTTTGGGGTGCCTGGGTGGCTCAGTCAGTTAAACATCCGACTTCAGCTCAGGTTATGATCTCATGGTTTATGGGTTCGAGCCCAGTGTCGGGCTCTGTGCTGACAGCTTAGAGCCTGGAGCCTGCTTCAGATTCTGTGTCTCTCTGTCTCTCTGCCCCTCCCCAGCTCACACTCTGTCTCTCGCAAAAATGAATAAACATTTAAAATTTTTTAAATATTTTGCTTTTTATCCTACTTTTAAGAAGTATTTGGGGTGAGGGTGGTACCTGGGTGGCTCAATGGGTGAAGCATCTGCTCTTGGTTTCAGCTCATGTCATGATCTCACAGTTCGTCAGTTCAAGCCCCTTATTGGGGTCTGCGCTGGTGGTGTGGAGCCTCCTTGGGTTTCTCTCTCTCTCCTCTCTCTGCCCTTCCCCTACATGCATGCACACTCTCAAAATAAATGGTTAAACTTTAAAAAAGATAAATAAAAGTCCATGCCATTAAAAAAAAAGAAGTATTTTGTGGGGAAGAGCAGAAGGTAGTATATGTGCTCTTAATACACTGTGGACTGGAACTTGTGGACTTCAGTGTCACAGTAACTCCTTGAAGCCTCTGAGCCCCTTCTTATGAGCCCCCAGAGCCCTTTGATTAAATTTTCTGTCATCATCATTTGCATTCCTTCTGTCTTATTTCTGGTTTCTTAGATATAAATTCTTGACCTATACATTTACTCACCTTCGTATCCTTAACAGTGGGTACCCAGCATAGAGCCTGGCACATAGTAAGTGCTCAACAAATTTTTGGCGAATTGAAAATTCCATTAGCCCCATTTCTGTGACTCTCCATGATTTGGTGCCTGCACCCTGTCTCCTGTCTCCAATTCCTTTTAATAGTTTATACTACAAGCAGGGTAAATCTCAATATGCTATTCTCAAAATTCAATGGAACTCTTTTCAAAATCTCTTTTCCTCTTTTTTTTTCTTCACTACTTCTTTTTTGCTGAACTCTGCTTCCATCATCCTTTTCATTCATTCACTCACAAATGTTCATTGACTTCTCACTTTGTGCAAGACACTGGAAATTCAATAGTAAAGTAGACAGAACGGCCCTACCGTTTAGAACTTGTAATCTCCTAGGAGATCAATAGTAAACAAATAATAAAATAATTACAGATTGTGATAAGTACTAAGAAGAAAATAAACAAATGATACAGAGATCAGGGCTGACCTCTCTGAGGGAATCAAATCTAAGTCTAAAGTACCAAAGATGTGAAGAACCCTACCAGACAAAGAGCTGCATTCCAGGGCAAAGTCATGTGACTGAAGTGTATTGAGTCAGGGGAGAGCAAGGTAGGATGAGGTCGGAGAGGCAGGTGGGAGCCACTCCATTTCGGAATCTTATAGGCGGGTTAAGTAGTATGATATGACTCTAAATGCAGTGGGAGCCAAAGAATTTTTAAGCAAAATAGTAACATAATCTAACTGACATTTTTAATTTCTTTTAATGTTTATTTATTTTTGAGAGAGAGAGACAGAGCATGAGCAGGGGAGGGGCAGGGAGAGAGGAAGACACAGAATCCAAAGCAGGCTCAGGCTCTGGACTGTCAGCACAGAGCTCGACGTGGGGCTCGAACCCACGAACCATGAGATCATGACCTGAGCCAATGTCGGATGCCCAGCCAACTGAGCCACCCAGGCACCCCTCTAACTGACATTTTTAAAAGATGATGTGGGGTGGCTGTGTCTGACTTCGGCTCAGGTCATGATCTCATAGTTCATGGGTTCGAGCCCCATAGTGGGATAGCATTAACTAAGACAGGGAACAGAAGAGGAGGAAAGGATTTAGGACTGAAGATCATGAGTTTATTTTAGAGCAACTTGAGTGTGAGTCACCAATATACAAATAGAAAAGTCTAGGAAACCAGTGGATATAAAAAGTGTGGTCCTCAGAACCAAGTCAGCTTGCCACTCAGAGCATCTAGAAATATGTTCATTCTCTAACAGCTATATCTCTTCCTATGTATTCTGAGAGTTATGCTCATTGTCTAGTTGTCTACCCAAAAAATTCAGAGGTCGTTCTCAATGTCAAGCTTAAGTCCTTGCAGTGGCCTATAAGGCCCTACATCATCTGGACTCTATAACTTCTCTGACCTCATTTCCTACTACCCGTTTTCTACCACACTGGTCTACTTGCTGTTCTTGGAAGGTACCAGGAACATTCCCACTTCAATATTTTGCACTGAATGTTCCCTTTGCTTAGAATGCTTTTCCCCCAGATGTTTACATGACAAACTCCCTCACCTTCAAGTCTTTGCTCAATTGCCACTTTTTTGATGAGACTTATCCTGACAACCGTATTTAATACTACAACTGCTCATCCCCTCTCCCTGGCCACTCACAATCACCCCTTTTCTAATTGTTTTTAAACCTGTGGCATTAATCATCTGCTAGCATACTGTGTAATTTACTTCTTTATTATGTTTATTGTTCGTCAATTCTGTCCCTCCTCTAGAAAGTAAGCTTCTTGAGGACAGGGATTTTTCTTCCTTATGCATTAATATATTTCATATACCTAAAACAGTGCTTACAGCATGATAACTGCTCAATATATATTTATAT